>NC_045427.1:425797139-427015126 GCF_902635505.1 Sarcophilus harrisii
AAGAAAGAATCCCACCAAATTTCTTATATGACACAGATATGATGCTGATAGCTAAACCAGGTAGATTGAAAGAGAAAGAAAATTATAGACCAATCTCCCTAATGAATATTGATGCAAAAATCTTAAATAAAATATTAGCTAAGAGATTAAAGAAAGTCATCCCCAGGATAATACACCATGACCAAGTAGGATTTATCCCAGGAATGCAGGACTGGTTTAATATTAGGAAAAGTATTAGCATAATTGACTATATCAATAACAAAACTAACAAAAATCATATGATTATCTCAATAGATGCAGAAAAAGCATTTGTTAAAATCCAACCCCCATTCCCATTAAAAATACTAGAGTATAGGAATAAATGGAGTTTTTCTTAAAATGATCAGTAGCACCTATTTAAAATCATTAGCAAGCATTATATGTAATGGGATCAACCTAGAACCATTCCCAATAAGATCAGGGTCTTGCCCATTATCACCATTAGTATTCAATATTGTATTAGAAATGTTAGCTTTGGCAATAAGAGAAGAAAATGAGATTAAAGGAATTAGAATAGGTAATGAGGAAACAAAATTACCATTCTTTGCAGATGATATGATGGTATGCTTAGAGAACCTTAGAGAATCAACTAAAATTACTAAAAATAATTCATAACTTTAGCAAAGTTGTAGGATACAAAATAAATCCACATAAGCCATCAGCATTTTAATAGATTACCAACAATGTCCAACAGTGAGATACAAAGAGAAATTCCATTTAAAATAACTTGCTAATATAAAGTATTGGGAAGTCTATCTACCAAGGCAAAGTCAGAAACTATATGAAAACAATTACAAAACACTTTCCACACAAATAAAATCATATCTAATCAAGTGGAAAAATAAAACGTACTCATGGGTAGGCCGAACAAATATAATAAAAATCACAATATGACCTAAACAAATCTACTTATGCAGTGCCATATCAATCAAACTCCCAAGAAATTATTTTACAGATCTAGAAAAAAATAATAACAAAGTTCATCTGGAAAAAGAAAAGGTCAAGAATTTCAAGGAAATTACTGAAAAATACAAATGAAAGTGGCCTAGCAGTACCAGACATAAAACTATATTTTAAAGCAGTGGTTATCAAAAACATATGGTACTGGCTAAGGAATGGAATAGTCAATCAGTGGAATAGATTTGGTTCAAAGGACAAAATAGTCAGTGACTATAGTAATCTAGTATTTGACAAATCTAAAGATCCCAGCTTTTGGGATAAGAATTCACTATTTGACAAAAACTGCTGGGAAAATTGGAAACTAGTATGGCAGAAACTAGGCAATGACCCATACCTAACACCATATACCAAGATATGGTCAAAATGGGTTCATGATTTAAACAAAAAAGTGATATTGTAAGCAAATTAAAAGAACAAAAGATAGAGTTACCTCTCAGATTTGTGGAGAAGGAAGGAATTTATGACCAAAGAAAACTAGAACTTATTAATGAATAAAAAATAGATAATTTTGATTATATTAAGTTAAAAACTTTTTATACAAACAAAACTAATGCAAACAAGATTAGAATGGAAGCAATAAACTAGGAAAACATTTTTACATTCAGAGGTTCTGATAAGGCCTCATTTCTAAAATGTATAAAGAATGAACTCAAATTTATAAGAATTCAAGTCATTCTCTAATTGATAAATGGTCAAAAGATATGAATAGACAATTTTCAGTTAAAGTAATTGAAACCATTTCTAGTAATATGAAAAGATGCTCTAAATCACTATTGATCAGAGAAATGCTAATTAAGACAACTGTGAGGTACCACTACATACCTCTCAAATTGGTTTCAATGACAGGAAAAGATAGTCAAGAATGTTGGAGGGTATGTAAGAAAACTGGAACACTAATACAGTCTTGGTAGAATTGTGAACAGATCTAACCATTCTGGAGAGCAATTTGAAACTATGCCCAAAGGTCTATCTACATGTGCATACCTTTGATCCAGCATTGTTTCTATTGGATTTATATCCCAAAGAGATCTTAAAGGAGGGAAAGGGACCCACATGTGCAAAACTGTTTGTGGCAGCCCTTTTTGTAGTGGCAAGAAATGGGAAAGTGAGTGGATGTCCATCATTTGGAGAATGGCAAAATAAGTTATGGAATATGAATATTATGGAATATTATTGTCTTATAAGAAATGATAAGCAAGGTAATTTCAAAGAGGTCTGGAAATACCTATATGAACTGATGCTAAGTGAAATGAGTAGAACTAAGAGATCACTGTACAGGGCAACAAGATTATATGATGCTCAATTCTGTTGTATGTGATGCTTTTCAACAATAAGATGATTCAGGCCAGTTCCAATGATCTTGTGATGATTAGAGCCATCTACACTCAGAGAGAGGACTGTGGAAACTGAGTGTGGATCACAAAATAGCATTTTCACTCTTTTTGTTGTTGTTTGCTTGCATTTTATTTTTTCTCATTTTTTTCCTATTTGATCTGATTTTTCTTGTGCAGCAAGATAATTGTATAAATATGTATGCATATGTTGGTTTTAACATATATTTTTACCATGTTTAACACATATTGGATTACTTGCTATCTGGGAGATGGGGTGAGGGGAAAAGGAGGAAAATTGGAATACAAGGTTTTGGAGGGGTCAATGTTGAAAAAATTATCCATGCATAGGTTTTGAAAAGAAAAAGCTTTAATAATTAAAAAAAAAAAGAACCAAAAGGCCTAGGTCACTGGTATCCCAGAAGTCTTAATCTAAAACTCTTGGCTATGAATCAGTACAACTGTCTAGACTAAACCAGAATTAGCCTACTTATGGAGATGCTCTTGTTATCCTTTCAAAGGTACCATAGCCTGTAATTCAGCATCATGGAGAGGGGCTTCCAGAACCAAGGTTAATAGCTGCTGAGGAGGGAGTAGCCAGCTCTGTCAATAAACCATTAAGATGCTGAATAATTTCCACCTGGAACTGTCAAGCCAGTGCCTAATGTTTCATTTAGGGAAGAAGCCATGTCAGTTCTGACAAGTAAATGACAGAGATGATTTCAATTAGAGGCATACAGAGACTGAAGCACCTGACATTTCCTAGTGAGTGACGCAAACTTCCCTTAAAGTTCCCTCAAGGATGCCAATGCACTTATATACCTCTGTAGAAAGAGCTAGCCCTCAGCAAATGAGGCAAGTATTAGGAACATAGGTAGTAATATCATTCATCAGGCTTTATCCCATAACTCCCCAAACCTCCAGAAACTTGTTCAACCACATCCCTGCCAATCATAGACATCTTTGGAATTAGAGCTAAAAGATCATCTAATTCAAATATCTCATTTTACAAACAAATGGAGGCCCAATGAGATTAGGTATTTGCCCAAGGTCACATAAAAAGAATATAGTAAGAGATGATATTTGAGTCCAGGTTGTTTGCTTTTAAATTCTGTGTTCTTTCTACATTTTCTCAGCTTACTCCTTCAAAGTACTTGTGTCAGATGTGAAATATAAAAGTAAGAGGTTGGACCAGATGCATTCTGAGACCTAGGAAGAGGAAGAGATTTGTTCACATCACACAATGAGATCGATTAAGACTTACATGCTAGCAAAGGAAAGTGAAGGTGTTTCTGTCCTAGTTCTATTTGTATATACTATAAAAACAACAAATGGAGGAGTGAAAACCAGTCAGTCTGGTTATTTAGCATCAAGTATGCAAGACAGAGGCTGTCTGACTTTGAATTCATCCTCACACATCTTTTAAAAAAAAAAAAAAAACATACTACTAAAATTGGTAGCTGGCCTAATTTATGGGAAGAAGGCTTCTCCCTCCCCAAACTGCAGTGTAACCTCTAGTTCCCTCACCTGAGGAAAAATCCATGGACATTTTTCAAAATTTACTTCCCCTTCCCATGGGAGATATGGGACTGGGAACCAGCCTGTGATGCCTTTTCTCCATTGGTTGAAATCTTGTGCAGCTCTTGAGAGTCCCAGGAGACTAAGCAGGCCATGTTTTTACTCTGCTCTTCATTAATTCATCCGGTTTCCTGGAAAGGCCCCTGGGGAGCTGGTATCTTGTCTCCAGTGTAATCTGGAGGAGACGGGAAAGGATGAGACTACACTGAAACAAACTGTATGGAACCACAATTTGGCTGATGTGACTCAGAAGCCCAGATAAAGTGTGATTTCAGAATCCTAAATTGAACATACCTCAGTTGTTTTTATCATTGATCTAAAATCAAAGAGTCATAGAATGTTAGAATAGGAAGGGCCCTGAAATCTCATCAAATCCAACTCACAGAAAAATGTGAAATAGTCTCTGGATTTAGAATTAGAATACCTGACTTCAAAGCATGATTTTCTTTCTTCTGACCCATATGAACTTGGACATGTGCAGTCCACTCCACAGGGCTCTTTTTCCTTAATTCTAAAAACTTATTTTCCCTCATGATTTTTGTTTGCCCAAGAAATTTTTACATGATTCCAGATATATGGTGTAAAATAGGCACACAAATCAAACATTTAGTGATAATAAATCATAATTTAAAAACTCCCATCTTCAATTATGTGGCCTCCATATGGAGTCATAATCTACAGGACTAGGTGACCTCTGCAGTCCCTTCTGACTATAAATGTACAATCCTTGATAATTCACTTCAAAGACAAAGAAACTGAGGCCAAAACCAATCTACCAGCATTTATTACATGCTTAAGTTTAATTTATTTTATCTTATTGATTAATTAATTGTTGTGTGCTAGGCACTAGGGATAAGAAAATTCAATGAATGAGGCAGAGCCTACTTGCTAGGAGCTCCCCCAAATAGGGGAGATAGTAGTATATATACAGGGTTCCCAAAAGTCTTAGTGTAGTTTTAATCTTTATTCGAACATTCTGTATAATTACACACAAAGTAAGGATAAAGAAAATAAACACAAAGAAGTTAACTGTAAGGTAGTTTGGTTGGGAGGACATTAGAAGAAAATCCCACCCAAGTGAAGCCATGACCCATGATGTTATTAGTTCTCTTCAAAAACAAAGGATGAAAAACAATTCAAGCGTGAATCATTTTCAGATATATTTGACATACTGATGGCATGCACCTGTTCTCTCTTTACTATTGCCTGTTATGAGTGATGTCTGAATCTTCACAAAGTACTTCTATACATTTTTACCTGTTTATCATGTACTCAAAGGATGTTTATCAAACTATTTCTCTTTTTTAGCAAGGAAGTATTAATCTTCCTACAGCTACATTAGGACTATGGGTCCTATGTTTTATTGATACCAAAAGTATTTTCTTTATGATACTTTTCAAAACTATAATGATCCATTTTACGATTTGGAAAGTTTGCATTAAGATATGTTATTACTTAGGTGTTAATTGCTTGAAACATTATCTGCCTGTTGAGCTTTGATATCAGTCTCCTAGTAAGTCTCTTGACATATAAAGTCACAGTTTGCCTTGATAGCTTTATGCTCCATCTGTCTTGCCTGGAGGATATCAAGACATTTGTAAATATGTCCTCCATCCATTGGCTAAATTCTATCTCTAGATTCAAGCGTGGAGCTTTCTGTCTCTATCTTTCCTTGGCACACATTAAGAATTTTACACTTATTCAAGCCAAATGACATTTTGATATCATTGGAAAAAGATTCCATGGCATTAGGGAGCTATTTAATGTGTTTTTTCAGTAGAGCCATATACTTTGATGTCATCCATATACATCAAGTGATTAATAAGATTGGTTCAAGTACTTCTTTAACTTAGAAGCCACACTTAGCTCTGTTTAGGAGTGATGACAGTGAATTTAAGGCTAGACAAAAATAATGGACTTAAACTGTCTCCATGAAAATGTCACATTTTATAATAATTGTTCTTGATATTGTGATAGTGACATGTATTAAATAGAGAACAAGTTTCCTAGTGGACATTAACTACTCTTACATTGTCACTATACTTGGGTCCATTTTATTCATTTTGTAGGACATGAATAAACTAAGATTGTGGAAGAAAATCAAGAGCTTTGTGCTTCTAAATAAAAATCAGGGTAAATGTTATGCTGCTTTGAAAAAGATTCTTTAATAATTATTCAGTAAGTTTGTCTTTATAATTCATAGGTCTTCTTAACATACCTATTTATTTTGCTCTCCAATCAATATATTATTTTCTTTTTTAAATAATGTTTTACTTTTTCCCAATTATATATAACATATACTATTTTCTCATAAATGTCTTTAGTTTTGCTGAGGGTGTGTGTGTGTGTGTGTGTGATGCCAGCTGTGAATGTTTCCTATAAAGCACATAAATACATAACTGGCCTAAATTTGGAAAGATCTCTAGAAGCAGTTATGAGGTCTTCTCTTAAAGGAAGTAGAATCAAGCTTACTTTTGAGAGGAAGCTGATAAAGTGCTTTGCTAGTAATTAATATGTTACTGTGAAGTATCTGAGTCAATACTTATGGATCTTATTTCCAGTTTTGAACTAAGTCTGGACTATGGCATGCCATTCATTATATTAATGGTGCATACTTTTTCAGTTTCTCATTTGATTCAACTTGTGTTTTCATTGGACTGAGCTTTTTGCTTATAGAAAACCAGAAAATTTCCACATCTTCTTTATTGGGGAGTCAATCATTCCTTTGAGTCTTCAAGGATTTAATGCTTGTTGATTGACTGAGGCTTGAAAAGGTAAAACGATCAGTTCAAAGCCAGTTTGAAGTTCTAATCAAGATTCTCTTGCTTCCCAAATCCACCACTTTCTATTATACCACTTTGCCTAATATAAAAACAGTGATGGGAGGAGAAATGCCTCAAACCATTATTGCATCCACTCATCAGCGATGATCAGATAGAAGCCTTGAATCATAGGATTATTATTGAGATACTAACAATAAATAGCTCACATTCACATAGTGAATACTTCATGGATACAAGATACTTTAAATGGCTTATCTTATTTCAACCATACAAAAACACTGAAAGTTAGAGTAGGCACTGCCTGTGATCTTCTTGGTATAGAGAACTCCCAAATGCAGGTCTGGACTTGATTTACAGCTTATATTAGAAAGCTGCCTGAGAGCAGTGAGAGTTTAAGGAATCTGCCAAGGATCTTACAGCCAGTATGTGAGGGTGGAAGTATTCGAATCCAAGTCTTCCTAGTTCTGAGGCCAGATTTCTACTTATTATATCATACTACCTCACAGAAAACAGTTGAATGGCATGGGCATTATCTCTCTTTTGTAGATGTGAAAACTGAGGTTCAGAAACAGGAAACATTTGCCTATGGGCAAGCAGCTCATATGTCAGCATCCACTCACTAACTCTGAGGTTCCCCCTCCCTATAAAGGATTCTGGGAGATTCAAAGATAATATCTAAGGAAGAACTTGGTCAATGGCAAAATGTAATACCCATATAAGAGATTATTGCTGTTCCCAGGCAAAGGCAGGATAGAACTCTTTCTCAGAAAGAAAGCAAGTTTATTTAATAAAATTATGAATGAAAACTTCTCAACCATAAATTCCTTTTTATTGGTATCAGTAAAGCTTTGAAGTCCTTTTGTGAGACTTCTTGGTGAGTTGCTTTGAGGCTACAAACCCTTTTTATCTAATGTCACTTCATTAAGACACAGCAATTTCTTTGAAGGAGAAATCATGAAGCTGTGGCCATAGGCTCTAACACATACATTAGCACAGTACCCCTGTCCAACCATATCCCTGCCTCCCTGGCCTTTTTCTTTAGGCAGAGGAGGAGAATAAAACTAAGAAGAAGGGACAAAACCTTTGCTTTAGAAAAAGAAACCCCAATCTATTTGGATCTTATCCAACAAAGTATGGGTCAGACTTTCGGACTTTTCAACATGTGGGCCCCATTCACCTTCCAGACTCCACATAGTGTCTACCTGTCTCAGTCCCAAGTCTGACGGTCTTGAAGTTACTGCTTAATTCTGTACAGTATAGCTGGGATACTTACTTATTCCTTTCTCATCTTCTCAAACCCAGGATTCTGCTTCCTTGCTTGATTAAAGAATATGAGTCAGAAGATAGAATGCTGAGTCATATATGTGGAAAAAGAAAAAAAAAGGGAACAAGTATTTATTATGCACCTATTATGTTCCAGGCAATGTCCTAAGTACTGTAATAATAATAATAATAACTAATATGTATACAGCACTATGTCCCAGACACTGGGAGGCAAATGGGGTTCAGGAACTTACCCAGGGTCACACAATTGCTAAGTGTCTGAGGTTCCATTTGAAGGTCTTTCTTTTTTTTTTTTTATTTAATAGCCTTTTATTTACAGGATATATACTTGGGTAACTTTACAGCATTAACAATTGCCAAACCTCTTGTTCCAATTTTTCACCTCTTACCCCTCCACCCCCTCCCCTAGATGGCAGGATGACCAATAGATGTTAAATATATTAAAATATAAATTAGATACACAATAAGTATACATGACCAAAACGTTATTTTGCTGTACAAAAAGAATCAGACTCTGAAATATTGTACAATTAGCTTGTGAAGGAAATCAAAAATGCAGGTGTGCATAAATATAGGGATTGGGAATTCAATGTAATGGTTTTTAGTCATCTCCCAGAGTTCTTTTTCTGGGCATAGCTAGTTCAGTTCATTACTGCTCCACTGGAAATGATTTGGTTGATCTCGTTGCTGAGGATGGCCTGGTCCATCAGAACTGGTCATCATATAGTATTGTTGTTGAAGTATATAATAATATCCTGGTCCTGCTCATTTCACTCAGCATCAGTTCATGTAAGTCTCTCCAGGCCTTTCTGAAATTATCCTGTTGGTCATTTCTTACAGAACAGTAATATTCCATAATATTAATATACCACAATTTATTCAGCCATTCTCCAACTGATGGACATCCATTCAGTTTCTAGTTTTTAGCCACTACAAAAAGGGCTGCCACAAACATTCAGTGCACATACAGGTCCCTTTCCCTTCTTTATAATCTCTTTGGGATATAATCCCAGTAGTAACACTGCTGGATCAAAGGGCATGCACAGTTTGATAACTTTTTGAGCATAGTTCCAAACTACTCTCCAAAATGGTTGGATTCGTTCACAACTCCACCAACAATGCATCAATGTCCCAGTTTTCCCGCATCCCTCAACAATCATCATTATTTTTCCTGTCATCTTAGCCAATCTGACAGGTGTGTAGTGGTATCTTAGAGTTGTCTTAATTTGCATTTCTCTGATTAATAATGACTTGGAGCATCTTTTCATATGACTAGAAATAGTTTCAATTTCTTCATTTGAGAATTGTCTGTTCATATCCTTTGACCATTTTCAATTGGAGAATGGCTTGATTTTTTATAAATTAGAGTTAATTCTCTATATATTTTGGAAATGAGGCCTTTATCAGAACCTTTGACTATAAAAATATTTTCCCAGTTTATTGCTTCCCTTCTAATCTTGTCTGCATTAGTTTTGTTTGTACAAAAACTTTTCAGTTTGGTATAATCGAAATTTTCTATTTTGTGATCAGTAATGATCTCTAGTTCTGCTTTGGTCATAAAGACCTTCCCCTTCCACAGGTCTGAGAGGTAAACTATCCTGTGTTCCTCTAATTTATTAATAATTTCATTCTTTATGCCTAGGTCAGGAACCCATTTTGACCTTATCTTGGTGTACGGCGTTAAGTATGGATCAATGCCTAGTTTCTGCCATATTAGTTTCCAATTTTCCCAGCAATTTTTATCAAACAGTAAGTTCTTATCCCAAAAGCTGGGATCTTTGGGTTTGTCAAAGACTAGGTTGCTATATTTGTTGACTGTTTATCCCTTGAACCTAATCTATTCCACTGATCAACTAATCTATTCCTTAGCCAATACCAAATAGTTTTGGTAACTGCTGCTCTATAATATAATTTTAGATCTGGTACAACTAAGCCACCTTCATTTGATTTTTTTTTTCATTAATTCCCTTGAAATTCTTGACCTTTTGTTTTTCCATATGAACTTTGTTGTTATTTTTTCTAGGTCATTAAAATAGTTTTTTGGGCGTCTGATTGGTATAGCGCTAAATAAATAGATTAGTTTAGGTAATATTGTCATCTTTATTATATTTGCTCGCCCTATCCAAGAGCATTTAATATTTTTCCAATTGGTTAGATCAGACTTAATTTGTGTGAAAAGTGGTCTGTAATTTTGCTCATAAAGTTTCTGATTTTCCCTTGGCAGATAGATTCCTAAATATTTTATATTATCAGTAGTTACTTTAAATGGAATTTCTCTTTGTAACTCTGACTGTTGGATTTTGTTAGTGATATATAAGAATGCTGATGACTTATGTGGGTTTATTTTATAACCAGCAACTTTGCTAAAGTTGTGGATTATTTCTAATAACTTTTAGCAGAATCTCTAGGGGTTCTCTAAGTATACCATCATGTCATTGGCAAGAGTGATAATTTGGTTTCCTCATTGCCTATTCTTATTCCTTTAATCTCTTTCTCAGCTCTTATTGCTATAGCTAGCGTTTCTAATACAATATTAAATAGTAACGGTGATAGTGGGCAAACTTGTTTCACTTCAGATCTTACTGGGAATGGTTGCAGTTTGTCTCCATTACATATGATGCTTACTGATGGTTTTAAATAGATGCTGCTAATTATTTTAAGGAAAAGTCCATTTATTCCTATACTCTCAAGTGTTTTTAATAGGAATGGATGTTGGATTTTATCAAATGCTTTTTCTGCATCTATTGAGATGATCATATGGTTTTTGTTAATTTGGTTATTAACATGGCCAATTATATTGATAGTTTTTCTAATATTGAACCAGCCCTGCATTCCTGGTATAAATCCTACTTGATCATAGTGTATTATCTTGGAGATGATTTTCTGTAGTCTTTTTGCTAATATCTTATTTAAGATTTTTAGCATCAATATTCATTAGGAGATTGGTCTATAATTTTCTTTCTCTGTCTTCAGCCTACCTGGTTTAGGTATCAGTACCATGTCTGTGTCATAGAAGGAATTTGGTAGGACTCCTTCATTCCCTATTTTATCAAATAATTTATATAGCATTGGGGCCAATTGTTCTTTAAATGTTTGGTAAAATTCATATGTAAATCCATCTGGTCCTAGGGGATTTTCTTAGGGAGTTGTTTAATTGCCTGTTCTATTTCTTTTTCTGAAATGGGACTATTCAAGCAATTTACTTCCTCCTCTGTTAGTCTGGGAAGTCTATATTTTTGGAGGTAGTCATCCATTTCACTTAGGTTATCAAATTTATTGGAATAAAGTTGAGCAAAATAACTCCTTATTATTTCTCTAATTTCCTCTTCATTGGTGGAAAGTTCTCCTTTTTCATTTTTAAGACTACTAATTTCATTTTCCTCCCTCCTTTTCTAATCAGATTTACCAAAGGCTTATCTATTTTATTGGCTTTTTCATAGAACCAACTCTTAGTTTTATTAATTAGTTCAACAGTTTTTTTACTTTCAATATTTTTAATTTCTCCTTTTAATTTTAGAATTTCCAATTTAGTATTTGATTGGGGTTTTTAATTTGGTCTTTTTTTAGTTTTTTTAGTTGCAAGCCCAATTCATTAATCTTTTCTTTCTCTGTTTTATTCAAGTAAGCCTCTAAGGATATAAAATTCCCTCTTATTACCGCTTTGGCTGCATCCCACAAATTTGGGTACGACGTCTCATCATTGTCATTATCTTGAGTGAAATTATTAATTGTATCTATAATTTGCTGCTTCACCCAATCATTCTTTAAGATGAGATTGTTTAGTTTCCAATTACTTTTTGGTCTATTTCCCTCTAACTTTTTGTTGAATGTAGTTTTTATTGCATCATGATCTGAAAAGAAAGCATTTACTATTTCTGCTTTCTTGCATTTAATTTTGAGGTCTTTATGTCCTAATATATGGTCAATTTTTGAATAGGTTCCATGAACTGCTGAGAAGAAAGTATATTCCTTTCTATCTCCATTCAATTTTCTCCAAAGATCCAACATACCTAATTTTTCTAATATTCTATTTACTTCTTTCATTTCTTTCTTATTTGTTTTGTGGTTTGATTTGTCTAATTCTGAGAGTGCAAGGTTGAGATCTCCTACTATTACAGTTTGTTGTCTATTTCTTCTTGCAACTCTCTTAACTTCTCCTTTAGGAAGTTGGATGCCATACCACTTGGTGCATATATGTTTAATATTGATATTGCTTCGTTGTTTATGCTACTCTTTAGCAGGATGTAGTTTCCTTCCTTATCTCTTTTAATTAGATCAATTTTTACTTTTGCTTGATCTGAGATAAGGATGGCTACCCCTCCTTTTTGACTTCACCTGAAGCATAATAGATTTGCTCCAGCCTTTTACCTTTACTCTATATGTATCTCCCTGCTTTAAATGTGTTTCTTGTAAACAACATATTGTAGGGTTCTGACTTTTGATCCAGTCTGCTATCTGCCTCCTCTTTATGGGGAGTTCATCCATTCACATTTACGTTAGAATTACTAAATCTGTGTTTCCTACCATCCCTAATAACCCTCAGATTGTGCTTTACTTATTCTTGCCTCCCCAACCCTCTTTCCCCTTTTAAACTTATGTACCCCTCTTGTATCACGATGCTTACCCTCTTTATAATCCCTCCTTCCCCCTTTGAGTCTTTTCCCTTCCTTCCCTTATTACTCTTTTTCTTTTCCTTTTCCTCTCCCCGTTTTTAATGAGGCAGAGAATTTTCTCTAAAACAAATGTCAATTATTTTTTCTTTGAGCCAACTCTGATGAGAGTAAGATTCACACAATGTTCCTCCCCCTCTCTAAATTCCCTCAGATATGATAAGTTTCCTTTGCCTCTTTGTGGGATGTGGTTTCCCTCTTTTTATCCTTCCTTCCCACCTTATTCTGCCATCATCCCTTTTCCATATCTACTTCCCTTTTTTTGTTATATCAGTACAATCAAATTATACATGTCTTCTTTTGTATATCCACAACAGAAATACAATTCTCAAGAGTTATTTTTACTTTTTCTGCATCTCTTGAGTTCTATGGTTGGAGATCAAATTTTTGTTTTAGTTCTGGTTTTTCTTCAGAAACAAATGGAATTCATTTGTTTCATTAAATTCCATCTTCTTCCCTGGAAGAAAATGCTCAGCTTAGCTGGGTAGTTTATTCTTGGCTGCATCCCAAGTTCTTGTGCCTTTTTGGATATCATATTCAGGCCCTTCTTTCCTTTAATGTAGAGGCAGCCAGATCTTGGGTGATCCTTATTGTGGCACCTCGGTATTTAAATGGTTTTTTTTTTTTTGCTGCTTGTAAAATTTTTTCCTTAACTGATAGTTCTGAAATTTTGCCACAATATTCCTTGGGGTTTTTATTTTAGGGTTTCTCTCAGAAGGGGTTCGATGAATTCTTTCAATGCCTATTTTATCTTCTGATTCTATTACATCTGGGCAGTTCTCTTTGATGATTTCTTGTAAAATAGTATCTAGGCTCTTTTTTTCATCATAGTTTTCAGAAAGTCCAATAATCCTCAGATTATCTCTCCTAGATCTATTTTCCAAGTCTGTCGTTTTTGCAAGTAGATAATTCATGGTTTTTTCCAGTTTGACCAATTCTTGCTGTCTCAATGAATCATTAGTTTCTATTTGTTCAGTTCTAATTTTTAAAGAATTATTTTCTTCATTACCTTTTTTTACTTCTTTCTGTATATGTCCAATTGAGTTTTTAAATGTATTGTTTTGGTCTGTGGAATTTTTTCCATTTCACTAATTTTTTTAGTGAATTATTTTCTTTTCAATTCACAGATCCTACTTTCTTGCGTGTTCTTTGTCTTTTCAATTCACGGATCCTACTTTCTTGCGAGTTCTTTGTCTTTTCAATTCACAAATCCTACTTTCTAGTGAATTCTTTATTTTTCCAATTCAAATTCTTACTTTCCTGAGATTTTTTACTTTTCCAATTCGTATTTCAGGAAGTTGTTGCTCTCTTGTAAGGCTTCTCTTTCCTTTCCCCATTTATCTTCTAACTCTCTTTTGAGACTTTTAATGGTCTCTTCTATGAGAGCATCATGTAAGGAGGACAGTCTGATGCATTTTTGCTGTTTGAGGTCTCTTCAGGTTTGCTGACCTGCTCTTTTTCTGCATAGAAGCTGTCCATCGTTCTTTTCATCTTTTTATTCATGTTTTAAAGCCTTTAGGGTAGGTCTCCTAAGCAAGGGGATTACCAGCTTCCTCTGCAGAGCAGGGAGAGATGTAAACCGAATTCCGGCTCCGAGGTATGGGAGTGCTCTGAGTGAGAGTCTTCCCTTCCCCCAACAGGAAGTGGATTCAGCACTGGCCGAGCTATGGAAGTGCCCAGTAGGGCTGAGTGGGTTAGCGATTGCCCTTGGCTAGAGACTAAGGGTTGAAAGTGTCACTGCCCCAGGCCGGAGCCTCTTGTGGGACTGTGAGTATTAGCAGCTGACCGCAGACCACAGACTGCAGACCTCAGACCGCAGACCGCCCCGAACTCTGCCCCAGTGTCTCTGCCCAATGCAAATCGGCCCTGGAAAAGCTCTATGGCCCCAAGCCGAGCTCCCCACTCCGCAGATTGGAGGCTAACCCTGGCTGCGTCCTCCTGCCGTGCAGGATCACAACTGCCCCAAGGAAAAGCCCCGTACTGCGGGTTGGGGCTGCGCGCTTGTGCTGAGATCTGTGCTTTCACTTTCGGTTTGAGGCTCTCCTCGGAACCTAATTTCTCTCCCCGTCTGCGCCGATCTCCCCCCTGGCCCCGGAACCTTTTTTTTTGGCGAGACTGCAGATTTTCTTCGGCCAGTGAGTTGTTCTACTTCTTATCTTTATGAATTGTAGCAGTCAAGACTATTTTTGAGGCTCGATATAATATTGATAAAGAAGGTAAGAGAAGAGCTTAGAAAGTCGCGTGTGCCTTCTCCGCCATCTTGGCTCCGCCCCTGAAGGTCTTTCTAATTGCAGGATAGTGCTCTATCCACTGTGCCACTTAGTTGCCTCCAGAAGATCTATAGAGAATATACAAAAGTTAATCTCAGAGAGAAAGCAATAGCAGTTGGGGGATGAAGTACTTTGAAAAGAAAAAAAAGGCCTCTTGCAAAAAGCAGAATTTGAACTGAGTCTTGAAGGAAGGCAGGGAAACCAAGAAGCAGAAGAGAGGAGGGAAAGAATTCTAAAAGGAGAGCCAATGAAAAGTCACTGAAAGTAGAGTTGGATATATCAGTGTGTGTGAGAGAGGTAGACAAAGACAGACAAGGAGGGAGAGGGGAGAGGTAGAGCCAGAGAGAAATGGGGGAAAGGGAGAGGAAGAAGAGGAAAAAAGGAGGGAAATGAAAGGGAGGAAATGGAGAGGAAAAAAGAGAGTAAATATGCCAGAATACATGGAATTATGACAAAAAGGTAAAAGAGGCCAGCATACAAAAGGCTTTAAATACCAAACAAAGCACTTTTTAAAATCTTGGAAGTAATTTGGAGCCACAGAGATTACTCATCTGTGGGGGAAAACAGAGGCAAGAATACTTATCTCACAGGATTGTTGTTAAGGAAAACACTTTGTTAATGTTCAAGCACTATATAAATGTGAGTTATTATTTAAATAGACTCCTGGTCTTGGCAATCCATTTGCACACAGGAAACTATTTGTCATGCCAGATTGAGAACAATGTGTCTTGTCTCCCCAACTCAATTATAAGCAGTTTGTAGGCAAGGATTGGGTTTTAAATTTCTATTGTGTCTCCCCTAGAATCAGTCACAAAAAGGCAGTTGGATAAAGCTGTAGGTATACCTGACCAGGAATAAGGAGACCCAGCTTCTAATCCCAGCTTTCTTATTCCCTTAATATCTCAATTTCTTCATTTTCAAAAATGAGATCATTGAACAAGATAATCTTTTAAGAAATAGTATTGGAAAGTACCTGAATCTAAGTCTTGGAATACAAGCTTCAAAATTCATTTTGATTCATTTTATAATTTGACCAAAGCAAGTGGAAACCACAAGCTAATACAGAAAAAAGAGTGTTGGATTTGAAATTATGGGACCATTCCAATCCTGGCTCTAACATTTTACTGCATGTGTGCCCATACACAAATCATTTTACTTCTCAAGATATCAGTTTTCATCTGTAAGATGAAGGCATTGATGAAGACCATTGATGATATGACTTTGGAGAGATCACTACCACATTAAGCTTCAATCAGCCAATCAACCAGTGAGTAGTTATTAAGAATTAGATAATCTCTTAAGTCCCTTCTAGTTCTAAATCTGTAATCCTATGAGCTACTCAATAGAGGAGAGTGGGTCTTGTGGTGAGGGAGTTTGGGATATCAGTCTTGTCCCTTTATAGGTTCATTTGAAAGGCTTGTGAAAAGAGAATGTGTATGAATATTTAATCCATTTGGGATTGTCAGTGAGGGCAGTAAGGTAAATGGAATGAAGGCTGGATTTGGAGTCAGAAGACATGGCTTTGAATCCTGCCACTTAAGCTTCCTAGTTCTATATCATTTGTAAAATGATAAGATAGGATTCCAAGGTATCATCTCCTTTGAAGTTTATTTTTTTATCTATCATATTTGAGGACAGTTTGATGCTGTTTTGTTTTGTTTTGTTTTGGTCCAGACTGTTATTTCCCTAGTGTGAGGAATGCACTGGTGTGTAAAGTCTCTCCACAGATGGAGATCAGTGCTTCATCTGTAATTTGTAGTTTTAAGAGCGTCATCTGGGAGCACTGAGAGATTAGGTAGCTTATGGAGGGTCACACAGTCAGTTTGAACTTAATAACTTCCTGACCTAAAAGCTGGCCTCTTAGGACATCCTTGCAGATAGCCAGAATGTATATTATCAAAGACCACTGATGAAGGCAGAGGGAGATCCACGAAACATGAAGCCCCGATACAGGAAGTGATTAATAAATATTTGGGTAATGATATTTGCCTAAGCAAAGGCTACAACCCAAAAGAAGCCATATGCTAAGCTAGGTCAAAAGAAAATTTCCTCCCTTTGCACTGAGAAAATGGGCAGATAAAAACAACCCCTTGGTGTTCAGAGAGGCTGTGGATTCTTCTCTTGTAGCTCCCATGGCTACTTTTCCTCCTGACCTCAGAAACCATCCCCTCTCACTTTCTCTTTGCCCATTAAGAGGCCTCCCATGGCAGCCTGCACAGTAATGTCACTGCACAACAGGGTCCCTGAACCCCAGCACCATCTGCTCTGTTTTGTAAGGGAATTTTCCAGAGGAGCAATAGTGGAAACAGTGAAACTGAAGATGGTGAATGAGACAAGATTGGGCGCCAGGCAATCTCTCCCCTCGGGCTTCCCCTCGCCTGCTGGGGTCTATCGGCTGCTGGCCAGGCAGGGGAGGGAGGTAATCAAGGCCCCCAATGCCTGACCCCCCCACTGTTGGCGGGTGTATGTGAGTTCTCCCTGCCGTGTTGAATGACTCCTTCTCAATTAGCCCTCCGCAGGAATGGAAGCCATCGGAAGCTGCTAAGGGGATTAGGGAACGAATGAGATTTGGGGGAACTTTGGCAACAAATGGACTGTGCCAGCCACCTGGCAGATCAAGCAGTTTAAGCCAAGGAAAGAATCGGGAGGACTAATGAGAGACTGTGTTGTCCCCATTCTGAAAAGAGGCCACTGACTTAAAGAAGAATCTTCAACTCCAGGGAGCCCACATACATCCAGAAATGCTAGAAGGGCAGGGAGGGATTTATGCTCCATTCTTTCCTGGAGAAGAAAAGAAGAATGAATGTGTGGGTTTGTTAAGTTTGTGTAAATGTATGTACAGACTAAATTTTATTCTCAAGAGTTCACACATATGCCATTTTTACTCAATAATAATAATAGCTAATTTATTTGGTCCTTACCATGTGCTAGGCATTTGATTATCACTAGCACTTTATAATTATTACCTCAATTACAATCCTGGGAGACAGGTGCTATTATTATCCCCATTTTAGAGATGAAGAAACTGAGGTAAAATGATTTGCCAGGGGCCATACAGCTACTATCTGAGGTTAGATTCAGTCTTCCTGAATCTAGGCCCAGTATTCTATCTACTGTGTCACCTATTTGCCTCTCTCTCTCATTCCAAATAATAACCCTGTGAGGGAGATAAATAGTAAAAATATTATTGTTGTTATTTGGCTATTAACTCAATGAGAGATGGAACTTAATATTCTCTAACCTTTTTATATTCTACAGTTCCTAATATATTCATTGAGGGAATAGATGGATGGATAGATGAATAGATGAGTAGGTGGGTGGTAAAGTAATTCCCATCTTAAAGAGGCAATTACTGAGGATCAGTGGCCCAGGGACACATAGTAATTTAACAGCCAGTAGCCCGAGTTAATAAGGAGATCATAGGATCAGGACATATGAGACCTGAGTTCTGATTCCAGTTTCAGTATTATCATTCTTAGCAACCTGGCTCCTAACCGCTGTGTCTTTACCAACAGGTTAATTTGGCTGAGGGCAGGCCTTGACTCATCAAGGTAGATCTAGCCAAGAACCAGTCCAAATCCAAGGACGAGAAGTCTGTTGACACACCTGGGAACTTAAAGGAACCCTTTAAAGGAAGGCTAATTGACAGGGCTGCTGAAATGGAGAATTTCAGGAAAGATGGAGAGAAGGCAGAGGATAAAGGGATAAAGGTAAGGGATAAAGCTCATGTGTATCATTGGGGAGAAGAGAGATTATTAGTCTTGTTTCAGTAATTGAATTCCACTTCTAATAATTAACATTTATATGGGGTTTTAAGGTCGTCAGTGCACTTTACATATATCATTTGATACTCATGCAACTACGTGAGGGAAGCGGTATACCACTATTATTATCCCTGATTTATAGATGAGTAAACTAAGGTTAAGAAACATAAAGTGGCTTGCTCTGGATTCTAGAGCTAATAAGTGACTTAGGTAGAATTCACACTCAGATTTTCCTGACTTCAAGTTTATCCCAGATTTTCCGGACTCCAAGCCTGAACCTCTATCTACTAAACCATTCTGAATCTCAATCGGCACTGAGATAATTAAGTTAACCAGAACTCTGTTCTGATAATCCTCTGATCAAGGATTTGGCCCATATGGGGTTGAGGAATAAAGACCTTAACTCACTTCCTGATTCTGGCTCTCTTATCTCTGCTTCATGGGCTTCGATGGTCTCAGACAGGCCACTTCCTGGTCAACTACAGTTTGTGGGCTGTAAAAGGATATAGCCCAGATATTCCTCCCCCTCTCCCACCTCTCCATTTCTAGGTGAGAGAAGGAAACCAATATTCTGCTACATGATCCTGAGGCTATTCAGAGTTTTTCTATCTTCTCTGCCACCTGAGGCCCATGATTATAGGGCCATGTGGGCAGCCCTGGGCAAAAGGCCTTCCTGATGTAAAAAAGCACGAATTCTCTGCTTGGTGGCAGCTGGAATCTGTATGGAGAAGGGCAAGCTGTGAGGGAAACACCACCCTGGGAACTGATAAAAACTTCATACTCATTCTAGAATGGAAATGAGGTCCTCTCAGGAGATCTAAATCCCTTCTGTTAAAGGAAGTCTTTTCCAACCCCTTTTAATTCTAGTACCTTCCCTTTGTTAATTACTTTCTATTTATCCCATAAGTAGCTTACTTTGTATATATTTGTTTGCATGTTGTCTCCTGCTTTAGAATATAAACTCCTTAAGGACAGGGACTGGCTTTTGCCTTTTTTTGTATTTCCTGAACTCAGCATAATGGCTGGCATTTGGAAGATACTTAATAAGTGTTGATTGATTGATTGATTTGGGAATTTTCAACATCTTATTTCAAGCATTGCTGTTCAAAATGTTATAAGGAGAAGCCATGCAAAGGAAAAGAAAATGAAAACCCTGAGTTGAATACTGTTGAAAGAGCTGAATCTGGATCTAAGAGAGTTGTACTTCAAATCTTCTTTCTTACTTCATAATTTGGGGCAAATAACTCCCTAGATTTAGTTTAGTTTTTTTTTTTTTTTTTTTTTTTTTTTTCATTTGTAGAATGAAGCAATTGGGCTAGGAGACTTCTAAGGTCTCTTCTAACTCCAGTCCTATGATGCTAAGGGACTGGGCTACACATTCTCTGAGTTTCCATCTCTCCAATTCAATGATCTTAAGTGACTTCCCCGAAATCACAAGAGGCCAGGCTCTCTGATAGCTGATGGAGAGAGGGAGAGAAGAGGGGTTTATTTAAAGCCTAGTGGTAGAGACAAGCCACCTAATGGGCTCTCTAGGGACAGGTTTCTGCTCTTGGATAACAGATTGAGAGACAGAGCTGTCAGCCTGGCCATATTTACAGCCAGGAGGGGAGATAAAGGTTGAGGCATTTCTGGGAAAGCACACAGACCATTCTTAGTGAGCAGAGCTCCATCTTATCCAGAGTAGGGGAATGATGATATTCTAAACAAATACATTAATCCATATAAAGCAGAGGGTTTCTGCATAGAACTATCATAGCCTTCATAGTCACCGACCACACACTGTTTAAAAGGAAGAGCATTTGCTGGAACTGAAGACCAAATAAACAAAACCTATTTCTGAAAAGGATGCCTGATGGAGGTACCTGACAGAACCCTGGGAATGCAGCTCCTTAAATGTTTTGTAGGATGTTGCTGACTCCAATAATACAATATTTCAACAGAGAGTATGTTGTCAGAAACTGGGGAGAAAGCCAGCATCATTTTTCTGTATAAAGCTGATACTGCTTTGAATTATTTAAAATACACACACACACACACACTGGGTTCTCTATTAAGCCTTTCAAGACCTTTGGGGGACCAAACTAAACTGTAACCCTAACTCCCATCTGAAAGGCAAGAAAGGCTGACCTACTTAAAGGATTTTTTTCAACCAGAAGCAGGACTTTGTTCAGCTGCGCAAATTGTGGATGGATATATTCAAGAACTTTGGGGTGCTTGGGAAATGGATGATTGGTGCCTGCAGAGTATGAATGCTTCATATTCCCTCTATAAGGGTTAATTGGTAACAAGTAGGTGTCCCTCTCTATTCACTCAGTGGAAATACATAGAGGCAGCCTTATAGAAGGCGAAGAGGATTGGATCTTAATCTTTTTTTAATTTTTTTTGGATCTTAATCTTAACCTTAGTCCACTGGCAATCAATCACTACACTTCTTAAATACCTTCTTGGTGTTAAGTTCCAATGAGGATTTAAATACAAAAACAAAACAGGCTTTACCACCATAAAGTTTACATTCTACCATGGGTCCAACATGTTCACAAATAAGTAATACCAGGTAAGGACTAAGAGAAAAAGGAAAGGCTTTTTCCGGAAGTGGCTCTTCACTGGGCTCTAAAGGAACTAGAGGTTCCAAGATGCAGAAGGGAGGAGGAAATGCATGTTAGGCATAGATCTAAGCCTGTATAAACACATGGAGACAAATGGTAAAATGTCAAGTGCATGGAACTGCAAGTAGAACACTTTGTCTAGATGTAGAGTTCACAAGGGGAGGAATAACATGCAGTCATGCTGAAATAGGGTAGAGTCAATCTATGAGCAGTTTTAAATGTTAAACAGGACTTTCTTTTTTATCCTATAGATCAGAACTATCTAACACCTGGTCAGTGAGCATCATATAGCCCACAATATTTCTGTCATCCAAGTGAGATCAAAATGTAATTGGGAAATGTTTATAAAAATAAATCAAAATAGAGTAAGATGGAGATAAGATCACAATTTAAAACTTAGTCAATATGTGGTCTGCATGGGATCCTTGTTGATGGCTTAGGGTTTCTTTTTGAGCTTGATACTACTACTATAGTTCTTGGTCAGGGGAATGACTTTTCCACACTTGTGACTTAGGAGCTATCAATTAGATAGTTCTATGGAATATGGATTGGAAAAGAAAGAGGTTAGTTAGTGGAAAACATTTCAGGAGGTTCTATGATAGCTCACAAGTTAGAGAAGATGAGGGACTAGAAAAGGATACTTGTGTTGTGAATAGAGAGAAGAGGAATTTTCTACCTTTATCTTTTACTAGGCATGTGAACTTACTTAGCAGCAAGTTTCTTCCTTAAAAGGTTAAAAAAATACAAATAAAACACAAAGAGTTTGGACTCAATCATCTTTAGAATTTCTTCAAGTTAAGATAATTTGTGATTCCCTAAACAAATGGCTATTAGAGAGATAAGGTATTTTTTTCATCCCATCAAGAAAACTTAGATCAAAACTCGGCTATTTAATAAAAAGCATTTGGAGGAATCTGACATAACTTGAAGAACAGATTAGTAGAAATGGCCACCATGGAGAAATGTGCAGCCTTTTCCTCTTTCCTTCAATTAGCAGTGACCATAAGCAAGAATCTCAGCTTTCCAGGGGTCAATACAAAGCTTTTTTGACCTTCACTATCCCTTAAACAGTCACACTTGTACAGAAAGTCCAATTTTCTGTGGTTTAATGGTTTTGGAGCCATAACACTGGTATTCATTTTGAGGTCCAGGGCTTAAGGAACACAGTGATCAGAGAAGGACAATCAGCATGATGAAGATGGCTGAAATCATATCATTAAGAATCTGTTAGAGCTGCTTAGCCAAGAGAAAAGATAAAGAGGATACATTCAAGTATTTCAAGGGTTCTCATGTGGAGAAAGTATTAAATCTGTACCATTTGGTCCCTGATGCCACACCAGGAGCAATGAACAAATGTTGCAGAAAGACAAATTTAATTGTGGTCTTCAGAAAAATGTCCTTGGAGTGGTCAAAAGATGGAAGGAATTTTCCCGTAAGTATAGGATGAAAGATCTTCAAACAGAATCTGGATGACTACTTGAGTGTATTATAGTGAGAATGCCTTTCGGGGATAGATTAAGGTCAATGAGATTCTTTCCAGCTCTCAAATTTTATTATTCTGGGCTGAAATCCTAGCTCTGACATTTATTTCCTGCGTGACTTTGGGCATATCATCTTTTCTATCCAGGCCTCAGTTTACTTATCTGCAAAATTAGGATGGGGTATCTCTATAGTCCTTCCCAGCTCTAAAATCCTATGTTGCAAAGACATTTCTCCTTCCTACCCCATTGTGCCAATCTAACAATTACCATTCTTCTCTGGTCTCTGAGCCTGTAAGATGAGAGTTCTGATCAACAGAAATGATAAGCTTGCAGCAGAAGGAGAGCTATCAACAGACTATTGATTTATCACCCTTTTCAGCCCAGGTGGGTTCCAAGAGGATAAATCTTTTTTTGCCTCTGGCGCGGTACCCGCAATCACTCCACGGACCATGACTTTCATATCCTATTAAGTCTGAATTACTCAGTCTGGGGCTGAGCTGAGAGGTAATTTAAAATGGCAAAGGGGGAAAAATGTTCTGATTTAGATCTGATAGAGACTGGATTAAGTTCTTCCATTTATCAGGGCTGAAATGTGAGCTTTGGAAGGGAGAGCAATTGCAGGTTGGGTGGGTTTTCTGGGAAATGCCTGGACCCTAAATTAATCGAACAGTGTATAGAACAAATCCATTGTTCTATGTCCTTCGTGGGATGTTTTGAGGGTGGGGTACAGAAAGATTCAAGCATTACAGAGTGTCACCATTGGTAGAAAGGTGAAGATAATCAGCTTCAATAGAGAAGATGGTGTGGTTGTAGTTATAAAGGGGATAATTCTCCATTGAGCATTGGATACTGGCTGATGTACTATTTTGTGTATATGTGCAATTATTCTTCAGAAGACTCAAAATTCAGAATAAACATTGAAAATAAGAAGGGCATGAAGAATAATTAACATACCTTGGTGGCCTAATATGGTGGAGTTCAAAAATGGGTTGTGTTTTTGCCTCCATCATCTTCATAAGAGATTTTCCGAAATCTGTCCCATCTGGGAATGCATTATGAGATTTGTATGTTTACATCCTTATGAGACCATTATTGTCAACTATTAGTTTGTCAGGAATAATTGGTTTCCACACACAACACATCAGAATCTCAGAATGGGGAGTGATCTTAGAAGATCTAAACCTAGTTTAGTCTAAATCATGCCTGAATAAAATCTTCCTCCCCCATTATACCCAACAAGTGATCATCCTGTGTTTTCTTAAAGATACTGAGAGACACTCAAAGCAATCCATTCTGATTTTGGATAGCTCTTAATTCCAGAAACTTTTTTCTTTAAGTCAAGCCTAAGTTTGCCCCTCTGCAATCAATATCTCTTGTCCCTCCTTCTGCCTCTGGGGTCAAGTCTAAGTCCCCTTCTACACAGCAACCTGAGCAGTACTACTACATCCTCCCAAGCATTCTCTTCTCCAGACTAAATATCTCTAGCTCTTTTTACATGTTCTCATATAATATGCTTTTAAGATCTCTTACTATCTGGTTTCAACCCTCTGGATTTCCTCCAGCTTACCAATGATCTTCCAAAAATGTGGTGCCCAGAAATGAGTGTAATTTCATTTACTCTAGATGTCATCTGACAAGAGTAGAGGACAGTGGAAATCTCATTAGTGCCTCTTTTACTGTAGTCTGAAATGGAATTCACTTTAAAAAAACATTCAATCCATTACTTTATTAAGTAAATAATACTTAATATTTACTTAATTACAAAACAATGAAACAAATCCTAGTTTGTAGTATTTACAGATTTCCAAGGTATAAATGCTTACCTGGAAAATTTAACAACTAACCCTTATTAGTTGGGTCAAACTGACTCTAGTACATCCCTGTATTAAGGTTATGATAATAACAATACAATAATAATATAACTGGTCTCCCTGTCTTTTTCTCTCCTTTGCCCCATCCTTTCTGTCATTTCCATCAGATTAAACTTACTTAAAATATACTCATCTTATTCTTCATTCATCACACTCCTAATCAAATATCACTGGTGGTGCTCCATTGTTCAAAGAATGAAATCCAAGGTGCCCAAACTGACATTTGAGGCTCTTGAAAACAAATATCACAGCTGTGGCCAAGTGGTATTCACTTTTTGATTCATCACATCACATAATTGACCCAGCCTATAGATCATTACAGGGCAATTAAGTAGCAGAGTGGATGATGTTGATCTTGGATGACTCTTCTTCCTGAGTTCAAGTCCAGCCCCAGACACTAGTTGTGACCCTGGACAAGCTACTTAACACTGTTTGCCTCAGTTTCCTCATCTGTAAAATGAACTGAAAAAGAAAATGGCAAACCATTCCAGTATCTTTGCTAAGAAAACCCCAAATGGAATCACAAATAGTCAGACATATTAAAACACCCCAAATATTTTTCAAATAAACTTCTGCCTAAGAATACTTTCTCCATCTTGTACCTAAGACTTTACAATTATGCCAATTGAATTTCATTTTATCAGATCTGGTCCAATGCTTTAGCCTATTAAGATTTTTTGCATCTTTACTCTGCCATTCAGTGGGTTAGTTATGCTTTCTAGCATTATGTCATGTGGAAATTTGATGAGATACCTATGCCTTTGCTATTGATAAATATATTAAATAATAATAGGCCAAGGACAAATCTCTAGAGCACCCCAGTGGAAATCTCCTTCCAATTTGACATCAAGCTAATAATAATAATTGAGTTTGATCTTCCAAAAAGTTCTGATTCCTCCTAATTGTACTATCGCTAGCCTAAGTCTTCCATTTTTCTCCATGAGAAACTTAGTGAAATGCTTGATTAAAATTCAAGCTAAACTGCATCTTCAGCCTTCCTCTAATATACCAGACTGGCAATGTTGTTAAAAGGAAATGAGATTGGTCTGGCATGACCTGTTTTTGAAGAAGCCATGCTGATTCTTTCACAGACACTTGCTATAGTAGATGTACACTAAATATCATATCAATAAATATCATATCATAAATTATCACATCAATATTAGAGAATATTTTCCTGAAATTGAAGTTAAGATAACTTACCTGTGTTTTACAAACTCCATTCAGATTACTTGTTTTTTAAATCAGGATAATATTTGTCCATTTTCAATACTGTAGTATCTCATCTGTCACAGTCAATGACAGTGACTCAGCAGCACATCAGCCAGTTATTTCCATGCTGGAATATTGTTCATCTGGGCCAAAAGACTTGAATTCATCAAGGACAGCCAGGTGTTTTTTTTTCCATTTCCTTAATTTTATTGGGATATCAACTCCCTAATGACCATTTTTTGTTCTGTCTTTTATGGTCCCTAAATCATTCTCCTCACTAGAGAAATCAGAAACAAAACAAGAACAGAGTTAAATCACCTTGTCTCTCATTTTCTGTTGTCCTCATCTTATCTACCCCATACTAATTTTATGCCTTTTTTGATCATTCTTTTGTGCCTAATAGTGCCTTAAAAATTTTAAAATCCTCTAAATGTACTGAAATGTGCTGTTGCCAAATCTTAAGAGTTTTGAAAGCTTACTCACTTCTAACTCCAAATCTTCCTAGGCTCTCAGATCAGTGGGATGACTACAAGGAGATCTGGGGCAGTATGGGAGATACTATAGAGTTCAGCTTTCTAAACTGTAAGTCATGACCCCATATGGAATCTCATAATGTGAATGGGAGGTCATGAAACTATGATTTATTATAAGAAAATGTTTGATTTGTATACCTATTTTATATATCTATATAGCCAGTGTCACATAAACATTTTTTGCCCAAAAAGGGATTTTGAGTGGAAAAAGTTTAAGAAACCCATTAAGCATGAGTCAGGGTGACCTAAGAGGGACCCCACAGGAAGTCAGATTTAACCTTCTCTTTCCCTGGAGGCTTCTATTACTAGTAGAGATTCAACGGAACTAGGAGAAGATGATGCCCCATTTTTGTTGTTTTATTTTGTGAGTTTCTGCTTTCTTTCTCTTTTTTATATTGTTCCTTAATAAAAGCTAGATGTGCAGTGTATTAAACAAAAGAAAGAGACAGAAAGACGTTAGTTCAAATCTAGCTTCAGACACTTACCAGCATCTAGGGCAGAGCTATCTATTTCAGTTTCCTCCTCTATAGATAATAATAGCATCTACCTCCTAGAGTTCTTGTGAGGGTCAAATGTGATAATACAAATAAAATGCTTCATAAACCTTAAACACTATTTAAATGCTAGCTATTTTGTTATTATTAATATTACTTCCTTTGGAATATTTCTCCCCCTTTTTTAGATGTTGAGCTGGGAACTGAGTTTTGTTGGAACTATCATTCAAGTCATCTCCCTGTATGAAAGGGATTTTAGGTCCATCTAATCCAACTCCTTCATTTTACAAAGGAAAAGATTAGAGATTATAAGGACAATTGCTAGTGAGGCAGGCCTAGAGTCAGGAAGTCTTAAGTTCAAATCCTGCCTTAGACACTTATTACCTCGGTGAGCCTGGACTGGTCACTTAATCTGTTTGCCTCAATTTTCTTAACTATAAAATGGAGATGATAATAATAATTACCTCCTAAGGTTGTTACGAAGATCAAATAAGATAATAATTATAAAGTGATAAGCACAGGGCCAGATAATAAGTGCTATATAAATGCTATGATAATTATTATTATTTGACTTTCCCAAATTTTCAAACATAATAAATTGCAGATTTGAGATTCACCTACAGGACTCTTTTTCCAAACCCCATATAGCAGAAAATATTTCTATTACTTTTGAAAAATGAATAGACTTTCAGGGCATATTCTAGGTATTAGTCTAATTCCATTGTCTTAGCACTACTTCTAGAGTCAAATTTGTTTCTATGTGTTAGAATCTCTCATTTATATTGGTTGGTAACCCATACTTTGTGCATTTCTCTTAAAATCTGGGACCACAAATTTGGTTACAACCTCCTTTTTTTGGATTTTGTCTCTTATGAACTTTCTGGGGACCTCTACTGTTAGAATTGTAGCTACATTGCAGCTACTCTCTATGGTATATAGCTTGGTTGATATACAGAGATTATTTTCTCACCTCCCCAAACCCTATTCCCTTTTCTATTTAAAGCTTTTTTGATTAGATTTGTGAGACTACCAACAGATACATTTTTTCTAGCCCTTGTAAGAGGCTCTCCATCCCTGCCCAGGAGATGTGGCACATTTTATTTTTTCATCATCCTTTCTGAAAACCAAAGAAATATTCAATATTTCAGCAAATAGGCTATTTTACTATTCTCTGTACTAGAGGAACAGGATGGAGTGTTTATCTTTTTAGTGGGCTTAGGTTTGAAGAGACTCAAGCTTGAAGGAGCCTGGATATCATCCAAATTAACTTTTTATATGATGTTAAACTCAGGGATTTCTGTAGGCACTTGATTTTAGATGAAATTAGATTTATGTAAATCATTATTCTTCATTATTGGCCAGTTATTACTGGGAGATTTTAAAAACCAGGCTTGTAGAAATACAGTTAGAAATCGATTGTGAAGCAGCATAAGAAAAAAGGTAATAAAGAAGAGTGGTCTCATGCACCAGTGGATCATGAGCCTATCAATAGAAAGCAATCAGAGATCTTGGGAGCTACCTAATTTAACCCTTTAGTTTTACAGAGAAAGAAACTGAGTGCCAGGAATGTTAAATAACTTGTCTAATATCATACCAATGATAAACCTCAGGTGTAGAATTTAAAGACCTCTGACTCTAGACATAAGGCTTTTTACATTATAGTAGGCTGAACTCAAATCCACATCCCTTGCTAAAAAGAATCCCTGACAATCTCAGAGGTCATTTACATGGTTGTAGTAAGTGGCCAGATTTGATTCTGGAAGGGAAGGGGGGAGAATGGTACAAAATGATCTCCCAAACCAATTGATTTCATGGCATTTGTGAAGACAATTGGGTTTCAGGCATGGCTCTACATGAAAAGTTCAGTGTCAAGCTTGTGAGATAGGGGTCCCAAAGAATTCCTAGTAATATGTATTTTGTTCATTACAATGTCTTTCCTTAGTTCATATTCACTATCTCCTATAAGGCTACAAATGGAAATTTTTCATGAAAGCTATGTCTGTACTTATGATTACCAGTCCTGATCATGCAACATCATTCTCTATCTTCCCTTTTTCCTTCCCTACCATTCTCTCTCTCTCTTTTTTTTTTTTTTTTGGTCCAGTCGTCCACTCATTTCTCCCTTCAACATATTTACAGAGAACCTAGTAAATACAAAACAGTCTTTCGACAGAATTTTCATACCTTCTTGTTGCTCTGTATTTTGGAGACTAGATATTTCCCTAAGAAAACTATAAGTTCTCTGAGGGGCAAGAGAATAAGATCCAGTCATACAAAAAAGTTCAATAACAGAACAAGGATGAATATAATAAATACCAGAGAAAATGTTACAGGAGACCAGAGGTGAGAGAAAGAGGCATAGGCTGAAGTAATCAGAGAGGACTTTGCAGAGGTCTATTAGATCTAAAAAGACTAGATAGATTTTTGATGGGCTAAGGGAAAGGGGGAGGCGATCACTAAGGGAAATAGAGGATTCCACTTAGTGCTCACCCCTTTCAACTTCCTACTGAAATTCTTATATATTTGTCTTTTACTTATCTTCTGCTATACTTATCTATATGATGTATCCACTCAGTAGAATGTAAGCTCCTATAAGGCAGGGAACTGCTTTGTAAACATATTTCCTAGCACAGTGCCTTGTGTGTATTGTGTTTATTCATTTTTAGTCATGTTTGACCCTTTGTGACCCCATTTGAAATTTTCTTGCTGAAGATACTAGGATGGTTTTCCATTTCCTTCTCCAGCTCATTGTACAGATGAGGAAGCTGAGACAAACAGAGATCAGTGACTTGCTTAGGGTCACACGATTAGTTCTGAGGTTAGGTTTGAACTCTGGTCTTCCTGACTACAGGTCCTGAGCTCTATCCATTGTACCAGTGTATTTAGCATATGTTCAAATGTGCTTGTTGAATTGAAGTGAAATGACATCCCTGGACAGAAGTTACTAATGAAGTATATAAAGAAAAAGATACAGGGTACTGAAGATCATTGGGAGGGCCCCATGGTCACTAGCCCAATTTAAATCTCGTCCCTTCTTCCCTGGACAAATACAACTCTGTTCTAACTGGTCCCTCTACTACTGCCCTCTCCCTCTGTGATCTTTCTTGGATATGCTGACCAAACAATCTTTCTCTAATAATAAAACAATTAAAGAAACAATTTGAAGCTTTCTTTTGACCTTCCTATTGTTCCTTCCCTTCTCCCTTGCAAGGGAATATGCCCGTATTTCTCTCATGCTTAACAAATTCATTTTGTTCCTCAAGCTAATAAAATTGAAAAACTCCCTGTTTCTACCTCCCATTTCTCTCAGGTCTCTGGCCCTCTTAATGAGGACTAAAAGTGAATCCTAGATGAAAAGATCATGAAATCAAGCCAACCAGTGTATCAAGCAGCAAATACTATGTACCTGGCATCATGCTAAGTCCTAGGGATACATGATAAAAGGAAAAAGTCTGCGTCTTCCAGGAGATTACATTCTTTTGAAGGGAATAGGGAACATAAGCAAACACATGAATACAAGATCATTAATGAGGAAGATAATATATGAATGTAAGGGAATATTATTGCACAGTAAAAAATGATAAAAGAATGGTTTCAGAGAAAACTGGGAAAAATTCAATGAAATGATGAAAAATAAAATAAGTAGAACCTGGATAACAGTGGATATAATGATCACAACACTTTAAAGAAAAAACATCCTTGAAAAGCACTCAGACCCATGCAATAATCAACTGTGATTTCCAAAGCCTAGTGACAAAGTATACTCTACATTTCTTGGCAGAGAAAGGATAGAATTACAGATTCAGAATAAAAGAGGCATTTTTAGACAAAGAAAAAAATCTCTGCTTTGTCTCCTTTCCAGTAGAGCTTTTGGGAGGACTTTGCAGGAGTTAATCTTGTCATTGTTAAGACTGGAGAATAGAGGAGAGCAGAGTATGAGTATGTGGCTTGTTATTCATTTTTTCTTTTTCTTTTTTCTTTTTTTTTTTTTGAGGCAATTGGGGTTAAGTGACTTGCCCAGGGTCACACAGCTAGGAAGTGTTAAGTGTTTGAGGTATGATTTGAACTCAGTTCCTCCTGACTTCAGGGCTGATGCTCTATCCACTGTGCCACCTAGCTGCTCCTCATTTTTCATTTTCAAAGAAAACCAATGACATTATGGGATGATGCACATGAACTGGATTTAAGTGAGGCATCTATAAGTCATCAGCCTTCCTCTCTCTTTCAGAGTCAACAAAGTCCAGTGGCAGGACAAAAGTCAGGATGACTATTGATGGCTCAGGATGCAGCAGATGCCTGAGCACTCAAAGGAGCTTGTTTTACTTGCCTTTGTGGGCATTAACACAAATTGTTCTCATCCACCCATTCCGGGGGAAGTCTTCACATATTTGGGGTAGATATCTGCCTAACTCACCAACCGATAGGAGGCCTGTTGGTCATCCTCAACCTATCTCCTAAAATAGTTTTTTTCTGAAATTTGTTTGCTGCACTTATTACAGCTTTTTGGAGCCACAGGTGAGAGTTGGGGGAAGATAGGCACAAAAGGGGGAGAGGCAACCCTTAAAAGAGCTCACCAAGCCATCCTACCAGGAGCTCTGATCCTCCCTGAATTTTCCATTCATTTAAGTGTGTTTTGTACTGTAGTATACTACAATTTGTAGTGTAATGTAGTGTGGGGTAGGGTAGTGAAAAAAGCAATTAAGAGTTAGGGGATCTTGTTTCAAATCCCAATCCTGTCATTTACTTGTAATCTTGGGTTTTGATTTCCCTGACTTTAAAATAAAGAGGTTTCCTCCTATTTTAAATGTGTAATCCACTTCTGTTTAAGACTTATATTTGATATATACATATATTGGATTTAATATATATTTTAACATGTTTAATATATATTAGGCTATTTGCCATTTAGGGGAAGGAGTAAAGGGAAGGAGTGTAAAATTTGGAACACACAGTTTTGCAAGGATCAATGTTAAAAAATTATACATATATATGGTTTGAAAATAAAAATCTTTAATAAAAAGACTTATATTTGACTCATCCGCTCCTTTCTTCTACAGTAACTTTTCCTTCTTCTCCCAGCTCTTCTCTAGTGTTTTGCTGAAAGAAACTTTTCTTACTGGCGACTGGTAGAGCTCTCCTTCCTCGTGCAGCAGATCCAACTCCCCTAACCAAACCACTGTGGCAGCTAGGCTGATGCTAGCTCTGAAGAAGATTGTCAGAGGAGGCAGCATCCCAGGAGGAAATCAGAAAACAGATTCCCACCACAGACTGTCTCCCTGAGAGACCACTCTTGAAACTCATTTGCAAACTGTAATTGACCATGCCTATGCAAAAACTGAAATTGGAAAATCAAGCTCAGAACCGCATATGCTCCATTAGATGGTTAAATTGCTGGGACAATTGGGCTTCTGTTTTCTAGCTCTCAGCATTTGGGCAGAGGGAATAGGCTCAGTGGAATTCCCCCACTGGGCTGGGACAGCAGCCTACAGGCGCTGTTCTCTCCATTCCATTGCCTAGATTCTTGACATCTCTGAATCCCATTTCCAAAAAGCTCTGCTCAGAGGAGAGCCTCATTCCCCCAACATTCCCCCATGGGGTTATCAAATCAAGAAAGGTTAGACTAGCAAAGTCATTTCATACCAGCAGGTCCAGAATGTTTCCTTTCCAAGGAGTTCACATAGCCTTGAACAAATAGCTTTTGCCCAGGAGCTGTCCAGCCATGGGATCCTTTCTACCTTGTTCCCAAGGAAACTTCCTTCCCATGGAGCCTTCATTTCTTTTCTTCCTTACTTTGTTTCCTACTATTTGAAAAAGAGGACCCTGGATACTTGATGTGGCCATCTGACTTCAGGCTGCTCAACAAAAGATGAAATATAGTAAATTCTAATTCTTCAGAACTCTACCCCATCCCAGAACTATTGGAGTCAACTCAACCAGTAGTTACTAAGGACCATCTATAATCAGAGCCTAGGGCATGGCACCGGAAATGCAATGACAGATTTGGCACATGATGATTCTGTGATTACTCAAAGTCTATGGGAAGGACAAAATACATATATAGCTATGATACAAGGGAGAAAGAGATAAGGACAAAGGAAAGATTTGGGCAGAGGAGACCACAAGGTATAAGGGGAAATATGCCGAAGCTAGCGTTAGATGACCCAAGTTCAACTACTGTCTTTGCTATTTCTCAACTTTATGACTTTAAATAAATTATATAGTCCCTCTAGGTATTGGTTTCTTCTTTCTTTTTTTTCCCTCTTTCTTCCCTGTTTTCTTTTCTTTTCTTTTTTTTTTTTTTTTTTTTTGAGGCAGAGTTAAATGACTTAATCCAGCATCATATAGCTAGCAAATGTCTGAGGCCAGATTTGAACTCGTCTTCTTAATTCTGGCCTCTGAGGTCTCCTCCAGTTCTGAACATAATCCTATATTTTTAGTTCTGGTCTGTGATTTCAGATCAGCAATTAAATTTTAATGAGTTGCCTAAGGCACTAAGAGATTAAATGACCTGCCCGGATCACACAGTCAATACTTGTCAGAAGGAGGAATGGAATCTCAGTTATCCTCTCTTGGAGGCTAGTGCTCCATCTACCATGTCATGCTTCCCCTTTCATACAGGACATGAGAGGAATATAAGGCATATGTGTTTGTTACTATTAGTAATAGTAAGCAGCTCTTTTTGTGGTGGCAAAGAATTGGAAATTGATGGAATGTCCATCAGTTGGGGAATGGCTGAACAAGTTATGGTTTAAGAATGTAATGGAATATATTCTTGTTCTCTAAGAAATGATGACCAGGTGGGTGTCAGAAAAACCTGGAAAAACTTACATGAACTGATAAAGTGAACTGATAAAGTAAGCAGAACCAGGAGAACAATTGTATATAATAACAGCAACATTGTTTGATAAACAATTATGATAGATTTAACTCTTCTTAGCAATACCATGATCCAAGATAATTCCAAAAGACTCATAATGGAAAATGCCCCCATCCAGAGAAAAAACTATGAAGTCTGCATGCACATTGAAGCAGACTATTTTCACTTTTTTTGTTGGTTTTTTCTCTCATGGTTTTTCCCTTTTGTTCTGATTCTTCTTTCACAACATGACTAATGTGGAAATATGTTTAATTTCATTGTACATATATAACCTATATCAAATTGCTTGTCATCTTAAGGAGAGGGAGAGAGAAAAAAATTGTAAACCAAAATATTATAAAAGTAAATGTTGAAAATTATCTTTACATGTATTTGGGAAAAATACCATGGAGGTGAAATACCATGCCCTGAAGACAAAAAATAATAGTAACCCATATGTTAGTACAATTTATAGATTTTATAAAGACATATTTTAACTCAGTTGAAATCCATATTAGCCCTTGGAGCCAAGTGGATGAACAGATTAAAACTTCAGTTTTCTTATTTGTAAGACAGGGATGTTAGTCCTGGACTAGAATTGAATGGCTTTTCTATGGCCACAGGAACATTTAACAAACTTCTTTCTATTATATGTTCTTTTAGATTCTTAAGTTCTGTTATGGAACAGAGCCATAATTAGTGACTTTCATGTGCTGACTACAAACTGTACCTGGGGCAAGTTTGTTCTCAGCATGTGGGAAGAGGAAGATTTGGAACACCATTCTGTAGGAGATGAGAAATCCCACCATCTGGTAGCTTCCTCTTTAAACTAATTATTCTTGTTAACTATGCGCTGAGTTCTATAGTTTCTATATTGCCCTGAAGGTCTAAAGATGCCATCAGCATCTTCTAAGTTTGATGTCCTGGGGCAGAGCATAGTCACCCTACTCTAGTTATGGTTTTGTCCTTGTACTCAGAGCATCAGCAAATAGTATTTGGACCATATTTCAGTCCCCTCTCTCATCCCCCTGAAATATATTCACTGAGCTACAATTTATTAGTCATGATTAATAATAAGAGCTTGCATATACACAGTGGGTAACATTAATGAGATGCCTTTCTGATTTTCTCTTACATTGGAGGTAGGTCTTTTGGTGTCTTTTGTGAAATAGTGAGCACTACCTTCAACTACAATGTCAGTTGGCAGCATTTATGCAGGAATCCATGTGATAAATTCCTGCCTGTGATTAGTTCCAGGAAAAGTGTTGTTTCTGCAGATGAATTTGTCTGCTCCCCTTTGTCAGATAATGAAAACAAAGCAAGTCTCCATGTTTGTCTGCCTTAGCAGCTAGAAAACTTTGAACCAATTTTGTTGCCCAAGAGCAGTGATGTGTGATGGGCTCAAACCTGGTCTCTAGCAGTAATGTCTTTTCTGCTCTTCTCCCAGGCTTTGCTTTGTTTTATGTCTAACTGTCTCACTGCTCCTGTGAACTTTGTGTTAATCTGTAAAGCCCCATGAGTCCTTTGGGGAATGAGCGGGTATAAATCTGGAAGCTATAAAATACCAAGAAACCTTTGCCTCTCTGCTGGTCATCTTGTTTCAAAGGCCATTGGCCATCAGCCCTTGAGGACATTGATGCAAGGAATGTTTTGGTGAAGCTACTATTGAAATTATTTTTCAGTTCATAAACCATTTATTCAGCACTCAGGCTGTCCCAGGTCTTAGGCTAAGTACTTGGGAAGATAAAAAAGATGAATCAAACAGCCTCTGTCCTCATACAGATAACAATTGCATTATTATAATAACAATAATATTATTACTAATAATCATAATAACTGGCTTGTTATAGTATATGATAAGAACAGTTTATTTATTTATTTTACAAAACCTTAGCCCTGAATTACTCCTCTCCACCATCTGACTCTTTTGGTCCTACCGACATCCTGCTAATGGCAGGTAGAGAAGGTCACGCAACAAAATTAACTAAAGCCCCTACAAGTTTGTCATCTAATCTCATATAAGTCTGTATCACATCAATCTTTTTAGTCTTCCCTAATTGACTATCCTACACTCCACAGCAACTATTACAAACCTTTCTTTCTTCCCTCAAACCTCCCATATCACTCTCACTCTTACACTAAGCTGAGGACATCAATTTATATATTAATGAGGAAACAGAGACCATGTACCATGAGTTCCCTCATTTTCCCTCCTCAGTATCTTAAAACTCTTTAATAATATCCCCTATGATCTTCTCTTTTATCCTAATCTCTGATAATGAGATGGCTTTTCTCACTGAATCTCAACCCTTTTACATGGACACTTAATCCTACCCCCTCCTGTCTACTCTTACAAATTGTCCTTATGATCATCCCAATCCCTTCAAACCTTCAATGCCTTTATTTCAAACTGATTGATTTCCCCTGCTACCTACAAACCATTTTGAGGTCTTCCCCAATTTTAAAAATCTCTCACTTGACCCACCCTCTTCTTATACTATTGTCCCATATGACTTCTCTCATTCACAGGCAAACTCCTAGGGAAAAAAAAAACTGTGCATATTAGTTGACTCCAATCTTTCCCCACCCATTGGCTTCTGATCTTATCATGAAACTAAAATTTCTCCTTCCAAAGTGACCAATGATCTCTGAAATGACCAAACTGATAGCCTTGTCTCAATCTTTATCCTTCCTGACATCTCTGAAACATGACTACCTTCCTCTTGGAAATTCTATTTTAATGGAATTTCTACATTTTAATGGCAGTGCTCTCTCTTGGTTTACTTCTTACCTGTCTGATCATTCCTCTTCAGTTTCCTTTACTGTATCATCATTTATATTAAACCCCTAAGTTTATTTGTAGTATTCTGAGAGCTCTTTTCTTTCTACATTCTTTCTCTTGATGAGCTCATTAACTTCTACAGGTTTAATTATCATCTCTATGCAGAAGACTTTGTGTATATGTGTGTGTGTATATATATATATATATATATATATATATATATATATATATATCCAGTTCCAGGTTCTCCCCAAGGTTCAATCTTAGGTTATCCACTGTCTGTTAGATATTTTAAACTGGATGGCACTTTTCACACAAATAAAAACAGATCTAAACAATTGGAGAAATATGAACTATTCAAGGATAGATCAAGTCAATATAATAAAAATGACAATTCTACCTAATTTATTTATTCAGTGCCATGCCAATCAAACTACCAAATAATTGCTTTAGAGAGCTAGAAAAAAATAATAAAAAAGGTTAAGAATACCAAGGAACTCAATGGGGAAAATATGAAAGAAGGCAGCCTTTTAGTTCCAGATTTTAAACCATATCACAAAGTTATAATCATCAAAACAATCTGCAAGTGGCTAAGAAAAAAAGTCGTAGATTTCATACAAAATATGTAGTAATAAATGACCACAGTAACTCAAAGTTCCAAGCTTTTGGGGTAAGAACTCACCATTTGACAAAAATTGCTGGAAAAACTAAGAAGCAGTTTGGAATAAACTGGTTATAAACCAGTCTCTCATACCACATCCTAAGATAAAATCAAAATTGATAAATGACTTAGACTTTATGGTGATATCAAGTAAACTAAGGGAGCATGGAGAATGTATCCAGGAGATCTATGGTTAAAAGAAGAGTTTGTGACCAAACTAGAGACTGAAAGGATCCCAGAAGTAAAATAAATAATTTTAATTTCATGAAATTTAAAAGATTTTGCACAGACGAAATTAAAACAGCCAACATTACAAGGAAAACAGGAAGCAAGGAAAAATGTTATGGCATGTTTCTCTGATAAAAAAAAAAAAACTAATTTCTCAAATATATAGGGAATTTAGCCTAATTTATATAAATTAGGTTCATTCCTCCATTGATAAATGGTCAAAGGACATGAAAACACAGTTTTCAGAAGAATTCAAAACTATCAAAAGTCATATGAAAATGCTCTAAATCACTATTTCTTAGAGAAATCAAAATTAAAACAAATCGGAGATAACATCCCATACCTATCAAATTACTTACCATATAAGAAAAATAGAAATGGCAAATGTTGGAGGGGATATGGAAAAAACAGGACACTAATGCACTAATGTGGACTTGTCCAACCATTCTGGAGAACAATTTGAAACTACAGCTAAAGGAGTATAAAACTGTGCATACCATTTGACCTTTGTAATACCTTTGACCCAACAATACCACTACTAGATCTGTATCCCAAAACATCGAATAAAAGGGGAAAGAACCTATGTATAACAAAAATATTTATATTAGTTCTTTTTGTGGTGACAAAGAATTAAAAACTAAGAGGATGTCCTTCAAATAGGGAATAATTATACAGATTGTGGTATAAAATTATGAGGGAAAACTATTGTGTGGTTGGAAATAACAATCAGATTGGTTTCAGAAAAACCTGGGAAGACTTAAATGAACTGACACTAAGTAAAGTGAGCTGAACTAGGAGAATGTTGTACACAACAAAAACAATATTGTAAGGATAATAAAGTATGAACGATTGAGCTATTCTTATCAAAAGAGCAATATGCAAGAGAATTCCAAAAAATGATAAAAAAAAATACTCATCTTCAGAGAGAGAATTGATGAAGTTTTAGTGCAATTTGAAGCATAATTATTTTTTTCTTGTTGTGTATTATCTTTTGCAACATAGCTAATATGGAACTATATTTTGCATGAGTTCACATGTATAATTGATATCATATTACTTACCTTCTCAAAGGAGGGGAGCAACAAGAGTAAAGGAAAGAATCTGGAAATCAAAACATTTAAAAATGAATGTTAAAAAATTAAGTTGAAATTAGGAAATATTTAAAGAAAGAAATAAAAATATTTTAAAAAATTAAAACAATGTCATGTAAACATCTTAAATTTAATATGTCCAAAACAGCTCATTATCTTTCCTCCTCCAAACTCATATCCTATTCCTAACTTTCCTATTTTCTATCAAGGGCACCACTAACCTTCATAGTCACTCCAGTTTGCAAATGGGAAATTAAGATCATCTCCTAAATCTGTCTCATTCCACATAGCTTGATAATCAGTTGCAAATTCTTGACTCTTCCTCTATAGGATCTTTTACTTCCCTCATCTTTTCTCTACAAACACAGGCACTACTATTGTCTGAACCCTAATTATTTTTCATCTGGATAATTATAATATTCTCCTAATTAGTCTCTCTGACTTAAGTCTCTCTCCTCTCCAACCCATTATCTATAGACCCACCAAGTTTTGTTGTTTTCTAAAGCACAGGTCTGACCATGCTACTAGCCTATTCAATAAAACCCAAGCACTCCCTATTAACTATAGATTCAAATACCAACTCCTCTATTTTGAATTTAAAGTCGTTCACAACCTGGTTTCAACTTACTTTTTCAAGTTTATTATAGATCATTTCCTTTTTTATATTTCATGGTCTAACCTTCTTAAGATTCCTTATGCACACATAACATGATCTGTCTCCATGCCTTTGAACAGATTATTTATCTTCCATGCCTAGAATGTATTTTCTTTTTTGCTCTGCTTCTTGGAATGCCTTGTTTCACTCAAAACTCAACTTGAATATTATTTTCTACATGAAGCCTTCCCTGCTCTTCCCAACTCCTTCTGTTTGCCACCAAAAAAATTCCTCTATATTTATCTTGGACATACTTTCTATATACTTATATATGAACCTTTTGTCTCCTCCAACAGAGTATAAGCTTCCTGAGAGAAGGAAATATTTTTAGTTTTGTCATTATTATTGTCATGTTATAGTGTGGAAAACCGAGGCAGAGTTTAAATGACCAGTGTGTATTAGAACCAAGATTCAAAGAAGTAACCTTTAAAAGTGTATATATGTAGAGATAGAAGACACCATCAATGTTATCTAATCCAACCCACCTCATTTTATAAATTAGGAAACTGAATTCCTGAGATGTTCAATTACTCAAGGTCATGCATATTTACACCAGAGCCAGAATTTAAAAGCAGATCTGACTTCAAATCCAAGGCTTCTGACTAATGACAACATTCTTTCAATTACATTGTACTACAGTGGGTGAGTATACAAGCATACAAACATAAATGTAATGCAAAATAGTTCTTTGTCTACACTTTTCTTCATATACACATTATTTTTTTATTTTAGATTTCATGAAGAAAAACTCATTTTTGATAGGATTGGAAGTGGGAGGGAAGAATCAGGAGAAACTTCATGTAGGAAGTAGAATCTAAATTAGATTTTAAGAGATTAGTATAATCTCATGTCCTTGAACTTCTTGTCCTATTATTATTTAACAATTCAGTCCAACACAAATTTATGCATCCTATTCACATTGTCTACCAGATTAGAGATGGCCTGAGTATGGAAACGGAATTCCTCCCTGGGAAGAAAAGAATCAACTGCCTCACTTCACATAGTTCTTATTCCTGAAGACCCTAAGGGAAAGAGTATGAGTACTACTCCAAGTCAGTTTTATTAAGGAGCATTTGAAACAGACATTCAGCCAGTAAGACTTAGTAGAGTGTAGCACAGGGGGATGTGTGATCTCTCTCTCTCTCTCTCTCTCTCTCTCTCTCTCTCTCTTCTCTTCTCTTCTCTTCTCTTCTCTTCTCTTCTCTTCTCTTCTCTCTCTTCTCTCTCTCTCTCTCTCTCTCTCTCTCTCTCTCTCTCTCTCTCTCTCACACACACACACACACACACACACACACTCACACTCAAATTCTGCCTCTCTGTCCTAATGTGAGAAGCTCAATGTGGTATTTCTAATCATTGTCATATATTAACAAAGAGTAAACATTCTTGGCAGAAATGACAAGACATTTCATATTGCCCTTGCTTTATACACAATTTCTGAAAACGGGGCAAAGCAAATCATATTTTCCCATTTATTCACATGATTATTTCAGGAACATATTATCTTTTTTTTTCTCTGAAGAGCTATCAGGAACAGGTGATGCTTTCACTACTTGATAGATTCTGAAGAAGGCATAGCTGTGAGTTTAAAAAAAAATGGCAACAAAAATCTTTCAATGCTCCTGAAAAGCTCAGTATTTTAAAGCAGGGATTCTTAACCTGGGATGCATTAACTTGTTGTTATTTTAAAATTCTGATAATATATTTCTATATAAGTGGTTTCTTTTGTAATTCCTTTGATTTTATTTTATGCACTTAACATCATTATTCTAAATAGGCTTCCACAGATCATCTAAAGGAATCATGATATCAGAAAAGTTAAGAATCTCTGCTTTAAAGGAACTCTTGTAAAAATGAAAACTCCTTGGGTAGACCTCTTGTTGACCTATTGTTTTTTTCGAGAAAACCCATATCAACATATCATAAAAAGCAACTATTCTCTCCTCCCCTTCCCCAAATCACAAGTAAAAATAGTCTGTTGGACAGCTGCCTCGGCAATACCAAAACATTTGGATGAAAAGTGAAAGTTAACATCAGGCTATTTAGTCTATGACTCCATTATTTGGAAAGCTGGAGTGTTTGAATTTGTGTAGTCAAACATCTAGATGATTTATTAAATGTTTCCCTTTTTATCAATATATTTTGGCCTTTAATCATGCAAGACTCATCTGTGCTTCAGCATTCATATCAGTTTATGGAAGTTTCCCATGTCTTCCCTCCACTTTCCTGTCAGAAAATCCTTAGGTCCATTTTAATTGGCATCTTCTATGATCCTCTATGTAGTAAATCCTACACCTGCCTTTATGTAGTCCTCTTCATAGAACCCTAATTAGACATCGTAAGGATAATGATTTCATTAAGACGTAGCTAATAGATTACAAGGTGTACAAGGCAGGGTGCTATAAGGCAGTCAAACACTTTATCACCTTAGGATAATTGGAGTTGCAGGATTACAGTAACAGAGAAGCAAAAGGTAATTTCCAATTTGGCCAAAGCTACCCAGGTTCCCTCAGGCCTCCAATTATCATATTTCTTTTTGGAATCAGATCTTCCTGATGCTCTAAAGAGGCTGGAAACATGTAGCTATTACAGCCAACCCTAAACCTTGCATGGAGAGCTAGAGTTCTAATTTTCTCTTTCCACAGGCCCATCTGTCAGATATTTACAGCAGATCTAGGTTTGTTTCTGAATGCAGGTAATAAATAGGCAAAAGCAACCAAGAGAGAAAAAAGGCAAATATACTCTGCAAATTGATCAAATGTTTGAGAATCTCCTCCAATCATGTTCTGGATCCAAGAGAAAAAGGAAATCCAATGAAATAGTCTAGTTGAATTTGATCTCTCCTGCTCAGGAGCCTGAGTATCAACAAGAAGCAATTTCTCAGAATGTTTGGGATGATGGGAGCCCCAAACCTTTCATTTTCTGTTCTTGGTCTATCTTGCAACAGACTGTCTCTGCCTGGAAATGTCCCTCTTCTCTCCAGCACTTTTCCCCTGTTCCTTCTCTGTTGTCTGTCTCCTCTCCCATAACTAGAATCTTTTTTTAGTAGCCTTCCTGTTTCCTAATTAATTGATTCCTTCAATGTCTATGATATCAAATGTGGGAAATAAATCACACTGATCCAGGGCTACTAGACCACGGAGGAGCTTTGATTGGCATAACACGGACACCCATTCTGGAGGGCTTCTTTCACTGGATCGTCAATCTCCTTTCTTGTCTGACTACAACAAAAAGACCATGATAACCAAGAACAATCCCTGGGTGTCCTCTGTTTTGGATGCACTCTCTGTGCTTTCCATTTTGGATGCATCCTTGTCTCAGCAGATGACAGTGAACTGAATAGTTCTGGTTTCTTCTTCTCTTATTCCCAACCTATGGCCTTGAATGTATGCTCTCAAAACTTTTCTTTGTGTGCAAAAATGCACCCTTATTTAGGACCCCTCCCAGTATATTGGTGAATGAGTTTGTGCAAAACACCCCACTTTGTCCATGGTCTACTAAGGCAGTTAGGTGGCTTTTTAAACTTTTTCCATTTCCAACCCTGTTTTGTCTGAGAAATTTTTACATGATGGGGCAGATAAAATAGATATTCAAATCTTATAAATCATAACTTCACAACCCCCACATTCAGTTAAAGACTTCATGTGGGTCACAACCCACATTTAAGAAGTTTTGATATAATACATAGAACAGTGGGCCTGAAGTCACAAAGACCTGAGTTCATATTCAGCTCCAGACATTTAATATTGTATATCCCTAAACTGGGACACCAATGCATTGTTAGTGGTTGTGAAATGATCCAATCACTCTGGAAAGCAATTTGGAACTATGACCAAAAGGTTACAAAACTGTACATACCCTTTGATCCATTAATACTATTTGATCCCAGTAATACCATTTCTGGGTCTATATGTCAAAAAGATCCAAACAAAAGGGGAAAGGACCTACCTGTACAAAAATATTTACAGAAGCTTTTTTTTGGTAGCTAAGAATTGGAAATTGAAGGGATACCCATCAATTGTGGAATAACTGAATAAGAAATGATGAACAAGCTGATTTGAAAAAAATCCTGGAAAGACTTACATGAACTGATGCTAAGTGAAGTGAATGGAATGAGGAGATCATTGTATACAGTAACTCAATCATAACAGACTTAGCTCTTCCCAGAAATGTGGTGATCCAAGACAATTCCAATAGACTTAGTATGGAAAATGCCATTTGTATCAAGAGAGAGGACTTTGATGACTGAATGCAGATGGAAGCATATCCATCTGCAACAAAAAAAAAAAACACCTTTTTTGTTTGCTTGCTTTTTCTTTCTTGTTTTTTTTTCCTTTTTGGTCTGATTTTTCTTTCACATGACAAATATGTTTTAAGTGATTGTATATATAACCTAAATCATATTTCTTGCTGGCTTGGGGAGGGGAGAGAGGGAAAAAACGAAACTCGAAATCTTATAAAAATGAATGTTGAAAGCTATCTTTACATATAACTAGAATATACTAGTGAGGAAAAACTATAAGTCCTTTATTCTTATTATTTTAAATTTATAAATAAAAATTAATGTTTGCTTTAATCTAAAATATTATTAAAATTTCTGATAGGCATATTATTTTGCTATTATATTTTAATGTATATTTATTGTTTGCCTTAATTGAATCAACATTTTCTAACAGTGTATATCATTTTATTATTTTTGGAAATTCTATAATTTAATGCATTTTTTTCCTATTGCTCTGTATTGGATTTTGTTGGTAATAGAAATATAAATGTTTTTTTAGAAGTATATATGTCCCTAGGCAAGTTAATTAACCTCTGTCTGCTTCAGTTTCCTTAATTATAAAATGGGAATAATAATAACAACCACCTCCCCAGGGTTTTCAAATAAGAGAATATTTATAAAGTGTTTAGCACATTTCTAAAGTGTCCGGTATATAGCAAGTGCTTAATACTTATTTTCTTCCTTCCTACAGCTGACTCAGACCATTCTTCACCTTCCTATCCTATTGTGTCAACCAGATATTTACCCAGGATATTTCACCATCTGCCTGGCATATTCTCTCTTAGCATTCCCTATCCTTCTCTAAATTTGTGCTTTGAGCATGGTAATCAAATAAACAATCCATTTTTTCTGGAAAGAACTTGCCTGTTAGCTACCACATATATTAATCTAAAATCTCTGCGACTTCCTAAATTCTTTCCCTGGTCATCACTGTCCTATATATATATGTATTATCTTTTCCTATTAGAATGTAAGCTACTTCTTTTCAACAATAACATGATTCAGACCAATTGCAATACTCATGATGGACAGAACCATCTGCATCCAGAAAGAGGACAATAGCGACTGAATGTGGATCCACAATAAAACATTTTCAACCTTTTTGTTGCTGTTTGCTTGCTTTTTCTTTCTCATTTTTTCTCTTTTTGATCTGACTTTTCTTGTGTAGGATGATAAATGTAGAAATATGTTTAGAATTGCACGTGTTTAATCTGTATTAGATTACTTGCTATCTAGGGGAGAGGGATGAGAGAAAGGAAAGAAGAAAAAATTGTAACACAAGATTTTACAGAGGTGAATGTTGAAAACTATCTTTGCATATATTTTGAAAATAAAAAGTTATTATCAAAAAATAAAAAAATGTAAACTACTGAGGTGGATCCAAGATGCTAGAATAAAAGCAGAGAATTCTGTGAGCTCTCTCTTCAGACTTCTCCAAAATTCCTTTAAATAATGACTCTATACAAATTCTAGAGCAACAGAAACCACTAAAAGATGTAGTGAAATAATTTCCCAAAGGTTGGCAAAAAAGATCTGTGACATCAGGGTAACAGAGAATGTAGTCCAGTGCAAGCTGCATCAATGCAGACCAGACCCAAGCATATTAGGAGCAAGTTTTGGTGTGACTGAATCATTGGCAGCAGGGGTGGATGTCAGGCATCTCAAATCACAGATGGTAAAGGGATCAGACAATGTGTCAAGAGATTTGCAGGAGTCCCTTTGTTGGCACTAAGGGTAGGACTCTGTTGCACTGTTTAGTCCAGAGTCACTAGCACGGCAAATCTTATAGTCACAGGGGAAAAAGACCCTGGTCACAGTTCCCAGGTTAAAAAAGAATGCTTGTGTTCCCTCATAAACCGGTTCACAGTAAACAATTGACCTGGAAAATAGATCCAGGAGAGATAATTTAAGAATTATTGTACTACCTGAAAGTCATGATCAAAAAAAGAACTTAGACATCATTTCTTCACTTTTAACTCTAAAGTGAGGCTCTGCTTTCCAAGTGGAAGGGCACTCCCAAGCTTCACATTTTTTATGCAGTTGTTTTCAAAGGTAATTCTGGGGACTTGTGAACTTTTGGCTTTTCTGTGGTGGTATGATCTGGGGAGAAGTGTATTTACTACTCTCTTGTACTGTGAATCGGATTATAAAGGAATACTCTTTTCAACCCTGGAACTGTGACCAAGGTCCTTCTCCCTTGTAGCTACAACTCCCAGGAATATTATAGCTAAATTCCAGACCTTTCAGATAAAGAAGAAAATACTGCAAGCAGTCCAAAAGAAATCATTTAAATAACATGGAGCTACAGCCAGAATAATATAAGATTTAGCAGTTTCTACATTAAAAAATCAGAGATCTTGGAATGTGATATCTTGGAAGACACAAGATCTGGGATTACAACCAAGAATCATATACCCAGCAAAAGTGAGAATAACCCTTCAGGGGGGAAATGGAAATTCAATGAAATAGAGACCTTTCAAGAATTCTTGATGAAAAGATTAAAGTTGAATAGGAAATTTAACTTTCAAATACAAGTCTCAAAAGAAATATAAAAAGTTGAATAGGAAAGGGAACTCTTAAGGGACTTAATAAGATTAAACTGTATTCCTATATGAGAATATAATACTTGTAACTCATATGAACTTTTTCATTATTAGGGAAGTTAGAGTATAAAAAGACAAAATAGATGTGTAAGTTGAATGTGATTGTATGATTATCTAAAAAATAAAATAAAATCAAGAGTTGAGAAAGAAGAATGTTGAGAGGTAGAATGGGATAAATTATCTGGCATAAAATAGGCCTGAAAGAGATTTTTACAGTGGAAGGAGAAATGGGGAAAGAGAGAGGCATACATGAACCTTATTCTCATCAGAACTGGCTCAGAGATGGAATAATATACACATTTGGTTTGGTATAGAAATCTATTTTACCATGCAGAAAAGTAGGAAGGGAAGGGAGAGAGGAGAAAAGGAAAGAGACCTGCTAGAAGGGAGGTCAATTTGGGGAAGGCAAAAGTCAGAATCAAAGCAATTTTGAGAATGGGCAGGGTAGAAGGACCAGAGAGGACAAATAGAAAGGGGGGAATAGAGTAGAGAAAAATACATACTTGGTAAGAATTAGTGTGAAAAAAATTTACAGTGAGTTTTTCTAATAAAAACTTCATTTCTCAAACACAAAAATAGTCAAATTTATAGAAATAAGATCCATTCCACACTTGATAAATGGTCAAAGTATATACATATAGGCAGTTTTCCAGACAAAGTAATCAAAGGTATCTATAATTGTATTTTTAAAAATGTTCTAAATCACTCTTAAGGAGAGAAATGAAAATTAAAATAACTTTGCTACTACTTCACACTTGTCAGATTGGCTAATATGACAGAAAAGAGAAATGATATATATATTGGAAAGAATTTGGAAAAACTAAAACACTAATCTATTTTTAGCGAAGTTGTATATTGATTCAACCATTCTAGAGAACAGTTTGGAACCACTTATACTCTTTGATCTGTAATCCAAAGAGACAAAAATCTAAAAGGAAAAGTACCTAGAAGTACAAAAATATTAATAGCAACTCTTTTATTAGTGGAACTGTGGAGAACATTAGAAAGAATTAGAAATTGAGGGGATGTCCATTAATTGGGGAATAGCTGAACAAGTTGTTATATATGATTGTGATGAAATATCTTTGTGCTTTAAGAAATAATGAGCAGGATTCCTTCAGAAAAACATGGAAAACTTATATGAACTGATGCAAAGTGAAATAAAAAAACAGGAAAACATTATACAAAATAATAGCAATATTATATAATGACCTACTATGAATAACTTAGCTATTAGAACAATACAGTGATCTAAGACAATTCTGTAGAGTTTTTGATGAAAGATGCTGTCCATTTTCAGAGAAAAAAAAACAGTAGAACCTGAGTGTGAATCAAAAATACTTTTTCTTTATCTTTCTTGAGTTTTTTTGATCTATGTTTTCTTTAACAGAATGACTTACATGGAAATGTGTTTTGCATGACTATACATGTATAATCTGTTTCAAATTGCTTGCCTTTTCAATGTGTGGAAGAAGAAGAGAGGGAGAGAAAATTTGGAACTCAATTTTTTTTATGTTGAAATTTTTTGACATGTACTTGAGAACAAATAAAAATAAATATTAAATAACATTTTTTTAAAAGAACGTATGCTCCTTGAGGGCAGTTTACCTTTCTTTTTATATTTCTATACACAGTGTTTAGAATAACACCCAGCACATAAATATTAATTCATGCTTCTGTCCCTCATTTGTTAATTTTTCATAAGAGATCTTAAAATTGAACATTAAAATTCTTCTTAAAATCCCTCTTTAAGGGGACTTAGGTACCCAGGAACCATTCAAACAATCTTACTTCAAAGACTCCAGGCACTCATCACTGTGAATATGTCTTCCACTAGACAGAGTGGGACCCCTCCAATGCCCTGTTATATTCTTCCAAAGCCCCTCCATGAAGGGCTCTACCAACTCAGCATACTGGATGTGTTTCTTTAGGATAGTGATCCCTAACCTTTTAAGTGTCATAGACCCCCTTGGGGAGTCTAGGAAAGCCTAAAGATCTCTTCTCAAAATCACATTTTTTAATGCACAAAATATTTAAGATTACAAAGAAAACCAAATTTGTAACTGTTTTCCCATCCAAGTTTGCAGGTTTCCTTAAATATTTCTTCTCAACAGTACCACTGCAGCCCTCAGACCTCCCACCCTCTATCTTCACCCAGTCTATATGACTGGCCTACCTCTTTTCTCACTAATATAGCCCCTCAGTGGTAGCCTATATTCTTTTATTTGGGGGAGGGGGGGAGAAGGTAATTAGGATTAAGTGACTTTGTCAAGATCACGTAGCTAATAAGTATCCAAGGCCATATTGGAACTCGGGTCCTCCCGACTCCAAGGCTGGTACTCTCTCGACTGTACCTCCTAGCTGCCCTGGTAACCGATGCTTCTGGACATAGGTCTGAATCCTGGATATGGCCATCATGCATCACCAAATGCCTATTCATCTGAAGCTATGTGACAGGTGTTATGCAAGGCAGCAGCAAAGACAGAGAAGGACAAGGTGAGCTAGGGGGATGTTGAAAAGATCAGTTTGGATGAAATAAAGGGTAGATGTCACTAGGGATTAGTGGGCTGGAAACACAGGTTGTGGCTTGGCTATGGAGAGCCTTAGATACAAGAATCAGACTTTTTTTTTTTTTTTACTTTGAGTATTTAGGAAGGAAAGAAGTATCTTTTGAATGTCCACTATGTGGCAAGCATTGTACTAAGCCCATTGCAAATATTATTTTATTTGTTCCTTCTAACAACCCTGGCAGATAGGTGCTATTATTATCCCTATTTTATGGTTGAGGAAACTGAGGCAGGCAGCAGTTAAGTGATTTGCCCAGTATCATACTGAGGTCAAATTTGAACTCAGACAACCCTAACTATAGGCTTAGTATACTATCTATTGTACCACCCGTGGATGAAAGAATTTAATTCTGAAAAGTTCTCAGAGATTTTCTAGTGTAAACTCTTTTGTTTTGTAGTTGAGGAAGCCGAGGGCCTGAGAGGTCTAAAATCATTCAGGTGAGTGGCAGCAGACACAGGCTTTGAGTCTAGGTCATCTAATCAATCAAGTGATTTTTCCTCATAATACTATGTTCATTCTTTGTTCATACATTTGTTCATTCATTCATTCCCTATGCTTACAGTGTTTTCCTTATCTCTCTTTCTTACTGAATTATTATCTATACTTTAAAATCCCAATTAAAAGACTTCTATGATTTCCTCCATTTAATAATAACTTTTCCTCCCCTTGATTCTCACATAATTCTCTTTTAAAACTTCTTTGGTATACTTGGATAAATATGATAGAAATATATGGTACTTGGCCAATTATTAGCTGGACTAGGGTTTTCTCCTCTCTAGACCTCTGTTTCCTCATTTGTAAAAATGAGAGAGTTATACCCAATGATTTCTAAAGTTCTTAACATGTATTTAAATATCAATCCAGATTGATTTTCTGAATTTCTCTGATGCCAGTGCCTCTTCCTCCCACTTCTCTATATAACCTTTGTATTGCTAGCTAGCTAGCTAATGTATAGATAGATATATCCCGATCAATAGATGTTATATGTTGTCTATAGTTCTATATATATATATATACATATATATATATAATATTACATATAGTATAGATACTATATCTAAAGATATTGCATATCTATCTATAGATATCTATTTTTATTTGTAGATAGATAAATCAATCCATCAATAGATAGATCATAGAGATAGATAGATAGATACAGACAGATATATATAATATTACATATAGTATAGATACTATATCTAAAGATATTGCATATCTATCTATAGATATCTATTTTTATTTGTAGATAGATAAATCAATCCATCAATAGATAGATCATAGAGATAGATAGATAGATAGATAGACAGACAGATGGATAAATAGCTAGAGGGATGGGTGGAGGGATAGTAGACAGAGAGAAAGATAGATGATAGATACATGGATACATATACAGATAGATAGATAGATGGGTACATAGATAGATAGATCAATCTATTGTTACCACAACAGAATGTAAGTTCCCTAATGGCTATAAGACAATTTCATTTTTTTTTTGTACTCCCAGTACTTAGCACAATGCTTGGCACATAGTAGGTGTTAATTGGCTGATCCTATGTACAGCTCTGACATTTTATGATTCTGCCTCTAATGCTTTCATTTTACTAGCTTCCTAGGAGCAGACGCTATCTTCTTTAAATTTTGTATCTCTCCCACTACATAATACAAAGCTGATCATAGGGCGGGTTCTTAATTCTCATTGAAATGAATTGGCAAGCAATGCATAGCCACAGAGTAGGGGAGTGGAGTAAGCAGAACCATTTTGCCAAAAGATTAGTCTATCACTTTTGATGATGCTGGCGCAGGAGAGACAAGGCAGAAATTGGGACTAGGTGATCAGGTAGCTCAAGGGGGGAAAGTTTAGTGAATGAGATGGGCACCAGAGTAGATATTAGGAGACCTGGGCTCCATTCCTGATTTTTGCAGGCTCTTTTAAATGATCCTTTCCAGCTTTAGCTCATTTTGTAAAAGCTAGCTCTTCTCAGAAAGCAACATCTGCTCAGCTGGAGTGAGCATCTGGCTTAATTCCTTTTTTAGTAAACATTATAAGGTCTTCACTAATTCTGAGTTGTGTTCTCTGCAGGGTTTCTCCTGAGTGCTCTCTAAAGTAGTGCGCTGGTAAATGTTTAACAACCAGCTCTTCCACAGTTTAAAGTTTATTTGCATTAATAATATTTTCTCCATCTTTTTCTTAAGTCTAGAAAAACAACAAAACAATAAGCCATGACCTGATTTGTAACAATTACTGATTTCTGAGGTTTAAATACTCATACTCAACATTTAACAATTGGCTGTCAATAAGAGGTACCTCCAGCTGGTAGCTCACACCCTTATGTCTGCCTCCATATATGAGAGAGAGAGAGACAGAGAGAGACAAAAAGAGAAAGACACTGGAGAGACAGAGACAGAGAGACAGAGACAGGGAGACAGAAAGAGAGACAGAGAAAAATCAAGAAAGAATGAAGTTGGACAAGCTGGTCACTTGAAAAGTACTTGGGAATATCTAAAGCTCACAGATTTAGAGTTCACTCTTATAACTAAGCAAACTTAGACCTGAAGATATTAAATGATTTGCCCAAGTCATTTGGTACCATAAAGGTGGTAAGAAACAAAGGAGTTATTGGAACCTTGGTCCTCTGACTTTGGAGCCAATGCTCTTTTCATTCATTATACCATGTTGGACTGAATCGCCATAGATATCTTATCCTACTACTTGGATCAGAGTGGTTCAGGGTCCAGGATTTTTCATACAGTCAGCTGAGTCAAGGAATGCCTATCTACACACAACAGGTTTGAAAATATGCTTGAATAATAATCATTAGAACAATCTGGCAATGGTTAAAAAATAGAGTGGTGGATTGTTAGAATAGATTAGGTTCACTAATACACAGTAGTGAATGACCATAAGTAATCTAGTGTTTGATAGATCTAAAAATCCAAGCATTTCAGAGAAGAACTCACTATTTGATAAAAAAAAAAAAATTGCTGGGAAAACTCAAAAGCAAAAACTAGGTATAGACCAACATCTCACTTTGTATACAAGATAAAGTCAAAATGGTATGTAAATTAGACATAAAAGGTGATATCATAAGCCAATTAGGGGAACACGAAAAAAATTTATCTGCCATATCTATGGATAACAAGAGAATTTGTGACCAAACAAGAGATACAGAGCATTTTGAAATATAAAATAGATAATTTTGATTACATTAAATTAAATAGGTTTTGCATAAACAAAACCAATGTACCCAAAATAGAAGGAAAGCAGGAAACTGGGAAGGAGGGAATTTTTATAGCAAATTTACCTGATAAAGGTCTCATTTCTCAAATATATAAAATGAGTCAAGTTCATAATAACAAGTCATTCTGCAATTGATAAGTAGTTAAAAGATATCAACACAGTTTTCAGAAGAACTCAAAGCTATCAAATCATATGAAAAAATGCTCTAAATCATTATTGATAAGATAAATTAAAATTAATACAACTCTGAGTTACCACCACAAACCTATTAGGTTGGTCAATATGACAGAAAATGAAAATGACAAATGTTGAAGGGAATATGGAAAAATTGGCACACCAATGCACTTCTGGTAAAATTATGAGCTAATCCAACCATTCTGGAAAGCAATTTGGAGCTATGCCCAAGGGGCAAGCAATGGTACATACCCTCTGACCCAGAAATACCATTGCTAGATCTGTATCCCAGAGAATCAAAGAAAAAGAACTTATATATGCCAAAATATTTATAGCAGCTCTTTTTGTGATAGTAAATAATTGAAAGTTGAGGGCATGCCCATTAACTGGAAAATTCTTGAACAAGTTGTGGTACACGATAGTGATGCAATATTGTTGTATTATAATAAGTGACAAGCAGGATACTTTCAGAAAAACTTGGAAAGACTTATAAGAACTTATATGAGACTTATAAGATATAAAATGATGTGAGTAGAACTAGAAGAACATTGTGCACTGTAACAGCAATATTGTATAATAATCAACTGTGAATAACAGCTATTCTGACCAGTACAATGATCTGAAATAATTTGAAAGGACTTAAGATGAAAAATGCTATCTACCTTCAGAGAAAGAACTGATAGAATCTGAATATAGATCAAAAACCATCCTTTTAAAAAATTTTCTTGGGTTTGGGGTTTTGTTTGTTTTCACTTTTGTTTCTTTTGTGGTGTGCTGTTTCTTTTGCAACATGGCTAAGATGAAAATATGTTTTGCATGGCTTCACACGTATAATCTATGTCAAATTGTTTGTCTAATCAAGAATAAAAGGGAGGAGAGGGATAAGGAGAATTTGGCACTCAGAATGTAAAAAAAAAGTTTCATTTTTATATTTAATTGATAAAAATAAAACAAAAATTCACATAATAAAAGAAAAATAAATTTTAAAAAGAAAAAAACAAACATGCTAGAAGTCAATAAACAAACTATTTCCTAAGCAATAGACTAGGGAAACTGAGTGAACTCAAGAGTGAACCTGAGACTATAATGTAGACTTCTAGAATATTCAAGCTGAAAAGGACCTTAAGAGTCCTAAGCTCATTTTACTCCAAAGAATAAACTGAGGTCCAGAGTGGCCTAAATCATTTGGTCAAGCCAGTTTTCAATCCCAGATTTTCTGCCTCCAATTCTAAGTGTTCTGCTTGTTTCTGGGAAACAATCAGGTCTTTAAATAATAGATTGTCTAGATATCTAGGTAGATAAATACAAAGATACAATAAGAAACAGATAGATGGACTGATAGACTGAGAAATAAATCACATAGAGGTACCAGATATTTGAACCAGTAAGGGAAACAAATGTTTTGATATTTTTATTTATTTGTTTAAAGCAAATTGCCCAACTAGTCATATCAGTTGAACTAGATGTGCCTGGTAGACATTATTACCTAAAAATGGAACAAACCCTGAGGCCAATAGACACAAATCATCACTATAGATTAGTTTATGTTTTCACTGACCTACTACTGTGTACCCAGGGTTTACTTCCCTTCTCCAAGATGGTCATTATTATAATTTGTATTTCTATAGCATCTTATAGCTTACCTATATGTCTCTTCTCCAGAAATAGCACTTTTAGTTCCTTCAACCAATATTTATTTGGCATAGTCTTCATTTGTCCCACTTGGGGCTATATTTTAATTTATCAATGTGGTTCCTAAAAATTGCAGGCAGAGTGGAATACAATACAAAGATGGGACCCAATGAGTCAGGATATAGATAGATTTTAAGATCCTTAATTTGGACATCACTCTCTCTTTCAAGCAGTCTAAAATCATACTGGCTTTTTTCACTGTCATATTGTAATGATTAATAATACTGATCTTGTAGTTCATAAAGACTCTGCAGTCTTTTTACATGAAATATTATCTAGCCATTCTTTTCCATCTTGTGCTGGGTGGTTGATTCTTTGAATCTAAGCATATGTTTTACATTTATTCCTATTAAATTCGATATAATTAGATTTGGCACATAGTTCTAGCTTGCCCAAGTATACTTGGATCTTATTTGTTCCTTACATTTCATTGCTTGGCCATTTGCTAAGGACGTTGCATAGATAGGATTGCAGTTTGAATTTGGATAGACTTTTTCCATAATGTACAACTCTTTGTAACTCCATTTTTTGGCAAAGATATTGAAATGGTTTGCCATTTTACAGATGAGAAAACTGAGGCAAATAGGATTAAGTAGTTTGCCCAGGGTCACACAGCTGGAAAATATCTGAGACTGCATTTGACCAGGCCTTTAGGCATGGCACACTATGGTGTGGAGCATATGGGTATGGAGGATTCTATTGACACAGGATGTCCAGGAATAATTAGAGTTGATTTGACCCTAGTTCCAGAACCAGAGGAGATGTGCATATGGCAGCAAGGCAACTGACTGGAAAGATAGTTAAAAGTAGGGAGTAAAGTGGAGCAAGGCTGGGATCTAAATGACCCTCAAACAAGCAATTGAAGAGTGAAAACTCCAACTAAACAATCTTCCTTGCTTTGGGACTCAATTTCCTCTTTTAGATGAGGGGGTTGTACTTTTTTGCTGTAAAGAGTCTTCCCAGCTCCAGTCTTCTGCTCCTATGGCCTCTACTGCCTAGATTTAGAATTATAAACCATCAGAAAGGAGGGGTCTTAGTTTCTTTTTCTGTAAGATGAGGAGTCTAAATTTGAATCTGAAAGAGGGAAAGCAACTTGGCTATGGGCACTTGGAAGATAGTTGGCAAAACTGGAATTTAGATAATAGCATTTTAGAGCTGGACAGAATGATTTAATCAGCTCTTCTCAGATTAATTGACTTGCCCAAAGTCATATGGGTAGAACGGAGCAAAACCAAGATTTGAACCTAACTCTCCTGACTTCAACTCTCATGCCTCTCAGTTTCTGATAATGCTGAGCAATGCTCTTGTTGACTGAATTAGTATGATTTATTTTGCTTTGCTTTTGGCTTGGAAGCCTCATGCAAAGCTTGTCTACTTGACACCAAATGGTGACTGAATCAGGACCAGAACACAAGGCCCCAGGGACTTGTTCCCTCTCCAGGAAGGATGCTCAGAGTACATTGGTTTTTCCCTGATTTTCTAACCCTGGAGCAGAGCCCCCTGCGGTTAATTTAACACTTGTAAATTTCCACTCAGCTGAGACAAATCCGCCTCTGTCTGGATAAATTGACCATATTCCATTATATGGGTGATAAGTTTTTGTTCTGTTTTGGCTGAAGCTTTTGCTGTTTGCAATGAGCAATTTCCACTCTGCTGTTTTCCAGTCTCTGTGATCAGTTTGGTTAATTGTGTTCCCTTTTCTAAGCCAAGAAAAACTTGGTGAATGTAAATAACAGGAGCTCATGTTGGCAATGGTTGAGGCCTCCCCCTCCAATCAGATGAAAACTGACCCCAGAATGGGAAGCCTTTAGAGGGCCCTGGATCATGGCTTTCTCCACCAACACCCAGGTCTAGCTAAGGGGTAGACTCAAGGTAGAATAAACTATGCCCATCAGTGAGACCGTAGGAGGAGGGAGGAGAGGGGGCTTGCCCTTACTGGTCTCCTTTGTAAAGCCCCCAACTTGAAACGGGAGACCCGGATTCAGCTCTAACATTTTCTACTTGTATGTCCTTGGGCACATTTGTCCAGTCTCCTAGATTTGTGACCATTGAATGATCCTTGACTTTGGTCTCCCTTATTTCTGATATCTAGTCAGTTATCAAGCTCTGTCCATTCTACTTACAAATCTCTCCCCCATTCTTTCCCTTTTCTGGTCCTCTCTGGAGTCTGATTTTAGCCAGTGAAGTCACCATGGATATAGTTTTCACTTAATGCCCCTTTAGTTATCTACTTTCATACTTAACCCTCACATCCCCAAAATATCTTTCTTGGGTGTTTACCTAGTATGTCATTTCTCATCTACTATTATCTATCAAGTACAATTCAAATCCCAATGTCTGACATTCAAGGCCCTCTATGGTTGACATATTATCTTCCTCTATATACTCTGTTCCAGTCAAACTGAACAATCCTCTGCCTCCTAAGAATGAATAGAATTCCACCACCATGGCTTTGTTTACATTAACCCTTTCCCTGGAATGCCTATGTTACCCTTCCTTGCCTCTTGAATTCTTACCTGTCCATTCAAGCCCAGTTCAATGCCATCTCTTCCATGAAGCCATCACTGATCCGAGCTCTTGGTAATGACCTTCCCCTTTAAACCTTCTTGGTTTTTTCATTCCCTAATTACATCATAGGAGACAGCTAGGTGGTACATCGGTTAAATAATTAGAGAAGATGGTCTGGAGTCAGAATGACCTGAATTCAAATTCAGCCTCAGACATTTACTAACCCTAGGTTACATATATGTAATATTTAACACTATTTGCCTCAGTTTCTTATTCTGTAAAATAATCTGAAGAAGAACATGACAAACCTTTAGTATCTTTGTCAAGAAAATTCCCTGTAAAATGGGTCCTTAACAGACATAAACAATTGAAAAATGTTTGAACATCAACACCATCACATAAAATTATGTATTGTATTCATCTATATTCATTTCTTATCTCCCCTCTAGACTGTGAATTCCATAAAGTCAAGGAATGAGTCTTATTCAGATTTGGTATCTCCCCCAGTGCTTAAAGCAAATCTCTTCATTTGCCATAAATACTTGTTAAGTGTTTATATTGTCATTTAACATTTCCCAGTTTCTTGTCTGATATATGGAATTATTAATACCATCCTTACAAATCTAGATGAGATCATGTATATGAGGCTTTCAGTGTTATACAACTGTCAGTTCAAGGTACACAGGAAAGGCAGCGTAGCACAGTGAATGGAGACTGAACTTAAAAGCCAGAAGGACCTGGATTCAAGTACCATCTCTGACTCATACTGACTGTTAGACTCCGGATCACTCAGGCAACTTCCTTAGGCTCTTATGCTGTGGAGCAGGTACCAGTTTGCATTGATGGAGAGTTTCCTCCCTACTAGAAGCTCCCTCTCCTGATGAAAACACAGGCCTAGTTCCCATCCTTCCCTAGTATAAACAGTTGTAGCTAGTCAATCAATTAACATTTATCATCTGTCTACTGTGTGTCAAATATTGTACTAAATGCTTGTAACCACTAAGTACTATATAAAGCCTTGTAAACTTTTCATCTGGGCATTTTGGCATCTTAAAAATCTCACCTAAAATTGAAACATTTTAATATAATATACAGATGTTTTCTCTACCCCATACCCAATTGTTAGATTGCAAACTGAGTTTACTACTCTTCATCCAGATATTTCTGACACAGGTGAGATAAGTCAGAGAGGAAACATAACTATTGTCCATAGTTTTGTGGAAGAGGCGGCATTGAGTTAGGCTTTAATGGGCAGGTGGGAATCCAATAGGCTTTGAAAGGGTAGTGTGGGCATTCCAGTTGAAGGGAATAATGTGAGCCAAACCAAGGTGGAAGGAGAGTTCAATGAATGTTTAGGAAATAGAGAATTGTTCAGTTTGGTTGGAACATAACCATGCCAGGAAGTCACAAAATCTCATGAAAATTAAGTATTAAGCTAGCAATTCAAACTCATGTCTTTCATAACTCCAAGTCCAGTATTTGTTCCATTACATCAGACCACTCTTTATTTTGAAATATGTAAATTATTACTGTTATTGGCAATTAAGTATTTCACAGTATCACAGAATCTTGGAACTTGAAGGCTAGAAGAGGTCAAATGATCCAAGGTATACCCAGAGGTACAAGTAGCAAATGTGATGCTTAGGGAAAGCATATTTTTAATAAAAGTTCAATTGATGAGAAGGTGACCTCAAGGATGTTTGGTAGAGACTTGTAAGGAAACAAGGACCCATGAGAGGGAAGGAAGTGAGAAATCTTGGAACATACGGAGGCTACTTCTAGGAGAGTGCTGCTAGCCAGGGAAGAACTCTACTTGAAATGGGGGATTAAAAAAAAAAGCAAGATATGATAACTTTCTATTTTAATAATTTTGTTAAAATAATTTTATTGGTTTTTTTGTTTGTTTTAATCCAATACTCTCAATAACAAATGCGTTCTCTCTACTGAAAGAATACAACTTCTGTCAGCAGCCTGTAAGTATAGGTTCCTTGGAACAAAGCCAACAATTTCCTTGTTCTATCTTCTCAGTCAGTTGTCATGTTGCCATATGCACACCCTCCCCCTCCGGTCCTGGAACCAGGGTCAAATAAACTCTAATTATTCCTGGAAGGCCTGTGTCAATATAATGCTCCATATCCCCCGCCTCAGGGAGCAGCAAGGCAGCATCATGGATAGCATGCCATGCCTGAAGTCCTGGTCAAATCCAGTCTCAGACACTTTCCAGCTGTGTGACTCTGGGCAAACCACTTTACCCTATTTGCCTCAGTTTTCTCATCTGTAAAATGAGTTGGAAAATGGAATGGAAAACTATTCTGGTATCTTTGCCAAAAAAAATGGGATCACAAAGAGTTGCACATTATGGGAAATAACGAAACAATATCCCTTCTCATATTCCTTTAAACTTTCCAGACTTAAAGTAGCATCTCTGGACTTTCCTCTTCTCTAAAAGCTACTTCCTCAATTAAAATGTAAGGTTTTACATCTGAAGGCAGATATTGTCTGTCCTTTGTATCCTTAGTGCTAAGCTCTTAGCCCATACTTTGTTATTCTTTCATTATTCACTGCACTCTTGGTAGAAAACTCTTGCTTTCAAGGTTCCTGACTACTTTCTCTCTCTAATATCATCACCAGCTTCTTCTCTAATACCCTCTCTGATTTAGTCAATCAGATTTTTTATTTTTCTCTGCACATACTAGGTTCATGTGTACCACTTCTTACCCTTTCTGTCTCTATCTAAATCTTGCACATTCTTCAAAGTTCAGCTTAAGCTCCACATCCCTAATGAAGTCACCTTTAATGACTTTAGGCTCCAGTGAGAGCCAGTATGATTGAGAGAAAAACAGATTGATTTTTAGAGTCAATAGATCTGAGCTGAAATCCCAGTTATGCTGTTTGCTAGTTGTGTGACCTTGGGCCTCCCAAGATATCTTGGGGTTTACAGGCTAGATTTCTTTCTTATGGACCATGCCTTAAATCCATCATTCTGGTTCCCATTGATTGGCCAATAATAGGTCCCAGGCCAAGGCCCATTTGGTCACTGTTTGAGTTCCAATTGACTCAGAGTAATTGTTAATAGCAGCTGTTTCTGTTTCTGACAGACACCCTGAAGGTCATCCTCGCTCAGGTTGCTTTTTTTTAGACCAGATAAAAGACGTTATCTGCTTTTAACATTCACCCTGCCTAATAAGTTAAAAATGTCTGAGTCTAGACTTGAAACCAGGCCTTTTGACTGAAATCCAAAATTCTTACCATTAAACCCTATGTTCCTTTATTGGCCATCTTGCATTTAGTTTAGCTCAACAAGCATCTGTTGGATAACAATGAGCATGGAATGATGCTAGGTCCTAAAGTACAAAACCAAAACAGTCTCCATCTTTGAGGAACTTATATTCTACTAAAGGGTAGGGGGGATGCACACAAAATGTACACAGATAAAGGCAGTACAAGATAATTTGAAGAGAATGAAAGCATTATCCAAAGGAATACAGAAGCTTGGTACAGGAAGCCTTGAGGTAAGAATTCCAAGTGATAGAGGTGAGGAAGAATGCGATTTATTTAATCCTGCCAAAAATAGCCTATGTGAATGCATAGGGGAAAGGAGATAGAAGGTATTGTCTTGTTTTCCAATCCATTTATGAGCTTCCAGAGGGTAAGAGTTATATCTTCTATTGTTGATTTTCTTCTAGGCACCTAGCCACAAGCTAAAGGGTAGCCAAATGTACACTTGCCAAAAAGACTATTTTATGGAGAACTCAGACAGGGCAGGTGCTCATGTGGAGATCCGAAAAAGCAATACAAGGACACTCTCAAGTCTCTTTTAAGAACTTTAGAATTTGATTGTATGACACGGGAGACAATGGCACAGGCTACCCAGTATAGCATGCCCTCATCAGAGAAGATATTGTGCTCTATGAACAAAACAGAATTGAAGTAGCTCAGAAAACACTTAAGATGAGCAAAGTTAGAGGATTCAGACAAATGTTTGTAGGGATTATTTGTATCCAAACTGTGTAGTAGAGCATTCTGTACTTGTATTGGTCTCATCAACGACAGTAAGATATACTGTAACTTGACTATAACATAGTGAAGTTGTTTTAGTCCTCTGGAAGAAAGAACTGCCACCAAAGAATAGTACTTCTTGTTACTATTTATTATAATATATATTTATCCTAACAGCAATAACTTGTTGTTATAATCATGCTGCACATATTTACATGCATAACAACAATAAAAATTATACATAATCATAATAATTACTAATGACAATAATAGTAACTCACATATCTTATTCTTGAAGGTTTTCAGAGTACTTAACATAGGTTATCTCATTCATCTAATCCCCACAACAACTTGAGAGAACCAAATCTACCTCTAAATTCCTGAGAGGTCAATGACTGGCTTCCAAGGAGTTGTCCAAGGTCCTGACTTTGCTTCTCTTCCCAGTGATAAATGGCTGAGTCCAGTAATGCTTGGGCAGGGGAAGCAAACACCTCTTTTTTTTCCCCTCTTTCTCCTCTCACCCTCTCTCCCTCCTGGATTTGGGGTGAGAAGATTTAAGCTAAAGTCTTCTCCTACTACCTCTGCAGCCTTGGGTAAAATCATTTTTCTCTCCTAAGGACTCAGTTTTCTCATCTTTGAAACAAAGTGGTTGAAATAGATGATCTTAAGAGATCCCTTCAGGCTCTAAACCCTATGATCCTAATCTTTCTCTTTCTTCTCCCTCTTCTCCCTTGCTAGATTGCCTCTGCCTCAAGCCTTCTAAGACCATTGCTCAGTTTTAGTTAAGCCCTCAAACCTCCCTAATGAAGTCACTGCTTCCTGATTCATGCCAAAACTAAGGAATGTAAAAAAAAAGTAAGGTAGAAGGCTTAAAGGCATTTCTGTGCCATAATCCAATGCCACAAGCAAACCAGTTTCCACTAATGTTTTAGATAGCCTGGTGGCTACCTAAGTGACAATAATCACAGAGTCATCAGAATCAAAGTTGTGGCCTTTCTTCTGGCTCAGAAACAGTTACTACTGAAGGTCTAGTGCTCAGCAAGGCAGAGATTCATCCTGGAAAGTCTCTGAAAAGGCCTGTGTGTTGCTCTTTTAGGAGAAATAAAGAGAAAAAGGAGGAGGGAGGGAGGGAGAGGAAGAGATGTGTGTGTGTGTGAGTGTGTGAGTGTGTGTGTGTGTGTGTGTGAGAGAGAGAGAGAGAGAGAGAGAGAGAGAGAGAGAGAGAATGAAAACCTAACTTTGACCATATTAGTAATTACAATAACAGCAATAAGGACAGCAATAATAATGAAGGTAAATATATCATTTTTACAGGTAAAGAAACTAAGACTCAAAGAAGTTATAAATCACATGCTACACATCTATGATCACAAGCTAGTAAAAAGAGGTCTTGAATCTTCTTTATTCTAAGCCTGCATACCCCAACAAATATGCTAGACAGTCTCCCTAAAAAGAAGGATCTTCTCATGCCCATCCCTGTTCCTCTCCAATTAGGGTGAACAGAGAGAGGAGAGAATAAGCACAGAGACAAAAAATGTTTTTTCCTCGACAATCAACCCAAATAACCACCATCACATCCTGAGTACCATACTGAATAAAATATAGCATATGAAAATACAAGGCAGCTAGGTGACACTGAAGATAGAGCACAGAGCCTGGAGTTGGAAAGACTGAGTTGAAATCTGGCCTCAGACACTTTAGTAGCTGTGTGACTGTGGACAAATCATATAACTCTGTTTTCCTCGGTTTCCTCATCTGTAAAATGAACTGGAGAAGGAAATGGCAAATTGCTCCAATATCTTTGCCGAGAAAATCCCAAATGTCATGAAGAGGGACACAACTGAACTAATGGAACAATAATATGAAAATATGCAATGCAATTTCAGTGCTATGGTATGCCAGTGCTACAGGAGATCTCTCTTTTTATTGATGGACCCTTCTTCTAATGTCAACACTGGAGGAAGAAAGAAAGATTGAAGAGCAAGTGTCCACATGCCTTCCAGAGATGGGGTCTGAAATAGCTACTCAGACTACAATCAGAGCATGAGCCACCAGGTGGCTCTCTGAACTTGGGCTACAAGAACCAGGAGTTCGTCATGCATATACAGACTTAGATTGCTGGCCTAGATCTCTATGCATGTACTAGAAAAGTACTCTCTACCTTTCAGCACCTGCTTGGGAGACCTGATCTAACTTTTAAAATATAAAATGATTAGCATGCAATATTTTATCTGTATCACTATGAGCTCATATTTGCCCCTACCCAGTTTATATTCTTGTCCCTTTGCCAAATTTGAAATCATCAGAAGGATAATGCATCAAGTGATAGCTTAGAATTCATTTCTTGAATGAAATTAAAATTTTCATAGGTACAATAAAACTCTACACTTCTGAGCACTGTTCCAATAAAAGTTATGTAATCTCTACTCCCAAGGGTTGACTTAAAGATCCAAGTTTTTATCATCACCTTTGCCAATAGGAGCTGGACCCAGAACCTGTTTCTCTTCAGAGGAGAGTTGCTATGTATTTTAACTCCCCGCCTATTATTAATTCATAAATAAGGGGGAAAGGACAGTGAACACTTAGACCATGACCATTGTAGAGATACCTCTTTCTTCTTGGCCAATCATTGTTTGAATTCTGGACTCCAAAGGCCACTAGATATTCTGGGCCAAGTCTAATCTAGACTAGTTCAGGATTTCAGGCTCAGGAATTAAAATAGAATGGACAATAAAATAATTTTATTCATTAGAGATTAAAATAATATATACTTTTTTAAATTAAAAAAGGATTAAGGCCAATAAAATGACCTTTACCTACCACCATTATGGTAACCACATAGAGTTGATCAGGAATATATTCTCCTCAAGGCAACAGGAGCTTTGACTTCAATTTGCCCCCACTGGAACTTCTATGCTTTGGTCTTGAAGAAGCCAAATGGCATTCCCAATCCCTTAAAGGACTAGCCAAGCCTATATGTAATGGGATTTGTAGCCTGGGGTATAGTGTTCTGAGCAGGACTCTTTTAGGAGTAAGAAGAAACCTCAGACACTTACTAGAGGTATAACAATGGGTAAATCATATTGCCTTTCTCAATCCCAGTTTTCTCACCTATAAAATTGCAATAATATTAGCATCTATCTCCCAGAGTATGCAAAGAGATTTTCAAACATTAAAATTGCTGTGAAAATATGAACTGTTATAATATTATTTTTAAATAGGAGGGAGAGTAAAGGGGGAAAAAAGCAAAAGGAAGAAGAAAAGCTGCAGCCAAAATCTTGGCTGCTTTTTGGTGAAAAGTCAGGAGGAAGAAAGACTGACCACTTACCCTCACAGATAGTGTCAGCCTTCTTTTGCTGCTTTATCCCTAACACAATTGCCAAAAAAGATTAACAACAAAATAATCATGGCAACAGCAGAGCAAAAGAAACACAGCTCTTACCACTTACTACCTTTTGGTGACAAAGTCCCCCAAATAATTTAGAGGGCATTCTATCACTAAATAATATTAAAGTAAGCCCATTTTAATAATGAACAATTCTGCAGTAGTACTAGAAAGGGAGCTTAATGTAAACAATTTTCTTTAATTATTTTAATTAACTGATTGGGTAAGGATGTCAAGGGCAGTTCATAGTAAGTTGCATGATTTACAACAATCATGACAACCAAGAGCATCATGAACAATGAATCTATAGCATCAACAATGATACCTTGAATGTACAACTGGTCTCCAATACAATTCTGGACCATCTATCTCAAGGTAGTGAAGATGTCATAAATCTCTAGCATACCATCTATCAAAGGACCTGAGTTAATACTAAGACTCATTCCCATGATATCACCTTTTAATTGTTTCCCAATTCACCACTCAAAACTCTTCCCTAGGTACAATTTCAGGAAATGATAACAATTTTGCCCCGTTCAGTGGTCTGTACTAAGGAGTTTCTCCCTTCTTTTGTGAGGGTTGAATAAAGAATCTCCCTTATCTTCATCCAGAGATTCAGACTTATCAAATCAGCTAAAGGATCCCTTTTATCCAGGGCAAATTGCTGCTCATCCTGATTTTTTTAAAATTCACATTTTCCTATATCTTTATTTAAAAAACAAACTACTTCCTAATAATTCCACTCATTTTTCTCAGTCCCTCACTAGGAAAAAAAATTTCTAAACTTTCTCAAGAGAAAGGAAACCTGTCAACAAAGAGGCCTTTGGGCAGTTTCCATGGATTTTATTTATTTTTATAAGGAGGCAGAAATCTCAAGTTTGGCAATTCCATACAGAGGATGGAATTAGGAAGAACTAGAGTGGATCAACTGGGACTATGTGCAAAAGTAGTCAATTTTGATCAAGTAAGTCCCCTTGAAGGCTGGATTTAAGAAATTGCTGAAGGGAAGGGCCTACTTCCTTCTTGAGTGCGGGCACTAAAATTTCATAAACATAGTCCTATGGGAGATAGGACTCCCAACCCTAATCATATTATTTTCCTTTAAATGCCCATTCTAAAAGTCAAAGATGGAACATGAGAAACCAAATGAATATGATGACAGGTCCCATCTCTGACCTTCTTCATGCCAACATACTGATCAAAAACAATAGAGGGGGATGAATATGAGAAATATGTTCTGATAGGACTTTGATGGTGGCTGTCATGCTAATGAACTTAATTGTCCCTTCAGTCTCATATCCTGAATGCATACAGGCAGCAGTGAAGGCAAATTTCTTGCTCTGAGATTGAGAAAGAAGTCAATGTTATCCTTACCAACAGCCAAGTTATGCTATATTATCCCTATCCTACTTCATTATTTCTATTCCTGTGGCATCTTAACAAAAATGGAGTGGAAAACACTTATGACTTTAGGTCTTACATTAATAAATACAAGACAATTATGATTATTATAATCATTAATAATAAACTCTTTCCATTACATCATGCTGTGTAACTATAATGCATTTTATAAAGCCAAGCTCTTTACCTTCATTATCCCACTTAATCATCATAACAATCTTCTAGGATAAGTAGTGCAAATAATATTATTAGTTACTTAACACCCCAGTTCATCTCAGGTATTACATTCTGATACTCCTGATTATGCCCCTTTCCTCAAATTATATTCTGCTCACTTATATAGAGAAATGTTATATTACTCCAATAGAATGAAAGCATTCTAAGGGAAGATGTTATTTCATTTTCACTTTGTACTCACAGCATTTAGCACAGAGATTTTGCATGTAGTAGATGTTTAATAAATGCTTGTTGGAACGAATTGAATCATCCCCGAAGCACCAATAATTTAAAAGTAATGGAAAGCTAGATAGTGAGAGTCCTGTGACTTTAACTTCAAAAGCACCTTAAAACAAATCATGTAAGGCATTTGTGCCTGGAAAAGGAGATGGGCTGGTTATGTAGAAAAATGAAAGAGAACAAAGGAAAAGCCTCATTGTTACATTATTAACCTTCAAGATATTAAAACAACCAGTGATAAGCCTTTACTATATAAGATTTTCTTTTTCAATCTTCTACTTCGGACCCTTTCCCCTAGCAACTGGTGTTATGAAGAATGAGAGAAAGAGAGGCAGATACACACAGAGAGACAGAGACAGATACAGAAGAAGGAAAAGGAGGAGGAACTAAAACAAGAACAAGAACTAGAATAAAAACAAGAACTAGAAGAAAAACGAGAGGGAGGGAGCAAGGGGTGGGGAGAGATACTGTGTGATCCTGGGCAAGTCACTTAAACTTTTTTTATTTTCAAAACATATGCATAGATAATTTTTAAAATTCACCCTTGGAAAACCCTGTGTTCCAAATTTTCCCTCCCTTTCCCTATCTGCTCTCCTAAATGGCAAGTAATACAATATATGTTAAATGTGTGCAATTCTTATATATATTTTTTCACAATTATCATGTTGCACATTAAAAAATCAAATCAAAAAAGTAAAAAATAAGAAAGAAAGCAAAATGCAAGCAAACAATAACAAAAAAGTGGAAATATTAAGTTGTAATCCACACTCAATCCCCACAGTCCTCTCTCTGAGTGCAGATGGCTTTCTTTATTACAAGACGATTGGCATTGGCCTGAATCACCTGCTGTTGAAAAGAGTCATGTCCATCAGAATTGATCATTGTATCATCTTGCTGTTGCTAAAGTCACTTAATCCTTTTCACTTCGGTTCCCTCATCTGTAAAATGATTTGGAGGGTAAAGGTCAAACCACTTCACTATCTTTGTCAAGACAACCCCCAAATGGGGTCATGGAGAGTCTGAAATCATTTCTCTCCTCCAAATGTCCTTATTTCTGTTGATTTAAGTCACTCTGGTTTGCAACTTCAATGTTGCTAAATATGTGCTATCATCATCATCATCATTATTCCTTCTTGTTTCCCTTAATGCTCAGTTTACATGCCACTTTTTATGGGAGGTATTACCTGAATCCCTACTTCAAGGTTTCTTAATCTAAAGTTCCTGGATCTCTTGAGATTTTAGAGGGTCTTTTAATTTGGAAGGAAGAAAATGTTCCTTGCTAAACTGAAATTAAACTGAAATAACTGAAATTAAGCATTTCCTTCAATTATTTTAAATGTTCTGAGAAGAGGTTTGTAGACCAGAATGCCGAGGGGAGTCTATGACACAACAAAGGCCAAGAGTCCCTGCTCTAGTCTTTAGAATTTTGTCCATGTTCCTTCTCCTCAAGCTCTTGGAGAGCAAGAACTTTCTGAATTTTAGTCCTTATATTACTAGCACCTAGCACAGTACTTTGCATATAGTTGGTGCTTAATAAACACTTATTTTCCAGGGTTGTTGTGAGAATCAAATGAAGTAACATTTGTAAATCACTTAGCACAGTGCCTGGCACATAGTAGGTGCTTCATGAATGTTTGTTTTCTCCTGCTTACTGAATTGGGTTATAGCAAAGTTAGTGTGGCATTATTAAGCCATGCGACATATTTATTAGAATCAAGAGTTCTTCTTTAATATCTGTGTTACCATTCCCCTTTCTAAGGATTAGCTTCCTCACTTACAAAGTGGGATTAAGAATACCTACAATGCCTTCTTCACAGAGTAATTATGAGACGTAGACAAGATAACACATATAATCCACTTTGAAAGTTCTATATTACTGTCACCTACTGTTATTATTTTTCTCATATGGAAATGAGGATGAAGAGTTATGGAAAGGTGATAATAGTTATAGGGAAAGGAAATATCCACGTCATCAAAACCTGGACTCCATCAACAAATTCTACAGGGTATCTCAAAACCTTTAGTGTAGTTTTCTGGGGGGGTTTTTCCTAGTAAACAATAGGTATTTAATAAATGTACTATTTCTACCCATATGAAAAGATGCTCCAAGTCATTATTGCAAATTAAAACAACTCTGAGATACCACTACCCACCTGTCAGACTGGCTAGAATGACAGGGAAAGATAATGTGCAATGCTGGAGGGGATGTGGGAAAACAGGGACACTGGTACATTGTTGGTGGAATTGTGAATACATCCAGCCATTCTGGAGAGCAATTTGGAACTATGCTCAAAAAGTTATCAAACTGTGCATACCCTTTGATCCAGCAGTGTTACTACTGGGCTTATATCTCAAAGAGATCTTAAGGAAGGGAAAGGGACCTGTATGTGCAAGAATGTTTGTGGCAGGTCCCTTTGTAGTGGCCAGAAATGGGAAACTGAGTGGATGCCCATCAATTGGAGAATAGCTGAATAAATTGTGGTATATGAATACTATGGAATATTATTAGTCCTGTAAGAAATGACCAGCAGGAGGATTTCAGAAAAGCCTATAGAGACTTACATGAATTGATGCTGAGTGAAATGAGCAGGACCAGGAGATCATTATATACTTCAACAACAATACTGTATGATGATCAATTCTGATGGACATGGCTCTCTTCAACAATGAGATAAACCAAATCAATTCCAATAGAGCAGTAATGAATTGAACCAGCTACACCCAGCGAAAGAACTCTGGGAGATGAGTATGAACTACTACATAGAATTCCCAGTCCCTCTATATTTGTCCACCTGCATTTTTGATTTTCTTCACAGGTTAATTGTACAATATTTCAGAGGCCGATTCTTTTTGTACAGCAAAATAACTGTTTGGACATGTATATTAATATTGTATTTAATTTATACTTTAACATATTTAACATGTATTGGTCAACCTGCCATCTCGGGGAGGGGGGAGGGGGAAGGAGAAGAAAAATTGGAACAAAAGGTTTGGCAACTGTCAATGCTGTAAAATTACCCATGCATATAACTTGTAAATAAAAAGCTATAATAGTAAATAAAATAAAATAAAATAAATGTTTGTGGAATTGAAATGAAATATTTGGGTTGAATATGCTTTTGCCAAAACAGTTCTTTTTGTAAGAAGCAAAGCCATAAATTTATCTTTTTTTATTTTGTTCTATTTTTATTTATTTTGTTGAATATTTTCCCAAATACATTTTTACTTAATAGTATTTTTTCCAATTACATGTAAAGATAGTTTTCAACATTCATCTTTGTAAGATTTTGAGCTCCAATTTTTTCTTCTATGCTCCCTTTCTTATCCCTCCCCAAGACAGCAATCAATCTGATATAGATTATAGAAACACAATCATATTAAACATATTTACTCATGAGTTGTGAAAGAAGAGTCAGAACAAAAGGGAGAAAGAAATGAGAAAGAAAAAAAAAGTGAAAATAGTATACTTCAATCTGCATTCAGGCTCCATGGTTCTTTCTCTGGATTGGTCATTATATTTCATTATGACTTATTTGAAATTGTTTTGGAAATGAAAACAACCAAGTCTTTTATAGTAGATTATCACAGAATGTTGCTGTTGCCATGTACAGTTTCTGGTGCTGCTCAGTTCGCTCAGCATCAGTTTATATAATCCTTTCAGGTTTTTCTGAAATCTGCCTGCTCATTATTTCTTATGGAACCCACAATAATATACCATAATTTGTTCAGCCAGCCCCTAAGTGATGGCATTCCCTCAGTTTCCAATTCTTTGCCACCACAAAAAGATATGCTATAAACGATATTATATATATGAATCCTTTTCCTTTTCTCAAGTGCAGTTTTAAACATGTAGTCAGGCTTTTGGAACACCCTGTATAAATAGGAAACTGAGGTTCAGAAGAGTAAGATCTCACAGCTTGTAAATAACAAAACATACTGGAATTAAAGGAAACTGGGTTCCAGTCTAAGGAGCTTCCTGCTGTAACACAGTTAGTTTCCTATTAGTTGCTTGTATGGAAAGGCTTGTATTTTCAGTCTCTGGACTCCCAAGAAACTTCACCTGGCAATAGGCTTGCCATAAACCACCATTGCTGCACCATAGAAAATGGTGGTTAAAAATCTTAAAAGTAAATAGAGGAAATTGACTTGAGAGTTTAGTCAAAAAGAAAAAAAAGCATGATCTTTCTGCAGCAGCACAGACCAGTTTTTAAGGAACTCGGAGTCCCAAAATCACCTCATTCTTCACCATTCCAAACCCCAGCTAATGTCCACTAATGTAACTTGGGAGAAAACCAGACTCCCAGAATCATAGAAACGCACAGTTGTATGCTGTAACTGGGGAAAAAAATAGGACTTTGGCTTCAGTCTCAATGTCTCAACAGCTCAAGGCAGAAAACATCACTTAACTTGACAAACAACCAATAATAGAGAGCATGAAAACACAGGCCAGCAGGTACAGAGATAATGTGCACAGAACACAGGGAGAAAATCACAGCCTTTGGAGAATCAGCATTAGCATAATTACTAAACACAGGTAATTGCTGAAATTGTGTTCACTGGAATCGTTTATAACTTTTAAGGGCAATGGATTTTTTCCATATTCTCTTCCAATAGGCTGGAGAAGTTGGCTGATGTGCTAGTTTTAGTCCATTAAGAGAAAAGTGTCATAAAAATAGGCACACACTAGAATGAAGGGCAAATTTTCAGTTATTTGTTTAGATGGACATGGACCTCCTCAGTGACCCCAAACATGGCATGATAGAATTCGGGGCTCTCAGGGACTTTTGATAGCCTCTGATCCAACCTGCCATTTTACTGACTAGCTGCTCTCCAAATTTGACATGGCTTTTACTGTCTCCTTTGCATTTGTGCAGACCATCCTTTTGTGTCATAAACACACAGCTTTCTCTCCTCTGCTTCCTATAATCCCTGACTTTTTTTGAGGCATTTAATCTCAGGTACTAAACCCTACATAGACCCTTGTGTTTCTAGCAGTTGTACTTTCTTTCTCCCAAAAGGACTCCGTATCTATGTTTCTATATGTTGTTCCACCACCAGAATATAAAAACTTTGAGAGATCCTCTTTAACTTTTGGTTATTTTTATTATAATAATAATAAACATTTATATAGCATTTACTATGAGTCAAGTACTGTTATTATTATTATTACTATTATCTCATTTACAAATGCTATCTATTTTTATCCTCATGATAACCATGGGAAATAGGTGCTATTATTATCCTCATTTTACAGAGGAGAAAACTGAGGTGAATAAAGTGACTCACCCAGGGTCACACGGCCAGGATTTCATCTCAAGTTTTCCTAATTCTGGGTCTGACTCTCTGTGCATTGTGGTGTTATCTAGCTATACCTGTACAGTACTTTGTACACAACAGTTATTTAGATGTTTGTTAAGTTGAATAGAGAGGGTAAGACTGAGGCTCCCAAGCTAATATTAAGTAATTTATTGATATTCATGCTTGTATTAAGTTGCAGAGGCAATGCTTCAAATCTCAATATACTTTGAGCTGTCCTGTCCTTCCTTCACAAATTGATCCCACCATATCCATCCCACCTTGTCACCTACTACTAAGTACAGTTCTCCTACATTATCCAGGCTGGGACAATTAGTAAATACCATAGTCAGTAAGCCTGGCCAGCTGAACTGTAAGGCAGTAAGACAGCATCTGTGGCCTGTGGGTACAGAGAATAGTACCAGCTCCTCTCCTAGAGTCTGGCATTTGGAGTGAATTAAGATGTCTTCTTGATGATTGATTGATCGACTGGTTAAATGCATGCTGCCTGAAACCAGCAAGTACATAAAAGTTGAGAAAGTTAAGATTTCTTATCTAGTATTTGTGGTTCATAGTTTATGGTTCACTCTTCTGGTTACAAAGCCAATGATATTTGAAGGAAAAAGGGGCTTGAGAAGGAAAGAAAAATTAGGATGGGGAGAAAGAGAAAGGGAAAATGAGAGAAGAAAAGAATGAAGCAGGAAAGTAAGAAAGACACAAAGGAAAAAAGAAAATTTTGTATTGTAGAAATAAGGCTTAAACTCAACATGAATTTGGCATTACTGGATTTGAGTTCTAATCCTGATATTACTTGCTTTCTGTGTGGCCATGGTCAAGTCTTTTCGCCTTTATGTCTTTGTCTCTTAATCTGCAAGATTAAATAGCCTCCAATGCACCTTACAGTCCTAGCTCTAAAACTCTATGATTAAAATCAGATGACACATTTTCAGGGTCAACAATGCAACCTCTAGACCAGGGGTCTTCAAACTACGGCCACGGGCCAGATGCGGCAGCTGAGGACATTTATCCCCCTCACCCAGGGCTATGAAGTTTCTTTATTTAAAGGCCCACAAAACAAAGTTTTTATTTTTACTATAGTCCGGCCCTCCAACATTTCTGAAGGACAGTGAACTGGCCCCCTATTTAAAAAGTTTGAAGACCCCTGCTAGGGCCTGAAGTTCATGGGTCACTTCTATCTTCCCACTTTGTGGTCTGATGTGCTGGGTTGGGCTAAAGAACACGAAAGTTGTGTAATGGTGTCTCAAGATCAGTGGCCAAAGCAACCATCAGAGTTTTCTGTGATCCTTCCTGTTCTTTAGGATGAACATAGAGCCCTTCTCTGCCTATTTGGAGCCAATTCATTCTACAAGATCCAGCTAGAAGTATATCTAACTCAGATCACCCTAATATTATACACTCTTGAGATAACGAATTCCCCATTGCTAAAGATGTTCAGGAAAAGGCAGAATGCCCACTTGTCAGGGATGTCTTGAAGGGGATGAATGTCTCAGCTGGTTGTTAATATAGATGAATTACTAAATCTCATTGTTAGGGAGGCTTCAATATTTCTGTTGCTAAAATCTGCTGCCCTGTAACCTTGAATTCTGGCCCCTCAGGACCTAATGGAGCAAACATGATTCTCCTTCCACAGAACAACCTTCAAATATAAAGCAGAAATAATTTGCCTTTTGGTTTGATCAGTCAAGTTTACCATCCCCCATTACCATCAATGGGTTCCCTAATCATATACTGATTTGTTTCCTTTCAAAACACATTTATTATTATTTTTCTTTTTTTCTTTTTGCTGAGGCAATTGGGGTTAAGTGACTTGCCCAGGGTCATATAGCTAAAACATGTTAAGTGTCTGAGGTCAGATTTGAACTCAGGTCCTCCTGACTTCAGGGCTGGTGCTCTAATCACTAGAGCCACCTAGCTGCCCCAAAACACATTTATTATTAAGCTCCTACTGTGTGCCAAGAACTATGGTAGACACTGGGGATTCAAAGAAACATATGAAATAGTCTTGGCTCATTTGGAGATGACTTTCTACCAGAGAAAGACAATACAAACATAGAAAAGCAAAAATGCTTGAAGGTGAGGGGATTTCAGAGGTCTAGGGAACTGTTGGTGAGGAAATTCCCTTTACTAATGTAGATTGGCAACTGTTCTGTTACTTATGGTCTTGGAAAATTAACTGAGATACTGAGGAGTTAAGGGACCTACCCAGAGTTACAAACTGGGACAAGCTACATCAGAGGTTCTTAGCTTCAAGACCATTTTATAATCTACTACAACGTACTGTGTGTGAAAATGTTAAAAACAAAAACAAAACATAAAATTAAAAACAAGATAATCTTGTAGGTGATCACTAGTAACTTGGGGGCATCAATACAGACCCCAGATAAAAGGTAGCATTTGGGATAAGGTTTAGAAGAAGCCAGGGAATCTTAGAAGCAGAAATGAGAAGGCTGAGCATTCCAGGACTAGGAGAAAAGCTGAGCCAAAGCAGAGACAGAAGACAAAATGCCCTATATGGGAACTGGCAAATGGGACAATCTGGCCAGAACACAGAGTACATAAGGTGTAATTAGCCTGGAAAAAGAACTGAGGACTTGTCTGCTTCTTAATGTCCTTCCTAAAATGTGGTTCCAAGAACATAAAAAGTAATGTGACCAGGGCTGAGCTTGTAATAGGCAAGCAGAATTTTCATTTTCTTTATTCTAAGACACTAGACCACTACAAATGCAACATAAGTTCACTTGAATTGTTTTTAGATAAACTTTTATTGAATTTTTTATATTGCTTGTATTTGCTCCAGTATTCCTCTCTAACTCTCTCCCAGAGAGCCATTCCTTATGAGAATAGATAAAAAAAAAAATAGGGGGAGAAAGGTAAAAAAAAAATTATATCAATTATATTTAAAATATTTTAATTGTTTTACCTGACTCCATTGTAGTGGAGTTCTGAGAAGACTTGAATTGAAACCCTTCCTCATATACTTACTATGTAACATTGGGCAAGTCACTTGACAGTTTTAAGTCTCAGTTTTCACACTTGTGAAATGAAAATAATAATACTCTCTATCTCACAGGGTTAAAGGATCAAATGATATAATATTTGTAAAGTACTTTGCAAACTGTGAAGTGCTGTATAAATGCAATAAGTATTATTGTCATTATTCCCACAGTCCACTAAAACTCCCTAGAATTTTTTCATGTGACCTGTTATAACACTTACTTCCCAGGGATGCTGTGAGAACCAAAGGAGATGATAATTGCAAAGTGCTTAGCACAGTCTCTGGCACAAGGTAAGCGCTATATAAATATTAATTATAATGAGGATGAGGAAGATGCTACCTTTCTCCCATTCTGTACCTATGCAGTGAACTTTTTTGTAACTTTAAAGCTTTTCCTGACCACCACAATCCATAACGATTTTTTCCTTGACTAATCCCTATAAAGTCTGTTATCATTAGCTATGTGCACAAGACATTTGGATCTTAGAATTACAAGCTAAACGTAGTTTTAGGTCATCTAGTCCAAAAGGAATCACTATAATTTTTTTTTAAAGAAAGTGTCAAATCTTAACAACTATAGTTCCTAATGATTATCTCCCCCTTGGAATCACAATAGAGCTTGACAGATAGACAGGTCATTAGAGTGGCCAATGGCAGGAAAAATGAATCAAGCCTGAGTTACTGATGGGGATAGGGAGGAACAGGGGAAGGAGGAGGGAGTTAGGAGCCAGGGCAGTGATAGAGATAAGCACAGAAGCAGGCTATATGTGAGAAAGACTTGGCTTGAAACATTTCCCTGAATCCTATTCCTCTTTTATTTTAAACCTGAGTCCTTCTTCAAGGTGTCTGATGAAAGTATAAATGAAATAAATAACAGGCTTATTCCACTGGTAAGTAATGGCACTACTTCATAGTATATGGACAAACAGAAGCAGTCGAGCTAACATGAGAAACAGCACAATAGTTCTAACATGTTAAATAAACTATTTCTGTTCCCAAAGCAACGGAGCTGACCTGGATTCTGGAAATCCTACAAAATGATAAATCTTCTAGAATAGACATGCATCCATCAGCCCACTGAAAAAATGTGTACATTGTGTCTAGACCATAGTAAGCACTTAATAAATGCTTTTTGATGGTTTGTGCTGCACTTGTATTGGGGATTGTGGTCTCTGGAGTATCTCATGGACACTGTAGAGTAAGTCTCCTTCAGAACTTGCTCCACAAGACCCCACCCCTGCTTTCCAGCTTCCTTTTAAATGTTGTCTTCTCCTTAGTTAGGTGGTGCAATCAACAGAGTGCTAGGCCTGGAGTCAGGAAGACTAATCTTCCTAAATTCAAATCTGACTTCAGATACCTATTAGCTGTGTAACCCTGGGCAAGTCACTCAATCCTGTCTGCCTCAGTTTCCTCATTTGTAAAATGAGCTGGAGAAGAAAATGGCAAACTATTCTAGTATCTTTGCCAAGGAAATCTCAAACAAAAATCACATTCATGAAAAATTGAATGTGACTGAAATGAACGAACAATTTAGAATATAAGTTCTTTGAGGGCTTTCTTTCTGCCTATATTTGTGCTCAGTGCCCTTAGAACAGTGTGCAGCAAACAATAAGTGCTTACTAAATGCTTGTTGATTTGACTATTTGGGTGGCCTTTGTGGAAGGCAGCAGTCTTATGAAGAGCTTGAGTTAAGCCCAGATGAACACACTCAGTTGCACTGAAGGAAGCCAGGCTCAGTGACCACTGAGAGAGGAGCTCTGACTTTCTGACTAAGTGACTAAATGATCTTGAAGTTGCTTCCAACTCTCAATCCATGATTTTATTCATAGAACTTTGTCTAGGCCTTGGTCACTTATCTCACTCCTTCTTAAGGCATCATTATTTGGGGGCATTCTTACACACACACACACACACACACACACACACACACACACACACACACCTGCACTCCATTTGATTGTTAGCTCTTCAAAGAGCAAGACCTGCCTGTATCACACTCATCCTCTGGTGGGGAAACTGAACTTTGCATAGAGCAAGTGCTTAATTAATGGTGGCTTGAATAGAATCATCTCTCAGCTCTTTTTTGCCACCTTTTTGACAATCTGCAGCATTCCTATATCACAATGGCACACATCTTTTCTGGTTGCTTGCTCCCCTACATCCTTTCAGTCATGATTGGCTCTTCATAAGAACAGAGGTTTAGAACTGGAAGGGAACCTCCAATACCATCTAGTCCAGCCCTTCATTTGATAATTGAGGAAATAAAGTCAAGAAAGGTTATAAAGTGAACTGCCCAAGGTCATACTGGAAAATTCAGGAAGAGAGGCAGAATTTGAACCTAGATCCTTTTGACTCCAAATCCCAGCATTCAAAACCACTGGAGACTTTAAGAGAAATCACTTAGTCTGATTACTCACCCAATGCCTGATTCCCTTCTCCCTGGTCCAATGAGCCTCCAAAATGGTTCTCAGCATATGTGCACCAGAATGTGTTATCAAGAATTCTCTTTCTCTTTTTAATAGTATTTTCCCCAAGATACATATAAAGATAGTTTCCAGCATTCATTTTTGCAAAAATTTTGCATTCCAAATTTTTCTCCCTTCCTCCCTCCCTTAATCTCCCCAACTCTCCAACTCAGTAGGCAATCAAATATAGGTTAAATATATGCAGTCCTTTTAAAAATATTTCCATATTTTTCATGTTATGCAAGAAAATCATATCAAAAGGGAAAAAAGAACAACCACAAGAAAAAACAAATAAACAAACAAAAAGGTGAAAATACTATGCTTTGATCCACATTCAATCTCCACAATTCTCTCTCTGGATGTGATTGGCATTTTCCGTCCCAAGTCTATTATAATTGCCTAGAATCACCACACTATAGAGAAGAAACTCTAAAGTAGTCTCAATTCCTTTCCCACCAGGTTATCCAAGACAGTCATGAGTACAGACTTTATTGGGAAGCCTCCATTTTGTCTGCTCACCCACAGTGCCCAATTTCACTGCACCCAGTATGAAGCCAGATGACATTTTCCTGGCATTCTTGAAGTCTTTTCTCAGTCTGCCTACTACCCCTCATTGCTCATTCTGCCACTTTCCAGGGATGCCTGGACAGTTATTACTAAAGCATAATTTATAATTGTGGCAACACCCATCCCTCTGCTGACTCTGAAGAAATCCTCTGAGTATATAACTGTGATTATAAGGGTGCCCTGTCTTCCCTTCCCCCCAAACCAATCTATCATCCAGTCTTCTGTACTCTAGCTCAATTTTGCTAACAAAGCATGAATTTGATGAGTACATTGCTTGGGGGAGGAGACTAGGGAGGAAAGGATGACACTTCCATCCAAAATGAGTTAATAACAATTTCCAAGGTCACAGCCTTATAGAATCAGAGCTGAGAGAGATCTTAGAAGCCCTCTAATTCAATTCCTTCATTTTACAGATGAGAATACTGAGGCCCCACAGGGATAACTAACTGGCCCCCTGATTCACACAGGTATAAAATGAGAGAAACCACTCCTGACTCTAAACCCAAATTCTTTAGACCACACTACTATATGGCCTGTTTGGTTAGGGAACAGAAACTCTCTACTCTCTGTTGTTTGTTTGACTTTTCTGAAGTTGGTTGGCTTTTTGCTAGATCTGTGATTTCATCTGCATAGGAAATGTCAGACAACAAATTTCCTCTCCCAGTGTTGATCAGGACCTGCTCTGAAACTGTCTGAGAAAAAGTTTAAATGACTTTCCCAGGATCATAAACTAGTATGTATTACAAAGCAAGGCTTGCCAGGTCTTCTACACACTAAGGCTGTCTAGTCACCATACCATGATGTCTCTTGGGATTGATGAAAAGAGACAAAGGGGTGATTAGGTGAGAGAAATTGAGTTTTGTTTACAAAATGTAATGAGACTTAACCTTTAATTCTTGTGTGACCCCCTGGACATCCAAGCAGCACTATTCATTCATTTATTTACTCATTTATTCATTCATTCATTTACCATTCACATGAAGGTAATTCATGAGACAAGTTAAGGTAGAAAATATAAATTTCCCCACCGTCAATACAGAGAGGATGGCTAAATCTTTGGAAGTAAATGAGATCATGGGGAGAAAAAATAGGGAGAAAAATAAAAGTTTAGAGAAAAGCCCCTTTAAGGACCAACATTTAAGGAACAACAGGAGAAAGTGGAGCCAGAAAAAAAGAGAAGAAATCAGAAAGGCAGAAGAACCAGGAGAGTATGAGGCCAGGGAAACCAAGAATAGGGAAGGGGAGAGAGTGAGTGTCCACTGTCAAGCACTAAAAACACGAGCTAAAGAAAAGTCCATTGTATTTATCTAGAGGGAAACCACTCAAGACCTTGAAAGTAACAATTTCTGTGAAGGAGGCAGAGTTGGAAGTCAGAATGCAAAGCTTAGATTTGTTATTGTCTTTCGTCCAAAGATTTGTTTCAATCCTGGCCATATTCACGGGCCAAATTAGTAAAATTGGCCACAACTTAATTTGTAAAACAGAGAGCATGACTGTATGGTACTGGAAAGGCCTAATCTTTCATAAAAAATTATCCATATTGGTGTTTGGTGTTTGGGTAGGAGATTAACTCTCATCTGAGTCTGATTTGCATAAAAGTGCTCACTATACCCTGATCACCCAATAAGGATTAATTAATGGTTTGGAAGAGCCACAAAAACAGAGCAAAAAAGTTATCCAGAAGTTAAAGTTACCTTCTTTCACTCCAAATGCTGGCCCACTGAGAACCACTAGAAACACCTCTCACTGGCCAAACTGGGCCTTCTGCTTTGGAGTGTCCAACCCAATCCAATTCAACAAACATTTAAGTACCTACTATTTTTTAGGAATTGTGCTAGACACAGCAATAGCAAGATTGTGTGATGATTAGTTCTGATGGACATGGCTCTTTTCAACAGTGAAGTGATTCAGGCCAGTTCCAATGGCCTTGTGATGGAGAGAGCCATCTGCACCCAGAGAGAGAACTGTGGGAACTGAATATGGATCATAACATAGTATTTTCACTCTTTTTGTTCTTGTTTGCTTGCATTTTACTTTCTTTCTCATTTTTTCCCTTTTTGATCTGATTTTTCTTGTGCCACACGATAATTGTGGAAATATTTATAGAAGAATTGCACATGTTTAGCATATGTTGGATTACTTGCCATCTAGGGAAGGGGAAAGGGAAGGAGAAAAAAATTGGAACAAAAGGTTTTGCAAGGGTGAATGTTGAAAACTATGCATATGTTTTGAAAATTAAAAGCTTTAAAATAAAAAAAACTTGTTCTTGCTGACAAGTAATAAAATCCCCCCCCCCAAAAAAAAGGAATTGTACTAGATAGGGGACAGAAATACAAAATGCATAGTCAATGTTATCAAGGAATTACATTCTACTGGGAAATACAACATGTAAACAGAAGAATACACACAACAGGATAATTTGAAGAAGTAGAAAATACTAATAATGAACAGGGTCAGGGAAGATTTCTTGGAAAAGATAAAATCTGAATTAAGCATTGTAGAAAACTAGGGACTCTGAAGCAGAGGGACAGAGGAACTGCAAGAGAATACAGGGATTGAGGATAACTTGATAGGTTATATTTATATTTAAAAGCACAACTTCCATAGAATAATATAGGACCTTACTTCCTCCTCTTTCTAGCTCCAAGCAAGCTGAATTTCTTATTAGGGAACATAGGATTCAAAACTGGAAGGGATCTTAGAGAGGATCCAATCCATTCTCTTCATTTCACAAATGAAAACAAATGTTTAGAGAGGTTGTGACTGGCTTAAGATAATAAGCAGCAGGATTGGGAACTAAACCAGGTCTCAAATCCACATTTACTGTTCTTTGATTATTCCCTTTGTCTTCCATTCTTATCTTCTATGTGCCTGGGCCAGAGTTTCTGGAAGCAAAAGATACTTAACAAATGTTTGCTTCTCTTGCCCCAGACAAGCTAGTTTTGGAAGCTATTTGGGGGCCACACAATGAATATCGCACTATTGTTCCCATTAAAAATTCATTAGTTCTGATAAGAGAAACAGAGAGAGGGTGATAAAAAGGGAGAACAGAATAAGGGATGCAATGGCTGGAAATAAAACAGACAAAGAAGAATAGGATAAAAAGAAAAATAACCAAAGAAAATGGAATAGAAGGAAATAGTAATCATAAATGTAAATGTGACGAACTCATGCATAAAACGAAAGCAGATAGAAGAATGGATTAGAAACTGAAATCCAAAGATATGCTGCTTAGAAGAGACACACTTGAAACAGAAAGACACACACGGAGTTAAAATTAGAGCTAGAGTGGAATCTATTGTGCTTCAGCTGAACTAAAAAAAAAAAGGCAGGTGTAGAAATCATGATCTCAGACAAAGCAAAACAAAAACAGACCTTAATTAAAATAGATAATCAAGGAAACTACAAAAATTTTAAATAATATATATAAATTCATGAGTAAATTTATAAATAAAAATACATTTTATGTATGTAATTTTAAATGATCATAAAACAATTCATTAGTTCTCTGTTGATTTGATAATTTCATCTGATAAACTTGAATTGCTGCTATAGAAAAGCAACATTCTATAGTGATACTTTCTTAAGCGAAACTGGTAATATTGTAAGCCATTGATTTCCCAAGTGATCTGGCTATGAAACAATGACAGCAATTTGTCTTTTGGCTCTTGTTCAAAGAGCTTTTTCTCCAGGTAGGCACAGGATGTAGATTTCTTTTACTATTGCATCCAGTCCAATTAAGCATTACCTTTTACCCCACTCATCCCTAGTTTATGAACACATATGATGAACTTCTTTCCTCAATTTAGGGGAGCTCTTATTCTAAATTTGAGAGTTTAAAATAACAATAATGTTATTTTGATGTTTGCATTTCACAAGTGTTTGCCGCCAACCCCATTAGCAAGAATAAATACAAACAGATCAACCAAGAAAAAATATAGTTCTGCTAGCTTTGACCATAGTAGAAAATATAATACAGAATGTTTTAAAAGGATGGTACACTATGTTTTAAGTTAGGTGGTACAATAGATAGAGCACTGAGCTTGGAATTTTTGTGAGTTTAAATCTGGTGTCAAACATTTTACTAGATGTATGACCCTGGCCAAGTCATTTAGCCATGTTTGCCTCAATTCCTTGTCTAAAAAATGATCTGAAGAAAAAAATGGCAAACTATTACAGAATCCATACCAAAAAAAAAAAAAAAACCAACTGAGTCATAAACAATTGGACATGACTGAAAAGATGACACAACAACATAATGTTTTAAGAACTTACTGTATGCAGAGCACAGTGCTCAATTATGTATCAGGCATGGAAACAAGTGCAAAAGTAGAGGGGGAAGGAAATTGGAGTGGCACATAGAAGATCAATGTGACTGAACAAAAGAGTACAAGAAGAGGAGTAATAAGTAATGAAGACAGAAATATAGCTCAAAGCCATGTTGGGAAGGACTTTAAAATCAAAAGAGAAGTGTTTGTTCATTTTTTTCCAGAAGCATTAGGGAGCTTACAGAAACTTATTAAGACAAAAACAAAACATTCCCTCAACTAGAAGAGTTTGTATTCTATTAGAAGGAGAAATAACATACATACAGGTAAGTACTTTATACACACACACACAGAGTAATTTCGAGAAGTAGAGAGTGCTAATAACCAAAATATTAGTAATGATTATATGTAGAAGGTAACAAACTGTGCTTTGGAATGAATTTAGAAATCCTACAAAGTAAAGATGAAGAGAAAGTACATTCTAGATGTGGAGATCTAATTGTTCAAAATCATGGAAGTGGGGGATGGAATATGGTGCATACAGAACAGTTAGCAAGGTTAGATTGGTTACAAGAGTGCATGGGGAGTGCATGAAGAGCAATAATATGAAACAAGCATAGACAGATAAATGAGAGCAATTTTGTAGAGGACTTAAAATTCCACACTGAGAGCTTTGTTTTTTACCCAAGAGGTAATTGAAGACAACTGTTGCTTCTTGAGTAGGTAAGTGATATCATCATACCCATGCTTTGAGAACATCCATCTGGCTGTTGTGTGGTAGATGGAGTGCAGAGGGGAGATAATGGAGGCAGAGTCAATTAAGAGGCTATGCAACGTTCTTAAAGAGAGTTAATAAGGGTCCTAAACTAGGATGGAAAAAGTATACAGGTGAAATTGTGAAAGAGACATTGACAAGGCTTGGTACCCGATTGGATACGGGGATGGAAAATTTAAAACACTATATAGATGTGAGTTATTGTGTTTTGAATGAAACATAAGGGATTCGGGCTGTCTAGGTGATGGCAAAATAACTAAAAGAATCAGTCAGACAGAGTGATGAATGTCACATAGGCCAAACAAATGATTCACTGACTGAATTTTTCATAGCATAACATGGACACAGCTTAGTCAATTCCTTTCCTTTTGAAAGACAGTATCATCTATGCATGGTGTGGGGATTGGTGAGGGATGTGCTGGGAGCCATAAAAATATAAGAGGTTTCTGCTTTTAAGGAGTTTACACTCTTATTGGGGATCTGTGACTAAAACCTATGAAACTGTCAAATAGCCAAGCAAAACAGTATATGACTAAAGATAAAAACTAAGGGTATATAGAGATAATAAGTACACTACACTAGAAGGCGAAGCAAGATCCAGAACTCAGGATCTTCTGTTCCAACTGCATCGCATGATCTTGGGTAAATCTCTTTGCCCTCTGTGCCTCAGTTCCCTCCTCTGTTCAATGAGGAGAATCTCTAAGATACCACCTAGTTTTAACATTCTAATATCTTATGATTCTAATCACCGTGAAATATTCTTTTAGTCTAGCGGGATTCTTTCCCTATTGGTGAGTTTGTTCCTAGAATATACATTTTGAGGAAGGGCCAAAACCTTCATTCTTATCCTATTTCAGCTTCCAACTCCCCAAACTTCACCACCATGCAGTGCAGATATTGTCCTTTCCATGTTCCCCTGCCCATCCCACTCCTTCCTTTTTAGCGTCTTTCTATTATATTTTGCCTTTACTTGTTCAAGTGGAAGTTCTTCAAAGGGATCTTTTTTTTTTATCTAGATGCTGTAAATAAAGTGTTGGGCCTAGAGTCAGAAAGGCTCATCTTCCTGAGTTCTAATCTGACCTCAGACATTCACTAGCTGTGTGACCCTTGGGCAAATCGCTTCACCCTGTCTGCCTCAGTTTCTTCATTTGTTAAATGAGCTGGAGAAGGAAATGGCGAATCATTCTTTTTTTTTCTTTTTTTTAAATTTAATAGCCTTTTATTTACAGGTTATATGCATGGGTAACTTTACAGCATTAACAATTGCCAAACCTCTTGTTCCAGTTTTTCACCTCTTACCCTCCACCCCTAGATGGCAGGATGACCAGTAGATGTTAAATACATTAAAATATAAATTAGATACACAATAAGTATACATGACCAAAACGTTATTTTGCTGTACAAAAAGAATCAGACTTTGAAATATTGTACAATTAGCTTGTGAAGGAAATCAAAAATGCAGGTGGGCATAAATATAGGGATTGGGAATTCAATGTAATGGTTTTTAGTCATCTCCCAGAGTTCTTTTTCTGGGCATAGCTGGTTCAGTTCATTACTGCTCCATTGGAAATGATTTGGTTGATCTCATTGCTGAGGATGGCCAGGTCCATCAGAACTGGTCATCATATAGTATTGTTGTTGAAGTATATAATGATCTCCTGGTCCTGCTCATTTCACTCAGCATCAGTTCGTGTAAGTCTCTCCAGGCCTTTCTGAAATCATCCTGTTGGTCATTTCTTACAGAACAGTAATATTCCATAATATTCATATACCACAATTTATTCAGCCATTCTCCAGCTGATGGGCACCCACTCAGTTTCCAGTTTCTAGCCACTACAAAAAGGGCTGAATGGTGAATTATTCTACTGTCTTTTCCAAGAAAATCCCAAATGGGGTCACAAAGAGTCAGACATGAAACAACTAAACAGCCAATAAAAAAATAAAATAGCAGGTATTTAACAAATGTTCATTAAAAACTTAGCTAATCAGCTACATATCTTGGTTACTTAAGGAATGAGAAACTCATAGGGGCCACATAAAGGGTATATTGATCAGAAAAAAGGAAATAGGCCAATCATTTAGAAGAATTGTTTAACAGAGACACACAAGACAGATTGAGGAAATTGTGGATGGTATGTTAGATTCAAAGTCAGAAAGCTTTAAGTATGAAACCTGTCTCAAACACTTAGTACCTGTGTGATCCTGGACAAGTCATTTAATGTTTCTCAGGTTTAGTTTCCTCATCTGTAAAATGGGAAAAATAAAAATATCTGCCTCACAGGGCTACTGTGAGATTAAAATGGGGTGTTGTTATATATACATATGTATGGTTGTGTTTTCACAGTGGTTTCAGAGTAGAAAGCTTCTGTTAAGGAAACTTCTACTGGTGCTGATTGATAACTCCTCTAAAATTTGTGATCTGAAGGAGTTGCCTGAAAGCAATGAGAGATTAAGTGACTTGCCTAGGGTAACACAGTTTGTGTCAGAAGTGGAATTTATTAGATGCAAAAAGAATCACAGTAGGGCTTTCAAGTGCTCTGAATTGATATTTTATGAAAACATTGAAAAAGAATTATATTTGATGAAAAGGGCTGAGTACACACTAGTCAAAGACATACACATGATTATAAAACACAAATTCAGTAAAGTATGAAAGAAGTATAGTCAATGGCTCTCTCTTCAACTACATCCAGGTTCATAGCATTGTAAATATATTTAAAATTTTAACTCTGAGCCCCCATTACTATATTTCCTTATACTAATCAAACCCGATGCAAACTCAAAGCAAAAGATATTTAATTAAGGCAAGGCGAATAACAAGGAAATTAATTAGATAGCAAGTTAAATACTCCAAACCAGCTATTTATTCCTCCCATACTTCCAAGAGAGAAGGTGAGTCAAGTCCCTATTTTAACCCTGTATTAAGGTTACAGTCCAAGTAAACTCATGAGGATAATAGGGGAGAATCTTCCAAAAATGGTCTCTGTTGACTTATACCCCTCTCCAAATTGGTATGACAGCTAGTGAACATTGTCTTATCAAAAAGTAGAACTTCAGAATGTCAATCTGTAGTTATCTTTCCTTTTTGGTGTCAATTTCATGTCATCCTGGGTTTTATAGCATTTGTCTGGGAAGTCAGTAAAGTCTTGATGTCACGGATATGTCTTTTCTGTCCCTTAGTTTAGCTTCTTTTCCCCTGTTCAACCAGTTCTATATCTCAACCTTGTAAGTTTACCATTATCTTCTTAAATTTCACACACCAGAAGCATAACTACATAATCCAGCCTTCAACCTAGATAATGCCACATAGCAAAGCTTTTGCACAACCTTGTAAATATATTCCAAAGAGAACATGGCATCCATTCAGGGACATTATCTCACTCCAACCCTCCATATGGATAATCTGAATTCAACAACATTTCTATACATACTTATTGAATATTTAAATTAAAAGCATTATGCTAGCTACCAAGGATTCGAAGATGAAAATTCCATCACTCCTATCCTCAAGGAGTTTGAAGTTTATTAAAGTTAAAATACATACACACAAATATATTACAAAATAGAGTGTTACAAAAGCAAAAGAGAATGGCAGATAAAATATTCTAGGAAAATTTGAGGAGAGAGAAAATATATTCAGTTGGAACATAAACAAGGCTTAGGGGAAAGAGGGAAATGGCACCTGAGCTGATCATAGAAAGAAAAGACAGTTAATAAGTTGAAATGGAGCATAAATGCACTGAGGAATAGGAACAGCTTTATGTGAATGTATATAGTCTGGAGATAGCAATCAAATTTGGGGAAGAGCAAACAATCAAGTTTAATTGAAGCATAGAAAATATTAAGGAAATCAATGTGAAATTAGCCACAAAAGTTATTAATCTTAGGTCAATGAACTTTTTGGAAAAAATATTTTAATAACCATTTCAACATAATTGGGGTTTTTGGTAATACTATGTATTTTATTTTATTCATTTAAAAATATTATTCTGAGTGGGGTCTATAGGTTTAACAAGAATACCAAAGGGATATATAACAAAAACTGTTAAGGAGCCATACCCTGAGTTAGAGCATAATGGAAATAGTGATAAAGTATAAACTTTCTGAAGGTAGATGTTTTTTCTTGGCATCCCCAGCACCTAATACAGGGTCTAACATATAATAGTAACTTAATAAATACTAATCAGATTGGTTGATAATAGCTGGCATTTGTATAGTTCTTTAAGGTTTATGAAGGGCTTAGTAGACTATTGCAGGAAAAACCTGACTCGAGACAGTTGGTTTTCATTTGATATTGAAATAAAAATGAAATTCTCACAGATGATCTGATAGTTAAAAGGAGATTCATTTAATCATATCAGGGGAAGAATATTTCACAAATATATTCGTCAAAGACATGTTGAAGTGTTAAAGATGTGTCCAAGGTTTTGAGTCTTGGGAACTAGGAGAGTGATAGAACCATCAATAGAAATAGGAAAGTTGGAAGAAGTTGCAGAATAAAGGAAGATTTAGGATTCAGTTTTAAATATATTGAGTTGTAGGAATTAGTAGAACATACTTATTCAGCAAGCAGTTGAAATATGAAACTGAAGATTGAGATATAAAAGGTAATTATAAAATATAAATAAGCAGATGACCCAAGGAAAAACCTTAGAGGATAGCAGCATTTAGAGGGCAGTTAGAAGGAAATGACCCATTGCAGAAAATTGAGACAGTAGATATATAGATAAATAGACAAACAGGCAGATAGATATGAAAAGGAAGAAATGAGTATGAGAGTGAGTGTGGCATAAATGAAAAAGCAATGATTTTTTTTTTTACTGTCCTTGTTACTGTTTTTCTTTTTTTAAATAATATTTTATTTTTCCAAATACATGCAAGATAATTTTCAATATTCACCCTTGCAAAATCTTGTGTTCTAAATTTTTCTCCTCTCCCATACCTTCCCCAAGACATCAAGCAATCTGATATAGGTTAAATACGTGCTATTCTTTTAAACATATTTTCATATTTGTCATGTTATACAAGAAAAATCAGACAGGAGCAAGAAAAAACAAAAAGGTAAAGATACTATCCTTTGATCCACATTCAGTCTCCATAGTTCTCTCTCTAGACCCAGATGGCACTTTCTATCTCAAGTCTATTGGAATTGCCTCGACTTACCTCATTGTTGAAAACAGCCAAGTCCATTACAATTGGTCACCACATAATCTTGTTACAATGTTCTCTTGGTTCTCATTTCACTTAGCATCAATTCATGTAAATCTTTCCAGTCTTTTCTGTAATCATCCTGCTGATCATTTCTTATAGAATAATAATTTCCTTTACATTCATATGTCATAATTTATTCAGCAATTCCTCAACTGAAGGCCATCCACTCAATTTCCACTTTTCACTACAAAAAGGGCTACAATGATTATTGTGAAAATATGTATAGAAGAATTACACGTTTAACATATATTGGATTACTTGCCATCTAAGGGAGGGGGTGAAAAGAAGTGGGGGGGGATTTGGAATACAAGATTTTGCAAGGGTCAATGTAGAAAATTATCTATGCACGTGTTGAAAATAAAAAAGCTTTAATAATAAAATAAAATAAAATGCAAAAATACAAAAAATAAAAACAAAAACAAAAAGGCTAGAGCAGTGGTTCTCAAACTTTTGTTCTCATTATCTTCATGTTGTTAAAAAAAACTATCGAGGATCTGTTCAAAGAGTTTTTGTTCACATGGGTTATATTTATAGCTATTTACTATATTAGAAATAAAAAATAATTTTGAATTTGAAGACCCTCTGAAAGGGTTTCAGAGACTCCAACAATTCTTTGGACTACACTTTGAGGACCACTGGACTAGAGCAATGACTCTTAGTCATGAGATACTAGGGTTTCCAGCCTTCTTTGAATTTTTCTAGCTATACGACCATGGAAGAGTTCTTTCACTTATTTGAACCCCAATCTATAAAATAAAGATATAGTGCCTCCCTCAGAAAGTTGCTATGATGATAAATTATGGTATTTCTATAATAGCATTATAGAATCCAAAGCAGATAAGAATAACCAAGCAGAGAAGATTCACAATAGTGTCAAAAAGTTAAAGATAACAGAGAAAAAAGTCATTAGAATTAGCCATGTAAATTCAGTTACACTAGAGTATATATATATATATATATATATATATATATATATATATATATAGTCCAAAACCAGATGCTAAGTTGAGGATTATGGATAGTGAGGAAATCGAGGCAGTAAATGTAGAAAACTTTTTTTAAAAACTTTAGTAGTGAAAACAAGGAGAAATCATAACTTTTTTTTGGGGGGTGTTATTATAGCTTTTTATTTAGAAGTTATATGCATGGGTAATTTTATAGCATTGACAATTGCCAAACCTTTTGTTCCAATTTTTCCTTTCCTTCCCCCCATCCCCTCCCCCAGATTGCAGGTTGACCAATACATGTTAAATATGTTAAAGTATAAATTAAATACAATATAAGTATACATGTCCTAACACTTATTTTGCTGTACAAAAAGAATTGAACTTTGAAATAGTGTACTATTAGCCTGTGAAGGAAATCCAAAATGAAGGCAGACAAAAATATAGGGACTGGGAATTCTATGTAATGGCTCATAGTCATCTCTCAGAGTTCTTTTGCTGGGTGTAACTGGTTCAATTCATTCTTGCTCTATTGGAACTGATTTGGTTCATCTCATTGCTGGAGATGGCCACGTCCATCAGAATTGATCATCATAATAGTATTGTTGTTGAAGTATATAATGATCTTCTGGTCCTGCTCATTTCACTCAGCATCAGTTCATGTAAGTCTCTCCAGGCCTTTCTGAAATCATCCTGCTGGTCATTTCTTACCGAACAATAATATTCCATAATATTCATATACCACAATTTATTCAGCCATTCTCCAATTGATGGGCATCCACTCAGTTTCCAGTTTCTGGCCACTACGAAGAGGGTGCCACAAATGTAGAGTCATAACTTTAGAAGATGGTTGGGCAAAGAAAAATTTATCAAGGAAAGGGGAGACCTAAGCATGTTTGTAGGCAATGGGGTAAGAGTCAGAAAAAGAGAGAGACAGAGACATAATGGCAAAAATAGAAAGAGAGAGGCAAAGAGATCTATGGATCAAAGCCCCAAAGGAGATGAAAGGAGATGGATGAAAACCATAAGCAGAAAGATTGGTTTTGACAAGAAGATGGGTCACCTCATCTTCTGGAACTGGATGAGTAAAAATTTAGAACATTTTTGAAGTGTGAAAAAGATATGAGGAAGCTTATATGATAGATGTCATCATTGATCTAGTATATGAGATTGTCTACTAAGAGAAAGAGTAATGAAAGCCGCATTGGAGACTTGAAAAAGAGAAGATTTGGACCAGGGAAAGTGATAATGAATCAATGAGAGATTGATGAAAGGATTGCTATGTACTTAGAATAGCATTTATAATGGATCCAATTCATGTGGTTTAGTGATTTCTTCCAGAGACAATCAGTAGTTTAGAAGTAGGAATGTCTAAGGCACATGGTGAAAGTTCCTGATTCTTTATTCTAGCTTGTGTCCCCCATATTCCCGTTCCCAGGCTCTAACATCTCTCTCTCTTCCAATATTTGAAATCCCATGAATAATAGATCCTAGAACCACACTTGTTGGCATCCAGACAAAGCTGTTCTTCTGGAAGCCATCTCAACTCTCATCCCTTTAAATTTCCCCTAAATTCAAAGCACAGAAATTCCCAAAATAATTGAATTTTTATGAATCTAGGTTTTCAGCATCTTATTCAGGTATTTTGACCTGAGTACACTATCTTGCACATACTAGCCTTATATGTCCTTATATTATTATTTCATTTTCTTAGGAAAAGTTTAATAAATCACATCTACCTTATAATTGGGAGACTTTTATCAATCCACAGTGTCTTTAGGAGAAGTGGACTTTTACCCAAAACCCAATCGTTGAACCTCCAAATAGGAAAATAACATGTAGTGTGGCTTAGTTGCTTGTCTAGTGACTTTCCCTAACACATGTAGTGATAATAAAGGTATATTGTGGTCCCATTCTTCATATTACATTAAATGACAATATTTCTCCTCCTGCTGAAGGATGCTCAGGCATTCTGCCATGATATAAACCAACAGAGATCAATTACCAAACTATTAAACATCAATTAGCATCTTTGAAAAGTGAATATTAAATGAACCTACTAATATTACCTTGTTACAGTCCTATTGTATGTAAAAATTATGTCCAAATGTTTAATGAATGTGCAAAAATGTAATTACCAATTTATTGCTCTTGTAGTGGTGATTAATAATCCTATCATTGACTTTCCTACTGCACTGTTGAATTATTGAACTCTAATATTGCTCAGATGAGATATTTCTCTCAGAACTAGCCAGGTAGGCAGAAGGAAAAGGAGTTATTTAAAATCACTGTGCTTGCACAGTTTCACATTCAGAAATGGTGAGATATGGATGGCCAAAAAAACCTGGGAAAGTTGGTCCACATGGCTCACAGTGGGCAAGCTCCATTCATTCATTCATTCATTCCTTATTTGAGATTCAGCTCTATGTCTCTGTGAGCAGTAGGTGAGCAAAAAGGAAGTTCTGACTCTTACCAAGCAGATTCTTTATAATGGGTTCTATGGTTTTGATTCCCTGTAGTTCTATTTTGTATTGTTGTCTACACTGAGATCCACTAAAGTCTGAAATTCACATTTGAGTGACAAAAAGAAGGTCCAAGTTCTATTAACTCTAAAATTTGAGGAGGAATGGATGGGCAAGGGGGAAGATAACTTAAAAGTATACTTCTGTATTGGAGGAAAACACTGTCTACATATGTAACAAGGGTCAATTCATGTATTCTGATATTTTTACCTGCTTTCTTGAATAACCACTTTTTCAAGTGCCTTAACTTGTGCCATTAGCTATCAATGACTATCTGAGAAGATCAATGCTAGAATCCAAAAGCTCAGTGAGGGCAGATAATATGTCTTATTTAATCTGGTGTCTTAACCAGTACTGAGCACAACATCCAGAATATAACAACAGTACCTTAAGGAGCTCTAGTAGCATATAGCATAAGGAACACAAGACACAGAGAAGAACTGAATTTGAATCTTAGGTCTTCATTATACTATATCATTTTCCTTTTCTATAAAATGAGATTGGACTAAACAATCTCTAAGGTTTTTTACAGTTCTGAAATTCTATGATCTTTTTCAATGATGAGCTGTCACCTTCAACCCATAGGTAGAAGGTTAAGTTTTTTCATTTAACTATACCGAGCCTCAGTTTCTAGATTTGTAAAATTAAAGGCTTGAAGCAAATCAGGTATCAGCAAACTACTCATGGGCCAAATTCAGCCAATCATCTGTTTTAGATATTCCATCAACTAAGATTTTTTTTTCATTTTAAAACACAATAAAACTTTATTTACAAATGTAAAAACAATCCTTAACTCAGAAACATACAACATAGGCAATGGACCTCTTTTGAAATGTAGGTCATAGTTGATCCCTGGACTAAACAGTCTCTGAGGTTTCTTCCAGCTCCAGACCCATGACCATATGCATAGTTGTAAATCTATAAGGAAAAGTTGAGAAATCAGGACTTTCTTGATGAGACAGATGGAAAAAGAAGGTCCTGTCTTTGATGTCTACTCTGTTCTAGTAAATTGTGGAGCTAGAAAGGAATTGTTTTTAGGAAAATCTCAGGAGGTTGCCACATCCCTCCTCTGCCCCCTCTCAGCTCTAGTAAAATTCAACCATTCTTGTTCTTATCGAGTATTGAATCTGCTCCAAACAGAAGGTCTAAATAGAGCACAGAAGAAAGGTTTGCTCTCCCTTGCAGCTCAGTCATATGCCATGGAATCATCGAGGGAAAATAAGACTGAGAGTTTGTGAATAACCATGCTTGCCACTGTGCTTGATACTAAATCACAAAGTATTATTTTGTTCTGTAGCGACAGGGACAGTACCTCTGATTATCGTGGATATAGAAAATTCTCACATGATAAAACTTTTTTTACTGATGCAGGTCAGTAGCTTCTCTGTATTATATAGTCTCTGAGAGTTGCCTTGTAGTAGGTGATTTGACCATGGCCATATAGCCAGTATATTAGAGGCTAGATTTGAATAGAAGTGTCTCTAGTTCTGGGGCCAGCTGAATATCCACTATATCATAATTGGTTATCCTATAATAGGAGATTATCTCCGTCTTAGGGAATAACTTGGAATTTCCTCCTGAACAAGAAGAGATCTTTTGAGCTGGCTGCTAAATTAATTTAATAGAACACCACTACCCTCCCTTCAAAAAGAAATCTAAGAATTGCTCAAAATGCCTTCTGTTGTTTCAAGACCTGAACCATGATTCTCATATTAGTACAGAGTGGTATTGTAGAGAACACTTGATCTAGAAGCAGAAGATATGTGTTCAAATTTAGCTGATTAATAATAGTAATATAATTATTTGGTTAAATAGCTAATTTCTTTGCATTGCTTACTATGCACCAGGCACTGTGCTAAATGCATTACAATTATCTCTTTTGATCTTCACAATGACCCTGGGAGGTAGGTGCTATTATTATGCTCGTTTTACAAATTAGGAAACTGAGGCTAATAGCTAGGAAATATCTGAAGTTATATTTGAACTCAGTTCTTTCCTAAATTCAGGTCCAGCTCTCTATCCACTGTATCCCATCTGCTACTTAATAGCTACATCACCATACACAAATCGCTTAATTTTACTGACTTTCAATTTTCCTATAAAATGGAACTAATGATACTTACACTACCAAACTTCTAGAGTGCTCTTGAGGGAAAAGTGTTTTATTACTTTTGTACTTATGGTGGACTTATGGTGTCTCCCATTTTCACTGACCAGTCAGGACACTAGAGCACAGCTAGCTTATCACCCATATCAGAATGTTTCCCTTCCTATCCTCCTACATAATTATCATTTGATATCAGTTAGTTAGGCAAACTTAATTAGTATTCAGAGACCAGTATTTACCATAAGGGTATTTATTACAAAATATTCCATGCCTCCAAAAAAAGTCTGTGATACTTTTTCCAATTGGTACACACCAACAGAGAGCTGGGCTCAAGCATAGAGAGTACATGTGGAAAAGGGAAAACTCACAGCTTCTGATTGCTGGTACTTTTTCCTTTCCCTTTGTGAGATGTACATGGAGATCACCTTAAACAGTGTATTTTTCCTACAAAATTCCTTTGTGGAACTTTAAATTTGCCTTTTCTTGGTGTATCTAACAAGTTCTCTTGTATTTAATAACCAATTATTGTATAAAAACCAAGCTTTCCCCCTTTTCTGTTTCCTCATCCAGAAACCAAACAGTGTGGGCAATCTCTCTGAAATATTTATCTAGGCCAAGATCTAATCAGACAATAAAAAAGTTCCATGTTTAAGTTAATGGGTACATTCCTTCTCATTGTGTTTTCTCTGACAGGTCTGGGAAAATGTGGATCCTCCCTTTTATCAGACAGGTGATGTAGAAATTGATATGTCTTTCTAACCAAGATATGGGTTGATCTAAGTCATGTACCCCAAAGGCCTTCATTTTAATATAGACCAACTCTCATTATAATATTCATTCTCCCTATTACTTGTTGAGCCACCAGAGTTGATTTTCACCCTCAGGTTTATCTCTTTTTCAAAAGATTTTAAATATCAAAGGTTCAACAGGTTTGCTCTCTTTGGCTACCAAGGGGACAGTTGTTTTTGCTGAATGCTTTCTACATGTAGTCAATAAAACTGGTTTTAATTTAATTAGACACTTGGTCTATCTAAACTTTTTTTTTTAAACATCACAGTTTATTATGCAGACATTACCACCAACAGCTGAAACTAAATTACTCTTTTTGCCTATTTCCTAATACAATCCCTTTTCTCAGTGATTAATCCTTCTCAGGAATTTGGCTGGAAGATTCTCCCTGTTTGCCACTTGTTGCAAATTTCTTGGGCTCTGACCCAGATACTCATTTTATGCAAATTTCATAGAGTGTGACCAAGTTTTCTCATCCAATCAGAACTTACTTACATCAATATTACTTCAGTTCATCCAATGGTTTTCAAAAACTTTCTGCATTTAGCCTAAAGTCTTTGGGCAGCTAGGTGGCATAGTAGATGGAGTACTGGCACTGGAGTCAGGAGAACTTGAGTTCAAATCTTCCCTCAGATACCTCTTAGCTATATGTCTCTGGGAAAGTCACTTAGCCCTGTTTGTTTCAGTTCCTCATTTTGTAAAATGAACTAGAGAAGGAAACGTCAAGCTATTCCAATATCTTTATCAAGAAAATCCCAAACAGTATAATGAAGACTAGGATACAATTGAAACAACTCAATAACAACAAATAAAGTCTTTGGTTGATGGATTGGTTGACTAAATTTCTTTTTTCCTTCTTTTTTTAAAAATAGTTTTTCTTTATTTTTCCAAATACATACAAAGATAGTTTTTAACATTTACCTTTGCAAAATCTTCTGTTTCAAATTTTTCTCCCTTTCCCTGCTATCCTGTCCCCAAAATCAAGCAATCCCTGCAAGTTAAACATGTATCATTTGTGTGTGGATGTATGATATCTCCAATAAATATACAATACATATGATGATAGATATCTGTATATATACATATATAATATAACTTATATGATGATATATCATATAATTTATAACATATAATTTTATATATCAAATAACTGAATTTAAGTGGGGTAGTATGATTATTTACACTGATTCACTCTTTTTTTAAACTGAGGCAATTGGGATTAAGTGACTTGCCCAGGGTCACACAGCTAGGACGTGTTAAGTATCTGAGTTCACATTTGAAGTCAGGTGCTCCTGACTTCAGGGCTGTACCACCTAGCTGCCCCAGGCTGATTCACTTTTACAGAAATTGGCAACAAAACAGAAATGGGGATTGTTGTGTTTGTGCTATTGCCACTTCTGTTGTACTCATTGTCCGGGCCTACCCCTGTCATCTGCTCTGAGAATTGACAACAGCTGGGAGGGAATACCTAAAATTACCTGGTGTCTTGCATAGTACTGGGCTGGAGGGACCAATCATAAATAGGTTCCACTCCTACTTCAAATGCTTACTGACTTTGTGACCCTCCTCTGTAAAATGGACCTTCTGTTGCTAGTACCATACAAGTTGTATTGTGCCTTGCAGACCATAAACTGTTATAGTTTCAGTCATTACTATTACTCCATAGAGAACCAACTCATACTCTTACCATACATTCTGAAATGGTTTTCAGAAGTTGATCACCAGCCAGGCTTCCTGGGGTAACTGTCTAAAGATGCCAAGGTATTTCTAAGACATCTGTCTTTGGCACTCACTCATACAGACTTACATGTTGGATAGGTTTCCTTCAGGGTCTTTAAACTGGGATTCCTACTAAGAAAGATCAGACCTCTTTAGCTCCATTAGCATCCCTGCTGTTAAAGAGGAAACTGACAAATGGTATAACTAACTCTCAGTAGTAAAATTTCCTGTAAGCCTTATTATTTTACTCATTGTCTATTAGCAGGGAGTTGCTCAGGGACAAAAGGAGAGATAAGAATCTAGGGGGATGCTTCTAATCAGCAGGGAGTCGGGGGAGAAGAACCCAGGAAGAAGAAAGGGTGACAAAGAAAGGATGACAACATCCAGAGGACAGTAGACAGGCTATTCCCTGGATCCTAACGAAGGTTTGGGTAATCAGCCCAGAGAAAAGAACCCACATTTTATCATGGCAAGAAGCTCTGCATCCCCATGCTCTGAGAGCATCTCACCCTTCATTTCTACACTGACAGTGCCCTCTGCTGATTTCCATCAACAATGAAAAGTCAGAGTGAGCTCTCTACACAGGCTGAAGAAGGGAAGTTCTCCCCAGTGACCCACACACCGTATGGTCCCATAACTCCTGCTGGGAAAGTATCTCTGTAAATGGTATAGTTCTTTCTCTGGCAAGAGAAGCACCCTATGGGGACACTACTTGAGATCTGAGGAAAAGAGGAACGAAAGAAGGATATTTGAGTATAAACTATAATTTGCCACTTACAGACATATTCCCACATATATTTGCCTCCTGGAAAAGTACTAGCAAGTCCCATCCTGGCTCTTCTTCAACAGCACAGGCAGATCTAAGGCCATTTCTTGGCCAAAACAATTCCTCGGATTGTGAAGCAATAGAATCCTAGACAGACGGTTCATTGCTTAAAAGCTTAACCATTGTCCAAACAAAAGTTGGCAATCCAGAAGCATGAGAATTGTTTTTCCTCATGATCCCAGCTAATGAGAGACGCAATAAAGTATAACTGAATTTGACAAATGAAACATGCACACTGTGTCCAGAGTACATTTCACAGCCTAAAAAAGCAATCAATTGAATTCAATTCAATTGAATCAACATTCATTAAGTACCTACTATATATCCCTAGTGTTCACTAGAAGCCCTACAAAAAGAAAAGTCCTTGGCTTCTTGGCAGAATTTACAATTTAAAAGGGAGAGTGAAGGGAGAAGGATTGTATACAAATACTTATAGTACACATTAGAAAATGATCATTGCATAGAAAAGGTCAAAGAAAGAAGAATGAGATGAGGGGGTGAGGGGCTCATTTCTAGCTGAAGGATCATGAAAAATAATGTGATTGGAATGGCTGAAGGAAAAAATCGCTCATTTCTCATGATGCTTGGGGCTCAGAAAGCATCATTCATTGGGAGAAATTTCCTGAACTATGTTTCCCAGAAGAAATTCTTGATTTACATTTCCCAGAAGGCTGTGGGCCTGGATTATTGTCATTGTTGTTACTTATACTTAAGACCGCTTTTATCCTAACCCTATGAAGTAAATGGTGAGTAAAAAGTGCATAGGTTTTGGGTGCTGGACCTAAGTAGGACAAAGAGAAACAGCTTCACAAATCTCTATCTTTTCGATATTCTTCAATAATAATACACTCTATACTTTATCATATCGACTCCATGACAATGTTTACAGATAATTTTATGATATGTACCTAATAATTGTCTGTGCATGGAAATGATTTGCCGCAAAATCTTTATGGGGTGATGAAAATATAGCAATTTTGATGCCTGGTGAAATAGGGCAATGGTATCAGACTTCATCAACTCTATCCAGCCCTTCTCAGCTTTGCTTCTAAGCTGATTTACTTGGCAAGTAAGGTATTGATAGATGTTATAGAATATATAAATAATATAATACGTTTTCAAGCATTATGTATTCAACTCCAAGAGAAGGGATATATCCCCCAGGGTATCCACTGGCCAAGGAGACAGGGAAACATATGTCCAAAGATAATACTGTCCTTGAGATAGATAAATGATAAATGTAAGGGAATAGAGTAGGACAAGTCATCATAACTTGGGAAACAATAAATGTCTCTTAACACACTCCACCATCTCTTCCATGAATCAAGTAAAGGGTGCTGGATCTGTATATGTCCACATCTTTTAAAGGGGAAAAGGTCCCTTCCCCACTCCCATCCTATTTTTTCAACATTAATGGGAGCGTCCTCCTTTAATTGGCTGCTTAGCTAGAACAGATAATATCTTTAAAAACTGATCATAGTGAGAGTCTCTCTTTTTCTTTGTGCTCTTTCCTTCATATTTGTTTCTATTGCTTATAGAGAGAAAAGATTGTAATTCATCCATAGCACAACATATGAACTAAAATAGGACAAGGGATACTTTCCCTTCCACCTTTCTTTCACTTGGCTCCAGTAAATGAGTCTGGGGGTTTTGCCCTATGTTGTCTGACTTTCTTAATATCTGGTGCCAGTAGTGATCCCCACCAAACTATGGCTTGAGCCATAGCAGTCTTGAGCCAGATTTGCAAATGAGGTATTGTAGCTAGCCAGCATGGCAGGGAAGAAGCCAAGGTTCCTGGGACTTGAGCCCAAGGGAGGGAAATAGGTCTGGACTTGGAACTGGGATTGTATACTCTATGGGAATTGAACTAACTATTAACCTAATCCCCTTTCCCTCCCCAGAGATTTAGAGATCCTAAAGGAGGAAGATTAGACTCTACATGTTGGGAAATAAATTTACATACTTGTAATTATACATTTTGGAGTAAATATTCTTTTGTAAAAGCTAATTTGACATTTGACTATTAGTGGCTAAATGGAACAAGGGTACAAGGTACAACATCTTACATTTTGGGGAACAGCACAGCTGGGTTCTAGAGTTACTGGCAGAGATCCTAGATATTCCAAAACCCTTATAAGGATTGTAGAGAACCCTGTAGGAGTATAGAGATATAATATATATGGCCTTCAGATAGTGTGGGCCAGGATAGTCAATGTTACATAAGATTTCATAAAGTGAGAATCATTAGGAAAAGACTCATCAAAATGAACTAAATTAAAGGAACAAAATAAATTATTAATAAGGAATAAAGGAATAGAAGTGACCTATGATTCAGGAACAAATGAAAACAACAAAGATGAGAAAACAGTATTATCTTCCTAAAGCCTACTTATATGAGTTATATAAAGAAGAAAGAATACATGAGCATAAATCTCATGAATGAAAGACAAGATTTCATGACAGACTAGAAGTAGAAAGAAATTAGGAGTAAGAAGTAAATTATTGTCACATACTGTGATAAAGCACTATGATCAAGACATAAATAAACTTACAAAGTAAAAAAAAGTCCTTCTCAGATAGACTTATAAACAAATTCTAAATATTCAAAAAATTTCAAGAACTCATTTGAAAAATAAATGGATGACACTTCACCAAATAATTTATAAGAGAAAATATTGTCTTGATACCCAAAGCAAAGAGAAAAAGCAGAAAGAAAAATATGGCCCATTATTACATATGAAATTGATTTTAAAATACTGAATAAAATATTAACTAAAAAGAGTTATAATAACATATTCAATAAATTATTCACTATGACCATTATACATTTATATCCATAATGTAGAAATAATTCAACATTAGGGAAATTATTAACATAAAAGAGCATATTGCTAACAAAAACAATAAAAATCATAAGATTATATGAATAGATGTGAGGAAAGTCCATCACAAAATAAAACAATCGGTTATGATTGAAAAACTCTAAAATCCAAAGGAATGGATCCTTTATTTAAGAAGATAAATATACGGTCTAAAAATCAAATACCAGTGATATTGGCACTAGAGAAAGTGTAGAAACTTTTTCAATAAAATTACGGGTAAAGCAAGGATGTCTCTTGTTATCCCTCAGTCTTATATAAATCTTACCTAGAAGAATAAAACAAGAAAAAGAAATTAAAGAAATGGGAAGAGATAATAAGGGAGGCAATATTTTCTTTGTTTGTACATGATATGATGATTTACTTAAAGAGCACTGAAAATTCAATGGAAAAAATGAAAGCAGTAACTTTAATAATATAGGCTTTATAGAAAAAATTCACAAAATCATTAGTCTTTCTGATTATTATTAACAAAATCTAGGATGAGTTATTCCATTCAAAATAACTATAAAATGCATAAAATCATCTTACCAAGACACATTCAGAACTTATAAAAATAAAACTGTGAAGTATTCTTTCAAAAAATAAAGGAAGAGTTAAATAGAGACATTCATCATTCATGGTTGAGTCACACAATATAATAAAAATAAAAATAAAACTAATTTATTTTACATATGTATTACCATGCCAATGAAACTACCAATCAATAAATAGATGAAGACATCAAATATCTGCTATGGATATTTGTTAGTTCCTGGGATTAATCCCTGGAGATACAAAGAAAGGTTAAAAATTTTTGCAGCACATAGCATGTGCTGATTTACATTCAGTGTCCTCAGTTCTTTTTCTGGATGCAGCTAGAATTTTTTGTCTAAAGTCTATTAAGGTTGCTTTGAATCACTCAACCACTGAGAAGAACCATGTCTTTCATAGTTAATCAACATACATTCTTGCTGTTATTATGCACAGTGTATTCTTGTTTCACTCAGCACCAGTTTATTTAAATCTTTTCAGGCTTGTTTGTTTTTTATAAAACAATAATGTTCCATTACTTTCATATATCACAACTTGTTCAGCCTTTCTCCATTTGATGGGCATCTACTCATTTTCCAATTCTTTGCTACCACAAAAAGAGCTGCTACAAACATTTAAGCACATGTGGGTCCTTTCCCCTCCTTTTTGATTTCCTTGGGATATAGACCAAGTAATGGCACTGATTTTGGTCAAAGGGTATGCACAGTTTGGTAGTCCTTTGGGTGTACTTCCAAATTGCTTTCCAGAATGGGCAGATCATTTCACAACTATACCAGCAATGCATTAGTGTCCAAGTTTCCCCATATCCCCTCTAACATTTATCATTATCTTTTTCTGTCTTCTTAGAGGTGTGTGTTAGTATCTCAGAGTTGTTTTCATTTGCATTTCTCTATCAACCATGATTTTGAGCATTTTTGCATATAATTAGAGATGGCTTTAATTTCATCATCTGAAAAATGTCTGTTAATATCTTTTGACCATTTATAAATTGGGGAATGACTTGTATTCTTATAAATTTGACACAGTTCTTTATATATTTTAGAAATGAGAACTTTATCAGAAATACCATCTGTAAAGATTTTTTCCCCAGATTTGTACTTTTCTTTTAATCTTGTTTCTGTTGGTTTTATTTGTGCAAAATTTTTTAATTTAATGTAAGCTAAGTTTTCCATTTTCATAATATTTTCTAGTTCTTTCATCATAAATTCCTCCCTTCTCCAAAGATCTGATAGGTAAATTATCCATTATTTTCCTAATATGTTTATTATATCATCTTTTATGCCCAATAATGTACCCATTTTGACCTTATTTTGTAATGGGGTGTGAAATGTAAGTCTATGCCAAGTTTCTGACATATTATTTTCCAGTTTTCCCAGAAATTCTTGTCAAGTAGTGAGTTATTATTCCAGAAGCTGGAATTTGAGGGCTTATCAAATACTAGATTATTATAAACTTTCATTATTATGTCATATGCATCTAATCTATTCCACTGATCCACCACTCTATTTCTTACCCAGTAAATGGTTTTGATGACTGCTGCTTTATAATATAGTTTTAAGTTTGGTACCTATAAACTATCACCCTTTGCAGGTTTTTTTTTTCATTAATTCTTTTGATGTTCTTGACCTTGTTATTCCAGATGAATTTTGTTATTATTTTTTCTAGTTTTTTAAAATAATTTTTGGCATTTTGGTATGACATTGAGTAGATAGACCAATTTAAGCAGAATTGTCATTTTATTATATTAGCTATGCCTACCTATGAGCAATTGACATTTTTCCAATTGTTTAGAGTTGACTTTATCTGTGAGAGAATTGTTCTGTAATGATGTTCATAATAGTTCTTGGGTTCATCTTGGCAAGCAGATCCCCAAGTATTTTATTTTGTCTACAGTAATTTTAAATGAAATTTCTCTTTCTATCTCTTCCTGATGGGCTTTGTCAGTAATACATAGAAATGCTGGTGATTTGTGTGGGTTTATTTTATACGCTGCAACTTTGCTAAAGCTGCAAACTGCTTCCAGTAAGTTTTTGGATGATTTTCTAGGATTCTTCATGTATTTCATCCTTTCAACTACAAAGAATGATACTTTTATTTCCTCATTGCCTATTCTAATTCCTTTAATTTCTTTTTTTTCTTTTTGCTAAAGCAAATATTTCTAGTACAATGTTGAATAATAGTGGTGATAATGGGCATCTTTGTTTAGTTTCTCTCCATTACAAATATTGGTTGCTATTGGTTTTAGATAGATACTATTTATTATTTTAAGGAAAGCTCCCTTTATCCCTATGCTCTCTAGTGATTTTAATAGGAATGGATGCTGTATTTTGTCCAAAGATTTTTCTGCATCTATTGAAATTATTACATGATTTCTGTTGATGAAAGGTAAAAACTTAAAAACAGTCTTTGTCTTCAAGGAGCTTACCTCCTAATGGAAGAGACAATATTTAAGTAAATAGGCATATAAGATACTATAGAATAAATGGAAGTTAACTTTGCAGAAGAAGGATCAAGTGCCTGGAAAGATCTAGAAGACATGTTGCAGAAGTTGGTATTTCATCTAAGTCTTCCCAGAAACCAGAAAAGTCAAGAAAGAGAGTTGATGAGTAGGAGCATCGTTGGTCATTCTTCAAAGAAGACCAATGATATCATGGAGGACTTCTTGACTTGTATATGATAAAGTGATTTGCCTATGGCTGCTCTAGGTAGTGCCATAGTGCATAGACTCATCTTCCTGAGTTCTTATCTAATTTCAGACACTAATTAGCTATATGACCTTAGGAAAGTGATACTACAGTATCTTTGCCAAGAAAATCCCAAATGGAGTTATGAAAACCAGACACAATTGAAACAACTGAACAACAATATTGCCAAGCACTGTGTCAAAGGTTTGACTAGAAAAACAAAAATGTATGCTGTCCTGGGACATGAGGAATGATATCATAAGCAAATTAGGAGAATACAGGATAATTTACCTATGAGCTTTATGGAAAAGGAGGAATTTGTGACAAAAAAAAAAACTAGAGAATATTATGAAAAGCAAAATGTACAGCTTTGATTATATTACATTAAAAAGGTTTTGCACAAACAAAACCAACAGAAACAACATTAAAAGGGAAGAGCAAAACTGGGGGAAAAATTTTCCAACCAGTATTTCTTATAAAGGTCTCATTTTTAAACTATATAAAAGAGTGTGTCAATTTTATAAGAATGCAGGTCATTCCCCAATTGATAAATGGTCAAAGGATATGAATAAACAATTTTTAAGATATTTATGGTTATATGAAAAATGCTCTAAATCACTATTGATTAGAGAAATGCAAATTAAAACAACTCTGAGGTATCACCTCAGATACCTCTCCGATTGGCTAAAATGACAGGAAAAAATAATGATGAATGATGGACAGATGTGGGAAAACTTCTATTAATGCATTGTTGGTGGAGTTGTAACATGATCCAACCATTCTGGAGAGCAATTTGGAACTATGCCTAAAGGGCAAATTGTGCATACCCTTTGACCCAGTAGCACCATTACTGGATCTATATCCAAAAGAAATCATAAAGAAGGGAAAAGGACCCATATGTGCAAAAATGTTTGTAGCAGCTCTTTTTGTGGTAGAAAGGAATTGGAAAAGGAGTGGATGCACATCAACTGGGGAATGGCTGAACAAGTTGTGGTACATGAATGGCAATGAAAGTAATAGGAATATTATTGTTATTTTTAAAATGATGAACAAACTGATTATAGAAAGGCCTGGACAAATTTACACGAACTGATGCTGAGTGAAACAAGCAGAGCCAGGAATACATTGTATACAATAACAGCAAGAATGTGCAAGGATCAACTAGGAAAGGCTTGGTTCTTCTCAGTGGTTCAGTGATCCAAAGCAATCCCAATAGAGTTTGGATAGAAAATATCATCTGCACCCAGAAAAAGAACTATGGAGACTGAATGTAAATCAACACATGCTATGTTCACTTCTTTTTTCTATTTTTTTTTCTTTCCCATGTTTTTCCCTTTTGTTCTGATTTTTCTTTCCCAAGATAATTCATAAAGCAATGTGTATTAAAAAATAAACTTACTACAATAAAAAAGAGTTTTAAAATGAAGCTGTCCTTGTCCTCAAGGAACTTATATGCACACATATGAATATATACCAAATAAAGACAAAGTCACTTTGGTAACTTACAGCATTAGGGATGAGTTGAGCTTTGAAAAAAGTCAAATGTTCTATAAAGATAAGTGGGAGGGGCAGCCAGATGGTGCAGTGGATACAGCAGGATCCTGAAGTCAGGAGGATTGGAGTTCAAATTTGGTCTCAGACCCTGACAATTACTGTGACTCTGGAAAAGTCACTTAACCCCAACTGCCTCAAGAAAAAAGATTAAGTGGGAAAGATGCATTCTAGATATTGGGGAGAACCTTTGTAAAGGCATGGAGATAAGAGATTAAGAGATAAAGTTTACCAAGTACTGTGTGTGAAGAACTTCAAGATGACCTATTTGGCTAGACCATTAATGCATAAGCAAAGACAATGTAGGGTAAGAGCACACATAACAACGGCTGACAATTGTAATTAATTTAGTTTATTTGTTCAATGACACACCAATCAAACTACTAAAAGGTTATGTTATAGAATTAGAAAAAATAATAATGGAATTCATCATGATGAATAAAAGATTAAGAATTTCAAGAGAATGTTTGGAGGTGGGTAAAGGAAGAAGGAAACTGTTTAGCAGTACCATTTTTCAAACTAAACTACAAAATGGTAATTATCAAAAATAAGTTGGTACTAATTAAAAACAGAAGTCAATAATTTCACAAAATAATTACACAGCATATAGAAATAAACAAACGCTATAGCATAGTGTTTGATAAACTCAAAGACCCTTATAAGAAAGACGAATAGTTTGACAAAAATTCCTTTAAAAACTGAACAGCAGACTGAGAAATGCTAGGTTTAAGCCAATACTTTAAACCATATTCCAAGATATGGTCCAAATTTACATAATAGACAGAAAACATATAGAGATATAAATGTGTGTATATATATATTTGATAATAGATGTAAAATATGCTTATGATGTATCTATATATCATAATATAAAAGGTTACTTCATAAACATGTTAGACAGACAAGGATGAAGTTACTTTTCAGATCTAAGGATAGAAGAGTTCATGACTTATTACAGGATAATAGAAAACAAAATAGGCAATTTTGATCACAACTTTGATTTTTTTTCCCCCTGAGGCAATTGGGGCTAAGTGACTTGCCCAGGGTCACACAATTAGGAAGTATTAAGTGAATGAGGTCAGATTTGAGCTCAGGTCCTCTTGACTTCAGGGCCGATACTCTATCCATTCTGCCACCTAGCTGCCCCAACAATTTTGATTTTTAAAAAGGCTTTGTACAATCTAATCCAAAACAGCTAAGATTAGCAGGGAAATAGCTGAAAAAAATCTTTATAGAAAATTTCCCTGTTGAATGTCTAATTTTTAAATATATGAGGAACTGATTCAAACTTATCAGAGTAAGAATTATTCCCCCCAAATAATAAAAAAAAAAAAAATCAAAGCATATGAATAGGCAGCTTTCAAGGAAGAAATCCAGTTTCTCAATAACCATATAGAAAAATTACTCCAAATCACTGCTAGAGAAGTACAAGTTAAAACAATTCAGAGATTGTTCTTACACCAATCAGATTTTAAAAGCTGAGAAAAAATGACAAATTTGGAAAGTTTGTGAGAGTACAAATATATTTATATCATTCTTGGTGGATCTGTGAATTGATCCAGCCATTCAAGAAGGAAATTTGGTATTGTGTTTAAAAAATTATTAAACAAACAAAAAATAAAAAACAGCATGATATAATGAAAATATACTGGATCTGGTTTGAGGGAACTTGGGTCCAAATTTTGTCTCCTGTTTTTATAACTATGACTTTGCTTATGTAGCCAGGAGTTTCGTGCAGCCTACAACTCTCCCAACTACAATGGGAATAGATTAAAATGAATTGAGAAATACTTAACAAATATGTTATAAAACATAATTAATGTTACACTTTAAAACAAAGTTAACACATAGCTAGTGCACGGGATTTTTATGTATGCATTAGTAATCTCTTATCTATGTAAGTTTGATAGAATTTAACTAGATGATTTCTGTGGTGCTTTTCAGCTTTAAATCTATAATTCAATAATCTTCAATAAATTAGTGGACCAATGACATGAAAATTACCTTATTGTCAAACAAAGAAATGTAAGCTATCAACAACTATTTGAAAGAAAGTTAGAGACTACTATCAAAAAATATCCAAATTGAAACAAATTCTGAAATTTTAACTCACAACCATTAGACTGTCAAAAATGACAAAAGATTTTTTAAAAAGCCAATGTGAGGAGTAGGTAACGAGGAAACGAAATTATCACTCTTTGCAGATGATATGATGGTATGCTTAGAGAACCCCAGAGAATCAACTAGAAAGCTATTAAAAATAATCTACAACTTTAGCAAAGTTGCAGAATACAAATAAATTCACATAAATCATCAGCATTCTTATGTATCACTAACAAAATCCAACAGCAAAAGAAACAAAGAAAAATTCCATTTAAAATAACTGTTGATAATATAAAGTATTGGGGGATTTATCTGCCAAGGGAAAGTCAGGAATTATATGAGCAAAACTACAAAACACTATCCACACAAATAACATCGGATCTAAGCAACTGGAAAAATATCAAGTGCTCATGGATAGGTATAATATCTTAAAAAAGCTTAAGCTTTTAAAAAAATGTCAATGTGAGAAAGGATGTAGGAATGCAGGATCAAGGTTCACTAATTCACTGTTAGTAGAATTGTGAGCTAGATGATTATGCAAAAAAATTTGCAATTATGCTAAATAAAAGAGCAAATTGGCTGATAAATTGTCTCTAAAGGCTATTCCCATGAAGTGTATCCCTGGAGTACTTTCAAGTTTCCAAGAAAGCTCCAGGTACCTACTACCCACTTTTCCTGGGATGGATTCTTTTTAAGACAATTTAACTGCTAATAAATTGGGGAAAAAAATCATGGTCAGCATGGAATAATGGAAGGAGAGATGGCTGAATCAGGATGATCTGGGTTCAAGTTACATCCCAGACACTTATTAGCTATGTGACCCAGGCAATTCAATTTTTCAATTGAAATTGGCTGAAATTTGGCCAAAACTTTAACTTATATCAAAAAGTTTTCAATTAGCTGATATATTTTGATAGAGGTAGCATCTTCACTAATAGTACCTTATATATATTAAAACACAGATTCTATAAAAATTAATAAAAAGCTTAAAAGTCACAATATATTGAGACAAAGAAATCAGAGACAGATCTCATAGATATCAAAATATTTATAGCTGCAGATTTTTTGTAGTAGCTAAGAATAAGAAGCAAAGAGTTTGCCCATCCATTGGAAAATGGTTAAACACATTGTGATATTGTGGTAGAAGAAATGATGAACCCAGAAAAATTTGTGAGGATTTATTTTAACAGATACACTGTTGTATCTGTTAATGAATAAAATGAATAAAACCTGGTTGAGCAAGTAACATAAAAACTATGTTAATGCAAAAAACAAACAAACAAAAAAGAACTAATACTGAAATACTTCAGAACCCTAATTAATGCAGTAAGCTACTGACTTTAGAGGTCTGACATGCCTCCCTCAAATAAGTACTAAATGAAGTATACATTTTCATACATCATCAGTTCAGTAGAGGCCAGCTCTTTTTCCATTCCAGCTCATCTTTGTTATTCTGGCTCTTCCTGTATTAGAGAATCACTGGTTGAATTCAATAATAGAGGTCATATTTATATGTTTTTCCTAGACTGTACTGATATTTTACAAGAAAGAGTTCTATTGGGAGATTTGAGGAGTGACAATGTTACAAGACATCACTAATCAAATATTTCTTTAAAAGGAAAAGAAAAAAAAATCTCCATACATAAAAGTTATCCAAGTTGAGGAAAAATGGAAGTGAAGGTAGGTAAAGAAGATTCTGAAACATATTCATATCTGGTGAGAGAGAGGGTAAACAGAAGGGAATAAATAAAAAGGAAGAAAAATTAATCTAAGTAAATTAAGAAAAAAAAAGTGTGAAACCTATGTGGCTTTGAGCAAGTCTCTTAATCTAACTGGTAATCAATTGCCTAATTTGTGAAAGAAGGGGCAGGGACATAAGTGAATGGGGAGAAGCCTGGGGAACATAAGAAAATTCAGTTAGTGCTCATTGTAAAAACTCATCACAAAGGTTAAGTGCTGACTTAAAAGGGGGAAGAGGAAATTGACATAAGAGGATTAAATAAGGAAAATTAAAACCTAGCAATTACATAGCTGTGACTATATTAAACTCCTCCAATAAAACAAAAGAGAATGGCAAAATGGATAATTGTTGTACATATGAAAAAAAGATTTATACTTTTTTTTTAAGATCCAGGTTGCTATTAAAAATGCAAACCAATGTAAGGGAGTTAATCAAAGAAATTTCTAATCAACCAAGTGAGCTAAGAGAGTAAAAGTTGGAAGTCATCAACTACAAGACTGGCTTGTTTAACAGAACATCAAATTGTGCATTAACACCCCCAAGCATAAGAACAGGAAGCTCTCTACACCTCTCTCCTATTTCTCTATTCTGTCATAACTGTCTTGAATTTGTTTCATTCTGAATTTGGTATAGGTAAACACTTTGAAAAAAGAGAAATAATAACCATTGATATAACTGCTTTTAGGAGAGAGAGAGGTAGAGGAAGAAGGAGTTCCAGAAAACCAACCCATCAACAAAGTGCCCACAGTGCTAGGTGCCAAGTATTCAAATGGAAAAATGAGAGAGTTCCTACTCTCAAGAAGCTTATACTCTATTTTTAAAAATACAGTGTATTCAATCCTAAGTAAATGCTGGATATATGCAAAATAAATTCTTGGTGATGAAAGGTTACTAACAACTAGAGGAACCAGAATATATCTTCTATAGCAGATGGGAAAAGTTTCTTTTATTAAATTCCACAATCACTACTGTCAGGAAGCATGATGGTACACAATGGGATGAGCACTGATTTTAAAGGGAAAGATCTGTGATTCAGTCTTACTTCCATTACCTATGTGATCTTAGGTGTGTCCCTTAACCTACTTGGACCTCAGTTTTCTCATTTATGAAAGGAGAAGGTTGGAATGAATGGTCATTGAGGTCTTCTTCAACTTGCAATATATGATCCTATGAACTCTATATCAATACTATCATTTCTCATGATAAGTTGTTACTTGATCTATTTCCCCATTTTGCCCATCTGGTATGGATATAACATGATCTTTTTGCTTCTCCCCCTAATCTTCCCCTAAATCCTTTTGTTTAACATTCTTCCCTTCTTCAGTTCATGGATTTCCTCACAAGAATAAATAAATACACACACCTATATGAATATGTGCACATTATAATTATGTCTCTCTATATGTGTGTGTATCCATATGGGTATGTATATGTATAATATTCTTAAAATATAATGTTACCTTCTTGTCCTATCAATTGTTTCTTTTGTGTCTAGAATTCTCTTCCATAACATTATTCCAAGCAAAAGTCATGTCCCACCAAATCTCAGTAACTCTTAGGATGCTGAAATTTCCACCTAACATCAGCATTTCTGGTTCATCTTGTTATGAACCATACTTTGTGCATTTGTGTATTAGATATAGTCACTTGTGAATTTCTAATACTTTGTATAAATACTCTCTCCAATGCTATATACTTCCTTCTACTTATGAGACTTGATTTGACAAATAAGGGGTAATACTTTTTTTAACCTTCTTTTTTCAGGCAAATGCCCTCTTGATCAGATTCACAAAACTCCAGGCAAATATTAGCCCTCATTAATAGCACTTCATTCCTGACCAATAGTTCATATATTTTAAATAGTTGTCTAAAAATTCAATACTCATTGTGAGATAACTATCTTCTTAACTTGCAATTCCCTTCCCAAATATATCTTCCTCTCTCTTCTGAAGCCTGTAGCTTTAATCAGCAACAATAGTGATGAATATACCACATATGCCCCTAAGGTATTCAGTTTCTTACCCAGTACTTCAGAGTTGCTATCAATCCTTTCCAGCTTTCTTATGGGTTACTATTCATTCTTATGTGATTTTCAGGAGTAGATTGGGGGTCATCAGGTTTAACATATTTTTGAAGTATCTCTATTATATATCCCAGATACATGTCCTAGCAATTCTCAATATTGTTTTTGCCAGGTCAACAAATTGTTCTTGAGTTTAAATATGTGATGTACTATCCATGTGTCTTTTGCAAATCACTTAAATTCCCTGAACTTCAGTTTCTTTATCTGTAAAATGAAGTAGTAGGCTACATGGTCTATGAGGTCCTTTTCATATCTATCGTGTGGCCCTATGATCTTTTTCAGGTTTAAATGTAGGATATTATATGATTAGCTATTTATCCCAGACTTATGTCATCTAAATATTAAATAAACATGACATTTACAACTCCATTCAGGTCACTGATAAAAGCATTTTTACAGCACAGGGCCAAAGTATATTATCAAAGACATATGATCAGATTGATCTCATAGTGAGAAAAAGAGATAACTAACCAAAAAACCCCACAAGTTTTATTGGTTTCTGTGCAATATCAAAAGATCTAGAAAAAATTCCATTATGTTCCAGCCTTGTTGGTTAGACTTACACTGGAAGGCACAGCACCCACAATGAAATCACAAATAGAAGAATAGTACCAAGGATTGTTCCAAAGTATAATCTACTAAATATTCCCAAGTGACTTAAACCCGTTAATAACTTCTTTGTGGATCTGGTCATTCAATATTCAGTAGTATTTCTCAGATATGAGTTTTTCTTAAGTAATGCTATTTAAAAAGAAGGTTCAGTTAATTTATGACCAATTATTGATGAAACTATACTAGCTTTTATTGATCACTAGTTTCTTTTTTAAATTCTCACAAACCACTTCTTTAATAATTTTGGAATTCTGTCAGGATTTAGATTTGAGTTTATCTATTAATGTGAAGATTTCATCTTATTTCTTTTTATGAAAAACAGGACCTTTTCCCTTCCCTAATTCTATAATACCACTCCCACATAAAATGAACTATAATTTTTCAAAGATCATCAACACCTGTTTAGCAACCATATTGTCAAACTTACTGAGTATTCTGGGATTTAATTTGCCCCATCCAGGGACCTTGAAATCATTGCAGGCAACTAGCCTTATAATCTCCTCATTAATCTTGAATTTCAACATCCTGTTAACCACTTTTATTTCTCCTTCCTAGTCTAGAGTTCACTTATATTGATAGAAGCTCATAATTTAGAAAGATCACACAATCTAGAGTTGAAAAGTGCCTTAGAGCACTTGGAAATCTCCACTTAGTACTGAAATAAGAAAGTTCCTCTCTACATTGATTTGACCCCATCCTCAGAGAGCCCAGCCATGGAAAAGCAGTTTTAAAAATTGGCCTCTTAAGAAGACAAGTGAACTAATATGCCAGTAATGGAGCTGAGAATTGGTCCAACTATTCTGGACAATAATTTGAACTATGAGAGAAAATCTATTAAACTGTTCATGCCCTTTGACTCTCCACCCCACAACCCTATAACTGGGCATAAATCCCAAGGAGGTCAAAGACAGAAAGGTCTTATATATAACAAAATATTCATAGCAGTACTTCTTATGGTAGCAAAAAAAAAGGAAATAAATTAAGTGACTATCGTTTCAGAGAATGATGGAACAAATTGTACTATGTGAATGTAATGGAATAGTATTACAGTGGAAAATTATGAGATAAGGTATTCAGAGAAATATGGAAAAAGTAATGTATATGAACTGATGGCAGAGCAAGAAAAGTAGAACCAAAAAATATGCAGTAAATATAATGTGATAAAAATCAACACTAATAGGTATTTGAATTCAGATTAAATGGAATGATCTGTCTTGATTCCAAAGGAGATAACATCCTTCTTTCTCTAGAGAAATGGGGGAAATGAAAGTGAGAATTCACTAACAGTCAATCAGTCAACAAGCATTTATTAAATGCTCAGTATGTGCAGGTCTAATACAAAAGGGGAAAAAATGTGCCTGCTTTCAAAAAACTCACAGTCTATTGGGGGAAGCAAAAATGTTACCAAAAAAGAAAAATTAGGTACAGACATGCTATATAGAGTTAGTGGAAGCTAATCTCAGAGGAGCAGTCACTAGTACATGAAGACAAGGATTTCATGAGGAAGGTAGCTTTTGAACTGAGACTTGAAATAAATCAGGGGAACTAAAAGGGAGAGATGAGGAAAAAGAGAGATGAAGAAACAGACACACAGAGACAGACAGAGACAGAGAGACAGAATTTCAGGCATGGGGGTAAACTCATACAAATGTATAGAAACAGGAAATGGAGCCTCATGGGCAAACAACAGACTCATCCTTTGGGTGTCCAATAGACATTTTAAAATCAACATGTCTAAAACAGCACTCATTACCCCTACCCCCAAAATCTTCCCTTCTTCTTACCTTTCCAATTGCAATAGAAGACAACATCTTCCTTTCAGTCCGGTTTATAACTTAGAAGTCATGCTGGATTTCTCACTGTCTTCCTCCATATTCAACCTGTTGTCAAAGCCCATCCAATATTCCCTCTGCAGCATCTCTTGAATATTCCCCATTATCTCTTATGACTCTGCCACCATTCTGGTGCTGGCTCTTATCACCTCATGCCTGGGTTCCTGCAATAGTCTACTGGTCTGTCTGTTTGCCTTAAATCTGTTCCCACTCCAATCCATCCTCCATTGAGCCACTAAAGTAATTTTCCTAGAATGCAAGTTTGATCATGGTACCTTCCTACTCAAATTCCAATGGCTCCCTATTATCTTCTGGAACAAATGCAAAATGTTCTATTTGACATTTACAGACCTTTATAACCTAGCCCCCTCTTACCTTTCCACATTTCTCATATCTTCCTCCTCAGTAAATATTCTTCCATGCAGAGACACTAGTCCCCAGCTATTCTATGAATATGACACTACATCTCTCAGCTCTGGACCATCACTTAGGTTTGAAATGCCTTAATTCCTAAACTCTACTCCAGGGGTCTTCAAACTATGGACCACGGGCCAGATTCCGCAGCTGAGGACATTTATCCCCCTCACCCAGGGGCTATGAATTTTTTTTATTTAAAGGCCCACAAAAGAAAGTTTTTGTTTTTACTATAGTCTGGCCCTCCAACAGTCTGAGGGACAGTGAACAGTGAACTGGCCCCCTATTTAAAGTTTGAGGACCCCTGTGGGTCTACTCTCTTGATTTCCTTGGCTTCCTCTAAATTCCAACTAAAATTTTATCTTTAACAGGAAGCCTTTCCCAACTTTTCTTATTTCCAATGTCTTCCCTCAGATAATTCTTTCCTATATATTCCATATATATGTTACTTACTATATATTCATTTGCAAGTTGTCTACCCCTTGAGGGCAGGGGGCTATTTTTTGCTTCTTTTTGTATCCCTATGCTCAGCACAGTGCCTGGCACATAGGAGATAATAAGTGTTTATTGATTACTAGAAGGTAAACAATGCGGACCTTTATGATGTTGGTTTTGTTTAACTGTTTTTCTTTGTTATGATGGAGGGGTCTGTTGGGGGTAAGACATTAAGAAGTGACTGTGATATATAAAGGTATAAAAATTTTGTATTAATAATTTTAATTAGATCTCAAGACTCCATTAGCAATTTCAGATTGCGGTTGGGTCAATATGGCCTCCAAAGAATTTGAAAGCAAAGGAAAACAGTCAATGATTCATTGATTTGGAGACCTCATATAGACACAAAAACATTAACTAAATTCTCTTCATGCCTAGAAAGATACAAAAAGTAAGAGAAAGAAAAGTTGTAAGGGCACCTATGTTTGGTCTCAGAGGAAAGGCAGAGATGAGAACAGCTTGCCTTAGTTCACCATCACCTTCACATTGAACACCTGATAACCAGATGGTTCCTCCTAAATAAGGAAATCTAGTCCTCCTTTCCACCTTCCCCTCCACCATCTAAGAGATTAAAAACTCGGAGGAGTTAAGCAATATATTCTGAAGTCTAAAAAGAAGTGAAACATTCCTTGTTGAGTGTGCTGAGCAAAGGGGCTGATTATTACAAAAGGGGAAGAGCAGCCCAGAGAAATCAATACCAATGAAGCTTTGAAAAGGCTGGCTGCTGCACCGGATTAAGTATTGATTGGGGTTGTTTTCACAGCAGTTGCTGTGCTTCCCACATGCTGAGACTTGTAAGAAGGGAGGCTTTAGCATCAAACTTCTAATCTCTTCCCAACAAGAGACAAGACAATGGGTATGAAATCTGCCAAATACAAGGAATGTGACCCATTCTTATAGAACTGTTCAGAGCACTCAGGTGCCCATAGTGCTGTTAAAAGCCAGCAAACCAAGAACTAGAAAACCCCAAGAACCAAGAAAGACTCAAGGATGTAGAAGGACATTTGCTGGCCTCTGCTGGGGGAGGTGGGACCTAAATGTAGATACCCATTTGGGATTCTCCTCAGAACTCTATTCCCAACTTCTTAAACTTTTAAACTATGGTTGGCTACCCCACAGGGGTCCTCAAACTACGGCTGGGCCAGATGCAGCAGTTGAAGATGTTTATCCCCCTCACCCAGGGCTATGAAGTTTCTTTATTTAAAGGCCCGCAAAACAAAGTTTTTGTTTTTACTATAGTCTGGCCTTCCAACAGTCTGAGGGACAGTGAACTGGCCCCCATTTAAAAAGTTTGAGGACCCCTGCCTTATAAGGTTTCATAACTGAATGTGGGAGCCATAAAATTACAATTTATTATCAGTGAACCTCTGATTTGTATATTTATTTTACATACCTATATACCCTGAGGTCATGTAAAAAAAATTGGGGGTGTGGGTGAAGTTTAAAAAGTTCTGCTCTATATTACACTAATTATAAGAAGAATCCATTGGGAACATAGACAAGAAGTTAGTGTTGATACTACCTTGTTATATTTGATGTTCAATTTTTAAAGAATTCAATCTATGCAAGATAGATTCATGTTTCCCTATATTGTAATGCCAGAGAAACTGAGGCAAGATAGAGATTAGAGAGTTTTTAATATTTTATTTAGAGGAGATTGGAATGGGGGCAAAACAGTGGCTGAATAGGACTATTGTCTCAAAATATCCAACAATGAGCAAGTAATTCCAGAGACTTTTATAGGGCTCCAGTGATCATGAGAACAAAAGCAGGGGTGGGGTGAACACTGATGCTCGAGAACTTCCAGGAACAGACCATAAATTTGGTTCTGACAAGTTGGGGGTAAGGAAGGATCATAAATTCTGATAAGTTGGGAGAACTAGGAGCCACTGAGTCTGAGATAGGAGATATGTTTCCCTATCTACATTTTATGACTCTTTGGAATGCTAGAGTAACCAAGACTCCCAACTCTAATTATCTCAGTTCTAATAGAAAAGAGGATTGCTATCAGGAAGATTGAGGAAGAATAATTCAAGGAACTGAGACAGAACAATTCAGGGAAACTGAGGCAAAATAATTCAAGGAAAATGAGGCAGAACAATTCAAGGAAACTGTGGCATAACAACATAAACCTTTTTTCTGGCCCTTGTATATGGAAATGTTCATATGTGTTGATGACTATCATAATAATTGAGGATTTCATCAATCATGCATTACCCTTTGATCCAGCAGTGTTTCTACTGAGCTTATATCCCAAAGAAATCTTTTTTTTTTCTGCTAATATGTCTTAAAAAAGACCTCATTTTTCTTTTTTTTTTTAATTTAAAATATTTTCTTATTATAATAACTTTTTTTTTTAACAGAACCCATGCCAGGGTAATTTTTTTCAACATTATCCCTTGCACTCACTTCTGTTCTGATTTTTCCCCTCTCTCCCTCCACCTCCTCCCCTAGATGGCAAGCAGTCCTATATATGTTAAATATGTCACAGTATATCCTAGATAAAATATATGTGTGCAGAACCAAACAGTTTTCTTGTTGCACAGGGAGAATTGGATTCAAAAGGTAGAAAAAACCCAAAAAGAAAAACAAAAATGCAAACAGTTTACATTCATTTCCCAGTGTTTTTTCTTTGGGTGTAGTTGCTTCTGTCCATCATTGATCAGTTGAAACTGAGTTAGATCTTCTCTTTGTCAAAGAAATCCACTTCCATCAGAATACATCCTCATATAGTATTGTTGTTGAAGTATATAATGACCTCCTGGTTCTGCTCATTTCACTCAGCATCAGTTCATGTAAGTCTCTCCAAGCCTCTCTGTATTCATCCTGCTGGTCATTTCTTATAGAACAATAATATTCCATAACATTCATATGCCACAATTTACCCAACCATTCTCCAATTGATAGGCATCCCTTCATTTTCCAGTTTCTAGCCACTACAAATAGGGCTGCCACAAACATTTTGGCACATACAGGTCCCTTTCCCTTTTTTAGTATATCTTTGGGGTATAAACCCAGTAGTAGCACTGCTGGATCAAAGGGTATGCACAGTTTGATAACTTTTGGGGCATAATTCCAGATTGCTCTCCAGAATGGTTGGATTCATTCACAACTCCACCAACAATGCATCAGTGCCCCAGTTTTCCCACATCCCCTCCAACATTCATCATTATTTTTTTCTGTCATCTTAGCCAATCTGACAGGTGTGTAGTGGTATCTCAGAGTTGTCTTAATTTGCATCTCTCTGAGCAATAGTGATTTGGAACATTCTTTCATATGAGTGATAATAGTTTCAATTTCATCAGCTGAAAATTGTCTGTTCATATCCTTTGACCATTTATTAATTGGACAATGGCTTGATTTCTTAGAGTCAATTCTCTATATATTTTGGAGATGAGGCCTTTATCAGAACCTTTAAATGTGAAGCTGTTGTCCAGTTTGTTGCTTCCCTTCTATTAGTTTTGTTTATACAAAGGATTTTTAATTTGATATAATCAAAATTTTCTATTTTGTGATCAGTAATGGTCTCTAGTTCATTTGGTCACAAATTTCTTCCTCCTCCACAAGTCTGAGAGATAAACTATCCTATGTTCCTCTAATTTATTTATAATCTCGTTCTTTATGCCTAAATCATGGACCCATTTTGATCTTATCTTGGTATATGGTGTTAAGTGTGGGTCCATGCCTAATTTCTGCCATACTAATTTCCACTTATTCCAGCAGTTTTTGTCAAATAATGAATTCTTATCCCAAAAGTTAGGATCCCAAAGAAATCCTAAAGAAGGGAAAGGGACCTGTATGCGCAAGAATGTTTGTGGCAGGTCTCTTTGTAGTGGCCAAAAACTGGAAACTGAGTGGATGCCCATCAACTGGAGAATGACTGAATAAATTGTGGTATATGAATATTATGGAATATTATTATTCGGTAAGAAATGACCAGCAGGATGATTTCAGAAAGGCCTGGAGAGACTTACATGAACTGATGCTGAGTGAAATGAGCAAGACCAGGAGATCATTATATACTTTAACAACAGTACTATATGATGATCAATTCTGATGGACATGGCCATCTCCAACAGTGAGATGAACTAAATCAGTTCCAATAGAGCAGTAATGAAGTGAACCAGCTACACCCAGCGAAAGAACTCTGGGAGATGATTATGAACCATTACATAGAATTCCCAATCCATCTATTTTTGTCCACCTGCATTTTTGATTTCCTTCACAAGCTAATTGTACAATATTTCAGAGTCTGATTCTTTTTGTACAGCAAAATAAGTGTTAGGACATGTATACTTATATTGTATTTAATTTATACTTTAACACATTTAACATGTATTGGTCAACCTGCCATCGGGGGGAGTTGATGGGGGAAGAAGGGGATAAATTGGAACAAAAGGTTTGGCAATTGTCAATGCTGTAAAATTACCCATGCATATAACTTGTAAATAAAAAGCTATAAAAAAAAAAGAATCAATCATGCATATAGATGACTTATATCAATTTACTTATTCTCTTAGGGAAGTAAAAGAGGAAAAGGGGAGAAAATTTTGGAAAAATTTGAAATTCAGAATCTGATAAAAATTGTTTTTATATATCATTGGAAAAAATGGAAGACCATTTTTTAAAAAGAATTAATCCATGAGCATTTGTAAAAGCACCTATTATGTGCCAAACACTGTTGTAGATATTCAGGATACAAAGATAAAAAAAGAAATAGTCCTTGCCTTCAAGAAACTCACATGATAATAGCTTACATTTATATATTGCTTTAAGGCTTCCAAAATGTTTTTTATATATTATCTCATTTACTCCATTTGAATGAAGATTCATTGAAACATATTCCCTCAAAACTAAAAGAAACCTCAGAGGTATTTTATTACAACCTTTACACAAATACAGAGTTCAACTTCTCATCAAACAGTTCCGTGACAGAAAATTCACTACATATGGGATGAATGAATGAATGAATGAAGCATTTCTAAAGCACCTACTATATGAAAAGCATTGTGTTCGGTGTTGGGAATAAAAACAGAAAGTAAAATGGCCCCTGCTAAATAAAGGGGAAGAGAATACATGTAAAAAGTTTCCACTACGTTAGATAGAAAATCTCATGGTCCTTAGAGTACAGTAGCAAAGCAGATGGTCATATCTCTTCTTTAATGCCAGTTCCCCTGATAAATTCATACTAGTTTTTTTTTTAATATTGTATCATTTGACATTTGGACTGGAAACATTACCATTCTAAAGTCTCCTGTGTCCATTAGGGTCTGAGGAGAGATGGGGGTCAAGATGGTGGTGATCGTTAAAGCTGGCAGGTGCATGCTGCCTCCTGGATCTCTCTGAGTACCTCACTGTTTCAATTAGGCTCACTTGCCTGTCCTGTGAATAGGATGTGATTGGCAGTGGCTGTGGATGGCTAACCCCTTCTCTATAGGAGCCACCTCTCCAAATGGAAGAACTGGGCTAGCAGCAGGAATTGTGATCCAGAGGCTGCTGCTATTCCCAACACCCTTGTGCCCACATTCCTTTTGGTGGTAATTGGTCAGCAGATGTTGCTGACAATGATGAAGAAAGGCTCATTTTCCAAAAATAATGGTTTCAGGGGCTGTGTTAGAAGCCAGTTTGGTAGTTTGGAGAGATATTACTATTCTCAAGGCTCTTGACTTAAGGTTTCTGGGCTATCTCTACTGTGGTCAGAAGGGAAATGATGGTCAAGGTGTTGGTAGTAGTGGTTCAAATTGTCTGGCATACACTGCTTCCCATCAAACCTGCAGCAAGCTCCTGCTAAGCCTAGAAGAACCATTAGAGCTGATTTAATCCAATCCCTTCATTTTACTTTTATTTCATTTAATTGCTTTCCATTAACAAGAACTTATTTTCTCTCCTTGTTCACCATATCCTTAGATAATCCCTTCCCTTTACAACTAAGGAAAATGGGGACTAACGAGTCTACAATTTTAAATTTAAACTTGAAGTTAGAAAGTTCCATACAGTCCATCTAATCCAACTTCTCCCTATTTTATAAGAGGAGCCTTGAGCCTTAAGAAGTTAATTGACCTACCCAATATTACAAAGGAAGAAAACAGAAGAGTCAAGATTCAGGTCCTTAGACCCCATACCCAATGCTCTTTCCATTATACTATATGACTGCATAAGGCATTGATTATACATAAGGAAGTGCTTCCTTACACTGAACCAAAACCTATCTCTTACTTAACTGTATGAAGATAAAACTAAGATCTGTATGTTCAATTTGATTCTCTCTGCTAAACTCCATTGCCATGTCACTAACTTGCAATGGGATGTCCTATAGGTATACCAAACTAACATGTCCAAAACAAAACTCTTTATATTTTCCCAATTTTCTGCTCCTTTAACTTTCCTCTATCAAAGATACCACCTTTTTAGGAGACAATCATAATCAAATGACTTGTCTGAGATCACTTAGCTAACTAGTAAGTATCTATGGCCACATAAGAACTCAAATCCTCCTGAATCTAGGGCCGCCGCACAGTAGTATGATCTGGTAATCTTCAAATGGTTCTCTTATCTGACAGAGCATCTGCCATCTCCTGACTGTGTAGACTTAGTATATAATCCTTCCTTACTTCTACCTCTGGAATCTTGACTCCATTTCAAAGCTCAAAGGTGTAGTTCTGCATAAGACCTTTCCTGATGCCCTCACTACTGAATGAATTAATTGGCACCAATCCTCCAATTCTCTTGTATTTGTTTTCATACACTTATATATAGAAAGATATACACACATATATGTATATGAATATAGATATAATTGTAGTTTTAACAATACAAGTTTCTCAAGGGCAGAGAATGTTTTGCTTTTGTCTTTGTATCTCTAGTGACTATCACATAGTAAGCAATTGTTAAATGTTTGCTGACAAATTGATTATAGACTTGTAGATATCTTAGAATGTTAACAATCCAAGGAATCTTATAAAATGTAGTCAACCTTCCAACTTTATAAATGAAGCTGAAAACCAGAAAAGGCAAGTCATTGCTCCAAGATCATGCAGCTTTTTTCCTCTATTGGTCATCATTCTTTTTTCTCGTGCCTCATAGTATAAATCTAATACTTCTTATACAGCCCCACAGATAGTAAAAGACAGCTGCTCTGCATAAATCCTCTTCCCAAAAAAGACTCTTCTATTTTTGTAGCTAAATATTTCTTTTTCTTTTAACTATTCCTTATGTAGCATGGTTTAAAATTTTTTAACCATCCTAGTTATTCTTTTCTAAGAGGTGTACCTGAATGCTCTCTAGCTTTTTGGTGTCCTTTCCAAAATATAGCAACCAGAACTGAAACACAGTTCTCTGATTATAAATTGACCAATCATCACCTAGCTCAATCATGAACTATAGATAAATCTAGGGAGATAGACTTTTAACTAGTCAAACTGCCACATCAAATCTAGGAGATTTTGCCATAATAAACGAAAGAATAGAAACCAGATTGATGGACAATAATAACAGACATCTTCTTTGTTTACCTTTTGAGCTACCTTATTTGTGTGCTTAGCCAGAGAGTACCTCAGGGATTTCTAATCCTAAATCAATTAAATGAATGGTCAAAGGGCTGCAATCTCAGACTCAGACAAAGTAACTAAAATGAAAATATTTACTCTTAACACTCTGCCAGGCTTTTGTTAATTGTATATGGGGACTTACAGCCTCTAGCTATGACTAAAGAGCTGTCAGTCTATATTTAGCAGACATATATTCCCTAATCACTGTGACATCTTAATATATTGGAGATAAGATGGTCAACAGATGGTCCTGAAAAAGATGAAGAAGTGGGTAGCAAGAAACCACTCTCAGCAGCTACTATGAAATTAAAGATATGTGTCCAGAAAAAAAAAAAAGCAGAAGATTCAGGAAAAGGAGAGAGACAGTGAATATCAAGATATGATAGTCCACCTCATCCTAGAGAAACATCATGTCCAAATTCATCACCCAGTAAGATTAATACAATGACATCAGCAGAAGAAATCAGCTGCATAAGTATTGAATGGGGGCATATGGGTAGACTAGAGTTTATGTAGAATTATCTGGAAGTTTTATTAGACTACAAGTTCAATCTGAATCAGTGTTTGGAATTCAAGAAAAAAATAAATGTAACTCTAAGTTATATTAATAGAAGCATAGAGTCCCAAAATGCGAGAGGTAATAATCTCCTTTCTTCTCCAGTCAGTCCATTTCTCAACTGAAGTTCCAGGGCTATATTTTAGGTATGATTTTCACAAGGTGAATAACTGAAATGGTCTTATAAGTCATGGTATATAAGGATCATTTGAAACAGCTGGGAATGTTTAGCTCAGATTTGAGTTGTTTCTGGGTTTTTAAATGTGTCATGAAGTTTTAACATATTTGAAGGGTTGCCATCTGGAAAAGGATTAGGTTTGCTCTACTGGCTCTCATAAGATAGAACCTGGAGCAATGAGACAACATTGCAGAGAGACAGAGTTTACCCTTCATGTAAAGAGAAACTTTCCAACCACCAAGAGTTGCCCAAAAGTACAATAAGATGCCTTGGGTATGAATAGTTTTCCTATCTTGGAGATCTTCAAATAGCTATTGGAACATCACTTGCCAGAAATAATGTAGAGAAGATTCCAGTTCAAGTATAGCTTGGAGCAAACCTTCCAACTTTGAGAATATAATAATATTCTATATATCTAAACAAGGAACTGACCATGCCAGGGCCCTCTGAGGACAGACAATAAGTAGCCTGGTTGTTAATGATCTAGGGGGTCTTTAAAGCAACAAAATCAAAACCTAAATCAATGAGCTCTCCATACACCAAATGATAAGACAGGTTGATTCTTTCAAGAGAAAAAAGAATAAATTCTCCTTAAGCTCAGCAATCTATGTACAAGGACTGAGTTATCTCAATCTAACCTGGGATTATTTGGTGACCTGAGAGTCTACTACCTTCCTAACACAAAGAGACAGAAAGGGTCAACTGAATTCTAGTTTCCATAACAACCCATGCTTGGATTTACAGAGGTATAAGGTACTCAAAGCCCCCAACCAGAGATCAATGTGGTGTTTTTTTTTTTTTTTAAGTGAAAAGACATTCGAGTCCTCTTATACTTCACTTACATGCTGTCTTTACAAGGATGGGATTGGGGAGGAGGGCAATATAAAAAGAAGAATGGAATTATTGATTTCATAGTCAGGAGACTTCTCAAATAACAAAATTTTAGCTTCTTGATTCCTCTAGATCCAGGACCTAGATAAGACAAGCAATTCCTTAGCTAGTCAATTCCCTTGATCGCTATACATCCATTTAACTAGATTTGAAAGCACTGGTTAAATCTCATTACAATTCACAGTTCCACAGTCTTCCCTGTGGCTTGGGCTATAGGGACATGCTCTTTTATACAGATTTTTGCGGGGAGAGGCAAGAGAAAAGGTGTTACTCTCTTTTTATTTGTGTAATCCAGGCTCCCTAATTGCTCAATGAAAGTGAGTCAGTAAACAAGCTAGTACAAAAGAATTCTAAATCCCTCAATTAGGAGATTATTAGTAATTGTCTATTGATCCAGCTAGGATTCTCTGATGGAGTTTTGGACTCTCCCTCTGAAATATCATACAATCATGATTAAAGCTGGAAGAGATCTTTAAGATCATCTGTTTTAACGTCCTCATTACAGAGAGGAAGAAAATTAGGCCTTGGGTGGTGAGGTAATTTACCCAAAGTCATAGAGCTAGTGACAGAACCGGGATGCAAACTTTGGTGTCTCTATTCCTGATCTATCATTCTTTACATGTGTAACTTTATCAAAAACCAGAATGAAAGTTAGTACCTGTTCTTTAAAGAAAGACTGAATAAATTTTGGTATGTGAATGTAATGGAATATAATTATACTTGAATGAATATTTGTGAATATTTGAATATTTGAAATTCAGAGATATTTGAAAAAAACAATATACAAAATAACTTCAAAAAAGTAACTTGAAATAACACTAAAAGAAAGCCAAACTCTGAGGACTCATAATGACCAATAATGGCTTCAGAAAAGTCATAATGATATGTACTTTCCTACTTTCAGTAGAGGACTGAGGAATTAAGAGTAAGGAAGCTACACAATTGGTTAATTTGAAGGAGGTGGTTCCAGGTGTCAACTAATATTTATTCTACTGGGGAGGAAAGTATGGATCCTCCCAGTTCTGAATGTTATGAAATCTATTACAGAGCAAGAAACTAGCTGTGTTATCAACAATCAGTTTCCACTATTGAATGGGATGTGGGTAGGACTGTATTATTTTCATTATTTGAAATGAAAGAAAAGTTGCCCTGTAATGGTTATTTATTGTCATCCCTCCATTCCGGTTCTGAGGCCCCATTAAATAGGACAGATTAATTAAACATGAAAGAAATATTTTTGGAAGGGGATTGGGAGAATAGGTTGTTGGAAGGAATTAGACTAGTAATTTTATTAGCACCAGAAACTCCCTGGTAAAGAAAATTCCTCTATTAATGCTGTTCAGTAACTCTTCTGCCACTTATAATCATAGAAAGATGTTTAGAATACTAAAAGACTGAGTGATTTGCCATGCAGTCAAGGGGAATAAGACTGGAGTCTTCCTGATTCCTGATTCTATCTGTATCCACTATGTATACTACCTTTCATAGAGTCATATTTTATGTTACTATTAGTTACGGTTATTAATAGTTACAGTTACTATTGTATCACCAGTATAAGAAGCCTCAAAAGGTCCAGTTTAGAGCAAGGAAGAAAGCTGAAATGTCTCCACTGTTCCAGGGTGCCCCAGTGTTCACTTTCTCTGCACCCTAGCCCAAGTATCTTCCTTCTCTACCAGCTTTTTTTTCTCGATCCAGCATTTTGCTTTCTCATTCATATACGGGTTCACAACCTAAGGACTGCATGGTACCAACAAATGGGAGGCTCTCCCATTTATTTCAAAGAAGGCAGAATCCATTTTTGTTTTATCTCTTTCCAGACAGTTGGTTTGCTTTAATGGACTGTCTTTCAGTCTGTGCATAATTCTTCTTCAAATTAAATTCTCTTCGAAGCCCAGCATAATACGCACCGGGTTGTCAGCTCATTACTTTTACATCCTTCCTTGTTCTGTTTATGCACAGGTTTAATTAACTATAAGCTGCTACATAGGCAACAGAAGAGGATAAAGTCTCCCCCAAGGCATCAGTGTGAGCCCCACTACTTGGAGAGGACATTTTCTTTCTACCTATAGTTGGCCAAAACAGGGGCTATGTGACCCACTGCCAACCCTCTACTACCTGAAGATTTGTCCCAAGGACACATTCCTCCCTTTGTGAATCTGATGGGCTCCTTCTCAAACTTCTAGCTCACAAAATGAATTGTGACTTACAATGCCTGGTCTATTTCATTCAGCAACCTTTTTCTTATCCTGGATGAAAGAACACATAGCTCCTACAACTCTTGTCCAGGGATTTGAGCTTATCATTAACACCAGAAGACCCTATCATTTCAAATTAATTTGCTTTTATTATATTTCTATGTATTATGGAGTCTGATCAGAAAAGCATATGTAAGAATTTCTGGTCTAAGTAAACCTTTAGTGACTCTCTACCTCTTCGAAAATAAAATACAAACACCTTAATTTAGTACTTAAGATTCAGATTCCAACTTACTTTCCTACCCTTTTTCATAATGCTCTACTTCTCATATTCTATGGTCCAAACTAATTTATACTTAATTTTTCCCCTGATTTCATCCTATTACTCCTATGGCTCATCACTTTTGCTGGAATGCAATCTGTCCTTATTTCCAATTTTTTAATTCCTTTTTGGCCTTTATGATCTAGCTCAGGTGTCACTTCCATCTTGAAACTTGACTGATTCCCTCAGCTGAAAACACTCTCAGATCTTTCTCTTCTGTCCATTGCATTTTATCTTGTAATACTATCATTTCTGTGTGTATCTCAATAAAGTTATTAAAACATAAGCTTCTTTTTAAAAGCTTTTTTATTTTCAAAACATACAAATAATTTTCAACATTCACCCTTGCAAAACCTTGTATTCCAAATTTTTTCTCTCCCTTCCAATTCTCCCCAGAGACAAGTAATCCAATATGTTGAACATGTACAATTCTTCTGTATATATTTCCACAAATATCATGCTGCACAAGAAAAAGCAGATCAAAAAGGGGGGAAATGAGAAAGAAAACAAAATGCAAGCAAACAATAACAACAAAAAATGAAAATAATATGTTGTGATCCACACTCAGTTCCCACAGTCCTCTTTCTGTGTACAAATGGCTCCTCTGAGTACTGGCCTGAATTATCCCACTGTTGAAAAGAGCCATGTCAATCAGAATTAGGTTTCATATAATCTTGTTGTTGCTGTATACAATGTTCTCTTGATTCTACTCACTTCACTTAACACAGTTCAGGAAAGTCTCTCCAGGCCTTTCTGAAATCATCCTGCTGATCATTTCTTATACAAAAATAATATTCCATAATACTCATATACCATAACTTATTCAGCCATTCTCCAATTAATGGGCATTCACTTAGGATCTAATTCCTTGCCACTACAAAAAGGACTGCTACAAACATTTTTGCACATTTGAGTCCTTTTCCCTTTTTTATGATCTCTTTGGGATACAGGCCCAGTAGAGACACTGGTGAACCAGGGGGAATGCACAGTTTGAGAGTCTTTTGGGCATAGTTCCAGAATGGTTGGATTAGTTCACAACTCCACCAACGATGTATTAGTGCTTCTTGAAAGAAGGAATAGTGTATTTTTTTTCTTTTAAGAGCTCCAAAAATGCTTTTTGCAAAGAAAGTGTTCTTCCAAATGTTGTTGAATGAATTTCTTTGTGAACCCTAGGTAATTATAGAACTTAAGATATAATCACTTGGCATTTTACAAAAGGTAAAATTTGACATAAGTTAAAAGTCAATATATAGTTAAAGAAATGTCTGCCATAAAGAAATTATAGTCATTAATTTGCACAAACAAAAAATATTTATATAAATTAAAATGACATTTCTGAAAAAACTAAGAAATCTGTCTTATAGAATCAATCCCCTCATCTTACAATTGAGGAAAACAAAGCTCAGAAAATAATTTGTTAATGAGACTGCCATACTCCAAATGAGCTAAAGGCCAGTACTCTGAGAATCTTCCAGAGTTTTGGGCATTAGAATAACTGATACAATGAACTCCACTAAATAAATATATAATTTTGCTCAAGAAGCAGAGATATTTAATTGGGTTTTTCCATAAGTAGATTATCAGAAGAAATTCCTGACTCAATATAAATGGACAAATTTATCTAAAATTACTATAATCATTCTAATGAAGTTAAGATTCCTTAACAATTATCCTAAAAACAACACAGAGAATTGCTTCTAAAGGAGTTTAGCCCTGGATAACTCTCCTGGGCCTAGGTGGACACAGTTTTACACATGATTATATAGATTTAACCAAATCCTAGCATTGGTGGGGAGGGAGAGGTAGGGAGAGATAAAAGAGAGCAAAAATTGATAGTGAACTTTCTACCTTTAGAAGAACACCCTCCTATCCACCACTGTCTACAAAGTAGATAGGAATGATACTGCTTTGTCTTCTAGAAGAGAAGAATGATAAAACCAAAAAAAAAGTCAAAAATCTATTCTCCTATCCACTAGATAAAGAATGTGAAATTAAGAGAGAGACCAGAAGACCTGTCCTTTCAAGCCCTGCCTACCCCTAGTATCTGAGTTGCATATTCCTAGTCATGTTTCTCCTAGCTAGGATAACTTTTGAATGCAATAGCAACACTAATTTGTGACCCTGGGCAAGTCATTTAATTTTTCTCTGCATCAGTTTCATCATCTGTAAAATGGAAATAGTAAGAGTATTTATCTTCTAGGGTTGTTGTGAGGATTAACTGAGACATTTGTAAAACACTTTATAATCCTTAATGGATTATATAGTACTCCCTAGTATTAGTATTATGTATTGTCTACATTTCACATTCTGCCAGATCTGAAGAGCAATAAAGATACTCTCCATATTCCTAATAAGGAATCTGTTTTGAATCAAAAGGATCCTGCCCTCTGCATACACAAATTTATTTCCTTGGTACAATTACCACCCTTCATTGGGTCTGCTTATTGTTCTAAATAGAACCCATTAGGGAAAGGATGAGATATTATGACCCAATTCCAAAAAGCTAAAAATTAATTAGATGTCACTCATTAAATTATGATACTATTCAGACATGTGTTTAAAGATTAATCAGATTTATTAAATCCCTACCCTGTGCTAATGAGTGCACAAGATAGGAGCCTTCAAGGAGCTGACATTCTATTAAGAGTCTTTAAATTTTCTTAAAGTCATATGAATAGATATTGGCAGAGCTGGAACTAGAATCCAGATTTCTGATTAGACACACTAGGTGTACTTATTCAATTCGAGGTGCTAGATTTTTGAAAATATATATAAAGAGGGAAGAGAGTCTAGATAATTGCAAAATAGCTCAAGATTATACTACATAGAGTTGATTAAAGGAACTGAGGGATGTTTAGCCTGGTGAAAGAGAGATTTCAGACATAGACATGATAAAATTTTCCTTCAAATGTTTGAAGGGCTAACAAGTAAATGAGGAATCAGTTTAATCAACAAGGGGCAATGGATAGAAGTAGCAGAAAGGCAGATATGGGTTTGATACAAGTTAACATTTCCTAACAGAATTCTTCAAAATGTGAATGAATTATCTGGAAAAGTAGTGAGTTGCTCTTCACTTAAAAGTCTTCAAATGAAGGATATGGATGATCACTTGTTGGAAATGAGAAGATTCTTACACTATAAAACTGCATAATCTTTGGAACTCCTAACTCTGAGATTCTCTGATTCCAAGTTTCAGATTAGTTCTAACCAGGCTATCTCCCATAGCCCAAAGGGAACAAGATTTCAGTGCAGTGACCCAGAAATTAATTTTTAAAATTAAGTCTGATAATATTTTGTCATTCTTGATCACCATCTGCTTGTCATAACCTGCCCTAGGTGGCTCATATAAATGAATGATAAAAGCAAGTTAGAGAGAAAGGTACTAAAGAGCTTATATGTTTCATGGAGTATTAGTACCCTGCACAGAACTCTGTGCTCTGAGTCTCTGAACTGAGTCATAACTTTATAAGAGTTGAACTATTATAACACAATTGTGTGAACCTAGGCAAGACACTTAACCTTTATCTGCCTATTTACTTAAATGTAAAATTTAAATATATAACAGCCTTCTACAGCAAAAGGCTGTTATGATTACCAAATTAGATAATATTTGCAAAGTTCTTCATACTGTGCATGGCACATAGTAGATACTTAATAAATGTATGTTTCTTTCTCTTCTTCTTCTTGAAAGGGCAATAAAATAATTTTAATTGTCAAATGGATGAAAATAAAGAATAGAGAGTAGATTGCCCTACGTCAGTTAGATGGTCTGTTCTTATAGAACCCCATAATATTTTTAGTTGCCAATATAAGATGTTTGAGATGGAGAAAAGGGCTGTGCAGGGTCAAAATAACAAAGTGAGAAAAAACCCTTTTGGTTCAGTCATGCAACAACATAGTCATAGACAACAATCTAGAAAACATGATGAATGAATTCTGATTGAGAAAGCCAAGAAAAAGTCAGGGCAATTTAGAAAGACACTACACACACACACACACACACACACACACACACACACACACAAACACAAACACCAGGTCTGCTGACACTGAAGTGGTGGGAACTAGCCAAGAATGCTCAATGATATCAATGGTAGGAAATCCAGTACCTCATGAATAGAAAATGAACTGAGACAGAACACCTAGGAAGGAAGCATCAGAATAGAATGTGGGCTCCAGAGATTCCTGAACTAGCATTGGGTTCAGGAATCAGTACTATTTGGCAGCTATACTACCTACCTATTACCCAGTTCTGTATCACAAATACAGGAGTGAGAAGAGTAGTGGCAAGCAAGCCAGGCTCTAGCTAAGTATTCAGCACAGAACAAGTTCTTGAAATATATCAATGGGGCTCTGAACTCAGGAGCAAAGTGGTAACTCAGTAATTTAGCCTATCATATACACCTAAAATGGAATAGGCAAAAGTGTTCCAGACCAAAGGGAAACCAGCAATTGAATATCTCGGAAATTGAAGTCTCCCAATCAGCTAACAATGTCTAAGTACAACAGCAATCTACTGAAACTCACACAGGCTAATAGTCCCAAATCTGGTTAAGGAATTTTCAGAGCTCAAACTAGAAAAGCAGTGAACACAACTTTCCCCAAATCACATCACTTTGAAAGCACTGAAAATTTTCAGATTAACATATTAAATTGTGAAAACAACAGAAAGATATAAAAGGACAGAAGCTCAGGTGAAACATCTTCACCCACCCCACCAACAGAAGTGTGCAAAGCCTAGCATTAATATAAAGTCTAAATTCAAGGAGACTGGAATAATGAGCAAACAAAAAAAGAACTTGACCATGAAAATTTACTATGGTGGCAATGAAACTTGAGATACAAATAGAAAATAATGATTTAAAATATCTACAAAGAAAGTCTCAAAGAAAAGTTCAAATCATACAGAAGCCCAACAATAATTCCTAGAAGTTTAAAAAAAAAAGCTTAAAAAGAGCAAAATTATAATTAAAAATAAAAATGTGAAGAAGAACCAGATAACTCTGGAAGAGAAAAAGGCTGCTGACTTGCACAAGCCTTCCTCACTTCAATGCAATTCATTTGCAAGTCACAACATCATCTTCCTGATGGAATAATCCTCTTTGAAAACAAAGAACAAACAACAGATAAGGAAATAAGAAACTCATGGTTAAGTAACTTGCCCAAGATCACACAGCCAAAAAGTTTATGAAGCCACATTTGAACTCAAAGATATCTGCCTGACTACAAGTAAAGCAGTCTATACACTGGGCTATCCAGATCCACTTACCACCTAGTTGCCCATCATATCATCTTAGGAAGTAATAAGTTATACAAAATGAGTGTGATTGTTAACCCTATGATTCTATGACCTGTTGGTGGTCATACAAGACCTAAACTATTGAGAAAATGGAGAAATGTTGAATGCTACAGATAATTTCACTTATCTTTTCAGTAGATTTTTCAGGAATGTAAACATAGTTAATGAGGTTGACACACAATCCCAGTGTTTGGGAGGCTCTGAAAAAAAGTGTGGAAGACAAAAGGCATTAGGCTGCTTACCTACCTGAAGGTCTACAAAGCCATTGGGCTGACTTCAAAATTGTGTGTCTTCAAAATCTGGGCAGTATAACAGTGCCATGCTAGGAAATGCCACTTCCATTTGAATTGCCTTAGGAATATTCTCATTATCATTTGGGAAAATATGGTACTGCATATTCACCAAGGTCCTTTCTCAAGATGAACTGCTAAACTTTCAAATGCTATAACAGGGACCTCAATTCTGATGAAGTAGCCATATTTTTCCCCCAATGCCAAACATACATTTGGTTTGAAGACTATTTTATGGAGAACTCACACTACACACACACTCATAAAAGGAGATCATAAGAAATGATAGAAGGACACTCTCAAGGTATCTCTGAAGAACTCTGGAATCAGTTGTTGAGACACTAGCATAGGACTGCCAAGCATAGTGTATTGACCACATCAAAAAGGCACTGATCTCTATGAGCAAAAAGAATTGCAGTAGCTCAAAGGAACTGTGAGATGTGCAAAGTTAGAGAGGTCTCCATTCCAAATATTCATGTATATTATTTCTGCCAACTTGTGATAGAGCCTTCCAAACTCATATTGGTCTCATCCAAATTACCCACTGTACCCTGACTAATAGAATAATGTCATTTTGGTCTTCTTCAATAACAAAAGAGAACAATCAAATTCTTGATTCCAATTCTAGATATTACTTGTAATTTTAGAAGGAGGATTAACATGCTGAACTTTATCTAATGAAAAACAAACAAGGATAGTGAAGGGATTCAAAAATACTACCATATGAGCATTTTGGGATAAGAACTTACTGTTTGATAAAAATTGCTAGGAAAATTGGAAACTAATATGGCAGAAACTAGGCATTGATCCACACTTAACACCGTACACCAAGATAAAGTCAAAATGGGTTCATGACCTAGGCATAAAGATTGAAATTATTAATAAATTAGAGGAACACAGGATAGTTTACGTCTCAGACCTGTGGAAGGGGAAGGACTTTATGACTAAAGAAGAACTAGAGATCATTACTGATCACAAAATAGAAAATTTCGATTATACCAAACTGAAAAGTTTTTGTACAAACAAAACTAATGCAGACAAGATTAGAAGGGAAGCAATAAACTGGGAAAATATTTTTACAGTTAAAGGTTCTGATAAAGGCCTCATTTCCAAAATATATAGAGAATTAACTCTAATTTATATAAAATCAAGCCATTCTCCAATTGAAAAATGGTCAAAGGATATGAACAGACAATTCTCAGATGAAGAAATTGAAACTATTTCTAGTCATATGAAAAGATGCTCCAAGTCATTATTAATCAGAGAAATGCAAATTAAGACAACTCTAAGATACCACTACACACCTGTCAGATTGGCTAAGATGACAGGAAAAAATAATGATGATTGTTGGAGGGATGCGGGAAAACTGGGACATTGATGCATTGTTAGTGGAGTTGTGAACGAATCCAACCATTTTGGAGAGTAGTTTGGAACTACGCTCAAAAAGTTATCAAACTGTGCATACCCTTTGATTCAGCAGTGTTACTACTGGGCTTATATCCCAAAGAGATTATAAAAAAGGGAAAGGGACCTGTATGTGCACGAATGTTTGTGGCAGCCCTCTTTGTAGTGGCTAGAAACTGGAAACTGAATGGATGTGCCATCAGTTGGCGAATGGCTGAATAAATTGTGGTATATAAATATTATGGAATATTATTGTTCTGTAAGAAATGACCAACAGGATGATTTCAGAAAGGCCTGGAGAGACTTACATGAACTGATGCTGAGTGAAATGAGCAACAACAATACTATATAATGACCAATTCTGATGGACCTGGCCATCCTCAGCAAGGAGATCAACCAAATCATTTCCAATGGAGCAGTAATGAACTGAACTAGCTACGTCCAGAAAAAGAACTCTGGGAGATGACTAAAAACCATTACACTGAATTCCCAATCCCTATATTTATGCCCACCTGCATTTTTTATTTCCTTCACAAGCTAATTGTACAATATTTCAGAGTCTGATTCTTTTTGTACAGCAAAATAATGGTTTGGTCATGTATACTTATTGTGTATCTAATTTATATTTTAATATATTTAACATCTACTGGTCATCCTGCCATCTGGGGGAGGGGGTGGGGGGTAAGAGGTGAAAAATTGGAACAAGAGGTTTGGCAGTTGTTAATGCTGTAAAGTTACCCATGCATATAACCTGTAAATAAAAGGCTATTAAATTAAAAAAAAAAAAAAAGATAATTCACCCAAACAGGGACTTTAAACCTGGATCCTCATATTAAAAGTCTGATGCTCTATCACTTGAACCATTTTGGTCCTCTTTGAGAATGAAGGAGAACAACAATAACAATGACAACAATTGAGAAAACTTGCATGTCCAATCTGGAAAAAAGAAAACTTTATATGACAAGAGCACAGCTTTTATATTTTTTTAGAGCTCTGACAAAGAATAAACATTAGAAATTTTCTTTTTAGCCTCAGAATGACAGGACTAAGAAGAAAACTGAAAAATAATACAAGGCAGACTGTAGCTTAATGTAAGGACAGAGTTTCTAAAAGTAAAACTATTGCCAAATTAAGACAAGTTTTTTTGGAGACTGAGTTCCCTTTCACCTGAGGTTTTCACAAAGAGGCTTGTTAACTTCTTAATGGAGATGTTAATAGACAAGCAACAAAATGGAATAAGTAGATAATCTCTGATTTTTCCTTGAGTACTACATCTAAGTTTCTTATTTGTAAAGATATCACCCTACACTCTCCAGTAACTTGAAGATGGGGGACTAGCACCCCTTATATGAGGACTTGCTGAATCATTTTTAGGGCTGCTCATCCCTCTTTGATTTCTACCTGTAAGCCACCATATCCCCAAAAAGCTGTATTATAGTGATTATACTCCAACCATCCCTCTACAGATGGGCTAAACCAATATGAACCTACAAGCTTGAAATCTGTCTGAGTTAAGAGAATATCCAGGAGAGCTAGAGGAAAATTCTCAATAATGGCATGTACAAGGAAGAATTTATACAATGAAAGGAGTAGTAAAGATGGAGGAGAGGGAACACTATCATCTAGAAATTCACTCTAATCCAGGCTTGTACTAGGAGAAAAAGTAAACATATATACAAAATAAAATATAGAAATTAATTTTTATCAACAAGGAAATAGGAGAAAGAGTGGTTTAGGGAAGTTGGGGGTAGTATAAAAGGAGGGAAGATTAAGGGAAGCAGTAGTCAGAAACAGACTATTAAAGAAAGGACGAGGGAAAAACAAAAAGATATGTATAATAGAATAATATGGGAGAAAATAGTAATCATAATTATAAATGTGAATTAAATTAATTCATCTATAAAAGAGAGTAGAATAACAGAAAGAATTAAAAACCAACTATATGTCAGCCTCTTAATAATGTTTTAAACTATGTAAAAATAAGTGGACAGTATAAGGTTGGGATATTACTGTGATGTAGGAAATGATGAGCTGGTGGATTTAGAAAAAAGGGAAAGACTTGGAGTTATGAAGAAAGATACTATTCCCCTTCGGAGAAGCTGAGGACAAACAAGCATAGTACAATCAGACTTACAAAGATGTTATAAATGTATGTGTGTATATGTATGGATGTGTGTATATATGTGTATATGATTATCAATACTATGTATAGGTATATGAATATATGTGTGAGATATATTTGTATTTATGTGTATATATGTATATGTATGTAGTATGTAGTATACACATATATGATGTGTGTATATGTCTGTATTATGTATGTGTGTATATATATATATATATATATTATATTCATTGTAGCCTTCTTAGGAGAGAGGGAGGAGGAAAGGGGATGAAATTAAATAAAAAGTGTACAGCAGAGGACAAAAGAAAACCTTCAAGGAAGCAAAGAAAAGATGAACAGCTTTGAATATAATGTACAGTATTTATCATATAGGTTTTGTTTAAATGAAAATTTATTGCTTTATATTTTGAATCTTCTATTATGTCCTGCTGTGAACATGGTAATGCTTTTTTTTTTCTTTTCCTATTTTGTATTTAAGTTTAAAATAAATGAAGAAACAAAAAGAAAAATAATACAGGATTCAATCTCTCTTGTTTAAAAGAAACATTTAACAAGGAAAACACCAGAGTTAAAATAAGGGGACAGAACAGAATCTATAATATTTTAGTTAAAGTAAAACATAAAGGGGTAGTTAACAATGTCAGCCAAAGCAAAGGCAAAAATAATCTTAACTAAAAGATATAAATAGGAAAATAACATTTTGTTAAAATGTACCAGAGGCAATGAATTAACATTAATATTGCATATATATGCATCAAATAGCATAACATCAAACTTCTTACAGGAGAAATGCAATGGACTTCTAAGGATAGAGGCAAAATGGTAGAATAAAAGAATCAGCTGATCTCTCTCAAGATTCCCCTCCAAATGACTTTAAATAATGTCTCAAATTCAATTCTGGAAGAGCAGGGCCAACAAAATGTCAGAGTGAGACATTTTTCCAGCCCAAGATAACTTAGAAGGTCAGAAGGCGAAATCTGTGACACTTGTATAGGGGCATTTTGGAATACACATGGCAGCCACATTGACTGTGGGTCTTGTTGGTGGCAGCAGTTCTAGGAGATCTCAAACCAGAGACAATATGGGGACTGGACTACTCTTAAGAAAGATATTACAGGGAACCCCTGTGCTGGCACTGGGCAGAACCAGGGACAATTTGCCAATTCCATTGCCTAGGTCATATTCCAAAGTACATAAGTACTTTCGATTACAAGAGAGTGGAGTCCTGAGTAACAGCATCATTTTCAGTCCTAAGGGAGCAGTGACTTTAAAGAGCAGTATTGCTTGCAGCTGCAAAGGATCAGGGACCTATCCTGGGTAAAGACCAAGAGAAAAGTGATTACACCTCTCCTCCAGATTATACCACCTGAAAGCACTGAAAACTTCCAAATCCCAGAATGAGCTTTGAAAATAGCAGTGTGAAAAAGCCTGAAGCTTAAGACAGTGCCCACTCAGAAATTAAGCCCAACTTTAACAAAGAGTTAATAGTCAAGAAACAGACTAGAAAAATGAATAAACAACAACAACAAAAAAAAAACCTGATCATAAAAAACTACTGTGGTGACAGGCAAGATCAAGACACAAACATAGAAGACAATGATGTCAAAACAGCTACAAGCAAAGACTCAAATAATATGAATTCAACACAAGCCACACAAGAATTCCTGGAAAAGCTTAAGAATTATTTTAAAAATCAAATAAGAGTCAGGGGGAATAAGTCAAAGAAATGAGAGCAACACAGGAAAATTATGAAAAGACAAGTAACAGCTTTGTAAAATAAACACAAAAGAATGAAAATAATATCTTAAAAAACAGAATTGGCTAAATGAAAAGGAAGGCACAAAAAGTCACTGAAGAAAATAATTGTTTTAAAATTAGAATTGGACAAGTAGAGGCTTGAGATCATGCCTGATCATGTGTTCTTTCACAAGATGATTATTATGGAAATATTTTGCATGACTACACATGGATAACTTGTATTGAATTGTTTGCTTCCTCAATGGGGAGAGGAAAGTGGGGAGGTAATAAGGGAAAGAATTTGGAATTAATCCTCTGTCATCCCCTTTTTCTTTGGCCTTCAATCTTTCCCAACATTAGGGTCTTTTCCAAAGAGTTCCATCTTCTCGTTATATGGCCAAAGTACTTCCACTTCCACCTCACTGTTTGACCTTCAAATCAATAGTCTTAATTTTTTAAATATTGGGGGAAATGGTAAGTGGTATCCATTTAAAACAAGAGCAAGCCTTATATACAGTAAAGATAAGCTAGATGTTTATTATCACCACCATTATTCAATACTGTATTAAAAATTCTTTGTTCTTTTTCAGTCATTTTCAGTCATCTCCAACTCTTTTTGATCCCTTTTGAGGATTTCTTGGCAAAGATACTGGAGTACTTTGCCATTTTCTTCACTAATTCATTTGTAAAATGAGGAAACTGAGACAAACTGAGGCAAACTTGTCCAGGGCCATATAGCTAGTAAATTTTTGAGGCCAGATTTAATCGCAGAAAGAAGAGTCTTCCTAACTCCAGAACTCACATCTACTACACCAACTAACTCCCATTAGAAATTGTAACTAGAAATAAAAATAGAACAAATATTCTACTGCATCACTGGTAGTAGTTGTTCAGTCATTTATACTAGTGTCCAACTCTTGGAGATATGCCCCAAATTATTATAGTTATTAAATTGTGCATTCCCAGTAATATTGCTACTAGGACTTGTATGAACTAATTCACAGTGAAATAAGCAGAATCAGAAGAACAATTTATACAGTAATGACAATATTGTATAGGTAATTAACCTTGAAAAACTTAGTAATTGGGCTACAGGATGACCAACAACAATTCCAAAGGACTCGTGATGAAACAAGCTAGCCACTTTGAAACAGACCCAAAGCTGAAAGACTCAGAATACAAATCGAAACCTGCTCCTGCCCCCTGTCCTTTTCCCTCTTCCCCTCACTCCCTTCCCCCTCCCCCCATCCTTAACCTCTCCCCTCCCTCCTTGCCTCTCTTTTTCTCCCCATCTCCCTCTCCCTCTCTTCTCCTTCTTCCTGTTCTCCTTTCCCTCTCTCCCTTCCCCTTTTTCTGTTCCCCTCTCCCTCTTTCCCTCTGCTTCTCCCCCTTTCTCTCTCTCCCTCTCTCTTTCGCTCTCCCTCTTCCCCATTCCTGCTCTCCCTGTTTTTTCCCCCTGTCCCTCTCTTCTTTCCGCTCCCCTGGGTTTGAAGATAATTCACATCGAAATTGGAAAGGCTGTGGCTACATGATTGAGATTCCCAGGAAATTTCACCACCCTGTGCATGTCACTTTGTATATTCACCAGTGTGCCAACTCTCAGGGATTTGACCAAAGAAATTTATGTATTCGGATTCCCCTAGTTGGTATCTTATGTGCTTTGCTATGCTTAGTAACTTCGTGTTGCCTGGAGTGTCAGTCTTCAATCCTGGATGAATCTGGAATGATAAGATCTTTCTGTGAAAGCTTATGAATGAATTTCTAATATAGCACTTACAGAAGACTGTGCCCCATCAGCCTCAGCATGATAAGAGAGCCTCAATCATAACAGCAAATGATTTTAGGCATAAGGAGCAGCTCAGTATCTCTACTGAGTTCAAAGAATCAGTATACTCACAGCATGGAAGTGGGAGAAATATGACCAGGGACAGCCAAAGTAAGACTAGATCTTTTCTTTCTAAAAAGAGAGAGTTAAGAACTTTGCAATTTAGCCCCAGCCTTACTGACCTCATATATTACTCCTCCTTCCACACTTTGAGGTTCAGGCAAACTAATATTCTCTTTATTCTTCACAAAGAATACTCGATCTTAAATCTCTGTGCCCTTGTGCTGGCCATCTTCTTTTCCTAGAATGCTCTCCCACCTCACTTTTGACTCATAGAATCTTTTCTTCCTTCAAGTTGCAACTCAAGCACCATATTCTACATGGAGCCTTTCTTGATCTTCCCACCAGTCTTCCTTCTTAAGCTCTATTATATATGACTACTTTGCATTTATTCTACTTATTTTCCATTTACACATATTACTTATTTCATATATTTTACAGTATTTTAAATACAATATTTAAATACATTTTAAATATTGCTTATTAATTTTTATATATATTACATCCATTCACATATTCTTTAGCTCATTCCATGACTATATTATTTCATTCCTTATCCCAAACACATGGCACCATGACTGGCTTATAATGGATACATTATACAAATTTGCTAATCAATTGGTATATAACATACTGATGTAGATTTCTCAAGTAATTAAAAGACTTAAACTTGACTTTTATCTCATTTTAATTATCATATTAGAACTTAAATATCCTTTGCTTTGCCTATATCAGAATCCTCTCTAGTTCAGGAGTTTTTCAACTTTTCTGATTCCCTTTTTCAGAATTGTGTTCATCAGTGGAAAAAATAAAACACATATGATTACAAATAAAATTCCTATTAAAATAAAGATGTAATTTGCCCCATTTATCTTCATAGACCATCAGTAATTTATAGACAGAATTCTTGGAAATCTTTGGACCCAGGTTAAAAATGCCTTCCAGATAACCTAGCATCAACACATTTCAAACTACATTACAAAATGGTAATCACCAAAACAATCAAGTAGTGGCAAGTGGTGGATCAATGATATAAATTAGGTACATAAAACGATTGTAAATGACCTTAGTAATCTGGTGTTTGATAAACCCAAAAATCTGAGCTTTGGGGCAAGAAATTACCTTTTTGATAAAAATTGATGGGAAAACTAGAGATCAGGTTGGCAGAAATTAGGCACAGATCAACATCCTGCAGTGTATAACAATATAGGTTCAAAATGGGTACATGATTTAGACATAAACAGTGATATAGGTAAATTAGGGGAGGATGGAAAAAATTTACCTGTCAGATCTATGAATAAGGGAAGAGTTTTGTTTGGTTTTTTGTTTGTTTTTTTTTTATCAAACAAGAAATAAAGATGATAAGAAGTAAAGGAAGGTAATTATGATTACATGAAATTAAAAAGATTTTGTACAAATAAACCAAAACATCTGAAGTTAGAAGGAAAGAAGGAAGTGGGATAGGGGGAAGGCAGGAATTTTACAAGAAGTTTCTCTGATATAAGCCTCATTATTCAAATATGCAGGGAAGTAAGTCAATTTTATAAAAATAAGAGCCATTCCCCAATTGATAAATGGCCAAATGAAATGAAAACACACTTTTCAGAAGAAAGCAAAAATTATCAACAATCCTATAAAAATATTCCAAATCATTATTAAGAAATGTACATTAAATCATCTTTGAGGTACCACCTTATAACTATCAAGTTGGCTTACCTGACAGAAGAGAAAAATGATAAATGCTAGAGAGGGTGTGAAAAAATAGGTACACTCAAAATAGTTATAGCACCTCTTTTTGTGGTGGCAGACTTGGAAATTGAGGAAATGCCCTTCAGTTGTAGAATGGCAGAACTAGATGTGGTATATGAATATAATGGAATATTAGTGTGCTATAAAAATAAAGAGTAGGCAGATTTCAGAAAAAAAAAAACTTGAAAGATTTGCATGAACTGATGCTGAGTGAAGTGAGTAGAACCAGAAGAACATTGTACACAGTAACAGCAACAGTGTATGATGATCAACTATGATAGACTTGACTCTTCTCATGATCCAAGACAATTCCTAAAGACTCATCCAGAGAAAGAATTATGGAGCCTGAATACAGTTTAAGGCATACTATTTTCACTTTTTTTGTTGTTGTTTTGAGTTTTTTTTTTTTGGTGATTTTTCTCTTTTGTTCTGTTTCTTCTTTCAGAACATGACTTTCAGAATACACAGATACATGTGGAATATGTTTAACATGATTACACATATATAACATATCAGATTGCTTATCATCTATGGGAGGGAGAATGAGGAAATGAAGGGGGAAATAGAACTCAAAACTTCTTAAAAATGAATGTTGAAAACTATCTTTACATGTAATTGGGACAAAAATAAAATGCTATTTATCAAAAAATAATAAGTACACCAATGCACTATAGGTGAAATTGTGAAATGGTCCAATCATTCAGAAGAACAATTTGAAACTGGCCTCAAACAGTTGTGAAATTGTGCTTACTCTTTGACCTAGAAATAACACTAGTAGATTTTTATCCCAAAGAAATCAAAGAAAAGGGAAAAGGATGCATATGTATAAAAATATAACAACTCTTTTTTGTAGTGGCAAAGAATTAGAAATTGAGAGGATATCTCAATTGGGGATAAGCTGAACAAATTATGGCATATAATTGTGGTTTTTTTCTCAATAGTATCTTATTTTTCCAAATACAGGTAGTTTTCAACATTCATTTTTGTAAGAAACTGTGTTCCAAATTTTTCTCCCTCCTTTTTTTATCTCCTTCTTCCCTAAAACCTTAGAGAACTGATATAGGTTAAACATGTACAATCTTTTAAAACATATTTCTATATTTGTCATATTGTACAAGAAAAAATCAGACGAATAAAGGGAAAGATAGTATATAATTGTGATGGAAAACAACTGGATTATAAAAAATTATGGTGGAGATGGTTTCAGAAAACCCAGGACTTACATGAATTAGTGTAAAGTGAATTTGAAGAACATTGTACGTGATAATTGCAATATTGTAATGATGACAGACTGTGGAAAAACTTAGCTACTCTAATCAATATAGTGATCCAAGACAATTCTAAAGGATCCATAATGAAAAATGTTATCCATTTCCAAAGACTATACCAATGAACTCTGAAAATTGAAGCATACTTTTGCACTTTCTTCTTTTTCTTTGTTTTTCTTGCTTTTTTGTTATTTTTGTTATATACAACATAGTTAATATGTAAATATTCTTTACATGACTTCACATGCATAAATGATGTCATATTGGTTGCCTTCTCAATGGGTAAAGAACTAGAGGAAGGGAGACAATTTGAAACTCAATTTTTATATTAATGTTTTAAATAAATATATGAATAAACAGATGAATATATGAAAATATACATAAAAATATTGGAATAAAAAAATGCCTGCCCAGGGCTGTTGCTGACAGATCATCTAACCTATTTTTAAACACTTCCATTTATTGAACACTTCCTTACATCCTGAAATAGCCTATTCTAGTTCAAAATAATTAAGGTACATGGAAATAGAGACTTCAATCATACAAAATAAAAAAGCTAATAGAAAAGATAAAATAAATGTCAAAATGTAAATAGTATATTATTGTGATGAGTATTATTGTTCTGTAAAAAATATGAGATGCAGCATGCTTCCAGGTAAACCTGAAAAGACTTACATGAACTAGTGAAAAATGAATTAAGCAGAACCAGGAGACTATTGTAAACAATGACAGCAATATTATATGATGATCAACTGAACAACTTAGCTATTCTCAGCAATTCAATGATCCTAGACAATTATAAAGGACATATAATGGAAAATGCTATTCACCTCCAGAGAAAGAACTGATAGAATCTGAATGCAAATTGAAACATTTTTTTTCTAATCTTTTTTTTAGTTTGTGTTTTCTTTCACAACATGGCTAATATGAAAGTGTTTTGCATGACTGCATGTGTATAGTCTATATCAAATTACTTGCCTTCTAAAGAAAAGGAGGGAGGGAGAGAATTTGGAATTCAATTTTTTAAAAAAAAATTAAATGTTAATAGTTGTTTTTACTAGTAATTGGAAAAAATAAGAGCAATCTAAATCCTTCCTTTAGAACAAAATGATGTGATACATGCAAGATACATTGCATAGCTAATGATGTATATTGCCTTTAGAAAAATTCATTGATAATAGTGGTCTTAGAAAACTCACTTTTTTTCTGAGCTTCAGTTTCCTTATATGTAAAATGAGGGGATTGGACTACATAGACTCAAGACCATTTGTATCTAAGGAAAAAAAAATACTAGGGTTCTTTGTAGCTCTAAATCTTTAAATCTTATCATTTACAATGAACTCATAAACCAAAAATAGGACTATGGACATATACAGTGATTCCCCGGTTGACAATAGGTACACTACGAATGGATGATAGCATGTATAATAAATTGCAAACTCCAAATGAGGGCAGGGACCATGTCTCACCTAGATTTTGCATCCCCCTTACAGTTATTGCTCTGTATTCCTAAAACAGATGCCAAAACACAATATTCCCCTGCTCCATAAAATATTGGTTCCCTCTTTCCTCTAAAGTCAAATAAATACTCCACTGTTGTTTAAGCCTTTCAAAATTTTGTCTTAATCTCCCTTTCCAAGTTGATTATACGTTGTTCCCCTTCACACTTTCTTCATTCTAGTTTAAACGGACTTCTTCCTATTCCTCATTTATCACATTTCTCTTCTATCGTTCTGCTCTATGCCTGTAATATAGTTACCTTTGCCTCTTAGTATCACTAGCTTCCTTCACAGCTCAAATCAAGCATCATCTTCAGGAGAACTTTCCTGAAACCATCCAGGCACAGTTTCTGAGGTGCCAGTTTCTGAGAAAACACTTCTTGCAGAGGGAGATACGGGGATAGACATTGATATCCGCAAAGCAACAAAAATAAAATGACTATTTTGGGGACACAGTTGAGCGGCAAGCAGGACTGGTGATTTTGCAGAATGGTCTCCAGCCTTGGCTCTGCAGGGCATCTGTTCAGCCATCAACTGAGTGTCCTCCATCTCAGCAGCTTGCCAGGGCTCAGAAGGATAATCAGGTGAAAGGGAAATAAGTAGCGAGGCTTTTCCCCTGAATAGGTACAGACTCACGGACCTGTCCTACTTTCAGCCCCTCTTGAGAACTCAGTAAAATTTAACAATGATCCAAAAGCAATTAGTTACTCAGTGATCCTAAGAGGACTGAAGCAAAGATTCCTCCAGTTTTCTCCTAGCTATGGATAAAACCACTGAATCTCTACCCTTTTCCCACTCCATTCCACACTCAAATCAAATACATTTTAGATGTGATATAATCTCAGACAATCCTGGCATGTGTAGAGATAGCACCGAATTCCACCTCTCCCCCCACCCCCATCCAGCATCTACACTCATCCCAATCCCGTTAATTAAGCCTGGATGTAATTCTAGATACTGATGAGGGATCTATAATGACTTCTGTGGGGCCCTTTTGCTCTAATGACCACTCTTGCATCTACCTTCATCCTCTCTCTTCTTATTTCTTATAATGGTTTTCTCTACCACCTCTCTATATATGATTTGTTGATTCTTCCAAGTCTCAACATCTTCCTGCCACAATTGGCATAATAAATTTCAGTTGCAAATTCACAGCTACCAGCTTCGAAAGTATCTAGTAGTAAGTAACTCAAAATACAGGTAGTATTTTATAACAGTAACTTATATAAACTGATAATAAACTACAATTTCACAATGAATTGTAAACATTTTACACACTTGTCAGTCCTCTCTTGGTCAAAGTGTTCTTTTGAAGACAAGTAAAAAAATATATACTCATATTGAATAACTTCCAGACAGTACAAAAAAAGAGAAATTGTATTTTTCTTTTTATAACCATGTTTGTAAAAAATGAAGAATCAATAAAAATGTCTTGCAGACCAACTATATACATTCATAGCTGGATAGTAAAATGATCACAAAGATCCCCTAGATACAAATAAAAAATTAAATTAGTGACTTTTAAGTAATATTTAATATATATGTGTGTGGTACTCTAAGAATTTATATTTATTTTTTATTAAAGTTTTTAATTTTTAAAAGACATACCTAGATAATTTTTCAACATTAACCCTTACAAAACCTTGTGTTCCAATTTCCCCCCCCTTACCTCCACCCCCTCCCCCAGATAGCAAGTAATCCAATATATGTTAAACATGGTAAAAAAAAAAAACATGTTAAATCTAACATATGCATACATATTTATACAATTATCTTGCTACACAAGAAAAACCAAACCAAAAAAATGAGAAAAAATAAAATGCAAGCAAACAACAAGAAAAAGAGTGAAAATCCTATTTTGTCATCCACACTCAGTTCTCACAGTCCTTTCTCTGGGTACTGTAGATGACTCTCTTCTTCATAAGAGATGAATCATCTCGTTGTTGAAAATAGTCATGTCCATCAGAATTGGTTGTCTTATAATTTTGTTGTTGTCGTGTACAATGATCTCCTGGTCCTGCTCATTTCACTTATCATTAGTTCATCTAAGTCTCTCCAGGCCTTTCTGAAATCATTCTGCTGATGTTTCTTTTAGAACAATAATATTCCATAGTATTCATATACCATAAATTATTCAGCCATTCTCCAACTGATGGGCATCCACTCAGTTCCCAAGAATTTATATTCCTAAAAACAAAAAGAAAAAAAAGAAATCAAATGTGATTTATTGGCAAGAAATCAGATGTGACATTGGCAGCTATATCATCAAATGGAGTAACAGACTAGTTGTTCGTCAAAAAAAAAAAAAAACCTTGGATTAGGAGGCAATGGACCTAAACCCAAATTCTGTCTCTCCTAATTATTGTGTGTCCTCAAGCAAATTATAGAATCTCTGATCCTCACTCCTCCTCTTTGCAAAATGACCTCTCAAGTACCTTCTAACTCTACACTTGTGGTCCTTTGAATCTAAATTATTGTTATTCCTTTCCCTTCCTACCTTGATCTTCACAATAATCTGAAATTTAGATGCTATCATTATCTGCAAGTGACTTGGCTGGGATCACAAAGTTTTTAAGTATCTAAGGATAGATTTGAAATCAAATCTTCCTGATTCCAGACATATCTTCCTATACACACTGTGTCACCTAGCTATTCGAAGATATAAAATGTTTCTGCCCACAAGCAGACAACCACTATCACTAAATGGCTATTTGCTATCAGTTCTTATAGAGTGCCACAGATAGTGAGGAACCAGGGGCGAGGTATAAGACCTTTAGTCCAGTGGAACTCTGCTGACAGTGTCTGGTTTGGCTCTCCATCACCACTAAGGCCTTCTCAGCCTTCCTGAGAAGTCAGGGAGCATGACAACCTGTGTTGTAATTAAAGCAGAATTTTGCTAAAGTGGCAAGGAAACATCTGTACACAATAGCAAGTTATTTATGTGGTTTCACATGCATAGTATCCTATAGTCAGCGCAGGTGCAGTGTGCCATAGCTATGTAAGGGTATTAGGGTATATAAAGCTGAGAAAATTTTGAATAAACAGACACTTGTTTGACCATCTTCAGGCGTTCCATCCCTTTACTCCTCACCCATGATCAGGATTCAGGCTAGTACCAAAATCCTTTAGTGAGCAGGTCCAGACAAGTTCCCTCTTTTAAAAAACCACTAGTCTATAGTAGTTTCCACCTTCAGCCTAGGGAGCCCCCACAATCCAGCTGACTGTACTATGTGTATCCTATCTGGATCCTGGGTTGAAATCCCTGGATCACCAGGACAATGATAGGCACAGTGTGGTAGCAAAAATAACTTAAGAAAAAGAAAACCCTGCAAAAGAAGAACCTTCCAGCATCACAGACTTTTACAGACTTTCAAAAGTCAAACTGGGGCAGTCTCTTGAAAACAAACCATCTCTGGGTTTGCAAACTGTTATAGATGTCTCTATGTAATTATAGCAAAGAGAGTTCATCTGGCCAACTTTACGCCAAACCACACCAAATAAATATGGCATATACTTCAGGTACCTGGAGTCAAACAGCAGTCACTATTACAGCTAAAGCTAAAAGAGGTCCTTTTGTTCATTATATCTTTTCATATAAAGTCTTCCACAAATTCTTTGTCTCCTACAGCACTTCTACCCAGCTCCTCCCTTGAGGCATGACTTTATCTCTACCCACTCACTAAGCTTCTCTCTGGAGGATTCAGTTTTCTTTTCAAACCTTTATGGAAAAACAACTGGAAAGAAAATGGTCAAAGTGCCATCTCTCATACAAATTCCAGCTTATCACAGTCTCTCACAACCAAAGATATTAAACTCATTGCCTGGGAAGATGTAAGTCTGTTTTCTTTCTCTGCAATGAACCGTTCAAAAAAGTAAATCAATAATACTCAGCTACAGCCCCCAACCAGGAAACATGCTCATTCTCTTGCTCTCGCTATGTTGTGTGTGTGTGTGTGTGTGTGTGTGTGTGTACACACACACACATATACATGTACATACATATGTTACAATTGAAAAATTTCTCTCTCCGTTCTTCCCTCCCAAAAGTTCCCCCATTGCCTTTTCTCTACTGCATTTGAGCAAAACCTATATACAGAGATTAGTAATGAAATAGTTAACAAACTTTACCTTAGAAAAACCAGCTTAAAACAAAAGGGAAATAGAGAGCCAAATCAATCTTAAGAAGAGAGCTTCTAGGAATAAGCACACCTTTCCCAGAAAGGAAAAAATTAGGAGGAGGAGGAGGAGAAAGAGGAAGAAGAGGAGGAAGAGAAGGAGGGAGCAGGTGAGGAATCATCTCCAGTCTTGATCTCAGTGGTCTGAACAGTTTGAGCAAACGCAGCATCTGCTTTGTGCCTCTGGCATACAGTTACATTACACATCATAATTTGGGGTTCCACACTGGGTATTCTCTCTTTGCACAGTTTCCTAGGGCACTCTTCTGCATCCAGGGCATGGCTACTGGTGACAGCAATTGCAGCAGCTCTGTTTGCTTGCCCTGGACTCTGAGGCTCCCTTCTCCACCTGCCAGATACACATTCTCATGGGACTTCATCCTTTACCCTCCCAAAAGGATGGAGTGGGGAGTTCTGATTCACCATACAGTCAGTGTATTCTCAGGCTATCATACTGGAGGGAGGAAGGGATACTAAGGATTTCTGTCTACCAGTAGACCTATCTTGTCCCCAGCATTCTGTTATGTATGAAGCCGAGAATCATTTTCAGAGGAGTGATTGAAGGGACTTGGTGAGAAACTGAATAAGAGCAATAAAGGAGGGCAAAAGAGTCAAAGATGGTGAGGTATATAGCTTGGAAAACTGGGGAGAATGCTACTACTGGGCATGGGACAGTTCAGAAAGGAAGCTACCTTTGAAAGAAAGTCACAAAATCAATTGGAGGTTCTGGTGGGACAGCTAAGGCAAAATAAGAAACACATGATTGGAGTTGAAGAGAGAATCGGACTGCAAATGTCACTTCTTTTGGGGAGTCACTATCTACAAAGAGAGCATGAGATTGTAGAGAATGAAGAACAGAGAAGCCTTACCTGATGGAAGACCTGCAGACAGGGGTCAGGGAAGCACAAGAGGACCAAGGAAGTAGAATGTCAAAAAAGCTCTGAGAAAGGAGAGCAGTATGTGAGGAAAGTCACAAAAGTTCAAGAAAGAAGGAATCTTAGAGATCATTTTGTCCGACCTCTTCGCTTTACAAAAAGCAGCATAGCCATTTGACCCAAAAAGCTGTGGTTACGAATAGAAGAAATAAAACCCTGATTCCCAAGTTGTTCCCAAGCCTCCTATGTAGCTATGAGGTGAACACACTTCAGCACCAGCACAAACAGCTGAGGAAGCACCAATCTTTAAAATGGTGAGATAAAACAATGCCCCAAAGGTTACGTCTGGAAAACAAAGACTGAGCCTCTCCAGCTGGTTACTAAACTACTTCAGGGCAATTCCAAAGTGAATTAGCAAGAAATAACCACAGAGAAATGTGGTAATTAAAGTTAATTATTCTGGTTGCCATAGAAACAATCTACAACAAGCAGAAGTTAACGACACTTTCAAGGTGAACTGCAAACAGTGCTGGGTGTTTTTCCTCTCAATGATCCACTAGCTAGCAACCAGTTATCAATGGAACTTAAGTGAGTTATTAACCTAGTAACCACTTAAATCTAACAACTTTCTCTTTTGTGCTATTTTCATCATCCAGATTATTAGCAAAGGATTTTTAAATCCCAGAAAGCAGCTACAATATGCTCTATGTGATTATCCTTAAGCTATCTGTCCTGCTCATTCTTTCCAAGCAGCCTAATTACTGGTCAAATCGTGAGGGGAAAAGGACTGACTTGTAGATTCGGTAAAACTTCCTGAGAAAAACACAGAAACACACAAGGAATTTTGAGGATTTCTAAACCAATCTCTCAGCCCATGAAGAGACCTCCCTTCTATCAACAGGGGCTCATCCAGCCTCAGTTTGAACCTCTGAAGATTGAACACTACAGTTCCTAATTATAATTCAACCAAAAATTGGGCCCCAGTAATTTAGTCATTGGATTTAGAGCTGGAAGTAACTAATTCACTTTCTCATTTAGTACATGAGGCAACTAAGTCCAAGAGAGATGTTAAGTGACTTGTTCAGTATCTTACAGATATTTTTTCCTAATTCTGTCCTCAAGAGCCACAGAGAGCAACTCTAATCCCTCTTCTAGGAAACAGCCAAGAAATTAAAGCAATTTCACCCTTGAGGCCTCTCACTTCATGATTCTCCATATAGCATTACTTTCTAAACTTACAGAGTAAATCTAGATTTCTTTAATCACTTTACCCCTAGGGCGAGGGACTTGATCTGTGATTTCATTGGCACAGGGAAATCCCTAGATGAGGAAACTTCCTGTACTAAAGCAGGTTGGCTAATTTTTGTTTTGTTTTGTTTTGTTTTGTTTTGTTTTTGTAGTGTATCATCTCAGAGAACAGCAGGGAGCATAAAAAAGGCAAATAGTTTGCCAATGACCAGACAGCCAATAGTTGTCAGGGGCAGAACCTGAATCCAAGTGCTAATGGTTCCAACATTGACTTTCCATGCACTTTGCCATGCTCCCTTTCCAGTCCATATAGTACTGCTAATGTTATGGGATTGGAATTGTACAAGAGGGTATGAACAAAACATCTTCTATCCAGTTCCTAAGTCCTTGTCTTTGAACTAATTATCTCCCATATCTAGAATGCCTTATCTTCACTTCAGAGAATTCTTCATTTCTTTCAAATCACTGTTCACATGCTGCCTCACATACAAGACCTTTCTTTGTAATCAGGACTCTTGATTCCTCTCTAAATTTCTTTGTATGTAATTTCTATTTACTTACTTGTGTATGTGTCATAGCCTTCCAAAAAAAATGTAGTAAACATCCTTGAAAAAAGAGAATGTTTTGACTTATACCTCCTGCATCAAGAACAGAGCCTTGGATGTAGGCATTATTTAATAAGTGGCTGTTGAATTGAAATAAAATGTATACCACTTTCCTCCCAAGATAGCCCAAGACAGTTGTTGATCTCTCTTCTCACTTAGCTGTGTCATGAAAGACATTCAGTCATGGCTACTGCATATTGTCTTAGGTGTTGCTTATCTAATTCATTAACATAATTCATTAATGTACATCAGCGTGGCTCCTTACCCTGTCTTTGGGTAACAGTTTATATCAGTCTTACTGTCCATTATTTTTTTCCAGTTACTCTGACTCATTATTTTTTCCTTCTTTCTTCTCAAGCCAAACACAAAGAATCAATCATCATTCATAAAATGTAGTCACATCTTCACCCAAGGAAGAGAACAAAAATATCAACCCTCACAGCTTCCCTCAAGACATCATATGAACAATAAAACTTTGTGCACTTGAATCTGAACCAGTTTTTACCCAAACTCACAAAATTCCATCCCTTAGCCAGTCAATCCTTTATCCACTTTAACAAATTCCTCCAAGATTTTCTTGATTCAGTCTGGTGACATATTGATAATTGAGTTCATCACTTTCCACATGAAAGGAATGATAAAAGCAAAGACTTTGGGAACAATGAGGCACATCCTGTGTTCAATGAGGAAATGGGCCTTACTGAGGGGGAACATGACCACTAGAGATCAGAGAAGGCTGGGGTTAGTTAGCTAGAAGGGCAGTGGGGCCCCAACGGGCATAAATATTACAATTAATAACAGGAAACTAGAAATCATTGTTAACAATTCAGTAGAGTCATGCTTATGCTACTACTCTTTAAATTTCCAACTGAAGGAGACCTAATTCAACCCCCTAATTTTACAAATAATTAGGTCTTGGGAGTTTCCATTATCTTTTCCATGGAATGGCCTCTATAGGCCCTTTTCTAGCACTTACCCCCATAGATCCCAGTCTAGCAAAATCAATCCCCCAGATTTATCAGATGGGATGTTGTCTAAGTCCCCCCATGTAACCTGTTATGAAGCTGTACCTCTAGGATCATCTCATAAAGCAGATTGAGCAGAATGTGACTGCCATGCTTACTCCCATTATACACACATCTATGCATATACAAATATCCTTGACTCCAATTCTGGTGGTCTTTCTTCGTATCTACTATAGGCATATGAGAAGCAAGGTGAGAGGGGAAGGAGTCAGAATATTATAGCCAACTTTAATTCAAAAGCTGAATGAGTTCCTCTTCTCGTCTAAATTTTGAGTATACAAAGGAAGTGTGCTTAAGGAAACTATATCATCAGAATATGTAAGCCTTTCCAGGAAACTATGGAACTGGCTTTTAGACACCCAAATTATTGGCCACTGTGACCAGGCAGCATATGTCTGCAAGACAACAGAGCAGGGATTCTTATTCTAGCTTTTATCACACAACTCGTTAGCAGTTGAGGAAAGCCAATGAATCCTTTTTGGAATCATTTTTTTTCAATGAACAAAATACATGGGATTACAAAAGAAATCAAATGTTAGTGTATACTTTCCCCCCATCTCAGTTGACAGTTGACAGACTTCCTGAAATCTATCCATGAATCTCAGGTTAAGAACCCTTGTACTAAATGATTTCCCAAAAAAAAAAAAAAAAAAAAAAAAAAAGAGCCACAGAGTCTGTACCTGCTTTAACCAATGGCATTCTATTTATACTCTTTGGAGCCCAGCAAAGAGCATACTACACGTGTGCCTGCAGTCTGTGCTAAAACTAAGCTCCACCTCTCCCTCTTCTGGCTTCTCAAAGAGAATGTGATCCAGCTCCAGATTCAGGACCCTCAAAACATAGTCCCTGCCATACCTCAGATTACTCTGATGCTCAATTTCACCAATATATCTCCCTTACTTGGGATATTCTGTCTTAAACATTCTTCTAGCATCTTTTTTCACTCTCCCATTTGCTGATCTCATCTACCCTGATGCCTTCATTTATCTGCTCTGTGTGCATGGCTCTTGATTCTATACATCTTCCATAAACCTATCCCCCAATCTGTCTTTTCTATTGCCTGCTGAATATTCCTATCAAGATATCTTGTTGATACCTTAAACACAGTATGCCTTAAACCGAACTTACCATCTCTCTCTCTCTCTCTCTCAGCCCCTCTACAATATGTTACAGTGGAAAAGAACACTAGCTCTAGAACCAAAAGACTTGAATTCAAATTCTGATTTATGTGATGACCTCAGGCAAATCTTTAAGGCCTATGCCTCCATTTCCTCATTTGAAAAGGGATGGAGCTTGACTTAGATGGCCTCTATGATTTCATGATTTTTTTCTATGTTAATGGTACCACCATCTTCTAAAATATTAAGACTCATAGCCTCAGTATCACCTTTTCTCATATTCTTCCCTAATTTTATATAGCCAACAAATTGCTAAGTTCTATTAATTCCACTGCTGCAAATTTTCTCACACTCTTGACTCTCTCTCAACTTGACCATATTCCACCCAGGTCTTTATAATAGCTGTTTAATGGATCTTCCTGCTTCCAGTCTAAAACTATTTACAACCCATCTTTTACCCTTCTGCATGAATAGTCTTCCTCATTCATTGCCATGATTGTATTGCTTCTTCACTTAGAAACCTTCAGTGGCTCCCCACCATCTGTAAAACAAAGTTTTATATCCTAATGCCAGCTTTCAAGATTATCCACAATCTGGCTCTAGTCTATCTTATCTCCCCACCACCCCCATCTCACTTTTCTTCCTCATGTAATCTATGTGCTAGCCACACAGGGTTATTCTTTTTCCTGTTTTCATCTTACTTATTCTTATCTCTGTACCTGTATTTATGTTTTCAAATAGTAATTCCTATTTTCATCTCTTGAAATTTTTCCTTTCAAAGGCCCCAAATGAATACCCCCTTAAAGTCTTCTCTGACTTACAAGAAATCCCTCTGGTCTCACATTTCGTATCCCCCAACACTACCCATTTCTACTTAAAGCCCCAAACCATGTTATACTTCCTGTTCCAATACTTGAGGACATTATTGTTCAAGTCAAGAAGTTGACAAGCATTTATTAAGCACTTACTATGTTCCAGACACCATGATAAGTGCAGGGAATACAAATGTAATAATAGTCCATGTCTTTAAGAAACTTATATTCTAATTGTAGAAGAATAGCAAACAAAAAAAGCCAGAAAATTGAGTTTTTGGGAAGAGAAAGGTAATGAAAATAGAGCCTGGATAAAAATGAAGACATGGGTGACTTAGAAGTCTCTCTTAGAAGTTCTCAGAGAAACCAGTCAATCAGAGGAAGGGGCCAAAGGCACTAAAGTGTAAAGTCTAGAAAAATAATGAACTTGCAGAGTAGAAAGATTTCTGGGGCATTGTGGAGCAAGTCTGGGAATAGAGTTTAGCCTACAATAAAATTATCTCATTTGCATGAGTTCCTCTCCAAGGGTATAGACAAAACCTATCTACACATATTCATTATGTGGAATATTTGTCCATGCCTTCCCATATATACTCAATAGAGGCTCTACACAGAATACTTGATTCTCTGGATGCTTTAATATTCTAGTTATGACAGTGCAACTATCTGACTTCCCATCTGCACTCTCTTGATCTCGATATGTGATCTTACCATCTTTTTTTTCAAAATAAATATTTCCCAGATGATATTTTTTTCATAGCTTCTCATTCCCAGATCAACTTTGTTAACATGCTAAATATATTCTATGTCTCTCAATTTCCCCTTGAGCCACCAACAATTTTGGTTCTTGAGAAATTGTGGTATTCTATAATTTACCCTCATCCAGAAATACTAGAAAAATATTGGTGTTTCATGTTACATTCTAGTTTAGAAGACTAGCATATAAAAAGAAGCCAGAAAATGGAGTTTTGGGGAAGAGGAAGGTAGTGAAACTAGACCCTAGAGAAGAAAACAAGGGTTAATTCTGCTTTTTTTTTTGCTCATTAAATCAAGTGCTTTTTAAATAATCAATAAACAATAAAGTCAATGGGATCTTGCATTCTCTATTGCAGTTTTCAATCATTTGTGTGACAATGAAAAGTGATCTGCTTTAAAAAGTCACTTGGGAAAGCCATTCTGGTCCTTTCTCATATTTCATCATGTATGTTGTCAATAATGTTATATATCATTTTCATATTTTCATAGTGATAAAGTAAAACTATGGTGTTTTCTGTGACAAATGTCCTTCTAATTTCCCTTTTTTGGTCTTTTAAAATCTTCCTCTTTTTGAAATATCTTGAAAATTAATCAGTTCATGCTTTAAAAATTATGCTGCTTCCAACACAAATTTCTTCTGTTTACTAGTTCTATGTTTTCTTTAGTTTCGTTTCCACTTCACCACTTAGCACATCACTGATGATAAAAACAGATTGTTAGAGAAATGCTAACAGAGTTGTTCCATTTTTTTGGCCATCTGTTGTACTCTCTTCATCTTTGTCTTTAAATTTTCTTGGGGTCATCTCACTTAGTTCAGCCTCAAGCCAAGCTTTTTGCATTTCATTTTCTCTCCACTTCCATCATGGTTTTGTGCTTAGTAAGTTAAAATTACTTATAATTTTCCATAATCTTTCTCTGTAACATTTTGCAAATGAGTTTGTAGTCTAAACTTTTATATGCCTTGGCTACTGTTTCTCTCCACTTGATGTTTCTCCACTTGATAAGAAGACTGAATCCACAAGATAAGGAAGTTTATAAGCACTTTTTCTTTCCTTATTCTGGCAATCATTTTATATAAATTATTTAGGAAATGCTGAGAGTTTATATAGATATTTTTCCTTACTACATTTCCTATTTTTTCAGCATCAGTAGCTTCTCTGAATGGGTCAAGTCATATCTATTGTCATTTTATGCTGTATCTTCTCATCTTTATATCCCTTCTTCTAACTTGGTGCGGCTTTTGACCTTTAGTCTAACAAGTCCATGGTCACAGCCAGATAAATGATTTGAAAATGCCTACCAAATTAATAGCCAGATTATTTCCTATATATTAAGATAATTTCATTCAGAGATGTGCTAGTAAATGTTTAACAACAAGCTCTCTCTCAAAAAAAGTACCACACTCTTTTTAATTTAATATGCATATTATCATTTTCTCCATTGCTTTCTTTATAGGATTTGCTGACTTTTAAAATTTTTCTCAATAGTTCTCAAACTTTGGGTATTATTATTTTTTAATCACTATCCTTATTTTCAAACACATTCTAGCATAATTATTTATGTAAACGTCATATTGCCATCTAACTTCACCCCTTCCTCATTATGTTCTAATCAGGCAAAAAAAGATGTCATTTTAATCATTATATTCTCAGTGCTAAACATTTTGCCTTATTCATAGTAATCACAAATTTTGAATTGAACTGAACTGAATTGAATTTAGTATATTCCAAAAAAAGCATACATAATCATTAGGGACCTCATAATTATTTAGCATGTGCCAAGGTATAATAGTATCGGATTTGTAGTCAAGAAACCTAAATTCTAAACTAGGTGTTGTCACTTACTCATTATTTCACTCTATGACTCAGATTCCATATTTGTATATAGCTGACCTTACAGCCAAGCTGTATTTTCCTTTGAGACTTTGTTTATAGATATTTTAAAGTTATTCTGTTCTCCTAAGTTTGTCTCCTAAGACATAGCTGGCTTTGTAATACTTCCTTATTGTAAGAGCTATTTTTTTTTAAATCTATTCATTCTTCTAGCCTTACGTTCCAAATTGAGATATTTTGTTAGCATCAGGGTGTTGCTACTTGGGAAGGAAAGTCTCAGCCTTGTTTGATCCTAATTTATATTCTCTGTCACTTTGTTGCCATCTTCAGGTACTGAGTATCATATTCTTCAAGGATCTCAGGAACAGTGCAGGTCTAGTACCTGCAAACTTTAAGTGCATTTAAAGTGGTCTGATCTAGGGTGAAGTCTAATTACTGACATTCTGATCTGACCTCTGAAAATTTGTTTGAGCAAATTCTGAGCAAAACATCTGTGAGCTTGTCCCAGTTCAAGTTTCATTTGATTATATTCAATAAGTGCCTTTCTTGGTGCTCAGAAAGACCTTCCCCAACCAAAAGACAACAAAGAAAAAAAGAAGAGGGGGTAGAACAAAGAAAATTACCATCCTATTTCAGAAGGAAGGCTTGTCCCTGCAGGGGTCCTCAAACTTTTTAAATAGGGAGCCTGTTCACTGTCCCTCAGACTGTTGGAAGGCCGGACTACAGTAAAAACAAAAACTTTGTTTTGTGGGCCTTTAAATAAAGAAATTTCATAGCCCTGGGTGAGGGAGATAATTATCCTCAGCTGCCACCTCTGGCCTGAGGGCGGTAGTTTGAGGACCCCTGCATGCTTCCTGGACCTCATGGAGCTTTCTCCAAAGGGATTTAGAACATGGAGTTGCCTGGAAATCTATAACATGCTGGTATGAAGAATTTCCCCCTTTCATATCCCTTTTAGGTATTTCTTTCCTGCACTAGAATATAAGTTTTTTGAGGAATAGACTGTCTTATTTGATTGTGTTTGTTTTCTCTGCACTTAACACAGTTCCTAGCATGTGGTAAGCCCTTAATATTTTATCCATCAAATGTGTGACCAAGACTTCATCTCTGAGTCTCAGCTTGCTCTGCTGTAAAATGGTAATAATTATACTAATACCCTGCTTCACAGAATTATTGCAAAGATAAAGTGATATAATGTAATATAAGTTGATTTACAAATCTTAAAGCCCTATATAAACATGAGCTATGACTTATTTGTCGGGTTTAACCATTCTCCTTGACTTCATCTTCCTAAGTGCTAATTCTACTTCTTTATATAACATTTTGGAGACTAAAGAGTCTGATTGTGATAAGTCCTCTGACACTGATGATGAAAAAGATCATTATAGAAACCTTGACAAATTCATTCCGATTTTCATTTATCAGTTGTTCTCCTGCTAATTTCATCTATCAATATTTGTGGGAAAAGGAAAGTGATTTGGGACTCACATGAAGCTTTTTCCTGTTTTTACTTCCATTACTTTTTGCTTGTCTTATGCAGTGATGCTGCTCATAATTTTCTACCATCCTCATCTACAGAGTTTGATAAATGTGTTTGCATTCTAATCTTGTGCTACATTAGGCAACTCACTTAACCTGACCCTGGAGTTGCCTTTGACTGTTGTCTCTCTTTCTTTGGCAAAGAGATCAAGTGTTTACTGGCTAAAGTGTTTTCTAAGTTCATTTGGTTTCTTTCATGTGGAAATTGCTTTATATCAGTTAGACTTTTCATAGGAAATGATGAGTAAGGATTGTGTATTTTTTTCCTTTTACCTTAGCATTGATGGATAATGTGAATAAGTCAGCTTGAAGATCTTGAAGTAGCCTTTTCTCAACATTAGACTTCCTTCTAATATATGTTGATTTTAGCTTTTGCTTTAGCTAGTTTATGGGCTCACTCCACTTGGCTGATTTTTCTATGATATGAGCAACACTAATCAATCATTTCTTGTTCATTAATATATAGCTAATTTGAAGCTTAGTGATATTTGATAGTTCACTATATCTAGCACCTTTTCATTCTTTTCTGGGAAAAAAGTATTTATGATATATAGATACAGAGTTTCTGAGTGATTGACAAAGATATGATTTGTAAAGAGTCTGCATGAACTTTTACCTAATACATTTGATTCTGCAGTAGTTGGATCTAAGAAACAGGACAAGGGCATAGAGGAAGTTATATAAATTACAAATATAAATTACAATCTATACAGGTGAGCATGGCCCAAAATTTTCTTCCAATGCACAGATATATAAATAGTGATGAGAAAATGCCTAATATCCATAAACACGATGAAGTTTTATCTTCTAGTGAAGTATTCTAGTCAATAATGCTACAAGGAATAGATTTGTGACTGTTCCAAGCTCTCAGGTTCCAAATCTAGTGCATGATGATATGCAAGTCATATCATTTTTTGGCACTTGTTTTCTCATATGTAAAAGAAGACTAAACCAAATGGTTTCTAAAGTCCCTTCTCTTCCATTAGTCAATGTGCCAAGAGACCTTCCTCTCTCTGATCTCAGTTTTATTACCTCCAAAGTAGAAAGTTAGACTAAATGAGCTTCAAGATCCCTTCCAAATTCACATCTATTATGTGCAGGACCCTATGCTAGATTAGAAATGATAACCCCAAACCTCTTAAAGGACTCACAGCTCAGTAAATAGGGGGAAGGGTGTAAATCAGAGATTGTAATATCAGGCAGCATGTGGCTGGTGCTATGAGATGCACAAATGCAATACTCTGAGAGAAACAGAAGAGACCATATCAGACTGGGGGGATCAGGAAAGGCTTCATGTAAAAGGTGGTATAATCAGCACATGAACTAACTTTTATTATAATGTGCTGTTTCTGTACATACTGACTATATGATCTTGGGCTTTCTCTGTAACAAAAAGTGTCAACTTAATACTGCATTGGGAAAATTCCTTCTCTAAGCCTCCATTTTGTCATCTGTAAAATGAGGATAACAATATTTATCATACCCATCTTACAAGGTTAATGTTCAAAAAAGTCTGAACCTTCAAGTACTCTACAAGTTTGAGTTATTATTAAGATTATTGATCCAAACTTCCATTTAGTGGTAGAAAAAGCACCAGAGTCAGTTTCTGGATTTCTAAGTTAGTCTGGGTGTTTTATTTCAGGCAAGTGTCATGACTAGGGATTCTTGCACATGGGGCAAATTCAGTTGAGGAGTGAAAGGGGGGTGCAGAGGACAATTTGTCCAGGATTTCGTTCATGGAATTATGACTTGACATTAATTGCTCTACTATGTGTCTTTCAATAGAATTGATCTTTAAAAAATGAATAATGAATGAAAAAAATTTATAAAGCATTTATTAGGTGCTAGGTGGAAGGGATGTAAATACAAAAGCAAAAACAATCCCTGCCCTCAGTGAACTTAGATTAACATAGGAGGAAATACATATAGGAGAATGAAGGAAAGCCAAGAAGTATTTTGGTTTGGAAAGTCAGAGAGATGGTAAGTATAACCAATGGGGAGAGGATTAATATACCCCATTCAAGAACAAAGGCAGAGTTGATTTGATCAAGGCTCAGGGTTCCTGACTGGGAGTAGGGAAGGAGCTAGGAAAAAGGGTAGATATCAGGAATTGAAGGAGTTACAGAGGAAGGAGTTAAGTAAGGTATGGACAAGGCTTTCCTGAAACAGTATTTTGAAGAAATAGCAAAGCCAAAATTTCTCAAGGGCATGATATATGGAAGCAGTCCATGCTCTATAAAGTCCTGGTCTTTAATCCCTGAATTTGGGAGAGGAAGAAAATAGTATCAGGTTCTAGGAAAGAAGCACCATAAATTCTAAGTGGTATCCTAAGGTCAGACAAAGGAGTGTCCTTTTGTAATGTGAAGATAGTATACCCTGGGTCAAAGCCCTGGTTACTCCACTCATCTATTATATCAGAGTAACCAAGAGGAAAGGAAATTTTTACATTATTTGAATAAAAGAATTTTTAGAATGAAAAGACCTAAATAGTAGAGGAATAGCTAAAAATAGGATACTGGCAATGAGTCCTTTCTCACTCAGTAAAGATAATGTAACACCCAAAATATAATATTTTCCACTGGGCTTCTAAGTCTGATTCTATGCTTGAATTTGTTGAGATACCTTTCAAACTTGGATTGGAGAGATAAATTCTTTTACTAAGATCAATGTGGTTTTTCTGATACATTGGCTAATTTTGTTTAACTCTTTTCCTTTTTTTTATTAAAAGGGATGACTCTCTAGGATAGGTTGAAGGGGAGATTTAGTGGTTAATGTAGGTGATTTAAAGATAAATGTATCCATTTAAATTTTTTTAGTTGATGTATTCCTCCATCACAAGAAGAATTCTCATGTGACTTGGTCTTTACAAATCATATGTGCTACAGATTTTGTTTAGAAGCAAACAAAGCATCTAATAAGAAAGGCACTAAATAGAAATCCCTCAGGAAAAGAAGGAAGGCCTCAAAAAACAAGCATACCAGTAAGTTTACGAACAAATGGGATTAAGAGACCAAGAGAATTATAGAGATCACTTCATCAAACCTTGTTATTTTACAAATAAAGAAATGAAAGCCCAGAGAGAAAGGATGTGTTCAAGATCATATGGGAAGATTCTAAATTCTAATCCAGGTCTTCTGACTCCAAAATTACTCTTTCCACCAGTCCACCAGGGAACTGAAACCAGACCCTACCTATTTCCAATTTTGTTTCATCCTGGCCCTACAATAAGAATAGGAAAGAGGGGAAATCCTGACAGACTGGAAGAGATCTAGGGACTGCTTTAAGAAGCAAAAACAAACAGAGGCAGAGTCTTAGCCCTGGAATACCCTAAAACAGTGATCTTAAATGCCATTTGATCCATGCAAAGGTCAGCTGAAGGGCCCGGGAACATAAAACCTCAATAGCTTTGAAAATGTATCTAATAGGGAGTAGGAAGGTAGGTAACCAAACAGAGACAAAAGGAAGAAGAATTGTTTCCCAAATATGAAATTTGGGAAGTTGTGCATCTATTGTGCACCTATTCATTGCCCTTGAATGACCTGTACTTTTAATTCTTCAAGTCAATCCATCAACGAGCATTTAATCAAACACTTGCCATGTGCCAGAGGCATTTTGCCAAGCACTGTGGATACAAAGAAATAAGTGCAAAAATAATCCCTCCCTTCAAGGATCCTATAGTACAAAAGATAAGTCTGTAAATAAATAGTTACATATATGAAATACACAGGGAAGAAGGTAGGTAACCTTAGAAGGGAAAATTCAAGCCGAAGACTTCCTGTAAGGGAAACAGCCAGTGGAAAAGAATATAGATGGAAGATGAAGTATCAAATAGTGCTTAGCAATAGCAAATAGGACAATTTAGCTGAATCAAAATATGAGGAGACTGGAAAAGCAGGAAGAGGCCAAGTTGTGAAGACACTTAAATAATTAACAAAAGATTTTGTATTTGAACCAGGAAGTATTAGTACCCCACTACTTTCAAACATACAGCATCACTGGAAATATCACTTGAATAATACTGATGCTAAAAGTAAAATAAACTTTTTTTGGGAGAAGAAGAGTTGGGTCACAAAAAATACTATTCTGTTTCTAAAAGAATACCCAGCTATAAAACAAAAATCTTAGGATCTCTGGTTTTAGGCCACTTAACAAAAGGAATAGATGTAAATATCTTGATGAATCTGTAAGTTCACTGATGCACATACTCCCTCCAAAAGGGCAAATCAAAAAATCTATTCATATACTTTCATCCTTTGTTATTCTTGTCCATGTCTTCCCACATATCTATAATGGATCCATCCCACTTACTGGAAGCTTTCCTCTACCTCTCTTAGACATAGTGTAAATATCAATGGGAACACTCAGATGATTCATCCATTATCCTCCACCTTTTCTGAGTGGCCAATATCTTCTAATTACACATGCTACTTCTCCAGTGTAATTCTTCTATGGTAACATAAGGCATCCTATTTATACCTATTATGATCCTCTCCTTATCCTTCTAGGAATCCAAAACTTAAATTCTTAAGAAATTGCTATTCCATGATTTGTATCCATTGAGCATCACTGAGAGAATAATGATGTTATTCCCCTCCAAAAATGATTCGTTAGTACTTTGGGCGTTTGGCAGGAAGAGTTCAGGATTAAGACAGGGAAAAATTAGAATAAATTAGGTTCAAGTCTTATTTCCACTACTTTCCTGCTTTGTGGGTTTGAATTAAGTCACTTTGCTTTCTTTGAGATTTACTTTCCCCATTTTTAGAATATAGGTCTTGGACCAAGTAATCTCCATGGACCCCTCAAGCTCTAATGTGCTATTGTTCTAGATCTAGAAATAAAGATAGAAAAGAACATATTGTGAAAGTCCAATAGAGACTGGCTGAAACTTGGGGATATTGTAGATGAGATTCTTGTTCAAGCACAAAATAGACTAAATGACTTCTTAGGTACCTTTCAAATCTAACATTCTGTGATTCTCTGAAATGCATCTTTCTGAATTTGCTTCTCAATAAGCTAACATTGGTATAAATCAGAGTTTAAAAATGTGGAAACCAGAATAACCATAGGTTGCTAGCTTACTCTGTCAGGATACCAGACGTAAATAGTCCTCTTAATCAATTCCATTTCTGCCAGCATTTCAGTGTGCCCAGGGACATTTCCAAAGCCACGAGGACTCTATTTTAAGCATTAAAACAGTCTTATATTGGTGCTGCACTGTCCTAGCAAAGAAAAAATAATAGTTCAATGGATTGCATTTGTAGAAATGATAGAGCAAAATAGAAGAATTGGAAAAAGAAAAAAACTCTAATTTAAGAAAATGCTAATGTTTATTGGCCATTGAGGATGAGGGGAATAATGCCATTATCCCATCCCTTGGCTGCTCAACCTTCCCAACTTCTTTATTCTTTGATCACAGGAAAAATTACAATATGTTCATTTTAATGAAATTTACAAAGAAAAAAATGTTAAATAGGTCAATGAAGTCAATCCTGTACTAGTGACCAGATCTCAGGACTGGTTGGGGAGCTCAGAGCTTTTATTATTTCTATTAATAATCTGTATTAATAGCTCCCAAAATAGCTGAAGGGAAAAGAAGAGAGGACAACCAAACAAACCAAACAAATCACTATTCTAGGCCAAAACTGTGAACTTATCTCTTATCTCCAACCCCAACTTGAATAAGAGGTAGAGGTAGGTGACAAAATGAAAGGGCACTCCCAAGCCAGACCCAAGGAAACAGCTCTTCACTTTTCAGAAGGGAGGAAAAAAGTCTTATTTATCTAAGCTCTGCCCTATATAGTGACATCTGCTGGTTACAAATGTAATTATTCTGAATACAATTTGCTTTTCTCTCTTCTTGCTGCATTTTTTAGTAATATGTAGATTACAGTAGTAATAAACAATATATAAGTAATATATAATAGTTCATACTAGTGAGAAATTATATTAGTCATATATTGGTTCTATTAGTAATAGAATATATAGAACATATTGTGGATTTATTTTGTATTCCTATTATTTCCTTTAACATCCTTTTAAATTTAAATTACTAATGTAAAATAGAATATATTAGTAATATATAGAATAGGTCATATTAATAATATATAGGTTCTATTAGTAATAGATAAAATATATAGAACATATTAAAAAACCTATTATGCATCCCTATTATTTCCTTTTAAATTCCTGACTACTCTGAATATTTTTTTCATTGCATTTCTGGGATTCTCTAAGTAAACTGTCATTTTTACAAATAGAGATTGTTTAGCATCCTCTTTATCTATGTTCAATTCCCTCTTTTTTTCTTATTGTGTTAGGGCCTATTCTAGCTCTGGGCAATTACCTATTAGACTAATTCATTGATACATATACTCTTGTATATGACATTCTGAAGAAAAGGTCTTGAATAAATATGATCTGCTCATGTTAATTGTGAAAAGTTTGTAAGTCTAGGAACTGGATAAGGAGAGATGAGTTGAATCAGAATTCAGATTGTGAACAAATTTTTTTTTATTAAGATCTCTTCTTTTTATTGAAGTCATGACTACCTGTACAAATAAGTTTTCTCAGAAGTCTAATGACTCCCATGAAGAAAGATCTATTATCAATGAGAGCAGGCCTCAAATTAGCCACAAAGTAAGTCAGATTTTCTCTTTTTCCCTTTCTCTCCTCTTGGATCCCTAGGCAACTAGATCACAACAAAGATAGAGCATGGACCCGAGTTCACATCCCCGCCTCAGACACTTACTAGTGGCTATGACCTCAGGCAATTTATTTAACCTGTCTGCTTCAGTTTCCTCAATGGTAAAATGAAAAATAATAACACCTACCTCTCAAAGTTGTTGTGAGGATCAAACGAGGTAATATTTGGGGGGAGGGGGAAACTACTTATCACAGTGCTGGTACATAAGCAGCACTTAATAAATGCTTGTTTTCTTTCTCAACAAATTAGTTCAAGAAATGAGAAGCCATCCCAAATGTTGACAGAATATTTGTGACTGACCTGTGACAGAGCATTCCAAGCTTGTAAAATGATCTGCCACAGTTGGACACACTAACTTTACTCTAACATAGGGATGGCAACAACTTTAAAACAATGCTTAAAAAAAAAAAAAAAAAAAAAGCCCTATTTATGGGTAACAATTAATATCTTACAAGTAATATCTCATTTTCCCACCAATTATAACGTGGGATCTTGAAAATGAGAAAGTATATCCTCATCATATGTCAAAGATAAAGCTCTTTTTCTGTAAATGGAAAAGACTTGAGAAGATATTCTAAAAGATACCACATTATTATGCACCCCTAATCTAACTATGGACTTGGGAGATTTACTCCTCCCTCTAATTCCTTATCTAACACATACCCTAAGATCTCTATAGGGAATAATCTTTAATCAATCTCATTGTACACAATTTACATTGTGTATACATTTATACAAATGTCATGGAAGTTTTGTACTTAAATTTTTTTGTTTGATGTTGTTTCTAGCCTTCCCTTCTTCCCAGGGGAACACTAATTTACTCCAAATTACTGATTTGGAGGGAGTTTTTACTATCAAATGTAGGAAGTGAAATGGTTAGGAATATCTAATCAGGTATCCTCATTTTAACACTCCTAGATCTTGAACAAATAGCCTTCATTCAAATTGCTGATTGTTAATTGCCAATTGCTGATATCTTTGTCTCATTGCTGTAACTAGCATTACATTCTTTGACTTAAAAAAAAAAAAGTTTTATTCTCAGCTTAATATCAAATAAGGTAAGGATTTCCCTGTACAAAGTAGCACCCCCCCCCAAAAAAAAGAAGAAGATTGTACATGAAACTACACCTATGTATTGCATATAATTTACTTTTGCTTTTAAGTATAATCAATTAACAAATAACTTTCAAAGCTGTCCTTCTCATCTGTGTTTCCTTCTGTAATTCTTACTGTTCCATTCTATGCATTTTAAAAAAATCTATCAGCGATCTTTTTGTCATTCATTTTTCACTTTGCAAAGTGGTTTTTATTCATAAGATTATTATTGTATAAACTTTTCTCTTCTCACTTTACATAGGCTCATATACATCTTCACAAAATTATGTCAAATACTAGCAGTGACAATGGATATCTTCGTTTTACCTTGATGTTATTGAAAGACTTTTAAGTGTGACAATGGATATCTTTGTTTTACCTTGATGTTATTGAAAGACTTTTAAGTATATCTAAATTACAAATAATGCTAACTCTTGATTTTAGATACATATTGTTTATCATTTTAAGGAATGACATATTTATGCCAAAGTTTTTGGTATTTTTAACATGAGTGCTCTAAGTTGTTAAATTCCTTTTTTTAATCTACTGATATAATAATGCATTATTATTAATGTTATAAATATAATATACTATGTTTATAGTTTTTCTAGTTGAAATATTCCTGTTATCTTGGAGTAAGTTTAACAAGAGCTCATCAGAGCAAAAAAAATTACATGTATGTATATATATATATATATATACATATATACACATATATACCCATGTATATGTATACATACATGTATATATACATAAAACAAACTTATAAGTTGCATTTGCGTTAATACTTTATCACTTTAATAAGTCTGGAAATCAGCAGAATAACAAATCACAGTCTGATTTGTGGCATTTATCAATTTCTAAGATGTCGGTGCTCCTACTAAAAAGAACCTTCTTCAGTCTGGCTACAGCCTCCCCATTTATGTCTAACTAATAATAGTGAATAGTTTTTTTAAATTTCTTGCTATATTCTCTTGGCTAACATTTTTATATTTCTATTCATTAGTAGGAACTGGCCTATAATTTTCTTTATCTGTATTTTCTCTCCCTAGTTTGAGTATAAGGTTGACATTTATCTCAAAGTATTTAGCAAGATACCATCTATCATTTTAAAAAATTAATTAATATAATATAGGAACTAATTGTTCTTTAAATATTTAATAGGAATCATTTGTAAGCCTCCCTAGGCCTTGAGCTTTCCTTTTTTCCTTCTTTTTCCTTTTAAGGTTTTATTTATGGCTTGTTCAATTCTGTTTCTGAAATCAAGTTGTTTACATCCTCTATTTCTTATTCTGTGTATTTCATATTTTTGTAAATATTCATCCATTTCATTTAAAGGTTTGGGGTTCTTTGATGTGTAATCAAGAATAATCACTTCTGATTTAGCTTTCCTTCATTTTGATTTGTTGCAAATTCTCCCTTTACATTTTTTATTTCACTAAGCTGATTTTATACTATTTTTTAAAAGTCTGCTAGCATTTTGATTAGACTGTTTTTTCTCAACACTGGGACTTCCAGAAATATTGAAAGGATCAAGATAAAGTTTGTCTTCTTACTGATACCTACAACGTTTTTTAGAAAATGTGTTAGTTTTCATCATAAAACAATTGAAATATAATTGTCACTTAGAATCTACTGTCTAGCATAGCACGAGTTTCTACATTTTCAATTCTCATTCACTCATACACATAATTCTATGAGTTCAGATAGAAATGTTGCTGGTCAGGGTGAATTTCTTATGGTCCCAGGGCACCCCCTCCCTTTGCTTCTAGTCTGGTTTCAATATTCATCATCATGGGACTCAGCCCATGAAAAATAAATATTGGATGATTCTCTTAAATACACACACACACACACACACACAGAGAGACTTATGCCCATATTGAACATATTTTAAAACTACCATCTGAACCATTCAGGTCTGTTCTTTCCAAATTATTTCCAAAGTAGACAGTCTCAATGTATGAGTCTGAAGAATGGGAAGAGTAACTGAACAAAGATCCAGTCTTCCACAAAGGCTGAATGGGCTATTTGGGGAAGCAGAGGGTCAACATTTGTGGCTTCCAATTACTATCTTAATTAATATACCCTGTCTCTAACTCCCTGATCAACTATATTAATTTTAAGAAGCTGATAGGTAGGGAATAGGCTGAAACTGTTTCAATTGCTAAGGCAGTCACAGTTACAAGAATAACAGCTTATCTTTAATCTCCCTGGGTCTAAATTAGTCACTATGCTCCATAGCCATTCATCTTTGATAGCTACCCTCTGCATCATTCTCTCTTTTGCACAAAATCAGTCAATAGGCAACAAGCATTTATTAAGAGTTTACTATGTACTAAATTTTGGGAATCAGAGAAAGACAAAGATACGAAGAGGTAAGTAGCATGGTATGGTAGATAAAATGCCAGGCTTGTAATCATGAATATTTGGAATCAAATTCTACATTTGGCCTTGGCTATGTGAATCTAGGCAAATCAGTCACTTCACCACTCTGGTGCTTCTTTTCTTCAGCTATAAGTGAGGGAGTTATACCTGTTAGGTCCCTTCTAGTTCTAAATATAGAATCCTTCACCTGGAATAATAGTCTGGACCCTAACAGATATTGTTTTTTCTTACAGCAATACCAATTTGGCTTTCTCTAGTACCTACAATTATAAAATATTGCAACCTCAGAGTATTCCATCTACCAAGGTACAGAGAACATCAAAGGTAGATCTCGAGTAATTACCTACATTTTACTCTTTCAGGCACTCCTGCATAATTTGTCTGGTACTGTAGCCAATTTTCAATAACATCTTCTCCAACAGATGGTTCCATGTACTCCACCACTTGTACCAGAAACCTAGTTTCTCTTTCTATCAGACCTGTTCCTTCAGCTTTCATAAATCTTACAAAGGGAAAGGGAGAAAACTGCTCAGATCCTTTTGGAGATAATCAAAAACTAACTGGGTACCCATCAATTAGGAAATGGCGGAACAAACTGTGGCATATGAATTTAAAGAAATGTTATTATACCATCAAAAACAAATATAAAGTATTCAGAGAAATATGTAAAAACACATTTATGCAAAGTAAGCATATACTGCAATTATAATAATATAAACAAAACAACAATAAAGATCACTAAAACAGTGTCAAACTCTGTGTCTTTGTAATGATCCTTCTTAGTCACAGAGAAGAAACTAGGAAACTTTTCTTAGAGAGTTAGGGGACTGTGATGGGGACAGGGGAGAAGAATACTGCATCTACTGTCAGATGTGGTTTAATGTGTCAGCTGGTGTTGCTTAATGTTTTTTTCTTTATTACAAGGGAAATATTCATAAATGTTGTGCTAACAAAATAAAGGCTATCAATAAATCTAAAAAAAATTAAATAAAGAGAAAAAGACTAGGAAAAGAAAATGAGGCCAGCCTAGTCATACCTTATGGTTCTCATGTATGTGATTGTATGTGTATGTCTCTCCATTTCTCTTTCTCCATACAATGTTATTCCCAGAACCCCAGAACTAAGGAAGGGATAAATTCCATTTATCATTCTAAATGACTGGCCATGTCATTGTGTTAAAGAACTCTCATAGCCCTTTCAGTCCCTCTTCTCTGTCCCCCGTAAACCCTTCAAGTTAGCTGTTTTCAGAAGTATTAACTTTACAACTCCAAGAAAATGAAAGTGAGATGGGTAATCCTCATGGATCTTGACAGCCACTGGGACATTAGGGATAGACCTACAATTCTGGGAATGGAGTGGAGCAGGACATCCTCCCCAGGCAGATTTGGGTTTAATTCTTTGAAGCCACAAATCATATAATAATTTTTATGGGCAAGATTTCTATTATTACCCTATCAGTATGTCAAAATTGAAAGCTATGTAAGATTTCTCAAGAGGGGCTATCTATAATGCATTGCAGAACTGTGGGTAGGTGTTTTATGAAATGTGTTTTATTCAAGCTAGGATATACAACACTAACATTATTGAAAGAAATTGAGGGCCTGGTCGGCTCTTTTTAATATGTTCATTCTTCATGTTATAGTCCTTTAACCAAAAAGTAAAGTCGTATACATATTCAATTTAATTTAAAATTTTATTTTACCTGCTATTCATCTCTGGTGTCCAATGAAGAAGAAATATCCTCTTATTATTCCTGTATTACTTTCTGACAGTTCAATTTCTCTGACTGCTACGCCTCAGACAACTGCTAAAGAACAGCCCACAGGTAATTGCTTTGATCAAATTTTTTTTTGCCAAATCTTTTAGATCTTATACAGCCCCAGAAGAGAGAGTAGTAGAGCTCTGGGCCTGTTGTTCTATCCCACCAGCTGACTCCCTGGGGTTTTCTCTCCTCACAACACCTGCTCCACTCCCATTCCACACAACACGTCTAGATCTTTCTTGGATGACGGCTGACTCCCACCAAGCAAAAACAAAATAAAACAAAACAAAAAAACTTAAGGCATGATGGCTCCCAAAAGGACTTGCATTTTTAAGAAGGAAATGATGGCATCTCAGAGGTCATCCATCCCGACTCCTAGCTGATACATGAATCTCTTCTGCAACAAACCTGACAAGGGGCCATCTAGCCTCTGTTTGAAAACTTCTACCTCTTTCGGTCTAAAAGGGAAGTGGAATTTGCCAAGTTTGCAGTTTTGTATTACTCTCTCTTTCCCTCCCCAATCAATGTAATACCTTAGCATTTCAAACTTGATTTTCATTTCAACCACAGAAGAGAAGCCTCTTATAGTGTGAATTGCAATCACCTTGGGCTGGTTTAACCCAGAGGTGGTTAATGATCACTGGTCCAAAGCCCTCCTCCTAACACATGGAGCAGAGCCCACTTCACAATCACCGACCAGCTGAGCAGCTGAAATTGACTTGCTCAGCTGGTCCTCCAAATAAAGCCATTTTAAGAGTGCAATGTACCATAGGAAGCAATTTGTTTCCTTAAGATTTAGTACCAAACGTCTAGATTGATTTTGATTTGAAAGACAGAAGCTACTGCAAGGTGAGTAATTTTAAACTTAACATATTCCTCCTCTCAAGGAGTCGAACCATTAAAATTAGGTGCAAAGTACTTCTAATTTGTCAATCATTCCTCGTATAATTCTGTTCTGACATTACCCAGAAAATTGCCCAGGAGACTTTGCCTTTGACTCCTTCTAGCTCTACTTTTTCTTGTCTTGATCACAGCTTTAGTTCTCAACACATGTGAGGTCCTCCCCCAATGCTTTGGAGGGAGGAAGGACAATTATGAGAAAAATGGCCCTGATCTTAGAGTAAACTTGTCATCTGGAAAAAGGTTTTTTTTTCCCTTTCAAGTATATAGCATAACAAAGTCTTTGATTGACAAAGTCAGATTTTGAAGTACTGTTTAGAGATCTCAGGACCCTAAAATCCAGCACACAAGACAGATCTACTGCTGATATAGATAGAGAAGACACTTCTGCTCACCAATATTCCCAGTCTTATTATATACTGATATCCAATTATGCTTACTGCAGCTATCTTCCAAAAAAAATCATACTCTCCTTTCAGTTTCTTGTTAACTTCCTAATTACACATTAACTCAAGGCAGAGATCTTATCTTAGATGTAGGTTTCTAGGGATTTGGCTCTAACTTAACAGAGTCCCTAGAAAAGCTATCCCAGTTTCAAAATACCCTGTGGAACTACACTCATTCAAAACTATGGCTTATGTGTCCCCACTGATGTGTTTATTTCTATTATTCGGCCATAAGACATAATTAATTCAGGACAAAGACATTTGATAAATTAATAAGAGTATTTCCTTTCCATCCTAATCAACCTAGATGACACTGTCCCATAAATATATACTTTATTTATAGGAAAAATAGATGTGCAAGGACCTTATCCCAATCTTATTAAGCCTATTCTCCAAAATGTTCTGATCACTTTTGGGCCTGGATATTACATTGTGTCACTATTGTAACTAATCTCTCTCTTCTGTGTTTCAGTTGGAAAACTATCTCTTTCCTACAACAGTATTGGGTTCTGTCATTTCTCTTTTAGCTTAATCCTCCAAGCCTAAACCGCATTTCTTTTAGAATGATAGAGTGGTTACACATCCAATCATCAGACTAGAAGTAAAATCTTTAGCTGTGTATTCTCTATGAGGAGAAGAATGTGTCAGATAACTAGGTGGTTCAATAGATAGAATGATGGGTCTGGAGCCAGGAAGACCTGAGTTCAAATTCAGCCTCAGACATTTCCTTGCTACATGACTTTGGGCAAATCACTTAATTTCTTTAGCTGAAAAATGGGGGATAACAATACCATGTATTAGCTGTGAGGATCAAATAAGATGATATTTATTAAATGCTTAGTACAGAGCTTGGAATATAATAGATACTATAAAAATAAGAGTTATTTTAATTATTATTATATGCCATAGTCTTTGCTTTTAGGAACCAAACTGTTTTATATCACAGGGTAGCCAACCAGCTAATTAAAGCCTATAAGCTTTTAATCTGTCTTTAAACTCAATTCTTCCTGCTAGCAGAACCAATATCACTGTCCTGGTCCTGTATCTGACTTAAGGTTAGAAAATTCTCTTTTACCTCCCAATACTTGATTGTCATCCTGTACTACACTCAAATCATTTCAGGGACTATTTTCCAACAAGCCACAAAGGGCAGTCTGGGTGTTTTCCTTTAGCTCTCCAAATCCTTTTGGTCTTATTATGCAAATGAATATAAGTAAAAACAAAAGCTAAGAAGAGGGGCCATGATCATTGTCTATCTCTGACCTAAACCACATACTTTACATGTATATGGCCAACAATAAACTTTCCAGGTTTTGAGCTACCTTGCAAATGTTTGTGTGTAAATTCAAATCATTCCAATAAGTACTTTGACATAACAAATAGAATGCTGGGCCTGAAGTCACCAAGATTTAAGTACAAATCTACCCTTCAGACACTTAGTATGTGACTCTGAAAAAGCTACAGTTTTCTCCTTTACAAAATATGGATGATGATGATGATAATAAAGATAGTATTTGTTAGCACTAAGTGCAGTGCCAGGTATAGAGTAGATACTTCAAAAATGTTTGTTTCCTCCCTGTAAGGTGAAGGGATAGAAATAATGTTGTAAACCACCAAATGATAATAATAATGATAGCTAGAACACAAAGGCAATGTAACAGCTACTAAAAAGCTGGCCTTGTAGTCAACAAAGACTGGGTTCAAGTTCTACAACTAACACTACTGGTGGTGTGATCCTGGGCAAGCCATGTCACTTTTCAATGCCTCAACAACTCTCTGCAAGTTGTAGAACTTTTGCTTATCTGCTATAGTAGAGGAAATTTTTTCCCTTCCTCAATGAAATCTCAGATTTGGACCACCAGCCACATATCCCCAAGTTAAAAATAACTTATGTATAAAGACATAAAATATAAAATAATACGATACATTCATATTGGTAATGTAAGATCTTTAAAGAGTACCTTGTACCCTAGCATCTAGCACAATGCCTTGAACTTTGCTGTCATAATTCAGATTATTGTCCCATAAAGCAGTTGTGTGTTTCCGTCAAACATTGCTGAGTTAGGACAAGGAGAAGTGAGGGCATAAACTAACAACCAAATTTCTCTAGAATTGTAGATCACCAAAGTTGGAAGGGACCTTAGAAATAATCTGGGATAGTCTCCCAATTTGATACAACCACAATGCAAAATGCTCTGTTGACATTGAAAGTCCTTCAAAACTTAACTTCCTCCAACCTTTCCAATCGTCTTATACCTTATTCCCCTACAGATACTCTTCCATTCAGTGACCCTGGCCTTCTGGTTGTTCCACAAACAATGTACTCAGCATCTCAGCTCTGGTCATTTTCTCTATTTGGGATGTTCTGTATATTGACGTCTCTGACTTCTGTTAGATTCCAACTAAAATCTCATCACTTACTGGAAGTCTTTCCCAATCTCTCTTAATTCTATTGTCTTCCCTGAGTTAATTATTTCCTATTTATTACTATATAGTTTACATATTTTTATTTGCTTATTGTTTCCCCCCATTAGATTATGAGCCCCTTAAGAGCAAGGACTATCTTTTGCCTCTTTTTGTATCATTGTGCTTAGCATAGTGCTTGGCACATAGTAGGTATTTAACACATATTTACTCACTGACTGACATTAGTCAGAAGTAACAAATGGAATTTTCCTCCATTATCCTAGGCAGTGCAGCAAGGGCTCCAACAGATCCCAGATAGTGGCTCCCATACAAATAGAAAGATGAAGAAATAAAGCTATCCTTCACGACTGAAGGTAATGAGGAGTCAAGAGATAATTTTTTTTTTCAGCTAGGCAGGAAATAACTTGTCTGAGAGATGAGTTGGATTGGTGTTGCTGATAAGACTAAAGTTTTCCCCAAATCTCAGCAAGGGGCCTGGGGCCTCCGATGTTTCCTAATAAAATCTCATTAGGAAGATGCCAATTTATAATTTAACTAAGTCATCTGACAAATATTTATTAAGTACCTACTGTGACTAGTGCTGTCATAAAAAAATATTGCAATGACACGTTCTTTTATGACTAAAAAGGAATATTGAAAAGGGAAAACTGGGAAGGATAAAATTTGACAATGTTTATCCAGTTGTAAGTCTTATCTACCCTATTAGATTAATAATAAATCTCATTTGCATAATTTTTAGTTTTATATACACTATTTCATTTGAAACTTACAATGGCTTTATGGGGTAAGTGCTATTATTATCCCCATTTTAGCCCTCTCCCCCCAAAAAAGTGAGGCCCAGAAATGATAAATGACTTTTTTAGAGTCTCACAGCTAGACAATATATGAAGTAAAATTCAAACCCAGGTCTGCTGAGTTAGGACAAGGAGAAGTGAGGGCATAATTCAGTGCTGTCCACTATACAAACTGCCTCTTTTAATCAAATTCAATTCAAGAAATATTTATTAAATACCTACTGTGTGAAAGGCACTGTGTAAAGCATTAAAGATATAAAGATCTCTGATTTCAGGTGGAAAAAAACATAAATAATGGGAAGATCACAGAAGACTTCCCAGAGGAGGTAACATCTGAGATGATCTTTGCAGAAAAGAAAGGAATCAGAGAAGCAGAGATGAGGAGGGGACTTTCTGAGCAAAGGGAAGGGCAAAAGATAAAGTATCCCAGTAAAGGAACTGCTTATAGCTCAGTTTGCCTGAAATAAAGAGGAATCATATGAAATAAAAATTAAATGGGTAGATTCACCAGATTGTGAAGAATCTTAATTATCTCATTAAAGACTTTGACCCTTATTCTAAAGGTAATAGGGAGCCCCTGAAGATTTTTGATCGGGGGGAGACAAGGTCGACCTTGTTTAGCTATGATTATATGGGGTGACCCTGGAAGCAGGGAGGCCAGTCAGGTTGCTGTTACAGTAATCTAGAATAGAAATAATGAGGCCTGACCTAGTGGAGAAAAGAGAGCAGATAAGAGATGCTGTGGTTATAGAATCGACAAGACTTCACAAATGACTAGATATGGGTGATAAAGGAGAAACAATTCAAGGATGTCTCTGAAGTGACTGAGAGGATGTTGGAATCCTTAAAAGAAACAGAATATTTTAAAGGAGTTCTAGGGTTAAGGGGAAAGATAATGAGTTCAGTTTTAGACATATTTCATTTGAGATGCTGTGGACATCCAGGAGAGGACATAAAGAAGGCAAGTGATAATGTGTGACTGGAATTTGGAAAAGGGATTAGGGCAGAGACTTTTTCTTCATCTTTCTATGTCCCGTGTCTGTTACAGAGTCTTATGTATTGATCTGGTCCTTTCCAACAATGTAGGGACTTAAGAGAGGCTTTTACAAAAGAGTCAGACAAGCCAGTGATGGGTAAAGCAATAAAGAAGACTCTATTAGGGCATGTTTTAAATTACTTAAAGACAGACCCACATCCTGAAATAAAGGATCTGGAGGTGGAAGCATGGAAATCAAGAGCAACAAGGCTCTTCAGAAAAAAGCAAAAAAAGGAAAGGGGATCAGCAAGGTCTGACAAACAGGCTACTCTCAAATATGGCATTTCAAGTTTGCCAGATTTCTGAGACTCCTCCAAAAATGACAATATCTGGGGTCCTATTTCCTCCACACCAAAACAGCTCAACTACACAAGCAAGAAGGAAGGGTTCAAGGAAAATTCCCACAAAAGTCAGTGGGATGTTAGAGAATGGGGAAGGCAGGACTAAAAAAGAGGTAGTTAATTTACTGCATTAAATGCTATGAATCTCCCCTACCACCACAGGAATGAAGGAGAGGAAGGAAGATGGGGTGGAACTATTATATTATATATCAGACATTTAATTAGTGGCTCAAAATGAATTAGGGGATTGGGCATCTCTCTAATAAAAAAGTATCCATAGCTACAGTATGAGGAAAATGTGCCTTAAGCCCAACCAAGCAATTTATTGTTGTTTTCTCAAATTCAGTCATATCCCATTCTTTATGACTCCATTTAGGATGTTCTTGGCAAAGATACTGGAATGGTTTACCATTTTCTTCTCCAACTCATTTTACAGATAAGAAAACTGAGGAAAACAGGGATAACTTGCCCAGGATCACTTAGTATGTATCTGAAGTTGGATTTAAATTCAGGAAAATAAGTCTTCTTGACTCCAGATCTGGCATTCCACTGTATCACCTAGATGCCCTAAGCAATCAGAAAATAAAATTTAAAAGCTAGATGAGACCTTAGAGATCATCTAATTCACTCCTCTCATTTAAAAAATATATAGAAACTGAGGTCTACAGAGGTTAAATGACTTTTTCCACATAACTTAGGTAGTAAAAGTCAAAGCAAAGATTTAAATATAGGTCTCCACCTCCAGCTGCAGTAGTCTTCCCATTGTACTGTATCACCTCATCCCCCTGATTCTCTACCTATTCAAGTAATCTTTTGACTTATGTTCAATTTTCCAATTAGATTTTCCTGCTGTGGGAAGGCTATCTGACCCAATAATAAGGAAATTGATCTGCTTGACCTTTATATTTCTCAGTCAACTGATAAATTGGCAGGTGTTAAACCATATTATTCATCCAGTTTCTCGTGAGTCTAACTACAAATTGACCCCTTCAGAACTTCATCCTCACCAAGTGAACTAATAAGGTATTTCTCAAATAGGCAAAACCAAGGACAACTTAAGTACAACAATTTGGGCTGTGTTCTCACAATTTATAGTATGATCCATGCTCATTTATAAGGGGAAAAAAAAACAAACTTCATCAGTGTTTGCTAGGAAACACTCCTTTAGAGGCAGCTATGGATTCTTATTCATGAAACTGTTTTGCATCCCCACACCTCCGTCCATAAAGAAATTCTTCCAACTTTATATAATATGTGAACTCATTCTGAGAAGCTCACTTCAACACACCAGGTCCTTAGATGTAATAAATCATGTTTAGCAACTTCTTCAGAAATCATCACTTCAACTCAGTATCTTCACAGACTTTATACAAAGGTTTCTGACCTTCTAGAAACATCTCTTGGGCTCATATGTCTTAGCTGACATGGAGAAGAAAACTGAAAAACTGCTCCTAGAAAAGGGCCATTTGGTATCTTTAAATAAGAACAAAATGATTATTCTGTGCTATCTGTAATATGATTAATAATTCTTCCAATTTTTTTTTAAATTATGACTTTATCAATCTGGGTATTCCCTTTAGCCACAAAGATGACAAACTCTTTCTACTAGTAGATACGAGGTTTTATGGCTGAAACATTCATCTCTGATAGTCTCATCTTCTGATAACCCTCTATATATTTAGATAGGTCTAGCCTCAAAAGATAGATTCATAGATGACCACTGAACCCAATCTTAAAACATCCCTAAATTAGTAGAAGATATTAATTTGTGTTATACTATCTAACCTTAATGATCTCTAGGTCACTTCTCTTTTTTCCCTAAGAAATTTGATGCTTAGTTATTTATGTTTACCTTTCATTTATCCTGGAAAATATTTATGGCAAAGAATTTAGAGCACTGAACTGGCTACTTCAATAACTAATCAATTTTTTTCTTTTTTTAAGTTCAATTTTTTTTAATTTTTAATTCTAAATTGTCTTCACACACTTCCTCCCCACACAGCAAGAAGACAAGAAAAACAAAACCCATTAGAAATACATATATTGGGGGGGGGGGTGGAGCCAAGATGGTGGAGAAGGCACACAAGACTTTCTAAGCTCCTCTCATGACCTCACGACCAAAATTAAATTCAGCCTCAAAAATAGCACTTGACTGCTAAAATTCAAGAAGATCAAAAGCACAACAATGTACCAGCCGAAGATAATCTGATCGCCAGAGCAGGTTTGCTCTGAGGGGCAGGAACAGACCAGCGCAGGTAGGGAGATAGAAGAGACTAGGGTCCTGAGCAGACCAGGGGTGGGGGTGACCTCTGTGGCTAGAAAAGTTATAGAAACAACTCTGCCATAGGCTGACTGCTCTGCCTTGATTACAAAGCAGTAAACCAGCAGAGAATTTAAAGCCAAAGACAGAGGGTACTATTAAAAATGCCAGAACCTAACAAGATCTGGCTATACCCACCCAAAACCAGAAGTGACTCCGCACTGACTACAGCAGGGGAGGAAGTGTAAATTTCTTGAATAGTCCCATTTCAGAAAAAGAAATAGAACAAGCTATTAATCAACTCCCTAAGAAAAAATCCCCAGGAACAGATGGATTTCCATGTGAATTCTACCAAACATTTAAAGAACAATTAGCCCCAATGCTATATAAACTATTTGATAAAATAGGCAATGAAGGAGCCCTACCAAATTCCTTTTATGACACAGACATGGTACTGATACCTAAACCAGATAGGTTGAAAACAGAGAAAGAAAATTATAGACCAATCTCCCTAATGAATATTGATGCTAAAATCTTAAATAAGACATTAGCAAAAAGACTACAGAAAATCATCCTTAGGATAATACACTATGATCAAGTAGGATTTATACCAGGAATGCAGAGCTGGTTTAATATTAGGAAAACTATCAGTATAATTGGCCATATTAATAACCAAATTAACAAAAACCATATGATCATCTCAATAGATGCAGAAAAAGCATTTGATGAAATCCAACATCCATTCCTATTAAAAACACTTGAGAGTATAGGAATAAATGGACTTTTCCTTAAAATAATCAGTAGCATCTATTTAAAACCAGCAGTAAGCATCATGTGTAATGGGGATAAACTGGAACCATTCCCAATAAGATCAGGAGTGAAACAAGGTTGCCCACTATCACCATTACTATTCAATATTGTATTAGAAATGCTAGCTTTGGCAATAAGAGCTGAGAAAGAAATTAAAGAAATTAGAATAGGTAATGAGGAAACCAAATTATCACTTTTTGCTGATGACATGATGGTATACTTAGAAAACCCCAGAGATTCTACTAAAAAGCTATTAGAAATAATCCACACCTTTAGCAAAGTTGCAGCATACAAAATAAACCCACATAAGTCATCAGCATTCTTATATATCACTAACAAAATCCAACAGTTAGAGTTACAAAGAGAAATTCCATTTAAAATAACTACTGACAGTATAAAATATTTAGCAATCTATCTTCCAAGGGAAAATCAGAAACTATATGAGCAAAACTACAAAACTCTTTCCACACAAATAAAGTTAGATCTAATCAATTGGAAAAATATTAACTGCTCTTGGATTGGGTGAGCAAATATAATAAAGATGATAATACTGCCTAAACTAATCTATTTATTTAGCGCTATACCAAACAGACTCCCAAAAAACTATTTTAATGACCTAGAAAAAAATAACAAAGTTCATATGGAAAAACAAAAGGTCAAGAATTTCAAGGGAATTAATGGGAAAAAAATCAAATGAAGACAGCCTTAGCTGTACCAGATCTAAAATTATATTATAAAGCAGCGGTTACCAAAACCATTTGGTATTGGCTAAGAAATAAACTAGTTGATAAGTGGGATAGGTTAGGTTCAAAGGACAAAACAGCCAATAATTTTAATAATCTAGTGTTTGACAAACCCAAAGACTCCCAGCTTTTGGGATAAGAATTCACTGTTTGACAAAAATTGCTGGAAAAATTGGAAATTAGTATGGTGGAAACTAGGCATTGACCCACACTTTACACCATACACCAAGATAAGGTCAAAATGGGTTCATGACGTAGGCATAAAGAATGAGTTATAAATAAATTGGAAGAGCATAGAATAGTTTACCTCTCAGACCTGTGGAAGAGGAAGGAATTTATGACCAAAGAAGAACTAGAGATCATTATTCATCACAAAATAGAAAAGTTTGATTATATTAAATTGAAAAGTTTTTGTACAAACAAAACTAATGCAGATGAGATTAGAAAGGAAGCAATAAACTGGGAAAACATTTTTACAGTCAAAGGTTCTGATAAAGGCCTCATTTCCAAAATATATAGAGAATTGACTCTAATTTATAAGAAATCAAGCCATTCTCCAATTGATAAATGGTCAAAGGATATGAACAGACAATTCTCAGACAAAGAAATTTAAATTATTTCTAGTCATATGAAAAGATGCTCCAAGTCATTATTAATCAGAGAAATGCAAATTAAGACAACTCTGAGATACCACTACACACCTGTTAGATTGGGTAGAATGACAGAGAAAGATAATGAGGAATGTTGGAGGGAATGTGGGAAAACTGGGACACTGATACATTGTTGATGGAATTGTGAATACATCCAGCCACTCTGGAGAGCAATTTGGAACTATGCTCAAAAAACTATCAAACTTTGCATACCCTTTGACCCAGCAGTGTTACTACTGGGGTTATATCCCAAAGGTATTTTAAAGAAGGGAAAGGGACCTGTATATGCAAGAATGTTTGTGGCCGCCCTCTTTGTAGTGGCAATAAACTGGAAACTGAGTGGATGTCCATCAATTGGAGAATAGCTGAATAAATTGTAGTATGTGAATATTATGGAATATTTTTGTTCCGTAAGAAATAACCAGCAGGATGATTTCAGAAAGGCCTGGAGAGACTTACATGAACTGATACTGAGTGAAATGAGCAGGACCAGGAGATCATTATATACTTCAACAACAATACTATATAATGATCAATTCTGATGGACGTGACCCTCTTCAACAATGAGATGAACCAAATCAGTTCCAATAGAGCAGTAATGAACTGAACCAGCTACACCCAGGGAAAGAACTCTGGGAGATGAGTATGAACCACTACATAGAATATGTAACAGTACTTTCATCAAAAAGCATGACAATAATGTGATAACATTCCAAAAACCTATGGGATTCGGCCAAACCAATTTTTTCCACAAGCATTTCTTAAGGAAAAATTAATTTCTCTAAATGCTTAGATTAATAAAATAAAGAAAGAGCTGGTCAATAAATTGGGAACACAACTACAAAAGTTAGAGAAGGAATAAATTAAAAATCCCCAATACAATACCAAATTAGAAATTCTGAAAATCAAAGGAGAGATTAATAAAATTGAAAGTAAGAAAACTACTGAACTAATAAAACTAGGAGCTGGTTTTATGGAAAAAACAATAAAATGGATAAACCTTTCATTTGATTCTAAAAAAGAAAGAAAACCAAATTAACCGTACCAAAAATTAAAAGGGTGAAGTTATCACTAATGAAGAGGAAATTAAAACAATAATTGGAAGCTATTTTACCCAACTGTATGCCAATAAGTCTTCAATATAAGGGAAATGAATTAATATTTACAAAAATATGTTACCCAGATTAACACTAGAGGAAATAAAGTACTTAACCCCATTTTAGGGAAAAATTGAACAAACTATCAATAAACTCTCTAAGAAAAAATCTACAAGATCAGGTAGATTTACAAGTGAATTCTACCAAACATTGAGAGAACAATTAATTCCAATACTATATAAACTATTTGGAAAAACAGGTGAAGGAGTCCTGCCAAATGCCTTTTGTAATACAAATATGGTGCTGATACCTAAACCAGGAGGAGCCAAAACAGAAGAAAAATTATACACCAATTTCCCTAATGAATATTAAAGCAAAAATTTTAAATAGAATATCAATAAAGAGATTACAGCAATTTATCATAAGGATAATACACTAGGACCAAGTGAAATTTATATTACTAATGTTCAATATTAGGAAAACTATTAGCATAATGAATCATAACAAAACTAACAAATCATATGATTATTTCAACAAATGAAGAAAAAGCTTCTGACAAAATACAACACTCATTCCTATTAAAAACAATACGCAGCATAGGAATAAATGGAAATTTCCTAAAAATAAGTAGTATTTATCTAAAGCCATCAGCACCCATTATATATTATGGGGATAAGTTAAAAGTTTCCCTAACAAGATGAGGGGTGAAATAAGGATGTTCATTATCACTGCAATTATTCAATGGTATATTAGAAATATTAATTTAGCAATAAGAGAAGAAAAAGAAATCGAAAGAATTAGAATAGGCAATGAAGAAATAAAACTAATACTCTTTGCAAAATATAATGATAGTATATTTTGAGAATCCTGGAGAATAATCTAAAAATCTATTTGAAATAATTAACAACTTTAGCAAAGTTTCAGGATAAAAAAAAAACCCACATAAATCATCAGCATTTCTATATATTACTAACAAAGCACAGCAATGAGATAAATTCCTTCTAAAAAATTATAGACAATATAAAATGTTTGAGATTTTACCTACTAAGAAAAACCAAGAAACTATAGAAACACAATAACAAAACAATTTTCACACAAATAAAATCAGATCTAAACAACTGAAAAAATATCAACTGCACATATATAGATCAAGCCAATATAATAAAAAAGACAATTCAACTTAAATTAATTTACTTAGTATATACCATTCAAACTACCAAAAAATTATTGTATAGACCTAGAAAAAATGATAAAATTTATCTAGAAGAACAAAATATTAAAAATAGCAAGGGAATTAGTGGGAAAAAAATTCAAAGGAAGATGGCCTGGTCATACCAGGTCTAAAACTTTTATATAAATTAGCAATCACTGAAACTATTTAATACTGGCTCTGAAATACTGCTGGATCAGTGGAATAGGTTAGGTACAAAAGATACAGTAGTAACTTAACTATAGTAACCTCCTATTTGATAAATCTAAGAATTCCATTTCTAAAATAAGAACTCACTATTTGAAAAATATACTGAGAAAACTAGAAACTGTATGGCAGAAAACTCGATATAGAACATATCACACCATATACTAAGATAAGGTCAAAATGGGTACATAACTTGGACATAAGCAAATTAAGAGAGCAAGAGAGATAATCTATGGAGATAAAAATTTATGACCACACAAAAGACAGCAAACATTATGAACTGCAAAATGGATAGTTTGGATTATATATATATAAAATAAAAGGTTTTGCACACACACAATCAAATGCAACCAAGATTAGAATGGAAGCAGAAATCTAGAAAATAATGTTTACTACCAATATTCCTAATAAAGATTTCATTTTTCAAATATATAGAGAACTAAGTCAAATTTATAAAAATACAAGTCATTTTCAAATTGATAAATAAAAAAAAGGTAGAAGGATATGAACAGGCAGTTTTCAGGTGAAGAAATTAAAACTATCTAGATCCATATGAAAAATGCTCTAAAACACTATTGATAGAGAAACAACTCTGTGATTATCCCCTCACATCTATCAAATTGGCTAATCTGACAGAAAAGGAAAATGATAAGTGTTGGAAATGTGGGAAAATAGTAACACTAATTCTGGAGAGCAATTTAGGTTTATAGCCCAAAAAGGCTATAAAACTGGGCACACCCTTAGATCTAGCAATATCACTACTAGGTTTGCATCCCAAAGAGATCATAAAAAAGAGAAAAGGACCCACATGTACAAAATATTTATAGCAGTTATTTTTGTGGTGGCAAAGAATTGGAAATTGGAGGGGATGCCCATTAATTTGGGAATGGTTGACTAATTTGTGGTACGTGAATGAAATGGAAGCTTGAAAGACTTATATGAACTGATACTGAGTGAAGTGAGCAGAATCAGGAGAGCATTGTACACAGTAACAGCAACATTGTATGATGATCAAGAATGATACACTTAGCTATTTTTAACAATATAATGATCCAAGACAATTCCAAAAGACTCAAAATAGAAAATGCTACCCATATGAATACAGATTGAAGCATGCTATTTTCACTTTTTTGTTTTTAGCTTTTCTTTCTTGTGGTTTTTCTCTTTTGTTCTGATTTTTCTTTCACAATATATCTAATGTGGAAATATGTTTAACATGATTGTGTGTGTGTATATATATATATATAACAATCTTAATATAGGTTATGTATATATATGTATATACATATATGTATATACATATATATACATAACCTATATTAAGATTGTTTGCTCTCTTAGAGAAAGGATAGAGGAGAAAGAGAGGGAGAAAATTTTGGAACTCAAAAATCTTATAAAAATGAAGGTTGAAAATTATCTTTACACATAATTGGAAAAAATAAAATATTATTAAATGAAAAAAAAGAATGGTTGAACCAATTCACAGGTGCACCAATGATATATGAATATTCTGTAGATGGGGAAGTTCTTAAGAAATAAAATCTGATAACACAAATTTATTTTGGTGATAAAGAAAAGGAGCTCTGTTAAAACAAATTTGAATACACAGACCAACATGAATTTATTTTTTAAAAGACAGAAGCATGGACAAGTACTGAGGATGAATAGAAAACTAACAGTATACTGTAACAATAATCTCACAGAAGCACTAATGCTCAGAATGATGTAGGGCTAGATAGATCCTAAGAGAAAGCAGAGCCAAGATCATAGAGTAACAGAAGTACAGTAAACTTCCCTCGCTAAACTCCTACAAACAGAACTAGAAAATACATCAAGTAGCATCCTGATAGGGAAATCCAAGACAAAATCACAGTGAGTTATTTTTCCAGCCCAGGTTGGCATAAGGGGAAAAAAAGAGGTCTGTGGACACTGGGAAGCAGGTCTGGTCAGGAGAGAGTACCACAGGAGGAGTTCTCCAGCCCATTAAAGAAGGATGCAGTACATCAAGAGGAGGTCCTAGACCCATACAGGGTTCCCTGAGACCTATACCAAAACATCTCAATGGAGACAGGTGTCAAGTGGCACCTTTGTTGCTCATATTCATTTCCCAAAGATCGAAGGTGGACTGAAGAGAGGATTTGTTCCAACAGATTAAGAGTTTTAATTAACTACAAGCTAAGTATGAGTCAGAAAAAAATTACATTATAGCTAAAAATGTTAATAATATCTTGAGCTGCACTAATCAAACAGTATTCAGGATTAGGGGCACAAATAGTGCCATTACACTATGTCACCCAATCTAGAACATTGTGTCACATACTATCTAGAACATTGTGTTTAGTTAGTGATGTTATATTTTTAAAAACTAGACAGAGTCCAGATAAGGCATCCCAAAATAGCATAGAAATCATAGAGGATGCCATATGAAAACTGAATTATTAATATTTAGCCTAGGAAAAAAAAGAAAATTTAGGGGGAATATTCAAGAATGTACTAGTAGATGTTTACCAACTCACTCTAAATATACATGATACATTTTTAAGTTTAATCTGCATTAATACTTCATCAGTCAAGACAATCAACAAAGCAGTAAAACAAATAATAGACTGCAGTGCCTAGAGTCAGTAAATCTCATCTTTCTGGGTTCAAATCTGGTCTCACACTCACTTGCTATGTGATTGTGGACATGTCACTTCACTCTGCCTCAGTATCCTTATCTGTCAAATGAGCTGGAGAAAGAAATGGCCAACCATTTTAGTATCTTTGCCATAAAAACCCCAAATAGGATCACAAAGAGTTGAACATAACTGAATGACTCAAAAAATATATTAGAAAAGGGCCTGAGATCTGTCTTATGAGAAACTAAAACAAATATATAAGGCCAATTTAACCTAATAAACATTTACTAAGTCCCTACTACATATCAGGTACTGTGCTCAACATTGTCCTCAAGGAGCTTTTTTTTTTTTTTTTTTTTGGTGAGGCAATTGGGGATAAGTGACTTGCCCAGGGCCACACAGCTAGGAAGTACTAAGTGACTGGGGTCAGATTTGAACTCAGGTCCTCCTAAGTTCAGGGCTGGTACTCTATCCACTACACCACCTAGCTGTTCCCTCAAGGAGCTTTCAATCTAACGAGAGGGATAATACACCAAAGGAGGTCAGAGAGCTGACAGGGTGGAGGAAAGACACCATAAGATACAAGGCATAGGGATATCCCGTTCCTTGGAACTGAAACCAATCAGAGCAGAAAATGCAGAGTGGACAAAGAGCTATTCTTCAAATTGATATACTGTCAATGGATAGAAAACAAAGAATTCAAAATTTTCTCCAATCAATAACAAGGAAATGCAAAACAACTCTAAAGCTTCCCAGAAATCTGACAAAGACAACAAAACTTGGAGGGGCCAAAGAAAGATTGGTCCAACAATTGTGGCAAGCAATTCAGATTTATGCCTCCAAAAAAAAGTTTTCAAAAAGTTTAACCAGAGATAACCTTTCTAGGCATATACTTCAAAGAAGTCAAAGACAGGAAACACATCCCAGATACACAAAAATATTTAGAGCAGGATATTTTTGTAGTAACAAAATAGATCCTAAGTAGGTGCTCACTGACTGAGAAATAGCTAAATAAATTATGGTCAGTTAATGAAATTGATGAGGTTTAAATATGATGAGGTCTAGATTTAGGGTTGTCAGGGAACCAAATGATGAGATTAGAGTTCCTGGTGGTCAGAGAATTAAATAATAAAGTCTAATGGCAGGTTTGGGGTTCAGGGAACCAAATGAAGAGGTCTGGCTCCCCTACACCCCCTTGGGATTCGGTGCATGGGTCCCTACCCATGTTTTGGGAAACTCCCTTCTGGCGGTGCAGAGATTCTTCGTAAAGGAATTTACGAACCCAAAAAAGCTAAACTGATAAAAAGAAGTTTATTATTGGCATTGGGAAGACAGCCTTTACTATGCATGAATAGAAAGGCTGAATTCCTTAGTGGCAAAGTCCCGAAAGTAGTGGAGTCCTGGCAGAGAAGCAAAGTTTAGAGAACTCCCAACAGAGGGGCATAGAGAAATCCTGACAGAGAGGCATAAAGTCTCATTAGGGAAACAGGTGAGGGAGATAAAGAGAGGGTAGCACTGAAAGAGAATATTATTTCAGCGGGCAGTGATTTCCTTGGCATGGCATAGCATGGCACGGTATGGTATGTTAGGACCTCTGCAAAGAAATGAGTTTAAAATTGTTGTTTTTATAAGGAAGTCTTTGGCTACAAGCCAAAGTCTGCTCCCCTTCTCATGAGGCTGGTGGATGAAGTTGGAATTGAATAGAAAATATTCAATTGAAATAGGATGTTTCTCCAGTTCAATGGGATTGGTATCTCCAACTGTGGACTCAGCTAGCCCCACCCAGACACAGAATGAAGCTGCTTGTCCTCGGGTGGGGTCCCCACAGTGGCAGGATTCAAAGAGAATTTGTCCTTCAAGGAGTTTTAGCGTTTCAGGGTTCCTTCAAAATGAGCTGTAACTATGCTACAAAAAGCAATGAATATGAATTCCAGAAGCTTGGGAAGACTTGCATGAACCGATATATTCAGCGGAGTAAACAGAATCAAGAAAATCATATACACAGTAAATGCAATAACATATAACTAAGATGAACAATAACAAAATTAAACTTGACACTGCACAATCATAATGACCAAACTTGGCTCCAGAGAAAAGATGAGAAGACTTAATTTCCTTATTTTCAGAGGAAGAAGACCATGAGTATGAAATATTGTTTGTGCTGTCAGGCATGGTTGATCAGTTGTTTAGTTTTTGGAACCAATTTTTTCTTCTTTTTTATCTTTTTATAAAGGTAGGAAAGAGAAGATAAATTCAGAAATGAAGGCAATATAAAAACAAAAGATATCAATAAAATTGCTTTTAAAAGTGGGGAGTCAAAGAAAACCATAAAACAGTTTGGCAGGAAAGAGTTTTAGATTACCATCCTATACCATGCACCATATTAAATTTAAAAGTTATATCATAAAAACATAAAAATGGTAGCTTGTATCTTTGAAAAATATGGTTGAATAAAAAATTGGTTACCAGACAAAGGGTTTGAAAAATGTTAATTGAAGAATTTATAACCAGAGGATAAGAATGTTAGAAGAGGATTTAGATGGAAAAAATGAGTTTAGTTTTGCAAATCTTGAATTTGAGATACCTGTAGGATATCCAGATGGATATATCCAAAAGGCTGTTGGAAACACAGAAGCTCTCCTGAGAAGCTCAGGTAAGTCATGAGACAAATGTCATGCCGTTACAGTCTCATTTGTTCTTGCTTGTTTTCCTTTGTAACAATGAAAGGATAAAGATTTAGTGGAGAGGGAGGGTGGCAAATGAAGTATTTCCAGAAATGAGATGACTATGATAAAAAAAAAAGATATCAATAAAACCTTTTTTAAAAAATAAGTACAAATGATAAATATTTTTAAATTCTTTGAATCACAAAAATAAGATAAATTAAAATAACTTTGATATATCACCCTGTACCCATCAAAATGGCAAAAACAGAAAAAGATTATAATGGCCAGTGTTGGCAGGGTTATGGGAAAATAAACACATAAACTCACTTTGGTGGAGCTGTGAATTGCTCAACCTCTGCTAAAACACAATTTGGAATCATGTAAGAAAAGTGGCTAAAGCATTCTATCCCCTTTTGTTCTAATTAAACTATAATCATTAGTAAAAAAAAAAAAAAAAGGTAAAGGAAGGAAGGAGGGACTTGTACTCTTGGGCAAATAAATTCCATAAGTCTAAGATTAAAATATAGTTTTCCAATCTTGAATAAATTCCTGAATTACAGAGCTGGGATGGGTGATTATAGAAAATAAGATTATTTGACAGATGTTCCCAACTTTTGAGACCAATAGAAAGGACCACCATTCCCATCTACAACCCATTTGAGATTAAGTCACAGAATCTCAAAATTGGGAAGGACTTTGCAAATCATGTAATCAAACCCACTAATACTTTAGATGAGGAAGCTGAGACTCAAAAAGGACAAAGAAAATTTTAGACTTCTACTTACAGAACCTTCAATACTGAAAAGAATAGAGACCAGACCAAAGTACAATGGGGCCATCATCTCCTTAGTCCAAGACACCATTCAACATAAGATTGCATTAAAATTCTTGGCTGTCATGTCACACCATTTATTCATATTGAGATTACCATTCACTAAAACCTTTGTGTCTCTTTCAAATTGCTATCTACCTAACCAAGCCTCTTCTGTATTATGCTTTGGGAATTGATTTTTTTTAAAACCAAGCATAAAATTTTAGATTTATTCCTTTTACATTTTATCTTATTACCTTTGGTCCAAGGTTTTTGATGACTTTTGAAAGTATTAAACTCTGCATTATCCAATGCATTAACTATCCCTCTGTAAGACTTTATGTCTCTTATAAATTTGATAAGCAGATTTCCCTTTAAACAATTTTAAAGTAATGCCTCACATCAAATTTTGGAGTGGTAAAGCCAACAAAAGGTGGGAATGAAATATTGTTTCCAGCTACAAAAAAAGAGGCCTGTCTAGATACAAGCAGCTGGGGCAGTAACAGTTTTAGCAGCTCTCATTCTAGAGTTGGCAAGAGGATTGGACAACTGGTCAGAAAGAGATCACAAGGGATTCTTTTCTGGAACTGGGTATAATTAATGCTGATTGGCAATTCTATTGCAGTTTGAGAACAAAGAGGAACACTGGCAGTTGGTCACATGGGAGAAGGAACCTTTGTCATAGTACCAAAGCAAGAGAGCAATAGATTGTAGGGTATCCTGAGTAAATATCAAAACACAAACCATAAGAACAGTGATCATATCTCTCCCAGAATCATATCACCTTGAAAGCATCTAAAACTTGTTGACCTCCAGAACTAGCTCCAAAAACAGCAACATGAAAAAGTCTAAGGATCTCCTATCCCAAGTTGAGCAGAGGCCAATTTTACCATAAAGTTCAAAATAAAAAAAAATAGTCTGGTAAAATGAACAAACAGCAACAACAAGAAAAAAAGAATTTGCCTATAAAAATCTACTAGTATCTGATAAGACCAAAACACAAACTCAAAAAAAAAAATCACAATGTAAAAACATCCACCAAGAAAATTCTCAAAGAAAAATGCTAATTGGACCCAAATCCAACAAGAATTTTTAAAAGGGATAAAAATGAAAGAAGAAAAATTGGGGGAAGGAGAAATGAATGGTGCAAAAAAAACTATAAAAAAATAATTAAGTTTTGTAAAAGAAGTACAAAAATTACTGAAGAAAATAACTGTAAAAAAAAAAAAACTAGAATTAGCCAAATGGTAAAAGAGGCACAAAAATCTACTGAAAAGAATTTAAAAGCAGGAGTGGTCAAATGGAAAAGGAGGTAAAAAAAAATTTGTGGGGAAAAACACCTTAAAAAAACATAACTGGCCAAATGGAAAAAAGATACAAAAGCTCACTAAACAAAATGATTCCTTAAAATAAGAATTGGGCAAATAGAAGCTAACAGCTCCATGAGATGTCAAGAAACAATAAAACAAAGTCAAAAGAAGAAAAAAGAGAATATATAAAATATTTCATTGAAGAAATACTGACATGGAAAAATAGATCAAGGAGAGACAATTTAAGAATTGTTGGATTATCTGAAAGTCATGATCAAAAGAAAGAGCCCAGATGTTAATTTCAAGAAATTATCAAAGAAAACTATCCTGATATCTTAGATCCAGAGAGTAAAATAAACATTGAAAGAATCCACTGATCACTTCTTTAAAGAGATGAAAAATACCAGATTCCTACGTCAAAAAACAAAACAAAACAAAACAAAACAAAAAACAACATAGGTGTGGAGTTAGTCAGGATCATACCAGATTTAGTGTCTTCCTTTTTAAAGGAGCGGAGAACTTGAAATATGATATTCCAGGAGATAAAGAAGCTAGGATTACAAGCAAGCAAAAACTATGTGTAAATCTTCAAGAGGAAAAATAGGTTTTTGATAAAATAAATGATTTTCAAGTGATAAAAAGATGAGAGGCCAATAGAAAATATGACATTCAAATACAAGATTCAAAAGAAGCACAAAAAGGTAAATATAAAAAAGTAATTATAAGGAACTGAAAACAAAGTTAAACTATTTACATTCCTATATGAGATGATACATATAACTCATTATTAGAGAGTTAAAAGAACTCTGTATAGATAGAGGGCATAGATGTGAGCTGATTTTATAGGAATGATCTTCAAAGGGTGAGGGAAAGGAATGTACTGGAAGAAGGAAGAGAAATAGAATAGGGAAATTGTTCTCACATAAAATAGTTGAAAAAGAAAGAGTTTTTACAATGAGAGAGAAGGTAATGGGCAATTCTTGAAACTCACTTGTTATTAGAATTGGTTCACAGAGGGAAGAATGTATATACACAAACACATACACACACTTAGTTGTATATAGAAAAGTAACTTATCCAACAGAGAAATAGGAAGGGAAGAGAATCAGGAAAGGAGGAGATGATAAAAGGAAAAGGAAAGAGACAGAATTAAGGAAGGCAATAGTTAAAAGCACAAATGATTTTTGACAAGGGATAGGATAAAAAGAGAGAAGAAAGTGGGATAAAAGGAAATTCACAGTAATCATAACTATGAATGTGAATAGGATGTGCTTATTCATAAAATGGAAGCAGCTAGCAGAATAGAATCTAAACCAGAATCTAAAAATAGGTTGTTTCTAAGAGACACACTTGAAACAGGAGGATGCACACAAAGAGTTCAAATAAAGGGCTGGAGCAGAATCTACTATGCTTTCACAGAAGTAAAAAAGTCAGGGATAGCAATAATGATGTCAGACAAAACAAAAACAAAACTAGATTTAATTAAAAGATTATCAGGAAAATTATATTAGCTTTTTTTTTAAAGGACCATAAACAATGACTATCAAAAAACTTCACAGCAAATTTCTCTAATAAAAGATTCATTTCTCAAATATATACTGAGTATAGAACTAAGTCAAATGCATAAAAGTAAGAGCCATTTCCCAATTGAAAAATGTTCAAAGGATATAAACAGGAGGTTTTCAGAAGAAGAAATTAAAGCTATTTATAGTCATATAAAAATGCTCTGAATCACTATTGAATAAAAAAATTAAAATAAAAATAATTCTCAAGTACCACTTCACATCTATCAGAAACAATAAATGTGAAGGAGATGAGGGAAAAATAGGTATACAAATAAAGTTCAGTGGTCTACTAGACTGGTCCAACCATGCTGGAGAACAATTTGGAATTAAATCCAGGGCTACAAAACTGTGCATACTCTCTGACCCAGCAATACCATTACTAAGTCTCTCTCCCAAATAGATCAAAAAACAAGTAAAAGAACCTATATATAAAAAAATTTTATAGTAGCAAAGAATTGGAAATTGAGGAGATGCTTATTAATTAGGGAATGTCTGAAGAAGTTGTGGTATGACTGTGATGAAGTACTATTGTATTGGAGAAATTGTGAGGGCAATGAATTAATACAAAATGAAGTGAGAAAAGAGGCAGGAGACATGGCAACCACTCTCCAACTGATAAATGGTCAAAGGATATGAACAGACAATTTTCACATAATGAAATTGAAACTATTTCTGCCCATATGAAAAGGTGCTCCAAATCATTATTAATCAGACAAATGCAAATTAAGACAACTGAGATACCTCTACACAGCTCTCAGATTGGCTAAGATGACAGGAAAAGATAGTGACGAATGTTGGAGGGGATGTGGGAAACTGGGACACTGATGCATTGTTGGTGGAGTTGTGAATGGATCCATCCATTCTGGAGAGCAATTTGGAACTATCCTCAAAAAGTTGTCAAACCCTTTGATCCAGCAGTGCTACTACTGGGCTTATATCCCAAAGAGATTTTAAAGAGTGCAATATAATTGCAACTCTAAGTGAAGTATAATTTTCTTACTTTATTTTTATTACCTTTTAAAAATATGACTAAGATAGAGATATATTTTACATGATTTCACTTGTATAATTAGTTATCTAGTACTTGCCTTTTCAGTGGGTGGGGGATGAAGTAGAGGTAGAAAATTTAGGATCAAAAATTTTAAGACAAAAGAATGTTAAAACAAATAAATAAGAAATTAAAACCTCTAAAGTAGGATTTAAATTCGGATCTTCTTGACTCCAAGTTATCCAGCACTCTATTCTCTGGGAAGCTGATTTAAGTGTCAAGGGAAAGAGAAGAGTAATCAATGAAAGTCAAGACAGTTTACAAAGTCTACATTGAGAAGACAGTACTTGAACTGGGCCTTCAGGAATGGAGAGGAGGAGAAGGAAGTAGATGGTACAGTCAAAGGGATCTAAGTTTAAATCTGTCCTCAGACATTTACTAGCTGTGTGACTCTGAGCAAGTCTTTTAATTCTGGTTGCCTAAAAAAAAAGAAAAGAAGAAGAAGAAGAAGAATGGGGAAGATGTATATAGACAAGAGGAGGCATGTCAGTTTGGTTCTTCAATATAGATGGGTGGAAATACAGAATGAAGGATTCTTTTGGCTCCATCCTCTCTCAAAGAAGAAAAAAATTGTAATATATACTGCATGTAGGGAATATACCACCAATTAAGTTACAGTCTTTGGAAACACTGAAGAATCACAGCATTATCCTCTGCAATGCAAGGGTCCTCGGAACTAATTGTATTTACATTTTCATTCAATTCAAAACTTATAAAATTGTAAAACAGGCAAACTCCCTCATTGTAGAGATGAGGAAATCAAAGTATAAGGAGGGTGGAGGAGAGCTGGAATCTGACCTGTCTTCTCATTCCAGATGCAAGGATCTTTCCATTTTACTTCTGCTATTTCAGATTTTACACGTGTATCATTGTGAGAATGGCTGGCACCGGTGACAATAATAGAAAAGAAAAAGAAGCCAAGAAAAAGTAGTAAGAGGTCAACAATCATTAAACATTTGTTAAACAACTACTATGTACCAAGTATTGCGTGAAGTGCTGAAGATACAAAAAGAGGTAAAAGTTCCTGTGTTCAAGGAATTTACAATCTAATTAGAGAGACAACATGAAAGCAAATATATAGAAAACAAACTATATACAAGATAAATAGAATATAATTAACAGAGGGAAGACAGAAGAATGAAGGATTAGAGAAGATTTCACATAGAAGGTAGGGGTGGGAGGAGAGAGAGAGTGCTTCCTTGGGCATGGGAGACAGCCAGAGAAAGTACCCAGAGTGGAGAGTCAGAATGTCTTGCTTCTGCCAAGATGATGAATTCAAACCAGAACTTGTTCATTTTGTGGTGAACTTCCACACCCAGTTGGAAGTGTCCAGAAGACATTAGGCAGGTCAGGGCTACAGACACAAATGTAGGAATTATCTACAAATAACCTAAATTAGAGAATGAATTCCCATTCTCTATCTCTCATCGGGAGATATTTAGAGATATCTCTATCTCTAAGGTAAGAAGAGAGTAGTACCTGAATAGAAAAAAGTAAATCTATCTCTTTCAAGTGAATTCCATGGAGACATTATCCTTTAGCTAATTGAAATATCTTTAAGGGCTCTTGCCACACCCACTTCTTAGTCCCATCATCAAAGAAAGTTCACATTCATCTATCTTATCTCTGATTGTTGCCCTTATGTGTGATCAATTTTAGACTCTGGTATCAATTTGACTGTTATTGACATGAGGTGCCTTTAACTTGTACTCCTACCTATTTTTGAGGGGCTCCTCTTCCTACCTTATATGACATATTCTACCTTCCCTTTCTATCCATTTCATTCCTTCTCAACCTCCAGACCAGTCCTGCTGAGTTTTAGAGAACATAGCTATAAATTGGCAGTTCTCCATAAAAAGCACTGAGGGCAACTTTTATTCTGCTATTTTATGCTGGAAAAGGGGGAAAAAACTCCCTGACCTCCAAAATAGCAAAAATGCTGTTATAGAGGACATCTGGAAGAAAGAGCCAGGCCCAATGGGAACAACCCTCTGTCTGTTCTTTCTCACTGCTTCACTGTGGACTGGTCTTTGGCGTGGTGCAGGCTGGCAGGATGAAGGGCCCAGACATCCTGGTTCCTAAGGAGTCATGGTGCACTCAGCAAGACTAGGATTTGCAGCTGCTTACTGCAACTCTCCAGATGGGATCTGAACTATACAGCATACAGTCTAGCTATCACCTCCCTCATTTTGGACACCAGGCTTCTGTTGTGGCCTGGGATCATTAGCTCTCTTGGCAGGCAAACTGAGCTTACATTGCATTCCTGGGCTAGGACATAAGTGTTCTAGGAACTTCATCTATTGTCAGTCCTCCCAAAGGGGTGCCTCTTGCTTCTGAGGGAAACATTGAAAATCATTCCAGATAAAAAACAGAAGCAAGAATTCTCACAATAAATTAGCCCATCTCCTTAATTCCCTTTCCAGATAAGAAAGCAATAGGCAATTAAGACCAGCAACCCCCTCCCACTAACTTACCAGGCAGAAGATTTCTGGGGAAATAAGTAAAGGCATCTGAGCCTTCCTTTGTTCTCTATAATCAGGATAAGAGATATACAGGAATATGTTTCAAGAACAAAGGATGGGATGGATCACTGCCAATAGTCAAGGCTACTCTCCTCTAAGCAGAAACTGGTAGAACCTATGTGCCCAGAGCGCTCTCTCTCTCATCCCTGAAATGATTATTCTTTTCTGAATTTTCATAGTGACAGGCTGGCAGCTCTGTGATCAAGCTATGGCTCCTCAAGAGGTGGCTTTATCATTACTCACTGTGTAGCAGATGCTACAAGAAAGGCCTGGAACAACACTGAGATATGTTTGGAGCAAAGACTAAGTTCCATTTCTTGGCAACTAAGCTGAGAAAATTTTTAAAACATCCTTCAAAGGCTCAGGAAAAAATCCTGTCTGGTAGATACACAATCTCTATAACCACTGAGAAAGGAAGAAAAGGAAAGAGGAAGGGAAAAAAGAAAGGGGGAGAGGATAATTAGGTTCTCATAAAGCATCAAAAGGCCTAGAGGAAGCCTTCTAACAATTCACAGAAAGATATGAAGAAAGATCACCAGAGAAAAAAAGGCATGAACCGGCTACTATTGGAGGAGAGATGGTACGAGATTCTGAATCTACTAAAGATGGCATCAGGGAAACACAGGATGGAAAGGAGGTATGTTTGCAGCAAACATCCAGTTTCCTATTTGACAGAAGCTTCTGAGTCCTGAGACTTATTTGAGATTGGATAGCTTCTTTCATTGCTGTTGTTTTAAAGTATAATCCTCTCTTCTCTCTCTTATAGCACCTAACACAAGGTTGATCTTGGAACATGTTTCATCGCTGCTTACTGAAATGACTGGGAACCTGCATACATTCATTATGCTTCTGAGAGAGGGATTATACTTGTTCTACTTGGTCCCAGAGGGCAGAATCAGAAACACTCAGTGAAAGTTGCAGAGAGGCAGATTTCCCACTTGATGGAAGGAAAAGCTTTCTCAACAGTTAGAGCTATCTAAAAGTAGAACCGGTTGCCTCAGGAGACAGTGAGTTTCTAGTCACTAGGGTCTTCAATCCAAGACTGGATAATCATTTAGCAAGATGTTAAAGAAGGGATTCCTGTTCTAGAATGGATTGGACCAAGTAATGTTTGGGATCTCCATTAGCTCTGAGGTTTAATGACTGCTTTACTCTTGTTAACATATAAATTGATAAATCATTCAAAGGTGAATGTAAAATGATGAGGAGATTAACTCAGAAATGATTTTTTTAAGACTAAGGCTTCAGTTCTTATAACATCTCCTTAGTCACAGTTGATGCCATTTTAGAATCTTGATTATGGTGCAAAATTTGCCAGGGTTGGATATTTTATTTCTTTTTCTTCCACTTAAAAGTAGTTTTCCCACCAATTTCATGTAAAGATAGTTTTCAACATTCATTTTTGTAAGATTTTGAATTCCAAATTTTTCTTCTTTACTCCCTTATCTCTCCCTTCCCCAGGGCAGCAAGCAATCTGATAATAGTACATATACAATCATTTTAAACATATTTTCATATTTGTCATGTTGTAAAAGAAGGAAATATGACAAAAAAGAAGACAAAACCAAAAAAAGTGAAAATCATCAATTCTCATGAAAAATGAAAGCTTCAATCTTCATTTAGTCTCTATGGTTCTTTTTCTGGATGTGGATGGCATTTTTTCATCACAAGTCTGTAGAAATTGTCTTGGATCACTGTATTTCTGAGAAGAGCTAAGTCTATTGTCAATCATCACACAATGTTTTTGTTACTATGTACAATGTTCTGGTTCTGCTCACTTCATTTTGCAATAGATACCTTATTTCTGATCAGTTATTCAGCATTGCCATTAAATGATAATTAAACCCATTATCTCCATTTAAGTGATCTTGCCCAATAAGATCAAAGGAGTAGCACTTCCTTTAAAAGGAAGTTTAAAGTTCCTTTAGTGTTTTGGACTAACACAATAATAATCTTATCTTCTCCACTATTATTCTTTTCTAATGTCTTATCTAGGCACAATTTTGTAGTTTCAGTAAAGTATTAGCATATCTTAGAAATAGTTCTGGGCCAAATTTCTGACTCTTCTTTCTTGTCTAGATTACCTTGGGAAAATCACTTAGAAATCACAGGATTTAGAATTAGAAGAGACATTAGAGATCATAGAATCTACTTGCCCTTTTACAGTCACCATTTCTTCACCTTTAAAAGATGGTTTGGAATAGGTAGTTTCAAATGACCCTTGTAGCTCTGGATCTTAGATATTAATAAGTACTTATTAAATACCTATTGTGTATCAGGTTCTATGTTAGGTGCTCAAAAAACAAAAACAAAAATGAAACAGTACCTGCTCCCAAGAAGTTTATATTCTAATGGGAGAGACATTGTACATGAATAATGTATACATAAATAAATACATAAAAATAAACTCAAAATTGAACAGAGCTTTGAAGGAAATTAGTGATTCCAAGATATAGAGGTGCAAAGTGTGAGTGAATTCCAGACGTGGGAGCCAGCCAGTACAAGGCACAGAAATGGAAGATAGAGTACCATGTTAGAGGAACAACAAGATGAGTTTGGCTGGATGATTGAGTTCAGGAAGAGGATGAATGTATAAGATTGAAAAGGTAGGCAGAGGAGCAATTTGATCTCAGAAGCAATTAGGAACCTTTGGAGTTTATCAAGTAGGGTACAGACATGATCAGACCTGTAACTTAGAAAAATCATTTTGCCAGCTGTGTGAAGTATGGAAAAGGGAAAAGATATGAATAAGAGAAACCAATTGGGAGAGAATTACAATAGTATCATGTAGAGGGCAGAACTTTGGAGAAGTATACTTGAAAGAAGGTGTTAACTCAGTGAAATTGATGAGACAATGGTTATCTAGTTTACATGTACTAAGTACTTAGCATGGTGATATAATAGTTCTACAATTGATGTAATTGTAATAGGGTATATACGCTGAGGCTAAAGTCAGCCACTGACATTCTATCTTTGATCTTCCTAGTGATGGTTCTCCACACAGCCGGCACAGGCTCAATGTGGTGTAACAAACATGAATTATACATGCAAGTAGTGATATAACAAACAATATGAATAGTTTTGGACTATCTCTTGGCTGCTGAAGAAGGTGTATGTGTGATTGTTATTTATAAACCCTCCTTCTAGGACTCATAGAGGCTCGATATAATATTGGTAACGAGGGTAAGAGAAGAGCTTAGAAAGTCGCGTGTGTCTTCTCCGCCATCTTGGCTCCGCCCCCCCCACGTTCATGTGTGATTGTTATTTATAAACCCTCCTTCTAGGACTCATGGAAATCTTTTACAATACCATGTTGAAGGTAAAACATAGAATGTCAGTAGCTGACTTTGTCCTCAGTTTATATACCCTATTACAATTACATCAACTGTAGAACTATTACATCACCATGCTAAGTACTAAGTACATGTAAGCTAGATAACCATTATCTCATCAAATCCACTGAGTTAACACCTTCTTTCAAGTATATTTCTCCAAAGTTTTGCCCTCTACAATTCCAGAAATGAAAGAGGGAGAGATCACATTTCTAGAGAAAAGACATATGAGAAATATGTGAAAGGATAATATAAACGACAAGTTTTAGCAAATGACATGAATGGTAAGGGAGATGAAGAGGAAAGAAGGTACCTGGTGCAATGAGTTTTCAAAAGAAAGTCTCGGAGAAGAGTTAGGAGAGCAGGATAGACAAGACTAAAGGCATGTGTAGGCTTAAAATGTAAGGTCTGAGAGAAAGCAGCAAATCAGAAAGAAACCACCTGAGGATGGTACTTCCCAGTGTGTAAAGTTATTGCTGGAGTGAGCTTCCAGGATAGAAAAGTTTCTGATATATGGTAGAAGAAGGTCTGGAAGAAAATGAAAGGGTCCTCTATCAGGATGGAGGCAGGAGGGACTGTTCATAGAGAACAGGAAAGAAACAAGTCCATAGGAAGAGATTGAACGTTAGAGGGAGAATGATTGTAGGGACAATCTACTTGAGAAGACAGGAAAAGATAGAATCAAGGGAATATGTAGAGAGGGGTTACCATGGTGAGGAAGGCAACTTCATCATTAGAGATTAGAGAAAAGGAGGAAAGGATGAAGGACTGATGTCAAAAGGGACTTCTTAGGGACTGGCTTCTATTTTCCCATGAAAGTATGAAGTGAGGTCTTTGGCTAAGGGCTAAAAGAAAGTAGGAAGGGGATTGGGTATAATGCTAAAGGAGAGAAGAGAATGTTGGAAGAGCCTCCAGGGGAGACTGTCACCAAATCAATTAGATAGGAGTAAAAATATTGTCTGTGATGAGGGCCAAATTAAGATAGAATAACTTTATAGAAGACTCTATCTCATATTTTGAAACAAAAAGTTATTGGACAAGAACAGGATTTCTAAACAGCTGTGTCAGCAGAATTGAACCAAAGGGGAAAACTTTGGGCATGGACACAAAAATGGACTATTTTTTTTCTGCCATCCAAGAACAAAAAGAATTTAGGTTTGTGCTGGACTTGTCAGGACAATCTGGATTCAAATCTCATCATAAACAATTAACTGTCTGTTCTTCTATTTTCACATTTGCAAATTGGGAATGATAATAGCACCTACCTCACAGTGTTATTGTGAGGGTCAAATAAGGTAACAATGAATAAAAAACAATTCAGAAAGATGCATCAGCCTTGCTAAGTGCAAAGAGGTTCAACATTAGAAAACTGGCTCCTGGAAAATGAGTATTTTAGGCCTCAGCAGTTCACAAAAATCATGCAGCATCTATTTATAGTGGAAAAGTTGTGCTCTTCCTACATGGAAGGACCAAGAGGCAGTAATGAAATCCAAGAGTCTTGAATTAAGAAATGGCTTAAATGCAAACAAGATGCTATGAGATTAGACAAGAGAGAGATGACCAAGGATAGAGCACAAGGACAGGGTCCTGGTAGAAAAGCAAGCCCTGCAGTTATTAACTTAGAGAATGTTAGAACTTTTGGAGCCTTTTGAGAAAATCTGGTCCAAGCCTTCATTTGACAGATAGGAAAACTGAGACCCAGACTGATGACTTGCCCAGGGTCACAGAGTTAGTTAGTAGCAGTTTCCTAACTCCAGTTCCCTGTTCTTTTTATTAGCAAAATAGACAAATGGCCACACTCCCTGGGTTGACTTAATGCCAGTTTCTTCACAATTATCTCTTGAGTGTGGAAGTTAGGTTTTGCAATGAATTTCTGGCAGCAAAGGAAATCACTAGCAGAATGAAGTCAAGTCATCATGTTTGTACCCACACACACACACACACACACACAAGCTCATTTTTAGCTGATCCAGCAGTATAGCTGGGATTGCCTGAGGCCTTTGTATAGTTCTGGCTGCCCTACCTCAGGCATCAAAGCAACCTTAATGAGGCTGTGGAGCAGATAAGGAGAACCCTGCAGGACTCAGCAAAAGGCTCACTTACCAGCTTTGAAAGGGAGTCCATTTACCCCACGATCACATCTCATGTCCTCTGTGTAAACACCGGAACTTCCCACACACACCTCTGTTTCACTAGATGGGAAAACGTCTTCATTATTTGCAGAGTTTCTATTGAGCTCGATCTTCCATTACTTATCAGGAGAGCAGAAGTTGGTGAGCCAGCTGTGTGTGACTCCCAGAGTTGGATGTGGCCTCCAGGAAGGAAGGCTTCCCACGGACCAAAACTACTTTAGCCAGTCCTAAGTAGGCTGATGGAGAACTGTTTTCACAAGGAGACTCGAAATGTATAGCCTCTACACCAGTGTTCCTCAAACTTTTATTCTCAATATCTTTATCCTATTAAAAATGATTGAGGATCTGTCCAAAGAGTTTTTGTTTATGTGGTTTATAGTTACAGATATTGATCACATTAAAAATAAAAACTAATTATGAATTTGTAGACTCTCTGAAAGGATTTCAGAGATTCTCAGGATGCTCTGGACCAGACTTTGAGAACCACTGCTCTACACCATCATGCACCCTCAGGAATCTGGGTCTTCACAAACCTGGGGTTGGAATCCTAGAGGATCTCATTCCTAAACATACTCTTATGATCCAGTGATACTGACTTTCTTGCTCTTCCATCAACAAACTGTGCATTTTTCCCGATTGTCCCCCATGTTTGGAATTCTCTTCCTTCTCATTTCTGCTTCTTGGCTCCTCAGTTTCCTTCAAGGTTCATCTAATATTCCACCTACTCTAAGAAACCTTTCTGATACCTTTTAATGCTAGTGCCTTCCCTCTAAAATTACCTCCAATTTATCCTGTTGATACATAGTTTACGTTTCCCCATTAAGATCATAAACTCCTTGAAAGTAGACATTGTTCTAATGCTCTTGTGATGAAAAGAGCCATCTACACCCAGAGAGAGGCCTGTGGGAACTGAGTGTGGACCACAACATAGCATTTTCATTCTTTTTGCTGTTGTTTGCTGACATTTTATTTTCTTTTTCATTTTTTTCTGGTTTAATTTGATTTTTCTTGTGCAGCAAGATAATTGCATAAATATGTATGCATATATTATATTTAACATATATTTCTATCATGTTTAACATATATTAGACTACCTACCATCTAAGGGAGGTGGTGGGGAAAATGAGGAGAAAATTGGAACACAAGGTTTTGCAAGGGTTAATGTTGAAGAATTATACATGCATATGTTTTGAAAAATAAAAAGCTTTAATAAATTTTTTTTTCAAAAGATTCTCTTGAAACAAACAAAAAAAGGAAGTACATTGTTTGTTTTTCTCTATGTCCATAATGTTCGGCATGGTGCCTAGTACATTGTAAGTGTTTAATAAGTGCTTTTTAACTTGATTTGGGAGATGGAAATATGATGGGTATCCTAATTTCTCTCTATGACAACCTCCCTTCCTCTCTTGCCAACTACTTTATCCTCCAACTCTCTAATCCACTTGCCTGTGTATTGCTATATATATTCTCATTATCAATGAATACATCCCCTAAATCAAGTCTTGTTAACCTTTTTTGTGTCATGGATGCATCAGGCAGTCCTATGAACAACCTCCTCAGGGCAATGTTTTTAAATAAGTGAAGAAAATTTCAGTTCAAGCTCCCCCTGAAATCCATGCAAGGACTTTTTATTAGAGTATTCCTGCCTTAGATGAGAAGCTTACTGAAGGCAAGGATGTAGTTTCTCTAAACCTTGTGTCTGTCCCATTAATCTGAGCCTTGGGAGCAAGACACACAGCACGCAGAATTACAGAATCGCAGCATCTCAGATTTGGAATTAACTTCTGAGGTCATCTGATAAAACCCAGAATTTAACATATTCAAATCAAAGTTCTGTGTTTTCTGCCCTTTATTCCTGCTCTCAGAAGAGTCAGTGTGGCATATTAAAAAAGAATGATGAATTAGAAGAAGTTTCAATCTCTGCCACTTACTAAACTGTAAGACACTGGACAAATCACTTAATTTCTCTGGGTCTCAATTTTCCATCTGGAATAGGGATTGTCACATCTCTAAGTCACCTTTCAGCTCCAAATATATGATCTAAATTAAGGGATACCATCAGTAAATCAACATTTACTAAGCACCTACTATGTTCTAAGCATCAATCTAAACAATGGGGATACAAAAAAGGCAAAAGCCTGCCCTCAAAGTGCTTACAATTTAATGGGGGAGACAACATGCAAACAAATATGTATGTGTGTATGTGTATATGACATACATTATGATATATATGCATATATAACAAGCCATATACACAGTAAATAAATAGTTAACAAAGAGAAGGCATTGGAATTAAGAAGGATTGGGGAAGACTTCCTATAGGAAGTGGGATTTTAATTGGGACTTAAAGGAAGTCAGAGAAGTCAGTTTTCCTTCCTCAGACAAGGAACATGATTGGGACAGAGAATGCCCAGAATCAAGAAATAGAATGCCTTGCTTATGGGACAGTTAAGATGCCAACATCACTGAATCAGATTGCATCAGGGAATAATGTACAAGAAGACTGCAAAAATATAAGGGGGCTAGGTTATAAGGGGTTTTGAACGCCAATCAGAGCACTTTGTATATGCTGCTGAAGCAATAGGAAGCCATGGATCTTGAGAACTGGGATAACAGTGAAACGTGTATTTTAGGAAAATCACTTTAGTGGGTGAATAAAGACTAGATTGGACTGAGGAAAGACTAAGGCAGGCTGACCCACCAAAAGGCTACTGGAGTAATTGTGGCATGAAGAAATAAAGACCTGTACCATAGAGGTAACAGGATGAAAGGGGCAAAGAGGAGAAGTATTAGAGAAACATTGCAAGGGTGAAATCAACAGATCTTGGCAATAACTGGAAGGGTAGAAAGACAGTGAGAAAATTATTAACTCCTTGGTTGTGTGCCTAAGGGACTGGAAGGAAGGTGTTGCCCTCTATACTAATAGGGAAAATAGGAGATTGGGGAAAGTTTAGGTAGAAAGGTAATGAATTCTGTTTTGGATGTAATGAGTTCAAGATGTGATAAGATCAACAAGTACAGGGGGAGAAGAGAGGAAGGGCCAGGAAAGAACCTTGGAGTGACCCCTTGGTTAAAGGATATGATCTGGAGGAAGAAAAGGAGACAGAGAAGGAATAGTCAACTAGGTAGGAGGAGAATCAGGAGGAAGGAATGTCCCAAAAACTTAGAAAGAAGAGTATCAAGAAGGAATGGTCAACAGTGGCAAAGGGTATAGGATATATATCCCTCACTTGCTCTCTACCCACTTTTCTTATGTTTTATTTTTCCCCATTATATGTTTAGATAATTTTTAACAATTTTTTAAAGCTTTGAATTCCAAATTCTATCCCTCCCTTCCTTCCTCCCCTTCTCTCTCCCTGAGATGTTAAGCAAACCAATAAAGGTTGTACATGTCCAATCATGTAAAATATTTTCACATTAGTTATTTTCTATCACTTTCTAAGGATCAGAGTTCTAAGGAAGGTTTGTTGTTTCTCCCATATGGTCTGGTTTATTTCTCTAGCACCTCTATGTTAGTGATGTCTACATTTATTTGTTTTTTGTTTGTTGTTTTCATGAAAATAGCTTATTAGCCAGTTCCTACTATAGTTATACCAGAAAGCAGTTACTCTATAGACCTACCTCCACCTCCTCTAGGACTAATGAAGACTTGGGAAAATCAGAATACCACAACAGGAATAGTACAAGGGGAACATGGAGCTGCCACAAGACCATAAAACAAGGGCGTGTACTTTTAAAATGAAGGGTTATTTAGGAAAGATGAGCTTGACAGACCCCTGGGATCCTAGATGGAATTAGGTGCCTTACTAGGACCCCAGACAGAATAAAGCAGTCTGTTAGATTTTTAGAGGGTTCTTATATGGATCTAACAGCATCAGGCACTGGGGGAAGGAAGCAAAGAGCCTAGATCTAGAGAACGATGCCGATTCAAGCCAGTGGAGAAGGAGAAAAGACTCCTAGGAAACTGCTAGCTTAGTTAATATTCAAAGTCCCTACAAAGGAAAGGGACTTTGGGCCATAACTTCTGGTCTTTTTCTGACAATTACTCAGTTTTCCTATGAGGGGATTTCATTCTAATCAAGTTACTCAGTTTTCCTATGATGAGTTTCTGAGTTTCTGAACTTCCTTGGGCTTTGGAATAGAAAGACTATGGTGGTTATTATATTTTTCAACATTCCTTTTAATCTGGATGATTTCTTAGAATGTTGCATAGCATTCTCCCAGGACTAATACCCTATGAAAATCAGACATTTTGGAAGAAACAAGAGTTTCTTAACCTAATAGGTTCCTCAAAATGCATAGGCTCTAAATGTAGATTGAGCTACAGCAAACCCTAAGACTTCTCTCTACTAGAAAGGGGCAAAAAGCCAGTTATACCTCCAAAAATAATCCTGTCTCACTTGCACCATTATAAACTTGACCCATACACGACCATTCAACTGAAAAGTTGGTACTAGAGTCAAGACAGAAGTTGTTATACCAGTGAATAGAGTGTTAAGTCAAAATTTGGAAGGCTCATCTTTCTGGTTCAAATCTGGCCTCAGATACTTACTAGCTGTGTGATCCTATGCCAATCATTTAATACTGTTTGCCCCAATTTCCCCCTGCATAAGATCAGCTGGATAAGGAAATGCCAAACCACTCCAGTATCTTTGTCAAGAAAACTCCAAATGAGGTTATTAAGAGTTGGATACAATTGAAAGAACTGAACAACAAAAAATTACTCAATCATCCATTTATACTGGGAAGCAGTGACAATTCCCAGGAAGGGATATAAAATAGACCTACAACTGTAGGAGGAAAACAGAGAGAGTTTTGAACACACCATTTTTCTTCCCCCTACCTCATCCTTCTTGTCTTTAAGGAAGTTTTCTTCCCCAGCTTATAAAATCAAGTGACCATTCCCTAGGAAAACCATGAAACATCAGCAGGGAATTCTCACTTATTTCTCATCCTTTTCTAGAGAGAGAAGAAACATGTACCTTAAGAAAGGGAATGATGATTGTGATGTCAAAACCTCTGAGGAAAAGCAGCCAGGATTCTGCTAATTGTTGATGAAGCTGAGTGACAGTCATGTGCAGAAGTGATTTGTAAATCTCATTTTCCTAGAGCTTATTAGAAGACTCATTAACTGTACAACAGTACATTACTTTCTAAAATTCTGATCTAAGCAGAAAATTAAAATTATTTGCTAAATGACCTAATAAAATTGAATAAAATGTGCTTAGAAAATGAAAACTAGAGTAGACCAACCTCTGGAGTTGAGCTAAAAATAATATTCATTCCTTGTCCATGAAATTTAGAAAAGTACCTTTATTCACCTGTCACCTGCTGGAGGAGACAAGGTCAAGCCACCATCCAAAATGCCCTTTGACCACCTATAAGATCAGCTCAGAGAATGGAGCAAATTAGGTCTTTCTAGATAGAAAGAAAAATGTGTGTGTGTGTATTTTTTTTTTTTTTTTTTTTTTTTGCTAAAGTGCTCCATTTTCACCCGAGGGTGGCATTTATGCAAAGGCTCTTATAAAATGGGTCGGTTTGCTAACATTCCAGCAGTCATGGTGGAACGCTGCCAACCTTTGCTTTCAAACAGTAAGGCTGGGGTCAGCATGCCTCAGACTAATCCATTACTACTGTCACCAAGCAAAGGGGCCTGAGGGAAGGGGGAGAAGAGAGAGAGTGTTCTAATAATAACTGACATTTGTGTAGAGCTTTAAAGACTGCAGGGCACTTTATATCACATTTCCTTTGATCCTTACACCTACCTCATGAGATAAGTACTGTAAGTATTTTTTATCCCCATTTTACAGATAACAAAACTGAGCCTGAGGGAGGTTATTTTGTTTTATTTTGTTTTTTAATGTGCCCAGCTCACAGAGATAGTAAGTTGGGATAGGATTTGAACTCAGGTCTTCTTGATTCCAAGATTCATATTCAGTCCATTATGCTATTTGGATATATTTCTTTTATTGGTTATATATGATTGTTACATTTGGTTAACACTGATACAGTGATCTGCCATCCCACTGATATGGTCCTACCATGAGTACAAGCCATATCTCCTTCATGTCTTGCAAAGAAAATACTAAATGGGGTCACAAGGAGTTGGACACAATTGAACACAACAACAATATCTAGGGGCACTAAGAGGTGATGTCTTATATTAGAATCTCTTTCTCTCTCTCTCTCTCTCTCTCTCTCTGTCGGTCTGTCTGTCTCTCTCTCTCTTTACAACACTTTAAGAATAAAGTCTTCCACCCTTCCATACCCAGAAAGTAATCCTTTGGAATGAAGAATAGAAAGAAAAAAGAAAATAAAACTTCATTAAAAAATAAGACAATACCAATAGTATTGCACTCAAAAAAAATGCACTTCTCTACAAAGAAGGCACCTTTTCATTTACATTGTTGTAATCTCTGGCTCTGCTTACTTCACTCTGCATAAGCTTTGCCAAACTTTATTTTATTCTTCAAATGTACTGTTTGTTATCGCACAATAATATGTGCCAAACTCTCCTTAGCTATTCTATAATTATGGTTATCTATTTTGTTTCAAGTTGTTTGATGATAGGAAAAATGTTGCTCTTAATAGATGTATATGTATATGGCACCTTTCTTCCTGTCTTCTGTCTATTTTGCAATAAGTGCCTAATAGTGGAATCTCTAGGTCAAATAAGATGAATCTTTTAGTCTCTTGGAATAATTCTACATTACTTTCTAATATAAGGTTTATTCTAGTATAACTCCAGACTCTTGCCTGAAAACTAGGTCTGTTACATTTCAACCCACCCCAATGGTTCTTCAGTGACTATACACAGTTGGAAGTAGGGCAATTTCTTGTCTCTGATATTGGCTCAAGCCCCCACTAAATTGTTCTCCCAACCTAAGGAAATCTGAGCACACCAGCTTCATTTAACCACCAATATAATCAAATTAGCTGTTATATTTTCTTCAAAGTATTAGCAGAAACATACAAACATTTCCCCCAACATCTCAGGGGCATAATCTGCATCTCCCCTGCCCAACACAACTTCAGTCATAATATTATCTAGCAGATATGGTAGAAAATAATCTTTGAAGGTTAATTTCTTCATCCCACATGTTTCTATCATGAACATTATTTATGAATAAAAATCTTTATCAAGCTTTTAAAAAGATAAGAACTCAGGCACATTGATCATAGAATCACAGGATCATAGATTTAGAGTGAAAAGAGATGGCATATACCATCAAATCCAAATTTGTTTTCATTTTACATGTAGATATTCTGACCTCTGAAATCCCAGTTCTCAAGGCCAATGGAGTCTGATCTCTAAAGCTTGAACTGGCTACATCTCCTTAGTATTCTAGGGAACACAGTGAAAAGGTCTTGGGAGTTTAAATAACATACCCAAGATTACAGAGAAAAATTTGAATCCAAGTCTTCCTGAATCAGTTGTTGTGATGTTATATCTTTTCAACTGTCTATTTTTTTCTATTGGGCTTAATAATCACACTTCATCAATATCTTCAGTATCCTCTGAACCTCTGACTGGTGGGCCAGAGGATGGAGCAAAGAACTCCTTCCCAAGTTACTGTGTAAAGAATGCTCCCATGTTAGCCATCTCTTCATTTTCTACCTCTACTCATTTGCTTTCCTTTAGATTTGACTCCATCATTCCCCTCAAAACAGGAGACTTCCCATTCCCCTGTCCCTTTTTCAGCTTTATTTTGTGTGTTGTCTTCCCCATCAGTCTATAAGCTTTTTGAGAGCAGAAACTTTCTTTTTTATATTTGTGTCTCTAGCACTTAGCACAGTGCCTACCTGACACATAGTAGGTGCTTCATAAAAGTTTATAGACTGATCATAAAAGTAATATCCATGAAATTTTCCATTCATTTGTAATCCTTCTTTTCTTTTAAAATATATTTTTTAAAAATCTTGAATTTCAAAGGTATCAAAACTTTTTCATTTTAACTTGGTAATCAAGGAAACAGTAATAATATACTATATTGTGTGGATAGAACTATGGAGTAGTAAACTGTATTTGCAACATACTTTTGTATAGCATCACATATGATCCACACAAAAACCTCAAGCACTTCAGTGATTATTTTACACATACAGACGATGGGATCCAGAGAAGGTAAGGAATTTTCTCATAGTCACATGGGTCATAATTGCCAAAAAGGGAATTTAAACTCCATTGTTTCCTGACTCAAAGTATATGCTCAACCAATATGTCATGCTCCCTTTCCATCTTTTTAAAGCATAATCTCGCCTTAGACTTACAAAATTGATGCTACCCTTTGACCCAGTGATGCTTCTACTAGAGTTATAACAATGTTACTAAGAAGAAAAAGAAGTTTAAGATTAGACTGCAAAAATAATCTGTATTTTTATTTCTCACTAACAAAAAAGAGGAAAAATTGATGAACAAAATACTATTCACTATAATGACAAAAAAGAACTGTTTGTATAAAAATATTCATAGCTGCTTTACTTATAATAGCAAAAAAACTGGAAACAGCCTATCTATCCAACAATTGGGGAATGGCTGAATAAATTGTAGCCTATTAACATAATGGAATATTATTATGCTGTAAAATACCACTAATATGAAAGATACAAAGAAATATGGAAAGACAAATACAAAGTGATGCAGAGAGGAAAAAACACAGAAATAGAGCAACCACATATGCATTAACTGAATATCTAAAAAAAGAAAAAAAAACCTGAAAAACTTTTAAATTGCAAAGAAAAGAAAAAAAGAAAAAGGGCTGTAGAGAAAATATAAATAAGTTATTACTTTGTTAAGTTTACCAATGAATCACTATAAACATACATTTACGAAAAGCCCACTCTGTACCAGGTACTATGCCAGATACTAGAGATACAAATATTAATGAAATAATTTCCAGTCACAAGAAGCTTACATTCTAATGGAGGAGACAAAGAGGACATATGTAAATATATGTGGCATAAATATAAGGAGAAAAAATACAAAGTAATTAAATACAGAAACTGGGTAGTGTGGTAGATAAAGCACCAGGCCTAGAATCAGAATTCTAATTCAATCTGGTCTCAGATACTTACTAGCCGTGTAATCCTGGGCAAATCACTTACCCGTTTGCCTCAGTTTTTTAATAAAATTTATAAAATGAGCTGAAGGAAAAGACAAATCACACCAGTGTCTTTGCTTAGAAAATGCCAAATGTAGTCACAAAGAATACAATGCAACTGAACAAAAACAACAAAAACTAAATTCAAGGTGGTCGGGAGGGAAGGCACAGAGTGGGAAAGAGAATGAGGAAAGGTTTCATATAAAAGGTATTGCTTGAGCCACATTTTGAAAAAACTGAGGGATTCTATGAGCAGAGGTGAGGAAGAGGACGCAAAGTGACATCAAATATTGGAAAATATGACTCAGAATCAAAAGGCCAGTGACTTATATCACCTATTCAGAAAAACCATTATCTGTCATGAGTGTAAAGCAAGGTGATTAGGAAAACCCCACATTCATTTGAGTCCTCCTATCAACTGAGTGAGATTGAAGAATGGACGTTGCCCAAAAGGGCACAACCCATACAAGGATGCATGCTTCCAAGTCTCTTACAGAAAGAACATCAGCGGTCAAAGAAGTTTTCTGATTGTAGGAAAGAAGTTCTCTGTGTCCTCATACCTACCTACATAAAAGTTGCCCCTTCTGATAAAGGTCATAGGATCATATATATAAAAGGGACCTTAGAGGCAAAAAATAGGCAGTCTTCCTGATGCTAAATCCTGGGCTCTATTTTTTCCTTGTTATCTCCATAATTTCATCAAGGGCCACATCCTCATCCTATAATCTCATCAAGGTGTTTGAGAAACATTCGAATTAAAAGAGACTATCTAATCACTCCTGCAACCAAAAATTTCTTCAAGAGAGTCAGAAGTGAGAGGACACAAAACAAGCATCAAGTAGAATTTAAACATTCCTTATAGCTATCCATCTTCCCTGGAGCATCTCTGAGGTCAACCTGACCTCTCTGGTACACTTTTGGGTTAGACAATTTCTAGCCACAAAAAGTTCACATAATATGAAAATTGATAAGGTTTTCAACCTTATTAACACAATATGATAAAATATATTCCCACAATTCCCCTCCACTTCTGCTCCTATGAAATCCTTAGTCATGTCTTTCTGGAAATCCTACATAGAGGATCCCTTCAATGTCCTAAAAGCCTTATTCAAGGCTAAATAATAGTTATATCTTTATTTTTTTTCCTTTACCTTCTACCAAAGTCCTTCTCTTTTCACTGTGGTGCAGAGGTATCTCCGAGTTATAGAATGGTGGTCAGCTCAGTGCTGGGCATATTCAGTTCAGTCATTTCAGTTGAGTTCAACCCTTTGTGCCCATTTTTGGGGTTTCCTTGGCACTGATGATCAGCACTGGAGGAAGAATTCCCCATAGTGATAAAATGAAGTGCTCTTATGTTATAAGAAATGAGAAAACAGAGGTTGCTAGATGGTTCAGTGGCCTTGTAGTCAGGAGAACCTGAGTTTAAATCCAGCCTCAGACACTTTGACACTAGTTGTATGATCCTCAGGCAAGTAACTTAATCCCAGTTGCCTTACACACACACACACACACACACACACACACACACACACAGAGAGAGAGAGAGAGAGAGAGAGAGAGAGAGAGAGAGAGAGAGAGAGAAAGAGAGAGAGAAGGAGGAAGGGAGGGAGGGAGAGGGAGGGAGGGGGGAGGGGAAGAATGAATAATTTATGTAATAACAACAATGCAATAAAGACAAAATCATTTTTCCTTAATATTTTATTATTTACTTTTAACATTCTTCTTAAATTTTGAGTTCCAGATTCTCTTCTTCCTTTTCATCCTTTTTCCCACTCATTGTATGGTGTGTGTAACATGATAAAATTATACATGTGAAATCATGTAAATGTAATATTTTCATATTAGCCATATTTCCAAAAAGCAATAAAACTAAAGAGAGAAAATTATATTTCAATTTGAACTTAGAGCTCATCAGTTCTCTCTCTGGAAGTGGACAGTATTTTTTCATTGTAAATCCTTTGGAAATGGATTATATTGATAAGAGTAGTTACAACTGTCATAGATCACAATTGGTCATCATTATAACATTGTTGTTACCATGTATAGTGATCTCTCCATTCTTCTCAGTTCACTTTGCATTATTTCAGATAGGTCTTGGAATATTTTTTTTCTAAAATCATTGCCTTCTTTTTTTCTTACAACACAGTAGTGTTCCATCACAATCATATACGACAATTATTCCATCAGTTCTCTAATTGATGAGTATCCTTTCAATTTCCAATTCTTTGCCACTACAAAAAGCACTACTGTAAATGTTTTTGTTTTCCTTTTTCTTTGATTTCTTTGAAATATAGATTTAATAGTTGTATAGCTGGGTCAAAAGACTTGAACAATTTTATAGGCCTTTGGGCCTAGTTACAAATTGTTCTCCAGAATGGTTGCACCAGTTTACTAATCCATTAATGTACCTATTTTTCCCTCATTCCCTCGAACATCTGTCATTTCTAAGGGGTGTGAGGTGATACCTCAGTTGTTTTAATTAGCCTTTTTCTAAACAATAGTGATTTAGAGTACTTTTTCATATGACTAGAGTTTTAATTTATTTTTCTAAAACCACCTAATTATATCCTTTGACCATTTATCAATTGGGGAATGGCTCCTATTTTTATAAATTTGACTAAGTTCTATACTCAGTATGTATTTGACAACTGAGATCTTTACTGGAGAAACTTGCTATACAGTTTTTTGATATCACATCATTGTCTATGGTCTCTTTTAGCGTAATATATTTTCCCTAATAATCTCTTTTAATTAGGTCTATTTTTGGTTTTGCTTTGTCTGATTCTGTCATGATTGCTATCCCTGCCTTTTTACTTTGGCTAAAACTTACTAGATTCTGCTCTAGTTCTTTGAATCCGTATCTTTCTGTTTCAAATGTCCAATATATTTTTGGATTCTGATTTCTAATCCATTGTCCTGTTTCTATTTTATAAGTGAGCTTACCCATTTATATTTATATTATCATTATTATGTATTTCCCTCCATTCCATTTTCTTCTGTTTCTTCCTGTCTCCTCCTTCCTTTTCTCTCTCCCTCTCCCTCCCTCCCTCCTCTCTCTCTCTCTCTCTTTCTCCCTTTCCCTCCCTCCCTATTTTGTCCCTCTTCAAGAGTCTGTTTTGTTTGTACCCACTGTCTTACGTCATCTGCCTTCCTTTTTATCAAGGACAAAACTTATATGAACTATGACCATTCACAATTATAAAACACTGATGATAAAATATGCTATCCATTACAGAGACATAATGAATTTAAATTACTTATCAGCCATTGGAAAAATTTATTTTCCCTATCTATCATATTTATTATATATAATTCTTTTTTTCTCAATAGAGTGGAGGAGTGGGAGAGGAAATAAACTTGTTAATTTTTTTAAGCAAGGAGGTGAAGGGGTTTATGCTACACTGCATACCTTTCCAGACGAGGTCACTGCATTATTAGTTTTATTTAACTGTTTTACTTGATTACAAAAGACATCTCATAAAGTAGAAATAAGTTGTTAATGTTTGTAACGTAAAAAAACAAAACACATCCATAAAAATTAGTTATCAAAATATTTTTAAGTTCACAAATCCTAGATTAAGAATATCTGTTCTAGGATAAGATTCAAACCATGCAACCTAGCATTTAAATCCCTCATAATCTGCACGAATGTTTGTGGCAGCCCTTTTTGTAGGGGCTAAAAACTGGAAACTGAATGGATGTCCATCAGTTGGAGAATGGCTGAATAAATTGTGGTATATGAATATTATGGAATATTACTGTTCTGTAAGAAATGATCAGCAGGATGATTTCAAAAAGGCCTGGAGAGACTTACATGAACTGATGCTGAGTGAAATGAGCAGGACCAGGAGATCATTATATACTTCAACAACAATACTATATGATGACCAGTTCTGATGGACCAGGCCATCCTCAGCAACGAGATCAACCAAATCATTTCCAATGGAGCAGTAATGAACTGAACTAGCTATGCCTAGAAAAGAACTCTGGGAGATGACTAAAACCATTACACTTGAATTCTAATCCTCTATATTTATGCACACCTGCATTTTTGATTTCCTTCACAAGCTAATTGTACAATATTTCAGAGTCTAATTCTTGTTGTACAGCAAAATAACGTTTTGGTCATGTATACTTATTGTGTATCTAATTTATATTTTAATATATTTAACATCTACTGGTCATCCTGCCATCTAGGGGAGGGGGGGGGGTAAGAGGTGAAAAATTGGAACAAGAGGTTTGGCAATTGTTAATGCTGTAAAGTTACCCATGCATATATCCTGTAAATAAAAGGCTATTAAATAAAAAAAAAAATCCCTCATAATCTGGCTCCAACCTACCTTTCCAGCTTTATTTCACATGACTCTCCTTCATGCACTCTGCATTCAAGCTAAATTAGGCTACTAGCTGTTCCTCAAACTTAATATGAGGTCTCCTGCCTTTATGTATTTGTGCAGGTTCTCCTCCTGCCTGAAATGCACTTTTTCCTCATTTACTCTTGTCAAAGACTTAGGGATATAGTAAACTATAGAAAGGCCAAGTGTGTTATGGTCCATGAGATCACAAAGAGTCAGACACAACTGAATGATTGAACACCAACAAAAAAGCTTGTCAAAATCCTTTTTCTCTTCAATGAACAACTCAAGAAAAGGCAAATTATCTTTTTAAACATTTTAAGAAATAAATTTTAGAAGACTTATCAGATACCACCCACTGTATAAACCCTTTCCTGATCCTCGTTGTTCCCCCCACTCCCCACCGTGAAAATCTACTCTTCCTCCTAGAATTTCCGTAGGGTTTTTTGTATCGCTTTTGCCCTCATTCTCTCCTATTTTGTATTTTACTTCTCTGCATACATGTTGCAACCTATTCTACCCGCAAGTAAAATTTAAGTTCTTTAAGGCAAGAAATGTGTCATTTTTACCTTTGTACCCTTCAACATTCATCTCAGTGCTTTTTCCATTTAGTAGGCATTTAAATGTTGTTGAATTTAATTTTGTGGGCTCAATTCACAATCTCATCCTCATCTTTGAGAATCAGGAACTCATTTTTATCAGCTCGCCCATGGATAATGAGGCTCTGGGGACAGATTTGCGATCACCAAACTCATATGAGGCTGAATGATAAACTAGACTCCAATTTATTAATTGACCTTGAGAAATAAAACTGCTGAGCAGACTGTTAGCCTCTCATGGATCAGTCAGCACATTCTCCTCCCCACATGAAAGCCAATTGGGAAAATGAATGAAGATCCCAAGCCAAGAATGGTGACCAGAGAGAGTCTGAGGAAAAGAAGAGTAGATGATTTTAAATGGTATTTTCATCAAACCATGGTAACCTGTTCCACACTACAGAGAGAAACCCAGATATGACTATGAGAATGTCTCTCCAGAGCAGAACTACAAAGACATCAACTAGTCCTTTTGCTGCAATAACACTTTATAAGATTTTATCATTAATCAACAGAAGACTCTGCAGGAACAACATTACTTGCATCATATAAGTTAAAGATAAATACAGTTACATGGGACAGTGGATAGAGAACTGATCCTGGAGACAGGAAAATCCAAGTTCAAAGCTAGTCTTTAGAAGAGACACTAGCTGGTGACCTTGGTCAAACTACTTAACTGTTTGCCTCAGTTTCCTCATCTGTAAAATGAGCTGGAGAAGGAAATGGCAAGTCACTCCAGTATCTTTGCCAAGAAAACACCAAATTGGGTCATTTAACCTCTATCTACCTCAGTTTCCTTATCTCTAAAGTGAGAATAATAATATACCTGCCTACCAGGGTTGTTGTGAGATACTTGTTTAGTACATCTGTAAAGTGTCTAGCTATTGTTACTATTCACTACCATTTCTAGAGTTATAGTTTTTTAATATTAACTTCCATTTCAATTGGTTTCTCCATGATGCAATCCTGTAGAAATATCAAAATTAGGGAAATGTTATTTACTCTGCACCATGGGAAAAAGAAGGTACAGTTGTTAGAAACTAGTCTGGTAGTTTTAAAAAACACCCAGATTTGAGTCCTGTTCCAACACTATTAACCCTGGGATCTAGACATATAATTTCACCTCCCTGAGCCATTCAGTTCCCTCTTCTATAAAATGGGGATAATAATAGTGTTGGGATAAAAAATTTTATGAACTTTAAAGCACTTCAGAAATGTGAGATGCTCCCTTAGAGATGTAAGTTATTACTTCAACACATTCAAAGAACTATGATTTGTGCACTGAGGACACAGATCACAGCCCTTCTTTGATTTACTAGATGTTTTTCAGGAGTTGATGGGAACAAAGAATTCATCACACTTAGGACAATATAATGATGTGTCTCTCTGAACTTGGAGAGACTAGTCCTCAGACAATGTAGATGCAGTCCATCATTGTGTCTTTCCAGCTGAGTAAAACAGCTCACTTGAGCTGGCTTTTTGGTTAAAAATTTCTTTGACCCTGGTTTATATCTTGAGCTCTCTTAGCCTAACCTCAAGAAGTAGGAATCAAAGAAGATGTCATCCATCATTGAATGCCTTTGTACAAATAGTCCCCCATGCCTACAGTGTATTCCCTTCCCTACACCTCACCTTTCTTGCTGTTGTTCAATCTTGTCTGAATTCTTGTCATCCTATTTGGAGTTTTCCTGGTAAAGATATTGATTTGACATTTCCTTCTCCAACTCATTTTATAGCTGAGAAACTGAGACAACCAGGGTTAAGGGTCTTGCCTAGAGCCACATAGCTAGTAAGTATCTGAGGCTGGATTTGAACTCAGGAAGATGAGTCTTCCTGATTCCAAGCCCAGTGCTCTGTGCCACCTAGCTGGGTCCCACAGAATACCAGCTTTCCTTCAAAGAACAACTCAGATATCACTTCCTATATAAATCCTTCCCTGTTCTCCCCAAGTATCAGTACTATCCCTACCAGTACAACTTAAGTATCTTGAGAGCAGGTACTGATTTTTGTCTTATTATCCCTAGTACTTAGCAAATTCCTGGTATATGGTAGTTCTTAATAAATGTTAAACTGAGCAGAATCGAATTATATTTCTAAACTAGTTTCAGAGCAAGTGACTTCTAGGAATATTCTCATAGGCAATTAATGGTTTTCTGTGAGATGTGCATCCTTCTTGTATTCATTCAGGATACTTTGATTTTCTTCCCACTTTGGAGACCTATAGTTCTCTACCTACTAACCATGGAGGGCAAAAGAAATCTCTGCTTTTATGTTATATCCATAAATTTCTGTCTACATGATGGATGAGGAGACTATTTTGTTATCAGGCTCATGATATTGCTATTGGTTTCTTAACCTCTTACCTCTTTCATTTGAATCTAGGGTCTATCTATTCTTACTTTATGAAAAACGTGGCAAGATACAGAATTTTTTTTCTCCAAACAAATTTCACTTCTCTTCCTCCTGAGTGTTTTGATTTTTTTCTTTTGTCTTAGTTTGAGACTCATTGTTTCCAACCATCAGAAGTACGTCTGAATTTCATCTAAATGACTGTGTTTTTCAAACTATGTGGCTATAAACAAGTTGTTCAACCACTTATCTGAAACTCAGTTTCTTTATATATAAAGTGAGTATAATAATTACTTCAGTACCTGCCTCATAGGATTACTTTGACAATGGGGAAAAGGGAGGAATGGAAAAGGGAAGGATGGGAAGGAGGAGGGGGAAGAAACAAATAGAGCAAAGAAGGAAGGTAAGAAATGAAAGAGGGAAAGATCCTAGTTATGTCCTCTCATTACTTAAAATAAATTAACTTCTTCCAGTTATAAAGTAGACAGTAATTATTCCTATAGTGACCCTCCCTTTTCCAAGAGTTTTCTTTCCAACCATTTTGCCATTCCTACCTCTTCTCTTTGCATTTTAAGGGTTGAAAATACTCTAGGAGGTTATAAAGAAGCAGACAAAGTTTGTATCATGAACTCACTTCATGAAGCCTACATCCCACTTCTTAGAAATATAGTGATATTAAAGGGGAAACTAATTCTATTTGTAACACTTGCTACTCTGTCCCTCTTTCCCTTATGGCCAAATATGCTACATTTCACCCTTCCTCTTGGGTTTTCTGGTATCTGAAGGAGTTTTGTGTTAAGGACCATGCCTAGGTGAAGAGGCAGGTCAATTCTCTGAGAGCCTCCACAGCTATGAATCATAACCCTTGAAGACGCTGCAAAACAGCCTTTACAGATGTTCCTTGTGGAGTGGGAATGAAATAAATTGGAGGCAGAAGGAAGAGGAGAGAGGTCAGAGAAGGCAACTGATTCTCAGTCTCCTTGTATCATCATCATCTTCTCACATGAAGAGATCCATTCTATAGGTCTGAGTTAGACTGCCAGCAGCCACTGGCAGGTGGTTCCTGTATCACAACAGTTTGGCAGTGCTAGGCTCTCTGCAAATGTCTCCCATCCTCCTTATGGTGCTTACTCAATTGTAAGAGTAAATTCTCTGCACTCTAGGTCCATTTAACAGCTAAGGATAAGATTGGCTTTTACAAAGGAATCATTCAAAAGTATAAATCATAAATATACAAATTTACTTCTTCAACATGTGGGAGTCATAATACTCCTCCATTTCACTTATCTCATACTTTCAGGAGATAGGGAAGGAAATTAGGTTCATAACTTAGCTCAGATCCTATCAAGTATAATCCCATGTCCAAGTCCAAAAACCGTTAAGGCTCAAATCCCAGGTGTCCTGGATTCTCCAAGCTTCCCTGCTGAATAGGCTGTCTATAACACCCCAATTGGAGCCCTAGCTGCAAGATTACCGTGGTTCAGGCTGTTGGGTTCATTTGAAATCACCACCATAACTTGAAACTGGAAAAGACAACAAAGAACAGAAATTCCAAGTCCATTTGTCAGGAGCTAAGATAAAAGAGAGGGAGAACTGGGGAAAGAAGTCCTTCCCCATTTACTAGTTCAATTCATGGATACCATGACATGGGTGAACTATGATCTTCACTCTGTACACATCATAAAAAAGAGTACAGGGGAAAAAAATGACTGATTCAGTGTGGCCAATTCTAAAAACAAAGCCTATTCTAGTTAGGTAGCCATATGTAATCAAAGAAGGCTACCCCTATGCATATACAAAGTGTATGTCAGGAGTCCTCAAACTACGGCCGGTGGCCAGATGAGGCAGCTGAGGACAATTATCCCCCTCACCCAGGGCTATGAAATTTCTTTATTTAAAGGCCCACAAAACAAAGTTTTTGTTTTTACTCTAGTCCAGACCTCCAACAGTCTGAGGGACAGTGAACTGGCCCCATATTTAAAAAATTTGAGGACCCCTGGTGTATGTGGACACAGAATATCTTCATTTTAGACAAACTGGATATACCCAAACAAGTCTCACAAGAAACCTCCAAGTTAAGATAGACTGTGCATGCTTCAGAGACTCCTTACATATTACAATAGTTATCAAAATAATTTTTTTTTAAAAATTTTACTAAGCAACCAAGTATGCCTGATTTAGATGCACAAGATTTTGTCCAGGAACTTAAGTATTGTATTTCCAAGAGTCATATTGGGAATAACAGGGAATAAACGTTTTTCTTGATCTGTCCCCCCAGAGTTTCAGCATTTTTGTAGTGGCATATACCAATCAATCCCCATCTTCTACTAATGTTTTGGTATGTTCATGGGCCGGGACCACCATATGGATTTTTTTTAATTTAACCCTACTAGTAAATCCATGAACTTTCTACTTAGAACCACTTTGAATTATAATCCCTATAACCTTAGTTTCCCAGAAAATAATAAATTCTGGGAAAATGGTCTTTCCTACATATGATTTGTTTCTGTTACAAGTCAACTCTACTAAGGATGTAAAAATGGGGATGAGATTGTTCAATGTGAAGACCTTTTTTTGGATCTATTCTTCATGAATAGCCTTATGAACAAGAAATGTTAGACAACCTATTCTGATCACCTCATTTTAAATATGGTTTCCCTGTGCCCAGACGAATCAATTCCCAGAGAAGTCTTAAGAATGGCTGGTAGATGTCACAGTGGATAGAGTCTTGTGCCTGAAGTCAGGAAGACCTTAGTTCAGATCTGACCTCAGCTACTTGCTAGATATATGATCCTGGGCAAGTCATTTAATCCTATTGGCTTCAGTTTCTTCTTCTGTCAAATGAGGTGGAGGAAGAAATTGCAAATCTCTGCACTATCTCTGCCAAGAAAACCCAAATGGGGTCACAAAGATTGAACATGACTGAAACAATGGAATAACAAACAAACAAACAAAAGAATGAAGAGGCTAAACTAGATCATCTCAAGGACCCCTTCCAGTCCAAAATATATGATCCTACAATTCTAATCCCATGTTCCTTCTTGAGATATAGTAAGCACTGCACATAGTATACACTTCAGAAGTGTGTGTGTATATATGTAGTTATACATGTCGTGTATGTTATATTTTATGTGTATTCATGTTATATGTATATGTTATATATAACATGTGTATTATCTAGGTAAATGTATATATAGCTATATGTAGAAAGAGAAACCTATATGTGTGTGTGGCAGACCAAAACACCAAAGTATCAAAATTGCATCCATTTATGACACAAGAATTCTCAGGAAAGAAGCACATAAAACCAGGGTGATCAGTCCAAGCTTTATTAGGGGATTTATTTTTAGGAGTCCCTGCAGTAGTACCTTGGCGTGGTCAAGAAGTATCAAGGAATATCCATGTGTGTAAGTCCATGTTGGAATTTTGTTCTTTAGTTTTTTATATTTTTTTAAACTGAAACAACTTAAGGAGAGAGTAGGCTGAAACATGTAGGATGTGGCTGAAATAGCAGGAAATATAAATGTTCAACCAAGATAAGAGTTGGTTGCTAACCTGCCACACAGCATTCTTGACCTAGCTAGAATATTTGTGAGTTTCTTGTCCATAATTGCACCCATGATCCATTTAATCCATAATCTAAGACTTCATGATTGGCCTGTACAACCTCTTCTTTCATGCATTCAGGATTCCATAAAGAAAGAGCATAGCAGGGGTCTAAGAGCTTTGTTGCCATGATATTTATGATTTGTAAAAGCATATAGCACACCAACAGTATAAATACATGTCGGCATAAGGGAAGAACATAATGTGGCAAGAATAATAGAACATTCATTCATTGGAGCATATTGGGTGGACTTGGTTTCATTAACAAAAATATCTAAATTAACAATAGTCATTGCCCCTCAGTGGTTCAGCTCTCCAGGATGCTTCTCTATGAGCAAAGACAGGCATAGATATGCCAGATACAGCAATTGTTCTTCATATGGCACATAGTACATCCAATGTATTTACTGATTCTCATGTCCCCAATGGGATCAGATTATTTAACAATATAATGGAATATCCAGGATGACATATATAATATTCAATGATAATGATTAGTAACAGCTTGGTAATTATAGGGTTCTTAGGGGAAATTCTATGTCTCTAGATGTTTATATGAATAAAAGAGAAAGAAGATCAATGAATTGAGCATGTAACTAAAAGATCTAGAAAAAAACAAATTAAAAATCCCCAATTAAATACCAAATTAGAAATTCTGAAGATCAAAGGAGAGATTAATAAAATTGAAAGAAAACTATTGAACTAATAAACAAAACTAAGTTGGTTTTATTAAAAAAACAAAATAGATAAACCTTTGGTTATTTGATTTAGGAAAAAACTAAATTATCAATATCAAAAATGAAAAGAGTGAATTTACTGCTAATGAAGAGGAAATTAAAACATTAATTAAGAACTATTTTGCCCAATTTATCCCAATAAACCTGATAATCTAAGTAAAATGGATGAATACTTACAAAAATATAGATTGTCCAGATTAATAGGTGAGGAAATAAATTAATTAAGTAGTCCCATTTTAGAAAATGATATTGAGCAAGCTATTAATGAACTTTCTAAGAAAAAATCTCCAGGACCAGATGGATTTACAAGTGAATTCTACCAAACATTTAAAGAACAATTAATTCCAATAGGGGAAGAAGGAATTCTATCAAATTCCTTTTATGATATAGGGTGCTGATAACTAAACCAGGAAAGGTCAAAACAGAGAAAGAAAATGATAGACCAATTTCCTTAATAAATATTAATGCAAAAATCTTAAATAAAATTAGCAATTATAACCAGGTAATTACTATGACAAAATAGGATATATACTAGGAATATAGTCTCATTGTATCTAAGGAAAACTATTAGATATTTAATAATTAGCATAATTAACTATATCAATAACCAAAGTAATAGAAATCATATGATTATATCAATAGATGCATAAAAAGCATTTGACAAAATACAACATTTATTCCTATTGGAAAACACTAGAGAGCATGGGAATAAATTGAGTTTCCTTAAAATTATAAGGAGCATCTATCTAAAAAACCATAAGCAAGCATCATATGCAATGGAGATAAACTAGAAGTATTCTCAATAAGATCAGGGGTGAAAAAAAGTGCTTGCTATCGTTACTACTGTTCAATATTATTCTAGAAATTGTTAGCAATAAGAAAAAGAAATTGAAGCAATAAGAAATAAGTAATGAGGCAACAAAATTCTCTCTTTGCATATGATACAATGGTATACTTAAAGAATCCTAGAACTCCTAGAAACAAAAACTACTAGAAATTACTAAAATATTAGAAGCAATTAACAACTTTAGTAAAGTTGCAAAATATAAAATAAACCTATATAAATCATGAGCATTTGTATATGTTACCCACAAAGTCCAACAGCAAGAGATAGAAAGAGAAATCCCATTTAAAATAAATATAAATAATATAAAAATATTTGATTGTTTACCGGCCAATACAAAGTCAAGAACAAATAAAGTTAGTTCTAACAATTGGAAGAATATCAAGCATTCATGGATAGGCTGAGCTGATAATAATAAAAATGACAATTCTACCTAAATTAATCCTCCTATTCAGTGCCATACCAGTCAAACTGCCAAGAAATTACTTTATAGAGCTAGAAAAAAAAGGGTAATAAAATTTATTTGGTAGAACATAAAGTCAAGAATTTCAAGGGAATTAATAAAAAAAAAAAAAAAAGCAAAGGAATGGTCTGGCTATACCAGAATTAAAACTATACTATACAACAGTGATTAGGAGAACAACAAATAGTCTACCTCTCAGATCTGTGGAGAAGAAAAGAATTTATAGTCAAAGAAAAACTAGAGAACATTATAAAATGCAAAATGGATGTTTTTGATCATATTAAATTTTAAAAGTCTATACAAACAAAACTAATGCAACTAAGATTAGAAAGGAAGCAGAAAACTAGGGGAAATTTTTGTATACAGTGTTTCTCATAAAAGCTTCATTTCTAAAATAGAGAACTGATTAAAATTTATAAGAATACAAGCTATTCCCCAACTGATAAATATCAAAGGATATAAACAATTTCAGATGAAGAAATTAAAGACATTTCTAGTTATATAAAAATGCTCTAAGTCACTACTGATCAGAAAAAGGCAAATTAAGACAACGCTGAGGTACAACTTCAAACATTTTAGATTGACTAAGATGATAGAAAAAGATAATGATAAGTATTAGAGGGGATGTGGAAAAACTGGGATACTAATGCATTGTTGGTGCATTAGTGAACTGATCCAACCATTCTAGAGAACAATTTGAAGCTATCTCCAAAGGACTATCAAACTATGTGTATGCCCTTTGATCCAGCAGTGTTTCTACTGGGTCTGTATCCCAAAGAGATTATAAAAAGGGAAAAAGGACCCACACATGAGGAAATATTTGCAGCAGATCTTTTTGTAGTGGTAAGGACCTGGAAATTGAATGTATGCCCATCAGTTGAGGAATGGCTGAATAAGGTATGATATATGAATGTAATTCCAATATTATTGTTCCATAAGAAATGATGAATAGACTGATTTCACAAAAGCCTGGAACTGAGATGAAATAAAGTGAGCAGACTACAAGAAGATTATGTGATAATCAACTGTGATGGACTTATGCTTTTCAACAAGAGGTGATGGAAAACAATTCCAATAGATTTGTAATGTAAAGAGTCGTCCACATCCAGAGAGAATTATGGACTGAATAGTATAACAGTATAATATAGTATTTTTTACCTTTGTTGTTTTTTTTCTTTTTCGTATTTTTTCCCTTTTGATCTGATTTTTCTCACACAACAGGACAAATGTAGAAATATGTTTAGAATATTTGCATATGTTTAACCTATATTATATTACTTTCTGTCTAGGGGGGTAATGGAGAAAAATTTGGAACACAAGGTTTGGCAAAGATGAATGTTGAAAATTATCTTTGCGTGTACTTTTTTAAAAAAACCATGTTTATATCTCAGTGTCTTATATAAAATTCTTAACCTTTTGCGGCATATGACATGGTATACTCCCCTTGCCATTTGGAAATTTCTGACATTCTAGAATACTTCTCTCTTAGGCATTCTTATTGGGTGTCTGCCCCCCTTGCCTAGAATTCTCTCCCTCCTCATCTTGATCTCTTGTCCTCTTAGCCTCCTTAACCTTAATGACTTTCTTCTGAGATTATCTCTAATTTGTCTGTCTATATCTTGTACCACCTATAGTGGTCTGTATGTTGTCTCTCATTAAAATGTGAAGACCTTAAGAATAGGGCTCATTTTTGCCATCCTTTGTATCCCCAGAATTTAGTACAGTTGTCTGATACACAGTAGGTACTTAATAAATGCTTATTAAATTGATGAGATATTTGTCAGAGTTTATAATTTTCTCTATGGGGGGGTGGAGGAATATGGCCAGGGCTGGGCTTACAGGACCATTGGCAGTACAAAAATAATCTGCAAAATATGTTTTGGGTGGTTATTTTATAATCTTTGTGATCTAGCTTCTAACCACAACATTATACTGAAATTGCTCTCTCCGAGGTTATCAATGATCTCTTAACTGCCCAATTGAATGGTCTTTCTCAGTTTTCATCATTCTTGATCTCTGCAGCATTTGAACCAGTACATCATTCTCTTCAATACTCTCTTTGCTATGTTTTTATGACACTGATCTCTTATCCATTTGACCTCTCCTTCTCAACTTCCTAGAATGGAGGCCTTGCAAAATTAAGATGTATTATCAGTAAATATTTAATTTGTATGCTTGTTTTATATACCCATATTATCCCAGATCCCATAAAAATTTCTCTGGTAAAAAGGGGTCATAAGTGGAAAAAGTTTAGGAAGCCCTGATTTAGTGGATATCTGCTCACAGCAAGTGTCTCCTCCAAACTCTGTCCTGTACCCTTTTTTCCCCTCCTCTCTATTGCTATATTGTTTGCTTGCTGATCTCATTAACACTCATGAACTATCAAAGTGATCTTCCTAAAGTACAGATCTGATCATATCACTTGATTGTTCAATAAGCTCCAGTGACTCATTATCTCTAGAATAAAATATAGAAAACCTCTCATAACATGGCCCCCTTCTACCATTGCAGTTCTCTTATACTTTACTCCTTTCCATATATTCTGAGACCCAGTGACACTGGCCTCTTTACTGTTCCTCACTTAGGACACTCCATCTCGCAACTCCTTTCTTTTTTACTGGTTATTCCTCATACCTGGAAAATTCTCTCTCCTCATCTCTGCCTCCTAGCTTCCCTGATTTCCTTCTTATCTCAGCTAAAATCTCCCCTTCTGCCAGAAACCCTTACCAGTTCCCCTTACTAATAGTAGTGCCTTCCCTCTAAGATTCCTCCCCAGTTTCTCTTGGATATGTCTTGATCTTACAAAGTTGTTCTTATATAATAGGTTGTTACATATCTCCTTGAGGATAGGGACTGTTTTTATTTTTCTTTGTATCCTTAAACTTAAGTAGTTAGCGCATAGTTAAATGCATAAGTGCTTCTTGACTAACTAATGAAGATATCTTATAAACTCATTTAGGCTTCTGACAATGGTTTTGATATAGCCTTGAATTAAGACGTTTCATCAGTAAAAATTACTTTTTTCCTCTCAGAATTATTTTTGTCTTTCTAAAGCTTGTCTATGACAAATACTTTTTTCATAGCAATGTTTAGGTGCTGCTGCTGTTTGGTAGTTAGGTTTTTTCCCTATCTTTTTGCTGTTCTTGTAATTATAGTAAGTCCTATACATACTTTACAGAAATGAAGAGCTACCCCTTCAGTGGCTCCATTATTCTAAAGGTCTTTGCTTGTTTGCTGACATTCAAGTAGGATGTTTTTGTTTTTGTTTTACAACAACAGTTTGCTAGTTCTTAGAATTTTTATTTTCACCTATACTTTTTTTTGTACTTTGGTACAACTGATCTTCTTTCACTGGGAGCCTGAAAACTTGATTTCCCCATACCCACAACATATCTCTATTAGTCATTGAAGTGTGCTCTTTACAAGCTATAATTTTTATATATTTCCTTAGAATTATATCTACTCTTAAAAAACACAATTAAAAACACTACATCAGGGGGTAACTTAATATGCATTTGGCACTGAATCAAATACTCAATTGAAAGAAAATTTACCTAAGGTCAGGAAAGCTAGTTTCAACGTGGTTTCATCTGGTAAAGTTCAGCTCTTCTGAGTCATCCTAGTGTCAGCAGAAGCACACATGTCACTGCTCTCACAAATTGAAGCATATCAAAATTACTGTTTCTACCAAGTAATTCACATACCATTGTATCAGCTCTACCAAGTCCATGTTCTTATATTGTCAGCATCATGCTAGCAACAATTACTGAGAAAATAGTATTTTGAGACTTTATGAAAGAGACATTTGCTATCAAAATGATTCTATGTGCTTTGCCATAAGATGTAAGGTTAGGTTGATGCTCTGGGTTAGTGCCCAATGGGTCCCATTGGTGCTGGAAGATCAAATTTGCCCCTGGCAAGAGACATAAAGCAAAATAAACTGTTGGGCTCACCTGCAAATTGCAGCCCCTTTACAGTCTATAAGAGTAGCAAAGAGACATATATTACCTCAGGCAGGAATCTGAGAAAGAGAGAAGGTTTCTCTAGAATCTGAGTCGAGCCAACAATATAAAAAGGCCAGAAAGCTCAATGGAAAACATTCCCTAGATGGCCTGTATGTAACAGAGGGAAGAAGATGCCTGAGGAGCTGACAGCCAGAGTTACAAATGGTCCCAAAGGCATTGCCACAGAAGTCTGGCACAATCAGACCTCAATTAGCAAACTCCAATTACCCACAATTTCAGTTATCTGACATTAGCTCATGTCCCCTGCTGTTTCTCTCACCCATTATAAACCTCCCAGCTCAACAGTACCATCACTCATTCAAAATAATTCATTGCTCCTTCATCCCTTTCAAGTTTTTATTCAGATGGGAAAGTGTTTTCTGTGATTTTGTGTAGGCTTAGACAGTCCAGGGAACGGACATAGTTATAGGTGTGGCAGGAAAGTTCCTCACTCAATCATAATAGTCTAATCCTAGGACGTCCTCCTTATTCTATTTCATATGTACACTGATACCCCCATATCCTCCTGTCCAGGTAATTGAAGCTCAGTCTCACAGATTCAATGCAGTCCCAGGCCCTGATAGCAATTCAACCCCAGAAAAAGTAATTTGTAACAGCCCCCACTTCCCCACCAGCTATCAGGTCCCTCCAAAAGTCTACTTATTTGCACACTGTCTGGCTCCATAGCTCAGGTATTTCTACCTAAATCTTTCAGAATCCAAGTCCTTAGTCCAATGGTTCTCAAAGTCTGGTCCAAAGCATCCTGGGAATCTCTGAAATCCTTTCAGAGAATCTACAAATTCACAATTAGTTTTTATTTTTAATGTGATCAATATCTGTAACTATAACCCACATAAACAAAAACTTTTTGGATAGATCCTCAATCATTTTTAATAGGATAAAGATATTGAGAACAAAAGTTTGAGGACCACTGCCTTAGTCCTTGGAGAAGTTAACCCCTTATTTCTGAATTATTGCCAATCATCTTGATTGGTGACTGAGCCAATACAAGCTAGCCCTTTCTATCTAACTGGCCCCAAACCCCATATCATGCTTCCCCTTCATATTCTTTCCTGATGTATAGTCAGGCTATCCTGTCATCTGCCTATCTGAGTATACTTCCCTTCCCTATTTTCCATCTCTTGCTCTGAGAACTGTAATAAAATTAATAGTACCATTATTTCTGCAAAAATTGCATCAATGACTTCCCTATAGATCATACTTTTGTATCTCTGTGATTCTCCAGATCAAAACTCCCTTTCCTGGCCACTATCAGTACTTTCTGTTCTTTGTCTTGCTTTATTAGAATGTCAGCTCCTTGGGGGCAAGATCTGGGTCTCTTTTGTAACTATATCTTAATTGTGATTCAGAACAGCATCATGTCTTCATGTATTAAGTGCTTAATAAATTAATTTTTTTGCATTTATTTTTCTACCGCATGCAAAGATCCCATTAGCTTGCTCAGCTGGTACAACTCCTCCACACAGAGGAGTTAGGGAGTAGTGTGTGTTCTATAGTAGATGTTCTATAACTGGTTCTGGTCAGCTGATCACATGGTAGAGAGGAGGATTTCTGATTGTACTCAGTCATTCAAAAAGGAAGAAGCTGTGGTTATAATCTCTGCTTCAAATGAAGCAAATGCATCTGAGAGACCTTGGTAACACTTCTGTTCACAACTTTCAGTGAGAGAGCTTGTGGAACAGGTCTTCCTTCCCTGAGGCCATATTGTCCCAAGAAACAGGATTTGGTCAAACTTCTAATAATAGCTCATATTAACATAGCAACTGAAGTTGAAAGAAGTTAATTGGCTTGCCCAAGGTCACACTGCTAACAAGTGTCTGAAGCAGGATTTCAACTGGGGTCTTGTTGACTCCAGATCTGTTCATTTGTTCTTTTCTGCTCAAGATGAATAAAGTCTCCAACTTTGGGGACTTCAAAGGTTAGGAGAATGAGCTATGAGAAGCCAGGAGTTGAATTTCAGGCTGGAATCTGCATCCAGCATGTCATCACTGCCCCAACATGCAAGGAGTGATTTTCCAGACTCCAGTCTTCTCTTCTCTTTCTCCCTCTCCCTTTCTCTCCTTCTCTCTTTCCCTCTCTTCTCCTCCTCTTTCCCCTTCCCCTCCTTTTTCCCCTTCTCCTCCCTTTTTCCCTTCCCCTACTCCTTTCCTTTCCTCTTCCTCTCTCCCTTCCCCTCTCCCTTCCTCTTCTTCCCTCTCTCTTTCTCTCTCTCTCTCTCTCTCTCTCTCTCTCTCTCTCTCTCTCTCTCTCAAACTTTTTTCACTTGCAACCTTTTCACCTGAGAAATTTTTTATGCAACTCTGGATATAGAGGTTTCTAAAATATATATACAAATCAAATATTTACTGATAATAAAGAAATTGAAGACAATTCTTTAGTACATATGTAATTTTACCATTTTTAAAAGATGGAAACAAATTTGCATACTAACGAGATGGATATGCTTGTTTATTTTTATATAAAGAACTAAGTCATAGTGTAATATTTGATTCTGCAGAATGTAGAGCATTCAGAAACCTTTTTACTGTTGCCAAATTTTTCATGACCCCCACATTCAGTTACGATGCCCCATATGGGGTTGCAACCCACAATTTAAAAAACTTTGTTCTAGCAAACAGCCTCTCTTTATCCTTTGAGACTAAGATACTGACATCTTAACTAGTTTCAATAGAATTCTTGTCATGCTTTCTATCAACCCCTTATCCCACCTCAGACCCTGCTCAGTTTTATACCCCAGTTTCCCTAAGATTCTGCCTTTGTTTTTGCCAGCATTTGTAAAATGTCACCCCATATAGAATGTTGTGAGTCCAAAGCTCCCCTACTCTCCTCACCTGCTCCTGGATATAAAGTTAGCATGTAACTACTGCTGGATTTCAGTGACACTGACTACCTACCTGCAGATCAGTTCTCCACCAATTATCTGCAGCCAAACTGCCTAGATCCACCCCTCTTATGCTTTAACTTTTCCTGGGGAGGTAAAAACACTAGACTGGGACTCAAGAGACAATAGTTTGGGCTGACTCTGCCCCTATCAGGCTATGTGTGACTTTAGCCAAGTCACTTAATCTCTCCAGGTCTTTGACTGTAATATTGGAGTGAAAATGAAGAAGAGCTGCTTATCTTTTAGAGGGGTTATGAGTACCCAGTGAGATAATGTCAGTGAAAAAGCTTGTAGTTTGCAAATGGGATTGAACCAAGAGTTCTCGAGGTGTTTGAAGAGATCTATATATGTATATATGGGCTGTGCCAATTTTCTGATTCTGCAGTTGTGGAAAGACAATAAGCTCTACATCTCTCATATTTTCAATTGTCCCCATCTTTTGAGTGTGCCAGACTTGAAAGAAAAATAGATGATTTGTTGGGAATATTTTCTTTTTGCATTCAAAATTGAACTGATAACATTTAATTATGATACAGACATTTCAAAAGCCACTTTGTGCCACTAAAGATCTCATAGCAACAGAAACAAAACAAAGCTCAAGCTTAAAATATGATTCACCCTTTTTTTAAATGATAAGAGTGGGGGGAAAAAAGCCCTTGGTGGCAAGTCAGGAGATCTGAATTCTAGATTTGTTTCTCCCTCTAAATCACTGTGGGACTGGGCTGTAGCTTTACTTTCCTGGGTCTTCGTTTCACCAGCTATAAAATGAGAATGACCCCTAAGATGTCTTTAGTTCTAATGTTCTGTCATGCTGAGTGTCTTACATCAGGGTAATGCTAATTCCCCAGCACAAGGTGGAAAAAAACAAGCTCACAAAACACAGCTAACAGGTTTCCATATAGGAGAGAAATAGCCTCTAGGGTCAAGGGCCCATACAGTAAACTACATCACCCCAGAGCCCATCATGTGTCCAGTGACTATTCCTGGACCATTAAGGGGCACAAGAGAGCTCATCTTAATAGGCAAGTCCCGGTCCTCCAGAAATGGAGGGAAAGGATCTACAGGCAGGAGGACATAGTGACATTTGTCTCTGTACAGTGTTCATCTGGATTACCTGTGAGGGAGAAACATCTTTTCCCACATCTCTAATTGAAATTCGTGTTCTTCTGATCACATCATCTCTTTCTCTTTAGGAGTAATGAGACCTTGCCCTTTCACAAGGCTAGGAAAGGGATTAATGGGAATAATGTCAGTGGTAAAGTGCTTTGAAAATTCACCCTTTAAGAAGCAAGACAAACAAAAGCCATTCCTGCATGAAAGCAAATGAATGTGGGCTTTGCTGAAGGCAGTATTTGTAATGCTAGATATGAATAGCTTTTAAGGTTTCAGAAATCACAGTACTTCATCCTTCCCCTTCCACCATCATTTCCCTCTCCCACCTCCACTTCCCTCTCACCAAGGATATCCATTTGCAAAAGAATAATTCACACCTGTCTGATCCTGCAATTTGGAACAGAATAAAAGTTGTTTCTTTCCAGATTCTCCCAGAGCACCTAGGAAGGATAATGGGACACTAGCATTAGTCATATTCCCAACTATACAGACTCCAAGGGTGTTTTAAGCTCATGGTTCTTAGGATCATTTTGGCCAGAACACAGATCATGATAGTTCTGACCAAATCAAACACAAATAGCTTGGAATATTCTTGTTCCCGTCCCTGGACACCCCTGAAGGCCATAACTATTGAAGAATAACAAAAAAATTACAATATTTATATTTTAATTCTCCAAAGATCTGAGTACTCATAAGATCATAGATGTATGGTTGAAAGGATCCTTAAAGATCAACCAAGTATTTTTACAAGTGAAGAAACTCAACAAGATTAAAAAAGAGGCTCAGCAAGAGTAAATAATTTGCTCAAGGTCACACAGTACTATATGGCAAAGAAGAACCCAGCTCCAAACCCAGCAACCTTTCCATTCTGCCATACTGCCTCTTAAGTTGGTCCCAGATGTAGATTACATCTGACAATGGTTTTAGAGTTTTTATGGCTAAAAAAATCCATCACCATGCAGAAAACTTGGTGATGAACCTTTCTGAACTTAGCTAGACTAGTCTTCTGATGGCCCATCACTGGGCCCACATCCAAGTCCTTCATAGCTTGGAAGGACTTGCTAAGTAGTTACACTCCTCTGGAATAGTCTTTAAAAGGCCAGTGTCTTTACTTCCATATGACAATGAGTCAGTAGAGAAGAAGAAATAATAATATTTAGAGGAGAAACAAAACTCATATTTCACATTATACTACTTTAAAGTTTACAAAACATTTTCCTTGCCACAACCCTGGCCAGAAGTAATGTAAATATTGTTATTCCTGTTTTTACAAATAAAATCAGAGGCTGAAAGCGGTAGAGTGTGACTTACCCAGTGTGACATTGGGATAAAAATTATAAGAGTCAGACTTTGAATCTGGGGCTTCTGATTCCAAAGTCAAGACTCTTACCACTCTGGCTGGCTGCAAGCCTAAAGCTTACAGCCCTGGCTCTTTTGTAAAAGCCTCTTCCCCAGTCCATTAGCGCTTCTGTCGGTCCCGCTCTGAAGTGCATCACCTCCAATGTGTTAGTAAGAGGTAAGTGGCAAAGCATCTCGGGGACCCATGGTAACAATGCTAGGAAGCCTATAGTGGTTAATGAATCCCCTATGGAGATCTCCCCGTTAGCCGAGGTTTAATATGCTATAATGGCAGGGAGTCATTTCTCCATGAGCTATTGCTCCTCCTCGCTCTCTGTACATTAAGAGTTATTTATGAGGCAATTTGAGCAGTTTCACACTAGCTGGTCATTATGTTGCTGTCTGCTTACCACTAGGAGGGGAGCTGGCCCCTAAGAGGAGAGCACTCCTTTCTCTGTCTGTGCTTTGCAGTAAATGATGACATAGTGGCTCTTAGCAGGTGCCGTATTTGCTCATGGGGAAAGAGGGCAGAGCCAAAAGCTGCAGGAAAGTAGCTTTTACTGTATCTCCAGTGCAGTGGCTTAAGGCCCTTGCTGGAGTTTGTTAACTACCGAATCCTGTCCTGGATGCTACTGGAAATAGGCTCATCTTAAATGGAAAAACTTTGAGCTTGTGGAGTTTATACAGGTAACATGAGCTGTGCTCAATGGAAGAACCCAGATGTTTGCAAATAAACACAAGCCACTGGGTAATGACTGAATTCTTTAATTTTCATCCTGGTAGTTTTATCCTTCTTAAGAATATCATGTCTTGTATATTTATTTTGTATTTAATTCATACTTTAATATAGCTAACATGTATTGGTCATCGTGCCATCTAAGGGAGGGGGTGGGGGGAAGGAAGGGAAAAATTGGAAGGTTTGGCAATTGTCAGTGCTGTAAAATTACCCATGCATATAACTTGTAAATAAAAAGCTATTAAAATTTTTTAAAAATAATATCATGTCTTGGTCCTTCCTCCCTGTGTCCTTCCTCCCTGCCGAAAGAGCATAGGATCAAAGGAACAGGAATGGACATCAAACTGCAGCTACTCTAACTGATTCATTTTATAAATAAGCAAATTAAGGTTTGCCACTATGTCCTTCTTACATACATAATGTTATATGACCTTCATGGCATAATTGATATAACATCATAGGATCACTGATTTAAAGCTAGATTTAAACTTAAAGGTCATCTATTTCCCAGTTTCTTTAATTGTGGGTTGTGACCCACATGGGGTCTTATAACTGAATGTAAGGGTCACAAAAAGATAATTTATTATAAGGAAATGTTTGATTTCTATACCTTTTTTATATATCTATATAGCCAGAATCCAGTAAAAGTTTCTTGAGCAAAAAGGGGTCATTAATGAAAAAAGTTTAATAACCCCCTCACTGATAGATGAGGAAACAGACCCCAAGAAGCTAATGTCTTTCCTAAAGTCATACAAGTAGTAAATGACAAAGTCAGGGTTTGAATTCAGGTCCTCTGACACTAAAACTAGCATTCTGTGCACTGTATCGTAGAAGATGAAATAACTATTTATTTAAGTAGTGAGGACGCTGTTAGAATAAAAGAATGCTCAAAGGGTAGCAAGATTATCCAGGGAAGGCCTTCTGAGAAGGAGAACCAGGACAATATCATCACATTTATAAAACATATTTCTCTCTACCAACCTAGCATAACTAAATTCATTGCTCCTTCACATATACCCAATTAGGCTGCTCATGCCAAGCCAACCCTAAAGAAATCTCAATGTTCATTTGTATCTTTGGCCTGATATTTGGAACATTAATTAATTCTGAATCTTGGGGAAATTGTCCCACATCTTATAGCAAGGGCGAATATTATAAGAAGTGCTTAGATCCTTGTGCAATATACATATCTAAATACAGACACCAAGATCCAGACCACACTGAGTTAGCCATAATGCAAAGGTATTTTCCTCACCAACAATGATGGCAGAGGTAAATGAGACCCAGCATGGGGAGGTAACATACCTAAAGGCTCAAGGTCACCCCATCAAGCAATTACAAAGCTGGGATGCAGACCCATGCTCCTGATTCTTAGTCCAAATATGATGTCATGTTACTTTACCCTCTGTTCTGGGGGAAAGGAACAACCTTAATATTGAACAGACTATCAGAAAGACAAAGATAAAATCTTTCTTTAGGTTTACCTCTGTCAGATAAGGTTTTTGTATTTTCTTTAAAGGAAAAATATCTCCACTTCTTGGGTACACTACCATGGACAGTGGTACCTGAGGAATAATGTATAAAAGAAGAGGTGGGGAGATAGTGTCAGGGCAAAGGATACTAAAAAATCTAAGTTCTGATCCTGGCTTTTTCCCCTACTTGCTATATCACTATGGGAAGTCCTTTTCTTCTCTGAGGGCCTCAGTTTACTCATCTATAAACTAGATGATTTCTAAGGCTCTTTCTAACTCTGAATCTACAAATCTATTTTGTGACCAAAATTTGCATTTTAAAATATACCTGTGGCTTCAACACTTCTTTTCTTCACTACTTCCCACCTAATTTGTACAATGCTTATGTTTTCAACAATGTGATCAAGTATCACACATATCATTTTTCTGTTCTTTTACATAAGGAATCGTAATGCCTTTGAATTGGCTTAATTATCAAGGTACTTCAGTGCATAAAAAACAAGTGCACAGTCTGCTAACCATGCCAGAAGCACTGATTGAATCAAGAAATTTGGTCTATTCTAGTCAAAGGATGAATATTTGCCCTCTGACACTTTGTACTGCATTATCAGGAAGGCTTTGAATAGAGGACCAGCAGAGCTGCAAACCCCCAGTGAAAAAACCTGGAAAAGCATCTCTCTCAAATCCCTTGGTAGGTCAATCCCTAGGATCTTACAGCAAAAAGTCAGCAAGATTGTGAGTTCTAGGGTGAAGTCATAAAAAAGAAAAGGTGATGGATTTAGAGACACAAGACTGAGTCTTACCTCTACCATTTATCACCTGTGTGACCTTAGTCCTAAACCTGTCTCCATCTGCAAAATGAAGGTTTTTAATCTGGGATTTATGAATAGATTTGGGGTATCCATGAACTTGAGTAGGAAAAATAGGTCTTTATTTCAAAATAATTGGTTTCTTTTATAAGCCTATGTATTTTACTCTGTGCAATTAAAGTCGTTATTTTGAGAAGGGTCCATAGACTTCACTGGACTGCCAAAGAGGTTATTAAGCTGGAGGGAGCTCAAACAAGCTCTGGAAAACCAATTTTAAAATTTTCAGTGTGAGCATTTCCACTTTGGATATATATAAACTCTACAAATCCGGACTTGATTTATAATCATGTTGGTTGTCTAGATTTAAGTGATGGAGGAAAGGTGAATAATGCAGATGAAACTTTAAAATGTGTCATGAATATAATCAGAGAACCACTTATTAAACACTCACCCTTGAATCCAAGACAAAAAATAATCCCTGGACTAGATGGTCTTTTCCAGTTCTAAATCTACAGCCTTATGAAAATCAAAAACCATCCTCCTTTCCCATCCCCTGCAATTCACAGCTGTAGTTTTGGCCTGATGATCAATGACTTCCCCTACCAGAAAGACAGAAGAGTTGCACTTGGGTAACATAGAAAAGGGGAAGGCTAGTGATATTAACTGATTCTTCCCCAGCTTCACTAGGCCTTTATTGCAGAGATAGCTCTATGTAGTGCATAGATGAGAAAGTTCACACAGGACCCGATACCCTGAGTTGTTCCTTTGGTGTCCAATGATAGGCTTAGGTCTTTTCTGCCTGTGAGTATTTTTCTCTGGTAAATGCGGCACACAATAATCCAGGAAAGAAGTGGTTTATCTCCTGTGGCCCTGGGAAAGTGGGGAATTCTGGTGGGATTAGTCCCTGATTTATGGCAAGGAAGAAGCTGACTTCTTGCTAATATAGTTTCTTGAACAAAAGGAGGCAAGTCAACTCTTTCAGACTTATTCCAGCAACAGCCTAAAAATATCAACAGACCAAATCGTAATCAAGAAATCCAATGAAATTTTGTGTACAAAATGTAAGAAATGCACTAAAAGTCAGCCAAAAGCAGGAACAGGAAAACCAGTTCTACTTAGGAAAACAAGTCAGAAGCCTCTCAGAAAGAAAAGAGGTCAGAAAGGCTCTGTGTCCAGAAACAACAAGAAGGAGGATCTTCCTGAGAAAGTTGTAGGGTAGTTGGAAAACCACAGCAGTGATCTTGGAAATGACCAGGAATAATAGCAATCAGGCTGGATATTGAAACACTCAGAAGGAGTCTCAGGTCTGGGGACTGTAAGGACCCTACCATTCTATATGGTGACACTATAGAACACTCTGAATATTCAGTGCTCTAATCCTTAAACATCCATAGGGGTCTTAATTCCTAGAGTTGGGAGGGGGAAGTCCCATGTGACAAGCAGGGTATATATTACTCAAAAGCATAAGAGGAGGAAGAAATAGTCAAAAGCAAAACAAACTTCCTGATCCAGAGAGAGGATTTTATTTTAAATGAAGAGAAATGGAAACTAATGAGATATTTATTAATTGGGAAATAGCAGAGCAAATTGTGGTATGTAGATATAATAGAATATTATCACCCATATGAAAAGACAAAAACCGTGTTAAACAAAGCAGAAAATGGCCATAGTAAATAAAGATAAAGATGCCTGGTCCCACGGTGTCCCCACACTGAATGATTCAGTTCTATTCAGACAAGGTCTATGGAGAGCTACTTTAAGGCCCGCTTGTCCCTTTGCTGGTCCACACTTTTATCAATAACATGAAAAAAAAAAGTTCCAAAGGCAAGATTTGTCAGATCTGCAGGTGAGACAAAAGTTGGAAAGGTTCCCTAAAACATGGGGTTGACATCAGCATGATAAAAGATCTGGACAACCTAGAATATTAGGTAGAATCTAATTAGATGAAATTTAATTGAGGTAATATAGGCCTTACATTTAAATTTTTAAAAAATCAACTTCAATTCCAATAGACTTGTGATGGAAAGAGTCATCTGCATCCACAGAAAAAATTATATAGAGACTGGATGTGGAGCAAAACACAGTATTTTTTACCTTTTGTTGTTTTTATTGTTTGCTTACTTGGTGGTTTATTTTTTCTTCCGTGTGTTTTATTTTTTCCCTTTTGGTGTGATTTTTCTTGTGCAGCATGACAAATAGGGAAATTTGTTTAGAAGAATTGCATATGTTTAACTTATACTGAATTGCTTGCTGTCTAAGAGAGGGGGGAAGGGGAAAGGGAAGAAAAAACATTTAGAAAACAAGGTTTTGCAAAGGTGATTGTTGAAAACAAATCTTTTCATGTTTTGGGAAAAATAAAAAGTTATTATTTTAGAAAATTTTTTAAATCAGCTTCATAAGTGTAAGATGGAGGAGATATGAATAGAGAGCTGTTTGTCTAGAAAAAAGGGGAGGCTTATAGACCTGTAAGCTTAATATCAATCAACTGTAAAGTATTGTTAGCAAAGAACTGGAAATTGAGTGGCTGACCATCAGTTGGGTAATGGCTAAGTTATGGTATATGAATGGTATAGAATATTACTATTTTATAGGAAATGATGAGCAGGCTGAGTTCAGAATAGCCTGGAAAGATTTACATGAATTGATGCTAAGTGAAGTAAGCAGAACCAAGAGAACATTGTACACAATAACAAGATTATGTGATATTCAACTGTGATGGGCTTGGCTCTTTTCAACAATTCCAACAATGCGATTCCATAGACTTGTGATAGAAAGTGCTGTCTGCATCCAGAGAGAGACCTATGGAGACTGAATGTGGATCAAAGCATATTATTTTTACCTTCTTATTGTTGATGTTTGCTTGTTTTTTTTCTTTCTCGTGTTTTTTTTTCTTTTGATTTGATTTTTCTTGTGCAGCATGATAATTATGAAAATGCATTTAGAAGAGTTACACGTTTAACTTATATTAGATTGCTTGATGTCTTAGGCGGAAGGGGAGCATGAAAAAATTTTGGAAAACATGGTTTTGAAAAGGTTAATGTTGAAAACTATCTTTGCATGTATTTGGAAAAATAAAATATTGTTTTTAAAAAGTACAGTATTGCAACCAAAAAAACTAATATAGTTTTGTGTTAGACAAAGTATTCAGGATTAATGGGTCAACTAGGTGACACAGCATATGGAGATCTGGACTTGGAGTCAGGAAGACTAGAATTCATATCCTGCCTCAGACACTTACTTTCTATGGGAATCACTTCTCTCTGAGCTTCAGCTTCTTCATCTGGAAAATAGGGATGATAATATCATCTGACTCATGTTGATAGAAGGACTGAAGCAGGTAATATGTCTATCCCACCTGGCAAACAAAGTACCTAATCAATGTTAGTTCTTAGATCAGGGAGGTGGAAGTGCTGTTATACTTTCTAGTCAAGATATATATATATATATATATATATATATATATATATATATATATATAAAACTCAGTTCAGGGCACCATATTTTAGGACAAACATTGATAAGGTATAGAACACTCAGAGGAAATGAAGAAGAGATGAACATCCAAGGATGATAAAGGGTCAGAGGGAAGGGAAAATATAGCAATTGTTTTCAAGGATTTGAAAGTATTTCATGTAGATGTGGTATCCAATTTGCTCTGTTTAGGCCCAGAAAGCAAATCCAGAAGGAGTCAGCAGAGCTTGCTTAGAGGCAGATTCTGCAATAAGGAAAAAATTCCTAACAATTTGGGCCATCCAAGAAGGGAAGGGAAAAAGGGAAGGTCTCCCTTCATGTGAGACCTATGAGTCAACTTCTCTCTCTGTGATAGAGGAGATTCTCATTCCAATTTGGGTTGACCAACATGATCCCTCAGGCATATTCCCAATCTGAGATTCTGTGTGACTCAGCGTCACAGACACATGTAAGGAATTAAACTGAATTTGAGCTATTAATTAGTGCAATATCCAGTACAAAAATCTTCTACATAGCTGAAGTTGTAGATCTAGAGCTCAGATGAGAAATCAGGGATGGGAATAAATTTGGGAGTCACCCAATCATAGACACAGAAGTATAAGAGAATCTAGAAGCTACCTAGTTCAACCACTTATTTTACAATTGAGGAAACTGAGGTCCAAGGAAGATGTACAACTATCACAACATTGCACAGGTAGCATATGGTAGAGGCAAGATTTGAACCCAAGCCCTCTGACTCCAGAGTCAAGGAGTTGTATTGTAAGAGACTGAACCTTTGGAAATGTCTTTAAAGAATAAGTGGAAGGAGGGAATCTTAGAAAAGAGCAATCAGAGAGGTAGGAGGAAAACCCAGTACAATAATCACATTTTTCATTAAGTTGGGAGGTAATGGTCCTCACTTGCTCCTTCTGAGGAATGTGTTGAGGATTAATTAGCTCATGTTCATCCAGTGTTTGGAAGATAATAACAAACTCCACAGGGACTCCTCCAAATTATTAAGTTTAACTAAGCATAGAGCTCATAAGAGCTGTGTATCACAAGCTGATGATAGCCTGTTTCAGCACCAAGTGTGAAACCTGCTGACTCCCCCCAGGAAACAGCACACTGTGAATGCTAAGGCTCATTTGGGACCCACGTCAGGGAGTGCTCAGAGGGCCTAAATCTAGCAAGAAAGCTGAGGTCATGCTTTGCTGACCTCATCTACCAATTTCACCCATCAGCACCAGCCCTGCATTAGTAGTGATTTACCACAGTTCCAGAGAGAGAAATCCATTCTGAATCAAAGATGTCACCAGCCTTCCCATCCTGGGAAGCACAAAGGGTTCAGAATATAGTGACTCAATCTTCAACCTCACTTTAGCTTCACCTGTTCTAGCAAACAGTTTTGATTAATTCTGATCAATCCCCAAAACAATGAGGATATGTATTTAGATCTGCCTGATTATTATGTGTTGAGAAGAGCCATTCCTGCCAATTTTCCCTATCTTTGTGATAGAGAGGCTGCCAAAATCATGGCTTTGGGTGGTTGGGTCTAGCACACCTGACAGCAGGAGTGTGCTGATGATGTTTTAACTGGTGCAACAGATGTATACAAGACATACTTTCAAGTTTAATCTACATTTCTAATGTTTTCTCCATCACTTTCTAAAATTAGACAATTAACAGAACAACAAATGAAACCCTGATTTGTGACATTTGCCAATTTCCAAGGTGGAAATGCTTATGTTGAAATTTTTACAATCAGTTCCACTACTTGACAGTTATACATTCAGCCTGAGACGGTCCCAGACCTTAGACTGGTCCTTGGGAAAGTCTTTCTGACATTGGGACCAGGCACTTTTTTAGCATTTGGGAAAGACTGTTCAAAGTCAATAGGAAATAGGAGCTCAGGGAAAGGGAGAAAAGGGAGAATCAATCAACATTTTTAAGTGTGTCTACTATGTGCCAGGCACTATGCTGAACCCCAGGGTTACAAAAAAAGGTAAAACATACCGGCTTGTTGAGACTGTCTTTCCCAAAACTATCTATGCCACTAATTAGCCCTGTGACTTTTAGTAAATCCTTTTCCCCTTTGGACCTTGTTTCCTCCTATGTAAAAAGGAAGTTGGATGATGGTCTATAAGATAATTTCCAGATATGACATTCCCTGCTTTTAAAGCTTCTTCCAGCTCTGAAAACCTAGAATTCTTTTATCTTCCTTGTACAAAACAATACATTAAAGCAAAGCCATAATTTCAATGAACTCCCTAAGGCTCCCTTAAAGGGTTTTACCCACAATCACCATTGAGAAAGAGAACCTCCTTCTCCTCACTCTTGGAGGAAAGACTATAATGGGGGGGGGGTGCGGGGGAGAGAACCAGAATAAAGGTTTGGGGCAAAACTGACTCCCAAAAGAAGGAGGAGGAGAAATAAGATTCGAGGGATCAAGGTAAGAGCTAAGGGCTGTGTTGACTCCAGGTGGCATTTAAGGCTTCTTGAAATCTCGTTCTGTTACATGAGGTATTTAGCGGCAATCACTTTTCCTCAAATGAGAAAAGTGTGCCTATTTCAGAGGCAACAGGAAAAGGGAGATGTTGGGATTCTATAGCCAATTCCACAGCAGCTGGGGACTGGGATACAGTGAAACACAGGAAATAAAAGTGGCTTACAGGAGAAGATAAAAGGGATACTGAGGAGGGGGGAAAGGGAAGTGAATGGAATAAAGAGGTTGATGATGAGTACAGGCTTATGGCTGAGAAAAAGGAGCCAGGAAGTTTCAGTCTCAAAGGGTTTGCCCCAACAGGAGGCCCCAGGGCTTGAAACATGCTAACACTGTCCTAGCATCACATTTCACATGTCATTGCATTTTCCATAGCTAATGTTTGCTGTCTTGCTTTAAATTATTAGCTCTTGATTAGATCATCTTTTTGTGTTTCCAGAAGGAGCTCATTATGCAGTGAGTGAAACGTTAGGGAATTATTTACACCCAAGCAGCTGAGAGCAGTTGGCTAATTCTAGATAATGGCACTGGCATTACTGTAAGTGCAAAGAGATTTCTGTAAATCACAATATTTGGACTTGAAATTCAAATTGTGCAAACCCCGGCACTTTGGGTTTCAACCAACTGATTAGCAAACATGCATTAAGCACCTACTATGCGAGAAGCAGTGTGGCAGAAAGGATAGGTGACCACCTTAAGAGTCAGGAAGATATAGTTTCTGACACAAATCATTTCAACACTTAGTACCCCAAACAACTATCTAAGACTATGAGTTACAAATGAGGCTCCATTCTGCTTTAGTGAAATCAGTTTCCCCACTTGGAGATAACATGAGAGGTCTAAAGCATTACCACCACTATTTTCCCCACCAAATAACAAAAACAAAACCCTGTGTTCAAGGTATAAAAGAAGTATATCAAGAATATTACCTCATAAATTTCTGTAACTTTATAAGACAGTTGTCAAAACCTCTCATTAACTTATTTCATAATCATATAACCTGTAGCCTACTAGCAAAAAGTCCTGGGCTCACATGACCTGATCTTAAGATAGGATCCACAAAATCAGCAACTTTTTGGTTTATTATGAGGATCATCAGGAGTATTTTATGGGAAAATCTCAGAATATAACTAATGTCTAGATTTCTAAAGGGCAACTTGGTGGTGCAGTGTGTTGTTGTTATTGTTGTTCAACCTTTGGTTCCCCAACGATCTTCCAAGGGTGATGTCATGACTTGCACTTGAGTTGGACATAAGTAAGGAAGAGCTGTACAAAGTCATCAGCCTCACGCTCTCCTCCTGACTTATGGAAGTCCTTTCAATCATTTCTGATGAAAAGACTAGACCTGAACAAAAAATTTGATTTTCAAATATAAGACTCAAGAGAAGCATAAAAAACTGGGTAGGAAAGGAAAAAAACACTTGTTTTTAAAGTTTACAATGTTTATATTCCTACATGGGAGAATGATATTTGTAACTCTTCAGAAGTGTATCTTTTTCAGGATACTTAAAAGGTGTATACAGAGACAAAGCAATTTTATGTATACATAAACAATTAAGGGGTGAAAAAGGGACTGTAGTTGGAGAAGAAGAGAAGAGCCAGATTTGGCTCAAAGAGGGAATAACTATGTACTTAGTTTGATACAGAAATATGTCTTACCAGTAGGAAAGTAGGAGGGGAAAGGGAAAAGAAAAGGGAGAAACTAATAGAAGGGAGGGCAGAAGTAGAAATGGAAAGAGATAAGAAGAGAGGGTGATTAAAGAGGGCAGATTGAAGGAGGTGATAGAAGCAAAACAATGGTGAGGAGGGAAAGAGTGAAAAGAAAAAGTATAAATGGAGGGAAATAGGATGTTGGAAAATACAGAGTTAGTAATCTTAAATATGAATGTGAATAGGATGAACTCTCCCATAAAATGGAAGTGAACAGCAGAGTGCATTAAAAGTCACAAATCCTACAATATGCTTTTTTTTTTTAATAAGAAATACTTTTGAAGCAGAGTAATAAAGACTGACTAAAGGGAAAAGGATGAAATGGAATCTATTATGCTTCAACTGAAGTAAAAAACAAACAGAGGGTAGCAATCCTGATCTCAGATCAAGTAAAAGCAAAAATAGATCTAATTAAAAGAGATAAGAAAGGAAACTACATCTTGCTAAAAGATACCTTAGATAATGAAATAATATCAATACTAAATATAAATACACAAAGTGGTGTCACATCCAAATTCCTAGAGAAGTTAAGAAAGCTGCAAGAAGAAATAGACAGCAAAACTATACTAATGGGGATCTCAATCTTGCTCTATCAGAACTAGATAAATCAAACCACAAAATATATAGGGAAGAATTTAAGGAGGCAAATAGAAGAAAATAGGCATGATAGGCCTACACAAAAAGTGACCATATATTAGGGCATTAAAAATCTCACAATCAGAGTCATGCAAAGAGAAGGAGGAGGACGAGGAGAAAGAAGAAGAAATAGAGGAAGAGGAAGAAAGCCACAAAACATCATCTTTAACATCATTGCCACTGAAAAACCATAACCATCTCTAATATTGGACCATTTGACAGTACCCAAGGACTTTGACAGAAAAAATATTCTTTTCCAGGTTTTTGGTAACTGTGACTACTAAAGGAGGTGATGAGCTCAGCATATGCTAAGGCAAGTGCCAAGACTAGTCAGATTGACTAACTAATTAGACTGATAAGTAAGTCAACAACAACCACTACCATAAGCTTTTACATAGTGCTATAAGGCTTGCTACACACTTAACAAATATGATCTCACTTTAGCCCTATAACAACCCTGGAGAAAAAGTGCTATTATTATTATTAAAAAAAGAGAGAAAACAAAGGCAGCTAGATGGCGTAGTAGATAGAGCACAGGTGCTAGAGTCAGGAGGATCTGAGTTCAAATTCAGCCTCAGAAAACTTAACACTTCCTCACTGTGTGACCTTGAGTGACATACTTAACCCCAATTACCTTGCCAAAAAAATAAATAAATAAATAAAAAGGAAAGCAAGAGGAAAGAGATTGCCAAATAGCTATTAAAGATCGCATAGTTATATATCTAAAGCTTAATTTGAACTCAGATCTTTTTGATACCAAGTTCAACACTCAGTCCTTAATATTGCATTTATCAAGAGCTAAGTGCCAAGAATTATTCTGAGCTCTGGAGATACCAAAATCAAAAAAGGCAAAACTATAGCCCCTAACCTCAAGGAATTCACATTCTAATGAGAAGACTGTATGACAATATACAAACTGTTATGCATATATAAAATATATACAGTATATTATTTAACATCTCATCTGCCCCTCTACTATCCATTGAGAAAGCAAGCAATATGATATAAATTATACATGTGAAGTCATATAAAACATATTTTCATACTTGCCATTTCGCAAAATAAAAAAAGAAAGGAAAAAAGCAAGAAACAAAGAAAATGAGAAAATGCTTCAATCTGCATTTAGAATTCATCAATTCTCTCTCTGGAGGTGGATAGCATTTTTCATCATGGGTCTTTTGGAATTCTCTTCAATTGGTGTCTTGATCAGAATAGTTTATCATTATTATAATAGTGCCATTACAATATTTCTCCTGGTTCTACTCACTTTACTTTGTATCCATTCATATAGCTCTTCCCAGGTTTTTCTGAAAATATCCTTCTCCTAATTTCTTAAAAGCACAATTCAGCAAAATCACATACCATAACTTGTTCAATTGATGGACAGCCCTTCAATTCTTTTCCACCACAAAGAACTGCTATATTTTTGTACACTTAGGTCTTTTTTTCTTTTTCTTTGATATCTTTGGAATATAGGTCTAGGAATGACATTGCTTTATAAAATCAAAGTTTTATAGCCCTTTGGACCAGTTCACAATTCTACCCACAGGGCATTAATGAATGTATTTTTCCACATCCCCTCCAACAGTGACCATTTTTCTTTCATGTTAACCACTGTGATAGGTGTGAGGTGATAACTCAGAGTTGTTTTAATTTACATTTTTCTAATCAATAGTGATTTAGAGCATTTTTATGTTACTATTGATAGCTTTGATTTCCTTCTGAAAGAAACTGTTCAAATCCTTTGACCATTTATCAATTGAAAAATGGCTCTTACTTTTAAACATTTGGCTCAGTTCCCTATGTATTTAAGAAATTAGGGGCAGCTAGGTGGTGCAGTGAATAGAGCACTAGCCTTGAAAGACCTGAGTTCAAATATGGCCTCAGATACTTAACACTTCCTAGCTGTGTGACCCTGGGCAAGTAACCCCAATTGCCTCAGAAAAAAAAAAAATAAGAAAGAAATAAATAAGAAAGAAATTAGTCCATCAAAAAAACTTGCTGTAATTTTTTTCCATTTTCCTGCTTTCCTTCTCATTTTGACTGCATTGATTTTGCAATTTTCATGTAATCAAAATTATCTACTTTATTTTCTATGATCCTCTCTAACTCTTATTTGATCATCAACTCTTCCCTTATTCATAAATCTAAAAAATAAAAATTTTCAAACTCTTCTAATTTGTTTATGATAATATTCTTTACGGTTAAATATTTTATCCATTTGGGGCTTATTTTTCTCAATCATATTTTTTAAAATACATGTAAAGATAATTTTCAAAATTCCTTTTTGTAAGATTTTGTGTTGCAAATTTTTTCTGCCTCCTTCCTTTACCACCATCTGACATGTAAGCAATCTGACATAGGTCACACATGTACAATACTTTTTCAAACATATGCATATCTCCATATGCAAGAAAAATCAAACCAAAAGGGGGGGAACCATGAGAAAGAAAAAACAACCTCCCCCCAAAAAAGTGAAAATAATATGCTTTGATCCTCATTCAAGTCTCCATAGTTCTCCTTCTGGATGCAGGTGGCATTCTCCATCCCAAGTCTATTGGAATTGTCTGGGATCCCTATATTTCTGAAAAGAGTTAAGTCTATCATAGTTGAACATCATATAATATTGCTGCTATTATGTACAATGTTTTCTTGGTTCTGCCCACTTCACTCAGCATTAGTTCATATAAGTCTTTCCAGCCTTTTCTGAAATCAGCCTGCTCACCACTTCTCATAGAACAATAATATTCCATTACACTCATATACCATAACTTATTCAGCCATTCCTCAATTGATGGACATCCACTTAATTTCCAATGCCTTGCCAAAAAAAAGAGCTGCTATAAACATTTTTGCAGGTGTTATTTTGATGTTCAATGTGAAAACAGGGGTTTTTCTTCTAAAGGATTATAGTCAGTTTCATTGGGGAAGTTATTATTGCTTATAATTCTAGCTCCTTTGCTTTCCAGAATATCTTATTCCAAACCTTCTGCTTCTCCACCATGGTAGCTGCCAAACCTTGTGTTATACTGTGGCTCCCTCATATGTAAATATTTTATTTCAGGCTACAGAAATAGTAGGGAGCTCTAGAATTTGGTTACAGTGTTCCTGAGAGTTTTCATTTGGGGATCTCTTTCAGGAGGTATGTGGTGAAGTCTTTCAATTTTTATTTTGCCCTCTGGTTTTAGGATTTCAAGTCAGTTTTTCTTTATAATTTCTTGAAATGTGATGTCATACTTCAACAACAATACTATATGAAGACCAGTTCTGATGGACCTGGCCATCCTCAGCAATGAGATCAACCAAATCATTTCCAATGGAGCAGTAATGAACTAAACTAGCTACACCCAGAGAAAGAACTCTGGGAGATGACTAAAAACCATTACATTGAATTCCCAATTCCTATATTTATGCCCACCTGCATTTCTGATTTCCTTCACAAGCTAATAGTACAATATTTCAGAGTCTGATTCTTTTTGTACAGCAAAATAACAGTTTGGTCATGTATACTTATTGTGTATCTAATTTATATTTTAATATATTTAACATCTACTGGTCATCCTGCCATCTGGGGGGGGGGGGGGGGGTAAGAGGTGAAAAATTGGAACGAGGTTTGGCAATTGTTAATGCTGTAAAGTTACCCATACATATAACCTGTAAATAAAAGGCTATTAAATAAAAAAAAATAAAATTCAAAAAAAAAAAAAAAGAAATGTGATGTCTAGGCTTCTTCTTTGATCATGGCTTTTAGAGAATCTCCTCCCTCAATGTATTTCCCAGATCAGTTGTTTTTATGATAAGAGTTCTCAGATTTTCTTCAATTTTTTCATTCTTTTGATTTTATTTTATGGTTTCTTAATATCTCATGGAGTCATTAGCTCCCACTTGCCCAAATCTAATTTTGAAGGAATTATTTTCTTCAATGAACCTTTGTGTGTTTTTTCCCCTTTGGCCAATTCTATGTTTTTAGGATGTTATTTTCCTATGTACTTTTGGTGCCTTTTTTCCAAGCTGTAAAATGTCTTTTCATAATTTTCTTGCATTACTCTCATTTCTTTCTCAATTTTCCCTCTATTCCTCTTAACTGATTTACATTTAAATCATTTTAACCTCTTCCAGGAATTCTTGTTGGGCATGTTGAATTCACTTTTTCTTTCCTTCAAGCATTTACTTGTAGATATTTTGACATTTTTGTAAGCTCTTTCAGGGCAGGTGAACTGTCTTTATTGTTCTCATTTGTATCCCCAGCACTTAGAATAGTGCCTGGAATAGAATAGGGACAACAAATGTTTATTGAATTATTAAACATGAAGTGAATGAAGAATACCTATTAGCTAAAATATAAGGTGCAGTTATATAAACAGATCATTGGGTTGGTCCATCACCACACACAATGCAGATGTGGACAATGATCAGGACCCATAAATGAATAGGAGAAAGAGAATGGAGTGAATTACAGTTTGGAAATTGGGCAGCATTTTCAACAACCCCAAATTTTCTTGATGTCAGTTCCTATCAGTGAAATCCACCCTTCATGCCAAAAATCCTGGTCATAACCCAGAGAGCGATGCAATCAAAAGGCTAAACAAAGAGTTAGTACTCTTTAGGTTATCAAGTTGATCAGGGCATTTTGTTGATCAATGCTAGATGTGGTTATTGCCTCCATAAAATAAACAGAGTGGTAATCATCCTTATTTTAAAGATAAGGAGGTGAGCCACAGAGAGGAGAAATGGCTATGAGTAGTATGGTCTATCCTAGAATCTGTTCTTCCGACTCCTTGTCAAGGACTTCTCCTAATACATTATGCGAGATGAGTCTTGTTGGTAAGAAAAGACTGACCTACATGAAACAAATAGAGAACTATATCAGGCAGAAGTGGAAAGAGCACTGAGTTGGAAGTCAGGAAAACTGAGATCTATTCCTTTCTTTAGCAATTCCCTTCTCCGATCTGGATCTGTTTTCTCTTCTTTACAATGAGGAAGTAGATGAAATGGTCTCTAAGGAAACTTCCAGCTCAACTCTAATATTCTATAGTCTAAGTTTCCTTCTAGCTATGTTTACAATTCTTTATGGTACTGATATTCAGGATTCTAAAATCCATTTCAGCTTTGATTTCTTAGTATTCTAGCAATAAGCCATGTCTAGAATTTATAACCCCATTATTATCCAGGTTACTCCTCCTAGATCATCTCCCTCTCATTGACTTAGAAAAAGTAGAAGGAATTCTTACCATGAGTTCTCTCTTTCCCCAATCCCTATGCTTAAATTTAGGATCACAAATCCTATTTAAAGTCTATTTAAAGTCAATCCTCACAACAATTTACCAGTTGACAATTTATTTCAGCTCCTGTTTTGAAGTGCCATTCTTTCAATTGTCTGTATATATTCTTCAATATTTCTATAAATATGTGATCTCAGTAATGTGGTGATGCCTTTGAGTAGAATAGATCAAAACTCACCTATGCTGTCTCATCTTGGTTGATTTTTATCTGTGTCCTTTTATCAATCCTCTACAGAAAATCATATGTTTTTCTAAATCTACTAAACACACATGGATTCTAGTACAACATATAATCCCTCCTCCTTGCTATATAAGCAATCCATCTCCTTTATATAATCTCTTTGATAGTATCTTTTAGTCCACTTACTGCACTCCATCTGTCATGGCTAATTTACTATAATCTATTTATGCTTCCTATTACACTCCATCATTAAATGGATGGTCCATAATTCAGCCTAACAATCACACAGGGAACACCAAGAGGATGAAGAATGTGTAAAACTAGAATATGATGTTGTATGAACAGACCACTGGGTTGTCCATCACCACACATGCCTTGGATACATATTGCACATAGGCAATGAATTGAACCCCAGATTGACTAGGAGGAAGCAAGTGGATTATATTACATTTGGAAAATCAGGCAGGATTTTCAAATACTCCAATCTTCCTGAAATAAAAATTCATTTAAAAAAAAGTTCTTCAAATGATGCCATACAATGGTGCATCATGAAATACCATGATCTCTTCCATAAGTACATGGAGGAAAATATTTGATTATATGATCAACTCTCATCCCATAACCTTTACAATGATTTAAAAGAAAAATATATCAGCCCCAAAATTCAGTGTTAATTCAGGGCATGGTAGTGATATCACTTTGGTGATCCAAACCCATCAGGGCCTTTCCTCTATTAAATCAACATTTACTCAGTGAACTAGCATTTGATATGCAATGATAATGTATTAGATTAAGTGCATACTTCTCAAATTTCCAATTCTTTCTCTAGACATTCTAACATATTAAAAAACTAGATGTATATCAATACAGCTTGTTTTTAAATTTCAATAATACCATATATAGAAAATGACTTATTCTTGCAGAGAAATTTCAGGAAATCTGATTGGTCAATGATTTTTAATATCCCCAGATGGTGGCTCTGGAGTGACTGTCCCTCAATAATGGTCTTGATCAGGGTAGACAGAGAAGGCACAAATAGATAACTAAGTATATCACAGATAGAACAATTTTAAGTCCTTTCAATGTAGCCAACCAAATAGATGATAGCAGCTCTAGTGCTAAGAAATGTTAGTTGGCTTATGGGCTTCCAGAAGGAAAGAAAAATACTTAATACTCTGATGAAATAAGATAAGGCCTGTTGGATTTTTGATTCTTACTCATCTTGAACACAATCAGAGGCCATGTCAAAACAAAAAGAAATTACTAAGGGCCTACTATGTGCCAGACACAACACTAGGAACTGTGGATAAGTAAAAATATCAAGACCCTCCTCCTCTATCTTACAGTCCAATAGAGGAGACAACATGCAAACAGATATATACAAAAAAAGAACGATACAGGATAAACTGGAGAGATTCTCAAAGGCACTAAGATTAAAGAGAATAAGGAAAGGCAGGTAGGAAGGCTTGTGCTGAGACTTCAAGGAAGCCAGAGTAGTCAGGAGGTAGGGACGATGAAGGAGAGCATCCCAGAAAGGGAGGACAGCCAGTGACAGTGTCCAGAGCTGAGAGACAGAAAAGTATGTGCAAAGAACAGCAAGGAGGCTGTGTCATTGGATCCTGAGGATGCATCAAGGGAGTAAGGGACAAGAAGCCTAGAAATGTAAGAAGCCGGATTATGAAAGGCTTTAAAAGTCAAATAGAGGATTTTATATTTGATCCTGGAGATAACAGGGAGACTTGTCTTAATAATAATAATAGCTATCATTTCCAACAGTATTTTATACATATGGTATTTCATCTGATCCCCACAGTAGAGTTGAGACATAAGAGCTACAGGTTTTATCATTCCTTTTTGACATATGAGGACATGGAGGCACAGAGATTCAAGTAATTTGTCTCTAATCATACAAGGTGACTAGGAGGTTCAGTGGATAGCGCACTGGGCCTGAAGTCAGGAAGATCTAAGTTCAAATGCAGCCTCAGATATTTGCTTGCTGGGTGACCCTGGGTAAGTCATTTCACCTTAAAATGAGTTAGAGAAGGAAACGGCAAATCCCTCCAGTATCTCTGCCAAAAAAATCCTAAATGGGGTTACAAAGACTCAGACATAACTGAAACAAATAAACAACAACTACAGTAACAGTCAGTGAGTATCAGGGATAGGGTTTTAACTCAAATTTTCCTAACTCCAGAACCAGTGTTCTTTATATTACACCATGTAGTGTCGACTACAAAAAATTATTTTTTAGCTCATATCCATGAGAAATCAGTTTGACTATTACAACATTTACAGAACTGAGGGAAAATTACTCTGCTTGGTATTGATACCATCGATCAAAAATAAAAGTCAGGGCAGCTAGACAGTGCAAAAGGACAGCTAGATGGCACAGTGGGTAGAACACTGACTCTGAAGTCAGGAAGATTTGAGTTCAAATCCAGTCTCAGATACTTAACACTTACTAGCTATGTGACTTTGTACAAATTACTTAACCCCAACTGCCTCCCCACCTCCCCCAAAAAATAAAGATCATTTCCATAATAAAGAGGCCATCATACAAGTCCTCCCCCAATGACCCTGGACCCTCAATTCTATGATTCTGAAAATTTGTATCCCAATCATGACCACGGACATAGCACAGGTTTATTAATGTCTTGGAGAAAAGCAGCTTTTCAGTTTTTCTCCTGATAGTCTTATCTCTCTTCAAAATTCAGCTCAAATACCACTTCCCAATTAAAAAAAAAAAAAAAACTTCCTAACTCACCTATTAGGGCTTTCCGCTCCAAAACTATGACCACCTAGGTAGCTCTGGGGATAGAGTTCAGGGCCTGGAATCATGAATTCAAATCTGGTCTCAGACACTTACTATTTGAATGACCATAGGCAAGTCATTTAACTCTTTGCCTCAGTTTCCTCATCTATAAAATGAGCTGGAGAAGGAAATGACAAACCCCCGCAGTACATCTTCCAAGAAAACTCCAAATGGGGTCATGGAGAGTCAGACATGACTAAACCAATTAATAACAACAACAAATGTATTTACCCTTGTACACGTTGTTTCCCTCTTGAGGGCAGGCACTGGTTTGTCTTTATGCTTCTCTTCTTGCACAGTGGACACATCACAGGCACTTAGTATGTGCTTGCGGAATTGAACTGAATCATCACAAATCAAGATACAAGAAAGACCTTAGTCCCAGGTTTTCTATAATCTCAACCTATAGAATCTGAACTTCCCAGTCTCAACCACATCCCTACCTACCACATTCCCAGGAGCCTTGTGAATTCTGCATGGCTGTATTAACCACAGCAATTGCAGAATTTATAAATTGCAGAAATAATAAGAGACTTCAAATTACATCATTCCCCAATAAATACTGATGCCTACCTGTGCTTCCACTCCAGAGGATACAAATACTCAGGGAGTTTATGCTCTAGTTATAAAAGACAATTATCCACATAATTATTTGATAAGATGGGGTAAGGGCCATAAAGAATGCAAAAATGTCTGCAAACATTCAAAGCAGGGAAAGACTACATCTATTTGAAGAAAGTAAGAAAAATTTCATATGGAAAGTGATATTTGAGTAGGATTTAGAAGGCTAAAAAAAGAGTTTTAGAGATTAAAAAGGCAGGAGAAGATAATCCAGACAGAATCATACAAGAAAATGTATGGAGGTGGGAAAGTACTGATAATATAAAAGGAACCATGAATTTAGTTTCAGCACAGGATCCACAATAGGGGAGTTTGAAGAAAAAATGTAAGAAAAGTAGGTTGGACCAAGACTGCAGAGGGCTTTGAATGCCTGGCTAAGGAATTTAGATTTAATTAAATAGGCAAAGGAGAACCATAGAAGTCTTAGAATAGGATAAATAACGTTCCCAGAACTATGTATTATGAAGATAAATCTAGAAGCATATAGAGGTTGCATTGAATAAGGTTGGAAGCAGTTCAGAAATTTTTGGGGGCAGGAGTGAAGACTTGAACCAGAATGGTTGTAGTGGGTATAGAAAAGGGAGTGACCTAGATCAAAACTTGACAACTAATTAAATATCAGTAAGTAAATATCTGTAAGGATACAGTGAGGAAAGTGAAAGAATATTCCAAAATTTTCAAAATGAGATTGAAAGAATGTTGGTGGGGCAGCTAGGTGGTGCAGAGGATAGAGCACCAGCCCTGAAGTCAGGAGGACCTGAGTTCAAATCTGATCTCAGATATTTAACACTTCCTGGCTGTATGACCCTGGGCAAATCACTTAACCCCAATTGCCTCAGCAAAAAGAAAGGAAGGAAGGAAGGAAGGAAGGAAGGAAGGAAGGAAGGAAGGAAGGAAGGAAGGAAGGAAGGAAGGAAGGAAGGAAGGAAGGAAGGAAGGAAGGAAGGAAGAAGGACAATGAATTCAGTTTTGGATACATTGAGTTTGAGGAACTGGAGGGGAGAGCAATTAAAAATCCAAGAATGAAAAAAATTCAGAAAAAAAGGATAGAAACAGAATGATTTTGTTGCCACCATGTTAAGTTTGATATTCATTTCTTTAAGCAATCTGTATATAACAGAAGTTCATCGTTTCCTATACAATACGCTCTTTTGTTCTTTGTAAGTTTAAATGTCAATGCTTACTGATGATTGTCAAATTCACAATTTTTAAAATGTAAATGTGGAACTTGGGAGAGATGTTGGGTTGAAAAACAAATCTTGGAACAATTTGGAGAGGGGAGAGTTGAAGTTGTGTGAATAGAGGAGAATGCCAATGGAAAGAGAACAGAAAAAGGAAAGGGGACCATAGATAGAACTTTGGAAAATGTTTAAAGGGTAGGTAAAAGAAGATGATAAAAACAGGAGAAGCAGAAGCAGTCACAGTGAACGACCCATCCTTAGATTCAATAAAAGTGCCAGAAAAGTTTTGCTCACAGCCAGTCTTACTCTGAATTACCTTTCACTGTTCCCATTATCAGAAATGCTCTTTGACTGTCTTACCTAATCAGTGCCCCTGGAAAGAACCCTGCTTTCTAGGAAATATCAACAAAATAAGCACACTCGGAGCAAGTGTTCTGAGTCCCTATTCAAAGACGCACATGAGAAAATTGGAGATGGGCACCAAATGATTAGAAAAGTGGAAGTTAATAAAAACATGGGAAATAGAACATTTATCTAATCCTCAAATTCAGTGCTTTGCAGTATGAGGAGAGTTAACCTAATATAGGCCCTTGAATACATTAGACACTAATTACTTCAAATTGAATACACTGCTTTGGGACAGTGGACATTCTTATAAGGCTCTTCCATCTTCCCTAACTGATATACATACATTATATATATGTATATAATATATATACATACATACATATAACTTGCATTCATATGCATAAACAAAAACATACACATGCATGCATATGCATATAAATGCATATATACTCATTCAATTTACTTCTCATTGCCTGTGTCAAATATGAATTAAATTGCAAGGCAATATCAAACTGCAGTTGGTCTGAATCACGCTCCGGAATTGAGGAATTGAATAGCACTTAACAAGAAAAGCTTATCACTGAGGTTCAGACAAGCTCAGGTCCATGTAGCACCTGATGAGCTGCCTAAGGCAGTGATGGCAATAATATGGAATAATAAATGCTCTAGCCTCCACTCCAGGGGTTATGGGGGGAGAATGAGGTATGGCTTACAGTCCTCTCTCTACTGCTCTCAGCTGCTTTGGTACCAGGCAGCAACTTCGTTTGTGAAGGAAAAAAAGGCTTTAGCCCAGAGAGAGATGGCAACTTCACAAATCCCAACCCAACTAAAGGACCTCAGCTTTTACTTTATTGAGAAAAGGGAAACCATTTGCCATAAACTTCTCGCATTCTCTTCATCTCAAAAATCTCTTGACATCATCTCTTGCTCTCTTCTCCCTTGCTCCAATTTTTGATAATGTCCTTCTTGACAAGACCAACTCTTCTAGTTGCCACTGATTTTATCTTGTTCAATCACTGACTTTTCCCTAATCTATAAACTCTTCATACCTACTGGCTCTTTCCCTACAAACATGCCCAAGTCTCCCACTCCAACTTCACCCCTTAAAAAACCTTCAATAAGCTCAATAAGCCCTTACCAGCCTCTCAAGTTTTCATCTTATATCTCTCCTCCCTTTCTCAGTTAAACACCTGAAAGAAAGCTACTCAGTAAACTCACATTCTTTGCAACTCTCATCAGTCTGGGTTCCAATTTCCTTATTCAACTAAAGCTGACCTCTCCAAAGTTATCAGTGGTCTCTTTCTTTAATTTAATATTTTATTTTCCCCCAATTATAACCAAAAACAATTTAACATTCTTTTTTTTTCAAAATTTGAGTTCCAAATCCTCTTCCTTTTTCTCTCCCCACTTCCCCTCATTGAAAAGATGAGCAATATAACAAAAGTTATACATGTACAGCATTGTAAAATGTATCTCCATGTAAGTCATGCTATAAAAGAAAAAAAGAAAGAAAAACAAAGAAAGTAAAGGAAAAATATGCTTTGATTAGGTGGACTCAAGATGGCAGATAGTAGACAGGTCTTTGTCTGAGCTCTTCCTGGCTTTCCTCAGAATCAACACCAGATCAAACTTCTAAACAGGTTTTGGAGTCACAGAACTCACCAATATTTGGAATGTAACAAATTTCCAGCAGAAGATATTTTGGAAGAACTTCAGGAAAGATCTGTCTCAATTAGGCAGGGGGAGAAGTGGTCCAGTACAGGTGTGGCATAGGGAGACTTAGGGCAGAGATGCTTACCCCATCTTGGAGGAATCTATTGTGAGGCTCTTAAACCAAAATACAGCAGTTTTAGTTACTCTTGGTTATTCTGTCTTGGTTTAGAAGCCAGTGGATCAGCAGACCAACTATGAGACCACCAACACAGCTACAAAGGGAAAATAGTGAGCCTCTGAATGCCAGCATAAGAAGCAGGACTTGGCCATCCCCACTCAGCACAGGGAAAGAGGCCAGCAGTACTGGCCCCAGAGCAGCAGGAAGCCACTGTTGCCTGTAGAGGAAACTAGGAACAATCTCCCCTTTGTCCTAAGAACAGACCAAAATCTTCAAAACTGAGCAAAAAAAAAAAAAAAAAAAAAAAAAAACCATAAAAAGAGCTCTGACCATAAACAGCCAATATGGAGACAGGAAAGAACAGACTTCAGACCCTGAGGACATGATGTAGCCTAGAAGATCCAGAGAAAAACGGGGGCAGGAATTGACCCTTTAAGATGCAAATACCTCCTGGCTAGATCCACAGAGACTCCAAGTGGGGAACTGGATGAGTGTGGCTGGAGCAGGAATCACAGAAACTTTCATCTCTTGGACTGTTTGTGGAATCAGAAGTCTACTGAGAAAACTTCAGCTGATTGGGAATATCAGGCCCAGCTGTGCTACAGAGACCAGCCCTGGATGGGAGATGTAGGAAAGAGCCAGCACACCTGCGGGTACAGAGGCAGTGAGGCAGAGATGCTGTTGGCTGCAGGCACTTGTTGGAGAATGGAGCTCTTGATTTGGGGTTCCTGGTCAGAGGGGAGAACTGAGGTGAAGCCAAAGGCACCTATAAATTCTCTCTGGGCAGGGTGTCACTTAACATTACTCTTTGCTGTATAGAAGAAGCTATTTTTACTTCAGTGTCCTCCTTGGAAGATGAACCCTGGTCTTGCCTGTTTCCATACTATGTTTCTATGATAGGGTTCTTTCTTCTTTCCCAATTCATTTTTTTAATAAGAGGTATTGGTATAAGTACTTAAAAATCAAATGAGACACATTGAGGAAAAACTAAAGAAAAAATCCAAAAAAATCCAAGATGATTATAAAAAAAAATTTAACTAATTAGAAAAGGAGATAGAGTCTCAAAGATGAAAATAATTCTTTGAAAATTAGAATTGGGTAGCCCTCTTCAATAATGAGATGAACCAAATCAGTTCCAATAGAACAGTAATGAATTGAACCAGAAACACCCTGAGAAAGAATTCTGTGAGATGACTATGAACCACTACATAGAATTCCCAATCCCTCTATTTTTGTCCGCCTGCATTTTTATTTCCTTCACAGGCTTATTGTAGACAATTTCAGTACAGCAAAGGAACTGTTTGGACATATATACATATATTGTATTTAACTTATACTTTAACATATTTAACATGTATTGGTCAACCTGCCATTTAGGAGAAGGGGTTGGGGGAAGGAGGGGAAAAGTTGGAAAAAAAGGTTTTGCAATTGTCAATGCTGAAAAATTACCCATGCATATATCTTGTGATTAAAAAGCTATAATAAAAAAAAAAAGAAAATTAGAATTGGGCAAGGAAAAACCAGTGACGCTATGAGAGACCAAGAAATTTTTTAAAAAACAGATTATAAAGAATAAAAAAATAGAAGAGAATGTAAAACATTTTATAAAAAAAAAAGATTTGGAGAACAGATTAAGAAGAGAAAATATAAGAATAATTGAACTGCCCGAAAGTTGTGATCAAAAAAAGGACTTTGACACAATGATGCAAGAAATAATGCAAGAAAATTATCCTGGAATGATAGAACATGAGGGGAAAGTAGAAATAGGAAAAAAAAAACATCAATTATCACTTCAATGAGATCCTTTTTGGAAAACATATTATTGCCAAATTTCAAAAACTCTAGATCAAAGAGAAAATTTTGCATGAAACAAGAAAAAAAAATCAAATATGCTGGAGCAAAAATTAGAATTGTACAGGACTTATCAGCAGCCACAATAAAAGACTGCAGGTCCTAGAATCATATCTATCAACAATCAAAAGAATTAGGCTTGTGGCCAAAAATATCATATCCAGCAAAATTGTCTATGATATTGAAAAAGAAAAAAATGGACATTCAATGAATTTGCAGATTGGGGGACTTTCTACCAACCAAACACTAACATAATAGAGAATTTAAAATAGAAAAGCCAAAATCAAAGATTAATTTCAAGAAAATCAACATAGATAAGTTGTTTATGGGTTTTTTAATGGGAAATAAATACCATACATTTAAGGTTGACATCAACAATAGTGAGCCCAAAAGAAAGAGGGGGCAAATTTAAAAAACAGTAATCATGTTATACAAATGAGGTGTAGAGGAATATTAGACACAAAGGTATTAAGAGAGGGGGAGGCTTGTAGTTCTGAAAACCTACTCACATCAGGAATGGCTTAAATAAGCAACACTACATATATACCATGAAGCACCCTCTAAAATCTATAAAGAAATGAGAAGAGGAAAAGGCACACCAAGAATCAAAGGATGTGGGGAAAAAGACAAGGGAAGGATCCATGAGTGGAAGGAAGGTTAAATAATAGCAAGTCAAGAATTAGAAGCAGAATTAAAGCAAAGAGTCAGCAGGGATAGGAAAAATATGTGTGTGTTTATGTGTGGAGATGTGGGGGTGTATATATGTATATATGTACACATAAATATACCCTTTCTTAACTATAGCCTGCTTGGAGATGGGGGAGAGGGATGAAAGGGGAGAAAAGAATGAAGTAAAAAAGGTGAGCAGCAGAGAACAAAAGAAAAGGTGGACACTCATGAATATAATTTCTTCTACTAATATATATACTTTCTTGATCTGGTAATTTGTTGTTACATGTGAAGACCGTGTATTTTAAAATCAGCCAGAGTCAGGAATTCAGGTTAGGGGAAAATCGTCAGTCTTTATTCTCAGTGAAGAAAGATCGGAGATGGAAGAGAATGGGCAATAGCAATGTGTGCAGCTGAGTCAAGAAGCTAGCTAGACCAACAGCCACACGACCAGCAGCTACAAGCATGGAACCCAGGCCAATCTCTCCCAGCTTCTCTTCTTGTCTCTCTGTCTCCACCCACCAAAATCGTCATTTCCTATACAACACATCAGGACTTGCACAGAGAGTAGACAGGGACCATTCTTTATCCAATCATGTATATTAATAGAGTATAGTCCAATTACTATTTAGCCTCACGTACTTGGGACCTCAGTGCATCAGCTCAAACCTCAGCCCATTATACATATTTTGAATCCTCCTTGAGGTTCTGTGGGGCACATGACAATGTTATCTTTTGCTTTGTTTTATTTTGTTTTGTATTCCTTTTCTGTTTTTCTCTTTTCTTGTTCTATTAAAAAATATTTTTAAAGTTTAAATTTTATCTGAATAGTATGAAAAAACTTTATACTCCCTATTTTTTAATTATGTTAAACATAAATGAAGCATATGTGCTTCATTTGAGTCATATGAGTAGCTTTCATTATTCTTGAATGTCTGTCTTTAAAATTTTCTGATGCATCCATTTGAAGATCTGGTTCTAAATTTAACTTATTGAAATACTTGATTTTGATGACTATTATAATTAGAAGAGATATTTAATAAAGATAGGTATATATCCAAAGGAGGAAAATTCCTGAAGACACTAAAGGCAAAACTCTCCAGATAAAACTCCAAAGGGTGGTATGAATTGCTCTCCAACTCAAAAGGCTCTCTTGGAAGAATTCAAAAAGGATCTTAAAAGGGAGTTTGAAGAAAAATGGGAAAAGGAGATGACCTTGAAACACAGAAATTATCAGAAGAAAATCACTCCTTAAAAAATACATTTGGCAAAATGGAAAAAAGAATACAACTCCTTGAAAAACAGAATTGATGAAATGGAAACAGAGAACAGCTCCCTAAAAATAGAATTAGTTAAATGGGGAAAAAAATCTAATGAACAAAACAACTCATTTAAAAGTTCAATTGACCAAATGCAAAAGGAGGCTTAAAGAAAAGCTAACAAGAAAATAATTCACTAAAAATTAGAATTAATCAAATGGAAGTGAATGATTCAATGAAACACCAGGAATCAGTCAAAGTCAAAAACTGAAAAAGAAAAAAAAAGAAAATGTAAAATATCTAATTGGAAAAACAACTGACCTGGAAAACAGATCCAGGAGAGACGATCTAAGAATTATGGGACTACCCAAAAACTATGATATAAAAAAGAGCCTAGACAGCATCATTCAAGAAATCAAGAAGGAAAAATGCCCTGATGTCCTAGAACCAGAGAGTAAAATAGCCATTAAAAGAATCCATTGGGGGCGGAGCCAAGATGGCGGAGAAGACTCACGCGACTTTCTAAGCTCTTCTCTTACCCTCTTTATCAATATTATATCGAGCCTCAAAAATAGTCTTGACTGCTACAATTCGTAAAGATAAGAAGTAGAACAACTCACCAGCCAAAGAAAATCTGCAGTCTTGCCAAAAAAAGGTTGATTCTGGGGCCAGGGGGGAGATCAGCGCAGACTGGGAGAGAAATTAGGTTCTGAGGAGAGCCTCAAACCAAAAGTGAAAGCATAGATCTCAGCATTAGCCTGCAGCCCCAACCCGCAGATGGGGCTTCCTGGGGCAGTTGTGATCCTGCACGGCAGGAGGACGAGCCGGGTACCCCAATCTGCGCAGTGGGGAGCTTGGCTTGGGGCCATAGAGCTTTTCCAGGGCTGATTTGCATCAGGCAGAGACGCTGGGCAGAGTTTGCAGTGGTCTGCGGTCTGCGGTCAGCTGCTAATACTCACAGTCCCACAAGAGGCTCCAGCCTGGGGCAGTGACACTTTCACCCCTTGCCAGCCGAGGGCAATGCTAACCCACACAGCCCAACTGGGCACTTGATAGCCTCGGCCAGGCTGAATCCACTTCCTGTTGGGGAAGGGAAGACTCTCACCAGAGCACCCCATAACTCAGGAGCTGGAAATCGGTTTACATCCTCCCTGCTCTGCAGAGGAAGCTGGTAACCCCTTGCCTAGGAGACATACCCTAAAGGTTTTAAAACATGAATAAAAAGTTGAAAAGAACGATGGACAGCTTCTATGCAGAAAAAGAGCAGGTCAGCAAACCTGAAGAGACCCTCAAACAGCAAAAAATGCATCAGATTGTCCTCCCTTACATGATGCTCCTCATAGAAGAGACCATTAAAAGTCCCAAAAAGAGTTAGAAGATAAATGGGGAAAGGAAAGAGAAGCCTTAAAGAGAGCAACAACTTCCTGAAATAACGAATTGAAAAGAAAAATTCCCAGGAAGTAGGAAACAAAATTGGTGAACTGGAAAAATAAAGAACCGCAAGAAAGTAGGATTTATGAACTGGAAAGACAAAGAACCCCAAGAAAGTAGTATCTGTGAATTGAAAGAAAATAATTCACTAAAAAAAAATATTAGTGAAATGGAAAAAATCCACAGACCAAAACAATACATTTAAAACCAATTGACATATAACAGAAGAAGTAAAAAGCTAATGAAGAAAATAATTTTAAAAATTAGAACTGAACAAATAGAAACTAATGATTCCATTGAGACAGCAAGAATAGTCAACAAAACCAAAAAATGACAAACTGAAAACCATGAATTATCTATTGCAAAATGACAGACTTGGAAAATAGATCAGGAGAGATAATCTGAGGATTATTGGACTTTCCGAAAACTATGATGAAAAAAAGAGCCTAGATACTTTTTTACAAGAAATCATCAAAGATAACTGCCCAGATGAATAGAATCAGAAGGAAAATAGGCATTGAAAGAATCATCGAACACCTTCTGAAAGAAACCCTAAAATAAAACCCCAAGGAATATTGTCCAAATTTCAGAACTATCAGATTAAGGAAAAATTTTACAAGCAGCAAAAAACATTTAAATACCGAGGTGCCAAAGATCACCCAAGATCTGGCTGCCTCACATTAAAGGAAAGAAGGGCCTGAATATGATATCTGAAAGGCACAAGAACTTGGGATGCAGCCAAGAATAAACTACCCAGCTAAGCTGAGCATTTTCCTTCCAGGGAAGAAGATGGATATTTAATGAAACAAATGAATCCATTTGTTTCTGAAGAAAAAACCAGAACTAAACAAAAATTTGATCTCCACCATAGAACTCAAGAGATGCAGAAAAGGTAAAATAACTCTTGAGAATTGTATTTGTTGTGGATATACAAAAAGAATACATGTATAATTTTGATTGTACTGATATAACATAAAAAAGGGAAGTAGATATGGAAAAAGGGATGATGGCAGAATAAGGTGGGAAGGAGGGATCAAAAGAGGGAAACCACATCCCACAAAGAGGCAAAGGAAACTTATCATATCTGAGGGAATTTAGAGAGGGGAGGAACATTGTGTGAATCTTACCTCATCAGAGTTGGCTCAAAGAAAAAATATTTGACATTTGTTTTAGAGAAAATTCTCTCCTGCTTCATTAAAAACGGGGAGAGGAAAAGGGAAAAGAAAAGAGTAATAAGGGAAGGAAGGGGAAAAGACCAAAGGGGGAGGGAGGGATTATAAAGAGGGTAAGCATCGTGATACAAGAGGGGTACAAGTTTAAAAGGGGAAAGAGGGGTTGGGGAGGCAAGAATAAGTAAAGCAAATCTGGGGTTATTAGGATGGCAGAACACAGATTTAGTAATTCTAACCGCAAATGTGAATGGGATGAACTCCATAAAGAGGAGGCAGATAGCAGACTAGATCAAAAGTCAGAACCCACAATATGTTGTTTAAAGAACACATTTAAAGCAGGGAGATACATATAGAGTAAGGTAAAAGGCTGGAGCAAAATCCTTATGCCTCAGGTGAAGTCAAAAAAGGGTAGCCATCCTTATCTCAGATCACAAAAGTAAAAATTGATCTAATTAAAAGAGATAAGGAAGGAAACTACATCCTGCTAAAGGTTAGCATAAAACAACGAAGCAATATCAATATTAAACATATATGCACCAAGTGGTATGGCATCCAACTTCCTAAAGGAGAAGTTAAGAGAGTTGAAGAAGAAATAGACAACAAAACTGTAATAGTAGGAGATCTCAACCTTGCACCTCAGAATTAGACAAACCAAAACCACAAAACAAATAAGAAAGAAATTAAAGAAGTAAATAGAATATTAGAAAAATTAGGTATGTTGGATCTTGGAGAAAATTGAATGGAGATAGAAAGGAATATACTTTCTTTCAGCAGTTCATGGAACCTATTCAAAATTGACCATATATTAGGACATAAAGACCTTAAAATTAAATGCAAGAAAGCAGAAATAGTAAATGCTTTCTTTCAGATCATGATGCAATAAAAACTAAATCAACAAAAAGTTAGGGGGAAATAGACCAAAAAGTAATTGAAACTAAAAAACTTCATCTTAAAGAATGATTGGGTGAAGCAGCAAAATTATAGATACAATTAATAATTTTACCTAAGATAATGACAATGATGAGACATCAACCAAAATTTTGGGATGGCAAAGGGTAATAAGAGGGAATTTTATATCCTTAGAGGTTATTTGAATAAAACAGGAGAAAGAAAAGATTAATGAATTGGGCTTGCAACTAAAAAACTAAAAAGGACCAAATTAAAACCCCAATCAAATACTAAATTGGAAATTTAAAATTAAAAGGAGAAATTAAAAATATCGAAAGTAAAAAACCATTGAACTAATTAATAAAACTAAGAGTTGGTCCATGAAAAAGCCAATAAAATAGATAAGCCTTTGAAATCTGATTAGAAAAAGGAGAGAGGAAAATGAAAATTAGTAGTCTTAAAATGAAAAGGAGAACTTTCCACCAAATGAAGAGGAAATTAGAGAAATAATATGAGTTATTTTGCTCAACTTTATGCCAATAAATTTGATAACCTAATGAAATGGATGACTACCTCAAAAATATAGACTTCCAGACTAAAGAGGAGGAAGTAATTGCTTGAATAGTCCCATTTCAGAAAAAGAAAAGAACAGGCAATTAAACAACTCCCTAAGAAAACCCTCAGGACCATGGATTTACATGTGAATTTTACCAAACATATAAAGAAAATTGGCCCTAATGCTATATAAATTATTTGATAAAATAGGGAAATGAAGGATCCCACCAAATTCTTCTATGACACAGACAGGTACTGATACCCTAAACCAGGTAGGTTGAAAACAGAGAAAGAAAATTATAGACCAATCTCCCTAATGATATTGATGCTAAAAATCTTAAATAAGAATATTAGCAAAAAGACACAGAAAATCATCCCAACAATACACTATGATCAAGTAGGATTTATACCAGGAATGCAGATGGTTAAATTAGAAAACTATCAATATAATTGGCCATGTTAATAACCAAATTAAAAACCATATGATCATCTCAATAGATGCAGAAAAGCATTTGATAAAAATCCAACATCCATTCCTATTAAAAACACTTGAGAGTAAAATAAATGACTTTTCCTTAAAATAACTAGCATCTATTTAAAACCATCAGTAAGCATCATGTAATGGAGACAGACGCAACCATCTCAATAAGATCTGAGTGAAACCAATTGCCTACCATCACCGTTACCATTTCAAATTGATTAGAAACGCTAGCTTTAGCAAAAGAGCTGAGAAAGAGATTAAGGAAAAGAATAGGCAATGAGGAAAACCAAATTATCACTCTTTGCCGATGAATGATGGTATACTTAGAGAACCCCGAGATTCGCTAAAAGTTATTAGAATAATCCACAACTTTAGCAAAGTGCTGGTTATAAATAAACCCACTAAGTCATCAGCATCCTTTATATAACTACCAAAATCCAACAGTCAGAGTTACAAAGAGAAATTCCATTGAAGTAACTACTGATAATATAAAATTTAGGAACATCTGCCAAGGAAAATCAGAAACTTTATGAGCAAAATTACAGACCACTTTTTCAACAAAATTAAGTCTGATCTAACCAATTGAAAATATTAAATGCTCTTGGATAGGGCGAGCAAATATAATAAAGATGACAATATTTTAGCCATACCAATCAGACCCCAAAAACTATTTTAATGACCTAGAAAAATAACACAAAGTTCATATGGAAAACAAAAGGTCAAGAATTTCAAGGAATTAATGAAAAAAACTAAAATGAAGGTGGCTTTGACCAGATCTAAAATTATATTATAGAGCAGCATTACCAAAACCAATTTGCATTGGCTAAGAAAGATTAGTTGATCAGTGGAATAGATTAGTCCATGGACAAAACAGTCAACAAATAAGCAACCAGTCTTTGACAAACCCAAAGATCCCAGCTTTTGGGATAGAACTACTGTTTGATAAAACTGGAAAATTGAAACCAATATGGCAGAAACTAGGCATTGATCCATACTTAACGCTGAACCAAGATAAGGTCAAAATGGGTCCCTGACCTAGGATAAAGAAGAAAATTAATAAATTAGAGGAACACAGGATAGTTTACCCTCCAGACCTGTGGAAGGGGAAGGTCTTTATGACAAAGCAGAACCAGAGATCAATTACTGATCACAAAATAGAAAATTCCTGATTATACCAAACCGAAAAGTTTTGACAAATAAAACTAATGCAGACAAGATTAGAAGGGAATAAACTGGGAAAATATCTAACAAAGATTCTGATAACCCATCAAAATATATAGAGAATTAACTTAATTTATAAAAATCAGCCATTCCAATTGAAAATGGTCAGTTGATATGAACAGACAATTCCCAGATGAAGAAACTGAAACTATTTCTAGTCATATGAAAAGAGCTCCAAGTCATTATTAATCAGAGAAATCAAATTAAGACAACCTTAAGATACCATACACACCCGTCAGATTGGCTAAGATGACAGGAAAAAATAATGATGGATTTTGGAGGGATGAAAACTGAACATTGATGCATTGTTGGTGGAGTTGTGAACGAATCCAACCATTTTGAGAGAGTTTGGAACTATGCTCAAAGTTATCAAACGTATACCCTTTGATCCAGCAGTGTTACTACTTGGATTATATCCCAAAGAGATTATAAAGAAGGAAAGGACCTGTATGTGCACGAATGTTTGTGGCAGCCCTTTTGTAGTGGCTAGAAACTGAAACTGAATGGAGTCCACATTGGAGAATGGCTGAATAAATTGTGGTTATGAATATTATGGAATATTACTGTTCTGTAAGAAATGACCAACAGGATAATTTCAGAAAGGCCTGAGAGACTTTACACGAACTGATGCTGAGGAAATGAGCAGGACCAGGAGATCATTATATACTTCAACAACAATACTATATGATGACCAGTCTGATGGACCAGGCCATCCTCAGCAACGAGATCAACAAATCATTTCCAATGGAGCAGTAATGAACTGAACCAGCTATGCCCAGAAAAGAACCTGGGAGAGACTAAAAACCATTACATTGAATTCTAACTTAATTTATGCACACCTCATTTTTGATTTCCTTCACAAGCTAATTGTACAATATTTCAGAGTCTGATTCTTTTTGTACAGCAAAATAATGTTTTGGTCATGTATACTTATTGTGTATCTAATTTATATTTTAATATATTTAACATCTACTGGTCATCCTGTCATCTAGGGGAGGGGGTGGGGGGGTAAGAGGTGAAAAATTGGAACAAGAGGTTTGGCAATTGTTAATGCTGTAAAGTTACCCATGCATATATCCTGTAAATAAAAGGCTATTAAATTAAAAAAAAAGAAAAAAAAAATAAACTGATAGCATCACAAAAAAAAAAAAAAGAATCCATTGATCACTTCCTGAAAGAGACTGCAAACTGAAAACTACAAATAATATCATAGCTACATTTAAGAATTATCAGATCAAGGAGAAAATATTGCAAGCAGCCAGAAAGAAACAATTCAAATATTGAGAAGCCACAATCAAGATTACCCAGGACCTACAGCTTCCACTTTCAAGGATTGAAGAATCTAGAATATGATATTCCATTGGGCAAAAGAATTTGGCTTGCAGCAAGGAATCAACTATCCAGCAAAATTTAATATTATCTTTCAGGGGGAAAGATGGATTTTCAATGAAATAGGGGATTTTCATTTATTTTTGATGCCAAATACAGAACTCAAAAGAAATATAAAAAGATAAAAAGGAAAGGGAAAAAAACTATGTTTTTTTAAAGATTAAATGTTTACATCGCTATATGGGAAGATATGTTTAATGCTTGAGATCTCTATTTTTGTTAGAGGTATACTTAGGGGGTTTAGGTATAATTTGACTTTATTATGATGATATACAAAAAGAAACTAGGGGTAGAAAGGGGATTTTACTGGAAGAAGAGAAAAGGGGAGGTAAAATGGGATAAATTACATCACATGAAGAGGCAAAAAGGCCCAATTACAATTGAGGAGATGGAAGGGGGATAACCATTGTGTGAACCTTAATCTCATCAGATTTGGCTCAAAGAGAGAATATTGGCATATTTAGTTTGATAGAGAAACTTGTCTTACCCTATAGGGAAAAAGGAGGGGAAAGGGGAAAGGAAAGGAGGAGGGCTAATAGAAGGAATAACAGAAATAGAATGGAAAGGGATAAGAAAGGGGAAGGGGCTGTAAAAGGAGAGGGCATATTAAAGGAGGTGATTGTCAGAAGCAAAATACCGAGGAGGAGGGAAAGAGGGAAAGAAAAAAGTATAGCAGGAAAAATAAGATGGTGGGAAATAAAGAGTAATTTTAACCATGAATGTAAATGGAATGAACTCTTCCATAAAATATAAATGAATAACAGAGTGGTTTAAAAGTCAAAATCATACAATATGATGTTTATAAGAAATACATTTAAAGCAGACTAATACATACAGAGTAAAAGTAAAAGATTGAAGCAAATTTTATTATGGTTTACCTGAAATTAAAAAAAAGGAAGGGTAGCAATCCTGATCTCAGACTAAGCAAAAACAAAAATAGATCTAATTAAAAGAAATAAGGAAGGAAACTAGATTTTGCTAAAAGGAATCATAGATATAAATAAAAGAATCATAGATAATGAATAATAAACATATATGCACCAAGTTGTACAGCATCCAAATTTCTAGAGAAGTTAAAAGAGTTGCAAGAAGAAATAGACAGCAAAATCATATTAGTGGGGTATCTCAGCCTTGCTCTATCAGAATTAGATAAATTGAACCACAAAATAAATAAAAAAAGAAAAGGAAATTTAAAAAATTAGAAAAATTAGGTATGATAGACCTTTGGAGAAAATTGAATGAGGACAGAAAGGAATATACTTTTTCGTGGTGGTACATGGAACATACACAAAAATTGACTTTGTATAAGAGCATAAAACTCAGGATCAAATGCAAAAAAGGCAGAAATAGCAAATGCATCATTTTCAGATCATGATGTAATAAAAATTACATGTAATAAAGGGCCAGGAAAAAAAAATAGAACAAAAATTAACCAGAAACTAAATCATCTAATCCTAAAGAATGAGTGGGTGAAAAAACAAATCATAGACAACTGATAATTTCACCCAAGAAAATAATGAGACAACATACCAAAGTTTATGGGATGGAGCCAAAGCAGTTCTTAGGGGAAGTTTTATATCTCTAGATGCTTACTTGCATAAAATAGAGAAAGAGAAGTTCGATGAATTAGGCATACAACTAAAAAAAAAAGTAGAAAAATATCAAATATTTAAAAACTCAGAATACCAAATTTGAAATTGTGAAAATAAAAGAGAAGATTAATAAAATTGAAAGTAATAAAACTATTGAACTAATAAACAAAACTAAGAGTTGGTTTATGAAAAAACCAATAAAACAAATAAACATTTAGTTAATTTGATTAGGAAAAGGAAAGAAGAAAATAAAATTGTTAGTACCAAAAATGAAAATGGTCAACTTTCCACCAATGAAGAGAAAATTAGAGGAATAATTAGAAGCTATTTTACCCAACTGTATGCCAATGAATCTGATAATCTAAGTGAAATGGATAAATACTTACAAAAATATAAATTGCCCAGAATAATAGAGGAAGAAATAAATTACTTAAATATTCCATTTTAGAAAAAAATCTCTAGGATGGATTTACAAGTGAATTCTACCAAATTTTTAAAGAACAATTAATTCCAGTGCTATGAAAATTATTTGAAAAAATAGGGAAAGGAGTCCGACCAAATTCCTTTCATGACATAAATGTGGTCCTGATACCTAAACTAGGAAGGTTCAAAACAGAGAAAGAAAATTATAGACCAATTTCCCTAATGAATATTGAGGCAAAAAGCTTAAATAAAATATTGGCAAAGAGCTTACAGCAATTTATCACCAGCATAATACATGATGTCCAAGTAGGATTAATACCGAGAATATAGGGCTGGTTCAATGTTAAGAAAACTATTAGCATAATTGACCATATCAGTAACCAGACTAACAGAAATCTTATGATTATCTCAAAAGATGCAAAAAAAGCATTTGACAAAATCCAACACCCCATTAAATCCAACATCCTATTAAAAACATGTAGAAAGCATAGTAATAAATGGAGTTTTCCTTAAAATCATCAGTAGCATCAAATGATCAGCAAGCATTTTATGTAATGGGGATAAAATAGAAGCATTCCCAATAAGATCAGGGAAGAAACAAAGTTGCCCACTATTACATTACTATTCAATATTGTATTAGAAATGTTAGCTTTAGTCATAAGAAAAGAAAAAAATTAAAGGAATTAGAGTAGGTAATAAGGAAACCAAATTATCACTCTTTGCAGATGATATGATGGTAGACTTAGAGATCCCAGAGAATCAACTAAAAAACTAATAGAATCAACCCACAATTTTAGCAAAGTTGCAGGATACAAAATATATCTAGATAAATGATCACCATTTCTTTACATTACCAACAAAGTCCAGCAGTAAGAAATACAAAGAGAAATTCCATTTAAAATAACTCGTGATAACATAAAATATTTAGGAGTCTACCTGCCAAGACAAACCCAAGAACTATATGAACACAATTACAAAAACACTTTCCACACAAATAAAGTTAGATCTAAAGGAAGAATATCAAATAATCATGGGTAGAACAAGCTAATATAATAAGAATGTCAATTCTATCTAAATTAATCTACTTATTCAGTACCATATTAATCAAACTGCCAAGAAATTACTTTAGAATTCCTAATACTAGAGCTAGAAAAAATTAATAAAGTTCATTTGGTGCAACAAAAGGTTAAGAATTTCAAAGAAATTAATGGAAAAAATGCAAATGAAGTTGGCCTAGCTGTACCAGACCTGAAACTATATTATAAAGCAGCAGTCATCAAAATCATTTGAAACTGGCTAAGAAATAGAGTAGTTGATCAGTGGAATAGTTTAGATTCACAAGAAACAATAGCCAATGATTGTAGTAATCCAGTGTTTGATAAACCCAAAGACCCCAGAGCTCCTGGGATAAGAACTCACTATTTGACAAAAATTGCTGGGAAAATTGGAAAATAGTATAGTAGAAATTAGGCATTACCAACACATAATACACTATACCAAGATAAGGTTGAAATAGGTCATATTTTAGACATAAAAGGTGATAGTATAAGCAAATTAGAAAAATAAAGGATAGTCTACCTCTCAGATCTGTGGAGAAAGAAGGAAATTGTGGTCAAAGAAGAACTAGAATACATTATGAAATGTACAGTGGATAATTTTGATTATAGTAAGTTACAGTTTTTGTACAAACAAAACCAATGCAGAAAAAATTAGAAGGGAAGCAGAAAACTGAAGGAAAAAATTTTACATTCAAGAGTTCTGATAAAGCCTCATTTCTAAAATATATAAGAGAATTGGCTCAAATTTATAAGAATACAAGCCATTCTCCAATCAATAAATGGCCAAAGGATATGAATAGACCATTTTCAGATGATGAAATAAAAACCATTTCTAGTCATATAAAATTTCTTTAAATTATTAAAGATCAGATAAATGCAAATTAAGACAATTCTGAGGTACCACTACACATCTCTCAGATTATCTAAGATGACAGGAAAAAATAATGATAAACATTGGAATGCTTTCCAGGATGGTTGGATCAGTTCACAAGACTAAAGGGTTACCAAACTGTGTACCCTTTGATCCAGCAGTATCTCTACTGGATCTATGATCCCAAAGAGATCATAAAAAGGGGGGAAAGGACTCACATGTGCAAAAATGTTTGTAGCAATTCTTTTTGTAGTGGCAAGGAACTGGATGTGGATGCCCTTCAGTTGAAGAATGGCTGAATAAGTTATGGTATATGAATATTATGGAATATTATTATTCTATAAGAAAAGATCAACAGGATGATTTCAGAAAGGCCTAAACAAGCTTACATGAACTGATGCTAAGTGAAGTGAGTAGAACCAAGAGAACATTGTACACAGCAACAACAAAATTATATGACGAGTAATTCTGATGGACATGGCTATTTTCAACAATGAGGTAATTCAGGCCAGTTCCAATAGATTTGTGATGGAGAGAGCCATCTCATCCAGAAAGAGGTCTATGGGGACAGAATGTGGATCATAACATAGTATTTTCACCTTTTTGTTGCTTGCTTAGTTTTTGTTTTCTTTCTCATTTTTTTTTTCTGTTTTGATCAGATTTTTCTTAGGCAACATAATTGTGGAAATATGTATAGAAGAATTGAACATGTTTAATATATATAGGATTACTTGTTGTCTAGAAGAGTGGGAGGGGGGAAAGAGTGAGAAATTTTGCAAGAGTGAATGTATGTAGAGAAAATATCAGCATGGAATGTTATCTTCTCTGTGAAAAGCTAAGTAAGAGAATATGAGGCTTACTATTCTTACAACTTTAGGGGAATAGAACCCTCCAGGTAATAGAAAAAGGTAAACATTTTATTTTTATAACATGTCACACAAGTGCTAAAAAATACCATCTTTGGATTGGATTGTCGAAGAAATCCACTTCCATCAGAATACATCTTCATACAGTATCATTGTTGAGGTATATAATGATCTCCTGGTTCTGCTCATTTCACTCAGCATCAGTTCATGTAAGTCTCGCCAATCCTCTCTGTATTCATCCTGCTGGTCGTTTCTTATAGAACAATAATATTCCATAACATTCATATACCACAATTTACTCAACCATTCTCCAGTTGATGGGCATCCATTCATTTTCCAGCTTCTAGCCACTACAAACAGGGCTGCCACAAACATTTTGGCACATACAGGTCCCTTTCCCTTCTTTAGTATCTCTTTGGGGTATAAGCCCAGTAGAAACACTGCTGGATCAAAGAGTATGCACAGTTTGATAACTTTTTGAGCATAGTTCCAAATTGCTCTCCAGAATGGCTGGATGTGTTCACAATTCCACCAACAATGTATCAGTGTCCCTGTTTTCCCACATCCCCTCCAACATTCCGCATTATCTTTCCCTGTTATTCTAGCCAATCTGACAGGTGTGTAGTGGTATCTCAGAGTTGTCTTAATTTGCATTTCTCTGATCAATAGTGATTTGGAACATTCAATGAGTGGTAATAGTTTTCAATCTCATCATCTGAAAATTGTCTGTTCATATCCTTAACCATTTATCAACTGGAGAATGGCTTGATTTTATAGAGTCAATTTCACATATTTTGAAATAGTCCTTTATCAGAACCTTTGACTATAAAATGTTTCCCAGTTTATTGCTTCCTTCTAATCTTGTCTGTATTAGTTTTGTTTGTACAAAAACTTTTCAATTTAATATAGTCAAACTTTTCTATTTTGTGATGAATAATGATCTCTAGTTCTTTGATCATAAATTCCCTTCCTCTTCCACAGGTCTGAGAGGTAAACTATCCTATGCTCTTCCAATTTATTTATAATTTCATTCTTTATGCTTAGATCATGAACCCATTTTGACCTTATCTTGGTGTACAGTGTTAAGTGTGGGTCAATGCCTATTTTCTGCCATACTAATTTCCAATTTTCCCAGCAATTTTTGTCAAATAATGCATTCTTATCCCAAAAACTGGGGTCTTTGGGTTTGTCAAACACTAGATAATTAAAGTTATTGGCTGTTTTGTCCTTTGAACCTAACCTATTCCATTGATCAACTAGTCTATTTCTTAGCCAATACCAAATGGTTTTAGTAACCGCTGCTTTATAATATAATTTTAGATCTGGTACAGCTAAACCACCTTCATTTGATTTTTTTTCATTAATTCCTTTGAAATTCTTAATCTTTTGTTTTTCCATATGAACTTTGTTGTTATTTTTTCTAGATCATCAAAATAGTTTTGGGGAAGTTTGATTGGTATAGCACTAAATAAATAGATTAGTTTAGGTAGTATTGTCATCTTTATTATATTTGCTCGCCCAATGCAAGAGCATTTAATATTTTTCCAGTTGGTTAGATCAGACTTAATTTGTGTGGAAAGTGTTTTGTAGTTTTGCTCATAAAGTTTCTGATTTTCCCTTGGCAGATAGATTCCTAAATATTTTATACTATCAATAGTTACTTTAAATGGAATTTCTCTTTGTAACTCTGACTGTTGGATTTTGTTAGTGATATATAAGAATGCTGATGACTTATATGGGTTTATTTTATAACCAGCAACTTTGCTAAAGTTGTGGATTATTATAACTTTTTAGTAGAATCTCTGGGGTTCTCTAAGTATACCATCATATCATCAGCAAAGAGTGATAATTTGGTTTCCTCATTGCCTATTCTTATTCCTTTAATCTCTTTCTCAGCTCTTATTGCCAAAGCTAGCATTTCTAATACAATATTAAATAATAACGGTGATAGTGGGCAACCTTGCTTCACTCCTGATCTTATTGGGAATGGTTGCAGTTTGTCCCCATTACATATGATGCTTACTGCTGATTTTAAATAGATGCTACTGATTATTTTAAGGCAAAGTCCATTTATTCCTATACTCTCAAGTGTTTTTAATAGGAATGGATGTTGGATTTTATCAAATGCTTTTTCTGCATCTATTGAGATATCATATGGTTTTTGTTAATTTGGTTATTAATATGGCCATAAATTATACTGATAGTTTTCCTAATATTGAACCAGCCCTGCATTCCTGGTATAAATCCTACTTGATCATGGTGTATTATTCTGGGGATGATTTTCTGAAGTCTTTTTGCTAATATTGCTAATATTTTATTTAAGATTTTAGCATCAATATTCATTAGGGAGATTGGTCTATAATTTTCTTTCTCTGTTTTCAACCTACCTGGTTTAGGTATCAGTACCATGTCTGTGTCATAAAAGGAATTTGGTAGGACTCCTTCATTCCCTATTTTTTCAAATAGTTTATAAAGCATTTGGACTTTGAATGTTTGGTAGAATTCACATGTAAATCCATCTGGTCCTGGGGATTTTTTTTAGGGAGTTGATTAATAGCTTGTTTTATTTCTTTTTCCACCTTTTCTTTCTGGCTACTGTCTCCTCCCTTGATTTCCATGACACTGCTCTACCTTGGTTTTCCTTTCTCTTCAATTGATCCTCTTCATTCTCCTCTGTATATTTCATTCACATCACATTCACCAACCATGTCTGAGCACAAATTCTCTTTTTGCTCCATGTTGTTTTATTTGGTGATTTTATCAGCTTCCCCCAGATTAAATTACCATCTCTATACAGACAATTCCCAACCTAATTATCTCTCCTAAACTTCAAGCATGCATCTCCAATTGCCTACATATTCAACAGAGAACTTATATTCAAAGTTTTTCAAAAAGAACTCATTTTTCCCCCAACACCCTCCTACTGACTTTCCCTATCTCTATCAAAAATGCAACAATTCTTCCATTCTTCAAGTCCAGCATTGTAACTTTGGTGTTATTTTGGGTTTCTCATTCTCTCTCACCCTACATATCCAGTAAGTTACCAGTTTGCCACTTCTACCTCCATAAATATCTCCAACAAATGAGATCCTTGTCTCTCTAAACCTTGTCACAGCTTTAATTCAATTCTCACCAGGATCTCACAATATCCTCCTAATTAGTCTCCCTACCTTAAGTCTCTACTCACTGAAATTCATCCTTCACAAACTGCCAAAGTAATTTTCTTTAAGCAACATTTCATTGGTTTATTCCCTTACTCAATAAAGTCCAAAAGTTTCCTACAATCTTTAAGGATCAAATATCAACTATTTGTGTGACTTTTAAAGCCCTTCAGAACTTGATTCCAACCTGTCTTTGCATCCTCATTATACACCACCCCTGTTCTACCACTCCATAGTTTAACCAAACTGGACTTCTCTTTTTCATGCTTAGAACTAATATCTTTCCCCTGTGTCTTGCATAGACTGTTTCCCATGCATGGAATGCACTTCCTTCAAACTCTACTTCATTAGAGTTCTTTACAACTTCTTTTACAACTTCCTTTACAACTTAGTTCAAACCCCAAAGTCTATCCCAACTCATCTTGTGTCCTCCCTCACCAACTACCTTGTATCTATCTGCCTTATATGTATTTATTCTGCATATTTTTATTCTGTGTGCATGTAGTCTTGCTCAGTAGAATATAATTTTCTTAAAGGCAAGGAGCATTTTATTTTTGTCTTTATATCCCAATACTTAGAACACAGTAGATATTTAATATATGCTTGTTGCTTGATTGAAAAGACCAACATCATTTCCCCAGTATCTTTATCTCCCCAACAGAGAAAGGAATAGAGACTGCATTTGTCAGAAGCAGATAGGAATGATAAGATTTGGAAATGGTGTTGTGGACAATGAAATCAGAAAAGGCAATGGAGTGGCAGTAGCTACAGAAGACAGCAGGGGTGTGATAGACAAAGCTTTAGCTAGGGAACAAAAAATATGAGTTTGCAACTTTTTAGCTGTATGAGTTTGGGCAAGTGACTATATGTCTGTGAGTTTTGGTTTCCTCATCTGTAATGAAAGTAATTTCTTTTCTTCCTATCTCAAGAAATTGTACTAAGGTTCAAATGAAATGGATGTGGAATCACTTTCCGTCAGTTAATTAACCAATCAAAAAGCATTTATGAATCACCTACTAGGTCCCAGGCAGTATACCAATATTCTATGATACACATACAAAATTTAAACAGTTCTTATCCCTTAAAAGTTTTTAGTCTAATAAAATAATGCAACACATATTGAGGAATAATTGGCAGAGAAGGAAATTTTGATTTGGGCAGTTACAGGGATTGTTAATGGAACACTGCCTACCACAGAGTAAGAGCTTAATAAATGCCTGCTGTCTCAAAGTCTTAGGGCACTAAACTGTGTCCTAATTGTGTAAACTTTTTCCACTTAGCAATGGTGGCATTGAATTATTATTCCCAGAGCAAGAGGAAAGAGAAGGGATGGGGAGCAAGGAAAAGGGTGGAGGGCTTGATGCCCATGCTGGGGTAGGCACTGATTTCATGGTGGGTGGAATGTAAGGCATCATCTGGACTTGGCTATATAAATAGTGGGTTGGATTATAAAGTGCAACAATAAAAATAAAATCTTTTCATGAAGAATAGCTATATCTCTTTGGACATCTTTTGTTCAGCCCAATTTCATATGATTTATACAAGAGTCCATATGGTCATTTCTCAGATCTTCTGCACAGCAGTAGCACCTACAAATTATAGACACTTTTAAATAAAATAAGACAATTTTCATCTATGATGACTTGGACATTTCATTGAAAAACTAAGGCAAATGTAAATTTTAATTTCCTTTCTAGGTATTAAGCAGGTATTAAACTATTTTCTGGAAATCCACAAAATTTCAGAGCTAAAACGCACTTTTAAATATAGAATATAGATGATCAGAGCCAAACAGGAACTCAGAGAGGATCTAGTCCATCCCTGGCTTTTATAGATTTGGCAATTTTTATTGAAATTAATAGACTTTCTGTCCACAGAGCATTTAACTATACTGAAAACCCCATTGTAGTACCAAGGTTCCTCAGACTCAAAGAGTAGCTGTCATGGTGGTCTAGAAAAATTTGAAAGCTAAGATTCATAACCCTTCCCAGCTAAGATAAATGCAATGTGTTAATATTACAATGTCTCAGAAAATTAGGGCATCATGGTGCAAGAAAACTGAACAGAGTCAGAGAATCTAAGATCAAATCTCAGCTCTGTTATCACCCGAATTATCTTGGGCAAGTTGTTTAAATTATCTAATTCTCATCTGAAAAGAGAGCATGTTAGATTAAGATTACTTTTTAAGGCTTTTTTCATTTCTAATCTTATCATCCTATGATTTTTGGAAGAAATTATTCTCCCTAAAAGCCACCTGGTCCTTCCTACTCAGAAATATGCTTCTGATAGAAGGACTGGATTTGTTCTCCCTCTTTAAGTAAAGGACTCCTCCAAACATCCTACTTCTCAGTGACTTATTAGGAATATGCCATATGGGCCAAGTCTGGACATACACGGTAGAAAGTTGAGGCAATTACATTGGCTTTGTAAACTCAAGCCTTCAAGAATAACCAGACAGCACTCTTTGTGCTATTCCTAAACTTTATATAGCAGTCTCTGAGTCAAATGGTTAGCTTTTGCCCTGGAAGTCTTCAATCAGAGGTTGGATGACCACTTGTTAAGATTCCTCTCCAAGAGTAGTTTGGAACTATGCTCAAAAAGTTATCAAACTGTGCATACCCTTTGATCCAGCAGTGTTACTACTGGGATTATATCCCAAAGAGATTATAAAGAAGGGAAAGGGACCCGTATGTGCACGAATGTTTGTGGCAGCCCTTTTTGTAGTGGCCAGAAACTGGAAACTGAATGGATGTCCATCAGTTGGAGAATGGCTGAATAAATTGTGGTATATGAATATTATGGAATATTACTGTTCTATAAGAAATGACCAACAGGATGATTTCAGAAAGGCCTGGAGAGACAAACTGATGCTGAGTGAAATGAGCAGGACCAGGAGATCATTATATACTTCAACAACAATACTATATGATGACCAGTTCTGATGGACCTGGCCATCCTCAGCAACAAGATCAACCAAATCATTTCCAATGGAGCAGTAATGAACTGAACCAGCTATGCCCAGAAAAAGAACTCTGGGAGATGACTAAAAACCATTACATTGAATTCCCAATCCCTATATTTATGCCCACCTGCATTTTGATTTCCTTCACAAGCTAATTGTACAATATTTCAGAGTCTGATTCTTTTTGTACATCAAAATAACGTTTTGGTCATGTATACTTATTGTGTATCTAATTTATATTTTAATGTACTTAACATCTACTGGTCATCCTGCCATCTGGGGGAGGGGGTGGGGGGTAAGAGGTGAAAAATTGGAACGAGGTTTGGCAATTGTTAATGCTGTAAAGTTACCCATGCATATATCCTGTAAATAAAAGGCTATTAAATAAATAAAAAAAAAAAAAAAGATTCCTCTCCAAGGGAGATGGAACTAACTACCTATTAATTTTCCTTTCAATTCTGAAAATCCATGAAGGCTCCCAAATCAGAGTCTGGGGATATTCAATCAATCAATCAACAAAGTGTCTACTATGTATTAAGCACTATATTGGTGCTTAACTAGTTAATTAATAACTAATTAGTGCATAACACCTATACTAAATGAAATAATCCCTGCCTTCATGGAGCTTACTTCTTATTCCAGGAAAGCAGGAAGAACAGAAAGAAAGAACCAGAAGCCTGGATGAATGCCCAGGGACAGACAGAATGAGAATGTCTCCAGGTAAACCTCAGGACCACAAGAGCCTCACTGAATTATACCTCTGTTTCAATCTCAGGCCATGAGTAGCCCCAGGGAAAGCCAAAGATGAGTTCCCCACCCCAAAGCAAATTTAGAGTTTGAGCAAATTTTAGCAGGTTTAAAGCCTAAGAATTTGTGAAATGCAAGATTTGGTGCTTCTATATGTCGTCTACACTGACCAAACTCCCCAGATCACTGATAACAAACCTTCTGTTCTAATTGTCTTAGACTCTTGAGATTGGTTTTATAGATTTTTTCCATGGCTGAGCTGTTCTTTCCTGGGGCTGAGATTTTTTTTAATCTTCTTGTGAAATTGGCTGAATCAGATGGGATCAGCATGCAGTGATTCAGATAATTCAAAGGGGCTATTGAGGGTCCCTGATCCCTAGCTCATAAAGTCTAATGGAACTGAGAATTGGGGTGTCTTAGGTAATGGAATGATTCCACGCCTGAACCATACAGAAGTAGATTCTCGGTTATATACATAATGGTACTTTTATCATCAACCAGGCGGCAATAGGCATTTACTCAGCCTTAAGGTGCAGCCCTGTGCTAAGTGACTAAAGAAGAGAAGATGAGATCCCTGTCCCCCATGAATACAGCTTCAACTTGAGGACATGCAACAGAGGCACACTGTCTCTCTCAATGACACAATATTCTGCCTCTAAATCTTAGAAATTATCTTGAATCTTTCCTTCCCCCTTCTTGCAACAAATCCAATCTCTACAGGTTTTTCTTTCAAAATGTTTACCAACTTTGTCCACCTTTCCTGAAATTACCAGCTAATCCACATCACTCACACCTAGATTCCATATCAGTCTACTTGTGGGGTTCCTTAACTCCAATTTCTCACCATTCAATTCACCTTGCATGGATACCAAGTTCATCTTCCTTAAATTTCTCTTTTACTTTACTAAGGTCTTGCCTTGGTGACTTTTCACAGCCCAGAAATGAACTTAGATTTTAACTTAGATTCCAGGTCTGGAAGGTCCTGAAAACTATTAAGGCTTTGTGCTTCTATGTCTAAGCCATCAAATCAATGTCTACTGTCTGAGGACCAGACATGCAAATGTGTAAAGTCAAGAATCTTGACTGTAGCAATCAAAAAAAAAAGAAAGAAAAAAATCACCAAGTCAAATAGAGGCTTCAATCTGTATAAACAGAAAAGGGAGATTCATATGGGTCTTTGAAATGTTAAAATAAGTAAACGCCACTTTTATCACAAAAAACTCTTAGCAAAAAAATTTATTTTGGCAGGAGAAAATACATTCTCCTCTGTTGTTCTGGATCTCGCTTCCAGTTTTCCCAAGAAGTGTTCAGAAGTTCTTTCTCTGAACCACTCACTCTCCCCCCCTCCCCAATCCCTCCCACACACATACACACACTCACATCCAGAAATTTACTAATAATCCCAGCCCATTTTTACCACTCTACCCTTCAGTTCACCTGGGGATCTATCCTAGTCATAAATGAGATACTCTTCTTGATTCCATTCCATCTCTTTCCCTCCATTCTAGGCTTCTTGGAATCAGAGTGCTAGGTGGTAAGTGCTGCATCTGCAATCAGAAAGACCCGAGTTCAAATCCAGTCTCCCATATTTACTAGTTTACAAGCATGACCCTGAGCAAAACACTTGGACTCTATTTGCCTGAATTTCCTCAACTGCAAAATGAGACTCACAATAGCATCTCCTCCCCAGGGGAAGGAACTAGCAACTCAGGGAACCAAAAAAGGCCATCTGGAAAAGGTGAGCTTGAGCTGCATCTCTTTAAAAAAGCTGAGGAAAATAAGAGACCATCATGAAGAGGCAGAGCATTTCAGTTATGGGAATCATCAGTGCAAAGGCATAAGAGATGGAGAAATGGAGAGCCATATTAAAGGAACACCAAGTAGGCTAGGTTATAAAGAATTTAAATGTCAAACAGAGAAGTAAGTATATTTGATCATAGAGGCACTGGAGCTCATTAAGCAGTAATGCTTTTAGAAAAATTATTTTGGCAGTTGAGTGAAGGATAGATTGGATTGGGGAAAGATTTGAGGCAAGAAGACCAGTTAAAAGGCTATTGTAATAAATGGGTGAGAGATGATGATGAAGATCTGAACAAGGGTGGCAACTATCTGAGTAAAGAGAAGAGGATATATAGAATCAAGAGATTGTAAGAGTTGTAAGAGTAGAAATGACAAGTTTGGGCAACTTAATGCATATGTGGGAATGAGTGAAAGTACAGAGTGGAAGGTAATGGCAAATTTGTAGGTCTGGGTACTAAGAACTGTTAATAATATTTAAGGGTATTTTTTTACTATTTATTTAATAGTATTTAGTGGTACCTTTAATATTGGTATAAAAGTTCAAAGGATGGAAGTTTGGAAGGAAAACTAATGAATCCTGTCTTGAATTCAAATGCCTATGGACAACCAGTTTGAAATCTTTAAAAGACAGCTGGTGATATGTGACAGTAATTCAGGAGAGAGATTTGGTCTGGATTTATAGACCTCGAAATTACTTGCATAGAGATTATAAATGAATCCAAGTGGGCTGACAAAGTAACAAAATAAGATAGTATAGAAAGAAAAGAGAAGAGGGAGCAAGAATGAATCTTGGGGACCCCCATTGGTTAGTGAATGTTACCTGGATAAAGATCTAGGAAAGGAGACTGAAAAGGAATAATCAAACAAATACACAGAGAACCAGGAAAAACCTGTGCCATTAAACCTAACAAGAAGAGAGTATCAAGAAGAAAAGGTTGATTAGCAATAGTCTGAGGCTACAACGAGGAAAGAGAATGAGAGCTGAGAAAAAGACCATTAGATTTGGCAATTAAGACATCATTGGCAACTTTGGAGAGAAAAGTTGCAGTTGAATGATGAGATCAGAAGCCAGAATGATAGAGAGAGGAAAGGAAGTGTAGGCATTGAGTTATAGATGCGTTCTCAAGTCTAGCCACAATGGGAAAAAGACATACAAGATGATAGCCAACAAACAAAACAGACTCAGAGAAAAAGTAACTCATTCAAGAGCACACAACTCATACAGGGCAGAGATAGGAATAGACCCCTTATTTCCAGAGTCTTAACCTATGCTTCTTCCCCTGCATCCACACTTAGTACAGCACATTGCTTCCTGGGATTCAGGTTAGCCCAGGTGGAAAGCAGAATCTGCTGTAATAGTTACCAAAACTAGGGTCAGCACTGATAGGTAGAGGAGGCAAGAAAATAAAGAATAATACTGCATACTAAATGGTCTTAAGCAGCTGCCTAACCCCTTTGCCCAATCTCACTACAGGACAGAGACTGAGATGTCTACCCATTGGGGTATAGACACAGGATCCCTGCTGGAAGACCTTTCTCCTAACCCCCAGTCCGCCTCCCTCATGGTCCTCTTTCCTTACATTTAGGAATGTGAACTCACTTGATTTCTCCCTCCCACCCTTTCACTTTGTAATAAATTGTCAGGCAACAATGAAAGGAAGAGCAAGACAATATGGTAAATGTAGCAGAAAGAAATTTGAATTGTAATGAAGAGAGCTAATCAGGGAAAGAATGGACCATGTAGCAAGCACTAATGAGTTTCTAAATAAATTCCAAAGGTTAATATTGTTCTATTGAGCTACTAGAGGGAGAATCCTAATGGGGAAGGAAGGCCTGGCTCAGTATCCTGGGACCACAGGCCAGATTACCCCACACCGTCTATCACTCCCTGATTATTTCCTTTCCCTACTCACTGATGATACTGCAGCACAGGCCCAGGCTATTGTTAAGGGTTTCCTGCCTCCAATCTCTACTTAGGTGATACAGTGGTGCCCTATTGCCTATCAAATAAAGTTCAAACTCCTCTGAATTGAAGGTCCCTTACAACCCAGGATCAACTTAATTTTCTAAGCTTATCCCATATTACATATCTCCACATACACTGAGTTCCATGCAAATTTTTATCTCCCCAGTATTCATTGTAGTCTTTTGCCCTCTCTCTTTCCCTAGGACATTCCTACCCATCCTTTAAAACCCAACCCAAAAGCCACCTCCTCCATAAAACCTCTATTCTTTCTAGTTAGTAACAATCTTCCCCCTAAATCTCCTATAGCACTTTGAAGCTCTCTAATGCACTTATTTTGTAATGTTACTATACCATTATACAAGTTATATTCTGTTATACTATATAAGTAGTACAGTGGTCACATAAATTATACATAGTATAGCTATAAGTTTGAGTTTCACCTCCCAACTGTATTATAAATTCCATGACAACTGCAACTTTATCTTATCTAAACTTCATACCTCTCCCAGCACCTTATACACTGTCAGCATATAGCTGGTTTAGAATAGTCTTCTCCCCCCTCACTAGTATCACTCCTACATTTAGGGTACCCAAAGGGCAGCCATCCTCTGAGGAGGATTACAGCACTCAGCTTCTCTCTATGCTGTCATAGATCAGCACTCTGGATCTATCTTTCTATCTTTTTAGGTCTCTAAAGGATTTGGAGAAGTGATTGTTGTCAACTTCTTCTCTATCCAAAGTTGAAATTTTGTCCAAGTTTCCAAAATGTTCTAATATGTGACTAGTAATTATCTCAATATAGTATATTGAGAATGTATTAAGAGAGATTTGTAGAGCTAAATTATTTAGAGAACTAAACAGCTCCCAGAATAGCAAGGTCTGGTCCTCAATGTCTCCATCTATGAAATAATGGGATTAAACAAGATGACCACCAAGATTCCTTAGAGACTTAGATTCAAATTATATAAATATCTACCCCAAATGATCTGCTGTGAATGACTTTGCTATTCTCAGCAATACAATGATCCAAGACTATTCTGAAGAGCTGATCATGTCTGAATACAGATTGAAGCATACTTTTAAAAAAAACTTTTTCTTGAAGATTTTTTGGGGGTGCGATCTATGTTTTCTTTTGCAACACAACTTTTATGGAAATGTTTTGCATAACTTCACATGTGCCTTCTTAATGTGGGGAGTGGGGGAAAAGGGAGAAAATCTGGAACTCAAAAATTTTAAAAAACAAATGTAAAAAATTATTTTACATGTAACTGAGGAAAATAAAAATATTAAAATAGAAAAAATAAACAAATATCTGCCTCAAATAGGATCTTGCTCGTGTATTTATTTGACTATCTTCAAGCTTGTGGTACATTCATTCCAGTGACCTCATTGCTAACAATCTTTGAGGGTACATTTGATATTTTGAAAATGTCTGAAGTCATTCAGAGCCAACTCTGGAAAATAAGTGAGAAAGGGGTAGACAGGTGTGAGAATGATCACATCAGAGGATACAATTTTAGGTCAAAAGTGAGGTGTGACTCTGAAGTAATGAGACTGGTCTTCCTGTATAGTTCATCAACTGCCTCTGAAGGAAACTCCCAAAGAATAGTCCAAAACACCCTTGAAGCACAAAAGAATCACTGAAATGTTTGCAACACTTTTTAAAGGGAGGTGGCCTTTATTTGGCTAGATAAAATCTGATGATCATGTTTTAAACATATGAGATCCCACTGGATTTGCTTTTTGCTAGCCAAAAAAAAAAGTTACGTGGTTGGAAAGATCAAGATACCACCACTTTTAAAAGTTTTTTTTTTTTCCAAACAATGTGTCTCCCAGGTTTATGTTATATCAAGCAAGATTTACTGAAGGATATAACAGATAACTTTGTCCAATGCCCCTCTGTTTAAATAAATAATTTTAATAAATATAATAATTTTAAACGAGTCATAAATCAGGTGAACACGTTTACCAAAGATACTTTTGCCACCTTCATGGTAGATACCCATCAGAGCCTAAAGGAAAGGAAGAAGAAGGAAACAAGTGTGTATTAAAGTGTCTACAATGTGCCAGTCACTGTAACAAGTACTTAATAAATATTATTTCTTTGATCCTCACAAAAACCCTGGGAGGTAGATGTTATTCTTAGCTCCATTTTACAGCTGATGAAGCAAATTTATTACCAAGTTTAAATGGCTTATGAAGTTGGGTTTTAAACTCAGATCGTGTAAGATTCTAGGTCCAATGCTCTATCTATTATGCCACCTAACTGCCTCTAAAATGAGGAGTTCTCTATAAATAATAAAATCCTTTAAATGCTCCTTTTTCAGCATTACACTTCCTGATTGATATCAAACCCTGGAACACTGTAGAGCCTCCTAAATAATATCCATAATCATGCAAAAAATTTTGGCAGCAAAGAATCTAACTGAATGAAACATGTCTACTGTCCAGACTATGATGTGCTTAGTTAGGTGGACAGGCCCTAAAGCTGGTCCATCAGTACAAATATCTTAGACACTGCAGGTGAACAGTAAGGAGAGCCCACAACTGAACAGGAAGAAGTGAGTTGGCTGGATTGCTTCTGGGAAACTGCACTATGCTTCGAATACCCTGAGCTTCTCTCTGAAACAAAAGGTCTATCTTTTTTAATATCAATATTCTTCTAAAAATGCTGCTGGGCTGCACAGCACAGACCATCACATTCTGCAAACATTACCCAAAAGGCAATGCTGCTGTACATGGTAGGTATGAAAAGGAAACATCACACAACCAAAGAAGGAAAGTGCAGAGCACTTTCTTAGTGAGCAAAAGAGTAAAAGGTAAGAAGAATCAATGGGAGTCTAAATGGCATTCACGAAAAGTCAAGAGAGATTGAGGAAGCACTTCAGCATGCTGGGTGGCCCCTCTGGAGAAGAATGATCCCAGAAATAGAGATAAGTTGACTTCAAATCCAATGTTCTTACCGTTGCCACTCACTTGTAGGCTGGTTGATGCAACATACACATAATAAAGGCAAGGACTTGGAACAAGGATTGAGGAGAACAATGGCTCACTGGAGCTTCTTCCTTTTTGTTACTTGCCTTCCTCCCTTCAAATCATTTCAATAGATCCAAAGAATCTTGGGCTGAGGGATAGCTGAGGGTGTTCAGACTTACATAACTCTTCTGAAGCAAAAAGCAACATCTTCACCAATGAAATTGCTTTGCTGCCCAGGAAGATCCCCTTAAGGGAATTAAATAATAGTTATATGCACTTAAAGTCAGAGACATTGCCCTTGTAGGGCAGTAGGATAAGATTCAAAAGTATATTTAATGCCAATGGGTACTACTTAGCTGGCTGACAATTTTGTGTTCTAAAGATGTTATGTCCTCAGTGGTTAAAGATTCTCCCTCCAGAAGAAAAAAGGTCACCATAACCAAAGTTCTAAGAACAGACTCCCCTTATAAAAGAAGAAAAGCAGCAAGCTACCAAATTTTGCTCTCTTTAAAAAAACATAGTTTGACCCTGTGTATATTAAGGGACTACCTCCCTGCCCAAAAAAAGCTTAAGTTCCAGCCTCTGGTGTCTAAACTAAAAGAGAGGGCAGAACACGCCCAACATTGTTCTTCTAAGGTAGATTCTTTCTCTCACTTGAGGACTAGTGCTGAAGCTGTAAAAACCCAAGCCACACTTTACCAGATCAGCAAGACACCAACTGTTACATCAGCAGAGTCCTGGCCAGCAGTAATCGAGACGCCAGGCTACCTGGACAAAAATATATTCTATTCAAAACAATTGGAAAGAAGGCCCAAGAAACTGGAAACTGAGTGGATGCCCATCAATTGAAGAATGGCTGAATAAATTATGGCATATGAATATTGTGGAATATTATTGTTCTGTAAGAAATGACCAACAGGATGATTTCAGAAAGGCCTGGAGTGACTTATATAAACTGATGCTGAGTGAAATGAGCAGGACCAGAAGATCATTATATACTTCAACAACATTATATGATGATCAATTCTGATGGACGTGGCCATTCTCAGCAATGAGATGAACCAAATCAGTTCCAATAGAGCAGTAATGAACTGAACCAGCCACATCCAGGGAAAGAACTCTGGGAGATGACTATGAACCATTACATAGAATTCCCAATCCCTCTGTTTTTGTCCCCCTGCATTTTTGATTTCCTTCACTGGCTAATTGTACAATATTTCAGAGTCCGACTCTTTTTATACAGCAAATTAACCGTTTATATACATATATTGTATTTAACTTATACTTTAACATATTTAGCATGTATTGGTCAACCTGCCATCTGGGGGAGGGGATGGGAGAAGGAGGGGAAAAGTTGGAACAAAAAGTTTTGCAACTGTCAATGCTGAAAAATTACCCATGCATATATCTTGTAAATAAAAAGCTATAAAAAAGAAAGAAAGAAAGAAGGGCCATCAGGGACTCTAGAATGTCATAACCACAAGATTATTCAGTCAAGAGGTTTAGAGTCAAAATAGACCTTGGACCATCAAGTGCAACTCTTTTGTAAATGAGGACATTAAGGCACAGAAGCATGACTTTCCCAAGTTCACACACCTCAAGTCTAAGTAGGATTTGAACTCAAATTCTCCTGGCTCCAAGCTAATGCTCTGTTCATTCCCCTATAAGCTCTATAAGTCCTTCTTCTGTACATGCACTCCTGGTCATACATGTTCCCTATTTGTGCACCTCTCAATGTGTTTTAAACACATGTGGCCATATGTCTAACCTGTGATTTGTCCCTGTAAGCACGTACCCTGGCCACATGCATTCACCATATTCATAGCCCTTCATAAGTTCCCTAAGTGTGGAAATTCTTCCTTCCAATGATGTATGGATTTCTGGAAGAGTAAACCCAGACTTAAAGGGGGAAATGTTATAATACTTGTTTACTATATTAATTAATTAAATGTCTTTGCTTGGAACTAATTGTAACCTCTATTAAAAGTAAACATATTTTTGATGGGGGGAAAGGGACTTGTGAAGCTATAGTTTTGAGTAGATATAGACCTACAAAGGTTCCTTGAATCTGAGGTAATTATTTGGGGGGGGGGGGAATGTGTAACAAAGATCCAAAATACTATATAACTACATATGCTTTCAGGCTTTATATAAAGATAAAAGAGAATAAGTGGGTTATAACTTTGTTTTTTTTAAATCTTTTTAATCAAAGACTTAAAAGGTATTTTCATAAGGGGAAAAAATTGCCCCTTGGGGATATACACCCTTCAAATGTTGTAATTAAACGTAACTTTGAGGCCATTAAAATCTGGAGTGTAGGAGTCTTACTGACACTGGATGAAAATAACTCTATCCTAATGCATTATTTTGATTTATAATATTACAAGTTTTTAATCAGACAACATTTTGTGAAAAAAAAAATGTTGAGCCCAGATTAGGATTTAGCAAGTAAAACAGCTGAGTAGGAGTGTGAACAGGAGGGACAGAATTTAAATAAGGTTTTATCCAAAGCTAAACCCAAAGATGGGAGCTCTTGACTCTTAACAAGCTATGACATCTACCCAAGGCCCAAAGAAAGAGTCTGAAGTTAGCATCTAGTAATAACCCACTAGAAGAGGTCATTTAGCCGGTTTAAAGGAAAGAGCCCTGGCCTGAGACAGGAGGCCTGGGATCTTCTCCTGGTTCTGATCTCCATTCCCCATGAGACTTAGGGCAATAGTCATTGACATTTAGCATCCCAAGGTATGCAAAGCACATTATATGTGTCATATTATTTGAGCCTCATAACAACCCTGGGAGACAAGTAGTAGAAGTATTATTATAGCAGACAAGTAAACTAAGGCACAGAGAGGTTATATGATTTACTCACTGTCAAACAGCTAATAAACACTATAGGCAATATTGGAACCCAGAGCCAACACTCACCCCTCTGCCATGCTCTCAGTTGGATATCCATTAGCCTTGCTGAGCCACATTTTACCTATCTATAAAATGAGAATGTTGGATTAGATGATCTAATATCCCTTCTATCTCTGAGTCAAAAATTCTAAGATTCTTACTTCTGCACTCTAGACATCAATTTTCCCATCCTTAAAATGAGAATGAACTAGAGAAACTCTCAAGTTTCTCCCATATTCTGACATCCTATGGATATAGGAATCTGTAACTATGCACATCGTGCCTCGTTCCCCTTTTTGAAGTCCCTGAGGATGTCAGCCTCAGGTCTGAGAAAGAGGATAAGGGATGGAGAAGGGTTTGGAGGGAGAGAATAGAAGATTCATAACCCCAATTGTCAAAGACAAGGTGTAACCAAGAAGCCGCTTTCTTCTCAGAGGCAAACTCTGATGGACAGCCCCTAGAGCTGGTCCATCAGGACATATAGCTTAGACAGACACTGTAGGTGAATGACAAGCAGAGCCCAGAAATGAACGGGAGGAAGTGAGCTGGCTGGATTGCCTCTGGGAAATTGCACCAAGCTTTGAATAGCCTGAATTTCTCTCTGAAACAAAAGCTTATCTTTTTTAATATCAATATTCTTCCAGGGGTGCTGCTTGGCTGCACAGCACAGAATGTCACATTCTCCAAATAATTAAAGTTGTAGTTCACCCAAAAGGCAATGTTGAAGTACATAGTGGTTGTGAATAGGAAGCATCATATGACTAAAGAATCCTGCAACATTTCCTTAATTGTCAGAGCAAGCAGAGGACAGATGATAGTGTCTTAAGTCTTTATTCTGAGGCAAGTCTCAAAGTTATATAGCTAGTCACTAAAAGTGACTTAGCAACAAGACTTTTAAACCTCAAAAATTCACATTCTTGTTCTTATCTTTCTTCAGTTTGATTAAACTCAACTCACCAAACCTTTATTAAGCATCTACTAAGGTAGTAGGCATTAGAGGGCCATGGAAAATTTACACACACACACACACACACACATATATGTATATATGTGTGTGCGTGTGTTTGCATATTTTAAATACATGTTACATGTATGACACATGTGTAGATGCATTTGTGTATATGATTTATAATATTTTGTACACATCATATAAACTATAGAATGCAAGATCCCTAAGAATCTGAATTGTTTCAACTTTTTCTTTCATCACCAATGACTACCATAGTGCCTGACATATAGTAGGAATATAATTAATGTTTATTGATTAAATACTTATTGATATATGGTAGCTGTTTTCAGAGAGTTACCACATAGTGGGGGAATATGATGCAAAAATAATTATAATTCCCAACAGAATCTGGTAAATGCATCAGACAAATACAATATAAGACTTCCAGAATGGGGGAAGGTTAAGGACTTAGATTTTTCACAACTGAAGGAATCAGGAAAGGTTTGCTGTAGAAAGAGTTATAGTTCAGCTTTAAAGGATGGGTAAGAATTTAACACTTTGCTGGAAAAAAAAATCTTATCTAAGCTAGAAAAAAAGTCTTAGCTAAGTGGGGCAATAGAAAGAATACTAGGCCTGGAATCAGGAGACCTGAGTTGAAATTCAGCCTCAGACACTATCTATATAACTCTAAGCAAGTCACATAACTTCTGTCTGCCTGTTTCCTTCATTATAAAATGAAGATAATAAGAGCAACTACCCAGAATTGTTGTGAATCTCAAATGAGATAATATTTGTAAAGTATTTAGTACAATGCCTGGCATAATAATATGTATGTTTGTATTAGATGCTATGTATCTTACGTATATTACTTATTCATAGGCCCTTAATCATTCCATTTTTGCTTTATTTAGTAAACCAAAAAAATTTTATAGTCAAAAAATAAAAGTCACAGTAGCATCTTGTATTTCTCAAATCAGTGGTGTCAAACTCAAATATAAATGGGGCCACTAAACTACAAATAGGAATTTAGAATAACACATTATCTGTATTCTATTGTATTTTAACTTAATTTTGGTAAATATCTCCCTCTTGCATTTTAACTTGATTTGGGTAGCACTCAGGCTATAATTTGCCCAAAGGGCCTGGTATTTGACACCTCTGTCTAAATCAACTGTATGATGGTAAAGACGTGATTCATTGTATGTCATCATCTGCAAAGGCCTACCAATAAACCCATAAAAGATGCTCTCCTCCAAGGCTTCCCTCCTATAATACTTCTCCCATGAATATTGCAGTATTAGGCAAGACTCTTTAAATGGTTTGAGATAACATTGTCTCATGGTCTTCTGATTATTAATATCAAGTGAGGCATGAAATATAGCTATTTGCTTACTGCTGTCATGGTAGAGAGAGAGCAGAATCCAACTTGAAGAGGAATCTCTTATCCCTGTTGAGGTCTTCCATAGATGTTCCTGTTTGTAAATAGCTGATCATGTCAAGTCTTGGAACCTCGCAGAAGATTCTAAGTAAAATTCATAATCACTCAAAAAAGTTTGCCCTAACCCACAGAAAAAAATGGAGTGGAAGAAGAATGCTTTTATTGACCAGGTCTGATATACAATTGGATGAACAATCTATAAAGGTTATCTATTGCCATAAATAAATTAATAAACAATCAAATAAATATATAAATGAATGGATGGATGAATAAATAAATAAACAAGCATATAAATGAATAAGTAATGAATACATAATGCGCACATACTTTTAACAGCCCCTGCAGGTGCAAAATGAGCTGAAATCGCAAGTGAACCATCTAGAACAAAGTACTAGATTACCTTTGGGAAATAGCCAAGTTCTTTGTTTCTCCCTGAAACAAATGTCCATTGTTTCAATGCAAATATTCTTCCTGAGATGTGATGTAGCAGCAAATCTTGAAATACTATTTTCCAAAGAATTAAAGTTGACAATTGACTAAAGGTAATAAAGAAGCACATGCTAGGTGTGAATAGGCCGTAAAACATTACAATTAAGGAATTACACACTACTATAGAAATTGTCTAAGGGATGTCATTAAAGAAATAAATGATCAGAAAAAGAAATTGGCCTGGTCATGCAGTGCAAACAAGCAATAACTGATAGAAAGCTCTTGTGCTTAATTAGCACAATGTTGAGACAACTAGGAGAAGGCTCCAGCATGGTTGATGGAAAACTTATAGGAGGAAAGTAATTAAAGAAAGAGAAAAAGGACCCATATTTATAAAAATATTTGTAGCAGCTATTTTTTTAATACCAAAGAACTGGAAATTCAGAAGGTAAACATCATTTGGGGAATGACTAAACAAATTATTGTATATGTGAATGAAACAGAACAGTTTTTTTGTAATAAGAAATGATAAGAGGGATGGTTTTATAGAAAACTGGGAATACTTGTATGGATTGATACAGAATGAATGGAGCAGAACCAGGAGAACAATTTATATAAAACCAATAACACTGTAAAGCAAACAACTTCAAAAACCAAAAGAACTTAGACTGATGCTATGATCAACTATCCTCCTGGAGGACTGATAATGAAGCATATTATCTCCTTCCTGACAGAGGTGATGGATTTAGGGTACAGATCAAGACATATACTTCTTTTCTGTGCTAGCATGGGTGGGACAGAGAAGAAAATCAATTTTTGCTAATTGAAAAAGTATTTTTAAATAAAAAAAATTTACATGAGAGGCCCTGAATAAAAATCACACAAAATGTCTTCAAATCTGCATTTTGGGAAGGGAATAACCATACTAATAAAATCACAAATGCATTGTGATGTTAGAGGAATTGGACAGGGAAAGAGAAGGACCCAGAAAACGGAGTGACCACAGCTCAAAGGTTGGAAAGTGATAATGATCCTCTTCATTTGCGTAGCATTTTATAGACTACAAAGACTTTTCATAACAGTTTTCTACTTTATCCCCATTTTATAGAAGAGAAGAATGAATCTCAAGGAGAAGACATGAGTTGCAAAAGGATGCTGCTTCTTTATTATGCCTAACATATTCTCAACAATTAGGAGTTAAAGAAAAGGTTATATTTTAATACAGTTGGAAATAACCTGATTTCACCTATATTTAATGTTAAGTCTTATCCAATTGCATTTTTTTCCTTTGGAAAGAGCTAAGAATATGAAATAAAAGGATCTGATTCAAATCCATACTCTGCTATTTAGTTCCTATGTGACTATAGGGAAGTCACTACTCTTTTCTCTGGGTTTTACCTTCATCATCTGTCAAGTGATGGGGACATCAAACTAACTATAATTCCTTTGATTAAACAATTCTTTAACATTTAAAAAAGTTACATATGATAACCACTAATTTCAGTGACTTTTGGACTATTTCCACAGCTTCCACTAGTATGGGCATGTTGAATCCCCAGAGGGTCACTGACTACCACAATTGCTTTTCAGGATTTATGGGAAACCTTGAGGAGTTAGGATTTCTATAATTATTGTTCCTGACCCCCCCCATCCAATACTTTTTCTCACTATACTTTACTTTATTATTTCTCTCTTTTCCCTAACTCTATGGCTTTTAGAAAGAGATTTACTTGAGAAGATATAGAATATAGAGTGGTTACAAAATAATTCCTCCAAACTAGGGTGCATTGTGCCCTTATGCATTCAAAGACCCTGATGAAAGATTGAATAAACTAAAAGTAAAATAAGGCATATGGATAGAGAATGCATGTAACAGGTACCTCCCAACTTCTAGCCCTGGAAGACGTTTTTGTCTTTCATGTATTTTTCAGATAGGTCTCTGTTGGTCTTGATTGATCTGTACCTGTCCATAGGCAGAAATATTTCTGTATTACAAAGGGGTCAAGATCCCTGAAACTGATGGTGTGCTTAGAGAACTGTTTTTATGTGCTTTCTCTATTGTTGGCCATTATCACTCCAATGGACTCTGTGGTCTACTCTCCATTGGACTTATGATGCAAGTAAGACCTTTAATGGGTTTTATGGACAATCATATTTCAAAATATTCATCTACCTAAGATCCAGAAAAATAATTACAAAGAAACTGAAGTGGTATATGTTCACAGACATATGGCAAGCAGATGGGAGACAGGATAGACATCACTGCCAGCCTTCAGACAGCAGCTCACCACCAAGGAGTAAAAGAAGCAAAAAATAAATTAACTAATGGATAGATGGATGGAAGGATGGATAGATAGGTAGGCAAGTAGATAATTAAATAAATGAAGGAGTTGACAGATGGTCATCTTTACTTTTGTGTACACATTCAGTTTCAGTTTAGCAACTAATGAGTCATCAGTCTTACAGGTTCCTCAGCTAACCAAAAGATTCTTTTTCTCCATGTAAGGGCAGACCATCATTGCTCTTGGCCAAAAGTTAATGAAGTCACCAAATCTCTGTGTATTTGGACTGAAACCAGTCAGAAAATATCTATTTATGCTTTGTAAAATCCATCATGAAAAATAAATCCAAGCATGTTCAAAAGAATAACTGGCCAATTCCCCAGCACACTTTTTGTAAAACCTATTTTTTCCAATACCTTTCCTCACTATTCTGTCTTATTCACTTCCTATCTTTGCCATGCATTCATTTGGCTTCAAATACTTTATAAAACAGGAAATATTTAGGACAAACTCCTAGGAGCATAAAAGCAATAAGGATATAGATTTCTCTGTATCTGCATTCTACACATAAAGTATTTGTAATATATCAGCTGTTTCACAATGCCAGACAAATAAACACTTGGTTTTGTCCTTGGAATGTGAAAGTTCTAAGACCCCAGCTAAATTATATGCCTCTTTCTATAGGAAATAAAAGAGAGAGTTGACTTTGTCCCGCTTTCCCTGATAAGGCAAAGTAGGCAATTCTCTTTCCAGCAGTGCCAGAGAAATATAATGTAAATGCCTACATGATGAATTATGAAAGGTCAGAAGATCATGGCATATGATTCTCCCTGACCTGACCTGACAAGTACCATAGTTCTTCCTTATAATGAGCTGAAAGATGGCTCCCTATAACTTATTGACTACTAAAAGTCAATAAGGGCTGCAAGAAGGGTTTTTAAATGTCATGTAATGCAACCACTCATATAGTAAAAAAAAAAAAAAAAATAGTGCCAAAGAAGGAAACCAAGCTCCTAAGCTCTATCTCTTGAGGATGTTCTGCCCTTTTCCTCTATTCTCTTTCTTGCACTAACCTTTGATTTACAGATAAACCAGGGCCACTTGGGTCCTATTTTGGCTAACTTCTATTCTCAAGGTCTTCCATTTAAAAACTATAGCCCACTTGTATTGCTGGTTGATCAGGAAATAAAGGATGGGTCACTTTGTTTCTCCCTCCTTTTTATTGCCATTATCTAATGTGTATGTATTTTCCTTTTCCATAAGATATCTTAATATTGAGAGTTTCCTTATTTCAACATTCAACCCACTGGTCTTAGTTCATCTCTCCTTAGTTCATAGCTCATGGAGTTACTGAACTCTCTGGGTCCAAGTTTCCTAATGGCTCCAAATTTCAGGTTTGAATGAATGAATGAATAGCAAAGTATTGATTAGATGATCTCTAAGATCTTTTCTTGGCCCAAATCATTAGATCTTATATAGCACAGCTTACCAATCTACCTCCTAATGTGTGGTGCCCAGAACTGGATCTCACACTCAAGCAATAAATAGTTTCAAGAAGAATTTAGATTAATTCATAGATGATCAATTCATAATGGATTAATTAAGGAAGTTGGAACAATTAGAACACAACCCTTATATGCCTAGATCACACAGAATTCACAAGACTGATATAATTTCTCTTTGGTCTTGTGGAGACATGTTAGAATATTAAAAAGGCACAATGCATAGGGTGCTGAACTTGGTGCCAAGAAGACCTGAGTTCCAAATCCATCACAGAAATTTATTAGATATATGACCCTTAGCAAAACATTTAATGTCTCTCAGCCTCAGTTTCCTCTCCTGTAAAAGGGGATAATAGTATTGACTTCATAGCATCATTGTAAGGATAAAATGAGTATTTGGCAAAAGTTAAAGAGAGCTATTATTATTATTGTGAATGCCTCTATTTGTGAGTGACAGAGTACAGGAGAAACAACACTATTTAGAAAGGGAAAAGACAGTTCACCCAACTTATCCTAATTCTTTGATCCTGCTCTGCTTACCTATTTCTAATGATTATTTTCATAGTCTTAAGGCAAGGAAGGAAAAACAGTGTTCCCTTAAAGATCATGTTTATCTGTGGATTAGAAATAGGTGGCTTGGGTCCAAAAGAAATATTTAAATGGGAAAATTATTCATTTAATTTTTTAATACTTAAAAAATTAAAGTTGTTTTGAAAAAAAAATCCATTCAATCAACCATGTTTTGTAATCATAAAATTCCCAACAGGGCAAATTTCAATGCATTTCCTCTCTGCTTCATAAACCTGCTGCCGGTAAATTTGTTTCAAAGATAGGGTGCATTAATACCACTTCACAATATTAAACTATAGAATCCATTTCCTACAAAATGTCAGTTTTATTTTCCTCTGCTCTTACTCGACACCTTGAAACCCCCAATTACACATCAGGACACCAAAAAATGAATCCTGCCTGTCTTCCCTCATTAGCCCCCTTCCAGAAGCTTCCCAGAGTATTCACTTTGCCCATTACAGAATCAGTCATTACTGACACCAAAGCTCTGGATAATGGACTCAAAGAAGACTATTTTTCTAAGGTTCCTTAATGAAAAAAGTCATCGTTTGTTGGAGACCATTTGTCTAGTCATGTACTGAATACTGACCTCTTGCTCTATGGAAATCTTTCTGAGGAAATCCTCTTGGGGCTCCAAGGCCTGAACTATCACACAGTGTTTCTAGGCTCTCCTACTCAAGAGGCAGCCTTCTGTCCACAGACCAACTGATATAACACATGGACATATGGAGAGATATCTGGATAAGTTAGAGACTGCTCATGTTTTGATTAGTTTGGGAAATATTTCCAGCAAAAGGGTTGATGTCCTTCCAAGTCTAAGGTTTAGAATCCAGAAAACAGTCCCGGTGTATGATGAATATTTTTTCTCATTTGGACTGAGGAGATATAGTCATAGATGGTGAAAGTTGGAAGGAACCTTAAGATCATCTAATCTAGTCTCTGAGAGAGACAGAAAGGAAAGGAAGTGAGGGGAGGGGGAAAGAAAAATGGTTGGAGGGGGAGAGGTAAAAAGAAAGGAGGGGGAAGCTAAGGCAGTGTCAAATGGGGACCAAATCACAAAGACTCATGTATTGGCAAGGGTTGAGAGGTGAAGTCACTTGCCCACAGATATTAAGAAGCAGAGACAAAATTCAAAATACAATTTGCTAACTCCAAATCCAGATCTCTCCCTACCATACACCATGCTGTCTCTTGTATGACTGACCTGTTCCCAGCTCTGAGGCTGAGACCATATATGCCTGAAAACTACCTCAGCCCTCTTTCTCAGTCTGGTCAGATGATTCCAATTCTGGTAAGTCATTTTGACCCGGCCTATCTGACTAGAAAACCTGAGGAAGGCAACCCAGTACAACTTTTCTAATCCTCGATACACAGCAACGATACTCTTGCCATCACAAATACAGATCCCTTTGAAGAGTATTCTCCATAATGATTACTGTCCCAAAATGCTCAATAGTGAGTTCTTACTGTAGGGATGGTCCTCTTCCTGAGCAATCCTTAAATGAGAAGCAAAACTCCAGTTCTATGGAATACCACCTTAACAGAAAGGCCGCCTCAATGGAATACCATCTTAACAGAAATACTGGCTGCTTGAATGGTGACTTAGCAGGAATCCTGGTCTTGTTGGAAACTATCTAAATGGAAACACCAACTCTGAACGATACCATTGACGCCATAGGAGTGTCAGCCCTATGGAATACTATCATAACAGGAATCCTAGCTTTATGGAATACCATCTTAACAGACATACCAGATTTGTTAGATACCATCATTACAGGAATCCCACTTGTATGGGATATTGTCTTTAAAGAAATACCAACTCTGTGGGATAGCATCTTATTGGGAATCTCTGCTCAAGCAAATCCCATCTTGCCTGAAATGCCAAATCTGTGGAATAGCATCCCAACAGAAGTTCTGGCTCTGTGGGATAATGTCTCAACAGAAATCCCAGCTATATCGAATAACATCCTAAAAGGAGTTGTGATTCTGTGGAATATCATCTTAACAGGGATCCTAGCTATATGGACCAACATCCTATTAGGAATGGCAACTGTATATAATCATGTTACACAAAGATCAGTATAACACGTCCTAAATGGAATTCAGTTTTGTGGATGGCTACCATTTCTACCTTAATGGGAACTCCAACTCTGAGGAAGACCACATGAATTGAGATTCTGCTTTAAGGAATGAAGGTGCCTATGATATTCCACGGTTCAAGTCAGTCTGAAGCTCAGAAAGCGTCAACAAGTCTAAGTAACTTTCAGCCATTAAAGCAGCCTTTAAGCTTATAAATTTCCCTTGTGCTCTTGTCTCCCTTGCCCTCCAAGTGTCTCTTTTCCATCGCTGATCCTGTTCTCCTCCACCTCATTGCAACTCTTGGGATAGGAATCCTACCCATAGATCCTCGGCAGCTATGCGTGGAAAGAACAAGGTACACCTAAACAGACTTCCTATGCCACCCCACCTCCAAGCCTCTGTGTCTTTGAGGCTCAGTTTCCCCACCTGTAAAATGAAGGCGTTTGGCTGAGAATACCTCTAAAGTCCTTTACTTAAGAATGGCCCACTAATGCCAGTGACTTCAGGGAGGTATGAAATATAAAATGTAGAAGTAGGTCTATCTTAGAGGGACTAAAGAGGGACAGAGAAAACACAGCAGTGGTTTGCTAAGGAGATAGCCTATCATGGTTCTGAGATCAGTGAATACACTAGGTATTGTTGGAGTCAAAGGGGTATATCCTAGCTATTCTGAGTTCCACATCCACCCTCATTGTTGGCAATGAGGTTTCTGCCTGTTAATTACTGAAGATGGCTAAGTACTGGAATGCTTCTGTGGGATAGTTTGAGGGTCCCCTAAAATACTGCTATTACTCCTTGGACTAGGGTGCTGACTTGAAATTTTAAATTGAGAGGGATAAAGAATTAAAGGAAGAAAGCACTAAACATATCCTACTGTGCTTCCTTGATAAGAAACTATGAAACATTTAGAAAAATAAACTCCCCCCAAATGACAGATGAGAAAACCAAGAAATCGGGAAGGGAATGTGACTTGCCCATGTTCACATAGATATCAATGCTAGAGTCAGGATGTGACCCCAAGGTGTCCAGATATTGAACCCAGAACTCATGTGAAGCTAATGATACATTGGTGGGGGGAGAGGTCTACCTAGAACATTCAGATTGTACCACATGAGGCCTTAAGGAGGCCATGGCTTAATGGGCCAGGGAGCTTCAGTCTACTTCATGGCCACAACTATCAACTGATCACTCCTTTGTCTGGTCCTAATGCATCACTGCGAGCCTTTGATAACAGAGGGCGCTGGGTGAAAGACTGTGGATGATTCACTCAGACTCATCCCCACCACTGGAGACACAACTCAACCTGAATATCCTATTGTTGCATCAAGAGCATCCTCTTCACACATTAAGACCAGGCCTGTCTGACCTTGCTCTTCAAAGCAATTCAGACTTTGATTAACTGGAATCTCCATTCTGCTTTAGTGCTTCTACCAATCTGATTTCTTTTCAAGCCCTATGGATTCATCTTTTATGATGGCTGTTGACTGGAAATCTATCCCTGCTGATGGTGACAATAAAACAATAAGTTTTAAAAAGTGACAAGACTCTCATTCCTAGAACCCTAATGAAACAAATCAGAAACAGTGATTGGGGTCACACAGTGGGGTCTACAATTGTTTTTCTTCCTTCTTGGAAAAATTACTAATCAAAGAGATGTTGACAAGGCCCCTCTGGCTTTTTTGATTAGATTGTCTGTATTTTAATTCCCAATCATGTCTGTTTGAAGAGAGGAGGGCCGGGGGAGGGGGGAGGGGGAACTTGTGTCTGTTGAGATATACTATTCTGATAAGAATCAGGAATGGAGATGATCCTCAGTTGTCAGAAGCAATGGCAAGAACTACTAAAATAGGAAGACTTCTAGTATGAGCCCCAATAATTGGCTGTATGTCTGCTGTATAAGAGAAGGCCCAGGTAAGTTTAAAAAGGTTCATCACAAAATTGTTTCCTTTAATGATGACTTTGAATGGCCATGACAATTATGTACCAAGCAATAAAAGAATTACAATCTACATCAGAGAAGGGAATACCCAAATCAACAAAGTCACAGTTACTTGAAGTCTTGAAAAATAGCATGTTATTGATGATATTGATCTCTTCTGAGAATTTTGTGTCAGCTCTGTTAATTCACTTAAAATGGGCTAGACTTCTCTCTTTCCCCTTAACAATAAGAGCACTAAATTCAGAGTCAGGCAAAATCTGAATTCAGTCTTCCTTCTAATGCTTCATATTTCCCTGACTATACCCAATTCATATAATTTTCATAAGCTTCAATTTCCTCATCTATAAAACAAGGTGGCTGTGAAGTTTAAATGAGATATCATATATAAAGTATTTTGCAAACTTTAAAATGTTATATAAATGTCAGTTTCTAATACTAAGAAAATAATAATTATTGTTATTATCTATTTAAGAAAGATAGGTTTGATTCCTGAGCTTGCTCTCTCCTAATTTAATCTGCTGTACTTCTTGCTTAGAATTCCCTCTCTATCCATTTTCCAACCTGTAAACTGCTGTTAGAAAAAATTTTATTTCTATTATGAAATGTCACAGAACTACAATGATTCACTATGGTCCAATGGGATACAGAGTTGTGGAACAAAATGTCAGAAAAGATCTAGTCCAATTCTCTTTTTACAGGGAAAAAACTAATGTAAACTTCTCAGAATATAACTCCCTCCACAACTAGCTTCACTCAGGCATCCTTTTGGTAAGTCCCCCACCTGGCCCCTACATTCTAGCCAGACCACTCTCTCTATTATCTTTCTCTACTGGCTAATTGACAGTGATGTCGTAGAGAAAGTATTGGATGAAAAGGTTTGAGTTTAACCCTGAATCATCGTGTAGGAACCTAGTTGAATCCTTTCAACTTCCTAAGCCTGGTTCCTCCTCTGCCAAAAGAGGGAGTAGAACAAGAAAAATGGTACAGTCCCTTCCAACTTTAAATTTTAGGATTCACTCCACGCTTTCCCCTGCCTAAAATTCATCACCTATAAACCATGGCCATCATTTTCTTCCAGAGCTAACCCCAAACTTCACTACACGGAAGCCTCCCTTCAATAACCTCCTCCTACATTATATCCCTTGTATTCTATTTCATAGCCATAACAGGCATTTTTGTTTTTGCAAGGCAATCAGGGTTAAGTGACTTGCCCAGGGTCACATAATAAGTGCTAAGTGTCTTAAGTTCCTCCTAGCTTCAGGACCAGTGCTCTACTTACTGTGCCATCAAGCTGTATTTTACCATCCTTGAACATAAGCCCTTATGTCAGAAGTTTCCCTCTCCTACTAAAAGCCAAGGAATACTTTGAGGGGGCTGGGCCACACTACTTTTTGGTTTGTTGTGGAAGATGGGAGAGATTTGATCAAGACAATTGATTTACTCTCAGCCCAGTTAATAAAATCACAGAAAGTAAAAGGCAGATCATAGAGACAAGATGTTATTATATTAAACACAAATGCAAGGACTTGGCTCTACTCTGTTCTCCTGTTATGTTATAAGGCATGAAGAAGTTCTCCTTGATGGAATAAGAGAACACCTAGTTATTAGTTGGCAAAGGAGAGGTCATATTACTCTTGGCCTTTAAAAGGCAGGGCATTCTTTCTAGGACATACATCTTTAAAGATGTAACCTCTGAGAGCAGAAAAAAGAGCTAGTTAGAAAAAGAACTTATCTCCGGAGACAGGATCATTCTTTATCCTTTTCTTTGTGCTTCTATAAGATTTTTCTCTCTACCCTCCACTGGACATCTGGTGAACTATTTGGTTAGTAAGAAACTCCAAAATGAGAAGAGGTTAGTCAAGAGTCAAAGTAGAAAGCTGCTTCAAGAGCTTCTCTGTTAACTGAGAGAAAAGCCAAGGGAGTCAGGAAGCGAACTGGAATGGAAGTGGACCCAGCAAAACCACCTAAGTTACTTGAACATCAGAATCATTCTGCCTGCCCTGGAGACAGTAGTGTAAGAATACCATGAGAAGAGAAGGGATATCAGGGCTTTTCCATGCCAGAGACACAAGTTGCCTTGGCTATATGTATTCCTGTTTGCCTTCAGAACTTGGGCTTGGAAGTTTCTCCACAGGAACCATTGGTAGAGTTAATACCTGATTCAACCTTCATCCTTACATAAGTGCCACCAAAACTATAGGAGAAGAGAGTGCCTGTGGCTTTCCATCACCACGAGGAGCCAAGGGATATGGGAGATGAGGAGAGAGGAAACACAATAATGCTACAAACGCTACTTCCAGCCTTGGTCACAAGCCCAGTCTTTCCATGGAACCGTGTACTAAGTTTAGGGACCTACATGTCTATCCCCATCCATAATTTTAAGAGTGGGACCAACTGAAAAGATCAGCATCTAGCTCTTTCCAAAATTTGTCAATCTCTTCAGTGCTTATAATTTCAATCCCTAGTTTACCTCAGTCACACAAAAGAGTGCCTATATATTATTCTTCCTCATCATCTAAAACTGGCCATCTTTATGATGTGCAACTGTGAGATTACCCCTCCCTAATCATAATCTCTAGCCCTTCCATCTTTTTTGCCTTAAACCTATTCTTTGGCATCATTACAACTGATTGCACTCCATCTATCCCCTCTTTCTTCAATCCATCATTCTTACTCTGTATTAAATCAGTTCAATTATGCTCTCCTCTTAAATCCTTTGTCCCCAAAACCTTCCATTGTTCATGTCCTTCCAATCCTCAATCTTAGATCACTTTTATCACCTGTGTCTTATTATTATTGAGTTGTTAAGTACTGTATAAAGTGTGTCTCTGTCCATTATACTCAACTGCTTCACAATTCTTTTTTTCTCCTCTCCTTATCATACTGATCTAAATGAGGCCCTCATTGCTTCACAACAATTCTTTTTTCTCCTGTCCTTATCATATTCCCCATATCACTTTTCTAAACTTTCTCCTCTCACCTCAAGCTTTGAATGCTATCCACATTCTCTTCTTTTTCAGCAGATAGCTTTGCCCACCAAGAAAACTGAAACCATCTGTTATGAGTTTCCTTGCTTCCCTGGGTCCACACCTCCAAATCTTTCTATGTCTTCACCAAGTTTTTCCTCCTTTGCTCCCATTTCTGAGGATAATTTGATCCTTCTCTTTGGCAAAATTATCACAGCAAACACAATTTATTTTTCCCCTTCATATCCAGGTATGTTAGTAAACATTTAACAATCTACTGGAGGGAGGGCAATGTAGCACAATATGCTTTTAAATTTAATCTGAATTATGAATATTTTCTCCATCACTTTCTTAAATCTACATAATCTCTTAGACAATCAATGAAACAATAAAACAAATCCTGATTGCTAGTATTGCCAATTTCTGAGGTGTAAATGCTCATGGCTAAAAAATTTTATATTGGTTCTCTGAGCTTCTAACTGGCTTCAGTACACACCTGTCTTTATCTCCTTCTCTGATATCTTCTCAGAGAACTATGCCCACTAATTTCTTCTCCCTCTCTCTCTCATATTCAATCCCTGCCTGTCCTGTCTGTTGGTTTTTTCTCTGCTGCCTACCAATATGCTCAGGCCTCTCCTATCATAAAAAAAAAAAAAAAAAAAAAAAAAAAAACCAACTTTTGTCTGATTGATAATCCCCTCAAGCTATTATCCAGTATCTTCTCCCCTTTGGCTGTGAAATTCCTGGAGTTTTCTTCACTCACTGCCTCAGCTTCCTTACTTTCTCCATAAGCTCTTGCTTCAAATGTAAAAATCAATGACACAATTCTCAAAGGTTACCAGTAATTTCTGGTCCCACTGTTCCAGAACCCAACTATTCCTGGAAATCTACTTGATAGTTCCCACCTCTATACCTTTGTACAAGCAAACTCTCCCTTCATCTCCTACTTGTTCTACCTGATTGTCCTCCTTCAAAACTCAGCTCAGGTGCCACTTCCTCCCTTAAATTTCTTTTGATTCCCTCTAATCCCTTTAGGATTCTTCCCCACTTAATTAGCCTTATATTTACTATGTGAGGGGTGATTGGAACACAGTAAGCCTTTTTCTCCCATAACAACTGTTCTCTTAATTTTACTCACAGAAAAAAAGTAATTTCTTCAAGGACAGAAACCTTTTCATTTTTTTTACTTTGAATCCCCAGCAACTAGGATTATATATTATAGTATATTATATATCAGTGCCTCAGACATAAGGCTCATGTTAAATAATTAGATTGAATTCAAATTTGACTAAATCAATGTTCCTTCAACCTTGTGTTGCTTGCCCAGGTCTAAAGAATAACAAAAGGAAGGATCATTGCTATCACAGCAAACACAATCATTTTGTCAACACCATCAATTCAAGATACTCAAAGTAGGGAGGGCATGGCACAATCCAGACAAGAGTCCTATAGGTTCAGTAGTCAGCCCAGTCATTTGTATTTCAGTATTTTTAAATCTTCAGGGAGCATTTTAAGGTGACTACTCTTTTTGGAAAGACAGACTTCCAATGACCCAAAGAAATGCTTAGCTCCAATTTTCTGAGATATGAAGGGACTGATAACTTATTTTTTTTTTTAAGTCCTCAGTCCCATAATTAATCCTGGATCAATCACAAATCTTCTACTAATCCAAGTCTAGATAATATCCTATCATACTAGTGGACAGCTACTCTCTTTACTTCCTGAGCACACAAAGTTGCTTTCTGGGACTTCCAGTTCTACTATCAGAAATAGATTGAAGTGGGGGACAGGGTGGTATAATCAAAAGAGTAGTAGACTAGGAGCTAAGAGACCTAGGCTCAAATCCTGATTCTTCCCTAATCATGTGGATTTGACAAGTCATGCTTTATTGCTAGGTTTCCACTTCCTTATTGTAAAATAAGGTTATTGGCTTGGGTAATACTCCCAATGCAATCAGTCAATGTTGTCCTTGAGGTCAAACAAATCCTCGTTCTTTGGGTTTACCTTAAAAACTGTAGACCATGCTGCTGGGGTAGTGATTCAGGGAGGCACCAGGAAGGGTGAAGGAAGAGGTTTCATTATCTAATACTAAAAAAATCTGAGATAATGAAATTTAGCCATGAATTTGGAACTCCAGGGTTCAAATCCAGCTTCTGTAACTTATTAGATACATGATCTTGGGAACTTGGTTTTCTCTAAATTAATTGGATTAGATGATCTACAAAATTTCTATGAGTTTTAAAACTCACAGCCCACAATAGATACAATTAGGTCATGTATGACTTCCTTTCCTTTCATACAATTCCTTCCTGTTGCCCTTGGTATTATGATTTTACCTGGATGAAGAAGGGAGAACCCAGAAAATTTACAGCATGCCTTATCCCAGGTCCGCAAAATTCTGATGATTGCCCTGATTGCAGTTTACTTTGCCTAGAATTCATCAAACATAATCAAAATGTTCTGACTTCAGAAAATTCAGTCTAATGTTCTGACTTTTCTGAAAGCCCTTCTTGGTTTCTCTCACCATCAATCACCACATATACACCAATCTCCTCCAGACTCTGAGTCCATATAGGGCCTGAGAGTACAAGGAGAATGGTCCTGATTTCTAGAGCATTATGTTTACAAAGCAGATGCTACCTGTGATTCCCTGACAAAGGAAAATCACAAGAACAAGTCTTCTAAATGCAATTAGTGTAAGTTTAAAAAAAAACTTGTAGAATTTATAAACAGCACATTTAGGGAAACAGTCTGGAAGCTGAAAAGACAAAGCCATACCAAGTAATAGGCAGGTATAGATTTTCTTGGAAAGAGATCAGCTGAAACTAAGTTGGTGCCAACTTTACTTTAACTGCATGACTATCATGGGGAAGAAGAGGAGGGTGGTAATTGGTCCCAATCATTTTTGTTTCGTTTTATTTGTTAGTTAGTTTATTTTCTTTTTTATTAAAGCTTTTTATTTATAAAACATATGCATGGGTAATTTTTCAACATTGACTCTTGCAAAACCTTGCAAAAACTCCTTCCCCTCACCCCCTGCCCAAGATAGCAGGTAATCCAATACAAGTTAAATATGTTAAAATATATGTTTAATCATATATATATATATATATATATATATATATGTATACACATATACATATATAATATATAGACATACATAGTTATCTTGCTGCACAAGAAAAATCAGATCAAGAAGGAAAAAAAACTGAGAAAGAAAACAAAATGCAAGCAAACATCAAGAATGAAATGCTGCTGTGGTCCACACTCAGTTCCCACAGTCCTCTCTATCTCTCTGGGTGTAGATGGCTCTTGTTACCACTGAACAGTTGGAACTGGTTTGAATCATCTCATTGTTGAAGAGAGCTACATCCATCATAATTAATCATTATATAATCTTTTGTTGAAGTGTATAATCTTCTGGTTCTGCTCTTTTCACTTAGCATCAGTTCATGTCTCTCTATGCCTCTCTGAAATCATCCTGTTGATTGTTTCTTACCGAACAATAATATTACATAATATTCATATACCACAATTTATTCAGCCATTCTCCAATTGATGGGCATCCCCTCAGTTTCCAGTTTCTTGACACTACAAAGAGGGTTGCCACAAACATTTTTGCACATGTGGGTTCCTTTCCCTCCTTTAAGATCTCTTTGGGATATAAGCCCAGTAGAAACATTGCAGAATCAAAGGGTATGCACTGTTTGATAACTTTTTGAGCATAGTTCCAAAGTGCTCTGCAGAATGGCTGGATCCATTCACAACTCCACCAACAATGTTTCAGTGTCCCAGTTTTCCCATATCCCCTCCAACATTCTTCATTATCTTTTCTTGTCATCTTAGCCAATCTGACTGTGTATGTAGTGTGTGTGTTTTGTGTGTAGTAGTATCTTAGAGTTGTCTTAATTTGCATTTCTCTGATCAATAGTGATTTGGAACACCCTTTCATATGACTAGAAATAGTTTCAATTTTTTCATCTGAAAATTGTCTATTTGTATCCTTTGACCCTTTATCAGTTGGAGAATGACTTGAATTCTTATTATTTTAAGTCAATTCTCTATATATTTTAGAATTGAGGCCTTTATCAGAACTTTTGAATATAAAAGTTTTCCCAGTTTATTGCTTCCCTTCTAATCTTGTCTGCATTAGTTTTGTTTGTACAAAAACTTTTTAACTTAATATAATCAAAATTATCTATTTTGTGATAGATAATTGACCTCTAGTTCTTTGCTCACAAATTCCTTCCTCCTCCACCAATCTGAGAGAAAACTATCCTATGTTCTTCTAATTTGTTTATAATGTTATTCTTTTTATCTAGATCATGAACCCATTTTGACCTTATCTTAGTATATGGTGTTATGTGTGGTCAATGCCTATTTTCTGCCATATTAGTTTTCAGTTTTCCCAGCAGTTTTTGTCAGTAAATTCTTATCCCAAAAGCTGGGATCTTTGGGTGTGTCAAACACTTGATTGCTATAGTCATTGACTATTTTGTCCTGTGAACCTAACCTATTCCACTGATCAACTAGTCTATTTCTTAGCCAGTACCAAATGGTTTTGATGACCGCTGCTTTATAATATAGTTTTAAATCTCATACAACTAGGCCACCTTTACTTGCTTTTTTTTTTTCATTAATTCCCATGAAATTCTTGACCTTTTGTTCTTCCAGATGAATTTTGTTGTTATTTTTTCTAGATGAGTAAAATAGTTTTTTGAGAGTTTGATTGGTATAGCACTAAATAAATAGATTAGTTTAGGTAGTATTGTCATTTATTATATTCACTCGACCTATCTAAGAGCACTTGATATTTTTCCAATTTTACTGACTTTATCTGTGTGGAAAGTGTTTTGTAGTTTTGCTCATATACTTCTTGAGTTTTCCTTTGCAGATAGATTCCCAAATATTTCATACTATCAACAGTTATTTTAAATGGAATTTCTCTTTGTATCTCTTGCTATTGGATTTTGTTAGTGATGTATAAAAATACTGATGATTTATGTGGATTTATTTTATACCCTGCAATTTTGCTAACATTGTAGATTGTTTCTGGTAATCTTTTATTGATTCTCTAGGATTCTCTAAGTATAACATCATATTATCTGCAAAGAGTGATAATTTGGTTTCTTTACTACCTACTCTGATTTCTTTCATCTCTTTTTCTTCTCTTATTGCCAAAGCTAGCATTTCTAATACAGTATTGAATAGTAATGGTGAAGGTAGGCAATCTTGTTTCTCCCCTGATCTTACTGGGAATGGTTCCAGTTTATCCCCATTATATATGATGCTTGCTGAGTACTTTACTAGTACTTGTTCTTTTTTTTTTTTTTTTTTTTTTTTAACCTCTTTATGCTTCTCTTGAGTTCCATATTAGGAGGTCAAATTTTTTGCTTAGCTCTGGTCTTTTCATCAGAAATAAATAGAATTTGCCTATTTCATTGAATGTCCATCTTCTTCCCTGGAAAAAAATAAGTTAGCAAGGTAGTTTATTCTTGGCTGCATTCCAAATTCCTTTGCCTTTTGGAATATTAGATTCCAGGCCCTCTGATCCTTTAAGATAGAAGCTGCTAAATCCTGGGTAATCCTTATTGTGGCTCTTTGGTATTTGAATTGTTTTTTTCTAACTGCTTGTAATATTTTTTCCTTGGTCTGATAGTTCTGAAATTTATATTCTGCTGATAATTTGTTACACTCCCAATATTCATGGATTCTGCCAGTCCAGAACTAATTCAGAGGCTGGATTTGATAATTAGTATAAGGGTCATGGGAGAAGATCAGAAATAAACTTGTGTCCTCTCTGCCATCTTGGCTCCATCCCCTTATTGGTCCCAATCTTGACCCAAGTTACTGAAAGATTAAAGATGGAAAAGTTTTCCTTTTTTAGATGACTATTTTTCTTTAGGGAAAGTTAAGAATCAGCAGTTAACTACCCTGAATATCATCCTGTAATCCAGCTGGGCTTGTGCCACCAGTGCACACTGCAGAGCAGTTCAGAGCCATGGAGGGGCATGGGCATCTGGGAAGCCAGGTATTAGAATGAAATTTCACCTGATCCCAAGGAGAGGACTTAAGTTAGGATCTATTACTAAAATCCTAAGATTCTAGTAGAAGGACACAATCTTACAGAGGCAAAATAAATAATTTTTTAAAGAAGGCAATTACAAGTTACACCAAAAGGGTCCCTGCTTAAGGAAGTCTGAGATCACAGACAGGAAGAGCCAAGTTACTCAAGTAAATATTTTGGCTATTGGGGAAAATCGGCAGCTTCAGTTTCACCAGTTCCACCCAACACCTTTCAGATTTGATTCCAAGGAGATTTGTATAGACTGAGGTTTGAGACTAGAAACACAAATAGGATTTGAAAGAAGCTACTCACTACTGCCCCCTTTAATTCTGTTCCTTGATTGATTAGCAGATACCAAAATTAGCATCAGGGGTATGATGGAAGTTAAAAGGAATTACTTAACTCAGAAATTACTTACTATAACTCAGAAAGAAACTGAAAATTCCTTTCCCTTACTGGGATAGAAAATAAACTACATAGCAGCAGCTCATCAGAGACTAAAGAAAAGAGAGAGGGAGGAAGAGGGGGAGAGGAAGGGAAAGAGAGGAAGTAAGAGAGGGAGGGAAAGAGGGAAGCAGAGAGGGAAAGAGGAGGGAGACAGACAGAGAGGGAGAGAAGGAGAGAATGAGGGAGGAATAAAAGGGAGGGAAAGAGAGAGGAAGGAGGAGGGAGGTAGAGAGAGGAAGGGAGAAGGAAGAAGAATGATGAGAAAAAGAAAGAGAGAAGGAGGGAGGTAGAGGGGAAAGGAGAGAGAGTGGGAGAGAGGGAGAGAGGAGAGTGAGAGAAGGAGGGAGGAAGGGGGAGAGAGAAAGAAATAGGGAGAGGGAGGGAGAGAGGAAAAAAGCAAGGAGGGAGGGAGAGAGAAAGAGGGAAAGAGAGACAGAGAAAGACAGAGACAGAACAGTTCAGCAAAGATTCTAGCAGGGAACCACTGTAGCACCAGGGAACCACTGTAGCTCCATCAAGACACCTACTCACAGCCAGATGACATCACCAGAAGACATCAGCTAAGAAAGCAGCACTGACACATTGCACAAGTCCAACAATGAAAACAATTGGTTGCCTAATTAAAACATACATATATATATATAAAGGCATCGTGAACTAAGGCTCAAGAGAATTTTTGTTTCTTATTCAAAATCCAGTAGTCTATGAATGTCTGTTTTCATTCTTCTTCCATATCACAACTGTGGGTGAAATCAGCAAGTCCAGGACCCTAGGTTAATGCCAGTGATAAACATTTCATTTAGGTGTGCTCTTCAGTCTTCAGAGGGGAAAATTTTTCCATGACCAGTCTTGGGAAGTCCAGGTTTGGGGGCTGATTTTAAGATCCACATGACAATTAACATCAGTTCTCCTTAGTCCTGAGTTCTTTCCTCAGATTAGCCTGCCTGATTAGTCAAGAAACTGGAGAGCAGGCAGAATAAAACTTCTCTGGGTAACCACTTGAAGTAGAAGTTTCTTGCTCCTTTGATGCTCTCTTGCACACTCCACAAAAGAAATATAAATTGTCAAGACACAGAGACATTGATTGATGAGCTTCGAAGCTCATTTCCTGCAATACTCTGGCTGTATTTGGAACAAGCTGGAGTTGATCCTGATCAATGTGAAAACTTCAGAACTTACCAGGCCACCAAAGTCTATCACTTTACGGACATCTACAACCTCTCCAAGGATCTTTAAATTCACATTGATACAAGATAAATACGGATAGTCATCCAGCAGACAGCTAGACCCTACATATAACGTAGAGGTATAAAGGTGAGTATCTATCATGAAATGATTGCTGTATGATTGTCACTTGGTAACTATTGTCCATTACAGTATGAATAGTAAATCTGTGATCATCATTGTCAATACTATGTGGGTAGTCCAAGTGAAGTAAGCAGAACCAAAAGAACAATTTACAATTTAAAAGAAAAAAAAGCACCATTGAAATATGTTCTTATAAATGCAATGAACAACTGTAACTTCAGAGGACTGACTGTGAAGAATACTTCTTGCCCTTCAAAAGACAAGTGGTGAATTATATTGCAAAATGGAATATCCATGCAGAACTAATGTACTGATCAATAGAACTTATTTGTTATTTAACACTTCTCTTCCAGGGCTTCTTACTCAATTCCCACTCAGATTGACAGGCCACTTCCCAGAAAGTGATTACTACTGCACTACTGTCTAGAGATAACCCTAAGGTGCTGTGCTTTTCTAGAACTGTTGCTCATTAGTCCCCATTCAGTGTGTTCCCCAATGATCATCAATTAGCCAGAGTTAATAAGCTTTTATAAAATAGTATTTAGTTATGTGGTATAGCAAGAATAGTTGGGACAAAAACATTCTCCCCAAGTGTCTGGGGACATACTCTCTCTCATAAGCACACCCATGTTCCAGGGGAAAATAGGTTTAAGTTTAGAGCACATATGTGACAAAAGAGTAACTCACAGCTCCTGCTTACTTATGTAGCATTCTGCCTTACAGAAGATTGGTGCCTGTGTAGAGTCATAAAAGTACTTCATCTGTCTAATCAATCTTCAACATTTCTTTCAAATTGCAATGCAAATACTATCATAAACTACTTCTACTCCAGGGATGTTGCTACTAATGTAAAGGGGAAGACCAAATCTTCCTATCTTTAAAAGTTCACATGGTCATTCTCGGGTCGTTGGAAAGGTGAGGCAGGAGGAGAAGAAAAAACTCAGTTCTTTTGCCATTTAAAGGTAATTGCTTTGACCACTACTAGAATGGCCTGTTTGTGGAATGTCCAATTCCAAACTGGATTACTGTATTATACACAGGTCCAGAGGTGTGCATGGTATCTGAATCTTTTAGCAAAACCCAATTCTTTTCCTGCCTGGTGACATCATTGATTTCATTTAATTATCAAAATATCTCCTCCCAAATTGATTAAGGACTTGTTCACATCTAGTTTACACTTTTGGTTAAATGGCTGATTTAATGGGGAAATCTGTGCCTTTTGTGCCTTTGAATGGGATACTGGATGGTCCCTTCTTTTTACATTTATAAGAAAAGGTCCTATGAAGAGGGGAAAGAGTCACTAAGAAGTGAATATGATGTAAAGAGAAAAAAGCCTCAAAAGTTTTATAAAGAAAATTTAGAAGTATGTAAGGCACTTTGTACACTGTAAAATCCTATAAAAATAAAAATTAGTATTATATGCTAAACAACAACAAAAAGAAAAGATCTAGAGAATGTTAGGAGTCAAGTATTAGGCCTCAGACAGCTTGAAGTCCCTAACTCCATCCTGATACCAGTTCAGTAGAAATCAGCTTCTGCTAAACTAATACCTGATTCTCCTTTTAGGGCACTCAGTACATGAATGACCATCTATAACAGCTATTCTCTTGGACTGGGTATTTATTGCTGGTGCTATTTTTGAGCAAACTGCTTCGCTCTTTGGTCTCACGATTCTTTCTCTCCCTGGGAGGATTGGCTTTCTCTACAATATCCTGTTCCAAGAAAAGTGCTTCAAAACAATGGAATTACAGTGAACTGAGGGCTTCTTATGTGATCTTGATGATCAACAGCTGAGATGTTCTAGAGCTAGTCAGGGACCATTTTTCTTGTTTTCCTTCTCTCTGATACTGTCATAGATGTAAAGTGGAGACCATCTAGTTCACCCCCAAACTCATTTGCCAAAGGAGGAAATTAATGCCCAAAGAGATTAAGTGACTTATCTAAGTTCACCCAAATAAAACCCAAGATCCCTGGTTCCAAATCTAGCACACTTGCCTTGTACTACATTGCCTTCTCCCTCTGAACCTGTTGGGCACTGTCCCCCACTTTCCTTCCTTGCCATTAAAAGTGGAAATTGAGTCTTATATACTATTGTGACACGATGAAGGATAGAAAAGAAAAACAATGATCCAGGTGCTTGCCACTCTGACTCCATCCTTGTCCAAAAAAACTAACCTGGAGTAGAATTATGTTATCTTGATTCCTGCCTATACCCTTATTAGAAGTTCCTATCTATCCAAGAATGATCCTACTCCCTTCTCTGACAAGGACTGAGCCAGGATCCAAGCTGTAAATATTAAGTTGATTCCTCTCTCTTGGCTCTCTCTCTGAAGCAAAGACAAAACAGTTGTAAAATGTTAGATTAATTGCTTTCTCAGTTTCTATATCCTGGTTGTAAATGATAATTGGCTGGGGACTCTTTAAAAGATTTCTGCCTCAATTGCTCAGGGTTAATTGTCTTTTGGACATAAATCCCATTCAACCAACTAGCCCAAACACTTCACAATTAAAATATTAAAAACTAATCTCTGTCTTGCCTCAGTTTCTCTGGCATTACAAACTCTGACATCTTTGATTGAAATCTCTGTACTCAGAGTTTCAACTCTAGGTGTTCAGGCAATAGTTCTTGTTATTCAAGTGCTAACAGATGTCCTTAGACATTTTAATGGTACAACCCACTGGCACTTTGACCAATCTTATACTATCTCCTCTGTAGTTATTGACTCTTTGATTACTAGCTTTTGAAATAGTTTTTCCATACAGAACCCAAAGTTCTCTGCCTTTTTTTATCCATGTTGAAAAGTACTGAGGAACTGAACCAAGTCTTACTATGTACTCTGTGTTCCACTAAATTTTCCCACCTCTACAAGCATTCCAGCAATATGATCTCAGCTGATTCTGAAGCAGGTTGTGGTCCCTTTAAGAAACTATTTCCTTTTGATCTGTGATCCCTTTCAGATTCTCAGCTCTTCTTGGGGAGCATATCCTCCCTAGGTCTTTCCCGGATGCCAGGGCCTTTGATTCAATTAGAAATCCTGGTCAAAAAGCACCCTTTTTGTAGTGTTGTTAATTCCAATAGGAGATCCTGGCTGATAAGAATCTAAGCCCAGGGAACCTGGGCTGTCCCAGCCCCTCACTGAGTCTGACCTGATTGGACTGTCCCAGCCCCCCACCAAGACATCCAATATAACGGCTTTCCTCAACCAAAGCCTTGCAGATGGACCTAGGTAGCTCACTCAGCTTCAAGGACCTTCTGTCCACTGAGAAAGCATTCTCTCAGTGCAAAACTCCATTTTCCAATAGATCTACCACTATAGAAGTCAGTCTCTGGGTAAACTGATTACTATCCAACTTTCATTTTGCAACTAACAATTCAGGAATAAGTGAATTCTTTCACTCCTAAAACCGGCCGATTTAAAGGGGTTTCTTAACTCTCTTATTGCCACTAACCCCTAGACCACCAGGAATTGAAACCTGAATCAAACTGAATCAATTCTATTTCCAGATTGTATATGCTATCAAAAAGGAAGTCCCTAAACCTTTCTATTAGACTTCATCAATTGATCCTTCCAGAGGTAAGGCATCTAAAAATATGTAAAGATAGTACCTCTTCACCCATGTGTTCTCTGAAAGCTACCCCAGGTTTGAGACATGTTGTGTTTCATCATCCACTCTAAAGCAAAGTTCATAAGCCCCCACATATGGTCTTCTTTTACATGACCTGCCAGAGAACAGTCTATTCAAAGCAAAAAAAAAAAAAAAAAATTAATTAAACAGTAGCTCAAAATAAGAACCAAGAGAGATCCTCTCCCATAATAGAGAAGCATATTCTCTCACAGGTTATTTGACCAACAATGGGATAGAGAAAGAGGGAACATACATGCCAGTGCAACTAATGCTTACAGGACAGTGTACTTCTCTACCTCCAAAGCTGCTTTTTGTTTCCCTAGAGAGGGGCTGATATTCCTGGAGGTTTCCACAGATTTCAGTCTAATGTCTACTGAGCTATGGTATCACTGTTGATCTGTCTTCTCTTCAGGCATTTCTGCTGAACTGCTTCCTACTACTTTCTGCTGTCATCTCTGCTAAGTTGCTTCAGCTATTTGACTTTTCCTATTCCAGTAAGAAATGGGTGTATGGCTTTTTTAGAACAGAGCCTTGGGGCTCTTTCTCTTTTGTTATTTAAAACCCAAAGCCACTCGGAAACCAGATAGCAAAAGTTGTAAAACTGAGGTTAAAACAGTCTTTTTAACTGAATTCCTCTGCTGCTGCTTGGAATTTCTGTCTAAACTTTTATTTGAGTTATGGTCAGAATATCCCTTTTTATTCCTACCACACTCTTGATCACTAGCCTTGGTGTTTGCAGTTCTTCATAGGAAAAAAACCGAAAGGAGCTGGATGGACTGTGATAGGAAGATTTCTTTCAGCTTCCATCATGTTTTTGATCACTAATTCTGAATCCCTGCTCAAACTGATGAGGTTTAGAGTGGTCTAGATTCCTGGTGGTCTAGAGGTTAGTGGCTATGAGAATTTTTAATAATCCCCTTTAAATCGGCTGCAGGTTTTAGGAGTGAAAGAATTCATTCATTCCCAAATATTAGTTGCAAAATGAAAGTTTATTGTTAGATAGAAATCAGTTTACCCAGAGACTGACTTCTGTAGTGGCGGATCTATGGAAAATGGAGTTTTGCACTGAGAATGCAGTTCTCCATGAACAGAAGGTCCTGGCAGTAAAGGGAGCTACCAACGTCCATCTACAAAGACTTTAGTTGATGGACGCTTATTATATTGGCTATCTTATATGGGGATTGGGAAGCCCGACTGAGTTGGGCAGCCCAAGCAAGTCAGAATGGGGGCTGGGACAACTGGAGCAGATCAGAACCAGTGGAGGCTGGGAAAGCCTAAGTTGGCTCAGATCCAGTGGAGGCTGGGAGAGCCCGGATCTCCTATTGGAATTCAAGGGGATGCTTTTGACCAGGATTTGTGAATCAAAGGCTCTGGCATCCAGGAAAGACAACTTGTCTGGGGAAGATATGCCTCAGGCAGGAGGGGCTGAGAATATGAAAGGAATCACAGATCAATAGGAAATACAGTTTCTTAAAGGGGCCCCAACCCACTTCAAAATCATCTACACAAACCAAAATTTCTGAGCCAACAAAACCTCAAAACTTCTCTGTTATCCCTAAGCAGGCCTCATCTTGTTACATTTGTCATTCCATTTTCTCATTTCATTTAAATGTACATTTTATTAAAAGCCTACTATGTATAAGGACTCCTAGAAGGCTGGAAATACAAAGGTGAAGAACAGATCAGTTCCTCTCTTCCAGGAAATTACATTTATTTAAGGGTATGAGCTAGGGACAGCTACAGAGCACATTAAATAAAGTGCCAGGACTGGAGACAAGACCTGAGTTCAATTAGAGCTTCAGACACTCACCAGCTGTGTCACTTAACCCTGTCTGCCTCAGTTTTCTTCTCTGTAGAGAAAAGAAATGTCAAATTACTCCAATATCTTGGCCAAGAAACCCCCAAACAGGGTTACAGAATCAGACACAATTGAAAAATGACTAAACCACAACAAAGGATGTGGCCTATGAAAGAAGATAGCATTTATAGAAATGCATATAATACAGGGTAAAAGAGAGTGAGGGCAAAGGAGAAAGCCAGACAATGTGCTCTAGGAAAATATGAGGAAGGACAATTTTTCAATAGTGGTGAAGTAGAAAAGATCAGGAAGACTTCAAGTCTTATGAGTGAGCCATTAAAAAAATATATATATATATATATGAAGAATTTGATGAGGAGGGAAAGCATTTCATATATTGGAGAACTCCATACAGATGAACATAAAAGATGGCAGCTCAAGTTTAGGGACTAAGTAGAAATATAATTTGACTAGAAAAATGAGCACCTGAAAAGGCTAGAAACATAAGCTGCAATCAGATTGTAGAGAACTCTAGTACTACGCTTAGAAGTTTATGTTTTGGAAGACACAGCAAATTTTTGAGTTGGAGAGCTGCTCAGAAAAAGTGTTTTTTGATTTTTTTACTAGATACATTTTTATGCAACAGATACTTCCCAACCAACATCTAACCCAGCTTTCTTTCCAGTCATCTCCCTCCCCTAACAAATTACAGAGGAAGTTTATTATTCATCTGTATGGAGGAGCGATTAAAGAGAGATGAGACCAGAGGCAGGGTGACAAGACCAGAGGCATGGAGATCACAGTAGCCCCAGTGAGAGGTGATGAGGACCCTAACTAGAAGGGTATCTGTGTGAGTAGAGAGCAAGGAACAGATACACCTTCTACTGTTTGGAAAGTGTAATAGTTTTAGAATCCACACTGAGCCGACTGGGATTCAATTATTCAAATCACATCATAATATTTACCAAAAGTGGTAATTACAGATTTAAAGCTGCACACAGGTAGCTGAGGGAAAGAGGCAGATCTCAGCATTTCCTGAAATGAAAACATGCTGTTTGCAAGGAAATCTTAATACTATAAACAAATATCCAGGCTATTACAATTTTTTTTTTCTCAAGTCAAGTTTTCACTCTTTAGCACTTGTACAACTGAATTATAGAGGTCCACTAGTCCCCAAGATGGGGGCTTCATTGAATAAATAAATAATTTGCACAGAGTAAATAATTTGCATTGAGTGGATACTTTGCATGCAGTAAATAAGGAAATAAAATTATGGCACAAATAGCCTGAGATAATGCTTTCATTTGTAGCTGTGCTGTAATCTGCTGTTTCACAGCAGTCTATTTCTACCTAAAATCAATGCAAATGATTACATTACTGCTGTGTCCCACCTCCCTCCCCTAATTCCAGCCCACATTCCCTTGGGAATAGGGTTGTCAGGGAGCAAGAGCCAGCTGGTGACATGTCAAATGAACAACTCAGTTGTCTATTCAGTCTGACCTCCTCTTCCCGTGTGTCATTTATACTTGATGTGTTTGTTTCAATCTCCATACCTAGACAACTCTCCCAGTTCCTTTCCTTCTATCCAAATTCTTAATAGCCTTCGCTGCTCAGCTCAAATTTAACCTGTTTCTTGAATCCCCTATCCCCTTGCTCCTTCACTGCCTGCCCTACTAAAGCTGATCAAATGGTTTCCCTAGAGCAATCTCAGGCTCCTTTCCCTTCTGGGAGAGGCAATAGGCTAGTAAGGGCTTTATAGGTTTCCTGAAACTCTTTATGGGCTACTATGAGTCCTCTGTGTCATTTGAATTTTCTATGGAGTCAAATAAAGAATACTATATGCCTGATATGTATGCTATTACCTTGAGTTTTCTATAGAAGTTGATTCTCTTATCTGTCTTTCAATAAACCTAAACAGTAGCTAGACAAGGGAAAATTTTTCTGGAATAACTTCAAGTTGAAGCAACTAGCCACAAAACAAATAATGACCCTTTCTGGGGTCAATTTCCATACATCAACCAAACCCAGGTCCTGTGAGTCTAAGGTCTTCCAGGGTACCCTGAGTCACAACTTATTCTCATTTTATATTGTTTCCCTTTACATACTCTACATGTACCAATATGAACTACTTGCCATTCTCCCAACATGGCATGCTATCTGCCATCTCCATTCAGTGATTCTTCTGTCTATCAAAATTCTTCTATTTAGCTCAGAGATCCCTCCTCCCTGAAGTCTCTTACTAATACTTTTTCTTTTCAAACATTCTTAGAGCTCTGTCATATCTCTCCTTCCCCCCGTTCATTCCCTACCCTGTTTGTCCATGTTAATGTCTTAATCCTGCTAAAACTTCTTGAGGATAGAGCCAGTTTCATATTGTCTTTCTAGCATTAGTAACTAATATAGTTGATTTGAATGGAATTATGAGAACTACAAAGAATTCGAGAGAATCACATCCAATTCCCTCCTTTTATAGTGAGAAAACAGATTCAGAGAGAAGAGAATTAGGCAAAGTCAGTCAGTGACAGAGTTGGGATGAACTCGGGCCTTTTAATAAATAGTCCACTGTACTTTCCACTTTACCACACTGCCAACTCCTTAGGGCTTCCTTATTTTGTATGAACTATGATACCTATACTTCAAATAGAGCTTTGGGCTTTGTCTAAACTGTGCCAAACATCTATATTTTGCAATACTTTAAAAATTAGTATTTACCATATCCTTACCTTCTACTGATACTAATTCAAACCCCCTCCCAATGCAAATATTTATATGAAAGGGAGGGGGAATTCCTCCATAAATTGTGTTTTCATGGTAAGATTTGGAAATATCCAAATAAATGATTTGGGGTTTGCATGTTCATTCAGCTATTTAGAACAATGTTGACATGGTCTAATACCCCAGGAAATTGGATAATCAATTAGATACCAAAATTACCATTCAAGACTTAAATCAAAAAGAAGACAAACCCAAGGACTGAGAAGTAGCTTATAAAACTCGATATACTCTGTATTCTAACCAAATTGGCTTAATTTCTGTCCCTGGACCATGCTCTCCATTCTCTCACCTCTATGGCTTTCTTTGCAATATCTCCTATACCTAAGCTGTCTGTCCTCTCTTCCTTTCTTCACTTATTGAATTCCTACTCGTTCTTCAAAGCCTATCTCAAATATTACCTCATCCATGAGACCTTGCCTCTTTCAACCCCACAGAGTTTTCTAATAGATTTAAATCTATCTATCTATCTAATCTATCTATCTATCTAATAGATAATAGATGTACAATAACATTGTGATATATTATAGCTATATGGAGAGACAGTCTGACATAATATAATGTATAGAGAGTGGTCTCAGAATCAATCTGGGTTTTAGTACTGCTTCTGAAAAGTACTAATTATGTCACTATATTCAACTTACTCAACCTCTCCATCCCCTAGGCAACTATCTAATTAAATTAAAGAGAAATTGCTAAACTTCATTGGGGATGGGAGTTCCATACCGGCATTCCTATAACTATGAAATGGCAAGTCCAAACCAAAATGATAATAATAAAAATATGTGTGTCCCTTATCCCTATTATTGTAGTGCACACTCTCGAACAATAATCAGAATCTTAATATGTACTAATAGGTTGGGTCTCCACAGCAAGGGTACTACTTCTCCCCTCAGGGCTCTAGGGATACCCCTGAAAGGTTGGGGATTTGTTTATAATGCAATATGGTTTCTAATCCCTCTGGTGTCTCCCCCATGATTATCAGTTAATATTAAGTAGATATTAAGAACTCTAGCTAAGGATTATGTTCGAATAAAAAAGTAGATCCTGAGGTCCTCTGAAGTTCAAAAAGTCCTGTCAAGGCTAGGGTGGGGTGGGAGGGAGAGAGAAGAGAACAAATCTAAGGCTGGAACTTTTCTCTTTTAGCTACCCCTGCTTCCAGCCATTTCCTTCTCAGGGAATTGACTCCAAGGCTTCCATCACTAAGTTCCCAAATGCTTAAATCCTAGGTTTCAAGTAGTCTGCTATTTAATAAATGATCCATAGGGTATCCTCAATCAGTTTCTTCAATCAGTCTGAATATACTCCCCACATAACTCATCCAAAGACTTTCAAGAACATATAGATGATCAATGACTTTTTTCACATTTAGTTATCTGGGCTTTGTTTACATGTAATTCATACCACTGCTTTATTGACTGCCAAACCTGAAAAAAAGTTATTAGGCTAGTTTCTTTTCATGTACTCTTAGCAAGATAGGGAGTTGGTTAATTCACTCAATTGACTCCCATCTTTATACTATCTTACTAGATTATGAGTTCCATTAGAACTCATCTACACTTTGTATTTCTCCTAGTAGCTACTTATCAAGTGCTTGTTGAATAAAGGAATGAACACCCATCCAACACTGTACCTCCCAGCTATTGCAAATGATATTTTGAAGCCTATTATTCTCATTTGTGTCCACCTCTTCTCTTTCCTTATTTAGATACTTTGATGACAAAGACCTCTCCTTATTCATTTGTGAATCCTCCTAAGTGCCTGGAACAGGATTTTACACATAGGAGCCTCTAAGGAAATGAAAGAATGAGAGGAGTAGCAATGTTAATAAGTTTTGATAAGCCAAAGACTGAAGATGAGTCCAGCTTCATGCTGAGTCAGAGCAACATTCTTCAGGAAAAAAAAAAAAAAGTAATTAAATTAGCATTTTAAATCTAATGAGTTTCCATTATTCCCTGCTGGAGGTTGTACAACATAGTAAAAATTGTTTCTTTTTTTCTCTTTATCACCAAATGATGGATGTTTTATTAAATGGAATATAAAGCTAATAATTTATGTTTCTATGGTATACATGGAATTCCAGACCACATGAGTAATCACAACCCTCTCTGTGAGTTAGTGATTTTGTTTATCCATGTTCCTATGTTCCACGTTCATTCATCCGTGTAGTGAAGGATTTATACTATCCATCCTTGTAGCAAAATATCCATCTGCCTTTGATGGTAATTATTTTGATATTTAATTGTATTTTAGGTATTTTAGAGCTACTAAGATCAATAAAGTAAAGGATTTAGTCTAGATAAATTAAACTCTAAAGACTATAGAATTACAAGACATTATAAAATGACCTATCCAATGAAAGAATCATGTTTCATAGTGACAGCAACAATACAGTTAGTCAAATGAGAATTTTTAATTCTAGAATTTTTTTAAACAAAAGACATAATATACTCAAGCATTGAATGGCAAAGGAAACTACAATGACTAATTCAATTCTATTCAAAAAGTATCAAGTGCCTACTATGTGCTAGCCTTTAGAGATACATAGACAAAAAAGAAATAGTTCCTATCTTGAAAAAGCTTACATTCTAATAAGATGAAACAACATGTGAAGAGAAATAAATACAACACATAAACAGAGCAAATATAAGCTAATATTTTTGGTGGGGAAAGAATACTAACAATTGAAAGAAACAGGAAAGGTTTTCTGTAGGAAGTAGTACTTTACCCGAGTCTTGAAGGGAGCTAAGGATGATTTTGTGAATATGGAGAGCATTCCAAGAACAGAAGTTAATCTATATACAATCTTGAAAGCAGAAAACAAAATGCTGTGTATAGGAGAAGTCAAGTAAAACAGTTTGGTTGAAACAAAATGGGAGTGCCTTCCATAATGTAAAATCAATCTAGAAAGATAGGTTAAAACCACATTATGAGGGACATTAAGTACAAAAAAGAGAGGGTTAGGGTTTAGAGACAAAAGTGAATCAGTGAAGCTTCTTGAACAGGAAACTAATATATTCAGACTGGTGCCTTTGGAATAGCAATTTGGCATTTATTGGAGAATAGTCTGGAAAAGGGAGAGTAGAGGCAGGGAGACCAATTAGGAGGCTACTACAATCTTTCTAATGGGAGGGGATGAGGCCCTGAACTAGGGTAAGGGCCATATAAATTAAGAAGTGAACATAACTCAAAGATTTTGAATATTGGTGACAGTCCAAGAATGGTAATATCCTCAACAGAAAACAGGGAAATTAGAGAGAAGGATGAATTTAGCAATTAGGATAATACATGTTAAGTATGAAAAACCCAGATGGAGATGTCCAGCAAACTATTCATAACACAAGATAAGAACTCAGGGAGATATAAGGGCTGGATATGTAGATTTGGGAGCCATCTATATAGAAATAATCATTGACGTCATAGGAGCTAATGAACTTACCAAAAGAGAAATGGGAGAAAAAGAAGAACACCGTAGGATAGAAACCTGGAGAAGACAGATAAAAAGGGGTATGACATAAACAACAATCAAAGAAAATTGAAAAGAAATGGTGAGACAGGTAAGAGGAAACTGAGACGAGAACAATGTCATGAAAAATCAGAAATACAGTATCCAAGGGGATACTATATGTCCTATACACGGAAATGTCAAATGCCATAGACAGATTAAGAAAGATGAAATGTAATAAAAGACCAATGGATTAGGAAATATTTTATAACCTGGGAAACAGTTTAGTCAAGTAGAAGGGTTGGAAACCAGTTTGAAAGGGGGTTGAGAAGTGAGTGGGAGACATGTGGTCGACCACAAGGGTAGACAGCTCTTTTCTTTGTTACAAAGAGATTGCTCTCTGGAAGGGGATGGAAAGGATACATTGAAAAATTTAGGTGATATAAAAAATAAAAAATGGCAATAAAATTGTATTTTTTTAAAAAAGAAGAGAAAAGAAATGTTTGAAACAGATGCTTAATAGGGTCTAAAAGTATGTCAGCCAGCAAAAAGAAAAAGATTACCAAGAAGTAGTCAAGACCCAGTCTCAAATGAGCTTTAAATTCATGATGAGCCCAATCAGTTTTGTTGTGTGGCTTCCTCTAGTAGCATTCAGCAGCACACAAGCAGGATACAAAAGCTAAATGGAGGAGGACGAATCCCTATCTAGGCTCTGGAAAGAGATCTGTGATTATAAGATAAGGAGACTTCAAAGGTTATGAAAAAAAATAGAACTACCTAAAATTGAACTGATCAGATATAAGATAGCAAGATAGCAAAGGGAAGAAGGTGATACCAGAAAAGGGATAATGGACTGGAAAAGCAGGAATGGATAGATGCTGTAGATGTTAAGATGAAGAAAATAGGTTTCAGAGAGGAGAAGCATGGAACAGAGCATAGAAAGTTTAGGTAGGACATAGGAATTTCATTCAGGGTTTTGGTAATATTTGGGGGTAACAGTGAGGTCAGATGTATGATCTTCCCTGTGAGTGGTTGAGGCAGAGGGAAGGTACAATAAGGGGAGTCAAGAGGGCTGTTGAATGAGGAAGCTAGGATCTTTGAGAAGCTAGAACACATACATTCAAGCCCCCAAATTAAGGACAGAAGTTGAAGTTGGTAGGAGGAGGTACTCAGATCCTTGAGAAATAAGAGGAAAAAAAAAACAAAAGAAGATTAACAGATAATTGCCACCAGGATTTGGGTGAGTTAATAGATCTGACCAGAATAAACTTCAAAAGAGGAAAGATTGCAAGGAAAAAGTCTAGAATAGTTCCTACAGAGAATGACCATGAAAGTAGTAGCTTCTGTCCATGGGGCCACATAGCAGAAGGGAACAGCAATGAAGCTGTTATCCAAGAGAAAGCAGAGGGGTGAATGGAAAAGGAGGGGTTTCTAGGTAATCTTTACTCCCAATCATAAGAATTCCAAGAGGAGGAATGGAAAGTTTGCTAGTCATGGGACAATAGATTATTACACCCTTTTCAGTAGCAACATTAATTATTCCCTAGGCCCCAGTCAAAATGCTAATTTGATTTTTTCCCCCAACAGTGGGTCAGGATAGTGAAACCACAGTAACATTGTCTGGTACCTCATCATCCTATTTGAGGAGTAAATCTAGTAACTAACTCAGACATATCCAGGTTCAACAGGAAGAATATTGCTTGCTTCCAAAGTATGCTTATATTCCTAGAAAAAATCTTATCCATAAGTGGCACTTAATACGAGAGTTAGATGTATTGTGCATGATCCAACAGAAAGGAGGATTTTGTATTTCCTCTGGGAATGAAACCTAAGCTATCTCATACCCAATGTGGACATAGTATCTTGGTTGCTTTAGGGATTCTGTTGCCTATACAAGGTTAAACCTAAAAATGAGCTATGTATTATATATACTAGGAAATTCTCTTGGGACAACTCCAAACAATGGCAATGAATTTTATTCAAGAAAAAAGAAAATGAATTTTATTTGGATCAGGTCACCAGAATTGAACTTTGATCATTTGAGTACTTGGCAGAGGTTTGGAAACAAGGAGAGTGGCCTGGATCACAATCCCTGAATACAAAATAAGCTCCTTGAGGGCAGATATTATTTCATTTTCTTTTCCTCAGTAGGGCCAGAGGTTTACAATGACTAGCACATAAAATATGCTTAATAAACACTTGCTGAATTACATTAAAACAAAAAAGACAAGTGGAATGTTGTAGAAGAAGTTCTTGTTCAGATATAGAATGGAGTTAATGTACTCTTGAGAGCTCTCCCAGCTCTGAGGATCTAGAATTCTTTCCTTTAAGCAGTTCATCACCTATGAGTATGGGCAGCCATTTAAGTCCTATAGATGAGGGTACCTGTGTGGCAGTGTATAGCTAGCCAGGCCAGGAATCATTTTCATGAGTTCAAACCCAATCTTAGACACTCCCTAGCTATGTGACCCTAGGCAAATCACTTAACCTGTTTGCCTCAGCTTCCTCATCTGTAAAATAAGCTAAAGAAGGAAATGGAAAACCATTCCATTATCTGTCAAGAAAACCCCAAATGGTTTTCATGAAAAGTCAGACACAACTAGAAGGACTGAATGGCAGAAGCAGCAGTTTCTGACTTCTTCCCTCTAGAGCAGTGGTTCGCAAAGTCTGGTCCAGAGCATCCTGGGAATCTCTGAAATCCTTTCAGAGAATCTACAAATTCATAATTAGTTTTTATTTTTAATGTGATCAATATCTATAACTATAAACCACATAAATAAAAACTCTTTGGACAGATCCTCAATCATTTTAATAGGATAAAGATATTGAAAACAAAAGTTTGAGAATCACTGCACTAGACCATACCGCCTCTACAATTTCTATCAATCAGAGATATTCAAAAGTAGAATGAGCTGCCTTAAAAGGTATAATGAATATCCCATGATTGGAGATTCTGAAGTAAAAACTTATGACTACTTGTCAGAAATGCCGGAGGAAGCATTACTACTCAGGTAGGGATTGGAGATGATGTGTATGGCCTTTGAGGTCCCTTTTTGCTCCTTTGGGATTGTTATTCTATGAAAAAAGGTGAGGATTAATTTCTTAAAACTGAATTCATAAACAAATGGAAGATCAAGAGGAGAACACTACCTGATGGGAGTTTTTACCATAGTAGAAATAGAAAATAGATTCCGTCCTGCATACCTGGCCTCAGCAGCCAATGCACAAGAGAAATGGAGAGGGATTATACCAGCTGGTGGCTGTGGTATCCAGCTTGCTTCCTGCAGCCCAGAGAACAAGTATCCACTTTGACTGTTCCTCATGCATCGCTGACTACACACAGGGGCAGCCAGGTAAATTAGAAGCCAAGAATAAGCCTGCATTACACAAATAGGCAAAGATTAGACTCATCCTATAGAAAAGAGTAGAGTCATGTGCCGAGGTTATATTATTGTACTTGTTCCAAAGTGATTTCAAGTCCTGACACCTCCATGAATCACACCATTCTCTGAATTTGGCTGACAGGCCAGAAAGAATTTGATTCCAAAATTTCCATCTGCAGGCCTGGCAGACTCCCTTGTAACTAGCTCTGGGAGTGCAAATAAACTGATGTCCAATATAGGAAAGGTTCAGGGAACTGAGGAGGATTTGTCTGAAGAAGAGACCACTCAGGAGAGATATTAGAGCTGCCATCAAATATCAGGACTGTCATGAGGAAGAGGTAGAAGTCTCATTCTGTATCTAATGCAGAGAATTAGGAGCAAAAGATGAAAATGAGAGGGAGGGAGATTTCAGCTCAACATAGTGAATGATAAAAGTATTTACTAAATACTCTGCACAAATAAGTGTTAAATGTTGGGATACAAATAGAAGGATGAGATGAAAGAGATAGAGGAGGAGGGGAAAAGTGGAAATGGGAAGAGGAGGAAAAGGAGAAGGAGGAGGAGGAAGAAGAGGAGAGGAGAAAGAAGAAGAGGAGAGGAGGAGGAAAAAGGAGAAAGAAGGAGGAGAAGAAAGATGAGGCCAAAGGCTAAGTAATTTGCCCAAAATTAAACAGAAAAACTGCAAAGACAAGATTCAAACCAGGTCCTCTGACTCCACAGCCTATTGTTTTGTGACTATAAAATTAATATGCTACAATTATTTTTATAGTACATGAACCTTTTTACTGTCTTGACTTTTCTGAAGGTGTATATCGATAATGGAATCTCCAGGTCAAAAGCTATGAATATTTTAATGACTTTTCTCACAAAATTCCAGGTTATTTTCCATTACGGTTATACCAGTCTATAATTCCACCAATTGCATATTGGCGAGCCTATCTTCTTACAGCACCTCCAGCACTGATTATTTCTTGCTTTTGTCATCTTTCTTAATTTGCTAGGGGCAAGTTGAAACCCTAGAGTTGTTGCAACTAAAATTTTTCTTATTGGTGATTTGGTGAAATCTTTCATGTGATTATTGATATTTGCAATCCTTATGTTCCTCTGATTACTTATCTATTGGAGAATGAGTCTTGGTCTATGTGTTTGGGTTAATTCCCTACGTATTTTGGATATCAGATTTTTATTAGATATATTTTATTCAAAGAAGTTTTTCCCGTCTTAGTTGACATTTTTTTTTTATCCTAGCTCCATTGATTTGTGTGTGTGTGTTTGTGTGTGTGTGTGTACAACTTTTTAATTTTAGTCAGAATAGTCCATTTTCTTTTTTGTGATCAAACCAAGCTTCTTTTTTTTTTAAAGCTGGATTTGAATTTTTTTCTTTAAGAATAATATCACTGACTGAATAGTTTATTTATGGAATGTATAGAGGCTAAGACCTACTTAGCACCAGCTTCTTCTCCTCTAAGAAGGACACAGATCTCAACCAAAGTGATTAGTTGGTAAGGGAGGATTCTAGCTGGAAACTATCTCATTCATGCATACTTCATATTCCCCCTGTTTTTTTTTTTTTTCCTTTCACCAGAACACCAAGGTAAGGAGGTACAGGAATAACTGTAAGTTTAAAAGGAAAAATCAAGGAGTGAAATGTATTCAAGAGTGAGGTGATTTCTGGGTAGTGTCCTCCCTTGCCTTCTAATATTTTTTTTTTTTTTGAGAGCTGGCTTCTCTCATTCAAGGATATTTTTCTTAAAAAGCAAAAAAAAAAAAAAAAAAAAAAAAAAAAATTAAATTCAGCACAATGAAAAAGTGGTGTAGTTCTAAAAGAGAAAATAATCTGGATGTAGTTGTAAAGTACTGAGAAGGAGGGAAGAAGGGATGTCTATGCTTCCCCCATTCAAAGCTTTAGCTCAGCACACCAGAAAAACTATCTTCAAGGTGAAGTCCATTTTACACATTGATTCGAGTAAAGCTTATGGAAAGACACAATTAAAGTGAGTACCATGCTTTCAATTAACTGTTCTCCTCAGCAGTCGAGCCTTCGAAGACGCTCTTAATAGATCTCTTCCACTGCATTGCACAAATTCTATTGCTGATGCTCCACCAATTATGGAAAGTTAGTAGAGTGAGGCAGCTCCCTCACAACATTTTCCATTGTGATTTGGGGATTTGTCTGTCATTATCTGGACAGTCCGTGCCTAGAGAGGATAAACTGGGGAAAGAGAAGATTGTTCCTATTCTTGTGAACAAGATTTGGAGGGCAGGACTGGGGGTGCCAGAAAGCAGAGGACTTTTTAAAATATATATATATCAGGTACCATCTGACTCTACTGGAAGATTAGGAAAGATACTTTTCTTCCTTCCTACCATCTACAAAACAGGATATAGAACAAAAGAGTAAATGTGACTTGGAGTCCCCATTTTACACACTGGTTCTTCCACACAGGACTACCCCCAGAATCAAAACACTCCATAGATCTACATCCACCCAAAACCATACACAATCTCCCACTAGTCTGTCACATATATTCCTTTAATGAAATAGCACTGAAAGACAAATGGCAATGAAACATTGCCTCCATAAATCTAGGAAACACTCCCAGAAATAAACAATCCATCAAGGAAAGAATGGAGAAATATAAGTAATGTATATGGAAAGGTAAATCTGAGGCAAATGCAAGTGACCAAGATAGACTCCTAGAGGGCCACATAGCTAGGGCACACATTCATGTGACCAAGTCACAATTAGAGAAGAGCCAAGCACATCTCCAATACGCCAAGGCCACTGGTGCCCCAAGACAGTAAACTTTTCCAAGAGTTGCTCTCAACTACTCCCTATTTTAACCTGAAGCAGAAAGGCTCTTCTTCTGTTCTATAGCTACTTTAGAAAGGCTAAGCCCCTGACACAGACCAGACTAGAGAGAAACAAGCCCTCAATGGCTCTCTCTCTTTTATGAAAGGTCTAACAGATCCCCTGAGCCTCAGCTAGAACAGGAATTCCCCCCAAAAAAAAAAATCTTCCTTGCCCTGGGTGCTAAGCTCTTTGGAAGGGCCAGAACTATCCCCAGTATAGTGTCCTGAAGTATAAGTCTGTTTTTTTTTTTTTTTCCAGCTTGATTTCTAAGTCATCCAGGGCAGCCTCTTTGTTAGAGATCTCACTCTAACTTAGTGATCTCACTGTGACTTAGGGTCAGAAAATCCATATAATTAGCTGCTTAAAAGTTTCATGAGGGCCCTTCGCCCATTTCAGAGGAACTCTGCCAAAGAAATGCCACAGAACTGTGGATTGATCTGCTATAGTTTTTCCAAGAGACCCAAACTGCTTTGTGTCTGCCATGCAAATAAATCTGAGGAAGCACAAGCTAAATCTAGATGGCAAGTTTATTCTTTTCCCCTCTGTAGCCACATTCCCAGAATTTCATATGTAAAGTTTCAAGCAGAATTTTTCTTCTATAGGAAATGATGGGATTATGTAGTGAGAACTGGAAGGGAACTCTGAGATCACTTCATCTTACAGATGAGCAAACTGAAGCCCGAAATGACTTGCCCACAATTACCTGGGTAATCTTGATTTAAAACTTAGATTGTCTGAATCCCAATTCAGCCTCTTTCCACTACATTCTTAAATGATTTTCACTGAAGCCATGTAAGAAACATCATTTAAATACAAACAAATTATATTTAATTTAATCCTTAAGGAACTATAATTCCACAAGATGTTATGCTTAAACTATACATGCCACAACCTCTCTAAAAAGCAATGGCTAAGAGTCACTGTGGTCCCAAAATTCATCCCACTCCAGCCTACCTGTGGCTAAACCTCTCTGACCTCAGACAGTGTGAGGTGAGGTACTTCCCTGAAGCTTTGGCAGCTAACAAAGGCCTGCCAGGACCCGGCCTCTGGGGGTATAGTCCTCCAAAGCCCAAGTTCCTTTTTATGCTACTAAGAAGCATTGGAGCAAAACTTTAGTGAAAGAAAACAATTGAGATGCTGATTTAAAAAAATCTTTCTTATCTATTTCTATATTCTATATTTGCCAAAAGTATTACCCTATTTCTAGTTAAAGTATTTGTTGAGTTGGAATAGTTCTGAGTTTCTCTACAAAACTTCTATAAGCCAGATCTTTAAGTGCGTAGCTGTGTGATCCTGGTCAAGTCACTTAAGCTTTCCGTGCCCATTTCCTCATCTCCATTTTCTAAGAATAACGATAGCAGGGCTATCCTCCCAATAGCCTGGCTGTAAGCATAAAATACTAAGTTCTTTGAAAACCTTAAAGTAATACACAAACTCTGGTCACTATTGGTATCATTATCATTATGTACTCTGAGCTTCAGTGAGTAAGTTATTGAAGGGTTGTACAGTACAAAGGTGGTGCCTCCCAGAACTCTTTGATCTTGCCCTCAAGGGAAGAGCCAATGGGAATGCACTCCCAGGCTCTCCAGGTAATGACATTATGCATGGAGGGAACGCCCACCATGACAAAATAGAACAATATATTCTCCCTATCTTCAAAAAGAAAAATTAAAGGAAAAGGCTAGAGGAAGGGCAGGGGAAGGCTTGAGGGAAGAATCTTTCTAAAGCTTCCCCCCAGACTCCAGCTGGCAGATGGGCAGGCTGACTTTGTTCCAAGGCAGAAACATCTCTCACAAGGCAGTGCCTCCAGGGCTGCAGTGTTGTTTTCAACAGGAAGCTGCACTTTATAGCAGCAGCTTCCCCTCATCAATCTCGAGCTGATTATCTTATATCCACCTGGAAAGGATGATTTCTGCAGCTCTCCTTTTATCAGATGGACACCTAATTTTCCCTCTTCTTCTTTTCATCCTAAATCCTCTCTACAGAAACTCAATTCCAACTTCAATTTCTGTCCCTTGTTCACATACTACTTACCCTCAACATCACCTGCCCTCGACCCAAGATTGTCTCCACGACAATCTTGGAAAGAGGGCAGAACAGAACCCTAGAAAGCAGCCAAAGAGAAAATTGACTCTTAGCACCTGGGGGCCGTTTTCCCATTGATAAAATGGTCTTGGGGTAACATGAATTCTACAAAAATGCTCACAGATTCAAGAAGTCATCAAAAGTAGAAGATAATTAGGAATTCTCTTTTTTCTCACATGCCCCAGAGACAACTGGATTCAAATCTGGACAAACTCATTTCTAGCTATACTAACAAGCAAAGCTACAACTAGAATAAAGTTATCAGTGCTTTGTCCCAGATCACAAAATTTAGGGGCATGGCAATATCAACACAAGGTCTTCCTCATCACCAATATTCACACCCATAGTGAGGTTCTCCCTACTCACCCTCACCCTCAATAAAGACAGTATTATCCCAGGAACACTTCCTCCCCTGCAACCCTGCTTGAGGCTCATTCCACCCACCACCCGGGCTCCCCAAAATTAGCTAGTGACTTTCAGCAGTATAAATACTTTTAATGACCCTATAATCACAAAGTGAGTAAGCTCCTCACTCCCTAATTTTCCCCCTACCTTACTCTGTGCACAAAATTCCTAGTTATGATTCATCTAGCTAAATTTGTTAAAGGAAGGACTTTAATGGAGTTTTCAGAAACTTCTTCCAGGAAGGATTTCAGGGCTGTATTTAGATGGTTCACCTATTTATGAACAGATTCTCTCCCTCACTCTTTTTCATTCCCTACACAGCCTAATCTTGCCCATTATGGTAAACTTCATACCGCATCTTAGAGATAATAGGATCATAGATTTGGCCCTTAAGAAATCACAGATCATAGAAAGAACTTAGACCACCTTCTTTATTTTTACAAATGAAGAAATGGAAGCCTGGAGAGTTTAAATGATTTATTCAAGTTCATACAGGCAGTACAGGAAAGAAGCAAGAGAACAATAATATAAATTGGATCACAAATGATCCAGAAAAATATAAACCAAATGTTATATGAGATCCAGGAGAAAGAGAGAGCACATATCTAGAGCAACCTGTTTCTTTAGCATCCATCTAATCCAAGTCCCTCATTTTACAAGTAAGAAAATTCCAGAAGGTTTTAATAATTTGCCCAAGATCACATGAGTTTTAAGCTAAAAGGGAGGACTTGAACCCAGGACCTCTTAACTCCAGAGCCAGTATTCTTTCCAAAGTACAATGCTGCCTCTTAAACATTTCTAACTGGGAAGATCAGGGAAGGCTTCATGAAAGAAATAGCACTTATGATGTCTTGAAGGATGATTATGCCAGGAAGAGTTTTATACTGAACTAAGCAAAGATACAGGGGTGGGAAACTGAAATCTGTATAAATGGGACAAAAATTTGTTCATTCTGGCTAGAGTAGAGAACATTTGGAGGCCTGTCATGAAATAAGACTAATCAGACTGGAGCCAAACTGAGGAGAACATTGAATATCAGGCCATTTGGACTTTAAACAAGAAACAAAGAAGTGCCATTGGTAGATGTAGCACAATATGGCAGCAAAGTGGTATTAGGTATAGAGTGCTGGACCTGAGTTCTCACTCAAATGCTTCTTAACTCCAGCCAAGACATTTAATCTCTCTTAGCTTCCCATTCCTCCTCTGTAAAATGGGGATAATTAGAGTCACTGCCACACAGCATTGCTGTGAGGATCAAATGAGATGGGGAAGGGAGCTAAGGGACACATTTGGTAAGCACTTATTTATAAACCAAGTACTGAGCTAAATACTTTACAAATATTTCATGTGGAAAGCACTTGGGTAAACTTTAAGGCTACTATATAAATAAGAGTTATTACTATTATCATATTAATCAAATCAATTTTGTCCATTAAAAATTAATTTTTTTCACAAAGAAAATAACTTCCCCTCTCTTGAACTCAGTTTTCTCATCTTTAAAATGAAATGGTTGGATTGGATTATATTTTCTCAGATTCCTTCTAGAATAATAATATTCAATTGTTTTAGAAATGGGCAGCTTCTATTGTCAACTTGAATTACTATTTCTTATCATTATTCTGTATTCCTCAAATTTCTAGCCTGGCGCTGAGCACATAGTAGGAGGCCACTAAGCACTTAAAGATTGATTGATTGTTATTTCATTCTGTCAGCTTAGTACTGAATCCTCCTCTTCAGTGAACTCACCACCTGGAGGTGTCTAAGCAGATCTGGAAGACCACTTGTCAGGGACTGCAGAAGAGATTTGTGAACAAGGCAGGTGTTGTCTAACTCTGAAAGCCTATGACTTGCTGTTTCCTCCTTTAATTATACCCAAGTATGAGCATTGGTCACCTCTCCCTCCTTGGTCTTTCATTTTTCTAAGGGGCTTAGCTTATGGGATAGTATGAAGATAGAATTCCTATTGTTTTCTTTTTGGAAAGAAATAATTTCACCTCAATGATTCCAGTGACCACAGCAGAGTCACAGGCAGTTTTTCAGGAAGGGTAAATTACTTAGCTGTGGTACCCACTGGGAGCCTGGCTGGATTATTACATCAGATGTAATCTTCCAGCAACAGGGGGGGAAATGCTTTTAGAAAAATGTTTTTTGTCCTTGAATGCTGTCGTAGTGCATCCAATTACACTGCTTTCATTTCAGATCCAGGGGAGTGAACAGGAGGAGATGGCCACAGCTGAAGCAAGTATACATAGCAGACATCAAAGGGGAAATGCAAATTAGTGCGTGCCCTCTCCAGCCAGTGAGAGAGCACGATAGGGCTAATTTGAACCCACCTTGGAATGACCTTAAACTTAGATAATAAATGAAGGCCAGGATACCAATTCTCTAATAGTTGTGAGGGCAGGAGAAGAGGGAGTAGTAACTATTTGTCACCTACTCCCACTCCCCAGGACTATATACAGATGTAAAAAACAGGAGATGGTGCTTTAAGATCTGGTTTTTCATCTCTTTGAGATTTTTTCATTCTCTTTTAAAAGAGAGGTTTAAGGTCCCCTCAAAAATTACCATTCTGTGACTCTCTAAGACATAGAATCATAGTCTTTCAAAATCTAAAGGACCTTAGGGACCATATAGAACATATCCTTATGAAACAGAGGCCCAAAAGTAAAGTCGCAGAGCTAGTAACCAAGTTGAGATTAGAGTATAATTCTTCCTTTCATGCTTCCTTTTCTGAGAAAAAAAGACAGTTGGTTTTTTTTTGGGGGGGGAGGGGATTCCCATCTGAATCAACTGTTTTCAAGTTACTTACTCCAACTATAACTGTCTATCTGCAGCTGATATTCAGGCCCTCCTTGAAGCCTTTTTGGCAAGTTCTTCAGCACTCTTTTCTTCCTGTTTATCAGGGAATTCTACCAACTAAGTTCCTAACAGGCAAAGGGTGGCTGTAAAATATTGCTTTTGAAGGGTCCCTGGACATCATCTGGGATTCTTTATAGACTGGTAAGTTGCTTGATCTTTCAACTACTTGATATGGAATAACTTTTTTTTTAATCAATCCACTGCCTTGTTTATTCCCTGAAGGCCAAGATTTCTTAGCAGAATTGTAACTTCTTACTAAAGTTCTTGTTAATGAATTCAAGCACTATATACTCCATTGATTATTCTTATGGAGGTTTTTGGGAGCCGAGACAATACTTAGGTGATAAGTCTCTTTCAGCCAGCCTCTCAGTGAAGAGCTATAATGGTTGTGATTCTCTAATCATCTCCAAAGCACAAATCAAAATCATATTTTTAACAAATCATCAGCTCCATTGTGCATCCATATGCCCTTGAAGCCCTTTACTACTAGAAGGTGGTACTGTCTAAAGACACCAAGAAGGCTGTTATTGATAATATGACAACCAGTAAAAAAGAAACCAGTATTGCTAAACTGTCACCCCAACTACCCAAGTCCCAAGTCTCTGTCCTTTCTCTTCTAAAACTTTTCATGAATTTCCTATGTCTGCTCTCACCTTCTCTATCTATTATCTGTGCCCACCAGACCACTCTCCCCACTAAATCCCAGTTTACCAGCACAACCAGATGCTACACATCCTGAGAAGAAAAAAATCATATGAATGAAACTGTGGTGGAGCATGCTGTCACAGAGCAGAGATGTCTACCTTGCACCAAGGGAGAATTTGTGAATTGTAGTTATTTTTGCCTATATCACTGTTGTTTTTACAGATTCTCAGAGTTAAGAAAGATCTCAGAAAGTGTCCAATTCAGCCCCTTCCCACTCTTTAATGAAGGCCTTCAGGGACAAGAAACCCATCACTTTCTAAGGAAGCCTCTACCACTTGGTTAGATCTCAATTTAAAAGTTTTGTGGTTTATTTTTCTTCCATAGAGCTGATAGGTAACCTTTTTGCAACCTTCATTTATCACTCCTAATTCTGCCCTCTGGGGCCAAGAAGAACTAACCTAATATCTTTTTTCCATGACAACTCTTCAAATATTTGAAGAGAGATATCATGCTTCCTCTTCCCTCCAGCACCAAATCTCCTCAAAGCTAAATATCCCAGTCCTTCAGCCAATTTTGTGGCATGGTTTCCAATCAAGCTGGACTTAGAGTCAGGGATATATAGGGTCAATCATCTCAGACACTTACTGGCTGTGTGACCCTGAAAAAATCCCTTATCCTTTCTGGGTTTTAGCTTCTTCCTCTATAAAATGAGGGAGTTAGTCTAAACCCCACCTTTTTAAATGGGGTTTCACAAACCCATATGGGATCTCATAACTGTGAACCAATTTTATATTCCTTTTATATACCTGACGTCACAAAAAATTCTCTGGCAAAAAGGGGTTGCAAGTGGCAAGTTTAAGAAGCCCTAGTCTAGAAAATATCTAAGGGTCCTTATGAGGGACAGAGAAACTGGAAGCACAGACATAGAGATATAACTCTATCTCTGGCTCCTACTTATCTGTCAAATCAATTTTAGAGAGATGGACAGGTAGAGTGGTCATTTGTATCCCCACTGTAAACAATCTCTTTTGTTCTATCTCTTATGAGAATAAAAATCAATTCTCAAAAATCTAATTATCTCCTATATAAGTTTGGGTTAACAATGTTCACAATCAAATCTTAGGTAACATTGCTTATTTTTACTCTAAATAATAGGAAAAAAAAAAAAAAAAAAAAAAAGGAGCATAGCATGTTGTAATGGAAAGAATACTGGTCAAGGAGTCAAAGGTCCTGGATCTGAATCTCTTGATTTCCTCTTATTTTCTATGTATAGCATCCTGGGGCACCCTAAACGCCATTCCCAGTGGTCAGCTACCCAGATTTAAGATTCTCTATGGTCTGCTTTCCCTGAAATTGTAGCTCATAATAGCCTATGGATGTGCTTTATTTTATTAGTCAGCCAGAGGTCATAATTGTTTCAAAATAAAGGCATTTAATGAAATGGCACAGTAAGAAAGCTAGCCATAAAATATTCCTCCCACAACCCTGGAGTGTACTTTTCCACAAACATATACTGCATCAGGAGGAAGAAGTCACATGTGGCCAGGGCACATGCACAAGGGCAAACATACCTATTAGGCAACATACATAGCCAAGGTATGCATATGGGAAGAGTACTCATGTAGTAAACATCTCTGTATGGCTCACAAATGTATGCAAGCTCATGGAGGGATAACCACACCTTTAATGCTAAAAAGCCACTTTAGTCTCCTTGTAATGTCATCTCACTCCATAGACTCAACTAGATTTTGTGCTCTGCTGGACCCAAGGTACTTCCAGCACAGGGGAAATTTTTGCTTCTGCCTTTCTCAGGGAAAAGCAAGTGTCACTTCTGAAGCTGAAAGCTTTTAGAAATCTTTTTATAGAAGGGGGAAGGGAATCTTTGTCCTAAAACTAGTAGAAAGTCTTTCCCCTTCTTGTTCCCTAATTCTTAGGACCCATCTTTATCTTCCCAGCAGAGATCCACAAGTCCAGACACCAAACACTGTCCCCACTAGCCAATGCCCTTAGATCTGGTCTTTTCTTTGACTTCCCCTTCCCTGTCCAGGATTTGGGTCCCTGGGTCAGAAACTTGACTCTAGTTTATAGTAAATATTCCATATACTTTACAAATTATCATATCTCAATGTTAGACTATGAGTTAAGTAACCATTACTGGCCCAATAAATACTAAACAGTTCCAGGAGGATGGGCAGGAAGGAGATATTTTTCAAATCTATTCATTCTTGCATTTAGATGGACATATACCTCAATTATTTGCTTGTAGATGCAGCCTGCCCAAAACAGGGACCTCCAAAAGGACTCTCTCTGTTGAGGTTTCAAGATACAGTTAAGTCCACCAAAATGATGGGATGTGGGGAATGATACCCCAAAAGTACACTGGGGTTATAGGTTGCATCATGGGTTGTCTCAAAAGAATTGTAGGTTTAAACTTCCTCCAAATCAAGGGGCAAAGATTTTTTTATACTGCTGATGACAAGGTTCAGGAGAGCAATTATTGATTCAAAAGGCAAGAGGAAAAGCAAAAGGCATTTGTGACAAATTCATAATGCCATTCTCTCTGCCAAAAAAGATCATGGACAAAATCCAAAGGTGATTTTGTGACAGATTGGGAAGAGTTGATTTTTATAGATAGAAGGAAGGAGGGAGAAATTAGGAAAGAGTTGGGAAAATAAAGAATGTTTGAAGGAATTTAGGAGGAGATGCTTGATACAATTAAAGGGGAATTGGAGAGATGGTCTCAGAGTGGAGTTGGGCTTTAGGGAGAGAATAAACTGGCTTGAATTCCCATCACTAAGATCCAGCTAAATCCATAAGGGTTTTTATCAAAGAAAAAGGGGTTTTAGGAATTAATAAAGTGCCTAAGATACCATTAAGGGAAAGATGCTATTAAGGAGTGGTAAGTGGGGAATTATGCCATTTAGGGCTAACCCTAAAAGGGATTTATACCCTAAAAAGTTAACTATAACAAAGAGAAAGATGCCATGAGACCACAGTACACCACTGACTAGTAGGCCAATCCTAAACAGGAGCAAATTAGTGAGGTACAGTTAAATCCTTTTATGGAGAAAATATAACCTTAGGCATTTGACATCATAACTTGGCTTTCTGACTGAATACTGTAACTTGTGGAGTTATGGTCAATGCAAAAAATTCAGCTTAGAATTCTACCCAAAATGTCCACCTGGGGTGGAGTTGTAAATAGAAATCCACTTGAATAAAAAAGCCTAATGGAAATCAAATTAAAAGATCCATTTATAATCCTATCAGTGGGTTCTTATTCAGCCACTATCATTCCCACTTTTCACTTCTAATTCCCTCTGGAGTCCTCTTCCCCTATTAAAATTAGTAAATTCCTTAAAAGTGAGGACTGTCTTCTTTGCTTATATTCTGGTTTTAAATCCCCAGAGATTAACACAGTGCCTGGCACATTGTAAATACAGAAGAAATATATTTTTTAATTTATTCAGATGGCTTTGGGTGCAATTTCTAACATGTATTAACTTAGTCAAAATTCCTTCCCTTGCCTTGCCTTAAATTTCTTCATCTGTGGAGTGAAGGATTTGAATCTCTCAGGTTCTTTTTAATTCATACTCTTTGATTCTCCAAAGTGATTCTTTTATTCACTTTGTGATTAAAACCTGAATGCCAAAGGTCAGTTATCTCTCCTTAGACCTTCAGAACTAAAGCAACAATAATCATCCAATTCTCTATTTTCAAGATTCAATTTTTAAAATAGTCTTATTTTCCATTCAGTCTGTCTTCTTTGGAGAATGATTTTAAGTTTCAGAAATTCATGTTTTAATGTGCATTGGCTTTGATTTTTATTGAGAGGCTTTCTGGGGTGTGACATTCCAATCCAAATGACTGTATTTGCATATCCATGGTCCTTCTCAGGGATTGCTACAGTTGGCTGCCTGAACTTAGCCCGTTTTAGATATGATGGAAATGTAGAGGAAATAGTTGTTCTTCTTTCTCAAGAAGTATAAAAATAGGAACTGTTTTGAAAGAAAATATTTTCCATGGATTTCTAAAGTCTGAGTTCCTAGCATATATCACACACTTTTATTTCTCATAAAAAAGAACAAAGAGAGGACTAGAGGTATAATTCTCTTACATTTGCAGGTTTACATGTGTCCTTAGAAATTCTGATTAGCCTTGGTAGAGAGTGGAAGATTTCGCCTTAGTCAGTAAATTATCTCTGTACCATTCATTCATGCAAACATTTGTGGCTCTTTGTTTCATGGTCATGTTTTGACCATCCCCCTTGAGATTAGAAAACAGTTCTCTAAATCCCCTAATTTTAAGGCTGAGTATAGAGTTAGGAACTCAAAAAATTGAATTCCTCCAAACTTCAGCACTTTTTTTCAACATGTAACCATTTACCATCCAACTCTAAATAACAGTCCCAGATACCAATTGTTCACTCTTTTGTGCTGTTTCAGGAAGATCCAAATGCAAAGTAACAAAATTTCCTTGTAAATCTTCTTGAAATTATACAATATAGAGTTGGTTGTCTGAGATAAATCCGAGAAAATGGCCATATGAGTTAGGCACTCAGATATGCATTATTAGGAAAGAAAAAAAAATCCACAATAAGAGACCAAAGAGATTATTAAGAGGTGAAGACATTATGAAAAGGAGCAGTTCCCCAAAAGAGTAGGCCCAAGTTCAAAAATTTCCCATATTTGTACCTTCCTTTCCATTCCCAGTCACCACACCAATCTAGAATTTTATTCTTTCATGCACTGGCACTTCCTAATTGGTTTCTGCCTCTACTCGTCTCCCCTCCATTTTATGTTACGTGTGTTATATTAATATACTATTAATGTTAATACATTAACACATGCTTTTATGTTACTCCTTTGAAAAAAATTTTAATGATTCTTTATTGGTTATTAAATAAAATCTAAAGTTTTTAGTTTGGCATTCAAGGCTCTTCACAATTTATCCTGCCTATTTAATTCAATATATATTTAATATCTAGTTACTTAATGAAAGGGTCTGTGAGTACCACTTTATCCTCCACCAGGCCAGTCCACTCACAATACTCCATAGACATTCTGCATGTTGAAGAGCACAAAGCCCTGCTCAGAGAATTAAGAAACTCAAGTACTAAGCTTCATATTGCCAGTGACTCTTCACAAGATGACTTGGGTAAATCGCGCATCCATTTCTGAATCTGTTTCATAATTGGTCGGCAGGGAGACCAAAAATACAAAACTATAGCACCAAAACATCAGACTTTACTGCAGACAAAATTATGCTTATGAAAAACAGAAATGTAGACTTAGTGGATAGAGACCACTGGCTCAACCTCATGTGCAGCTAAATGCTTAGAAGTATCTAAGATTGTTGTACCTTTAAATTAGATAGTGAGAAACAGCACGATAGAGTAGATAAAGAGACAACTTTAGAGCCAAGAAGTCCTGAATTCAAGTCCTGCTTCTGATTATGTGACCTTGGGAAAGCTCTTTTAGTGTTGGTTTTTTTCAGTGTTATAAGTAATCCTCTTAAGATGATAAAATTGCAAAATTGTTGGTAAGTTATGAGATGATCCAACCATTCTGGAGAGCACTTTGGAGCCCTTTTTGTAGTGGCAAGGAACTGGAAACTAAGTGAATGCCCATCAGTTGGAGAATGGCTGAATAAGTTATGGTATATGAATGTTATGGAATATCATTGTTCTACTAGAAATAAGCAGGCTAATTTCAGAAAAGCCTAGAAAAACTTACATGAACTGATGCTGAGTGAAGTGAACAGAACCAAGAGAATATTGCACACAAATAACAAGATACTGTAATGATCAACTGTGATGGACTTGACTCTTTTCAACAATGAAGTAATTCAAGACAATTCCAATAGATTTGTGGTGGAAAAAGCCATCCACATCCAGAGAGAACTATAGAGACTGAGTATGGATCAAAGAATATTTTCACCTTTTTGTTGTTGTTTGCTTGGGGTTTTTTCTCATTTTATTTTCCTTTTTGATCTGATTTTTCTTTCACAGCATGATAAATTTTGCAGACCCATCATATGTAATTCCTCTACATGCTCACTATCCTCATTGATTAGGTATATACATATATTTGTGGAACAGTAAACCATAAGTTTATGGAAGAAATATTCTACTGCAAATTTTCTTACTATATTATTTCATTGAATGCCTTTACTTTAAATTAATTTTATCCTCTGGCCATTGAGAAATGGGAAAGGGAAGAAGATAAGACTGTATATAGAGTTTACTATATCCCAGGCTTTTTTATAAATATCTCATTTTGATCCTCACAACAATCCTGCAAGGTAGTTGATCTTAGTATTCCCATTTTATAGCTGAGAAAATTGAAGCAAAAAGAAATTAAGTGACTTACCCAGGATCACTCAGCTAGTAAGTGTCTGAGGCTAAATTTGAACTCAAACCTTCAATTCCAGATTCAACACTAGCTCTATTGGCCTGGCCACATTGTTTGAATGCCAAACATACATTTAGCAAAAGGACTGTTTTATGGAAAACTCACATAGGCAAGTACTCACAAGGTGGTACAAGGACACTCTCAGAATCTCTTTTAAGAACTTTGGAAGTGATTGTGCAACATGGGAGACATTGGCACAGGAGGGCACAGCATGGCGTGCCCTTATCAGAGAAGGTCCTTTTCCACTATGAAAAAAGCAGAATTGAAGTAGCTCAGAAGAAACATGAGAAACCCAGATTTAGAGAATCTACTCCCAAATTTCATATGATTTATTTGTGCCCAACTTGTAGCAGAGCATTACAAACACATATTGGTCGAGATCAGCCACTGTCTAACACACTGTAACTTGATGTCATTTTGTCCCTCTTTGAGAACAAAGGATAGCAACCAATCAACAAAGTTGTTCCACAAACATGTCAATGGAAACTCATAAACTAGTGTTTTTACTGGATATGGATCCACAAAGTTCCCTGAACCTGAGGGTAGCTATTCTGTTTGTTTGTTTGTTTTTTGGTGCGGGGGCGGGGGGAAGGGGGGTTGCAAAGGGGTTTGAGGCAAGGAATTAAGTGATTTGCCCACAGTCACATAGCTAGAAAGGGTTAAGTGTCTGAGGCCACATTTGAACTCAAGTCCTCCTGACTTCAGGTCCACTGCTCTATTCACTGAGCCATTAGCTGCTATTTTGAGTGCTTTGCCCCCAAGTTTTACATTCAGAATGAAGGATTTGAACTAGATTATTTTTATGGACTCTTCTAGTTCTAAAATTATTATCTTTGTTCTAATTTTGGCCTTGCTCAGATCTCTACAATCGAGCTTCACTATCTCCACTGCTTCAAAGATCTAAGTCTGTATCTGTTCATTTTCACAAGGCAATGAATAAAATTTAAATATATATTACATATGTATATACACACATATGCATAAAAATTTGAGCAATGAAACTAAGAAAGATTTCTTTGATAAGTAATTTACACTTGCTTCCCATCCTATATTTCCAATTAATATGCCAGATTCTTATTTTAATCAAAGTCTGTACAACTTCAATCAAATCAAATCCATCCAACTATCTATCCCAAACATTGATGAACTGAGTGTTTTACGAGTGATATGAAAAGCACTATATAATTGCAAATTATAGCAGTAATCAGCAATCTGACCCACATTCTCTCTCCATTAATAATTTTGAGATCCAGAAATGACTTCCTATGAATCTATCTCCAGAAAATGATTCTAGGACAGATAGAGCAAATTCACTTAGAGTAAGATGAAAACAAGGATTGTATCCTCCTACAAACATAGGCTCCATTTCGAATCATGAGTTCTGTAATTAATTGTATTTATAATTCATAGACATATAGACTGTCAGAGCCAGAAGAGATCTTAGAGGTCATCTATACCACACTCTAGGATTGACAGATGAAGCAGCAAAAAGCAACACAGAAGGGTTAAGTAACTTGCCTGATAAATTAGTCGCAGGGCTAGGGCTAAGGTCTCCTGACTCCCAGCCCATTGCTTTTTCCATTTTACATTAAACAAAAATTGTCATCCAACTAGAGACAGATCCCTGGAAATGATAACTCCAGAGGATAGACTCATCCTGAGTCCTATCACATGCATAAGTATAACTGAAAATAGTCAATAACTGTATCTGATATTTAAATTCGATTTATTCCATTGTCTGAGATGATAAAGTAGGCATTTTCTAAATAAGGAATATGTCTTTATAAGAGCAAAATTCCAATGGAAATCTGGTCAGTGGAATCTATCCCAAAGTAAAGAAAGCTGTCCCTTGGCCCCTAGCAAAGTTCCATCACATTTCTTCCAGATCTGAGATTCTCTGAATAATTTATCTTCCAAAAGGGAAAGAAAATAATCATGCTTCTATCCAACACCCAAAGAGCCACCTGAAATGTTCCAATTCCAATCCTGACCCCATTGTAACTCTCCCAGGATTCCCAATTTTGAGTTTTTGAAACATTTTAGTCCTAAGATATCTCCTATTCAAAAATAAACTTGTTTTAGCAGATTTCCTAACCAAATCAAGTGAAATCTCCATTTAATTTCAGCCAGTTGGCATCCTATGTTTGTTGATTTTATACTGTAGCTATAAGGGAACAGACTGATTTGGGCCGACAATGGTATGTTATATTGCCAACAGGATAAAAATATGACCCAACTTTGGTTTTGGGATATATCCACCACCACTATGGTCATGTTTTCAAACTCACTCTCTAATTTTTTAATGTATTCCAATGGATGTTAGTCCATGGATAGCAGTTATAGTGAGATTGCACTAAATTAAATCTACATTTTCAGAATTGTTTCAGTTTAACTCTAGCTACCATTTTGGGAGGATCACAATCAAAAATCCCTTCTTTCATATGTCTCCTGAGACCTTTGCCTTACAGAAAGTTATTCAGAATGAACATTTTAAAGCACCAGAATCTCTAAAAGCATGAAGAATTTAAAGAGCTCTGAAATGGCGAAATTGAAATCTATTATTATAGGATTGTAGATTCAGAGATGGAAGGGACTTTAGGTACCATATAGTCCAACTCCCTCATTTTTCAAATGAGGGACTAAGCTTAGCTCAGAGAGATGAATAACTTATCTAAACTCAACCAGATCAGAAGACTCAGGTCTTCTGATTCTAAATCCAGTACCTTTTGCCCAGTATCACTCAATGTGCCATTTGTCACAAAAATAATATAAAAATAGAATAATAACAGAAGACTGATACTTTCATCCCTATTTTTATTTTGGTATATAAATCATATATGTCAACATTTGAACACAAATGACATTAAAAGAAAGACTGAGAAAGCATTAAACACTTACTCTGTGCCAAGCCATGTGCTAAGTGCTAGAGATAAAGAGAGATAAGAGAGTGTTCTTCAGGAACCCACATTTTAACAGGGCAGGATAACTGGAGAAAGTTCAACTGAAGACCAGGTGTAAAAGCCCAGCATTCTTTAGGGTGCAACAGCAAGTCAAATGGTGATCCAATTTCTTTAGTGTCATTTCTATTAATAAAACCACATCATTTCTAATGCTGGCTCATGTGACAATGGCTAAGTCTTCAGCTGCCAGGACTTCTGAGGAGGGGGTTTGTAGTACCTGCAAATGGCAATTACCCAACCAGGTATCTGAGGATTTTAGGCCTTGGGGAAGGAAAGAAAAAGAAATAAGCATTTACATAACATCTACTATGTCCCCAGCACTGTGCTTATTAGCCCTTTATAAATATTATCTCATTTGAGCCTCACAACAACCTTAAAGAAACTGAAGTAAACAGGTTAAGTGACTTGCCTAGAGTCAATTAAATAATCAATTAACATTTATTAAGTGCATACTACATGCCAGGTACCATGCTAAGTCCTGGAGATATTTTTAAAATGGCAAAAATCTTTCAATGAACTAAAAATCTAATGGAGGAGATATGGGATCACACATTTATATAGTTTCTGAACCCAGATTTGAACAGGTCTTCCTGTCTCGAGGCCTATCCACTATGCCACTGGTTGTTACGGTAGAAATGGGAGAGGTGAGAGGCAGGGAGGTGGGGAAAGGCAGAGGAAGCCAGCTGTTCCTAGAGATCATGGTCACAAGGTTCAGGATTGTCTCCATTAGAGTCATTAAAGAGCACAGGCTTTCCCATTTCATTTTCTTTGCGTTAGAAACTATGAGAGCAATATAAGGAAGCACTTTCTCCATACTCACACTCAGGAAGCAGAATGGGAGCTGTTTTTTGTCTAGATTTTAAAAACAGTACCTTCTCCACTTTCCCCATTGGGCTTGATATGTATTATAAAGTCAGTCCTAGTCAATAAATATTTATTAATTACCTACTATGTGCCAGAAACTGTGTTAAGCACTGGGGATACAAAAAGAAAAAAAATCCCTGACTTCAAAGAAAACAACACATAAAAAGAAGCTGAAAAGGGATGGAAGGATTTCCAAGGAATACCACCAGGTGGGAGAAAACAAAGAGATGGCTCCTTAGGTACCCTCCTTAAATAAAAGGTCTCTGTGCATGTGCCATCCAATTAAAGGGGTTTCTAGGGGTAGTAGATGTAATTCTGCAGAATGAAAATGGGCATCCCCAGTGTATGATGGAAAAGTCCAAAGGAGTGCGGTCAGGTGGGAAATGAAAAAACACAGTTTCTTTACCAATTGGCTTATGGAGGACGTTTTGGGTTCCTAAACTTGATCAATAGACATCTTTCTATTCAATGCTCATCATCTTTTTCTAAATCTGAATGCTGATGATGTGGAAATGAGTGAGTTTTAATATCATCTCTTCCTAGTTCAGTCAAGTCTAATGAATTTGAGCTGAGGGATGATCTTACATGACTTTTTTTACCCCCAAATTCAAACTCTCTCTACTATATCCTGATCCATACCTCTTAAAGCAATGATGTGTAATAAATTTTAGATTAATGCCTGGAACTGATGGTTTTAACTCTGAAATGAGAACCAGTGTATTACTGAAGTTGATACATTCAAAATACACAATATTCGGATGCAGTTTCAGTAGAGGGTTTTGATAAGATGGCATGTTCAAATCCCTTGTTTCACCTGTCCTCTGAAATTTCCTACAATTGGTTGTGTATAAGATGGACAGATTTTCAAAAGATGCACTTCTTGTCATTTATTGTCTCTGAATAAGACCTCCATAGTTTTGATGGAACTCATTAATGTTCATTTATGTAGAAATAATGAAATAATTTTTATTGGAAAAATTATTTATTTTGTCTCATTCTTCTTTATTTTGTGGTTTTAAATGTCTTCCTAGTACAACTGGCATGATTTGTGCTCAGGAATTGACCACTAGAATTATATTTATAGGTATATTTTTCACATTTCATGAATAGATTTCATAGAATCATACTTACCAGAAAGGAAGATGATTTTTCCTCTAAGTTGCTGACTTTTAAAATCAGTTATCCTGAATATATATATGTAGTCATTTCTGCTTTTTGGTTGAGATGCCATAATATAGTAATCCTATTATCCTACTATTCAAAGCCCTCTATAATTTAGACCCTCATATTTTTTCAGTCTTCTTATACCTTATTCACCAATATACACTTCAAATGAGAAGACAAGAAGAGCAATAGAAAGATTAAAAACAAAGGTCTTGAAGGCCATATAACCTAAAAGCACTAAAAGGTAAGTAAAGAGAATACACTGAAATAATTCAGTGGAGAACTGAGGAGGAAAATCAAAGCAGCTTTTGTGGTCACTGGAAAAAATAGCTATAATTTAAAGAATGCATGGTAATATAAATACAGAATAGTATTTTTTTTTTCATTTCCTGAACATCTTTTTCAGAATAAAGTATAAAGAGCACTAATTAGTAATTAGTGGCACGTGGAATTGGCAGGGTTTTCAGAAATTATCTAGCCTAACTTGTAGCTGAATAGCTATAGTATAGTTACTGACAGTAATCATCCAACTTCTATTTAAATATCTATAATGATTGAGAACTCACTGACTTTCAAGACTGACCTTTTCATTTTGAAACAGCTTTACTTGTTAGGAAGTTATTCCTTATAGTGAACCCAAATCTCACTATAATTTCCAACCATTCATTGTAGTTCTCTCCAAGGTAAAGCAGAACAAGTCTAAACCATTTCCCATATGACAGCCTTTCTACTGTACAGTGAAAATAACGCCAGCTCTAGAGTCACAGAATGAAGGTTTAAATGTGTATGTTTGGTCATTTCAATTGTGTCCAATTCTTCATGAACCCATCTGGGATTTTCTTGAGAAAAATACTGGTTTGCCATTTTCTTCACCAGTTCATTTTACAGATGAGAAAACTGAAGCAAAAAGGGTTAAATGATGTGACCAGGGACACAGTAAATGTCTGAGACCAAATTTGAACTCAGGAAGATGAGTCTTCTTCACTCCAGACGCTGCACTCCATCCCCTTCAACATCTCCAGCTGTCCTAGATTCAGATACCCTCATTCTTACTATCAGTGTGACATCGGGCAAGATATTTAACCTCCTTGAGCCTCAATCAAATCGAAAAGTGAGAAAATTGTATCGGGTGCCCTCTAAGATCCCTTTTAGCTCTAGATCTGTGATCCTACTATACTGTGATTTTAAAACAGCTGTCATATCTTTCTTTCCAAGTCTTCTCTTTTTCAGGCTAAATGTTTCCAGTTCCTTCAATAGGCTCATGATCATTATTGGACTGTAGCCACTTAGAAACTAAAAGTAAAGCATGATGACAATGCACTAGTTTTGTATCCTAACAAGAAAGATGACAATGTGAACAGCATGAATGTAAAAACTCAAAGGCCTAGGGAGAAGGAGTGACCCTAAAACTTATTCAAGAATTGGGCAGCTCAAGTGTTCAAGGAGCTGTACATTTTTCAGTGGGTGAGCTCTCTACAACTCATCCTATAGGTGAGGAAATTGAAGGTGGGAGGATTAAGTGAATCCCCAAACAGCAAAAAAGGGAATAATTATCTGGGGATGGGATTTGAATCTAGGTCATCAAGACTCCATAGTCAAGCATTCTTGGTACTAGTATTTTGCTGCCTCTTCTGGAAAAGCTGCTAACACTTAGGCCATCCCTTAATCATAAGGCCTATCCCTATTGGAATCATGTGGCTGGGACAGTTCTCCTTGGGAGATACCTGCCGTTTTTTCAGAAAGATAATTTTAACATAAACCATTAAACACTGAAACTAGAAGAGCCCTTAAAGATCAAATTCTGACGGCCTTATTTTCCAGATCTCACTTACAAGTAAGCCTTGAAATAAGGACTTTACACCAGGGCCTTGGTCATTCATTCAATTAAGAAACATTTATTAAGTTTCTACTACATGTAAAATCTTTTGTTAGATACTGAGGGAAGCAATATTTATTTTATTTAGATAAAGCACAGGACTTTGTCCCCATGGAGCATACAAACTTATCTAACAATTGCATTAAAAAGATCCACAACAAAGTGCTATTTGAGATTCACATAGGATGGTTGCTGCCTATTTGAGTATACCAGGAAATGTCAGATGCAGCATTTGAACTGTACTTTACATGGAATGCAGGGGGGAACAAGGAGACGGAAAGGGGAAGGGAATGGAAAATAAGGAAAGATTATCCACATAAGAGTCTATAGAGGCCCCTAAAGAACATACATCACATCACTCACATCAGGGAATTTCAGAGCTGGCTTTCTGCTTTTTGAAAATAAGATACTTTGATCCATTGGTTTCCCATTTTGTCCAGAACAATAAGTGCTAGAGAATTTCATTTTGCTAGAGCACAACTTCCATCTAATGGTGAAATTAGGCAACTGCAGAAATATGAGTCTTTCTACCCCAAATAAGGGGTTTATTGGAGAAGAGGAATATCTTCTTTCAAAAGACCATAAGATTTTAGAGCTAGAAGATACACTAGAGGTAATTTAGTCCAACACCCTCAATTTATAAGCTTCAGGTACCTCCACTAGCATCTTCTGATTCTTCTTTGTAGCATGAACAGCATCCTGGGCTCTTAAAGGCTAGGCCAGGCTGGGTCAAGCAGGCACAGCGTGCTCTGACAAAGCCAATCAGGAAGTGCTAGGCTCTGGGTATCTTTATCAACTAAGGAATAGCCAAACCAAGGACAGAAAGGCTGTCACCAGAATAGCCACAGATGGCTACAAATTAACCTTTGGTCCTCAGTGACCCACATTGTAAATGAAGATTGTAGAGGGGCAAAAGAAAAAATAGGAAATGAAGAAAGAAAATAATCCTAGTGGAAAACTTGACAAGAATCCTGGAACAAACTCAACATGTCCTTTATACCCACTGATCATAACACAGAAAATGAGTGCAGGGTAAATAGTGAAATCAAGAAATACAAGAGACCTCATTTCTCTATTATCATGAATACTTTCTTCTAGAAGACTGGATACAAAGCACTGGATACAATAAGTATTAAACTAAGATTGATTATATTGGAACAGAAAGAAGGTGAATGGATACTGTTGTGGGAGTTATTTCAGTCAGCATTCTGTGTCAGATCAACTGATTAGAGCAAAGTTCAAAATGAATATCAAATTAAAGTAAGTCTTAAAAATGAGAAGAGACAACGGGATCTGTGGTGACTTAAACACTGACACACACACACACACACACACACACACACACACACACACGCACACACACTCACACACACACACAAACAGGTAGCGGAAAACAGCACATTGCCCAAATCATTCATTCACTTTCCAGGCAACCTATGAAGCTGGAACACATATCTTGGATAGGTGGTGCATATGTGCAATGAATTGAGCCCAGAATTAAACAGAACCTCATAAACAAGCTCTCATTTGGAAAACTACAATGGGCTTTCACCAATCCCAAGCTGCACTCTGACATAAAGCCCATCTCTCTAATACGAACATTCTCCTAGTGACACCAGGGAGCTACAAATAGCTGCAGAATATTACAAATGATGGATTCTGCTAGAGAGGTAGCATAATAGACATAATCAAGGATGGGGAATTACCAGAAAATGAGGTGGACCAGAGGAAGAATAATAGATAAGACTGCTCAAGTACAACAGTGGTATCCACAAGATATTAAACAAAGCAAAGGAAGGCCTGCGGCGCATGGTTATATATTCAGTGGTATTTAATAACAACCTTTTCCCTCTTTAGACCTCACTGAGCTCTTCATTTCACATCTCTCTAATGCACTTATACATTACTGTGTATTATTCTACAATGTATTTCTGACATATTCCCACCCCAATTAGACTAAGTAAACTCCACAAAGGAAGGGACCATATCTTACCTAAATTTCCTTCAGTACAGTGGTCAGCATATAGTAGGAACATATTAAATCTGTTGAATTTACTGAACTGTAGCTAAAAAGTATAAGAAATGCTACATTTTTAAGTCCAGGATAAAAAACAACAAAGACTGGTCATTTTATGGAAGGAATGAAGACAATAAGTAGAGAAAGAATGCCAAAGATGATGAAGAATATAACAGAAATGGAAATCTTAACAAGAAATTGATTGTATATTCTGAAAGGCCAGAGAAATAAAGGACACAGGAGGAAAACAAATTTGATTTGAACTAATCTTAAGCAAAAAGCTTCAATACTTGTTCTACATTGCTTAAAATCAAGGTGGGGTGAAATATATGAAAACTTTATTTAGGGAGAAAAAGAGTCACTTTAAATTCACCATCATCATCTTTTTCTAGTTAACATAGTAACTATATAATGGGAGAGGTGTAGGATGTGTTCAGGAGGACTAGCATCTCTGACGTGGGAGCTTGTTGAACCCTCTTCAAGGCTACTCATCCATCTTTGATGTCCCACCTTTCAGCCAACTCTTATCTCTGATTCCAAGAAATATCATGCAAATGGCCACACCCTGGTATAGTTATCCCGGAAAAAGGGCTAAACCAGGTTGAAGGTAATAGTCAGGCCTGAAATTTATCAGGAAAACAGGGGAATGTCTACTGCACGCCCAAAGAATAGACAGATGAAAATAAAAGTGGTTGAAGCAGTGATGTGGAATGCCTAATAGAACTTAGTCAGTTATTAAAGACACTAAGATTATCTACTGCATCCAGAGCCACTGTAGTCATCTTAACTTTTGTCTTGCCACTGGGCTTAAATAACTGATAAAATGAGGCTGATGACTGCAACTCTTCTGCACATAAATCCAATTCATCCATGAATCAAGACATCACCCCCTGAGGTCATTGGTCCTTTTCAAAAACAAAGTGTGAAAAACAACATTTGATGGTAAAATCAGAGTATTTTCAAGTCCTAAGAGACATTAAGGATCACCTTCATAGAAAAAAAAATGTGTATATATAATTGTAATGCAAGTAATATTATACTAAATATTAAAGTGAAAATTCAAAGAAAGATGAAATCTCTTGGCTGAGGTAATCAAAGACTTCCTGGGGGTTACATTTGAATTTGGCTTTGAAAGAATAGTAGGTTTTCAATCACTCAGTCAATAAGTATTAAGAGCCTACTGTGTGCCAGATACTGTACTAAGTTCTGAGACATTCAGGAGGCCAAAGAAGTCAGATAAATAGAAAGGAGAATATTCCAGACATGGGAGACAGCCAGTGAAAATGCCGAGTGTTGAAGTCAAGTCACAAGACGAAAGAGTATATTTGGGGCTGTGGTGAAGAGCCAGGAGGAGATGAGAAGTTGTAAGAAGATTGGAAAGATATCTGAGAGCTAGGTTGTAAAGGACTTTGAATGCCAAACTGAGGATTTTATATTTGATTCTGGAAATGATGGGTATAACCAAAAGAATTTAAGTGGGAGAGGGCAGGTGATATGGTCGGATCTGTGTTTTAGGAAGATTCATTTGACCACTGAGTGGAAGGCAGTCTAGAATGGAAAAAGACTCAAGGCAGGAAGACCAACCAACAGGCTACAGCATTAGTGTAGGCCTGTGGAGATAAGAAGCAACACCAGGGTGGTGGCAGTGTCTTGGGGAGAGGAGAAGAGAGTGAGAACTGGAAAGGGGGCATCCTGGTTTCAAGCCTGGGTAACTGAGAGGATGGTAGTGTCTACCACAGTGATACAAAGGTTAGGAAGAGGGAAGGGTTTGGAGGAAAAGATATTAAGTGTGATGACCGAGTTAGCAGCCTGGATGCTTTAGAATCAGCCAGAGTCAGGATAAGCAAAAGTCCTTGGTCTTTATTCTTGGTCTTTAGGGGTAGAAGTGAAGGGGATGGACGCAGAATCTCCATAACCTTCCTTTTCCACCTTCATTGCCAAAGTGACTCTGGCTTATTTTACTGTACCCCCTAATCCCTCCTACATTCTCTGTATACACCAAAAGATGGAGCCAGCACAGAACAGTGGGAAGGGCCATTTTCCAAGCATATGCTAATAGAGTATTGGCCAATCAGTAATTAGCCCTAAGTGCTCAGTTGTCTGATTCCAGTGCATCAACTCAGAGTCTCAGCCCTTTACAATTATGTTCAGTTTTGAATGCATTGAGTTTAAGATCAAAACAAGGGAGAATGAATTCCAGGTGAATGAAACACATTAATGAAGGAATGAGGGACATGTTTTGGGAACAGTGCGAAGTCCAATTCAACTAAAGCATATAATAGACAAAGAAAGTAGTGGGAACTCAAGCTGGAAAAGTTAAATTGTGGCCAGACCCATTGTAGCCATGAATGTCAAGTTAGAACTTTAAATAAGATTTTTTAACATAAGGACAATAGGTGCCTATGAAATAGTTCTAAGTCATAAGAAAGGATGAAAATGAAGACTAGAGAAAACTATGGGAAGACTTTTATGAATTGATACAAAGTGAAATAACCATAAACAGGAAAGGATATGCATAATGACAACAATGTAAATGAAAAAAAAACACAAAATTTAACATTATGTAACTAGAATAATCAAAATTGTACCTGAAGAAATAAGAAAATGCACCTGCTCCCTCCAATTTCTTCACATATGTAAGGACTATGCATGTCCTTACAGAGACAGAAACACAAAGACAGAGAGAGACAGACAAAAACAGAGAGACAGAGAGCAAAACAAAGAGAGAGAGAGAGAGAGAGAGAAAGGGAGGGAGGGAGAAAGGGGAAAGGAGGAAGGGAGGTAAGAAAAGAGAGAGGGGAGAGACAGAGACAGAGAGAGACAGAGAGAAATGGGGGAAGGAGAAAGGGAGGAAGGGAAAGAGAGAGAGAGAGGAGAGAGACAGAGACAGAGAAAGAAGGAAGGAGAAAGAGAGAGAGACAGAGAGACAGACACAGAGAGACAGACACAGAGACAGAGAGAGAGAGGGAGAGAGATAGACAGAGACAGAGAGTGACAGACAGAGGAGGAGGGGGAGAAAGACAGAGAGGAAGAGAGAGGGAAAGGAAGGAAAAGAGAAAGAGAGAAAAGGGACAATATATTTGAAAATGAAGGTGATAAAAAAAAAACCCTTGAAGATTATTACAAAACTTTTTTAAAGAAAAGGATAATATCATTCCCCTTCAGATAATTTGGGGAGGACATCTAAGGTCTCTTCCAAGTTTAACATTATGTGATCAAAGTTGAAAATTAAGTTCTGTATATTTAATTTTTATAGGATCATACATTTAGAATTGGAAGGGATCTCAAAGGTCATCCAGAAGAATCCTCTCACTTAACAAATGAGGAAAGTGAGGCCCAAAAAGGTTAAATGGAATAGCTGAAGACATAAAGCTATAAAGTAGCTGAGCCAAAATTCAAATCCAGTTTGATTGCATCCAACACCACACTCTTTCAACTGTACATTTTTACAGAGATCTGGGTACTCTGCAATTATTAAACTAAACATTTTCTCATGGAAGAAAGAAATCTTGAGTTTTTTAATTTTGATTTTTGAGAAAAAAGAAATTTCAACCACTATTTTCTCCATAGCTACATTTCATCTTTGATGCTTCATTGTAGCAAGGATGTGACTTTAGGTTCTTGAAAGCTGTGCTAGTGGATCCCAGATTCTGTAAGATCCTGCCAAGCTGGAGAGGTTTCAAACACAGATCATATGCCCATTGTTCCAGGACTAAACTAGCTCAATACAGAGAGGCACACCACCAGAGAACTGATCAGCAGATGCTGAACTTTCAGCCATTGTAATTCTCAGAGTACCTCCTAAGTCTTAAAGTTGGGAAAAGGCTTGTTGACTCACTCAATGCAGGAAGCATTCCCAACAATGAAAACCGGGGTTTGAATAGAATTAAAATAGAAAGCAATTTTTCCAGAATTCAACCTAAATATTTCATAAAATTATGGTTCACAGGAGCAGTACCTTAGGGATTACTTGGCCAAATGCCCTTATTTTCCAGACAAAGAAACTGAGGCCCTTGAAATAATCAGTATTTTTTTAAATCACATTTAAGAAAAGAGCTTCAACAAGATTCTAACTTTAATCCTCAGCAGGTTTCAAGATTGTGCCCATAACAGCATCTTACATAACTGTCCACTAGAGGTTTAGAGGGTCTACTGGAAAAAGGTGTCTTGTTACAAAACAATGCCTACATAACACTGACCAAAATTTGCTAACATTAAAAACATGGGCATTTACAAAAAGTGATCTTTTAAAATAGCCCATGCTTTGCACATGCTCCCCATACTGCCTGCTGGGCTTTGCCTACCTTATCTGTTCCTAGTCCTAGCCCTGCTTCACATTCTTAGCATCAGTAGTAATTTTCAGTTCCTTTGGAATTACTGCCGCACAATTTCTTAAGATGCTTGGTTTATTCACAGCTTCTTGGTTTGTGCATTTGTAACCTGTTTAGGCACAAGCAGGTCGTAACTGTTGAAATAATCTATCTTCTTCCATCTTCTTCCCCGACATGGCCACCCCCACTGACTATCACTATCCTGAATAACAACAGCAAAAAGCAGTAGGAAATCTGCAATAACATTGCAACCTACTGCTAGCAACAGGGCATCAACACAAGATGAGTAATGAGAAAACTGGGAATAGAAGGAAAGCCAAGAGATTATTGGCTAATAAATTATCAATGCACCAGAACTGTTCTCTACATATTTTGTCTTCTTGCTGCTTCTCTAAGGTCTTGGAAATGTGACAATTACAAAATTTAAAGAAGGTGGAGTTTATTAAAATTCCCTATTCTGTTTTTTAAATTAATGTGCTTGATTATGTGAGGTCAATATAAAATATTCAGCGTTAATGGAATGGAAAAACTATTCCCAGGAAACATCAGACTAGAGAAGAGCAGAGGTGTCTGGGTCTCCCACAACGGGGAAAGCTGATAAAGAGAAAACAAAAAGAAGCAGGCATCATATCACAGACACTTAGGGTCAGCTGACCTATGTATCCCTTAAAGCCTAATTCTATGCTCCTTTCTACAGAAAGTATTGTCTGATCTTTCTCTAGCCCCACCCTCAGCAGGGATAATCTCCCTCTTACGAATTAACTTTCTACTTTGCTTTATATCTTCATAATATTATTGTGTGATTTTGCATAGTAAGAATATATTTTTTATCCTATTAGACTGTAATCTCCATGAAGACAGGAATTTGGTCTTATCTAAACTTTGCTCTTTCCTAAGACTTAGCATAACATTATACATATGGCAGTTGAATAAACATAGGTTGAATGAATAAAGCCTTACTGAACCATCCAGTCTCCCAATTAGTGCCTGAATCTCTTCACAGAACATCTCTCAGACAATTAGACCAGTATTAGAATGGCTAAATTAAAATGGAAAAATAACTCTACAATCTGTGCATCAATGGAGAGTCACAATTTCATGTGGAGCCCTCTTTTTCTGATCTTCATATACAGAAATGTTTATATGTGTTGATGTTTGTCAAATTCACCATTATTAAAAATGTTTTTTAAAAATGGATATTCCTAACCCAAGGTGAGCAAGCCTCTGTAAGAGGAAGCTCCAAACCTCCTGACATAGCTTGTTTCACTATTGGACAACTATAACCATGAAAAAGTTCTCCCTTATGTATTAAGTTAAAATTCTTCCTCCCTTTAATTTCCAACGGTTGTCCTTTATAGAGTTGGAGTTCTTAATCTGGAATCCAAGAATCAATGGACAAATTTCAGTAGGTCCATGAATCTGGATGGGAAAAAACAATTACATCTTTATTTTTCACTAACTTTAAGCTAAAATTTAGCCTCTCCTTCAATTATGGATATAAGCAACAAATATGATTCTGAGAATGGGTCAGACAGCCAAAGATAAAAGGTTAAGAACCCTGCTCTAAAGACACAGAGAATGTACCTAATCGCCCCTCCACAAGACAATCCCCGATATTTGAAGACTGGTATAGTATGTCCCTTTCCAAAAACAACTTGATATAAATAAATGTCACAGCAGAAGTATCCTTGTGGATAAAGCTATGAATCTTGTTATTGGAACTGGATTTAATCTTCAGGATGGATGTCACTCTAAATAGACAGATGGATTGCTAGTTGAGAGCTTTAGAAAGAGTTGGAGGATGTGAACAAAAGAGATTAGTGTCAATCAGGGGCCTACTTTCATTGACTGAACTGATCAGAGACTGAACCAAGAGAGAGAGTAACGCCTTCTGGAGCTTTTTCACTTTACTTAGTTAAATCAAAAGAAGCAAAAATAAAAGGGGAATTCAGATGGCTAATACCTGAGGATCAGATTATCTGTTAGCAAACACTAGCTTCAGATGTGCCTTAATTTGACTGGTTTAGGAAAATATGATTTGCTCTGACCATAATTCCTACCATAAATTTCCCTAATTGCAAAATCCAGTCAAAAATCACTTCCTCAGTGAATATGCCCTTCTGGGAAAAAATTGTTTGCATTTTTGTTTTTCTTCCCGGGTTATTTTTACCTTCTGAATCCAATTCTCCCTGTGCAACAAGAGAACTTTTCGGTTCTGCACACATATATTGTATCTAGGATATACCGTGACATATTTAACATGTATAGGACTGCTTGCCATCTAGGGGAGGGGGTGGAGGGAGAGTGGGGAAAAAATCGGACCAGAAGGGAGTGCAAGGGATAATGTTGTAAAACATTACCCTGGCATGGGTTGTCAATAAAAAGTTATTATAATAATTAAAAAAAAAAAAGAATATGCCCTCCTGGGGCAGAACAACCTAGGCTAAATTGAACACCAACAAGTAGAACTGAGATCAAATCTTAATGTTTAGAAGGAGGAAACAGAACCTCTAAGGAGTCAGGTTAGCTGGCATCAAAGCTTGGTGGATACTTGCTAGCTGAGTTTGTTGTTGCAGTTGTTTGGTCACTTTTAATTTTTTGTGACCCATTTGAGGTTTTCCTGGCAAAGATACTAAAGTAGTCCAGCTAAGGATAATAAACAAAAGTGTTAAGTGACTTGCCCAGGGTCAAAAATTCAGATGAGTCTTCTTGACACTTTGGCGCCACCTAGTGGCATCAGTCCCTGCTCAGTCATAGACAAATCACTTTATCTCTAAGCCTCAATTTCCCCATATGTAAAACAGATAATTTCTTCACTATGTACTTCTCAGTTATGAAGAAGGCGTTTTGTGAATGCTTTATAAATGTGAGTCATTTTCATCTGTCTCCTTTCCAGCTTCTTTCTTATTTTAAGAACAACACTGGTGACCTGGACAAATAAATCTCCACTGCCTTATCACCCCATTCCCCATCCTTTCTTAATCTATTTCTCTCTCTATGAACCAAGCCCAGATCTTGAATTCTGTCAAGGTATATAGTGAAGCTCATTACTTAACACCCTACTTTTCTTAGACTCCAGGGTCACTAAACAAAAGTAACTAGATTTTTGTTATGTCTGTCTTTACTCTCTTTTTTCAAAAGAAAAAAATTCCTGAGTAACATGTTTACAAAATACTATATAAATGTATGAGACAAATCCCATCCCCTCAAGAAGTTGTCCATGTATTTGGTTTAAGGGATGTTAAGGTGTCCCCTAAATGTCTTTTTGAGTTGCTGTATTTTCCAGAAATTTTCTGAGTATGGAGAAGGCCCTGAATGAATCAAAGTGACATAATGTGTTTGTTTGCAAACCAAACTGGACTTCCTGTATGTCCTTGGGTGTCAAGACAGGCACCAGTCAGTCTGCATGAACCTGAGAAGTTGTTTGTGCAGCTAAGACTCTTGTAGATAAACAGAATATCATAACTTCATGGTCTAGTTGTTCCCAAGGGGAAAAAATGTTGCTTTCCCCATCATCTTGCTCCTTTCCTTCAGGAGAGGGTTTGCCCTTTTCCTACCCCAACTGTACCTTTCCCCTCTCCCACACCACTCCCTTTTAGGAGATTTCCAGTATCTCCTCCTTCCCTTCTTGTACAACTATAAGTATGCATGTTCATTCCAGCTTTGTGTTCAACATGTATGTTCATTTCTCTTATAAAAAATTTAGTTGTAGTGGCTAAGATGACAGGAAAGATAATGAAGGGGGTGTGGGAAAACTGGGACACTAATGCATTGTTGGTGGAATGGCAAAATGATCCAACCATTCTGGAGAACAATTTGGAATTATGCCCAAAGGACTACCAAATGGTGCATATCCTATTATAAAAGGAAAAAAAGGACCCACATATGCAAAAATGTTTGTAGCAGTCGTTTCTGCAGTGGCAAAAAATTGGAAATTGAGTGGATGCTCATCAATTGGGGAATAGCTGAATAAGTTATGGTATATGAATGTAATGGAATATTATTATTCTATAAGAAATGATGAGCAGGATGATTTCAGAAAAGCCTGAAAAGACTTACATGAACTGATGTTGAGTGAAGTGAGAAGAACCAAGAGAATATTGGATAAGAGAAGTGGGAATGCCAGGCTAACCAACTGAATTCTATTCAGCAAGAAACAAATCATCAAGTATCTTTTAACTGCTAAAACTCTACCTTAGAAATCTTGATTATAAGCTAATGTTATCAAATCAGATTCATCCATTATATCAGATAATGCATAGAGTTTTAAAACTATAAAGGACTATATAAATGTCAGATTATTATGATCATCATTTTGTATATCTCACATTTAATATAGTAGTGTTGTTACCCTATTTGTATGATTATTATTACTACTAATGACCTGTAGTAAATTTTCTTAGATTTCTCTAATACTAGTATAAAAGTATTTTCTCCACAACAATCTTATGAAGTAATACAAAAACTGTTATTCCTAATTTATATATAAGAAAACTGAAGTTCAGAAAAGGTAAGTTATTTGACCAAAGGGACATAGCTAGTGACAGAGCTAAAAAGTGAACCTAAAATCTAGCTCCAATATGTAAAATGATAAAAAAAAAAGTCCAAATTAATTTGGTGGAATACATTTGATATTTGAATTATCTGTATGCTGCTCCCTAGATCAGGACAGCTCACAACTCTTCCACCACTTTCATCTTCAAAGATTCTTATCTACATATGTTTCCCTATAAATCCTCAAGGAAGATCAATTTAATTTACCAGGGGTCTTTCTTTGCTTCTTTTAATATCTCTGGGGTAGCCCTTACACTTTTAGTGTATTTCTCCTTGCCCTGAAATGACTTTTAATTACTCTGAACATATTTGTTACTCTAATAGAATGTTAGCTCCTCAGAGGCATATATTGTTTGTATCTGTGCATGATTCTCATTAAAGAAGTTATTACCTTTTCAAATTTAATTTAGTTTAACAAGTATTTCTTGAATGCCTACTATGTAACAGAACTTAGTTAACCTAGACAACAGGGATCAGAAGTCTACAGCTGCCTTGTACCAGGAGTACAAGTACACAGATAAGTGTATACAAAATCTATACTGGGCAAATACAAAGTAACTTGGGAGCTAGGAAAATATAATCAACTCAAGGAATCTAGAAACACTTATAGATGAGCTAAGCTTTGAAAGAAGCTAGGGATTCTAAGCAATAGAGGTGGGAGAGTACACCAAGGAAAATCTGGGCAAAGTCATAAAGCCTAGATGTGAAATGGCATGCACAGGCAAGTTAACTGGTGTAGTTGGAATTCAGAGTATATGAGGGGAATAATGAATCCCATACAATCTTGATTTCTCTAACAACACTTTGTTTAGTCATTTTTCAATCATGCTCTTTGTGATCCCTTTTGGAGTTTTCTCAACAAAGATACTGGAATGATTTGACATTTCCTTCTCCAGATCATTTTACATACGAGGAAACGGAGAAAACAGAGTTAAGTGACTTGTCCAGGGTAACACATCTCCTATCTGAAGCCTCATTTGAACCCAGGTCCTAATGACTCTCCAATGTACCACCTAGCTGCCCTTTATAACAACTATCAGACACAAGTAATCATTGGTAAAAATGATTCATTCTGCTTATACCCACATGTAGCCTCCCCTCTGGATTATCTGTAATTACGATTCTTCAAAGAATTCATCAATTGCAGATCTATAGCATCCCTGACATGACATAATAGTAAAATTTTTTAAAACATTAATTTCTCTTAAGTGTAGTGATCTAAGTAACTTAGCTAAGCATTATTTAACAAAAGCCCTGCAACATTACTAATTGTAGTGACTCCTACCCACTTCTCAAAGGGAATATAATAAGCATGTCAATGATGCCTAAAGCACTTGAAAAGAACTTCATTAAAAATGGAGAATTGCTACAAGGTAGAAATCACAAAACTACTTGGTACTGGGTAAAAAAACACAAAAATAGATCAGTAGAATAGACTAAATAAGAACAATTTAATTCATTAATTCAGTGTTCAATAACTTCAAGAACATAAACTGCTTAGGGGAAAACTTCATTTGACATGATCTGCTGGAAAAACCAGAAAGGAGTTTGGCAGAAATTGGATTTTAACCATGCCACAATAAGCTCACAATCTAAAGACAAAAGTAAATACAAAAAAAAAAAAAAAAAAATGGAAATCAGTCATTTTTTACAATTTATTGCTAGGGAGAATTTATATCCAAAGAATAGAGGTGATCACAAAAGATGAAATAAAAAATGCAACTACATCAGACTGAAGAGTCTTTGCAGGAACAAAATCAATGAAGCTGAAATAAAAAAGGAAGTTGTCAAATGGGGGGGGGGGGAGGAACTTTGCATCAAACATTTCTGTTAAGAGTCTGATATCCAAGATACATAGGAAACTAATATAAATATATGAATCAAAAAGCCATTCCTCAATGGATAGTGGTCAAATGATAAGAATAAACATTTCCAGAAAAAATAACTGCAGACCATTATTAAACATTGAAAGGTTGATCCAAATCACTAGTTACAAGAGAAACACAAATCAAAATGACTCAGATTTCATTTCATCAAGCAATTGGTAAAGATGAGAAAAAATGATAACCATTGGTCTTATTCAGCACAGATGGATTGGTTGGTTTGGCTTACCTGCTTATTTTTTATTTTATATTTATATTTTTATATTTATATATATTTTATATATATTATTTATATATTTATGTATATTTTTTATATATATTACCTCCTTATTTAAAAAAAATTTGTTCAAAAGATGGCTCAGTGGGTAGAGGATGGCGAGAAATATGTTAAAAAGTGAACAAGATATAAGAACAAAACAAAAAAAATTTTAAATAAGTTTATTCTCTTAGTGAAGGGATTAGTTAGAAAGGCTCTTATATGCATTAATATTTTCCCAGAGGTCATTCTACTTCCCTGACTTCATATAGCTTTATGGGTGGTGGAGCCCACATTATGACAGTGTTGGACAAGGAGTCAGGAAGACCTAAGTTCAAATCTTGTTTCACACTTGTGAGCTGTGTGAAATTGGCCAAGTCTTGTCACTTATTAATGCCTTGGTTTCCCCATCTGTAGATTGGGAACTGTTAATAGTACCCTACCTTATAAAATTGTGAGGACTAAATGAGGCAAAATAAGTAAAACACTGTGCAAAACCTGAGTGCTTTATAAATGCAAGTTATTCTTTATTATTGTTATTATTATCATTAGTAGTAGTAGTAGTAGTAGTACTAACCTGATGGTAATGAGAAGTGCCTAGATTGCATAACTGCTACACCAACCTATTATGTAACTTTTGGGAATAGGAAAGGAATAAGCATTTTGATAGTCACTACCCTTCTGTCCCTATCCCAATTTGCTCCTCAATTTTGTAAGTTCATTCATTGTGATCATTGCACTGTACTGGTATCCCTAGAGCCTAATATAGTGACTGGCACATGGTTAAAAGCCTGCTTAAAAATTACTTTTTGATATATTGGTATTTACACTTACATACCTAGACCAAGTGCCGCTTATAGCCTCTTTACCTGAAACCTTACAATGACCTATGAGTGCTCAAAGGCTCCTATTAGAGTAGAAGCACTGGAAGATCCTTCCAAACCTAAAAGTACAGAAAAAACAAATCAATCAATCGGTCGTCTGAGGACCCGGGGACACACTCCACGTTCTCACTTCGGGAATTCCGAAACTCTCTCCCTCAGCATCTCCTTCTGGCTTTCCTTTCTTCAAGTTCTAGCTTTAAAAAAAATCTTACCTTCTCCAAGAAGCTTTTCCTCATCTCTCATCTCTACTTAATGTTTCCCTCTGTTGATTATCTCCAATTATCCCTATTTAATCCGTCTGTTAGTTATTACAGGCTACCTTTTCCTTAAGATCAGGGACTCTTTACATTCAGCACAGTGCCTAGCACGTAACACGGGCTTAATAAAATACCGGTGGACTCGATTTGACTAAAACCTCATGAAGCTTCATCACCGGGCTGCCGACGGAGCAAAAACAAGAAGTCAGCCTGCAAGAGGTGCAGGGCGCACCGTACCGAGAAGGGAGCACTTCATTAATTAGAATGCTCCCATCATCTATATCACAGGGTTATGAGACAGAAAAATATTCTGCAAACCACCAAGTTCTATAGAAATGGAGTCACGACTCCATTAGCTAGCCAGTTTACACGTCCCCATAAAGCTGCAGGGCAGTATTCCCACCTTACAAAGCTTCATAGGGCCCGCGCTAGTTTATTTCAAATGTGTGGAGTCATATGACTAGCACAACACGTGATTGACAATGCTGATCCAAGATTTGATTGGCCCCATCCCAAAGCTCTTCCTCAAGGACTCCATGTCCCAGAAACCTCAGAAAGTTGGAGCTGCCATTTTCTCTTAAGACTACATTTCCTAGAGATCCCTGCGGAGCTTCCGGCCTCAGGCCCCAAATAGTGGGACAGGGGAATTAAAGAAGAAATTGCCGGCCCAGTTTTTGATGGACAAGGAAATGCTGAAGCTACTAAAGGTAGATGAGGCAGAGACTAAAAAATTCCCTTATGAATTCCAATCACCTAAGGGCCAGAAACTATTCTATCCAATCACCTAAGGGCCAGAAAGAAGAGGCCAGAACTATTAGCTCCGTTCCACCGTTAAAGAACGGAAAAGCCAAAGAAGCCTTTGGGAAATGAAGCAAGACCCTAACCGAGAGAGCCAGGAAGCCTTCTGGGAAACCGAGTCCAATGAGATTCTGAGTTCCCAGTAGTTTGTGTCTTCACCATAACCAATCAGATACTGATTTTAGTCACGGGATACAGCATCCTCGTGGTGGCTTCAGCCCGCTAATTTCTTGACAACTACAAACTTCTATTAAACCCACCATCCCTCGATGATAGCCAGATCCAAGGCAAGATCCAAGTCTTTCTGGCTTTCAGAACACTACGTGTGTGACCTCCGAACGAAGCCATCACTGTTTTAATAGCACCCGTCATGGAGCTGACATAAGGTGGTTGGTCTCCTCTCTCCCTCCTCCCAAGGTAGCTCTTCATGCACTTCACCGTCCCGAGTCTGGTGGAGTTGGGCTGGATAGACGGCAAAACCCGGGAAGGTGAAATCAGAAGACTGTGATATAGCATGGAAATATAATAATAGCTGAGAAAGAAGAGAAAGGAGGGAAGAAGGGGGGTAAAAAATGGTGATGTACGAAGATGAAATAGGGAGAGTTAGGATGTGGTGTGTACACCAGTACTTAAGTACAAGGTAATTTGTGAGGGGAGAAAGCATTAGTGACCAGGAAGAAACGGGAAGGGCTTCACAATATGGAAGGGAGATGATAAGTCTGTGAGGCAAAGGCAAAGAAGGATCTGCATTTCATGCAGGAGCTTATCCAGATGCATGAATTTGGAAGATGAATGACAAATTGGCAGGAATCTGTTTTGTCTGGAAGGAGAGTACATAAAGGAGAATAGTGTGAAATAAGGATAAATAAGTAGCTTGGAGTAAAATTATAGAGGTCCTTAAGTGCCAAATTTGAGCTTTTTTAGCCTATAGGCAATAAAGATGTGTGAGTAGGAAAATAATGTGATCTAAGTTATGCTTTAAAAAGATTATTTTGACAAAACTGTGTCAAAGTTTGTATGAAAAACGGAAAGATTTAAAGCCAGGAGACCAGTTAGGCAATCCTACAATATTTTAAGGAAGTTGTGGTGAGGACCTGAAAGAGTGTGATAACTGTTCAAGTAAAGAAAGGGGATATGTCAAGATATGTAGTTAAAATTGACAATATTTAGCAAATGAATGTATGTGAGAAATGGAAGGGGAGAGAGGAAAAAGATAAGTGGCTGCAAAAATAGGATTAAGAGAAGGCAGAATCACAGAATTTCAGATTTGGAAGGAACTCTGAAAGCCTTTTACAATAAATACCTTAAGAAGGATCATCTCTGTAACATCTGTAATTTTGGCCAGCCAAAGTTTCCAAGACCTCAAATGAAAAGAGCACACTACCTCTCACATAACCTTCCACTTTTACACAGCCCTAATTGTAAGGTTTTTTCTCACAAATCTAAATTTGCTTTTGCTTTTTTCTGTTGCTCTTAATCCTTCCCTCTAGGACCAAAAAAAAAAAAATCCTCTTTCTTTTCTTTTTTAAATTTCTCCCACTTCATCCCCCCCCACCATTTAAAGGAAGAAAAAAAAACTTGCAACAAATATGTATAACTAAACAAACAGATTTTCACATTGGTCTTGGCTAAAAATGTTTACATGTTCATCTTGAACCCTCTGTCAGTAGGTATTATACTTCTTCATCTGTCCTCTGAATCATAACTGATCATTGCATTGATTGTAGTTTTTAGGTATTTCTAAAATTTATCTACATTGTTGTTATTGTTTAAAGTATTTTGATTTTGTTGACTTCACTGCACTATTTCATACAAGTCTTCCCAGGTTTTTCTCAGGTTTTTTCATTATTTGTTACAATACAATAGTGCTGCATTACATTCATCTACCATTATTTGTTCAATCATTCTCAAACTGATAGATATCCCTTTATTTTCCAGTTCTTTGCTAATAAGAACAAAAGAGCTGCTATGAATATTTTTGTATAAATTGTCCTCCTTTAAAATTTGGGGGGGCATTGGTGTTGATGGGTCAAAGGTATTCACAATTTAGTAACTTTGGGGGACTTAGTACCAAATTGTTTTCCAGGATACCTGTCCCAATTCATTTCACCATCAGTATTTTTCCACAGCCCTATAATAATCTGGTGAATGTGAAGTTGAATCTGAGTTAATTTTCATTTTCATTTCTCCAATTATTAGGAATTATAGTATTTTAATATGACTATTGATAGCTTTGCTTTCTTCATTTGAAAACTGATTATTCATATCTTTTAACTATTTATCAATTAGGTAAGGACTTATAAGTTTGAATCCATTCTTTATGTACCTTCTTCCTTTCTACTTTCCACCTTTTGCTCTGGAAACAGTTACCAAATCAATACTAACTTTGTTTCTGGAAAGGGCATATCAGTCTATTGTCCTGTGATTTCACTCTTCATCTCTGCAACTTTGGTCTTCCCTGATCACTAGTTCCCTATATGTGTTGTCTCCCCCATTAGAATATGAGCTTCTTCAGGACAGGAACTGTTTATTTTTCATTTTTGTCTCCAACCCTTTGCACAATGGCTTACAAGGAGTATATTTAGGAAAAACTTTCTTTATTCACATATGTAGGAAAAACCTAGGATTGTACCGATCACTAAGGTAGAAGAGATCCCTGGAAAAAGAAGAAAATTTGTTTTAGCTACTTAAGGCTTGAGTGTAAGTCCATGATGTTTTGCATGTTGAATGGGTTAAGTAAAAATATATATTGTTAGCCTTAGTACTTGCATAAGAGGTAAGAATTCTTATTGTCTATATAGACCACTAGACAGCCACAATCAGAGCTCCATGGAAAAACTTATTCAAGGAAGGGTCATTTTTCCCAAGACAGTATCATATCCCAAGTGGGATACTAGGAATGGCTAGGATTCAAGCCATCTTATGTGGAAGGACATATATAACCTGATCTTAGAGAGTGTTGATAATGATAATGGCAAGTAGGAGGGCCAAACTTCATGACTCAACATGTAGAAAAACTCCCACTACATCATAACTTCCTCCTATATGAATAGATGTTCTTAGGAGTGATGCATAACAGAAGATCCTACAAAAACAAAAGAAGGAAGGATTGGCTAAGATACACGAAAGTAAATCTAACTCTATTCACTTTCCAGAATTTTACTCCCACATAAGCAAATAACTGCTAATTATTCCTACCTGGATTCTGTGGTAGGAGCCATAATCTAACCCTGCTTATAGTTTTTCCTGACAAGGTATTAAAACCATCTTCAAGATTTGGTTGGATCAAAAAGCTATAGACTCAAGCTACTGACTTCCTGGTCTCTTGAATATCAAAGAGCTATGAGATGCTTCAGCTGCTCTGATGCTTGGCTGGTGGACACACTTCACTCAACTGAATCAACTCAGGCTGTCTACTGCGTATCATTGTAGACCAATCTGCTATAGCCAAGTAAATTTCCTTTTGTTAGAACTAGAATGATGTAAGAATGTCTCATTTCATCTCCATATCAAACTACTAACAGACTAGTCTGAATCTGGCCCAGATGAACACAAATATGCCATTGGATCTGGAACAACATGTCCAAAACAGCATTTGTCTTTCCCTCTGAATTCATCAATCCTGAAAATTTGCTTTGAAGTTTCCTTTGAAGGAAGATAATTGAATCCCACAGTAGATCTGGAAGGTAATATGTCTGGGAGTTCTGATTAAGTGCAGAGGAGAGCTCCATTCCAAATGGTTTAAGAGGTTTGAGGAGCTCAATATCATAAATGGGATAATCAATTAAAGATTTCATTAGGAGAAATTCAAATCCTGTGACTACAAGTTACATGTTTCCTCATCTGTAAAATGGAAATAATAATATAAAGTGCTTTCTTTTAGAATATGGGTTATTTACATTATTATTCTCCTGTATTTTTTTTTCTTTCTCTGGATCTCTTCCATCTAAATCTTTTGTTATAATCCATAGAACTCCTTATTTTCTAAATCTCTAAATTTCTTCTACTGGGTTTTCCCACCAGTAGCTCTTCTCAGCCCAAGTTTTCCTGCTGTAAAATTTGAACTGAAAACTGAAATGACTCTGCTGCCATCTAGTGCCCCAGAGATTAAAATCCATCATGGTTAGAACAAGAAAGTGTTCCTGTAGCCTTCTTTATAAGAAAAAGCACTACAGGTTTCCTTTGGTTTACAGAATCAATAGGCAATTTCTTAGAAATTAATATTGTTTTCTGATTCATACCCATTATAAACTCTTCTGTCTTTCACTATGGGAAGAAAATAACCCTTGTCTTTCAGAGATGAAGCTGCTCATAAAAGAAGATAGTATCTAAGGCTCTGAGTGGAGGAAGTGAATTTTTTCCAGGCATCATTTAAGAATTCAGAAAGCTGTTTAAAATGATCTGCTAAAGCAAAATAAAACAGTTGTAATAGAAAAGATCCAAACATTAACACTCAAAATATTAGCAAATCAGTTAAGCAGTTAAGTGGCTACTATGTGCCAAACTCAATACTCAGTGGTAGAGTCACAAAGATATATGGTTCCTGCCTTCAAGAAATGTTGGATTGATGGTGTGAAATTACATTGCAAATACATTACAAAACAAAAAGAGCAGAAGTTGAAATCCACTCTCTGGCCTTGTAACTAACCATTGTGAAGAGATATTTATCACATCCCAGATTCAAAGCTGACTCAAAAACTGTTAATGTTGAGGTTAACTGACATCACTAAAAACTGGTGACCAAGGTAAGAAGAGACTTCCTCATATTAAGCCAAAGTCTACTGCTTTATAACTTCAACCCACTTGTTTTAGTTCTGTCCTTCAGCTACACAGAAAATTTCATCCCTATTCCTTACTACAGTCCTATAAATATATTCTATTATATTCTACATCTTGTCATTTCCTAATTATTGCAAGCTCTCCACCCAGATTTCTCACTCTCTTTTTTGTTAGTGTTTCTCTTTTAAAAAAAAAAATTTAAACCCTCTACTGAGTACAGATAAAACATTTTCCTTAACACAAGAATTTTATTAATGTGTTCTAATATTGCATTAGCAGCAAAATTACAATATTTGCTTGTTGTGCTTTTAAACTTAAAGTTGGTGTTGTTTTTCTTGTTTTTTTAAATATGTGTAATGTTCTGGTTGGTTTTCTGGAGGTCTTTGGACCAGTCTTCGTTTCAGCAGAGTAATCACCACAAGAATAGCCAGAGATAAAGTCCAAATTCTTTATTATCTTCTTCACAGTCTGTTTCTTTACCTGGGGCCCAGGCCAGATTTCTGGAGGTCCTCTGAAATGTGTCTTGGTTTCTGTGGGGGAGGTAGGAGGACCAGCAGGAGACCAGCATGGTCTCTGTCTTGAAGTCTCCCTGAGTCTGGCTTGTGCTCCAGCCTCCAGTCCTCTGGCTTCCCCAGGTCTGTTTCAGTCCACCATGGTGGTGGGGGATGGAATGAATGTGTCTGGCTGAGTTTGTCCCAGCTTATATACTCTATTATAATTACATCATCATAGGTGTCAATCTTATAGAATAGGTGTCAATCTTGCAAAACTATATTAAATACTAAGTACATGTACTGAACTAGAGAAGTATTAATCATGCTAGATAACCGCTGTCTTATCAATTCCATTGACTTAACACCTTGTAAGAATCCTTGTTTCAGAGTTCTGACCCATTACAGATAGGTGGACTTCCTTAAGTGCCCCCTAGAACAGGTTCTAGTTCTATTTGGAAGTCAATTTCTACTCAAGATCATGATTAATGAATCCCCACCATTTCTTTTACTGGCCCAAACAGAAGAAATACTAGTTCAAAGCATAAAATATTTACTTAAATAATATAGCAAAAATAAATGACCATGCAAAATACTCTTTAAAGGAAAACTAGCAAATATTTGTAGTTCTATTAATTTCTTATGATTGAACTACACCAATATAATAAATACCTAAATTTTATTTACAGATTTAGTGCTACACCAATCGTGATACTTTATAGAATTAAACAAAAATAAAATTCTTTTTGAAGGAACAAAAGTCCTAGAATCTCAAGGAATATAATGAAAAAAATTAATGAAAGGAAAATAGCATTTCTAGGCTTCATATTATACTATAAAGCAAAAACATATTTGCTACTGATTAAAAATTAGAAAATATCAGTGAAAGATGGATATGAATCAGAAGAAAAAAAATTTAACTCAATAACAATGTTAATAAACTCTCCAAGTAATAACTCTCCAAGTTATTATAATAAATTACTTGGAGAAAAACTCTTTTAGAACAATTAGTAGTTTGACAAGTAGAGCCAAGATGGCAGAAAAGAGACAGGACTTTGCTTGAGCTCTTCCTGATTTCCCTCAAAATCAACACTAGATCAAGCCTCTAAATGAATTTTGAAATGATAAAACCCATAAATATTTGGAGTGTAACAAATTTCCAGGAGAAATTATCTTGCAAGGACTTCAGGAAATGTCTGAATTGTTCAGGGGGGAGAGGGGGGGACCCAGCCCAGCACAGGTGCAGTGCAGGAAAGCCCAAAGGAGGAAAGCCACAGGGAAGTAGGCCTAGGAGAAGTTAGTGGGACGGTCTTAGCCAAAATACAGCAGTGTTGGTTACTCTATCCTGGTTTAGAAAGCTAGTGGATTAGCAGACTAGCTGTGAGACCTCCAACACAACTACAGAAGGCAAATGGTGAGCTGTGAATCCCAGCACAGCAGGCAGGACTTGGCCAGGCCCACCCATCACAGGGGGAAAGCCTGCAAAACTATCTTTAAAAATGAACAAAAAAGTAAAAAGCTCTCACTATAGTTAGCTGTTATGGAGACAGAGAAGAATAGAATCCAAGTCCTGAGGACATTAAAGTCAAAATACCTCCAGATGAAGCCTCAAAGAAGGATATGAACTTGTCTCCAACTCAAAAGGCTGTCTTGGAAGAGAGTTAGAAAAAATGGGGAAAGGAAATGAGAGCTTTGCAGGAGAGTTTGGAAAAGGAAACAAATGAATGAAGAAAAACAACTTCTTAAAAATTAGATTTGGTGAAATGGAAAAAAACTTGAAAATAGAATTGATGAAATGGAAAAAAATTAAATGAATAAAACAATGCCTTTAAAAAATACAGTTGGTCAAATGAAGAAAGGTAAAAAGCTAACTGAAGAAAATAATTCACTAAAAATTAGAATTGGACAAATGAAAGTGAATGACTCAATGAGACATCAAGAATTAGTCAAATAAAGCCCAAAAAAGTTTTTAAAATAAAAGGAAAGGAGTCAAGATGGCAGGGAAGACACACATCTTTTTCTGAGTTCTCCCCATGTCCCTCAAACTAACGGGAAATTCGGCTTCTGAACTGGTTTTGGAGTGACAGAACCCACAAATATTGGGAGTATAATAAATTTCCAGCAGAAGAAAATTTCAAAGATTTCAAGAAAGGTCTGTTTCAATCAGCACAGAGGGAGGCTGGCCAAGCACAGGCACCGAATGCAGGCAGCACACAGTCCAAAGGCAGTGTGGGCTCAGTGGACTGGAGAATCTACTGGGAGAAATCTACAACAGTGTTGGCTACTCTGTCCTGGTTGCAAGCCAGTAGATCAGCAGACTAATTATAAGACATCGAACACAAATATAAAAAGCAAATACCCCCTAAAATCCAGAATTTCATGAGACCTAACTATGCCCATGCTGCACAGGAAGTTAGTCAGCACTGACCCAGCACAGCCACTGATATTTGTAGAGGAAGCTTAGACAATTCCCTCTTTATCTTAAAAGCAGAACTCAAGTATTAAAAAAAAAGCAACAAGGCAAAAAGAACTCTTAACTATAGATAGTTTTTATGGAGAAAGAAAAGAACAAATTTCAGACTTTGAGGACATTACAAGCAGATCATCTCCAAATGAAGCCCCAAAGGGTGATATAAATTGATCCCCATCTCACAAGGCTCTCTTGGAAAGAATTCAAAAGGGATCTTAAAAGAGAGCTAGAAGAAAAATGGGGAAAGGAAATGAGAACTTTGCAAGAGGGTTTGGAAAAGGAAATAGAAGTTATCTAAAGAAAACTTCTTACAAAATAGATTTATTGAAATGGGGAAAAAATATTGCTCCTTACAAAATAGATTTGACAAAATGGAAAAAGAAAACAATCCCCTGAAAAACAATTTGTGAAATGGAAAAAGAAAATGATTCTTTAAAAACAGAATTTGTGAAACAGAAAACAACTCCACAGAACAAAAAAAAATTTTTTTTAATTCATTTGGCCAAATACAAAAAACTTTAAAAGGTATCTTAAAAAAATAATTCACTAAAAATTAGAACTGAACAAATGGAAATGAATGACTCAATGAGACATCAAGAATCAGTCAAACAAAACCAAAAAAGTGAAAAAAATAGAAGAAAATGTAAAACACCTTCTTGGATAAACAACTGACCTGAAAAGTAGATCTAGGAGAGACAACATAAGGATTATTGGAAAACCATTATGAAAAAAAAAAGAGCCTAGACATTATCTTTCAGGAAATCATCAAGGAAAACTTCCCTGCTGTCCTAGAATTAGAAGGTAAAATAGCCATTAAAAGAATCTACTAATCACCTCCTAAAAGAGACCCCAAAATGAAAACTCCAAGTAATATCATAGCTAAATTTCAGAACTATTGGACCAAGTTAAAAATATTGCAAGCAGCCAGAAAGAAACAATTCAAATACTGAGGAGCCACAATCAGGATTACCCAGAATGTAGTAGCTTCCACCTTAAAGGATTGAAGGGCCTGGAATCTGATATTCTGAAAGGCAAAGGAACTTGGAATGCAACCAAGAATAAGCTATCCAGTTAAATTGAGCATTATCTTTCAGGGAAGAAGATGGACATTCAATGATACAGGTGAATTTCATTAATTTATGATGAAAAGATCAGAGCAGAACAAAAAATTTGACCTCCAAATATAGAACTTAAGAGAAGCATAAAAAGGTAAAAAGGGAAGAACTCTTGAGAACTATATCTCTGTTATAGATATATAGAGAGAGTGCAAGTATAATTTGAGTTTACTGTTATAATTAAAAAAAGAAACTAGAGGTGGAAAGGGGATTGTACTGGAAAAAAGAGGAAAATAGAGGTAAAATGATGGAAATTATATCTCATGAAGAGGTAAATAAGACCTATTATAATTGAAGGAAAGGAGGTGGAATGAGCATTGTGTGAATCTTACTCTCCTCAGGTTTGGCTCAAAGAGAGAATATTAGACATATTTGGTTTCACAGAAAAACTTGTCTCAGCTTATAGGAAATTGGGAGGGGGAAAGGTGGAAGGAAAGAGTGAGGCTAATGGAAGGGAAAACAGAAGTAGTATGGGAAAGGTATAAGAAATGGGGAGGGCCTATAAAGGGAAAGGACTGCTTAAGGGAAGTGATGATCAGAAGGAAAATACTGGGGAGAAGGAAAAGAGGAAAAGGAAAGAGGAAAAAGCATAATTTTTGGTAAATATGATGGCAAGAAGTACAGAATTAGTCATTTTAACTATGAATGGGAATGGGTGAACCCTCTCATAAAACAGAAGCGGATAGCTGACTGGATTAAAAGCCAGAATCCTATAATATGCTGCTTACAAGAAACACACTTAAAGCAGAGTGATGCATACAGAGTAAAGGTAAAAGGCTGGAGCAGAATCTATTATGCTTCAGCTGAAATGAAAATAAATAAATAAATAAAATAATAATAAATAATAATAATAATAAAAAACATCTGGTAGGGATCCTGATCTCAGATCAAGCAAAAGCAAAAACAGGTCTAATTAAAAGAGATAAGGAAGGAAATTATATCTTGCTGAAGGGTACCATAGATAATGAAGTAATATCAATACTAAACATATATGCAAAAAGTGGTATAATATCTAAATTCTTAAAGGAGAAGTTAAGAGAACTGCAAAGAGAAATAGACAGCAAAACTATAATAGTGGGGGATCTCAACTCCATCTGAGTTTTCCCAGGATTTTCTGAGAGCATCTTGATCATCATTTTTTATACCCCAATAATATTCCATCATAATCACATATCATGATTTATTTCTCCATTCCCCAACTGATGGATATTCCATCAATTTTGAATTCTTTGCCCTGAGAAAAGAATTGCTATAAATATTTTTGTACAAATAGGTCCTTTTCCTTTTTAAAATATATTTTGGGATATATGCCTAGTAGTGGTATCATTAGGTCAAAGGATATGCCTGGTTTTATACCACTTTTCAAAAGGGGTCCTCAAACTTTTTAAACAGGACACCAGTTCACTGTCCCTCAGATTGTTGGAGGGCCAGACTATAATAAAAATAAAAACTTTGTTTTGTGGGCCTTTAAATAAAGAAACTTCATAGCCCTGGATGAGGGGGATAATCATTCTCAGCTGCCACATCTGCCCCGCGGGCCATAGTTTGAGGACCCCTGATGGGCATAGTAGTAAATTATTCTACAGAATGGTTGAAATAGTTTACAATCCCAATTTTTCCATATCCCCTTCAATATTTGTCATTTTCTTTTTTTGGTCTATTATCCAATTTAATACCTCAGAATTGTATAACAATCATTTATTAAGCACTTATTATGTGCCAGTTACTATGCTAAGCACTGGAGACACAAAAGATAGCCCTAAAAGTGTTTACATTATTTTTAACCTATGGATTTGCATTCCAATGATAGAACAACATATAAATAACTAGGTACATACAAGATACTTAAAAGGAAGATGAAATGAACTCTTATAACTGCCATTTAATACCTGGTGATCTTGGACAAGTAATTTAATTTTTCTGAGTGTCCTTATTTCCTTGTCTATGAAATAAGGGGTTGGTACAGATAATCTATAATCTCTTCCAGCTCTAAATCTAGAGTCCTGTGACTAATATATTGGGATCAGGAAAGACCTTGTATATTTTACTCAACCTTTATCTGCCTCAGTTTCCTCAACTGTAAAATAAGGATAATAACAACACCTATTTCCCAGAGTTGTTGTGAGGATCAAATCAGACAATATTTGTAAAGCACTTTTAAAAAATCTTAAAACTATATGAATGATAGCTATATTGTTATTATTTATCCTAGTGGTTCTCTGAATTTAATTATACCTCATACAGTCATAGAATCCAAAAATTTAATAAATATGGAGAGGGGAGGGTAGATGGAATATTGGTCCTTAAAGAATTCATTAACTCTTGTTTGTGGGTACATGAATATGACCTTGGATTCTTGAAAAACATGTCAAGAGAATGCAACTCTGGCGAGTTCTAGCAAGCTGTCAAGGCGTCAGATGCAGGCCTGCTGACAGATTGTATGGCTGTGTGTGTCAGAAATCTAACCTAGCTAAGCTCAGAGAGGCTCATCATAAATTTGCCACCACATAATAAAGGTTTTATAGACAGCATTCACAAAACAATGTACTAAGACATGGATTGAATGCAATCTGTATTATTATTGTTACTGTTGTCGTTATCAACTTTATTACAATGTAAATATTACCGATTAAAATTAATAGTATTTTTTGGTTCAAGCCTGTGGTTTAATCAATGTGGGGACTTCCCAACATAGAAACTCTCTCCATTTATGCATATCAGTAACTCATCTGTAAATTTTATTTTTAAAGAATGTCTGGAAGCAGTAAAGTTTAATAACTTGCTCATGGTCACACAGCTAGTATGTAACAGAGGTAGAATTTGAATACAAATCTCCTAGCCTCCTAGGCTAATTTTCTATGTACTATATCATACTGCCTATCTAGGATATGGTAGTTTAGATATTAGTTAATATATAAGAAGTAATATGAATACTCCTAACATAATAATTATTCCTTATAGTGTATATTTTATTAGTAATAAGTTGCAGTAAAACTGGCTGAGATGGAAAAGTACTACATTCTCAAGTATGTTTAATAGCCGAACACACAAATTCTCTTTGCAGGAGAATTAGGACTTTAATTCTCATGATGCCATGTACCCACAGCATATCTGGGGATTGATATGAGACTTTTAGAGGAAGCTAGATGAAGAATAGAGCCATTTCCAGGTACCTGACACACAGAACAATGAAGACTTCAAAGAATGAATAGCACAATAGTAGATTTTGTTGCTGTTATTAGATCTTGGACAAAAAGTTCTAACAGAAACAAAGCAAGAAGGGGAAATATACCAGCTAGGAAAAAGTTGGAACAGTCATCATGACTGGGACTCAGAAGTAATGGTAGAGGCTAGCCAAATTGGGGGCTGCACCATAACACTGGTGACCTGAAAGCAAGCTAGTCATCAATAACTTTAGCCATTATTAAATTCAAGGGAATTCAGGAATTATCTTAGACTATGGATATTTTGTCAATATCTTCTCTATCAAAGCCAAGAATCTTAAATTTACTAAGTGTGAGAGAAGAAGGGGGAACTATACTTGTCTGAGAATATGACTAAGACCATTTTCTGTTACTTTATAAACACAGAATAAAGGTAAAAGGCTAGAGTAGAAAAATTGTACTTCAACTGAACTAAAAGAAAGCAAGAGTAGCAATCCTGATCTCAAAGTAAAAACAAAAATAGATTTCACTAAAAGAGATAAGAAAGGAAACTATATCTTGCTTAAGAATACCATAGATGACAAAGTGTTATCAATACTAAATATAGATGCACCAAGTAGTATAGCATGCAGATTCTTAAAGAAGTTAAGAGAAGTTAATTGAATTGCAGAAAGAAATAGATAGCAAAATTATACAAGGAGATATCAATCTCCCCATCTCAAAACTAGATAAATCTAACCACAAAAGAAACAAGAAAGAAGGTAAGGAGGTGAATAGGATGTTTTTTAAGTTTGGTATGATAGACCTTTGAAGAAAATTGAAAGAGGATAGAAAGGAATATACTTTTTTCTCTGTGGTATATGGTATCTTTACAAAAATTGACCATTATGTATATGTATTGACCATTATATAAATATATTGACCATTACATGTGTGTATGTATGTATGCATCTCCAAAATCAAAGAAGAATGGTAGAGGGAAAAAATAGGTTAAAAATGAAAGCAAAGAGAAAAATTATTTTTTAAAAATTAACAGCTTGATTTTTTTAAAAAGAGAAAAAATGCTGAAGAAAATGACAACTTAAAAATTAATTAGCCAAGATGACAGAAAAAATAATGATGAATGTTGGAGGAGATGCAAGAAAACTGGGACACTGATGCATTGTTAGTGGAGTTGTGAATGAATCCAGCCATTCTGAAGAGCAATCTGGAATTATACCCAAAACGTTATCAAACTGTGCATACCTTTTGATCCAGCGGTGTTACTACTGGGCTTATATCCCAAAGAGATACTAAAGAAGGGAAAGGGACCAGTATGTGCCAAAATGTTTGTGGCAGCCCTGTTTATAGTGGCTAGAAGCTGGAAACTGAGTGGATGCCCATCAATTAGAGAATGGTTGGGTAAATTGTGGTATATGAATGTTATGGAATATTATTGTTCTGTTAGAAATGACCAGCAAGATGAATACAGAGAAGCTTGGAGAGCTTACATGAACTGATGCTAAACAAAAGGAGCAGAACCAAGAGATCATTATGTATGTCAACAACGATACTGTATGAAGATGTAATCTGATGGAAATGGATTTCTTTGACAAAGAGACCTAATTCAGTTTCAATTGATCAAGGATGGACAGAAGCAGCTACACCCAAAGAAAAAACACTAGGTAAACTGTTTGCATTTTTGTTTTTCTTCCCGGGTTATTTCTACCTTCTGAATCCAATTCTCCCTGTGCAACAAGAAAACTGTTTGGATCTGCACACATACATTGTATCTAGGATATACTGGGACATATTCAACATATATAGGACTGCTTGCCATCTAGGGGAGGAGGTGGAGGGTGGGAGGGAAAAAATTGGAACAGAAGTGAGTGCAAGGGATAATGTAAAAAAAATTACCCTGGCATGGATTCTGTCAATAAAAAGTTACTATAAAAAAAAAGATCAAAAAAAATAAAAATAAAAATTTACATGTATTTGGAGAATATTTAATAAAATAAAAACTTTTAAAAAGAAAATAAATGGGTAAAATATTGTTAATAATTTGGGACCTATTACTCTTCTTTTTTAAGAGCTTTGCATACATGTGAATTTTACCAAACATTTAAAGAACAATTGGCCCCAATGCTATATAAATTATTTGATAAAATAGGGAATGAAGGAGTCCTACCAAATTCCTTCTATGACACAGACATGGTACTGATACCTAAACCAGGTAGGCTGAAAACAGAGAAAGAAAATTATAGACCAATCTCCCTAATGAATATTGATGCTAAAATCTTAAATAAGATATTAGCAAAAAGACTACAGAAAATCATCTCCAAGATAATACACTATGATCAAGTAGGATTTATACCAGGAATGCAGGGCTGGTTCAATATTAGGAAAACTATCAATATAATTGGCCATGTTAATAACCAAATTAACAAAACCATATGATCATCTCAATAGATGCAGAAAAAGCATTTGATAAAATCCAACATCCATTCCTATTAAAAACACTTGAGAGTATAGGAATAAATGGACTTTTCCTTAAAATAATCAGCAGCATCTATTTAAAACTATCAGTAAGCATCATATGTACTGGAGACAAACTGCAACCATTCCCAATAAGATCTGGAGTGAAACAAGGTTGCCCACTATCACCGTTACTATTTAATATTGTATTAGAAACGCTAGCTATAGCAATAAGAGCTGAGAAAGAGATTAAAGGAATAAGAATAGGCAATGAGGAAGCCAAATTATCACTCTTTGCCGATGACATGATGGTATACTTAGAGAACCCCAGAGATTCTGCTAAAAAGTTATTAGAAATAATCCACAACTTTAGCAAAGTTGCTATTATAAAATAAACCCACATAAGTCATCAGCATTCTTATATATCACTAACAAAATCCAACAGTCAGAGTTACAAAGAGAAATTCCATTTAAAGTAACTACTGATAATATAAAATATTTAGGAATCTATCTGCCAAGGGAAAATCAGAAACTTTATGAGCAAAATTACAGACCACTTTTCACACAAATTAAGTCTGATCTAACCAATTGGAAAAAATATTAAATGCTCTTGGATAGGGCGAGCAAATATAATAAAGATGACAATATTACCTAAACTAATCTATTTATTTAGCCTATACCAATCAGACTCCCAAAAACTATTTTAATGACCTAGAAAAATAACAACAAAGTTCATATGGAAAACAAAAGGTCAAGAATTTCAAGGGAATTAATGAAAAAAAATCAAATGAAGGTGGCTTAGCTGTACCAGATCTAAAATTATATTATAGAGCAGCAGTTACCAAAACTATTTGGTATTGGCTAAGGAATAGATTAGTTGATCAGTGGAATAGAGTAGGTTCAAGGGATAAAACAGTCAACAAATATAGCAACCTAGTCTTTGACAAACCCAAAGATCCCAGCTTTTGGGATAAGAACTTACTGTTTGATAAAAATTGCTGGGAAAATTGGAAACTAATATGGCAGAAACTAGGCATTGATCCATACTTAACGCTCGACAACCAAGATAAGGTCAAAATGGGTTCATGACCTAGGCATAAAGAATGAAATCATTAATAAATTAGAGGAACATAGGATAGTTTACATCTCAGACCTGTGGAAGGGGAAGGTCTTTATGACCAAAGCAGAACTAGAAATCATTACTGATCACAAAATAGAAAATTTTGATTATACCAAACTGAAAAGTTTTTGTACAAACAAAACTAATGCAGACAAGATTAGAAGGGAAGCAATAAACTGGGAAAATATTTTACAGTCAAAGGTTCTGATAAAGGCCCTCATTTCCAAAATATATAGAGAATTAACTCTAATTTATAAAAATCAAGCCATTCTCCAATTGAAAATGGTCAAAGGATATGAACAGACAATTCTCAGATGAAGAAATTGAAACTATTTCTAGTCATATGAAAAGATGCTCCAAGTCATTATTAATCAGAGAAATGCAAATTAAGACAACTCTAAGATACCACTACACACCTGTCAGATTGGCTAAGATGACAGGAAAAAATAATGATGATTGTTGAGGGGATGTGGAAAACTGGGACATTGATTCATTGTTGGTGGAGTTGTGAACGAATCCAACCATTTTGGAGAGTAGTTTGGAACTATGCTCAAAAGTTATCAAACTGTGCATACCCTTTGATCCAGCAGTGTTACTACTGGGATTATATCCCAAAGAGATTATAAAGAAGGGAAAGGGACCTGTATGTGCACGAATGTTTGTGGCAGCCCTTTTGTAGTGGCTAGAAACTGGAAACTGAATGGATGTCCATCAGTTGGAGAATGGCTGAATAAATTGTGGTATATGAAAATTATGGAATATTACTGTTCTGTAAGAAATGACCAACAGGATGATTTCAGAAAGGCCTGAGAGACTTACAGAACTGATGCTGAGTGAAATGAGCAGGACCAGGAGATCATTATATACTTCAACAACAATACTATATGATGACCAGTTCTGATGGATCAGGCCATCCTCAGCAACAAGATCAACCAAATCATTTCTAATGGAGCAGTAATGAACTGAACTAGCTATACCCAGAAAAAGAACTCTGGGAGATGACTAAAAACCATTACATTGAATTCCCAATCCCTATATTTATGCACACCTGCATTTTTGATTTCCTTCACAAGCTAATTGTACAATAATTCAGAGTCTGATTCTTTTTGTACAGCAAAATAATGTTTTGGTCATGTATACTTATTATGTATCTAAGTTATATTTTAATATATTTAACATCTACTGGTCATCCTGCCATTTAGGGGAGGGGGTGGGGGGGTAAGAGGTGAAAAATTGGAACAAGAGGTTTGGCAATTGTTAATGCTGTAAAGTTACCCATGTATATATCCTGTAAATAAAAGGCTATTAAATTAAAAAAAAAATAAAGGAGTAATATTGAAGGAAAAAAAAGAGCTTTGCAAAATATATATATTTTATTTTTAGACTTAAAATTATCTTATTTATTTTTAACATTTATTGTTTTTTATTTTAGCTCTAAAAATTTCCCTCCCTTTCATTGAGAAGGCAAACAATATGATACCATTAACCATGCCAAGTCATGTAAAATACATTTTTATGTTAACCATGTTACCAAAAAGAAGACAATAAAAATGAAATTAAAAGTACAATTTAAACTGCTTACAGGAGTTCATTAGGTCTCTCTCTGGAGATAGCAGTTTTCCTCATGAGTCCTTTGGAATTGTATTGATCAGAGTACGTAGATCTTTCATAGTTTCTGTTGCCTTATTGTTCATTTATATTAATTAACAATTAATCAAATAGATGGTTTTACTCTTTTTATTCTTGCATGAATCCATTAGCATGTTAACTTCACAAATTCTAAGTTTTCTAATTATGAAAGGGAAAAAGTGATTCAGCAACTTAAAATGTCTCTCAAAGTCCCCCATGATTTGAACCTGGGATTATGAGGGTCCACAACTATTGGAAAAACAGGCTACAAATATAATTAGCATAAATATTATTACAACTATAATTAATATCAGCATATTTATAGAACACATTAAAGTTTACAAAGTGTTTCCTCACGGCAAACTGTATAGTAGATATCGCACATATTATTGTCCCTATTATATGAAACATTCATAAAATACACTATACTTCACCTTGACAAAGACAGGATCAATGTTTTATCTATGAAGAACACTAGGAACCTGGCTTAAGATAGCACTCAGATTGCTATGTCTGAGTCAGTCACTAGGTGGCAAACTAGGCTCTGCCCCAGTTTACTGCCTTTTATATCTATGGAGATTACTTTTCACAAGGCTAAGTGGGGTTTACCTGGTTCCTTCCCCTCCCAATCTTCCTCTTGGTGGCAGGGCTCAGGTTCTGTCTCCTCTAGTCAAAGATATGAAATTTCAACATTTCCAATAATTATTCATAATTTATCAAAATGGCTTGCACTCCCAGGTGCATTAAATTTCTATTCTCAATATTGCATTACCTGAAAAAAAAAAAAAAAACCTACTGATTTACATATGGATTAAATGTCGCCTTACTAAAGCAGAAATAAATTTAAACAAGGTCAACTTGGATTTTTTTCCATAGCAGTACCTAACTGCTCCCAATGGGATCCAAAATATCAACTACGTCAGTCTGACCAACATCCTCAATTCTTCCCCCAAGAGAACACTGGACTCAGCCTCTGGAACCTCTCGAGCTCTCTGATTGGTGAGCTTTCCTCTTTATCTTGGCTGAAACCAAACCTCCCTGTTAGTTCCCAAACATTTTCAAACTACATTTTCTAGTATATATATATCTCCACTCTCCCTATTAAAATGTATAATCTTCGAGGACAAAAACTGCTTGCTTTAAACACACTGACTCCCACATAGTAAGCACTTTTACATGTACTTTGTCTATATTTATCTGTGGTTAGTGTTTCTACAGGTGCCTCTGCAGACTACATTGGTAAAAGGATTATCCTTGCATCAGTTGAGGGCTTAAAAGTCAAAGGAGATATGTAACACTCTAGGCTCATCAACAGTCTTTCTGTAGGGTGGACAAACTTCTGTAGGAGTGAGATTAGCATCCAATCACTAAACAAAACCTCGAATCTGATGAGTCTACAGGATAGTTATTAGAAGCTCTGTAGTCAGAAGAAATCGTTATCTATTGTTGCTACAGGGTCCAAGCACTCTCCCAGTCAATCAGACAAATTTGTCTTTTCTATAAGTCTTTACTAAAAAATTATTCTCAAAAATTGAAAAGAAAGCACTCTACCAAAATCCTTTTACGAGATAAATCCTGAACCAGGGAAAGAAAAATAACTACAAAGTAATAACATTAATGAATATTTATTTAAATTGTTGAAATAAAATCCTGTCAGACTATAGCAATTTATCCAAGAAATAACTGATTATGACCAAATTGGATTTATGTCAGGAATACAAAGATGGTTCAACATTAGGAAAACAAACAATCCTATTCAAAACAAAAATATCTAAACCCATAAAATTATCTCAATACATACAGAAAAAACTTTTGACAATTATAACACTCATTTATACCAAAAATAAAAAATAAAAAAGTCTGACAAAGTACAGCTTAGAGATGCATCTTTTGAAAATATTATATGAAGTATCTAAAACTAAAACCAAACATCATTTGCAATGGAAATACACCAGAAGCCTTCTCGGTAAATAAAGAAATAAAGCAAAGCTACTTTCTCTCCCTGGTATTATTTGATACTGTTCTAGAAAGGCAAGCAATAGTAAAAGAGAATGAAATTAAAAATATAAAGACAAGCAAAAAGTAGAAATCACCCCAAATAATTATCCCTATTACCAATAACATAATGGGTTTTTTAGAGAATCTCAGATTATCTGCAAAATTAACTAACTGAGGCAATAGTATCATCAAAGTTGTAATCTATAAAATGAAAAACAGTAACATTTCTACATAACATCCAAATGATAATAATTCTTTCAATTAACTACAAAATACATAAAATACTGGGGCTCAATCTACTTCAGCACACTTGATATTTGTATAGATTCAATTATAAAATATTCCTTAAAAAAACCAAAGAACAATTTGAATACTATTTGGATTATACCAAAACAATAAAAAAGACAGGACTACCAAAACTAATTTATAGACAGTACTATATCAATCAAACTGCCAAAGGAGTTTCTTATAGACAAAATTCATGTCATAGAAATCACCTAGAATATCCAGGAAAGAAATAAAGGTAAGAATTAAGCAAAAATAACACTTTCAGACTTTAAATTATAATATAAAGCAGCAAATCACAGAATAAACCCATTTAATTCAGTTAAGAAATAGAAAAGTAGTTCAATGGAATGATTTTGAAAAGGAAGATTCAGGAATAACTAAATAACACAGCGTTTAATAAACCCCAAAATGTAAATCACCCCAAAAGAACTTCCTATTTGATGAGAATTGCTGGAGAAACTGAAAAGCAGCCTGTCAAAGATTGTTATTTTTAAAAATAGAAAAGAAGTGGATCCTACACCTATCACAGATATAGTGGGAAATTAATTTTAACCCCAAAAGGTTGATATAATTACAAAAGATAAAGGATAAAAGTAAAAGTGAATGAAGAGTTAAGAATAAATTCAAGGTCATTATGCAAATGAAGTGACTAAAATGTTCCTGTGCTTTAACCCAAATATTCCACTGCAAGGTATACTTTTCAAGGAGATCATTGACTCAAAAAAGAATGGCTCCATATTAACCTAAAAGTATCAAAGACATTGATAAAAAAAATCTATTTTAAATACAAGTCTTCATTTCTGTATGTCTCCAACTCCCATAAATCAGGTGACTATTTCTTCTTCACTTCTTTCTATTGTTTAGAATATTGTTTGCTTTTAAGACTCAAGTCAAGCATTACTTTCCTTTGTGTGGTCTTTCCTCAATCCTCCAACTGTTAGTTTCCTTTCTAAAATATCCTTGAATTTCCTTAATGTGTGTGTAGAAAGACTCTAGAGGTTCTTATTACAATTTGTTCTCACAGCAATGGCTGATATCCAGATGTGGCTGAATATATATCTCCTAGATTTCTAGGAATAACTCAGAGGAGTTAAGAGATTCCTTTCTAATCTATCAGTTCATATCTCTAATTTCAATGAGTTCTCCAAAGTATCAATCATTAGTGATTATTACTCCATTATCATTTACCTTGTTAACATCAATTATCTTTTACAAAAAGATATCTACTGAATAGATGTAGAAAGTACCAAAGTAAAATACTTCCCAATTATGAAACTATTGCAATAATACAGGCAAGAAGTGATAAGACCTAAGATAATACCAAGGTTTTGTGAATAAAGGGAAGGGGTATTATTTGAATTATGTTTTAGAGATAGATATAAAGAGATTTAGATGTGTGATTAAATATATATATAAAGAAAATAAGGAGCTAAGAATAAAGCCAAGATAATTTTGAACCTAAAAAATACTGGGAAAATGATGGCTCCTTCAAAAAAAAAGGGTAAGTTTTAAGTACTGGTATAAAAATATTTATACCAGATTTTTGTGAGGTAAGGAATTAGAAACTGTGGGAATGCCTATCAACTGGAGAATGGCTGAACAAATTGTGGTATATGATTTGTAATGTAATATTACTGTACTGTGATGAAAGGGGTGATTTTAAAAAAACCTAGGAAGATGTAAATGAACTGATACAAAGTGAATGAGCAGAATTAGGAGAACATTAAATATAATAACAGTGATATTGTAATGATAGTCAATGTAAAAGACTTAACTACTCTGATCAATATGGTGATTCTCAACAATTCCAGAGGACTGATAATTAAAAAATGCTGTCTACTTCTAGAAAGATAACTGATGAACTCTGAGTGTAAATTGAAGCTTTTTAAACTTTATTTTGTCTTGTCCTTTTTTCTTTCAACATGGCCAATGTGGAAATGGTTTACAGTACTGCATGTGTATAATGTGTATTATATTTCTACTCTTCTCAGTGTGAGGGATGGGGAAAGAGGGAAGCGGGAGGGGGAGAATTTAGTACTGAAAATTAAAATTTACATTATTTTTTTAAAAGGAAAATTTTGAAAAGAGACTGCTTTGGAGCAGGGGTAGGAGATGACAAGTTCTATTTTAGATATGTTGAATTTAAGATGTGTCAAGGTTATCCAGTTTGAAATGTCTAATAAACAAATAATTAGTAATAAAGGTAAAAGACTGGGGATCAATGAATAGATCTGGGAGTCATCCCTATAAAGATCATAGTTAAGTTATGTGAACTTATGAAGTCACCAGAAATAAGGTTGTATAGGGAAAAGAGAAAAGAGGCTAGAACAAAACCCTGGAAAGCACTCATAGATATAGGGCATAACCTAGATGAAGATCCAAAAAAGCAGATTAACAAGGACAGATAGAAAAACAAAGAGAAAGTAGAATCACAAAATCCCAAAGAAGAGATGTCCAAAAGGAGAGGGCTGAATCAAATGCAGCAGATGGGTCAATAAAGGTGAGACCTGTAAAAAGATCATCAGATTTGTCAATTAAGCCATCTTTGATAACTTTGGTGAGATCAGGTTTGACCTGAAGACAGTCTTCCCAGAGTACCTATGACTCAAATCTGTACAAAGAAGCTTGTGGATAGGAGAATGTAGGAGGTAATTGAGATAGAAGGAGCCATAGATGCAGGGCCATAGTGAGCAGATAGGAGATAACTGGCTAAGTCCTGAACCAGGGAGGTGAGGAAAACATGAACAGATGTTCTTGCTCATGTCAGAGAGAGACATGGGACTCTCCTTTTCCATTCACTAGAGAGGGTCAAATATATTATGAATTATTCACTCACTTTAAACTTCCTGCTTCTCTTTGTGCTTGGGAAGCATTAACCTTTGTCCTAAATATTTACTTCTTACAACCATAGTGGAACAGACCATCAAATATTATGCTCTATATCAAACACTGCCTCATCTTCTCCCATTGGGAAGGTACTCTAAAATGCAGATGTTAACATTTGATCAGATCTCAAGTTAAGAGTTAAATTTAAAAATTAATTAAAGTCCGATAAGCAGTTTGGTAGAATGGTTAGAGAACCAGCTTTGTAATTAGGAAGATCTGCATTCAAGACTTGACTTTGACACTAGTGGGCTTTGTGAGACTGGGGATTACCCTTCGCATCCCCAGGTAATAATATAAAACAAATAAGTTGTATAAAAGTTGCATATATGTGTAAATACACACACATATGTATATACATATACATATATATATATGAGTGTGAGTGTGTGTATGTGTGTGTGAGAAAATTTTCACCAGTTCTCTATACCAATAAAATCATAATTATAGAACAAAAAATAGTAAAATCACAATAAAAGCAAAATACTGATTATAAAATGATATAGAATGAATGTGGATTGTAGAATTTTAATGATTTTCCAAATAGGAAGAGAAGGAAGAGGGAAAGAAGGAGGAAGAGAAGGAGAAAGAAGGAGGAGAAAGGAGAAGATAATTTTTTAAAAATTCTTACTCTGTTTCAGGCACTGTGCTAAGGGTCTACGGATACAAAGGAAAAACAATCCCTACCCTCAAGGAGCTCACAATTCAAGGGGGTAAAATAATGCATTGACCCAAATATACCACTACTATTACTATACTAAAGAAATCAAAGAAAAATGGATCTATATTATTAAATATAGCAACTCTTTTTATGGTGACCAAAACATTCAAAACTAAAGGAATGTCCTCCTATTGGAGAATGACTTTTTTAAAAATGTGGAATATAAATGTAATGGAATATTATTGTACAATAAGAAATGATGGAATGGATAATTTCAGAGGAAACTGGGAAGACCTTTTGTGAATTGATGCCACACTAAGCGAACACAATTTGGATAGGAATTTATATAATAACATTTTAGAGAAAATGATTTTGAAAAACATAAAATTCAGAACAATGCAATGATAAATCACAAGTCCAAAAAAATAAACAAAAATGTTCATCTCCGGATAGAAAGGTAATAAACTTAAATTTTCAGACATGACTAAAATAGGAATTTGTTTTGCTAGATTATATAGCTATTTGGTGAGGGATTTATTTTTCAAATTTTGTTCTTAAAAATGCTCAATGGCAAAAAGTTAACATGGAAGGAAGGAAGGGATGTAAAAACTTTTACTTATATGTCAGGAACCATGCTAAGGGCTTTACAAATGTTATCTCATTTGGTCTTCACAACAACCCTGGGAAATAGATGATATTATAATTACTGTTTTACAGTACAGAAAACTGAGGCAGACAGAGATTAAGTGACTTGCCCAGGATCACCTAGGTAATAAATGTATGAGGCTTTATTTGAACTCAAGACTTCCTGATTCACTAGTCCTCTATCCACTCTGTGTGAGAAATGAATAAAAATACTTGCTATTTGAAAAATAAACCATTATTTAAAAAACAATCTAATGGGGGTGGGGGTGGACAGAGAACAACATACAAAGAACAATGTATAAACAAGATGAATATCGGATAAATTGGAGGTCATCTCACAGGGAAGGCACTAACATTAAAGGGGAGTGGAAAAGGTGAAATTTTAGTTGAGACTTGAAGAAAGCCAGAAGGCTAGTTGAGAAGGAACAGCAAGCAAACCAGTTTCACTAGATTACATTGAAAGGAATAAAGTGTAAGAAGCCTAGAAAGGCAGAAAGGGAGCAATTATGAAGGACATGAAAAGCCAAAGTAGTTTTATATTTGACTCTGAAGGTAAAAGGAAGCTATTGAGATTTATTGAAAGGAAGCTACTAAAGTTTATTGAATACCACCCAGTCTGACAGTCAGACCTGATCTTTAGGAAGATCACTTTAATAGTTGAATGGAGGACAGATTGGAATGGGGAGAGACCTGAAGTAAGAGGACTAACCAGCCGGCTATTTCAGTAGTCTAGGAGATAAGTGCTGAGAGACTGTACCAGAGGATTGGCAGTGTCGAAATAGAAGGGGCTACTTTCAAAAGATGTTTCAAAGGTAGGGTTTTCCAACAGATTAGATATCAGAGAGGGGAGGGCAAAGAGTAAAAAAGAGTGACAATGACATCTAGGTTGTGAGCCTCAGTGACTGGGAGGATGATGGCACCCTTGACAATAATGAGGAAGTTAAGAGAGAAGACTTTTGGGGAAAAGATAATGAATTCAACTTTGGACACATGGTGTTTAAAATGTCTAAGCAAAACATCCTCTTTTAGATTAAAGTCTGTTGTCCCTTTCCTTAACCCTATGAGCTATGGAAGAACCAACCCAGAAGTTCCATATCTTGTCATAAACCTCCTATCTCCCAGCCAAATGGAAGTGAGGCACAGACCATTTAGCTCACAGCAGGTCACCACATAGGAATGGGGGGAGCTCTGCAGAAGCGTTTGATGATTCTCTTGGTCACAGCTGCATTGATGAATAGAACATCAATTTCACTGGCTCAGAGTTCCTGAAACGTCAGGATTGTGGAACCTCTGCTGTGCGTCCATCTGGCTTGTGCACCTATCCCTGAAACATCAGCACTGAAGAGATGTTGTTGAAGTACCCTAAAGGCTAATGACTCACAGGGTACTTCCTGACTATTACAAATCTAATGGTGACAAGAGGCAAGAGACAGACATGGTTGTGCTATAATCCCAGTCCCCTTTGTTTCTTTTTCTTCATCAGCCTTTGGACCATATCTCCATCTGGAAGCATAGCTACAAGTCAAAACCAACCAGGTCTTTACTAGGACCAAAGCAAATTGTAGAATGTCCCATTAATCATCTTTCCTATGGAAACACTCTCCCCAGGCTTTAGGATGTTAGGAGCATCTCCTAATACAAATATTCCCTAAACATTGTCTTGGAGATGGAAGAAATGATTAAAGGACTTAATAGAGATAATATGTATATATGTATATTTTTTCAAATGAGAGAGAAGAGAGAGAGAAAGAGAGACAGAGAGAGACACAGAGACAGAGACAGAGAGAGGCTTCAATAAGAAAAAAGATTCTAAAGAGACAGAGAGGAATCTTGGACTGTATTAGGAGATTGACGTCAAATCAATAATCATTTATTAAGCATATACTATGTACCAGACATTGTACTTAAGATTAGGAACACAAAGAAAGAAGAGAAGAATAGGAAGTAAAAGAAAGGAGGAGGATCATTCAAACTTAGAGTTAAGAAACACTTATGAGAATCTTCAAAAAGATTGGAGAGCCACATTTCCAAAATATAGAGAGAATTGACTCTAATTTATAAGAAATCAAGCCATTCTCCAATTGATAAATAGTCAAAGGATATGAATAGACAATTCTCAGATGATAAAATTGAAACTATTTCCATTCATATGAAAGAGTGTTCCAAATCACTTATTGATCAGAGAAATGCAAATTAAGATAACTCTAAGATACCACTACACACCTGTCAGATTGACTAAGATGACAGGAAAAAATAATGATGAATGTTGGAGGGGATGCAGGAAAACTGGGACACTGATACATTGTTGGTGGAGTTGTGAATGAATCCAACCATTCTGGAGAGCAATTTGGAACTATGCCCAAAAAGTTATCAAACTGTACATACCCTTTAACCCATCATTGGGGCTTATATCTCAAAGACATACTAAAGAAGGGAAAGAGACCTGTATGTGAAAGAATGTTTGTGGCAGCCCTGTTTATAGTGGCTAGAAACTGGAAAATGAATGGATGCCCATCAATTAGAGAATGGTTGGGTAAATTGTGGTATATGAATGTTATGGAATATTATTGTTCTGTAAGAAACGACCAGCAGGATGAATACAGAGAGGCTTGGAGAGACTTACATGAACTGATGCTGAGTGAAATGAGCAGAACCAGGACATCATTATATACCTCACCAACGATACTGTATGAGGATGTATTCTGATGGAAGTGGATTTCTTCGACAAAGAGAATATCTAACTCAGTTTCAATTGATCAATGATGGACAGAAGAAGCTACACCCAGAGAAAGAATCCTGCAAAATGAATGTAAACTGTTTGCATTTTTGTTTTTCTTCCCAGGTTATTTTTACCTCTGAATCCAATTCTTCCTGTGCAACAAGAGAACTGTTCGGTTCTGCACACAGATATTGTATCTAGGACATACTGTGACATATTTAACATGTATAGGACTGCTTGCCATCTGGGGGAGGGGGTGGAAGGAGGAAGGGGAAAAATTGGAACAGAAGTGAGTGTAAGGGATAAAGGTAATAAAGAATTACCCAGGCACGGGCTCTGTCAATAAAAAGTTATAATTATTAAAATAAATAAATAAAATTTTAAAAAGAGTGGAGAGCCAGACCCTCTGAAGAGACAATGGCTACCAGTCCTTCAGAAAATAAAGATGAGCCCCCAAAGGTATTGTCAGATAAAAGATCATTCTGTGAGTGTCAGAGGAAGAAGATATCCTGCTGAAGGGAACAGAGCTGCTGTTTATGGACTTGATAACAAGAGATCTCAACTGTCTTCCTGAAGCATTTATTTGATATTTGATAGAAAATTCTTCAAGACTCATCAAGCTCCCACACAGATAATACTATTAAAGAAATCTAGTATTAACATCACATTGCTAGACTCAGGTTCTGTAAATGATTGTAATTATTCATGCAATTCCTGGCCAGAGTTCTTATTCAACATATGCACTATCACTAGATCATTCAAAAGATATATAAATCCAATAAGAAACCTTTAATAATTAATGTGAAACAACACAAATAATAAGAAAGAAAATTAAATAATGAAATGTTCTCTGCCCCTATATACAAAATAATAGAGTGGTAGAACAAAGAAAATAATATACCCAGTGGTCACAATAATATTAGCAAAAGCATACTAAAAGACATCAAAAATCTGATTAATTGTAATGGTCAATTTCAGTCCCAGAGTATAAATAAAGAAAAATACTTCTATCCTCTTGGTAGAGAAGTGGAGGACTACAAATGTGGAATATTGCTTTTCCTTTCAGGCATGGTTACTCTTTTAGGTGTCTTGATTCTTTTTTCTTTTTAACAAGTCCAGTAAGTAGAGAAATCCATGGTTTTTTTTCCTTTTTTTTAAACAATCTTTTTTTAAATAAAACTTTTTTATTTTCAAAACATATGCATGGATAATTGGACAACACTGATCCTTGCATAGCCTTGTGTTTCAGATTTTTTCCTCCTTCTCCCCACACCCTCCCCTAGATGGCAAGCAATTTAATATATGTTAAACATGTTAAAATATATTTTAAATCCAATATGTATAAACATATTTATACAATTCTCTTGCTGCACAAAAGAAATCAAATCCAAAAAAAAGAAAGTAAATGAGTAAGAAAACAAAATGTAACCAAATAACAACAAAAAGAGTGAGAATGTTATGTTGTGATCCACACTCAGTCCTCTCAGTCCTCCCTCTAGGTGCAGATGGTTCTCTTCATCACAAGATCATTGGAACTGGCATCAGTCATCCCATTGTTATAAAGAGTTATGTTCATCCTAATTGATCATTGTATAGTCTTGCTGTTCCCATGTACAATAATCTCCTGGTTCTGCTCATTTCAATTAGCATCAGTTCATGTAAGTCTCTCCAGGCATCTCTGAAATCCTCCTGCTGATCATTTCTTATAGAACAATAATACTCCATAACATTCATATAACACAACTTATTCAGCCATTCTCCAATTGATGGGCATCCACTCAGTTTCCAGATCCTTGCCACTACAAAAAGGGCTGCTACCAACATTTTTGCACATGTGGGTCCCTTTCCTTCCTTTAAGATCTCTTTGGGACGTAGGCCCAATAGAAACACTGCTAGGTCAAAGGAAGTGCACAGAAACTCATATCTTTTTAATACCACAATCCTTAATCTCTAGGACTAAGTATCAAAGTTGCTGATTTATACAATTAATTAACAATATAATGTAATTACACAAAGATATAAATAATCAGTTACAATATTTTATCTTTGAGAAAGTTTACAGACAGGGTCACTTCTAACAGTCGCTGAAAATGCAGATGACTTACTTCTGGAAACACAGTCCCACTATTCAGTTCACAAAAGATACCAAATAAATTCTCTTCTCAGGAATTTTCTTCCTTCAACCTCTTTGAATGGCAAAAGTTAAAAGTTTCATTAAGAAAAAAGGCATCACTATCTTCTTGATGTATCTTCTCCAGCTTCTCTACAACCCTAACAGAAAAACAGTCCCTTCAGCTTCCCTAAAGCTATCATTCTCTCCCAATGGATAGTTGAAAATTCAATTTCATCAATATTCCTTTTGGATCTTAAAGATGTGAAACCTCAAAGTTAAGACTAGGAAAAGACACTCTATATAATGCAGGGTCTGTGTATGGAACAGAACAACATACAAGATAATCATGGTGTAGGCAGATGGAAGGGAGCATCCCTAGTGATGATATCACTAGAAGGCATCAATTGACTCTGAAGCTTCAGAGCTGACTTTCTGTATATTCCTCCTGTTCATATATGTTCCTTCCTTATGTTCCTTTGTGTGTGCCTTATGTGTGTCACTCTTCCCATTGATGGAATGTGCAATTGTGAAACAGTAGATCCTGGTTTATGAGGGAAATGTTTAATTGCCAATTTTCTTTTGTGTGGCAATTCATGAAGTGCCTTTGATTTGAACTGTGTTTTCTTGCTATTAAAAGTAAAAAATATAGGTTAGTTCCTGAGCTATGTTTATGAGTCAATGCAGACCCACACAGTACTTAAAATTCAGAGCAGTGATCAGTGGAGGATCTGTGCCAGGGCATCTCATCAACGATTACATAGGTACCTAGCCATTTTCACTCACTACCTGCCTGTCTTTCTCCATGATTTGTCTAATGCCTAGGCATTGTGCTGAGTCTTCTTTTCACTTCACAGATAAAAGACTTTGTACTCACTTTGAAAATGTTTCCTTTTAACCAGGTTAACTCTTTAATAAGATATAAATTGCTTCCTTCTAAAATGTTCCCTTGCTACCACACTGAGCATGATAGAGGGATTCCTGAACTCTTCATATACCTGGTCTTATTCTTAAAATCCCAAATATTGATCTTTAAAATAGTTGGCTGAATGAACTGGAAATTGAGTGGCTGTTATGGTATGTGAATATAATGGAATGTTATTGTTTTATAAGAAATTATGAAAGGAGGGAAAAAATTTAGAAGATAAGATTTTTAAAGGGTGAATGTTTAAAATTATCCATGTATATATTTTGAAAATAAAAAAGTTTAATTAAAAAAGAAGAAAAAGAAAACTGGGACTTGGATTATAGAAATTATGTGAAAGTAGGACTATCTTTCTGAAATTTTGGGGAAATTTAACAACAATAAAGTATTAATTCCCCTTTGTCAAAAAAAATGATGAGCAGGCTGATTTCAGAAAAGCCTGGAAAGACTTACATGAATTGATGCTGAGTGAAGTGAGCAGAACCAAGAGAACATTGTACACTATAACAACAAGATTATGTGAAGATCAATTGTTATGGACTTGGCTCTTCTCAGCAATTTGGTTATCCAAGACAATTTCAATGGACATTGGTGGTAGAGTTCTGAACGGATCCAACCATTCTGGAGAGCAATTTGGAACTATGCCCAAAAGGCTATAAAATTGTGCATACCCATTTTGCTTTTTTTCTCCATTGGTTTGATTTGATATTTCTTATGTAGCACAATAATCACATAACTATGTGTGCATACATTATATTTAACATATATTGGACTACTTGCCATCTAGGGGAGGGCAATGGGGAGAGAAAATTGGAACACAAGGTTTTGCAAGGGCTAATGTTGAAGAATTGTTCACGCATATGTTTTGAAAAATAAAAAGCTTTAAGAAAAAAAAAAACTGTCAATGCAAAGGCAAAAATAAAAGCTACCTTCAAGGTGCTTATAGTCTACTGGAGAGAAATAACTGTGTGCCCAGATAAATAAATGCAAAGTGCAAGCAAAGTTAATATAAATGGAATTTGGGGAGATAGGAGGGCCAAGAACTAAAGTGCTGACATTGTAGGGAAGGTGCCATTTCTTCCTTGGTATGATCCAGATCAGGGGTGTCAAACTCAAATAGAAAGACAAATACACAGAACGTAAAGATCCCTGTTGGTGCATACTAACTTAAAAACCACATATTAACATCTATGTTTTATTGCATTTTTATCGATTTTGTTAAATATTTAATTTAGTTAATAAAATTAAATTTTTAAAAACCTGTGCATACCCTTTGATCCAGCAATGTCTCTACTGGTCTGTATCCCAAATATTATAAAAGAGGGAAAAGGACCCACATGTGCAAAAACTGTTTATAGCAGAATTTTTTTAGTGGCAAGAAATTAGAAACTAAGTGGATGCTCACCAGCTGAGGAATGACTGAATAAATTACAGTATATAAATGTATAAGACATAATGAGCACGTTGATTTCAAAAAAGCTTGGAAAGATTTACATAAACTGATGCTAAATGAAGTGAGCAGAACTAAGAGAATATTGTACACTGTAACAAAATTATGTACTGATCAACTGTGATAGACTTGGTTCTTTTCAGCAATGAGATAAATCAAGGCAATTCCAATAGATTTGGAAAGGAAAGTACCATCTACATCCAGAGAGATTACTATAGAGACTGAATGTGGATCAAAGCACAGTATTTTCCACCTTTTTTGAGTGGTTGTTATTTGTTTGCTTGGTTTTTTTTTTCTTTCTCATAGTTTTTCCTTTTTGATCTGATTTTTCTTGTGCAGCATGATGAATATGAAAATATATTTAGTATAATTACCCATGCTTAATCTATATCAGATTGCTTGCTGTCTTAGGGGGGAGAAGGATAAAAATTTGGAACACAAGTTTTGCAAAAGTAAACATTGAAAGCTATCTTTGCATGTATTTGAAAAATAAATAAATAAAATAGATGGCAGAAGCATAAGGCCACAGAGAAGGGAAACAATTATTAAAAAGTTAGAGGGGGAAAAAAACTAATAAAATAAAAACACAAATTCAGTCTCTGCAGAAAATACTGTGTTATCTTTCCAAGGAACCATAGCTCCAGGGATGGCAGTGAATGGAGATAGTGACTAACTGATGAGGAGTTTCTGAGCCAAGCTGGGAATTTCAGAGCAGAGAGTAGTCAAATGAAAATGCCAAAGCATAATTGGAATTCAGGAGCTACAAGGGACAGAGCCTGAGTCTTGCCCTCCACTAGATTATGATTTATGTGGATGTACAGCAGCAAGGAAGGATAGACTCTTAGACAATCCTGAGGGCTTTCCTCTATGTCCCAGGACATTCTAAAGGACTGTACACATCCCTTCAGGAGGTGGAAACTTACCAGAGTGGAGAATCTTACAACCCCAAGTTTTAGCACAAAAAAATCTAAGCTTAACTCTTTACTTCATTTCTTTAGCAAACATGCAGTTAAACTCCCCTTGAGTTATACTATAGTTAAACTTCCCTTGCAGGGAAGCCTCAACCCCACAGTCATATTCTGGGTCTTGAAGACCAGAGAGGTCCTCGGAAGAGGTGAGTAGTCAAAAAGTACAATTATGTAAGAAGCTCCCAAAACTAACTTCAGTCTAAGATCAGAACTTCAGCTTGAAGATATAGATTCTATTTATATAGATAATTTAAAAAATTGATTAAGCACTTACTATGGTCCAGACATTGTGCTAAACTCTGGGGATACAAAGAAAGACAAAAAATAATCCCTGTTCTTATGGAGTTCACAACAGTCTATCAAAAGGGACAGATGTACATACGATTGTGTACAAACACAATAGATATTATATAAATTAGAAATAATCTCAGAGGGAAGGCACTGGAATTAAAAGAGATTAAATAAAACTTCCTATAGAAAGCTAGATTTTAATTGGGACTTGATGGAAGTTAGGGAATCCAGGAGGCAGAGTATTCCATTCATGAAGACAGCCAGTGAGAATGTCCAGAGATGAGAAGTGAGTGTCTTACTCAAGGAATGGCACCATCATTGTTAATATGTCAAAGAATACTTTGGGGGAGGTATGTAAGATATAAGAAAACTGGAAGGAGGGAGGTGACAGGTTATGAAGGACTTAATATGCCAAGCAGAATGCCAAGCAGAAGATATATTTGATCCTGAAGATAATGGGGAGTCATTGAAGTTTATTAAGTAAGGGACATAAAATAGTCAGACTTGTGCTTTTAGACAGGTATTTACAAAACCTATTCCCTATACTGTTTGTCCAGCAGTGTGTACATTTAGTATAGACAGTAGAGATAAATAATCAATTGGAGCTAGTGTTGAAAAGGAAACTAGATTGATTGTGTGGGGGAAATTGCAAGACTGTTTTATTGACCCCAAGCTTCCCATGAAAGCAAAAGATCATCTTACTAATGCTCATGTTTTACCATAATTCCTGTAAGGCAATGGGCAGGATGCTTTAGTCTCTAAAGAACAAAAGATGAGTATCATACATTTTTAGAAGGCAATTGGAGAGGTTCATGAAAGGAGTATGTAGGGGGTAGAGTATGAATAGAAGGCAGGGAAGGGAGATAGTCAGCAATCCACAAAAAAGGAGAAACTCCAAAGATGAGGAATTAAGGATGTCATCAAAAAATTAGATGACAAGAAGAAAAAAATTGCTGGTCATGTGACAAGAGCCAGGGATAACATACACAACTAGAGTGAACTAGTACCCTTGCAAGCCCAAGAAAAAGCAAAGAAGGCTTCCAGAACATTGGATAGATCCCCTACAGTGAGCTTTTGGGAGAACATAACAAGATTTGTGTGGGATATTCAGGCATGGATGGGTTATGAACTACAACTCTAGAGCGAACTCCTAGAATCTAGACTGGAGAGGAGAAAAGTGCTTTCATTCATTTGGGGCTGGCTGGAAAATTACTGATTCTGTCAAGACTGGGGAAAAAGAAATAAAAAGGATGTCTTGCTTCCTGATGCCTTTTATATCATTGTCCTGTATTGTAGTTCCTTTTGACATTTCCTGTTGTTTTATATTCTCCTCCCCACACCTTCCAAACAGAGTACTGGACATTTCAAGGGAATGCTTGCTAAAGAAAAGAATAAAGTAAAGAGTTAAACTGAGGGGGATTTTTTTTGTGCTAAAATCCAGGACCAAGCTGGAGCAAAGAGCAAACATCAAACTGCCATTCCCCAAAAGGAGGACAGGGAGCCAGGGGATCAGTGTTCCTTATAGGCTCCTGGGATTTAAAGTTGGGAAGAGCCCTAGAGACAGTCCTCATTCCACAGATAACAAAACTGAGATCTACAGAGCTAAGTGGCTTGCTCAAGGTCATACATAAGTTAAATAATTAGTAGGGCTGAGATTTGAATCCAGATCCTCTAAACTAAAATCAAGTGTTTCTTCCCCTATATGTAGCTACCTCATTACATCATAGTTACAGCACAAGGAAAATTTTCAAACTTTCACCTTACCAAAGACAGCCTCAGTGAACCAGCAATACCATTAACCAGGGTCCACAGGGCCAGCACAAAATTAAGCATAACCTCAATAAAGCCAAAGATCCCAGGGGGACTATGGTTATGAGGAGGTCAATTCTGAATACAGAAGATCTATTTCTTCCTATACAACAAGGAAAAGTATCAGGCTAGAGGGTGCCTTTTAGTCCAGGGAACTGGACAACAGCTAGAGGTTCCTAAGGTTGGGACCATCAGCTTGGGAGGATGGAGGTTGAATTTTCCCCAGCATCTTCAAGAGAATTTTGTACTGTGGATTACCATTGCTGACAATACAAGGACACAGGAAAACATTTCCTGGCACATTCTGGGAGAGCAGGCTTTTCATCCTGTGCTTCCACCCCTTATGGACAAGAGAGTGCTGGATATCGTGGTCTTGTTTGTCCTCACATTTTTTTTTTTTTACATGATCTACCCGTCTCCAAAAAGGAAAAAACACTCAGAGACAACACTGCTGGGTTGGGCCCAAGCCATGCTGAGCACATGGATATCAAGGGACTCGTTTCCTTGGCAACAGGAACCACGTGACAGGAACACATAGAGACCCAGTAAACTGTTTCCTAGCAACAATCATGGCAAGCTCCATGACCTTCCTTCCTCTTGGCTCCTTGAAGGGGGCTCAGGGTTTGCAGTTGGGGAAGTCTGGATTTTAATTTGAAAAATTTACTCAGTGAGTGAATTCTCCTGCTTTAGTCTATATCTGAATGATTGATAACCAAATATGGGAAATGGGACTAACCAGCCAGATTGCATGGGTTTACCAAATTTGAGTTAGCACCAGAAACAACAAAAACAGAGATTACTCCAGTCTCCCAAAATGACTTGCTATAGAAAGTCAGATTAGGCTGATCCAGAATGCAAGGCTTAACTCCACATATAATCCTGTGCCAGACTCTCTTGAAACAGAAAGAAATTCATAAGAAAATGTTATGGGCCCCATGGGCTGCCATGTTAGGCCTCCTTTCCCAAGGCTCCTACCCCAGAACACCCAATTTGCCTAGAAAAGACAAGTAGACAGAGGCAAAGAGGAAAGAACACAGGTATAGACAGAAAAATGAGATGAAGAATATTATATATTTTCACAATGCACATTTATATATGGCACCATCTATATAATGTGAACCATGAAATATATATACATATACAAACACACACAACATTTCTATATTACTCCAAGATTTACAAGATACTTTCTTCACCCTTCAACCCTATAAGATGGGCAGAATAAATATGATTCCATCTAACAGATGAAAGACCTATGGCCTAAAATTAAGTGACTTGCCCAAGACTACAAAGCTAACAAATAGGAGAAATGGGATTCAAATCCTGATGACTCCAAATCCAGGACTTCATAGTACTTCTCAGTGATAAGCAGACAGAGTAAGAAGGACAACTGTCATAACCCTAGCTCATTAAATAGTGAAGCAGTCCAAATCAAGATTCTAAGACATTAGGGACTAAAACAGGGTGGGTAGACAATATGGGAAGATCACAGAAATAGGCTTCTGCTGACATAAGTGATTAATTAGGTAAATGGGAGACAGACATGAAGGCAGGTAAAAATTAAACTTAAGGAGTTCTGACAAAACACAGCATAGAACAGATCCTGGTCCTTGAAGAATCAGACCATGAGACAGGTTTCAAAGGTTTAGGACTAGGTTCCAAGTGAAAATTTATTTTCAAGGATAAAGAGGAACATCCTGTGTTGTTTGTATCAGAGTTCTAATGTCATAAAAACTTCATTTGCTTTTTTCTAAGCTTCATTTTCTTGTGTTGTGTGTGTGTGTGTGTGTGTGTGTGTGTGGTTTTTTTGAGGAGAGTTGCCTCTTAACATGCATAATACCTGCAAATAGTCAATAGGAAGGAACCGAAGTCATACAAGACTATGCAGAAAGGTTTTTTTTAATATATTTCATTTTTTATTTTAATTTTATTTTTAAAGAGTATTTTATTTTTTCAAATACATGCCGAGATAGTTTTCAACATTTACCTTTGTAAAACCTTGTGTTCTAAATTTTTCTCCCTCTCTTCCCCTTCCCCAAGACAGCAAGCAATCCAATATGGGTTAAACATGTGCAATTCTTCTAAACATAGTTCCATAGTCATCATATGCAGAAATTTTTAGCATAGAAATAAGTATCGGACACTTGGAAACAATAGAGACAGGAGTAAAATCACAGAGCTAGAGTAACCCTTCCCCTATCCCTTACCAGTGTCAAATCTTATACACAAACACATTAGATTGTAAGCTCCTTGGTAGCAGGAACTGTCTTTTTTTTTTTTTGTAATTCTAACACAGCACAGAACCTGGCACATAGTAGACATTTAAGAAATGTTTATTAATTAGTAGTCTGTGTATTCTGGATGGCATCGGCCCTAGGAGCTTTTTCCTTAGGAGTGTCCCCTTTCCTATGAGAAATGCTCCAAAGACAGATAAATATTACTGGAAACCAGACTGATGCGCCATGGAGTGGGAGACTTGGAAGGAACAAGATGAACAAGCTTCATCCTGTTCCTGAAAGTGAGATATAGAGAAGGAGTGGATAGAGTATTAGGTATGGAATCAATCAATAAACATCTGTCAAGCATCAATTATGTGCCAGGCACACTGCTAAGTACTGGAATCAACAAGATCTGACTTTAAACTTACCAGTTGAGGCAACCATGGACAGGACACAACCTCTCTGAAACTATATTTTCTAATTTTAAAAAAGGATAATAGTAACATCTATTCACAAGGTTATAGGGATCAAAAAAATGATGTATGTAGAAAACTGTAAATTGTATAGTTCTATATAAATTCCAGTGATGATGATGATGATGATGATGGTTATTACTATAGTTACCATCTTCCAGCATCCATGGAAGCAACAGATATGCTGGTACTAGAGAAGCTGAGGGCTCATCCCAGTATGGACTTACCATAGAAGTGATAGTAGTGTTCTTTCTCTTTATTGTCACATTTGGAACAGAAGGAAGATCCATTATAAGACAAGTGAGCTCCTGGGCTGGATTTGGGAGACTAAAGACAGGAACCAAACTCCAAATTAAAACAGATGATGTGTTTTTTGGGGGGAGGGGCAAATTTAGGGTTAGGGTTGCTTTGGATGAAATTAGAAGAAAGTGAATTGTTGTGCTTTTTGATATGTGGCTGAGGCTTTTAATTTTACCAACTGAAAAATGTAACATGCTCATATATAATCTATATCAGATTCCTTGCTGTCTTCAGCAGGGAAGGAGTAAAGGAGAAAGGGAGAAAAGTTTGGAACACAGTCTTACAAAAATGAATGTTGAAAACTATCTTTACCTATATTTGGAAAAAATACTATTGAGAAAAAAAAGAAAAAGAAAAAATGTAATATAATTAACTATTGCCCAACTATGACCTTGCTTGGACTGAGTGACTGACATAACTTACCAAGTCTGGAAATGAAGGACTATGGCTGTTAGGTGGGAGTGGAGGCTTGTTACTATTATGTCATGATTTATGCATACTCCTAGATAAAAAACACAGGAGATAAATGAGGAATAAACTTCTGTGTCTGGATAGGATCCAAATAGCAGTACTATTACACAAGAAACAAGTCAATTTTATATAAATGAAATCAATGAAAATAGAATCTATTGCCAAATTTTATCACTTCTACCTTTTCAATATTTCATATATATCCTCTTCTCTCCATTCATATAATCACTAGTTTGGTTAGAATCTGACTTCTTTGTTACTTTCTACCCAGATCATAGCCTTCTGGATGATTTCCTTGTTTGAATTCTATCCCCGTTGTAATCTAACCTCTATTCAGCTATCACAGCAATTTTCCTAAAAGACAAGCCCACAATGTCATCTCCTCCTCAATAAATTTCAATGGCTCCCTCTTATTTGACTTTTAAAGCCCTTCACAATCTGGATCCTTCTACTTTACAGTCCTCTGCTTACTCTGTGCTTCAATGACACTGAACTTGCTTTTCCTCCACACTCTTCTCCTGACTCCCTGCTTTTGTTCTAGCTGTCTCCATGTTCAGAAAACTCTCTCTTCTTCTGCTTCCCTGTCTTGCTTGAAGATTCAGCTCAAATCCCATCTTCTGTAGGACACCTTTCCCAATTCCCCCTACTACTAATGCCATGCCTCTGAGACTATCTTTCTTTTACACTATATATATTTGGCCAACATAATTTTTTTCATGTTGCCTCCTCTATTAGAATATAAGCTTCTTGAGAGGAGGTACTGCTTTTGCCTTTCCTTAGCTTTCCAGCACATAGTACAGTGCCTGGTACATAAGTGCTTAATAAATAGTTGTTGATTGACAGGATTTAATATAAATAAATAGCATCAAGTGTCATTCCATAATATACAATTCAGTAAATATTTATTAGATGACTACTATGTCCTAGACAATGTACTAAGGACTGGAGATACAAAAAGAAGCAATATATAGTACCTGCCCTCATAGAGTTTATAATCCAGTGGGGGAAACAACATGAAAGCAAATATATACAGAATAAATAGTATCAAGTGTCATTCCATAATATTCAATTCAGTAAATATTTATTAGATGACTACTATGTCCTGTACAATGTACTAAGCACTGGAGATACAAAAAGAAGCAATATATAGTACCTGCTTTCATAGAACTGATAATCCAGTGGGGGAAACAACATGAAAGCAAATATATACAAAGAAACTACACAAGAATACACAAAAATAAATAGGAAATAATAAAGAGAAAAAACACTGGAATTAAAAGGAACTGAGAGAAAGCTTCCTATAGGACATGGGGTTTTAGTAGGGGAAGCCAGGAAAGTGAGTAGCCGAGGTGGAGGAAGGAGAGCATCCCAGGCATGAGGAACAACCAGAGAGAATGACATGCAAGAAAGTGTCTTGTTTATGGTCATCCAGGAAACCAGTGTCACTGAATTGAAAAGGAAATGTTGAGTAAGGTATAAGAAAACTGGAGAGGTAGGAGGGAAACATGTTATAGAACATTTCATATTTGCTCCTGGAAATAATAATATATAAATTAGTGATCACAGAATATGACATTTTCAAAAGAAAAAAATGAAACTACAAATGACCACAGGAAAGTATGTTCCAAATCCTAAGAGAAAAGCAAACTTAAACAACTCTTGAACTCTTTTAGCCCCACCTTCTGGGGACTGGCAAAGAAAACAAGAAATAGGAATATTCCGAGTCAAATGGATTGTAGGAAGACAGGCACACTGTCTGTTGGTAGGACTATGAAGGGGTCCAATTGTTCTAGATACCAATTTACAAAGAGACAGGAGAAGAAAATGGAACCAAGACCAAGGAGCAAGGAAGTAAGTAAGCTTCTCCCACCTCTACCTCCAAAGCCCTCCAATCCTGATGAAGAAATCAAGAAGAGTCAAAGTGAGCCACCTTTCCAGTCCAAGTCTGCATAGAGAGTCATACAGGTCAAGTCTGTGGACTGGGATATGTTCTAGCCAGGAACAGCTTTGAAAAGAGTATTCAGCAGCAGGCAGAAGGAAGTCCTACCCCCCTCTGAGGCACCCTCAGATCTATACCATGGATAACAGAGGCCAAATAGCAGCTTTGCCACACACTTCCCAGTTCCAGGTCACAAACCCAGGGCCGACTGAGGAGGGATAAGGAATTCCAGAGAGAGGAGGAAGTTCAGAAGTATGCAGCAGCTGTTTGCTTCGGATTACAGGAGCAGAGGGACAGTGTTCCAGCATTTAGCTCAGCCTTCAGAGGTATACAAAGAGCAGGAATCTCAGACCACAAGGGAAGCAACAGAGATTCCCAAAGGAGTAATAGTGACTGAATCCAGCAGCAGTCTCCTCTTGCTCAGAACTAAACCCAGCTCAGGAATTTGCAGAACTCAGACCAGGGTTAGTATAGACTTCAGGAGCAAAAAGGCAGGAAATAAGTTAGAAGACTGAGCAAATAAAAGTCTCTCATCATAAAAAGCTACTAAGGTGATAAGAACATTCAATCTAGAAGAAGATAATGACTCTGAAATATCTATAAGCAAAACTTCAAACAGAAACACAGATTTGGCACAAACTCAACTAGAATTGAAGAGTTGAAAATGTTTTTAATCAACTAAATGAGAGTGCTAGAGGAAAAAACTGGAAAAGGAATAAGAATTACAGAATAAAAATTGGACATAGAATTAATGGTGCGGCACAAGCAGCATAAACTTTGCCCAAGCCACAAACTCCCTGAAAATTAGAATGGACCAAATAAAAGCCAATGACTCCATAAGACAAGAAATATTAAAGCCAAAAAACTGAGTTATCTCATAGCAAAAACAGCTGTCCTGGAAAGGAAATCTAAGAGAGAAAAAAATTTAAAATTTTTGTACTACATGAATACCATGATACAAAAGAGCCTGGATATTTTTCAAGAAATCTTAGGGACAGGTAGGTGGTATAATGGATTGAGTGCCAGCCCTGAAGTCAGGAGGACCTGAGTTCAAATCCAGCTTGAGACACTTGACAACTACAAGTTGTGTGATCCGAAAAGAAAACTGATCAGATCTGTTAGAACCAGAAGGCAAATTGGAAACAGAAAGAATCTGACAATTATCTTCAGAAAGCAAATCCAAAATGAAAGCTGCTGGGAACATCATAGACAAATTCCAAAGCTTCTTGGTCAAAGAAAAAAAATGTTGCAAGCAGATAAGAAGAAAGGAAGGAGGGAAACATGTACCACTCAAACCTTGCTCCCATTAACCTCGTCAAAAAGAGGAAAAGTACACATGCCCACACTCCACTGAGGCTGGATACAGAAATATATTTTACTCAATGGAGAAAATAGAAAAGAAAGGAGAGGAAAAAGAATTAGAGGAAGGGCGTATTAAATAGTCTTAAGCAAAATAATAATAAAAACTTTAAGAATGTACACAAATACATTCTTATTTGTAGCTCTTTTTAAAGTTGTAAAGAATGAGAATCAGAGGGGGTATCCATATATTAGGTAATGGCTGAACAAGTTGTGGCATATGAATGTGCTGGACAATTATTGTACCATTGAAATGATGAAGGCTATAGTCAGAAAATCATGGGAAGATCTATATGAACTGATACAAAGTGAAGAAAACAGAATCAGAAGAACAAGTTATCAAAAAAAAAAAAAAAAAAAGGTAAAAAAACCAAACCATTTTAAAGGAATTAGAAACACTGATCAGCATATGACTAATGACAATTCTAGAGGATCAACAATGAAATATAATACCTACCTTCTTCTGGTTGAGAGATAAAAGATTCAGACTGCAGAGTAAGATGTGTGCATATATTTGTGTGTGTGAGAGAGAATGTGTTTCTATGTATAGACAGCCAACGTGGAAATTTGTTCTGCTTGCCTATATTGCTAATGACTAGGGATTTATTTTTCTTTAATTGTTAGTGGAAATAAGAGGAGGCAGGTATGATTTTTAAAAAGAAATATGCATAAAATTGACTAAGCTTTCCATATGTTTTGACTCTGCAATCCTATTATTGAGCATAAATTCCAAGGAAGTCAAAGATGAGAACAAAAGTTCAATATATATTAAAATATTCACAACAGCTCTCCTTGTGGTAGAAAATACTGGAAATAAAATACATAGCTATTGATTTGAAAAGAACCAAGAGATAATTTTGTCATGAGAACCCAGAGAAAAGAGAATAGGTGGAGAGAGTGGTTAACCGTATCAAATGCTGCAGATAAGTTTGTTGTTTTTGTTTTTGTTTTTGTTTTTAGACATCACTCATGAATTATGGGTATTCTCCAAGTCTCTGTCTTGTTTTCTCTTTTCTTTACATATTCCTTCACTTGGTAGTCTCTTTAGCTCCCATGGATTTAACAATAATTTCTAATCTCTCTTCTGATCTTCAGTACTGCATCACTACCTATTGGACATTTAGAATTAAATGTGCCATAGCATCTCAAATTCAGCATGTTTCCAACAGAACTCATTGTCTTTTCACCAAAATCCATTACTCTTTCAAACTTCCCCATTTCTGTTGAGGTAACCACCACCATTCTAGTCCCTCAATCTCAGTATCATCCTTTCTTTATTCATCACCAGTTGCTCTGCTTTTCAATTCCATCATTTTCATTACATCCTGCCCAGGATAAACTCATCACTAGGAAACTCAACATGAAGGTTGCTTCAGCTTTGCTCCTCACATTCATCAGTGCTTTCAGTTGCTTCTGCCTCTTTAACTGAAGGGCTGAAAAGCAGAGCAAAAAACACTCCTCCCCTTTATAAAGGAATCAAAATGTCAGCTATATCTTAATTTTCTGCTTGATTTCAATTTATTCACAGTGCCCCTGGCACTGGCCATTCTCTGGTATTTCTCACCTCCCTTTTCAGTTTCTTTTTGTATATTGCCTCTCCCTATTAGACTATAAGTTCTTTGAGGGGATAAACTGTCTTTCTTTCTTTTATTTGTATTCCCAGTACTTAGCAAAGGGCCTGGTAGCTGGTAGGCCTTAACAAATGTTAATCATCATATTCTTGACACCTCATTCCCACTCATCCCAAATTAGTTGCTACATTTGCTGTTTCTGCTTTCCCAGATTTACTCACATTACCCTTCCCTCCATTCACACAACCACTACTCTAGTTTAGGCCCTACATTATTGCATTAGCCTCTTGACTGATCTTCCTGTCTCATCTTTCACCATTCCAATTTTGCTTCATCACATCTGATCATGTCAACTTCCCCTCTACCACCTATTCAATAAATTTCACTGACTACCTATCATTTATAGGATCAAATATAAAATCCTCTAGTATTTTGTTGTTATTGTTCAGTCATGTCTATCTTTTTATGACCTTATTTGGGGTTTTCTTGACAAAGATACTAAAGTAGTTTGCCATTTCCTTCTTTAGCTCATTTTACAGATGAGGAAACTGAAGCAAACAGGATTAAGTGACTTGCCAAGGGTCACACAGCTAATAAGTATCTGAGACTGGATTTGAACTCAGAAAGAGATTGTCTTCTTGACTCCAAGCCCAGTGCTTTGTCTACCATGGTACCCAGCTGCCACAGTTTGGTAGTTAAAGCTCTTTCAACCTGACTCCAATCTACCCTTTCATCCTCCTTAAACTAATTCCTCCTTTCCATACACATTATGATTCAATATAACCAGCTTTCTTGTTGCCCCTCACAGACACTTCATCCCATCTCTGTGCTTTTGTACTGAACTGATTGAAGAAAGTATCTTTTTCTTACCAGGGTCTCCTGAGATTCTTAGTTCCCCTTAAATCTCAGCTCAAGAGGCACCTATTTCATGAGATCTTTCCTTAGGTCTTTCAGTATAACAAATTTTTTTTTTAAATATTGATTGATGATTGCACAGTAAGCAATAACAAATATGAAGAATTTATTTATATGAGAATACTTGTTCAATTTATGACAATTTTTATTTCACTCTTTGATGTTGTATTGGTGAGGTCTAGATATGGGGTACCTAAATGAAATTAGGGTTTAATTGAGGTCTAGTGGCTGGTTCGGCATACAGTGTCAAATAGAGCTCCCCTGCAACCCCTTTGGATTCGGAGCAAGGGTGGAGAGTTAAATGAGGTCTAGAAGCGGCACAAGAGTCCCCTGTAAAGGAATTTACAGGCCCAAAAACCTAAATTGATAAAAAGAGGTTTTTTATGGAGTTTGAAAGTAAGATTAAAGTCTAGTTAAGGAAATAGGTGAGGATAAAGAGAGGAGGGCACCGGAAACAGGATTCCAGTGTACAGAGAGTCCTTGGGATACCAGGCATGGAGCTGACATGTTTTGACCTTCTGCAAAAAGAGGACTCCAGTTTGGCTCTTTTGTAATGAGAGATTTAGCTAGAGGGTCCTGTGGGTGGAGTCCCAAGTTGGCTCCTTGCTGGGTTCCAGTGAGGGCTAGAGTCTGCTTGATGGGGGTTGGGAAACCTGAGGAGATCATTAGAATGGGGCCTGGGACAGCCCAAGTTGGCTCAGATCCAATAGGGGCTGGGAGAGCCTGATCTCTCATTGGAATTCAAAGGGATGCTTTTGACCAGGATTTGTGAATCAAAAGATCCTAGCTTCCTGGATTGATAATGCATCACCGAGGAGGGGTTTGGGAATCAGAAAGAAAGGAATAAATCAATTCTTAAAGGGACCACAACCCGCATCAATATGAAGTAAGAGAACTCTGCACAATAACTACAATAATGCAAATGAAATGCTTATTAAAAGGAAGTAAAACTCTGGGTAGTTGAAAATTCCCACAAAACAAATGTTTCTTTCATAGAAGAGAGGTGACATAGAATACATTGTCAGCTGCAGTCAGCACATCAAATGTTTTGCACAATCATTTTTCTTTCTCACAAGGTTCATCTTAAAGAAATAAATGTTTGAAAAAACTTGGATGTAAAAACAAAAAGAGAGTAACCAAATGTATTTTTAAAAGGAAAAAAAACATGTCCAAAGACCATTTGTTAGAATCCAGGTGAAGTAGGGTAGGGAAGAACCTGAACTGATGCTTAGGAACCCAAGCTTTCTTCCCTTCCTGAAGATGAATTGATCCTAAAGCCCTTAAGCCAGAACTTACTCCAACTAGAGTGGATGCTGGCTAGAGCCAAGCCAGTCACTACTATTATAGTTGAACAAGCAGGCAGAATTGTGAGGGCATCAGCCTGCCCTATACCATTTATTCTTTTCTACCCATGTAAAACCTTGGAATTCAAGTCTAGTGTCCTTTGTAATCCATGTGCTTTGTAGTTCCCTGGAAGTAGACACCTGCAGCATTCACTCACCTGGCTTTACTAGCAAGCACTTCTTTGGTTGTTTTTTATGTTACATTTAGTGACTAATTCCATAATTTATTAATCTTATTCTCAAAGACAGCCCTCACTTTTGGGAAAAGAAGGACAGAGCAGCCATTAGCTGTGGGCCTCCAGATGTAGCATAAGGTATATCCAAAGCATGGGTCAAAAACATGAGAAGTCTTCCCAGTTTGAGAAAGGTGGTTCCAAAGACAGAGACCAAAAGAGACATCATACCTTTAAGTAACATTTACTAAGTAGTCAAGGTGAGTGTGCTAGGTTTAAGAACACAAAGATGATCAATAACACAGTTCCTACTCTCAAGGAGCTCGTACGTTCTACTGGAACTGGGGATGAAATATGGACATGGACAATAAGTAGAAAGTAATAAGAAAAAGAGAAAAGTTCCAAGAAAAATGATCTCGGAAAATTTGAGGATAAAAAGATACAGAAAATGGCATAACAGGTTTTTTAAAAAATCTTTTATAATAGAAAAGAAGAATTATATATGAAATCGTGACATAATTGTGTGGCTTGCTTTTTTTCTTAAATATATAATTCTGTTGTCTTCTGTACATTTTAAAAATACTTCAGTGACCTTTTTTCTTTTGCATGGCAACCACATTACTAACTATTCTCTCCTTTTAGTTCCCCGTCTTTAAGAAAAAAAGGGGGACAACTAAGTGGCACAGTGGATATAGCAGTGGCCCTGGAGTCAGGACCTGAGTTCAAATTCAGCCTCAGATACTTACTAGCTTTGTGTCCCTGGGCAAGTCATTTAACCCTGATTGCCTCCCTCCAAAAAAAAAAAAAAGAGACAAGCCTTGTAGCAAATAAGCCCTACCAAGCAAAACAAATTCCCCACATTGGCCATACCTAAAATTATATATTCATTTTGCACCTTGGCCATCCCTTTTCTAGGAAGAAATGAGTAGCATCATGGGTAATCTGGAATCAGAATTGGTCGTTTTCTTAGAGTTCTTAAGTCTTTAAAAATTTTTTTTAATTATTGATATTATATAAGTTGGTCTTTGGTTTCTATTCAATTTGCATCAATTAATATAAATGTTCCCAGGTTTCTCTGAAAATATCCCTTTCATCATTTTTATGGTGCAATTATAATACCTTCCATTCATATGACATAATTTGTTTAACCATTACCTAATTGATGGATATCCCTTTAATTTCCAAGTCTTTGCTATTCCAAAAATAATTGAATATTTTTGTTAATATCAGTCTTTTTGTTCTTTCTTTGATCTCTTTGAGATATAATGGTATCCCTGTACCAATGAGTACATATAGCTTAGTAATTTTTGGATATGATTCCAAATTGCGGCCCAGAATGGCCAGACTAGTTCATCAATACTTAATTTTTTGTTATTGAGGCAATTAGGGTTAAATGACTAGGTTCACACAGCTAGTTAAGTGTTAAGTGTCTAAGGCCTGATTTAAAATCAGGTCCTCCTGACTTCAGGGCCAATGCTTTATCCACTGTGCCATCTAGTTGCCCCAATACTTAATTATTGTACCTGGTTTCCTGTAGTTTCTCTAGCAATTTAAATGAGTTAGAATTTTAAAATTGCTTTAATTTAAATTTCTCTAATTATTATTAATTTAGAGCATTTAAAAAATAAGGTTGTTGATAGAACTTTTTTCTTTGAAAATTGACTATTCATATATTTTGTCTTTTGAATGATGATTCTTCTCCTATATTTGAATGTTTCTTATAAATACTAGATATCAGATCTTTATCAGAGATGAGAGAATAGGGGACAGATGCAAGAACTGTGGTGAAGAGAATAGAGGACCTAATTACCTCAGGTAGGAAATCCTTTGTTCTTAGTACTCAAGCAAAGTTGGTTGGTTGTTGTCCTTCATTCTTGAGAAGACCAAAATAATAACATCACTATGTCAGAATCGACTTACAGTGTATCTGACTGTGGCTGATCAAACCAATACAAACAAATGCTCTGCCATAGGTCAGACACAAATAGTCCATATGAACATTTGGGGCAGTTTCTCTATTTTGTGCTTCTTTGCATTTCTTTTGGGTTAATTCAATTCTATTTTGCTCACACAGTACAGCACCTTGTCTGATGAGGGCATGTGATCCTGTGCCAATATCTCCCCTATCATAAAATCAATTCTAAAGTTCTTAAGAGATATCTTGAAACTGTCCTTGGATCATTTCTGTGAGTGCTTGCCCTGTGTGTGTGTTCTCCATAAAAAAAAAAATGTATTTTGGCAAGCATACATTTGTTCACAATGTGGTCAGCCCAATGTGCTCTCTGCAATAGAATTGGAATGTTTGGCAGTTTACTCCAGGAAAGGATCTCAGTGTCTGGCATTTTATTCTGCCACCTGATCTTCAGAATCTTCCTAACAATTCAAATGGAACCGATTCAGTCTCCTGGCATGGCACTGGTCCACTGTCCAGGTTTCACAATCATCAGGTCAGCACAACGGCTCTGTAGACCTTCTCCTCTCACAATTTCCTTAGGAGCCTCCCAAACCTGAGCTAGCTCTGGCAACGAGTGTGTCGATCTCATTATCAATGTGGACATCCCTGGAAAGTATATGCTAAGGTAAGAGAATTTATCCACAACATTCAAAACTTCACCATTTACTGTAACTGATGGTTCCACATATGGATAGGGTGGTATTGGCTGATGGAGAACCTGTAAGACCATCATTACTCAAGCAAAGCAAATTAGCCCTAAGTGAAGATATGATGGCTCAAAAGGGGGTAGGGGGGGTGGGAGAGACCTGATAAGGGAGGACTCTGGGAAGCAGTGTTTAATAATAGAGTCAATCGGCTTTCAATATCACAGACCATTTAAAATCCTACCCCTTACACTTATTAGGGGTAACAAATGTATTATCTTCAGATTTCCTGGATACAGAGTTTTCTGCTACCCTGGTGAAGCCCAGCCCTGCCTCCTTCTTTTCAGTCTATGTAGCTGCCTATCATAAATGGAAAAGAAAGAACTCAGTGATACTTACTTCCCCAGCCCAGCTCCTCCTTTTTGTCATTTATCTATGTATTTGCCATATAAACTACCACAGTTCTCAGAAAGATCTCGAATTTGCTCCATTTCTAAAATTTACTTTAATGTTATGTTTTACTTCGGTATTTAATCATCCAAACAGTGAAAATGAAATAGTGCAACTGTCTCACATGATGATAATTGGCTTTTATTATATACATTTTATATACAAATAAAGAAATGCTTGGTTTTTTTTAACTGTGCTTTCATTAGGACATTATAATGTCCTTATTATCACCAGAAGGGATTTTCCTGGGTCACTTAAGGCTGTAGGCAGAACAGTCTTAGAGAAGGTGAGCTTCCACTTCTGGGTTTAAAGTATCCATTCTAGATATATAAAGGAATTCTCAAATCTTCCAATTTCCCAATCTGTTTACTTCCAAAAATAATTCAAGGCTGAAGAACTGTGCACTTGCTATATAGAAAGTCTCAATGTAAAGTTAGAAGATTGACTTTTGAATCCTGTCTGCTACTCCCTGTATGATTTTGGATAAGCCTTTTAGCCTCTGTGAGTCTCAATTTCCTCATCTGAAGAATGAAAAGACCAGGATAAATAGTAAAGAGGTAAAATAAGTACCAGAAGTGGTAAAGAAATTGGGGAGAGCAATAGATTTGGGAGAGCACAATTGCAAATATAAAAATAGTATAATAGATATTTGGTTACAGTTCTGTCATCCCCCACAGGTTACAAAGATTTTACTATTTTATTATATGAAGAGCACACCAGAATTAGCAAGGAAAGGGGTTTTAACAGTAAGGAGAAAGAGAAGTTCCCTAGTGGAACTCACAATTAACTAGGAGAAAGACACCATGAAAGGGAAGACACCATGAAGTAGTAGTATGCCATTGACTGTAGGACTAAATCTATAGAGAAGTTTAGCGGATTGATCCCAAATCGGGGTTAGCAGAGGAAAGATATTACATCATTGATTGGCAGGCAAATCCTGAAAGGGATTTAGCACCCTAAAAGAGTTAATTATGATGAGAAAGATGCCATGGGGTACCCCATGGTGGGCTTGCCCTAAAAGGAGTTAGCAAAGATCTATACTGCAATTGGAAAGTCCACTTGAACAAAAGACCTACTTAAGAACAAAAGGATCACTTGAGGCTGAGGTAATTCTATCTGTACCTTTCCCAAGTTGCTTCAGGGAGTATTATAACCTATCGAGCTCCAGGTTTTCTCTATTAACATCCACTTAGCTACCCAGAACTTCTTCAGATAGTATCTGAGTTCCCTTCCAGCTCTATATCCATTGATCCCAGGACTAAATCCCAGGATTGCTATTTTCCGAATCCCAAATGGTTTGTGGTCATTACAATCAGGCCAAGCTCACAGAGACATAAGTGCTTCAGCTGTGCTCAGACATACTGGCCAATAGTCCAAATCTGGGCACTGGAGGTATCTAAGAGGAAATAGAAACTGCTCCCTCTCTCTCCAAACCCATGCTCCTTTCAGTCTTTTCAGGTCTGGGGCCAACACTTGAAAGACACTGCCCAGATTTAGATTAAGCTAGTTGAGCTAGAAACCTCTTTGACCATCCTCTTGGCCTTGCTAAGCAAGCATTCAGAAAAAAGGAATGTCTTTAGGACTTAGACCAGATCCTGGAACCCCTAAGGATCCTCTCTAACTTGGAACTCTTTTAAAGTTAAGGTACTTAACAAGAAAGAAAGGCCTTTGGTAACTCAATGTGGCCAGGTCAGTCATGAATTCCAATGCAAATTCCTCAAAGCAGGATCCATGACAACATAGTGTTCTATTTTCCACTATGGGCTTTAAAAGAGATTCAAGGATTTTCCAGAAAAAGTTCCCTTATCTGTGGGGACCCAGGAAGCAAGAAATATGGCTTCTTGTGTCAGTGCTGGCTCTTATTAGCTGTGTGACCTCAAATAAGTTACATGACCTCTTTGACTTTCAGTTTCTTCATCTATAAAATGGGAATAATTATACTTTCATGACCTCCTTTATGGGACAGTTGGGAGAATCAGATGAGATAAAGTATATGAAGCATTTTATAACCATAAAGTGCTAGCTCATTCTGAGATATTATCAGGATGATATCACAGGTGTCCTGAAGTACTCTCTCCTGAGTCATTGAATATCAGAGTGGGAAGAGATTGGTTCAATGCCCTCATTTTATGAGAGTGGGAAAGTGAAGCCCAGAGAGAAGGGACCTGCCTGAATTGAAACAGATAGTACCAGATCACAGCCGTGTGGTGTAGCAAAGTGGTCTGTGGATATCCATAAACTTGAATAGGAGAAAAAATTACAACTTGATTTCAACATAATTTGTTTTCTTCATATTTCATATAATGCATTTTAAAACATTATTCTGAGAAACCCATAGGCTTCACAAGATTGGCAGACGGATTCAGGATGCAAAATAAGCTTCAGAATGCGACTTCTAATCTCTGATATATACTAGCTGTGTGAGACTGATCAACTAACTGCCTCCCTCTCAGTGCCTGAGCACTCTTGAAGACTATACATAGAAGTATTACTGGTCTTCATTGGTTAACTTCATTTTCAATAGAAATAAAATCACAGCTCCAGAACAGCAAACGAAAATATCACAATCAGGATTTGAATCCAGTTCTTCTAGTTCCAAATCCAGTGCTCTTTCCCAATACCAGACTGATCAAGGTCACAAAATTCATGTCCTTCAGACATGTAGTAGATGTGGAGCCCCCTTAATCACCATGATAATTAATTTTGCTTTCTCTCTGTCTCTACATTTGTTTCAGTTCTGCTCCCAAATCACGTTTGTCCTTCATACCCAAGCCTCCTCTGTAATGCTTGAGTAGAAAGATCCCAATCTTTCTATTCCTCCACCCCGAGAAAAAGAGCAGCCTCACATCGGTCTTGCTCACTCAACCCAAAAGCAGAACACATCTGGGGTGGTCGGGCATGACAATAGTCCTGGAGTCTGCGTGGTCCTAAACAGATTCCATCCATCATTAGAATGGTCCAGGGACTGCAGGGGCTCTAAGATTTTACACTGAGTCATCAGGCCAGGCCTGAGCTGGCCTGCCACAGAACAAATCATCCCTGTCCAGAGGTAGAAAAGAACAGCCATCCGGCCTGTATTCCTTCTACACCTCCTTTATCTGCCAGAGTACATAGAAGCAAATGGGTCCCTGCGTGTGAGTGTGAACATTGTGAGCAATCCTTGGATTGGTGTTTATGGCTGTATAATGAGCTAATTTTCTTCCACACTATTGATTTCTCTCGCACTGCTGCAGGACGCTCTCTGATAAGGGAGTGACTCAGCTACTTTGCCCAATATGGGGCCAGAATATGCAGGATGTTCCAGACGATCAGAAAACAGACATGCTGACCGATGTTAGCTGCCCCATGGCTAAGAGCAGGTAATAGTCATTATAAAGGGCTGGGGGCTTGGCACACCAAATGTTTTAGGTGCAAAAGGGGGAATAGCTCAAAGATTACAGGATTTAGGGAGAGTGGGCAACCATCATACACCTTGTGCAGGTCAGATAAATAGCTCTAGATTACTACAGGATCATGGGATCATCGCTCTAGAGCTGGAAAGTATTTCTTACTCCTATTTTATAGATGAGGAAAGGTATTGATGTCCAAGGAAGTCGAATTACTAAAGAATATAAGTATTCAATTTTTAAAAAGATTTATTAAATAACTTCTATGCTCCAGAAGTCTGTGGGGTGTTTGGGAAGAGGATTAGCACCCCGATTAGGGCTGCTAATTTATCTTTGGTATCTACCTGACTGACCTAGCTCTTACCTGTGACTTCAAGAAGCTATATAATGCAAAGCAACAATACCCAGTGAAAGTGTCTCAACAGACAGGCTAAACCAGGTTGAGGATAACCAACAGGCCTCAAACCCCTCAGTGAGTTAGGAGGATGTCTACCCCAAGCATATGAAGACTTTTCCTGGCAGAATGAGAGACTGAAAACCATTTGTTCCAACAGCCATAAAGATGGCTGAAAAAGGCACTGTGGAGACATCCAAGATGCCAAGGTCATCCATTGCATCACCAAATGTTCTGACTTTTGTGTTCCCTCTAAACTTCAATGACACCCTCTCTGGAAAAAAGAGTAAGACTGATGACTTTCTGCAACTTTGCTTCACTTAAGTCCAATTCAAGAACAATTAAGACATCATCCATCATATTATTGGTCCTCTCCAAAAATAAAGAATGAATAACTATGTTCTGGGCACTGTTGGGCATGGAAGGAAACATAGTCAAAGGTGAAAATAGTCCCTTGTCCTGAAGAAACTGAGATTTTACTGAGAATGGAAGTAGAATGGAAAACAACATACCAAAAAATATATTTATATGTGTGTATACACACATAGAGAGAGATTCACACACACAAAGTAAATACAGAATAACTTGAGAGTACTGACACATGTGTAAAGGGGGGCGGGTCTAGGAAATCTTTCTTTAGAGGATGATACTTTAGCTGAACCTTGAATGAAGCTAGAAATTCTAAGGATCTAAAAGGGGAAAGGGAAAAGGGAAAGAATTTCAGACATGGGGATAGTCTTTCAAAAAGCATAGGAAATAGAATACATGAGACCAACTTAATAAGCCAGTTTGACTAGAACGGGATGTAACCCTTGTCCCAAAGGTCACTGATATGGAGCTCTCTCATTGACGGAAATGAAGACCCTGCACTTTGGAGGGGAGTTGATGGGAGGCAAGGGCTTCAGTTTGTGTGGCTCAGAATGGTGACTGGTCACTATTTAATAAAAAGCTGGAGAGATCTCTAGGAGCAAAGCAAAAGTTAATTGTACTTTCTTGGGAAAAGCAAGTGTCCCTCTTGTCAAGCAAAGAATCAAAAGGAGGAAGCATCTTTTGGGACAGGTTTTATACTTTAAATAGTCCCTACTGAAAATACCCCTCCCACCACTGACCATAATCCTCACTGACTGAGGGTTTTACATTCTAAATGCAGGAACTACCCAAGAAATTGAACTTGGTCAATAAATACATAGTTGCCCATATTTGATTGGAGTAGGAAGAAAATGATATCATGGGAAGATAGCAGGAAGGGAACTTAGGTATGCCCTTGGATCAATGCTCAAGGACCTTCAGGCATACTCCAATTCTGAAGTAGATGAAGCCTTACTCGATTTTCACAATTGTCGAGAAATCTCACCCCATCTCATTCAAGTTCACAGCCAAGTGCCCTTTTGGGTATTCATCATGCAGGGGCTCCTTGGCTTCCAAATTCAAGAAGGAAGATAGAAGAGGTCAGATTGTGGAAGATATGTTCAGGTTCTCTGTGAAAGCACAAAAGGAGAAAACTGTCTCTATAATGTCCCAATCCCTAGTTTGGTACTATAGAGACTTTGGGGAGATTCCCCCTTGGGTGAGATCTAGGACACTCTCTTTTGGTTGTATCTCACTCCTAATGGAAGAGTGATTTCATTCTGTATTGCCAGGTATTTATTCTTCTATGTATACCTTCTTTGATTTCCATTTTGCTATGGAGCAATGGGATAAATGGGCTTCTTTGTTATTTTTCTCTATATATGTTCCTTAAGGAATGGGTATTTGGTGGGAAAAGGATCAAGCCTTGGATGTAGACCTTGAGGTCCCCCTTCCTTTCAGAAATTACAAAGTGATCAAAAGTTAACTCAAATCCTATCATATTCTGTAGACTAATAATATTTAAGAGAGCAGATAAATGCACTTCTAGCCTAGTACACCCTCTCTCAAAGGAGAGCAGAGTGATGACCTCTGTTTCTAATTTCCTGCTTCCCCTTCCCCTCCTAGCAGCAAGGAAAGTCTTTCTTTGAAGAATGATGGTGGGATGAGAAGCTAAAGATACCTATTCTGTGTCCTTTCCAGCCACACACAAGGTCAAACTCTAGCCAAACATGGTCCTCTTTACGTATATGGGGCCTCTACTCACTCTTTCTTTATATAGATTATGTGAAGCAGAGTAATGGGACAAATTGTTGTTGTTGTTTAGTAATTTTCAGTTATCTCCAACTCTTCATGACTCCATTTAACAGATATCAGTGTGCAAAGATGGGTTAGAGTTTTATTGATGATATTGGGAGGAAGGCTCAAGTAGAAACCATAGCCCAACCTTATACACTATAAGAACCTTGAGTCAGCTAAATAGTACAGTAGCTGAAGTACTGAACTTGGAGTCAGAAAGTCTTGAATTCAAATCCTGCCTCAGATACTTACTGGTTATATGACTTTGTACAAGTCATTTAATCTCAGCTTACCTCTATTTCCTCACCTACAAAATAGGGAAAATAGTATCATCCTTACAGAGTTCTTGTCAGGATCAAATAAGATAACATAAATAAAACTTTGCAAAATTTAAAGTGCTATATAGGTATCATCATCATCATCTTCATTAATATTCATGACCTCCAACTGCAAGGTTTTTCTCAACCTGACACAGCCATGCTCTGGCTGTGCACAAGAATCCCCTCTATGACGTTTTCAACAAGTGGACATCTAGTCTCTATATAAAGATTCCCCAGTGAAGGGAAACAACTAATTTCCAATGGAGCTCATTCTATTGGACAACTTTTAATTGTTTAATTGTTGTTCCTTATATGAAGTCTATACCTACCTTTCTTTTTTTTTTTCTTTTCTTTTCTTTTTTTTTATTTAATAGCCTTTTATTTACAGGTTATATGCATGGGTAACTTTACAGCGTTAACAATTGCCAAACCTCTTGTTCCAATTTTTCACCTCTTACCCCCCACCTCCTCCCCTAGATAGCAGGATGACCAGTAGATGTTAAATACATTAAAATATAAATTAGATACACAATAAGTATACATGACCAAAACGTTATTTTGCTGTATAAAAAGAATCAGACTCTGAAATATTGTACAATTAGCTTGTGAAGGCTATACCTACCTTTCAACAGTATCCTCCCATTGCTCCCAATTCTGCCTTCTAGAGTCATATTTACAAGTGATTGATTCATATACAGTACAGCACTTCAAATGCTTGAAGATAATTATCATAAAAAAAACCTTCCAAGTTTTCTTTTCTACAGGTTAAACAACCTCAGCTCCTTCAACAGATTGGCCTATTATAGTATGATATTCAGATCTTTAATTATCCTAATCACTCTGCTCTGGACACTCACTAGGCTTGTTGCTGTTCTCCTCAAGGTATTGCACCCTAACTGTGCAATTAACTATAACCCCTAAGTGTAATTTGCCAGACCAGAATATAGCTGGATTGTCATCTCCTTCATTCTGGCTATTATGCCTCTCTTAACACAGTCTAAGTTTTTTTGGCTGCTGAATTGCATTATGAAGTCATATTAAGTATGCAATTCACTAAAACTCCTAGGTTTTTTTCCCCAGATCATTGTTTAACAATACACCCTCTATCCAATATGGGCAAAGTTGATTATATGAATCTGAATGTAGAACTTCTTATTTATTCCTATTAGAATTGCTCTTTTAAAATTCATCTCATTATTCAATCCTGTTCAGATTCTTTTTTATTCTATCATCCTATGTATTATCTATCCCTCTAAGCTTGATGTTGTCTATAAATTTTATAAACATATAGTTTATTTTCTAATCCAAGTCAATATAAAAAACATTACACAGCACAGGGCCAATAGCTCCATAGAGCACTCTACTTTAAGTTAACACCAACATATTAACAATTATTTTTTGGGTCTGATCCTTCAACTAATCCCAAATCTACCAAACTATACTACCATTCAATCTATTTCTCTCTATTTTGTTCCTGAGGATACCACAAGAAACTTTGCCCAATATCTTGATGAACTTTATATGTATTGTATCTATAATGATCCTGTCAAAATATAAAATGAATTTAGACTGAATGACCTATTTTTTATGAAGTAATGCTGTCTCTGTATCATTACCACTGTCCTTTTTTTCAATGCTTACATGTAATCCCTTTAATCATATGCTCTACAATTTTGCTAGGAATTAAAGTAAAAATCCCAAGTTTGTAGTTTAAAGATTCTACCCTCTTCCTTTATAAAAACTGGGACATTTGTCCATTTCCAGTCTTATAGCAGCAGCTCTCCTCTGTGCTATGAGTTTTCAAAGATTACTGACAGGAACTCAATAATCACATCCACAAGTTCTTTCATTCTGGGATGTCTTTCATCTGGGCCTGGTGACTTGAACTTATTAAGGGATGCAAAGAGCTCTCTTATCTCCTCACTAATTTGTGCTTCAGCTAAGTCAATGGAGATAGTGTGATACCAAGGCATAGATGCTAGATCTGGAATCAGAAGACCAGCCTTAACATTAACTAGATATATGATCTTCAGTAACTTACTTAATATGGGGGCCTCAACTTCCTCATCTGTAAAATGAAGGCATCACAACAGATGACTTTTAAGGTATCATTTAACTCAGAATCAAAGCTTCTAAAAACTATTTTTTTTTGTTAACCATTTGTTAATTTGTCATTCCTGGTCCAAAAATTATCTTCCTTGGCAAAGAGAAGCAAAATAAAAAATAAATAATTTTACCTTCTCTCTGTTATTATCATTCCATTTAATCTGAACAAAGGTGTTTTTCCTCTTTCTCTTGTCCCCAGCATAGTTAAAACTCACACTAATTCCTTTTATCCTAATTGCCAGCCTCTGCTAATATTGCATTTTAGTGTTCTTGGGTTCTTCTTACCACACACCATCCTGCTATGTGAGTTATACTTGTTTTTTTCTCCTATACAGGTCTATTGTTTTTAAAGATCAAGTTGACTCAGTTTCCTGTGTATCCATGTCTTTTTCCCCATCTCTTCTTCAATGGAATCATTTGTTTTTGTGTCATTAAATTTTAATTCTTGAGAATATTTTGTCCTTACCTCACCCTTTTCCTAATCTGTAAAATGGGGGAGGGAGAAGGAATAATAATAGCACTTACTTCACATGATTGTTATGATGATCAAGTGAGATAATATATAGAAAGTACTCTGTAAATATTGAAGCAATATACAAATGTCAACTATTTCAGGACTTCACTTTCCATAGAGTTCAGTCAAATACTAAGCAACAAAATTTTGAGCATCTAGCAATAATTAATTGCAATTGGGATAAAAAGAACATCATTCCTGTAGAAAGAAAGTATTTTATGTATGGGCTATGGATTATGGGTGTTAACATGAAGCAACTAACCTGTTGAGGCTTCTGTTTTGCATTTTGGTTTTGGTTTTAAAACATTTTTTAATAAACAGAATGTTAGAATATTGCCAATCTTCAGAAGCCTTGCTTAATTTAATGTATTAATTTATCCATAGAAAAATAAAAGCAAAGTTTTTAAACTGTTAGTTGATGAATTGAAAAAATCTGTTTTTCATCTCCTGTATCACAAAATCTATGATCATTTGTATTCAATATTCTTATGATTTCTGTCCCAGTAACTTGTTCATCCTTTTTATTAAAGTTCAAGTTCAGAATATTTTTCCTTGTCTCTGCCATCTCTTGAAGAATGAAACTATCATGATCGCAAGTCAAAACTTTATCAGCTTCTTTGTCTGGGATTGAAAAGGAGCACCATCAGATAACGAGAGAGCTGAAGTCCTCACTAAAAACAAAATCATGACTCTATATGAAATTGATGATCTATTTCCAGAGCTTCTAATCTCATAGATCATAAAACACAGATTAATGGAAGGAAGGGAATTTAGAGATTATTTTATCCAAACCCCTCATTTTTCAAATGAGGAAAATTAAGTCTAGTGATGCATAGTAGAACATGAACTGACTCTGAAGTTTCAGGATTTGAGTTCTAATCATACCTCTGACCTTGGGAGAATGATTTAATCTCACTCTTTCTCTATTTCTTCACCTGTAAAGTGAAAAGACTAGGAATCCTCTGAGATCCCTTTCAACCCTTGATTTAAATAACTTGAAAAATTCATACCAGCAACACTTTAGGCAGAGGTAATGATGGGGGTGAACCCTGAAACTGTGTCTTCTTTATTCTGTAAAATAAGGATGATTTGGGGGTCTATGGCTCTCCTCTGGGAAAAGCACACCTTTCCCAGACAACACCTAGTTAAGTGGTTACATTCAGTTGGAGATCTGACCAGAGATATGATCTGTCCCTCTATTGAGTTGAAAATTAGCCCAATAGCTCAAACTCCTAAGATTTTAAGTGATCTCTAATTGACAACATTGAGTGAAATCTCATTCAATTTTGAATGGAAGCCCAAGCCTCAGACCGCTAATAAAAGATAACTCTGAACCCCAAATCTTTGCAGAAGTCCTAAACAGGATTATGCTTGCCCAGGAAGCTCTCTTCTTGGTAAGCTGTCCTGCCAGGTCTTTGTCCACTGGTGAAGATATTCTCTTCTCAGTGTTAACCTTTGTTATCCCCTAACAGGACCTTTTTACCCACTGAGAAGTGGCTGGCTTCTCAGTGCCAATAAAAATCCCTTTTGCCACACAGATTTTGGGTTTGCAAATTCCTTCATATTGGACCTGTGCCTGACCAAAAGGGATTCCCCACCCCAATTCTCACACCTCATCTCAACTACCACTAATCTCATCATTTGCACCTCATTGAGTAAGTAGAACAAAATAACCATTGAGACAGTCTCACTGGTTATTATTTATTTTGTTCTTCTGTCCAGATAGTCTGTAGCACATCAATATAATACTATTTCTTCTTTTTTCCTCCCTGTTGATCTTCACCTAAATGACCTCCACTATGTTTCTTCCCTAAGATTCCTGTATGATTTCATATGAGTGAATCTTCTAAATATATCCAATGTCCATTGCTTCTCCTAATTTTTGGTGTACAGTTTTAAAAGCCAAATAGAATATATCTGACTTGGAAGTTGATATTTACAGTTTTTGAAAGACTGAGAAGAAAGAAGTAAGGAGAACTATGAGGAACTGAAATGAAGGAAAAAAAAAGAAAGTAAACGAGGAAAATCTAGTTCTTGGTAAAACTATCACCTTAATTTATGAAGAAACAGAGTATTTTGTAGAGTGAGTCTGCAGAGACACTATTAATAGTGCTGGTTTGAGGCAGAGCAAAGATCATGAAGTATAAGCAGAGACTCATCTGAGCTCTCTCCCAAATCCCTCCAAATACCTTTTAATAATGACCAAATTCTAGAGCATCAGAACCTGCACAAAGATGAAGTAGAATAATATCCCATCCCAAGACAGTTTAGAAAATCATCCAAAAAGGCCTGTTGTACCAGATTGAGAGTGGAGCAAGGTCTGAGGGTGAAAGGAGAGAGAGGAAATAGAATAAAAGAGTGGGGAGAAATAGGATGGAAGGAAATACAGTTAGCAATAGTAATTGTGGGAAAAAAAATTGAAACATGTTTCTCTGATAAAGACCTCATTTCTCAAACATATAGAGAACAGAATCAAATTTATAAAAATAATAGCAATTACTCAATTGATAAATGATCAAAAGATATAAACAGTTATGGGATGAAGTAATCAAAACTATTTATAGCCATTTGAAAAAAATGCTCTAACTCACTGTTGATTGGAAAAATGCAAATTAAATTAATTCTGAGATACTACCTCCTACCTATTGTATTGGCTAATAGGTTAGAGGAGGAAAACAAATAGTGGTGGAAATGTAATAAAAATGACCCATTGATGCACTCTTGGTGGAATTATTAACTGACAACCATTTTATAGAGCACTTTGGAATTATGCCTAAAGGGCTAAAAAACCACCCATGCCTTTCAGTCTAGTAAAACCACAACTGTAAGGCATGTGTCCCAAAAGAGATTAAAAAACAAACAAACAAGGAAAATGATCTGTATGGACAAAAGCATTTATAGATCTTTTGGGAGGCAAAGAATTGGAAATGCTCATCAATTGTGGAATGGCTTAACAAATTACAGTATGTAATTATAGTTGAATACTATTTTGCTATAAGAAATGATAAGCAGGATGCTCTCAGAAAAACTTAGAAAGACTTCTCTGAGCTGATGCAAATTGAAGTGTACTACATAGAAAGTAGCAACAATATTGCAAGATGATCAGCTGTGAATGGCATACCTATTCTCAGCAATACAATGATCCAAGATAACTGTGAAGAATTTATAATGAAAATGCTATCCATACCCAGAGAATGAATTGATAGTGTCTGAATACAGATTGAAGCATACTTTTTTTAACTTTGTTTTTTCTTGAGGAGGTTGTGGAAAATATTTTGCATGACTATACATGCATAACAAAGAGTGAGAAATCTGGCATTCAAAGTTTTAAAAACAAATGTTAAAAATTGTTCTTACATGTAACTGGGGAAAATAAAACACTAAAAATTTTTTAAACTGATGGCTTGAGAGAATAAAGTATTTTCCCATCATAGTGAAGAGAAGCTAGAAAAGAGAGAGAGAAGATAGAAGTATCTTCTTTGCTAGAGAGAAAAAAAAACTATTTTAACTTTTACCTTGTGGAGAAGATGAAGAGTATTTCTGAGAAACTGAATGGCATATGTTTCCAGTAATATTTATAATGATCCCGGATGAGATCTTCCTCATAATTAAAACACTGAAAATAATTTTGTATCTTTGTATTTTTGATTATATTGCAAATAAATTGCATGGCTTTAACTTTAATATTTATATAATCCTATGAAATAAGGAGTTGATAAACATAGAGAGATAAATAATAGTTTATGGGGAAAGGTATTTCTCTAGTTTTAGGGGTAGGAATTTCAACCTAATTTATTGATTAATGAAGAAAATATTGCAATTTTATTCATTAATAAGGAAATATCTTATATATTTCTAGATTATCCTAGAGCTCATGATGATGAGAATGAGTATGATAAAGAATCAGTAGCAAGCTATAAGTGAAATTAACCCCTAAAATCCTATTTTATATAATTATATTCCATTGTACCTTTTTATCTATTCAGTGCCTTTTAAATAAGGTATAAACTTCCAAAATAGAATTTTATATCTTTTTAGATTCATTTTCAAGTTATGAGTTCTATTCTATTAAGTCCCAGTTATAAAAAAAAAATTGATTCTTTTCATTAATAGAGATGATAGGCACTCTTCTGGAGTATTATTTCCTTTGAATTATTGATCTTTACTGACATTCTTTTTTTCCCTATGATTCTTCTTACTTTGCACCTTGCTTAACAAATATTTCTGGGAAGTTTTTGCCTTTTTTCCATTTTTTTTTTTTGGTTAAAAGACCTAAGTATCAGATCCATAAGTCTCCAAGCAAATTCTTCTACCCTTTGAATTCTTGCCACAGGTTTAGATTCTTCTTTTACTTTTTATAATTTTTCTTATTGGTTTTCTCTATAGAGAACTTCTGGTTAATAAAAGGGTATCTGAGAATGGAATTTGGATTTTTGTACCACAGCTTAAAATATCAGAATGATAGAGACTTCTGACCAGGAATGGAATGCATCTAATGAAGGCTTTAAATTAAAAAGGAAGGATGAGAGAGAAAACTGCCCACATCTACCAGAGTAGATACCATACAAAGTAGTTATAATGCAAGAAGAAAAGTAGTATTAAAGACCCTCAGAAATTCAACAACATCCAAAAAAGGAAGCCAATAATAAAACCAATGGCTTCAGCTGTTTATATACAAATACACAAATTAGCAGCAATGTTTGAATTAACAGGCAATAGAAACCAATATCTTAATGAAAAAAAGTAAATACAACCTCATATATACAAGTGGTTTTTTGTAAAATGAGACCCATGACTGTAATATAACTATAGAAAAAATATATACAATACCAAAAAAAAAAAAAACCTAGGTAACAAAAGAAGCTATGGAATAGTGTTATATAGGAATTCCCAAAAGTCTTAGCACAGTTTTATTTTAATAACTTAAAAGAGAGTGAATAGCCTCAATGGGAGAAATCTCAGGAACCAGAGGAGATATAAATAGTAGAGATTATATGGATAAAGATCAAGAAACAACAACAAAAAAATGTGATATTGTCATCAGATTTTATTAAGACAACCTGATCAGAAAGAAGAACTAGATAAAGAGTTTGAGAATCAGATCCTGGCACAAAAGCAGAATATAGTAGCAATGGGAGAGGTCAATTATTCAAACATCTGCTGAAACTCTCTCTGCCAGAAGCAAATTGGCTAGTAATTTCTTTGCTTGCCTTAACAATAATTTCTTCCTTGAAAAGATAGAGGAACCAACAAGGGGAACTGTCAAAATGGATCTGATTCTCACCAATAAAGAGGAACTGTTTGTTGGTATAGAAATGATAGTAACATTGTGGGGAAATAATTATTTCATCATATTATTAATTGTGATAGGAAAAAAAAAGGAAAGACATAGTCCGACAAAAACGCTAGATTTGGGGAGTACAAATTTCAAAAGAAAGATTCAATACCCTAAAATTCTACAATAAAAAATTAGCACAGAAATGGAATCTTGAAATTACAAGAAACATTTCCAAAGAGTAGGAGTTACCTAAAGAAATGAATAAGAATACACCGGAAACTCAACAACCAATACAGATTCTTTAAAAATTTACAGAAGATGGAAGAAAAGTCATGTATAGGAGAATTAAAAACAAAAGTATGGTACAATTCTGTAAGAATAATTTTGGGAGGGCTAAAGCTCCAAATTAGCTGCAGATGGTAAGGAAAGCTAACTAAGCACAACAAACAAAGGTGTTGTGAGAAAAGAAAGATCAAAGAAGGACTAGGACCACTGTTTGGGGTGGATGGAATAATAATGATTGATGATAAAGAGAAAATGAAGTTTTTCTAATAAGAAGAAAGATTTCTGGAATGAGAAGAACAGAATAAAAATTCTTAAAGAGAAGTAAAAACATAAGATAAAATGGGAAACACTAAGACACTGCTTAGCTATACCTAATGAGTTTAAATTATCAAGCCAAAAGATGCTGAAACAACCAATGAATGTGATTGTTAAGCAGTTGTCAGAATTTTTGAAAATTATGGAATGTTACAAAATATTTATTTGACATCAAATTCAGGAAAGGAGAAAGGTTGCATATATGCCTAAATATTTTAGTACTAGTGTTATGGTTGGGGGGAAAAAAAGAAAACAAAGTAAGTATCCATCACTGTGATGATACCTGAACAAATTGTGGCATGGAAATATCATGGTATAGCAATATGCAGAATTGAGACAAACAGTGATAGATTTGTATAAATTGATGCACAGCAATGAAGTAGAGCCAAGAAGAGTAAAAGGTTTTGGTTATTAGAAGAGAACCAGAGAAAATTCTCATAAAAAGGGAAGAAAATTGAATCAGCAAACTGCAGGCCAGTGAGCTTATTCCTAGAAAAATTCTAGAATATCTTATTAAAGGGATGATCAATGGCCACCTAGAAGATGAAATGATGAGCCCAAAGAGCTAATACAGTTTCATCCAAAACAGGTTATGTTAGATCAATGTAATTTACTTTTTTATAGGTTTTTGGATTGATAAGTCAGAAGAATGCTGTAAAAACAGTTTTGCTAGAATTTAGCAAGAAATTTGACACAGCTTCTCACATTATTCTGATAAATAAAAATGGAAAGATCCATCAAGTTAGACAATAGCATAGTTAGATAGAGTTGAAACTGATTGAATGTCAGGATCTAAAAAGAAGTCATTGAGCATTTCAAATCACCTTGGAGCAGTGAAGGGAAAAATGAGTTTTCAGAAAGTGTGCCATGAGTCCTAACTAAGGCAATTCATCCTAAAGAAATCCATAGGTGAAACTGTAAGGAATACAACAAAGAAATGAAAACTAGAACAGATCTGTCTATAATAAACCATTTTCATTTTCAATAACAATGGAACTACTACCTTTAGATTTTAACACCTCAGTCCCCTATGTTCTAGGTGAAGAAGTGAAAATGATATGAAAGAGGACCGAAGAAGCAGCTAGATGAAATTAAATAAAATACAGTATTCTGAAAGTGACACTTTAAAAAAAAATCAAGATTCTGATTTCCAAAATATGTCAAAGACAGGAATATAACAAATGACTAGAGGAAAAAGACAGACAGTATTATTACTTTTTAAAAGGAGATTGAGACATGAGTAGCTATTGAATCATATGTCTAACATTTCATTTCAATAAAATATTTGTCAGAATTATACATATAAATAGTAGTGGTGAAATGTGAGAAGGAAATGTTATGTTATCACAATTTTCTACAATAAACTATATCTTCACAGTCACAGTAATCTGAAAGTTATAGAGAACACAAGCTCCTTCTATAGTAATTATTTGTTAACTTTAAGATATAGGTATATATACATACATATATGTATTTACATGCATTTACTTGGCTAGGAGGAAATGTAGCTTTGAGGATTCTCAAAAAAAAAAAAAAGAAATACATTAAAGTCATACAAGATTATATGATAGAAATTTCTGGGTGCCAAAATGGTGGAATAAGCAGTAAGTTACTATGACTTTCCTATATCCACCTCCAAACAACCATAAAATAGTACCTGGAATCAAACCCTGGAACATCATTACCAGCAAAAAGATGGGATGAAATAATCTTTTAGCCCAAAAAACTTGGAAGATCAGCAAGAAAAGTCTGTCTCAGATAATAAGGGAATTCATTTCAGGACAAAAAGTATCCCAGCAAGACAGCAGCAAGCTCTACCCCCACAAACCATCAGAAGATCCTGCGCCCCAGTGCCATGGAGCTGGCAAACACCTATGTCAGGTCTTTGTACATGTTTCAGCATAGGCAGGGAAAAGAACAGCCTCCAGCTCCAATAAGTGCCAAGTGCCTTAGCATAATCTGTAGCAAACAGGTTTGTGTCAGTCCTATAGGTGCCTAAGCAAACAGGCAGCTGCCAGCAGCCAGAATTACAAGTACTTCAGTGTAGCTCTGGGGAAACAAAGAAACACCCTACCCGCCTTAGCATACATCAGACACCAGCACTAGGACTCTGGCTTACAATCGAGGAAGCTGCCAGATCTTTGGCCTCTAACAGCATCAGCAACTCACCCCTACCCCATCCCCTCACTAGAGGACCAGACATGAGGCCCCTGGGGACCTCAGAGCAACATCAATGCAGCAGGTGGTAAACACTCAGGGCCTACAGGTTCTGGCAAAAAAAAAAAAACCCTGAGATGGTCCTTCTTTCATCTCAGGAACGGAACTCAAATTTAAAAGAAAGAAAAAAAGTCCCAAAAAGGTGAGCAAAAAACAACAACAAATGAATCTGACCACAGAAAGTTATTATGATGACAAGGAAGATCAAGACACAAGCTCAGAAGAGAATCACAATGCTAAAACATCTGAGGGGAGGGGGGTAGCCAAGATGGCAGAGAGGACACATGCTTGTTTCCTGAGCTCTCCTACTACCCTCACATTAATTATGAAATTCAGCCTCCAAAATAGTGCCGGACTGGCCAAACCCACAAATATTGGGAGTTCAGCAAATTACCAGTAGAAGATAATTTCTAAGATTGCCAGCAAAGCTCTGTTTTGATGGCAGGGGAGAAGGAGGCCAGGTGCAGGCAGGGAAGCAGAGCACAAAGGCCAGCCCACACTGAGCAGATCAGGAGGAAGTGCGGTCTCCATGGGGTAAAGAATCTACAGGGAGGACTCTACCACAGTGTTGGCCACTCTACCCTGGTTGTAAGCCAGGAGATCAGCAAAGAAGTTATAAACTATCCAACACAAACACAAAAGGTAAAGAGTGTACCCCAAAGCTCTGGAGTCTCACAGGACCTACCTACACCCACCGCACTGGGAGTGACTCAGTGCAATCCCTGCACAGCCACTGCTACTTTGTGCTGCTTGTAAAGGAGGCCTGAAAAGCCCTCCTTGCCCTAAAAGCAGATCCCAATTTTTTTTTGAGTAAAAAGGCAAAGCAAGCTCTAACTATAGACAGCTTCTATACTGAAAGAAAACACTGAGGAGACTTAAAACAGATTGTCTCCAGATGAACCCCCAAAGGGGAATATAACCTGGTCCCTATCACACAAGGCTCTCCTAGAAAAAATTTTAAAGAATATTAAAAAAGGGTTAGAAGAATAAAGAAAGTAAAGAAAACTTTGCAAGAGGGTCTGGGAAAAAATATAACTCATTAAAAAATAGAGTGGGAAAAGAAAACAACTCCCTGAAGAACAGAATTTGTGAATTGGGAAAGATAAAGAACTCCCAGGAAAACAGAAGTTGTGAATTGGAAAAAGGAAATAATTCGTTAAAAAAAAATTTGTGAAATAGAAAAAAATGACATAGAACACCACAACCCATTTTAAAACTCAATTGGACAAATACAAAAAGAAGTTTAAAAAAAAGTAAATGAAGAAAATAATTCATTAAAAATCAGAACTGAACAAATGGAAATGAATGACTTGATGAGACATCAAGAATGAGTCAAACAAAACCCCCCAAAAATTAAAAAATAGAAAAAAATGTTAAATGCCTACTTGGGAAAACAACAGACCTGGAAAATAGATCTAGGAGAGAAAAACCTAAGAATTATTGGACTCTCTGAAAACCATGATGAAAAAAAGAGGCTAGACACTATTTTTCAGTAAATCATCAAAGAGAAATTGCCTAGATGTCATAGAATCAGAAGGCAAAATAGCCATTAAAAAATTCACCAAATATCTCCTGAAAGAGACCCCAAAATTAAAACTTCAAGGAATATTGTGGCTAAATTTCAGAACTATCAGACCAAGGAAAAAATATTACAATCAGCCAGAAAAAAAAAAAACAATTCAAATACCAAGGACCCACAATAAGGATTACTCAAGATATAGCAGCTTCCACATTAAAGGATGAAAGGACCTGAAATGTGATATTCCAAAAGGCAAAGGAACTTGGAATGCAATCAAGAATAAATTACCCTGCTAAACTGAGCATTTTCTTCCAGGGAAGTAGATGGGCATTCAATGAAACAGGTGAATTCCATTTATTCCTGATGAAAAAACCAGAGCTAAACAAAAATTTGACCTCCAAACATAGGACTCAAGAGAAACATAAAAAGGTAAAAATAACTCTTGAGAACTACATTTCTATTATGGGTATATACATATAGAGAGTGCATGTATAATTTGATTTTACTATTATAATATAAAAAAGGAACTACAGATGGAAAAAAGGAACCAAAAACAAAGGAAAAGTAGGTGTGGTGTTCTCTTCTTTTATATAATATAATCTTTCTCTCTGGGAGCAGGTTTCTTGGGGAGGTTTTCTGAAGGCAGCCTTAGTATCAGTTCAAGTCAATAATAACCTCAAATGCAGGCAGCTGTTAAAATCCAAATGTTTATTTTCTCCTTCCAAGTCTTGTCTCTTTCCTTGGGCCCAGGTAGCTTTCTTAGAAGTCTATCTCCATCCTTGGTTCCAGGAGCTCTTGCGGCTTGTCTTTTAGCTCTTCCAACTTCTGCCTCTAGCTCAACTCCGACTTGTGGATACTCAATCTCCAACTGACACTCCCCTCTCAATCTTTTCAACTCGACTCCCCTAACTGAGCTCAGCTGTTTTTATGCTCTTTTAGAGATGTTAACTCAAAGGTTGAATTTGGATATCTCATACTGAATCCTGAAATCTCCCAAACATGTGAGCTAATGTATAAACTTCTCAAAGGTGTTAACTTAAGCATTGTTTCTATCAATATTAGTGACTTAACACCTTGTAAGGATTTGCTCTAATGTGTGAATCAGTAAGCATTGTATCAATTCCATTGAGTTAACACTAGGATTCTAACAAGTAGGGATAAATAGAAATTGCATCTCATGAAGAGACAAAGGAAACCCATTGTATTTGAGGGAAAGAAGGGAGAGGGATGAACAGTGTATGAATCTTACTCTCATCAGATTTGGCTCAAAGAGAAAATATTAGACATTTTGGTTTACAAAGAAACTTCTCTCACCTTACTGAAAAGTGGGAGGGGAAAAACGAAAAGGGAAGGGGTAGGCTAAATAGAAGGGAATACAGAAATAGTAGAGGAAAAATATAATAAAGGGGAAGGTCTACTTGAGGCAAGTGGTGCCCATAAGCTAAATATTGGGGAGTGGGGTAAAAGGAAAAAGAAAAAGTATAATCTGAGGATAATAAGATGACAGGAAATGCAAAATTAGTAGTTTTAACCATAAATGTGAATGAGGTGAACTCTCCCATAAAGCAGAGGTGAATAGCAGACTGGAATAAAAACCATAATCCTATAATATATTGTTTATAGGAAACACATTTAAAGCAGGGTGATACATACAGAGTAAAAGTAAAAAGGCTGGCACAGAATCTATTATGCTTCAGGTGAAGGGGGAAAATAAAGCAGGGACAGCCATCCTGATCTTGAATCAAGCAAAAGCAAAAAGCTAATTAAAAGAGATAAGAAAGGACACTATATCCTGCTAAAGGGAAGCATAATGAATACTAAACATATATGCACCAGGTGGTATAGCATCTAAATTCCTAAAAGAGAAGTTAAGAGATCTGAAGAAGAAATAGACAGCAAAACTATAATAGTGAGAGATTTCAACCTTGCACTCTCAGAACTAGATAAATCAAACCACAAAATAAATAAGAAAGAAGTGAAAGAGATAAATAGAATACTAGAAAAGTTAGGCATGATAGATCTTTGGAGAAAACTGAATGGAGACAGAAAGGAGTACACTTTCTTCTAGGTAGTTCATGGAACTTATACAAAATTGAATATATATTAGGACATAGACCTCAAAATCAAATGTAGAACAGCAGAAATAGTAAATGCATTCTTTTCAGATCATGATGTAATAAAAACTACATTAATAAAAACCTAGGGTAAAATAGACCAAAGGTAATTGGAAACTAAATAATCTCATCCTAAAGAATGAATGTGTGAAACAGCAAATCATAGACACAATTAATAATTTCATCTAAGAGAATGACAATAATGAGACAACATACCAAAATTTGTGGGATACAGCCAAAGTGGTAATAAAGGGAAATTTTATATCTCTAGAGGCTTACTTGCATAAAACAGAGAAAAAGAAGATCAATGAATTGGGCTTGCAACTAAAAAAAAACTATTGAATTAATAAATACAACTAAGAATTGGTTTTATGAAAAAAAAACAACAAAATATATAAACCTTTGGTAAATCTGATTAGAAAAAGGAAAGAGGAAAATCAAATTGTTAGTCTTAAAAATGAAAAGAAAGAACTTTCCACTAATGAAGAGGAAATTAGAACAATAATCAGGAGTTACTTTGCCCAACTTTATGCCTATAAATTTGATAACCTAAGTGAAATAGAGAAATACCAACAAAAATATAGGTTGCCCAGATTAACAGAGGAGGAAGTAAATAGCGTAAATAGTCCCATGTTAGAAATAGAAATAGAAAAAGCTATTAATCAGCTTCCTAAGAAAAAATCCCCAGAACCAGATGGATTTATATGTGAATTCTACCAAACATTCAAAGAACAATTAACTCCAATACTATATAAACTATCTGAAAAAATAGGAAATGAAGGACTCCTACCAAGTTCCTTTTATGACACAGACATGGTACTGATACCTAAACCAGGTAAGTCAAAAACAGAGAAAGAAAATTATAGACTAATCTCTCCCTAATGAATATTAATGCAAAAATCCTAAATAAAATATTAGCAGAGATTACAGAAAATCATCCCCAGGATTAATACTCCATGATCAAATAAGATTTATACCAGGAATGCAAGGCTGGTTCAATATTAGGAAAACTATTAGCATAATTGACTGTATCTATAACCAAATTAACAAATTTAACAAAAAGCATTTGATAAAATCCAATACCCATTCCTATTAAAAACACTAGAGAGTTTAGGAATAAATGGACTCTTCTTAAAATAGTCAGTAGCAGCTATCTAAAACCATCAGTAAGCATCATATGTAATGGGGAAAAACTAGAACCATTCCCAATAAGATCAGGGGTGAAACAAAGTTGCCCACTATCACCATTACTATTCAATATTGTATTAGAAATGCTAGCTTTGGCAATAAGAGAAGAAAAAGAGATTAAAGGAATTAGAATAGGTAATGAGGAAACCAAATTATTACTCTTTGCAGATGATATGATGGTATATTTAGAGAACCCCAGAGAATCTACCAAAAAGCTATTAGAAATAATCCACAACTTTAGCAAAATTGCAGGATACAAAATAAATTCACATAAATTATCAGCATTTTTATACATCACTAACAAAATCCAACAGCAAAAGACACAAAGAGAAATTCCATTTAAAATAACTGTCGATATTACAAAATATTTGGAAATCTATTTGCCAAGGGAAAATTAGGAAATAAAAGCCAAACTACAAAACACTTTCCACACAAATAAAATCAGATCTAAACATTTGGAAAAATATTAAGTGCTCTTGGACAAGTCGAGCAAATATAATAAATATGACAATACTATCTAAACTAATCTATTTATTTAGTGCTATACCAATCAAACTCCCAAGAAACTATTTTACTGACCTAGAAACAATAACAACAAAATTCATCTGAAAGAACAAAAGGTCAATAATTTCAAGGGAACTAATGAGAAAAAATCAAATGAAGGTGGCCTAGCTGTACCAGATCTAAAACCATATTATAAAGCAACGGTCATTAAAACCATTTAATACTGGCTAAGAAATAGACTAATTGATCAGTGAAATAGGTGAGGTTCACAGGAAAAAATAGTCAACAAATATAGTAATCTAATATTTGACAAATCCCAAAACCCCAGCTTTTGGGATAAGAATTCACTATTTGACAAAAACTACTGGGAAAATTGGAAACCAGTCTAGCAGAAATTAGTTATTGACCCACACTTAATACCATATACCAAGATAAAATCAAAATGGGTTCATGATCTAAATATAAAGAATGAGATGATAAATAAATTAAAAGAAAATAGGCTAGCTTACCTCTCAGACTTATGGAAGAGGAAGGAATTTGTGACCAAAGAAAAACTAGAGATCATTATTGATCACAAAATAAATAATTTTGATTATATTAAGTAAAAAAGTTTTTGTACAAATAAAACTAATGCAAACAAGATTAGAAGGAAAGCGATAAACTGGGAAAAAATTTTACATTCAGAGGCTCTGATAAAGGCCTCGTTTCCAAATTATATAGAGAATTGACTCAAATTTATAATAGTTCAAGCCATTCTCCAATTGATAAATGGTCAAAGGATATTAACAGACAATTTTCAGATGAAGAAATGGAAACTATTTCTAGCCCTATGAAAAGGTGTTCCAAATCACTATTGATCAGAGAAATGCAAATTAAGACAAGTCTGAGATACCACTACACATCTGTCTGATTGACTAAGATGACAGGAAAAGATAGTGAAGAATGCTGGAGGGGATGTGGGAAAACTGGAATACTGATACATTGTTGGTGGAATTGTGAATGAATCCAATTATTCTGGAGAGCTATCTGGAACTATGCTAAAAATGTTATCAAATTGTGCATACTCTTTGACCCAGCAATGTTTCTACTGGGCCTATATCCCAAAGAGATCTTAAAGAAGAGCAAGAGACCCACATGTGCAAAAATTTTTGTGGCATCCCTTTTTGTAGTGGCAAGAAACTGGAAACTAAGTGGATGCCATCAACTGGAGAATGGCTGAATAAGTTGTGGTATATGAATGTTATGGAATATTGACCAACAGTTATGGAAAATGACCAACAGGATGATTTCAGAGAGGCCTGGAGAGACTTACATGGATTGATGCTAAGGTAAAATGAGTGGAGCCAGAAGATCATTATAAACGGCAACAACAAAATACCATGTAAATGTGGAAACATGTTTAGAATTGTACATGTTTAGGATATATTAGGTTATCTTCTGTGTAGGAGAGAGAATGGGGGAGGAGGGAGAGAGAAAAATTCAGGAGATAAGATTTTGCAAGGGTAAATGTTGAAAATTATCTTTTCATATATTTTGAAAATAAAAAATTATTATTTAAAAATAATTATACCATGATCAATTGTAATGTTCTGACTACCTTTCTGGAAGGCTTTGAGGTCTCAGCAGAATAATCACCACAAGAATAGTCAGGAATAAAGTCCAAAGTCTTTATTATCTCCTTCACAATCTGTCTTCTTTGCCTGGGGCTGGGCTAGCTTTCTGGGAGACCTTCAGATGGGCCTTGGTCTCAGTGGAGAAGTGGAGAAGACAAGAGAGCCACCAGATTAGTGAGAGATGGAATGTCTTTCTTCTAGTCCTTATTGGCTCTTATATACCTTATTGTAATTACATCATTACAGTATATTGATTATGTGTGAACTTAGAGAACCATTATATCACCATGCTAAGTACTAAGTATGTATGTAAACTAGATAACCATTGTCTCATCAATTCCTCTGAGTTAACACCTTGTTTCAAGTATACTTCCCCAGAGTTCTGGCTCTCTACAATCAATTCTTATGGATGTAGCTCTCTTCAATAATGAGATAATTCAAACTAGTTCCACTTGTTTAATAATGAAAAGAGTCAGCTACACTCAGAAAGAGAACTATGGGAAATGAGTATGGACCACAACATAGCATTTCCACTCTTTCTGTGATGGTTTGCTTGCATTTTTGTTTCCCTTCCCTTTTTTCTTTCTTTCTAGATCCAATTTTTTTCTTGTGCAGCAAAATAACTGTATAAATATGTATACTATATTGAATTTAACATATACTTTAACACATTTAACATGTATTGGACTACCTGCCATCTAGGGGAGGAGGTGGGGAAAGGAGGGGAAAAGTTGGAACAGAAGATTTTGCAAGGGTCAATGTTGAAAAATTACCTGTGCATATGTTTTGTAAATAAAAAGCTATAATAATAATAATGTAAAAACCCATCTATGGGCAAAACTCCAAAGAAAAACGGGAAGTAGTCTCAACCCCAGAAAGAACTCATGGAAGAGCTCAAAAAGGAGCTTAAAAATCATATAAGAAAGGGAGGGAGAAAATTTTGGGAAAAGAAACAAAAGTGATGCAAGAGAATTATGGAGAAAAAAAGAGTTAATACTTTGGAAAAAGAAAACAACTGCTCAAAAAGTAGAATTGACCAATTGGAAAAGGAGAAACAACAATCTACTGAAAATAACTCCTTAAAAATACAGTTGGACAAATGGAAAAGAAAGTACAAAAGCTAACTAATGAAAATAACTCCTTAAAAGTTAGAATTGGGCAAGGGGAAACTAATGACTCTATTAGACATCAAGAAGTAATCAAGCAAATTCAAAAGAATGAAAAAAATAGAAGAAAATGTAAAATACCTCATTGGAAAAACAACTGCCCTGGAAATAGATCCAGAAGAGATAATACACAGTTAGTTATTATAACTGTGAACATGAATGAGATGAACTCTCCTATAATACAGAAATGTTCAGCAGTGTATCAAAAACGAGAATTCTAAAATATGTTGTTTACAAGAAATACATTTGAACAGAGTTACACACAGAGTAAGAGAGTAGAGCAAAAATAAAAATAAATTTAATTAAAAGAGATAAGAAAGGAAACTACATATTGCTTTAAAAAAAGTATCATAGGCAATGAAACAATATCAATATTAAACATAAACACACCAAGTGATATAGAATCCAAATTCTTAAAGAAGTTAAGTGAGTTATAGGTTCATGACTAGCCAAGTATAGAGAGCATTACAAAATATAAAATAGATAATTTTGATTATATTAAATTTAAAATCTTTTGTACAAACAAAACCAATGCAACCAAGGTTAGAAGAAAAGAAAAGAAATATGGAACACAATCTTTATAGCCAGAGTTTCTGATAAATGCCTCAATTCTCAAATATATAGAGAACTGAGTCAAATTTATAAAAATATAAGCCATTCCCCAACGGATAAATGGTCAAAGAATATGAATAGGCAGTTTTCAGATGAAGAAATCAAAGCTCTAAATTAAAACTAAATAAATTGTGGGTCAGGACTCCTTGTTGGGTCATATAACTGAATCTGAGGATCACAAATATGATTTATTATTAATAAATGTTTGATTTACATACTATTTACCTGAGGTCATGTAAAAAATTTTTGGATGAAAAAGGATTGCAAGTGAAAAAAGTTGAAGAAGCCCTAAATCACTTTTGATTGGAGAAATGCAAAGTAAAATAATTCTGATAACTATCATAACTATCAGATTGACTAATATTGTTATTGTAATATTATATATAAAAAATATATGTATAAAAATATATGTATAAAATATATGTATAAAAACATATATATAAAAAATTATATTATATATAAAAGAAAAATGACAAATGTTGAAGAGAATGTAGGGAAATTAGGACACTAATGCATTGTTGATGGAGTTGTTAATTGATCCAACCATCCTAGAGAACAATTTGAAACTATGACCAAAGGATAACCAAATGGTGCATGCACTTTGATCCAGCAATACCACTACTAGATTTGCATCCTAAAGAGATCACAAAAGAAGGGAAAGGACCTACATATGTAAAAAAAGATTGTAGAAATCCTTTTTTGAGATGGCAAAATATTGGAAATATAGGGGATACTCCAACAATTCGGAAATGGCTGAACAAATTGTGATATATGAATGTAATGGAATACAGTTGCATGATTGTCCAATAAGAAACGATGAACAGACAGATTTCAGAAAAATCTAGAAAGTAAAATAAGCAGAACTAAGAAAATAATGTACATACTATCAGCAACACTATATGTATGTGTGTATGTGTGTGTGTGTGTGTATGTGTGTGTGTATATATATATATATATTAGTACATGTATAACCTATACTAATTACCTACCACTTTAGGAAGAGGGGAGGGGAAGGAATGGAGGAAGAAAAATTTGGAGTTCGAAATCTTGTAAAAATAAATGCTAAAAATTGTCTTCACATGTAACGGGATTAAAAAAACCAAAATACTACTTAAAAAATTCTATGCAGAAAGACTGGTTCAATATTAGGAAAACTATCAGCATAATGGACCATTTTGAATAACAAAACCAACAGAAATTACATGATTATCTCAATAGATGGAGAAAAAGCCTTTGACAAAACACAAACTCATTCTTATTAAAATATTAGAGAACATAAGAATGAATGGAGTTTTCCTTAAAATGATAAGTAGTATCTATCCGAAAATATCAATAAACATTATATGTAATGGAGATAGAAGTCTTCCCAATAAGATCAGGGGTGAAACAAGGATGCCCATTATAACCACTATAACCACTATTCAATATAGTACTATAAATGTTAGCATTAGCAATAAGGGAAGAAAAAGAAAATGAAGCATTAGAATAGGTAATGAGTAAATAATAGCATCTTTGCAGATGATATGATAGTATACTTAAAGAATCAATCAAAAAAAAACTACTTGAATTTGAAGGATATAAATCAAACCCATATAGATCATCAGCATTTCTATATATTATCAACAAAACCAGCAGTAAGAGATAGAAAGAAAAATTTCACTTAAGATAAGTGTAAACATGCCACTATTGGGTCTGTATCTCCCAAAAAAAAAAAATAAAAAAAGAAGGAAAAGGACCCACATGTGCAAAAATGTTTATAGCAGCTCTTTATATTGTGGGAAAGAATTGAAAAATTAGTGGATGTCCACAAGTTGGGGAACAGCTGAGAAAGTTATAGTGTGTGAAAGTAATGGAATATTATTGTTGATTAAAAAAAATTACCAATGGGATGATTTTAGAAAAGCCTAGAAAGATTTACATGAAGTGATACTGAGAGAAATAAGCAGAACCAAGAAAACATTATATAGAGCAACAAGACTGTGTGATAATCAATTGTGATGGATTTGGTTCTTCTCAGGAATTCAGTGATCCAAGGCAATTCTAATAAACTTTGGATGGAAAACACCATCCACATCTAGAGAGATAACTATGGAGACTGAATATGGATCAATGCATACTATTTTTCACCTTTTTGTTTTGTTTTGTTTTTTTCTCATGATTTTTCCCTGATTTTTCTCTCCCAACAAGACTCATATAGAAACATGTTTTTAAAAAATGAATGTGCATGTATAACCTAAATAATAAAATTAAATTTAAAAAATCAAAACAAAAAAGTAGACAATATAAAATATTTGACAAATCCAGGAACTGTATGAATACAATTACAAAACACTTTTCACAGAAATAGTGTCAGATCTAAATAACTAGGAAAATATCATTTGCTCATGGGTAGACTAAGCTAATATAATAAAAATGACAATTCTACCTAAATTAGTTTACTTATTCATTGACATATCAATCAAATTGGCAAAAAAAAGTTATAGAACTAGAAAAATAATAACAAAATTCATCTGGAAGAATTAAAGGTCAAAAATATTAAAGGAAATAATGAAAAAATTCAAAGAAAGGCATACCAGTCATATTAAATCCAAAATTACATTATAAAGTAGCAATCACCAAGAAATAGAGTAGTGGATCATTGGAATAGGTTTGGTACACAAGATACAATAGCAATGACTAATCTACTGCTTGATTAACCCAAAGATTCCAGCTTTTGGGATAAGAATTCACTATTCAAAAAAAAAAAAAACTGCTGGAAAAAAATGGAAAATAGTATGGCAGAAAATAGGCATAGACTAACATCTCACACCGTACACCAAAAATGTTTATAGCAGCTCTTTTTGTGGTGGCAAGGAACTGGAAATCAGGGAGATGTCTATCAATTCAGAAATGACTAAACAAATTGTGAGCAGGAAGATTTCAGAAAATTCTGGAAAGATTTTCATGAACTGATACTGAGTGAATTAAGAAAAATATTATATACAATAATAGTAACATTGTGCAATGATCAACTTTGATGGCCTTTGCTCTTTTCAGCAATATGATCCAAGACAATTTTAAAAGGCTCATGATGGAAAATACTATCCATATATATAAAATAAAAACTATGTAATCTGAGTGCAGAGTAAACCATGCTATTTTCACCTTTTCCTTATTTTTTCTTTCTTTCTTAGGGCTTTTTCTTTTTTGTTCTGATTCTTCTTTCACAACATGACTAATGTGAAAATATGTGTAATATCATTGTACATGTATAATTTCTATCATATTGATTGCCATCTTAGGAAGGGGAGAGGAATCAAGGGGAAAAAATGGAAATCAAAATCTTATAAAGGTAAATGTCAAAAATGAATAAATAATTTTTTTAATTTAAAAAAGGAACTGGAGAGATAACTTAGCATGGTTGCTAGTCACAATTTATGTTAATAATAACTCCTTCACTTAGAAACTTATCAAATGCTTTCTTCCCAGTAGTTCAATGAAGTAGGTAATACAATTGATATTTTACAGATGAAGAAACTGAGAGTAAGAGTGGTGAGCTGCCACTAGTAAGCGGACTCAAGCTCAAGTCCCCTAGATCCAAATCTAGCACTTTATTCACTATATCACACAAATACAAAATATGTAAGAGACTAAAATAAATTTTAATTCAACTTCAAGATATACCCTGGAACGTGCTATTAAAAAAAAACTCCATTATTACCTTTTGTCTACACTTTTTCAAGAGCAAATAGTTTTTCAGTACTCTCCTTGAAGAAATTTCTTCTCTCTCCAATCCAGTCTTCATTCCTTGAAGATCAATTTTCATAAAGTACAGCTCAAATATTTCTAGGTATGAGCAAAAACATAGAGGAAGGAAAGTGTTAGCCATGTTTGGGGAACAGTTAGTTCACTAGTACAATTTATCTACGGCACATAGACCTTGAGGAGTAGCCTAAGTCTAAAGTTGCATTTTATCCAGATGGTGAAGAGCCTTGAATCTTATGTCAAATGGTTGAGACATTATTCAGTAGACAAAAGGGAACTGATAAAGGTCCTTGAGGAAAGCAGTGCCATGAACAGGTAACCACCCTCTTAGGATCCAACAATCTGTTTACTCTTAGTTTGGACAGAGTTCAGAAGTCTACCTTAGAAGAAAATAAATTTTATGGGACTATAGGCCTGGCATGCTTTAGGGGAGAAATAAGTTGTATTCATAAAGTATTATAGTTCAAAGATGGTCCAAAGTGTGTCAAAGATCTGGTTTTATGATATAAGTAAAGAGCAGTTGCCTGCCATGGGCCTACAGAGGAACTATTCTATGGTCATCAAAGAATTAGTTGCTTAGGGTGACTCTATTAGATACACCCTTGGGATGTTGTGCTGGGAGTAAAGACAATGTCTATGACTGCCTATCTTCTCTCCTCTGCCATCCACCGCTCTAAGGTTCCTGTAATTGTCCTATCATGATGTTCTTCAGAGGGAGAAAAAATAAATACGTCATTTCTTTTCAGAGGAGCTACATAGAGGATTATAAGACTTTACTATTATTATTATTATTATTATCTATAATACTAAGAGCTCACTTATTTTAATTTATAAAGTTCCTTCTTCACAACTTTCCAGTGAAGTATGTATTACATTTTACAGACAAGGAAATTGAGATCTAGAGAAATCCCTGAAAAAGGCAGAAAATTGAGAGTTAGAATGGAGCAACAATCTAGTCGAACTCATACATGAAAAAAATGCCTTCTTTCTTATATTTGACAAGTGTCCTAACTAGAGCATCTACTCTCATATATTTGGGATAAAGAAATGAGGCAGAGAATAGTCAGGAAAGTCTAGAATTCTCAAGGATTTCCTTGTATTTTACATACATTTCCTGTGCATCAAGGACCCCCCTTCTAAGTTGGGAAGGTTTTGGCTCAGAGGAGAAGAGAGCCATGGAAAAAATTCTTTTTCACAAAATGCAAATACCACTACTCCTCATTACCTACCCACCCCCATACAAATAACAATGCTGCAGTTATTTTCATTTGTGCTGAGTTTCTACTATAAACAGTCTCTTAAGAGGGTACATCTTGACTGGAGGAATTAGTTACAAGCTGATGCTTGTTGCATGAGAGCTTGGCCCTGGAGAGGATATGTATTTTCCTTACAGTTTTCTAAAGTGTGAATTTTGATTTTTTTAGTCTCTCAATGTGAATAAAGAATTTTCTTTAGTACTTTCATATGCTTTAGTAATGCCTGAATGACAAAAAAATGACCAATGCATAGATGAGTTATGGTATTTAGAGCACATGAAAATAGACGACAATTCGGTTTTATGTACTACTATTTTATGATGCCTAGAAAATGCTTTAAAGACAGATGATAGGAAAGTAGAAAGAAGAACCACATTACTGACAATAGAAGAAAAAGAAAAGAAAAAGATCAAAAAGGAGAGAAAACAAAAACGATCTTTGTAAAAATAGGCTAAGACAAACCACAAGCTGAAACCAAACAGGTCTTCAAAGACTGTAATAGTTTCCAAGAAAACTAGGTTGGGGAGGAGGGAAGCGGTATAGAAAGTTGTGCCAACTGGATACTGGAAGGGACAGTAATAGAAAAAGAAAACCAGAATAAGTAACAGATGTGGGTGAAATGAAAAGCCCCTAGTGACTGGTAACTGGAAAGAAGTGAAGTCTCCAGATGTTGGACCAAATGAGGAAATTGAACTCCATTCAATTCACTTGTTCTGGGCAAAATGTAAAGATTATAGCTAGGGAATTAGGCACAGAGAGCTAAGATAATTTGGAGGAACAAGTGGTAATTGAGATTCTGGTAGGCATGGTGAAAAAAAAAAAAAGTAGTCCACGATCAAGTCAGACACAAATTATATTAGACTACTGATGTCAAGAGTAGCTAAAGTCAGAAGGATCAGCAATGCAAATAAAGGTCAGGCACTGAGACAGAAGTCTCAGCCTTTAGGTAAGGGACGGCTTTAAGCAAGAATAATTCAGTAAGCTGGAGAGCTCCTCGAAAAAGTTCTTGACAAAGTCTAGTGCTCCCATAAGTACTGTTCTCTCAAGCTCAAGCCCTCTATTTGGTTAGACCCCTTGATGGATCTCAAATAAAACTGCTTCCTGGGTCTGTACTTGGAGACTAGAAAACCATTCTTTCCCTCCTTTCTTCCCTCTCCTCCCAAAAAAACCTCTGTCAACATATCAGATGAGAAGGTCATACTTGTAGGAGCTGACATAGGGACATAGAAATTGAGAAAGGACAATCAAAACAGAATATAAAGATAAAGGCAGAGAAAGACTGAAGAAAAGGAAGGAAAAAAGTGAAGGAAAAAGATGATGGTCCCTATCCCCAGATCTGGGAATATCAGCTAGAGGCAATATTTGAATCCTTGCTAAGTATTATTGACACATTTAAGGCAACCCAGGTCAGAGTTCAAATGCTCCAAACTAAAACTGGGGTAGGATTGCATTTGTAGGAGTTACTTAGCATTGTATAGGGAAGAGCTGCCAGGATCACTCAAGGAAAGTGGTAAATGTTATAACAGATTTTATATCCCTAAAATCTGGATTCTTCTGGGGCCCTTTAATATTAAAAACCTGAGGAAGGGATGAAGAGAGGGAGATAAAAGATAGACAGAGATGGATATAGAGAGAGATAAAATAGGTAGATAAGTATGCAGATACATACATATACAACTTCTTGTAACATTTATTATATACTTATTATGCATTGTTAGTTGTTGGAGATACAGGGAAAAAAAATAAGATAATCCCTACCTTCGAGGTCCTTATGACTAATAAGAGGGAAGGCAACATATAAAAAAGAACTGGAAGATAGGGGGTAGGGTGAGGTGTTCAGGACAATTGTCCCAATTTCCAGTGCAAAGAAAGGCAGGAGTAGAGGCAGCATGGTATGGAGACTGCCAGAAAGTGAAGGCCTAGGTGTGGGTAAAATAGGGCAAAAGTCCATCTGTCAAAGTCAGAATGGTTCCAGGAATACAATTCAATATTTTTTACAAGTGAGTTATTTACTTATCTCTATCATATTTTTCCTTCCTGGGCCTTAGTTTTCTTCTCTATAAAATGAGAAGATCGAATCAAACAATCTCTAAGGTCCCTTCTAGTTCTAAATCCTATGTTCCTATGAGCTCTGAAGGAATATTTCAAAACAAATTAAACAAAACAAAACAAAATTAAGAAAATTTTCATAAAAAGCATCCTAATGCCAGTGCTTTAGGAAAATATGGACATAGTTCAGTAGGACAAGAAACCAAATGAGAAAATCCATAGGAAGGATAGCATGGTAATCCCCAATGCCTCAATCTAGGAAGTTGCATGGAACTTCATGGACCTTGAACCTGAAAGCTAGTTTGAGCCACAAAAAGTCACTCTACTAAAGCTTTCTTCTGATGAACTCCTTAAGAGTTAGAGGAGATCTATGAGGACCACTAGAGCTCAGGTTCTCTGAATGAGCTAAACTGATCTATTGTCTGTACTAAGTCCAACACCAGGATGGTGAATCTCGAAGAATGAGAAACCATCAGATTGACTAAAGAGGGGTGAACTAGCTCAGATTGAAAAAGGAGTGGGTCAAAGCTCTAGGATTGATCAGCAATAGGATGCAAACTATGAGGGGTCACTTTACTGTTAGCCTAGTTGAGATAGGGAAACCATATTTTAAAATATGTACATATATACATATATGTGTGCATGTATATATATGCACATATATATAGACATATAGATATCATCCTTCTGTTACATAAAAAGCCAAACATCAGATGCACCCAACTGGTATTCTATGGAGAACTAGAAAATATATTACAGTTAGAGAACTAAGTGAATTTAAGTCCAAGTTCTGCCAATTTAATACTGTGGGATTCAAAACTATGTAGGAGTCTCTGAAGTCAGCATATAGCCAGCATACTGAGTTTCATGCCAAAAGACCTGAGTTCCAGTCCAGGCTCTGATATTCATTAACTATGTAGCCATAAGCAAGTCACTTAACTTCTCCAAGCCTGAGTTTCTCTATTTGTAAAATAAGGGTTATCATACTTGCTTTGACTACCTTATAGTTTTACTATGATTAAAGAACTTTGTTTTTTAAAAAAAGTGATGTGCTCTAGGATTATCCAGTGATGTATTGTAGGAGGATATGGCTCTTGTTCTCCATGCCATTGACCTAAACATCTAAAATTTAACTTTAACTCTGGCAGGAACGTTGATACCCCTAACCTTTCTTAAAGTTCTCCCAATCTATTTCATCATCATTCCTGCCCTTATCCCAGCTGGGCCCCTTCCTATCTTTAATTCTGATCAACCACACACCTCCAAAAGAGTCATAATCTAGTTCTGGTAAATAGCCTAGAGCTGCAGGAGTGCGTGATGTGTGTGTAGTGTGTGTGTGGTATGTGTGTGGTGTGTGTGTGTATGTAGTATGTGTGTGTGGTGTGTGTGTATGTGGTATGTGTGTGTGGTGTGTGTGTGGTGTGTGTGTGTGTGGTGTGTGTGTGTGTGGTATGTGTGTGGTGTGTGTGTGTGTGTGGTGTGTGTATGTGGTATGTGTGTGTGGTGTATGTGTATGTACGCTTATATATACACGTTGAGTTAGACTGAGCATTCCATCCCTTTTTCCTGTTATAAACATTCACTGGCATGTCAGCACACGTTATTATATGAGCCAATTCCCGCTAGTACATAAGGAGAATTGGATTTGAATGCATTTGTGTGGATGTATTTTGTCATGCATGAGTCTCAGTTTTATCATCTTTAAACTTTAGATTGTGAATTCTTTGTGGACCTGAAGCTTTCTTTTCTTTTCTTTTCTTTTCTTGTTTTTTAAAATTTGTATAGAATATAGGACAGCAAGAAGGTAAACCATGGTGTTGACCATTAAAAGTTGTTTGTTTTTAACACAATGAACCAAAGGGCCTTCTCTCCTTTCCTTCCCAGGTCTCTGCCCTTAAAGAAAAGCTTGAGGTGAGTTTTTCTGCCTGTCACATTTCATTCTCTGTCCCTTCTTGCTCTCTTTCTTCCTCCTACCTCTCCCCTCCCCAAACTTTACTCTGCCATATTAATTGCACCACCCAGTTCAAGAGCAAAGAAAAGAAGTTAGATGGGGACAGGGCTGGTAGTCTCATGTGAAAAAGCCAGCTCTGAGGACAGCTTAATGCCCTGCTTTCACACTCCTTGGATATTTATATCAAGAAGAGAAACAGAATGAGACACTGTGTGGTCCAGGTAGATATCATGGCAATAGCTATTTCACTGAGTAGAAGGCAATAAGTATTTATATAGTGTCTATTATGTGCCAGGCACTGTGTTAAATAGTTGACAAATATCTCATTTTAGTATTTAAAGTAATAATTATACAAGATACAAATGGAGGAACTTAGAGAAATTCAGGTCAATGAAGGCACTGAAACAATTTACTAATTCATAGGAAAGTTCAAATTAATGACAATGGAATATCAATATCAATACCTTTCTATAATTGAAAGGTCACAGAGAACATTATCAATACATCTTTGTTGAATTGAACTGGATTGAACCATAGCAGTTGAAGAAATGATGGAGATTTATCAACATGTATCAACAAAATAAGAATTAAAGGCCTCTGAATGCTCATCAATTGGGGAATGATTGAGTAAGTTGGGGTATATGAATATAATGGAATACTATTATGTTGTAAGAAATGATGAGCTAACTTCAGAAAATCATGGAAAGACTTACATGAACTGAAGTAAAATTAGCAGAATCAGGAGAATTTTGTACATAGTAACTGCAAGATTGTGTGATGATAAGCTATGACAAATTTAGCTCTTCTCAGCAATGCAGTGATCCAAGGCAATTTCTATAGACTTGTGACAGAAAATGCCATCCACATACAGAGAAAGAACTATAGAGACTAAATGTTGATCAAAGCATACTATTTTCACTTTTTTTGGTTTTTTTCTTTTTCATAGTTTTTCCTTTTTGTTCTGATTTTTCATTCACAATATGATTAATATGGAAATATATTTAAAATTATTGCTACATGTATAACATATCAGATTGCTTGCTGTCTTAGGGAGGGAACAAGGGAAGGGGAAAAAAGACAAGATCTCCTCTAATGCCTTATCATGAAGTGAAATTGCCCCTGGCTTATCAAAGTCTAGAAGAACCCATGTCTTGGCAGGTTCCTTGGAAAAATTCTAAGAACAGCCCTGGACCAGTGATGAACTTGTATGTCTACTATCAAATGACCAATCTAAGGAGAGACTCATTCCAGGATTGACCATAGAACAGAACTTCTTAACCTGGATTTTACAAACTTTTATAAAATAATATTTTGATAAGTGTATTTCAACATAATTGGTTTCTTTGTGACTCTGTGTAATTTATTTTTTGCATTTAAAACATTCTGAGAAGAGTGCCATTGGATTCATCATACTGCCAAAGATCTCTGTCTGTCTGTCTGTCTGTCTCCTCTCTCTTTCCCTCTCTCTTTCTCTCTCTCTCTCTCTCTCTCTCTCTCTCTCTCTCTCTCACACACACACACACACACACACACACACACACACACACGGTTAAGTACTCTTGGAATAGAGTGCTCAATTGTTTTGGCTAAAGCAACTCTCAAAGAATAATAGCAGCAATAACAGTATCTTCAGGTTTGAAAAATACTTCATGTTCATTATCTCATTTGAGCATCACAAAGACTTTGAGAGGTTGTATTACAGGTATTATTATGACCATTTTACAGATGAAGAAACTAAGATTGAGAAAGATCAAATGAATTGCCCAGTGACACACAACTAGTATCTGAGGAGAATTCAAACCCAGAGCTTACATGATAACAATCCAATACATATACATTATAGAAGGCTGCTTCTCATCCATTAAGCTATAGGGAGATTGTGATCTTCATTAGCAAAGGATATCTACATAGACAAAGTTACAGATCATTGATATATTGAGATTGTGGAGATTTTAGAAGCAGTGCTGAGAACAAGACGATTATATATGTTTCACTAACATAAAATAGCCCAGTGGAAACTTGAGTACTAATTATAAATGTCACCTATATAAGTGCAAGGAAAACTAAGAATCACTTTATAATAGGAAGAATACATAAGAGCAGTAATGACTATATACCCTTGTATTGTTTTGATATTGCAAGAATGAGGAGCCACTTTTGCAGCAAGACATAGTGCAGGCTGGTAGAATTGATCTGTAATGCTGATCACAGTTTGACGCAATGAAGCTTAAGAATGGGGTATACTTTGCAGATCTACAAAAAATTCCACAGCAAGTTCAGACTTGGAAAGAAGCCTCAGATTAATCAAATTTATGTGTTCAAAACTATGTTTATCTACAGCTAAAAAAAGAGGGCATGCTATAGTGAGATATTCTTTTTGTTCAGATTAGAATGGTTGGTGCTCAAAACACAGTCAATTATCACATAATTTTCAAAGAGGAGTCCCAGCAATATTTTGAGCAATATCAGGTTTACTGCCATTGAAAGTCAACCCACTGATTGCCTTCCTTCCTTCTGTTCTTTCTCCCTCTCTTCCTCCCTTCCATTATCTTTCCCTCATACTTTTTCTTCCTCCCTTCTTTCTTTCCTTCCTTCCCTTCTTTGTCTCTTCTTCCCTTATTCCCTCCCTCCCTTTCTTCCTTTTCTTCAATTCTTCCTCCCTTCCTTCTTTCAACAAATATTTATTACATGGATTTTTACCTGTAATCTATGAACATTTTTTTTAAATTAAAAACTATTTCACTATTAGTTTCTTTTACAATCCTATTCCCTTTTACTTTATAAATTATTTTGAAATGCTTATAGCATCTCTCTATTTGGTGGCAAAGAACTGGAAATTAAGGGGATGGCCATCAACTGGGGAATAGATGAACAAAATGTGGTATATGAATGTAATGGAATACTATTGTTCTGTAAGAAATGATGAGCGGGCAGCTTTCAGAAAATCCTGGAAAGACTAACATGAATTGATACTGAGTGAAGTGAGTAGATAAGGAGATGATTGTACATAGTAACAGCAACACTGTGTGATGATCAATTATGGTAGACTTAGCTCTTCTCAGCAATACAATGATCTGAGACAATTCTAAAAAACTCATAATAGAAAACTAGGAGGGATAACTAGGGAGTATGACTGCAGATCAAAATATAATAATTTTACTTTGTTTTTTTTCTTGTGGTTTTTTTCACTTTTGTGCTGATTTCTTCTTTTACAACATAACTAATGAAGAAATATATTTGATATGATTGCATATGTATAACCTATATCAGATTGCCTGCTTGTCTTGGGGAGGAGACAAGGAACAGAGAGAGGGAGGGAGAAAAAAATGGAAATGAAAATCTTATAAAAGTAAATATTGAAAACTGTATTTACATATAATTGGGAAAAATACTATTACATGGAAAAATATTAATTTGATAAGGGGTTCATAGGTTTCACGAAATTATCTATAGGGTCCATGTTACAAAAAAGTTTAAGAAGTCCAAATTTACTAAACACCTACTATGTACCAAATCACAATGCTGGATGCTGAAAGTTCAAAACTAAAAAGAAACAGTTCCTGCTTTCAATAAGCAAAAAAGCAAATAGAGAAGAAACAGCATGTATACTAAGAAGTAAATACAAAATATAAATGTAAATAAATGTAAAATGTAAATAAATGTAAGCTAATTACAGAATATAGAAAAAACTAACAAGTGAGAGGGGAATCAAGAAGGTCTGGAATAGAAGATGAAACTGAAATAAGGAGGTGAGGAAGCAGTACATTTCAAGCATAATGGATGAGTCCATATAATGCACAGTGATGACAGATGAAAGGTTGTAAATGGGGAACATCAAGTGGGTCAATTTGATTGGAACATAAACTGTGTGGCGAGGTTGTAGCTGTTCCGTCATTCAGTCTTGTCTGACTCTTGATGACCCTGTGGACAAACTATCCATGGGGTTCTCTTGACAAAGTTACTGGAACCTTTTGTAATTTCCTTTTTCAGTTTTAGGCAGGGATTAAGTGATTTGCTCAGCATCACATAGATAGAAAATGTCTAAAGCAAAATTAGAACTCTGGTCTTTCTGACTCCAGATCCAATGCTCTATCCACTGAATCAATTAGCTGCCTCGATGTGTGAAGAAGAATGAGGTACAATAAGTGATTGTATTGAATATATTCTGTGTCTTCAACACAGAAGCTTCTTCCTTGAGTTTTCTGGGTACCTCTAAAGGGTTGGGGAATTTTTTCCACCATCACCATTAGCTACCAGGGAGAGACCAGCACCCTAATTCCATTTAATGAAGTAACATCAATTACAAAGGGATAGTTACTTTGAAAATATAGCAATAACAAAGATAAAAACATTCCCTCTCCCATCACCTTAGATAATGTTCTCTCTTATTCTATTTATTCCATTTGATCTACAGAGAGAGTGGGCTCAGACTAGGTAGTTTCTAAATAGCATTGGTCCATCAAGCTTATGCCAAAAATCCTCAGTGAGGCCTGTCTTGGGCATTGCTAGTCTGGATCGCAAAGGTTACTTTTCATTCTTAAAATCTTTGATACTGGACAAGCTGCAAAACTCAGTATGGATTTGACTTCTAGACTTCTGCATTCTCAGAGGCTCACTCTTCTGACATGCAGAAACTTGTAAAATTGTAGCCTCTAAACTGATCTCTTTCACCTGAAGTTGAAGTTGAAAGAACAAACACCAGGGAAAGCAAAGCACTGAGGCCTGCATTTATGGAGCCTGTACTGTTTTTCCAGGAAGAGGACCCAAGGCGTTTTTCCCTAAAGGAACTGTTATTGTTTGTCCTTTGTTCTCCAAGAGGACCATGACATCAGGGAGATGTTCATGGCCAGATATTCCTAAAGGAATATCTCTTACTACACATGGTTAGAAAATGTCTATGAATTTCCTAAATCTCTCCCAGGCACTTTCATGATTCTATTGAAAGCAGGCTTATCAGATGCTTCTATATGGAGAAACTGGATCAGCTGCTCATATAATCAGACCCCTATTACACCTGAAAAGGTAGGAGAATGAGATAGTAAAGGGCTTTCCAGATCAACAGAAAGACTTTTTATTTTATTGAATGGAAGCACTAGGGAGCAACAGATACTTCTTAATCAAGGAAGAAAGGGTAGGACCTATGCCTTAGGAATATCAATTTGGCAGCTGTGCCCTGAATAGAACAGAGAGGAAAGAGACAAGGCAGAGATAGCCAAAGTTATGATGTCCTTGTTCCGATACCAATTTTATTACTTTGTCATCCTTTATATCGAAGAAAACTATGCTTGACAAAAACAGAACCTCTAATGCTGTGTGAGAAAGAATATATGGCCTGAAACAGGACAACAGTATATCTTTATGACAGGTCTGAATCATTCAAGCGCCAGTTTGAGTGAAAGAGTGCTTTGAAAATCTGAATATAAAATGAAACAGAATGTGCCATGCTATAAAGGAAGCCTAAGCCACAATGTGCAAATATTCTGGATAGAATGTGTCAATCTGACCTTCTTGGCTTCAGGGATTTTTTCCTTCCATGTTTAGAATGCCCTCCCTCCTCAGCAACTTCAGCTTCCTTTAAGTTCCGGTTAAAATCCTATCTTCTACAAAAAGCCTTTCCTGAACACTTTTAATTCTAATGCCATTAATCTCTTAATCATTTTTTATTTATCCCATATATAAGCTTGTTTGTATTTAATTATTTTTCTATTTTTTCTGCTTTTTTTATTAGATTGAGAACAATTTGAGGGCAGGGATGTATTTTGTTTCTTATTGCATTATCGTCACTAAGGTACTTAAACCTTATTGACTGTTTATTGACTTAAATTAATTCATTTGTAAAATTACTTAATAAGTTTTATCTTTATACAGTGCACTCTGTAGCTGTGGAAGGGGAATAAAGATATTTAGGGCATGATCCTTACCCTCATAAAGTTTACAGTTCAACAGTGGATATAAGCCATATGGATAATTGGACAAGTGTTAATATTAAGCCATCAACCAACCTAGATAATAAAAATACAAGCAAACAGAAGATGAAATAAATCAGTTACCAAGATTTTCTGAGGCAGGATAGTATGATGAATAAAGATCCAGCTTGGCCTAATTTCTAAAATATATAGAGAATTGACTCAAATGTATAAGAATACAAAGCATTGTCCAACTGATAAATGGTGAAAAGATATGAAGAGATAATTTTCAGATGAAAAAATTAAAACCATTTCTAAGCATTTGAAAAAATGTTCTAAATTATTATTGATTGGAAAAATGCAAATTAAGATAAATCTGAGGTATCACCTCTCAGATTGACTAAGATGAAGGAAAAGATAATTATAAATTTTGGAGTGGATATGGGAAAATTGGTGGAATTGTGAACTGATCCAACCATTTTGGAGAGCAATTTGGAACTATGCCCAAAGGACTATCAAACTGTGCATGTCTTTGATCCATCAATGTCTCTATTAGGTCCATATCCCAAAGGAATCATAAAAAGGAAAAAAAAGATCCACATGTACAAAAATGATTGTAGCAGCCCTTTTTGTAGTAGCAAGGAACTAGAAATTGAGTGGATGCCCATCAGTTGGGGAATGACTGAATAAATTATGGTATGTGAATGTTGTAGAATACTATTATTCTATAAGAAATGATCAGCAGGATGATTTTAGAAAGGCCTGGAGAGACTTACATGAAACTGATACTAAGTGAAGTGAGTAGAACCCTCACAGCAGCAAGAAGATTATGTGATGATTAATTCTGAGGGACATGGCTCTTTCCAACAATGAGGTGATTCAGATCAATTCCAATAGACTTTGTCATGGAGAGAAGAATCTGTATCTAGAGAAAGGGGATTGAATGTGGATCATGACATAGTATTTTCACCTTTTTTCTTATTGTTTGCTTGCTTTTTGTTTTCTTTCTTATTTTTTCCCTTTTTCAGATGATTTTTCTTGTGCAACATAATTGTGGAAATATGTATAGAAAAATTGCACATTTTAAATATATATTGGATTACTAGCTATCTAGGGGAGGAGAAGGAAGGGAGAAAATTTTGGAACACATGGTTTGCAAGGGTGAATGTCAAAAACTATCTTTCCATATATTTTGAAAATAAAAAGCTATTATTTAAGAGGGAGGGAGGGAGAGAGAGAGAGAGAGAGAGAGAGAGAGAGAAGGAAAGAGAGAGATTGATTCAACCTAGGAAGACCTGGGTCAAGACTTGCTCCGACATATAGTATGTATGAGGTCCACTTACTCCCTTATGCTTAGGTCATGCTCTAAAACCATGTGTTTCAGAGAAGGTGCTGACCTGCACTGGTGAAAAGAGTTTCCATATCTGGAGTTCCTTATATCAATGAAATCACAGGTCCAATCCTATATGTTAGACACCAGGGACACAAAACCAAAAATGAAATTTTGTCTAACCTCTAGGACTTTCCATGTGTCAGATAAGGTAACACACACACACACACTCAAACACACAATGATTGTTATTAATGCTAATATTTACATATAGTGCCTACTATATGCTAAGCACCGTCCTTGTGCATTTTACAAATATTTCATTGAATCCTACCAACAACTCAATGAAGTAGACGAATGATTTAAGTGACTTGTTCAAGGTCACACAGGTGGTATCTGAAAGTGAATTTGAACTTAAATCTTTCTGACTTCACTGGAGGAGGAGGCAATAGCAGCTGAGGTATGTAGGATAGGTAAGATCTCAGGTCAAAGCTAGTACTTGCATTTAGCTTTGAAGGAAAGGGGTTCTAAGAAGAGGTGGTGAGAAGAGTATATTCTAGAAATAGGGCCAGTCTATACAAAAGGGTCAGAGATGGGAAATAGAATGTCCTGTGTGAAGAACAGGAAAAAAGGACAGAGAGTAATGTATAATAAACCTTGAAATGTGGGTTGGAGTCAGGTTGTATAGCATTTCAAATACCAAACAGAGGTTATATTTGATCTCAGAGATAACAGGAAGCCACTGGAATTTATTTAGTAGGGGAGCAGCCAGATCTGGGCTTTGAGAATATTACTTTGACAACTGTATCTTCATTGGATTGGAAAGGGGAGAGGCTGAGACAGAAAAACCAAGAAGGAGACTATGGCAATCATCTGAGGGAGGTGATGAAACCTGCACTACGGTCATATCCATGTGTAAAAAAGGTGATAGATGTGAAACAGTTTTGAGGAAATAATTCACAAGTCTTGGCCATTGTTAGAATGAATTAAGTGAAGGAGAATGAGGAGCTAAGGATGATTTCAGATCTGCAAACCTGTGTGGCTAGAAAGATAGAAGTACCCTCAACAAAAATAGGAAAATCAGAAGAGAGTTGGAAAAACAATATGGAAAAGGAAAAAAAAAAGAAAAGAAAATTATGCCATTCTATAAGCTTCAATTCTATACTTTCACCTATCAAATCTATAACAAAGATTTCCAAATCTCTATCTTAAACCTAGACTTCTGTTCTGAGCTCCATACATTTTAAATTTAATTCAACAACCATTTATTAAGTACTTATCAAGTACCAATATGAAAAACAAAGACAATTCCTCCTGCCCTCAAGGAGTTTACAATCTAATAGAGGAAGACAACCATTGATCTCCAGCTTTAAACTCTATACATTGCAATCTGCTCTATAATATAAAAATGTCCTTCACAAATTGACTATCTTTGTATCTTTAGTGCTTGAAACAGGACAGCAGACACACTAGATTATATGTATAACAAATTGCTTTGGTTGAGTTAGATTGATCATTGTCCCCTCAACCTGCTTAAATTCTTTCACCTCTTTATTTTTCCTTATTTTGCTCCCCACACTTTTTCGTTTCATAGCCTCACAGATGAACCTAGTTCTCATCATTATTCACTTGAAAATGGTCCATAATTAGTCACTCCATTTCTAGCCTCGCCTTCTAATCTAGCTTTTACACTAATGACAGATTAATCTTTATTAATGATGTGATCATGCCCCTCTTCTGCTCAGAACTCGAAAAGTATAAATTCATTAGTCTACATTCTATCATGCCTTTGTTCATCTTGTTATCCATGTCCAGAATGGCTTCTTCCCACTCTGATCTGCTGAGTCCTTCTTCATTTTTAAGACCTAACTCAAATACCAACTCCTCCATGAAGCATACTGTGATCCTAGATACTCTTCTCTAGGTTTTTGTGATACTGCTCTGTCTTGGTTCTCCTTTTATCTGTCAAATCACTTCTCAGCCTCCTTTGCTAGACCATTATTCACATAATATTTCTCCCCTTCCGCCCCCCCCCAACCACAGATGTTCCTCAAAGTTCTCTTTTTCTCTGTATACAATTTCTTGGTGACTTCCCTTGGATTTAATCACAGTCTTTATGCAAATGACCCATGGATTTATATAACCTGAGTTCCAATCCAGCAGCAGTAGCAGCAAGTGACTATTTTTAAATGGATATTCCATAGACTTTTCACATTCCTTGTCTAAAACAGAATTCATGATTTCCCCTCAAACTTACTCTTCTACTGAGCTTTTTTATCTCTGCCAAGGACATACATGTTCTTGTAGCCTTCAAATTTCACACCCTCTGCATTATTCTTAACTCTTCACAATCACTGCATATATTCAATTATTTGCCAAATCTTAATGCTTCTACTTCTACATCATGTCTTGAATTAATTCCTTTCTCAGTATTCACACAATCATCATCTAAGTTTAGGCCTTTACCACCTTCCATCTGGAATATTGAAATGGTTGCCTAATAGCTCTCCTTGCTTTACACTTCTTCTCACTGCCATCCATCCTCTACACAGCCATCAAAGTGACTTTCCTTAAAGCAAATTTGACCATCTTGCTGCTCTGCTGAACAAATTGTAGTGACTATCAGGATCAAATATAAATTTCTCTTTGTGGCTTTTAAAACTTTTTCAACCTTATCCCAACCCATCTTTCCCTCTTTTTCATACAACAGGCCTCTTCTCTGTTCATCACACACAATACTCAAATTCCTGTCTTCAAGCCTGGCCATCCCCATCATCCATGTAACATATTGTCTCCTCACTTGTATCTCATGGAATCCTTCACCTCTTCAAAATGAAGCTCAGAACTTCACTCTCATCTAAACCAGTCAAAGGAGAACCAAACACATACACACACTCATTTGGGTTTAAAAATATATATATATATATATATATATATATATATATATATATATATATATCACTCAACAGAGAAATAGGAGGAATAGGAGAAAAGGAGGAAAAATTAAGGGATTAGTTCTAAGCAAAACAAATTCTAAGGATATACAAAAATATTTATAGCTTTTCCTTCCAAGTGGCAAAGAATAGGAATCTAAAGAGGTACATAAATGTGATAAAATATTGTGTCAGAGAAATTGGGGAAGACTTGGAAAAATTGATGCAGAGTGAAGTAAACAGAACCAAGAGAACAATTTATAAAATGAAGACAATATTATAAAGACAATTTACTTTGAAAGATTTGAGAACTCTGATCACCATCATAACCCTCCATGAATCCAGAGGGCTAATTATGAAACATGACACTCATCTGTTGTTAGGTGAGTCATAATGTAGAATAAGACACATAGATAGATGGAGATAGATATCTGTATCTATCTGTTATCTTTAACTTTTCTATTTATGTCTGTCTACATATACATACATGCATAGGATATCGCCAATGAGAAAATTTGTTTTGCCTGACCATAAATGTTTACTAACAGGAGCTTTGTTGTTCTTTTGTTCTCAATTTGGGGTTGAGATGGGATGGGAAAGAAAAAAAATTTTTTACTGGAAAAAAAAATTTAAGAAATATGCAGCTCAGGGACTACTACCTACATGAAACTTTCCCCAATCCCTCCAATTCAATCAACAAGGATTTATATATTGCCTACTATATGCCAATTATTGTGATAGGTGCTGAAAATAAAAGTACAAAGAATGATACTAACCCTACTTGCAAGATAACAATCTAATGAGGGAGAAAACAAGTATGCATCAGATATCCACAGCATAAACATACAATTAAACAAATATATATACAAAGCAGTAAAATACACTGTCATTTGGGAAGGAGGATCCTGGTAGTTGGAGAGAGCAGAAAAAGTTTTATGCAGAAGATGATGCTTGAGCTGTATAGTTTACTTTTATATCCCTCCTCCATAGTTAGCATGTTTTCACTGTCTTGTATTTATTCTTTATATTCTTATATATTTTCATGGCATGTAAGCGCCACAAGATCAAGAACTGTTCTGTCTTTTGACTCTGTATCCCCTATGCTCAGCACAATTCCTAGCACCTAGTGGGATCCTAATATAAATGCTGGCTGATTTATTGATCTTGTGAAAGGAAATGATCATGCCTTCTCTGTCCTTAGTACATTAGTGCCTGCTGCTCATGTGCTTATATTGTGTTTTATTTGATTTACAGCAAAGAGGTTTTGCTTATTTTTATGTATAATGGAAACAGCACTTACCTTGGTTTAGAAGAGGAACACAAGTTCAAATCCTAACTCTCCAAGTATTTCATCAGACTAATTGTTTTCCCCTTTTCCCGGCTTCAATTTCCTCATCTGTAAAATGTAAGGCTTGCTATATGAAAGATTATTCCAAATTACTAATAAGAGAAATGCAAATTGAAGCAATTCAGGTTTCACCTGAGACTCAGGAAATTGGCAAGGATGATGATAATGAGAGTAGTCAATATTAGAAAGGTTGTAAAAAGACAGGCACATCAATACACCCTTGGCAGAGCTTCGGATGTCCCAATACCCTAGAAAGCACTTTACAATTACACTAAGAAAGTGACTAAATAGTCCACACCATTTGATTCAGAGCTCCCACTATTAGACCAACTCCAAGGAGGTCAAAGTTCCATAAACATGAAGATATTTATAGCAGAACTTTTTGTAGTTACAAAGAACTGGAAACAACGTAACTATCAACTGAGGTTTACAAAATGTGGTACATGGATGTAATGAAATATTACTTTGCTAAAAGAAACAATGAATAAAATGACAAGAGAAGAAGCATGTTTCCTGTTTCAATGTGAAGTAAACAAAATTAGGACAACAGCATACACAATGACCACACTAATGTATAAAGAAAAATATTAAAACAGAATGCTTGGCCCCCTAAAGAAGGGATATGAAGTGTGAGGAGAGGGGCCTCCAAATGAGGGATATTGCTTATAATGTCAAAATTAGGTGATATATTGGTTGGCTTTGCTGAGTCTTCTTTCTTTTAATTATAATTATAATTAATTGTAAGGGATGGGTCCCTGGGAAAGTAAAAAATATGAGGAGAAACAATAAGAAATGAAAGTGATGTAAAAATGAAAGATATCAATAAAAGTTTAAAATATACATAAAGTATACACTCCAAGGGCATTTCTACTTATAAATCTATGATATTTCTGAATTTTAGCCAGCCTGAAGAAATCTGCAATTATTGAGCAGAGAGGTGGCAGAGGCTAAGCCAATGAACATGAATGAAGTTTAAAATGTTTGGAGTTGGAATAAAGTTTAACATCAGTTAAAAAAAAAAAAAAGTTGATATCCAACATCATACTCGGAAAGAAGAGTTTAAAATGTGGAAAAAGAGGTTTTCAAACAAAATTTTACAACCCCTCTTTATTCAGAATGGAAGAGTTTTATTTTTGTTATTGCTGTTAACAATAACAGATGTTACTAATAAACTAAAACCTTGCTAATTTGAAATGCATGTGACCAGGAAAAAAAAAAGAGGTCTGTGAATGAACAGGATTCAGATTACTTCTATTTTTACTGAAGAAAAACAGGGTATGTAGTTGGCTAGGGCACATCAGTTGCTTTAAATTACATCCTACTTTGAATAAACATATTGAGTTAAACAACTTTTCTATTATCAACATTTTGGAAATATCCAGTTGAAATCAAAGGTAAACACCTGCTCAAAGAGAGCAAGCAGACAAAGGAAAAGCTCTCCAGCAAATCAGGGCACACTACTAAGATGCCAGGCCACTAACAGCTTCTAGGACTGGCACTATGCTGTGGATTCTCAGAGCCCCACCCAAGATGTTTAAGTCTGCTCATATGATTCCAAGACTCCTCGGAGCCAATGCCATATTCTGCCAGGGTTTGGGGACCACTGGACCTAGGGGGAAAGGCCATCTGGCTCATTTGGTATTAAAGATGTCATTAAGAGAAGTCAACATTGTAAAGCTGTTATAGGGCTGAAGCACGATATTTTGTGAGGTCTTTCTACTGGACATCAGCACTGAGTGTCTGGCATTAGCTACACTGCCAACTATTTGCTGAGCGATGTTTCAGTTGTGTGGGGGCGCAGGTCTTCCTTCTCCACTTGCTGCACCCCAGCATTTCCCAAATCTTCTCATTTTCCTTTTCCCCTATTCTCTCTTCTTTACTTCCTTTTCTTCCTCTCTTTCTGTCCTTCTCCTCCTTAATGTTTTTCTTTTCCTAACCTCCCCCTTTTCCTTCTCTTCCTATTCCCCTCCCTTATCAGCGTTTTTCTCCATTTACCCCCTCCTCTTTTGTGTTTCTATTCCTTCTTCTCCCTGCCTCCTCTGCTTCCCTCCTTCGCCTTCCCTATTCTCTTGCTTTCCCGTTCCCCTGCTTTTTTCTTTTCTTTCCCCTTCCTTTTCTTGTCTATTTTCCTCTTCTTCCCTCCCTTCAGAATCTTATTCCGTGCGCGCGCGCTCTCTCTCTCCAGTCCTCCCCGAGGCTTCGGCTCCGAGGTTTGTGGGCGGGGATTTCGGTCCCGCCCCGCTAAGGGGCTGGATCCCCGTTGGGCTGGTCACGCTGCTCCCTCCCTCCCTCCCTCTCTCTCTCTTTTTCTCTCTTCTTCTCTCTCTAGCTCTCTCCCTCCCTCCCTTCCTTCTGCAGGGCCGGGGGTGCGCAGCCCGCGGGGGGAGGGGAAAAGGAGGGGGAAGGAAAGGAAAGGAGAGGGGAGGGGGCGACGTTGTCGCGGGGGCGCCGGGGGAGGCGCGTGGGGGGCGGTGCGGCCCCGCTAGCGGGCCAATCAGCACCGCTATCACATCCATGCAAATATGAGCACAATGGAGCGAGCCCATCACTCGCTCCTGCAAGCAAGCTTGAAACGGGTTGCCGTCTGAGCGATGGCCACTGTGACCAATGAGTTTATGTCTAGGGCCAAGGAAGTCCAATGGCGTAGCCGAGGAGGCGGGCCCGATCCGGGTTAGGGTGTCCTTGCAGGGTGTCTGAGCTAAACTTCACCAAATAATAGCTGTTTGTATTTTGGCTGCTGCAGGAGCCATTTTAGGTAAGTTCTTCTCTTAACTTTTTATTTTCCGCCCCGGTCTCCGCGGGTCGGCCGTGCCCGCCTATCCAAGATCGCACCCCTCAGGTTCAGCCGGTCTGTCCCTATGAATGAAGCCGGGAGGAGCGGGGCTGCGCGGTCGCCGGGGGCCGGGCTGGGGACGGGGGCTGAGAGCTGGGCCGGCCGCGGTGCGAGGGAGCGAAGGAGGCAGCGGGCGACCGGGGAGGGGGAGGGGAAGAAGAGGGGAGGTGGCGGGGGGAGGGGTGTGTGTGGGGGGGGGATGATCCCAGCTGGGCCTCCCTGGGCCCGGCCTGGCCGCGCCGCGCACCCCCTCCCACGTCCGTCAGTCCGTCGGTCCACCCGTCAGTCAGTCTGTGGCCTCACCGAGTCTGTCAAGAGGGTGCGCGCCGCTGTCCTTGGGAACTGGCGCGGGCCCCGGCTGCGCTGCGGGGCAAGACCCTACCCCCTCACACTGACTCCCTTCCGCGTGGGCTCTGAGGCTGGCGGGAAGCGGGGGTGGGGGGTTACCCTCGGGACCCCGGAGAAGTTGTTCCATCCTTCTGCAGTATTGGAGAGGTCGAGCCCCAGGTAATGATGGTTTCCCCCTGCGCTTTCAGGATCCCCAGGCGCTTTCCCTGGATTGTCATCTTCGAGGTCCCGCAGCCGGAGGACCAAGTTCTCCCGCCCCCACCCACCCTTGCTCGCGCCTTGGCTGGGGTTCCTCGCTGCGATGGGGAGCCGTGATTAGGAACCAGTATCCGAGATAACCCAGAGCCAAGTTTCGTGTCCTGTGGGGCTGCATGCTTTTTGAGGTGCGGGGGAGGAGGGTAGAATGGAAAAAATCCGCTCTTCTGGGTTCTTCCTTTGGGTTAAGTTGTAAAGGTGTCACCTCCGAATTTCCCAGGGAATGCATGGTGAATGATTGGCAGGCCCTTGCATTTTTCAAGGTGTTTAGAGGAAATCTCCCTGTTGAGTTTGAATTTTCAGCCATAATTTTGTTTGAACTAATTGGAAAAACATAAGTCGACGCTTAAATGTGTGTATAAAGTCGCAGTTATGATGAATATGACTGGCATTTGTGTACTGCAATATTTAATTAGGCAGTATAATTCACTTGTGAGTTTGTAGGCCTCTGTTCTTTAAATTGGAGCCTGTGGACCATTTGGTCTGGCTAAGCTTTTTGATGAAAGCTGGGCATCCCGAATTTCCATTCCTTAGGGATTCTGTGTGTGTTACCTTGCTCTTGCTCACTTGCCTCTTGGGGGTACTCTGCTCCTCTAATCTCTGCTGCATATTTGTGGAGCTCCAGGACATTGATAATAGCTGGAAAAGAATAGAAAACTTGAAATCAAGAAATTACATATTTTTGGGAAATTTGAAAATTGAGAACATTTCTCTTTTTTTGTGTGCGTATATGTATGTACGTATAGGATAAGTCCTGGACCTGTGTATTATTTTTTTTTTGCTTTGGGGAACTCCTTGGTGAGGGGAATTCCTCTACCAATGATTTTTAGTCTTAACCTTGGGATTTCAGGGGGTTGGTGAATTTGGATGGAATAAGAAAATTTCCTTTTTATTTTTCCTAACTTATAACCGAAAATTAGCATTCCCTTCAACTGTGAATATAGACAACAAACTTTATTCTAAGAAGGGGTCTATAGATTTTACCAGGCTGCCAACCGGGTCCGTGTCTTAAAAAAAAAGGCCCAGTCTGAGAAAGCTTAGAGCACTGAGATGTTACATGACACAGTCAGTTCAGGATCACACAGCCAGTATGTGACTGAGAAGAGACTTGAACTCAGATCTTGGCTCCAAAGACATCTGTCTATGCCAGGTTCTTTCTTTGTATATGGATACCATTCTAACAATCCCCAGTTGGAGAGGCATTTTCATATCACATATGTAGTCCTTTTAAAGTTGGTTCTAATGAACACAATTATATTTCCAGTGAATGATATAGTTCAATAGTATTAACTTCTTTTACCATGTTATATGTTTTCAAAGGTTGTACAAATGGAAAAAGAGCTTAAAAGTCATTCTAAATCAGTTCTCTCATTTTTCAGATGAGGAAACTAAGCTGTAAAGACAGTATTCTTCCCACTATATCATAAATTTGTCTGTATGTGAGAGGCAGATAGAAACAAAGGTTATATTTAAAATCAATGCATGACAGAAGTTAGGCATGAATCTTTATGTTACAATATTATAGCTTGGCTTATCTTAACTGGAGCTTGTAGTGTTAGCTTTGGTACTTGCTTATAATCAAAGGCCTGAATAAAATGTAAAATAACAAAATAAGTTTGAGAAAAGCAGTTTAGTAATACAGATATTATAGGATGATCACCAACCCTCCATTTAAAAAAAAACATCATTATTGATTAATAGCATATTAAAGGCCAGATTTTTTCCCCAAAAGTAAAACCAATTGAATAATTGTTATTGTTGTGACAGTTTCTTTGGTCTCTTCCCCCCAAGCAAATATAGATATTATGAATTTGAAGTTATGCTTAGGTATGGTGCCATCACATCTTATACAATGAATGTATCTCAGAACAATATATTAAATAATGGTATTGCAAGGTGCTTGAATCTAATCACCTTTAATTTTGTTGTTTGGTATTCTATTTTTTAAAAATAATAAAGTAAACCACGGAAGATGTTAAAAAAAAAAAAAAAAAACAGTAGAAGAGAAGAATCCTGACTTAATATTTCTGAATTTCCAGAAAATCTTTGGCAAACTGGATGGGATAATCAAATTTTTCTATTCCTTTAATATCAGTAGAAAGTATTTTTACAAGCACATCAGTCAGTATAGTCTGCTAATAAAAATACTCTTGAGAATTTATCTAGATATGTATGTGACTTATGAACTAGCATCATGTATCTAAACTTATTGATTTATTTTTCTGATAACTACTTTAAATAATATTAACTATCTATAATAATATGTATATTTGTAGAAATCAAATAATTTTTCCCATGTTGTAGATGATCAATTAATAATAGCAAACTTCTAATAATATATATATTATGTTCTCTATATATATGTTCTATAGATCTTGTCTTTGATATATAACAGAGATTTTTATGGGGCATCTGTAGGTGTTTTAAGAAAACATCACTCTATCCCAGAGGTGGTTTGAATTTATGTTAAATAATACTGAAGAAAGGGTTCCACAATCAACGGAAGCTTTAAAGCCAGGAACTTAAGAGTTTTGTGAAAATTATAAAGAGTAAATGTAGGTCTCAAATATCTTGGTAGCATTGGAATTAGGATATTTCTATTGGGAAATACATGGTATCTATAAGTTCTACAGAAGTTTGACAGTATTTTAGAATTCAGAGTATATTTCTATTGGTTTGGAAGGTCTTGGAATCTCTGTTTATAATTCCATTCCTCTATACAGAACTTCAGTTTAATAACATGTTTTGACTTGTACATTGAATTCCAATACAGTCCACATATTTTTTTTGGTCCTAATGAATTATTATTGAAATAAGTGAGGGGCCTATAAAAAAAAAACATTTAGAGATTTTTGACTATGAGATTTTTTGTCTCTTTTAGCTATCTGAATCAAAGGCACATTGGTAGTGCTATAATAATGTACTAAATAATAATATTATAATAGCTTCCATATATAACAGAACTTGAATTCAGTTAAAAGACTATCCTTTTTTTTCTTAGCCAAAAAAGGACTAGAACTTTTTAATAAAGAAGGAAGATTGGAGTAAATCAGATTTCCTTCTACTGGCTTTTTTCGTTTCTTATTTAAAAAGAAGAAAACCCTAAAAATAGTATTTAGAAATTTTAGGAAAACTGACAAGCAATATTTATTTTTAAGTTAATTTTTTATTAAAACAAGTATAAAGCCAAGTAAACAAAAAGTTCTATTTCCAAAATAGAGACACTAATGGATAGTTATTTCAATTTGTAAAAGGTGTTTTCTTAAGAAAATCCTTTTGAGGAGTTAAATAATACAGACAATTTTTAAAATTTCATTTGCTTATAGAATTTGGAGTGAGAAAAGATCTTAGAGGTCATCGTCTTCAGTGTCTTTATTTTCCAGTTGAGCATTCTGAGGTCCCGAGAATAATATTGACCGTCCCAAATTTGACTGCACAGGGATTAAGTAATAGAACTAAGATGAGAATCCAAATCTTCTAAAATCAACTATTTCTACTATACTGTGTTCCCTCAAATTTATGTTGTTTTCTAAATGTCTTCTACTCTGACATATACATACATACATACACACATACATACATATATCTATAGTTTGAAACTTTCTATCCTATAATTTGCACTGGAAACATCCGTGTGTTACTTTTATAGGGTCGTTTGTTGTTTTTACACTAGTTAACTTCTGGCAATTTCTTTCATTTTTTTCCCCAGTATATGTGCCTGTTACAGAGTATGCATTTAATAAATGCTTGTTGATTATTTGACCAAAGTTATTGACTTTTAGAAGTTGCAATTCATCACCACCAATGGGCTTCATGTTTAAAAGGACAGGCTATATGTTTATTATACTCAGTCTCTGTCAACTACTGTGGTTATATTGACCTTTTGTTCCTAGTAAAATATTAAGTCATTTCTTCATAATTCTGGTGTTTTAGAGAAAAGCTTTGTACCAATTTGAAGTAGGCCTCTAGGGTCTTTTCTTAACAGTCTTGTATAGGACTACTCTGTAGTTCTTGTTTCTAGATTTGCTGCTGTTTCTTATTGACTCAGGGCTTGTCTTCACTGGATCCTTCTTTTCTGAGCCATCCCCTGAAACTTATCCCTTTGGTTATAATGGGAGAGTTCTTTCCTATCATTCATGGAGCCTGAAAGGAGAGCTAGGGGAGACTAAGTTAGGATTAGGGAAATATTAGAACAGTCTTGGAAGGATCCCAGGTTCTGGATTGCCTTCTCCTCACTATTGATATGAATGGCAGCAGATATTTCTTGAGCTTTCTTTTTTCCTGAGAGATGAACTAAACTCCCTTGTCCATGTTATACTGAAAGTCACATTAATTTTGTTAATGCTTGATTAAATACTAAGTTTTATTTTGATAATATTTAAGATGATTCTATCGGAAATACTCAATTTTTCTATTCCTTTAATGCCAGTAGAAAATATTTTTTACAAGCACATAAGTCAGTATAGGCTGCTAAATAAAAGTACTCTTGAAAATTTATCTAGATATGTATGTAAGTTCCACTTATAGACTAGATGTATAGTTCTAATTCTGTTTTAACACGGAAATTCTCTCCCCCACCCACCAAGAAAATTATTACACATTTTTATGAGAGTTCAGTTATTTGAATAGCTTAAGCAACTTTTTATAGAACAAAATCCCTGTACAGTAAAGAAATTATGATAATCTCTTGGAGTTGAGGTGGGATTTGACCTATAGTAGTTACAAAAATCTGTTGGTCTTGTCAGTTGAGAAAAAATTATTGGTGAGCAAATTTCTTGTTTGTTATGATGTACACATTGACACATCTGGGCTTGGATTAATTTGGAGCAGGGCATAAGAATATTTGATTCACTTCATACTAGTAAAGAAATATATCTGGGCTGTGTTTGCTTTGGTTTGAGGAAAATCATTATTAGTGTTAGAAATTCATCTAAGGATAGTTCCAAGTTGGTAAGTTGTTTCTAGAGCAGAGGTGTTAGTTTACCAAATTATATTTAACATAATAGATTTATTCATGGAAACTCTTTTAGTTTAAATTTTTTTGGCAGTATTTATATTTTTTGTTGTTGTTGAGGCAATTGGGGTTAAGTGACTTGCCTAGGGTCACAAAGCTAGGAGGTATTTAGTATCTGAGGTCAAATTTGAACTCAAGTCCTCCTGACTTCAGGGCTGGTACTCTATCCACTGCACCATCTAGCTACCCCCTAGTATTTGCTATCTTAAACCCAACTGTGTTGCATTAAAGTTAAGGAGTTCTTCAGTCAACCTGCTTGATTAAGTGAAGTCACCCTAAGGAATTGGATCCATAGTAATAGTTGGGTATATACTGTTTTAAGCAAACCTAATAGGGGATTACTTTAGTTAACTGCTATGTAAGGGAATAAGATATTCTTCTTAATGGAATTTCTGCCAATATTTATTCCTTAAGAGGAAGTGAAAGCAGAAGAAGGAAGTAGAAGAAATTGTTTTTATTTATGGTCTCTTACATACCTATATAATTGTAAGAATGCTTCAAAGGGGAAAAATTTTTTAAATGAGATTTAATATGCCCCTCTCCCTCTTCCCCCCCCCCCCCCAGGAAGTTGGTTCTCCCCCCCCCCCCCCCATAGTTAGAAATAAGAAAAAGACAGGATTTGGAGAATAGACATGTGTATTACCTCAAGATAAAATTTTTAGCTTTCTATATGTTATGATTTATGGATATGCTTCCATGTACATCTATATCTAAAAATGTATTCCCTTTTTTACTTCCACTCCAGAAAAAAAAAATATCAATAAATTTGATTTATGCCTCACAGAGCTTTTTTAAAAAATTATCTAGACCATAGTTCAAAATCATAATCACTATGGGTCTTCTATAGTCAACATGTTTATATGATGACAATAATTATTCTTTTGCTTCTGGCTATAATTAATAGTTCTTTCTCATTGGTGTTACTTAAAAGTTCTGGTAAAGTGTTAGAATTTTTTTTTTCATTGGCAATTCGGAATCAGATAGGTTGCCTCTGGGGTTTTTAATTATCTAAAACAGTTATGGGTCAAAAATCTGTTTAATGGTAAATTTTGTTTTTTCAATAAACCCATTTCATGGATTCTTTTTTTTAACAAATTTAACTTTACAGACTTTCAACATTTTGTGTCATTTGTCATAATAAATGAGTATATTTCTTATGTCAATGAGTTAGTAAACAGAATTTATTAGAAATATATTTTGGTTTATGAACTGGATATGGTGAAATATCATGGGATAAAAAAGCACAACTCCTCATTTAGGAATTTAGAATTTAACATGTACAGAGATTTGATTCCAAAATTATTAGGGATTTTATAATGTTATCTTATCTCCACAGTTGCCATTGCTTCCAAGGAGTTACCAGTATGGGATGCCATAAAAAGTACTGACATAAGCTATACACATAAAAATTTGTCTCTATTTTTTTATATTCACACAGTGATTATATTTTTACCTTCATCTTTACTACTGAAAATTTTTATTTTAGCTGGTCTAATTTTTGGAAGGCAGTTTACAGAAGGATTTCTATTGACATATGCTGCTATATTGTTATTGATGTAGCAGCTATTTTCATTTTTAAAATGTTATATATTAGCATAATAATATTTTAGTTCAGTATAAGAATTTTAGTTTCTCCCAAATTAAATCTTCTTTGTTAACTCTCTGTTTCAGAATTGTAAAACTAGAAGGGACCCTTAGAGATCATCTGATCTGCACCAATTCCCTCATTTTACAATAGACAATAGAAGTGTAAAGTTCTTGTGACTTGCATAAGGTCATACAAGTGGTAAGTGGCAGAGCTGGAAACAGAACCCCAAAAAACTGATATGATCGCACCCAAAATCCTATTTTTTCCTCTACTACTTTTAATGACTACATTTTCTGCCAGATCAAGTCTCTGCCTAAACTTTAGGAGCCATTATGGGTAAACTGTGCATTAGGATCATAACAGATAATTGGGTGTGGAGGAAGGGAGGAGAATATTTGCATCTACTGTCTTGATTAGGGTTTTATGTCCAAAACATGTAGGAAACTAATTCATTATTTTAATATCAAAAGTCAATAAGTCAAAGAATATGAATAAGCAATTCTCAATATAATGGTAAATTCTGTTAACCATAAGAAAGATTATTCGTTATCTTATGTAATAGGAGAAATGCAAATCAAAACAATTCTGAAATTTCCATCTTACATTCAACAAATTGAGATAGATGACAAAACATGGAAATATTTTATGTCAGAAATGCTGAGGAAAGACAGATATGAAAATGCACTGTTGGCAGAGCTATGAATCAAGCTAGCCATTCTAGAAAGCAGTTTGTAATTATGCAGGATAGTGAGTAAAATATTCACACACTTTGACCCAGAGATTCCACTGTGGACCTGTACTCCAAAAAGATCAAAAAGAAAAAGAAAAATCCCAAAGCCCCATATACATGAAGATATTTATATCAGCACTTTTTTGTAGGAGCAGAAAACTAGAAGCATTGTAGATACCCACTAATTGGGGCATGACTAAACTAACTTAGAGCGTATGAATATAATAGAATATTACTGTGCTATAAGAAACCATGAATTTGATGAATATAGAGGAGCATCAAAAGATTTGTTTATATTAATGCAATGTGATGTCAGCAGAATGAAAAAAACTATATGCTTTGGAAAGGTAAGGGCAGCAATCATGGTATGGAAATCCACATTGGATTTGATTGATGTTTGTTTAGATTTTTTTTACCTTCTCTTTTTACCCTCTTTGGGAAAGGAGAAGGGAAATATTAGGAAATGTAATGGATGTAAAAGCAAAAATTTTATATATATATATAGAGAGAGAGAGAGACTGAGAGAGTTTTTTTGTTTTTTTTTTTAAGAGCACTTCCTTTTTGCTCATGTAACCCAAGTTCGGCCTTAACTTCTGATCTATTACCAAGTTACTGATCTATTATCAAGTCACAACTTTTTTTTTTTTTTAACTTTAATTTCTTTTTTTGTCAAATCAGAAGATTGAATTCATTGACTTTGAGGTCCTTTCTAGTTCTTTTTCTTTAAATTTTATTTGCAAATAAAGATCTACCTTATTTCACTCTACTTTTCCTCCCCCACCCTATTGAAAAAGCAAGAAAAATGAAATCTCTATTAATCCATCTAATTCTAGATCCATAATGGCTATGAAATTTTCTAACACCTAATCTTTTGGAACTATTTTCCAAGATATTGTAGAGCATTAATCTCCATCGATGAGTAGCAGAAGCAAAATAAAACAAAAAACAAACCCAACCCACTATTTAATCTTTTTTTATATAAAAATCCAAATCACTATCATGTGAAGGTGTTGTTTAAAAAAAAAACACATTTAACATGTTAATTTAAAACCTGTTTTCAATTTTGTCTTCCTTTGAACTTTCTTTTGCTCTCTTCTGTACATTTGAAAAAAGATTGATGACTTTTTTTTCTTTTTGACATTACCAGACCTTTGCTTTCAAAAAATAAGCATAGTCAGGCAACAAATCATACTGGCCATGTCTGAAAATTTATGTGTCAGTTTGTCATCTTTACCAATCTAATGGATGTCAAGTACAACTAAAGAATTGTTTGATTTGCATTTTAATTTTTAGTTATTTTGAGCATTTTTTTTTTTACATGATTGATGATAATTTGTATGTCTTCTTTTTGAGCATTGCCTGTTCATATTCTTTATTCCATCATGTCTCTGTCAGGAGATAGGAAGAAGTATGCTTCATGATTAATTTTCTGGAGTTATGGTTACCATTGCTTTGATCAGAGTTTAATTCCTTCAAAGTTAGTTTTATTTATAAAATTATAATCATTTGTATAAATTGTTCTTCTGGTTCTGTTGCTCACTTCATTTTATATTAGTTCATGCAAATATATCCCTGATTATGCTGAATCAATTCCTTTTGTCATGTCTTAGTCATATACTATTTTTTCAGTCATTTCCAAATTGATGTATATGTTCTATTGTTTCCAGATCTTTGGGACCATCAAAAATTACTGCTGCTAATATTTTTGCACAAATCAATCCTTTTCCTTTTTCTGCTATTTCTTTTAGAAATATGCCTGGTAGTGGTATCATCGGGTCAATGGGAATGCACAATTCAGTGATTTGGGGGGGTATTTTCATATTCCTTTTGGGAAATTATTCACATCTTCACTAAAACTATATTAATGTGTTTGTTCGATAGTCCGCTCCCAACAATTGTCATTTTCCCTTTTTGTCATCTTTGCAATATGATAAATGTGAAATAGAAATTTTTAATTGTTTTAATTTTTGCATTTTTTTTTTTTGGTAGTGATTTGGAATGTTTTTTCATATGGTTGTTGGTACATGAACAAGAATTGCTTGTTTATCTTTTGACCATTTATCTGTTCAGGAATATTGTTTTTGTTCTTAAATATCTGAATCAGATTCCCATGTGTTTTGCATATAGATTGGGATAGGGATTGGATCTGTGATTTCAATTGTGTAAGGAACTTTCAGATAATGAAAATCCCCTTTTTTGCAATTTATAATTTTAGAGAGTTGCCTAAGTTAAGTGGATTTTCCAGGATCACATAGTATGGAGAAAATTTAGAATTTAAGTATATGTCTTCCTGGTTCTAAGGCCAGTTTTCTATTCATAATTAACATATTTCCTCTCTTGGATGGCAAACCTTTTTCATCTAAACCTACATGGTTTTTTAAAAAATCACTTAACTATTTTCATTCTGATTTTAACTTCACTGATTTTCCTTTTGCAGAAATGTTTCAATTTCTTGTAATCAGAATTGTCTGTTTTATTTCCTGTGACCTCTCTATTCCTTGTTTGCTTTCTCTTCATTATGTCATAGTTATTGCCCCCAAAGTTCTCCTGATTGTCTCCCTTACTAGTTTGTTTTGAATTCCCCACATTTTGATTAGATTAAGATATTAAAGTATTTGGAAAACTATTTACATGAGGAAGTTATTTATCTAATTAGCTGCTGTCATCTTTGTCACCTTGAAAGAGTCCTTTAATTTTTCTCAGTTCTCTCAGTCAGATTTGATGGCCTCTAAGATTTATAGGGGAAGATCTGAGATTAGCCCAGAGAACTGTGGAATAAAAAGAACATTAGAAATGGAGTCTGTCAACCTGGATCTGAATTGTGGTTATGCTACTTATTATTCATGTGCCCTGGAACAAGACATTTAAACTTCTAGTCATTTTACTCATCTGTAAAATGAAATCCAGTTGATCTCTTAGATCTTGTTCAGCACTTTAGAGTTCTTAATATAGTGATTTAGCTATTGTAAAATAAGGATCTGGAATGCCAAGGGGAGGCATTTAAACATGTGACTAAAAGTCAGCAGAAGGCACAAGATATAAGTAGAGGGCTACCAAAGACAAGTTTTACTCACTGTTAGTTCTGTTACTGGAAATCAGTGGATAAAAGATAAAGACACTGGGTGCAAAGGGCTTCTTAGATAAACTTTGTTCATGTGATGCTAATAAACAAGACCTCTCTTCTAACTATAATAAATATAAGGCTTTATGTGCTTACACATTGTAGGTATTTTTACATTCTTAGACGACCTTAAAAATTGATGAAACTTTCATTTCTGACTGTATAAAAAGAATTAAATTGATGATCTTAATGCATCCATTTAGGTTTAATAAATTTGAACCTAGTACCATGAAATTTAACTCATAGAGTATATGGTACACAATCCTGATTTATTAATACTTGTACTGGAAGGCCCAACAGAAGCAAGAGTTGTATGTACCTTTTACCATCAACCTTCCTGTTAATGACCCTTTCCTGTTCTTTCCTACTAGCTGTACTCTGTCTTGAGCACCAACTCTCTTCTGACACTTGGACTCACTTCCCATTTCTAAAGGTTATGGCCTAGGTCTCCATTTTATCTTCTTATTTCCTCTTCAGGCAGACATGGTCACACATAATTGCTTCAATGAACATACAGTGACAAACTATAATTTTAGTAAGGTGGAGAACAATTAGGTTTTATTATCTTCCCTTCTGGATCCCTAAGGCCTTGCCTTTCTATTCTTAAGGACTACTGGACCTTATCTTGTGCCTTGCCTCTAAATCTTAAGTACTATGCATCCTTTTCATGTGCCCTGAGGCTGATCCCTTCTATCTATATTCCTAATGCACAGCACAATATTTGGCACATAGTAAAGTACAAAATAGAATTATTTTTCATTCATTCATGGGGCTGAAAAGCATCTTTAAAAATTATTTTATCACCTTATTCATAAAGACACACCATGTCTGACCTGAAAATATGACCCATTTTAAGAGCTTAAAGCTAATATTAGTTTATTCATAATCTTAATGTATTAGAAAGATGTTCCATAGTTGTGATTCTACTATTTTTTCCTAATTTCAAAACTCTGCTCTTAAGCTCTATTAGACGTAGGGGTTCTCAAACTTTTTAAATAGGGGGCCAGTTCACTGTCCCTCAGACTGTTGGAGGGCCAGACTATGGTAAAAACAAAAACTTTGTTTTGTGGGCCTTTAAATAAAGAAATTTCATAGCCCCTGGGTAAGGGGGATAATCATCCTCAGCTGCTGCATCTGGCCTGCTGGCCGTAGTTTGAGGACCCCTGTTAACAGGACATCTGACAATATTATCTGCTTTAAGAATAATAATAACTAACATAGTATTTTAAGAAAGTACACACCCATATAAATTTTATTTGAGCTTCAAAATGACCTCCTCTTTTAGATTTTAACATCATCTTCATTTTATGGAAGAAGAAATTGAAGTTCAGAGAGTTAGCAACTTTGTTCATGACCATATAGCATGGCATGGAGAGAATTTGAACTTGTCTTCCTGATTTTAGGCTCAGTATTGTCCATTAGTAGATATCCATAGTAGTTGAAGAGATATCACAAAAAAAATCACTGAAATTAAGACTGCCTGCCATATTTGCCTTTGCTTTTCCACTCTGGCCCTGTCCTAGCAACATTGTGTGATCCCAAATGCTGTGGGTCTCTTTAGGTCCCATTCATATCATTGTAGCACATACACAGCCCAATTGTGACACCTAGCATTCTTGACCTTATTTTCTATTGGCTGTAGTTGCTTCCCTTCAGTTTTTCATCTCTGATTCTATCTCCTGCCTGGTAATATGATTCTAACTCCTGATTTAATACTTGATGATTTGGCTTGCTGTTCTTGACCCTAAAGTGAACCCTAATACAGATTAATTCCATCATAGCAGCTTAGCTAGAGGATTTGACAACTTCCTCAACATTTCTTTTTTCTTAATATGCATATACACTTTTTAGGAATTAGAGATTTCGGTTGTCCACTATTGTGCAGGTTTGATTTTTTTTTGATGTGATTCATTCATTTTCTCAGGATCTAAAGAAATACTTATTAAGTTAATGTTGGATTTGCCATTATGAAACTTTTTGAGGAAAGTTTTCTTTTGGAAATATGGAATCTGTTCAACATTCTTAAGTGTCTTACCATTTATGTTTTCTGGTCTTTTTTTTCTAGTGAAGACATTGTGATTGTCTAAGAAATCTATTACTATCTAACTTCATCCCTGTCTCCATGACCCTTTTTCTTGCCAATGCAAATTCTTCCATGTGCACAAGTAATGCCATTCCATACCCCCTTCTCTAGCAAATTGCTCCTTCTGTCTTCATCTTCAGTCTCTCCTTGTCTACTGACTGCTTCCCTACTGACTGCTTCCCTACTGACTACAAATATGTTCATATCTTTTCCATCCTCATAAAACTTAACTTGATCCCATCTATCTCTGTAACTATTCCACACCTCTGGAATCAGTCATTCTACCTTCTTCCCTTTTTTATTTTAACCCTCCATAGCATGGCTTCCAGCTTCATCATTCAATCAAAATTACTTTCTCCAGAATTACTTAGGATCTTTTAATTGTCAAATTTAATGGTCTTTTCTCAATCCTTACCTTTCTTGGCATCTCTGCAGCCTTTGACACTTTATACTCATTCTCTCTAAGTTTTTTGGGAGTCTTCTTTCCTCTGGTTCTTGAACTACTTTTCTTATTATTTCTTCTGAGTCTCCTTTGCTGGCCTTTTGCCAAGTCCTGTTAATTTTACCTATGTAGTAACCTCTCTCTAATATTCTCCCTTTTCTCCACTGACACTACTACCACAGTGGTTCAGACTCTTCACTTCACACCTATACTAATACATTTATCTGCTAGTTAATATTCCTTCTGTAAATCTTTCTCCACTACATTCCATCCTCTACTGAGCTGTCAAATTAATTTTCCTAAAGCTCAAATCTGATCATATTACTTTCCCATTCAAGTGACTTCTAATTACCTTCAGGATCAGATATAAAATCTTATGTTTGGAGTTCAAAGCCCTTTACAACCTTGCCCTTACTACTTTTCCAGTCTTAGACCTTATTCCCCCTCCATATACTTTGAATTCCAGTAATAATAGGTCACCTAGTTGTTTCTTGCACAAGACCCTATCTTGCAATTTGAGGCATTTCCACTGGCTGTTCCCCATTCCTAGAATACTCTCCTCTCCCTCCTCATTTCTGCCTCTTGATTTTTGTGGCTTCTTTTAAGCCCCATTTAAAAACCCATTATTATAAGAAGCCCTTCTTAATGCTAGTCTCTCTTAATGCTATTTTCTTCCTTCTGTTGATTTTTTTTCCAGCTTATCCTCTCTTTAATATCTTGTTTTTACACTATTGTCTCCCCTATTACACTGAGAGCTCCTTGAAAGTAAGGTCTTTTACTTTTCTTTGTATCCTCAGCTTTTAGTACAGTGCCTGGCATAATAAGTTCTAAATATCTTATGAATCTGAACATTTTATGGTATCATCAATGTTCTGGAGTTTATTGTTTAACCTCTCCAAACTCTGAGCTAGAATTATTACTTTCCCTTTGTTTGAAAATTGTTGTCAATGGAAAAAATTACTGGGAGAATGGTTGGTGTGTAGTTTGCTTTATATCCCAAATCTAAAGATTCTGGAGATCAACTTGTTAAGGATCGTAAGAATATGGTATGAAGAAAACCGAGAATAGTGATGAATTTCATTGGAATCTGTACTTAAGAAAATTTTCCATAGCATTTCAAAGTTGAGTGTCCAAGATTTTTAAGAGACTAGAAAAAAAAACTATAGAGAATCTTCTGTTTTTTGATATTTTTCTTGTTTTCAAAATGCTTTGGATGTCTCTGTAAGCACATATAAAAATTCTCTAAGAGTACATTAAAGTTATGTAAGAGATGTTATAACTCCATATGTGCATAGGATCTGATAGCAGGAAATGATTTTTGATGTGTTGTTTAGTTATGTGAAATAGTGTAGTCTAAGGTAAGTCTGAAAAAGTAACTGAGGAACCAAATTCAAATCTGTTCAGCAAATTTTACTTGCCACCTGCGTGCAAGTTGCTGTTCTGAGTTTTGGGGATATAGTTGTGTTATAACTTAAAATCATAGGAGTAGATATTTAGAGTTGGAAGCTATCTAAAATAAGGTAATACAAAGGAGAAAACCGAGGCTCCGGAGGAGGGAAATGATTTTTACACTGTCACAGGGCAGAGAGCTAGATTCAAACCCAGGCTCTCTGATTACAAATTTATCATCATCCAAAAGTTTGTCTTTTATTTGATGGGCCACTTTTATTTTATTTTATTTTATTTTTTATTATAGCTTTTTATTTACAAGATATATGCATGGGTAATTTTTCAGCATTGACCTTTGCAAAACCTCCTTTTCAACTTTTCCTCTCCATTTCCCCACCCCTTCCCCCAGATGGGAGGTAGACCAATACATATTAAATATGTTAAAGTATATGTTAAATACAATATATGTATACATATCCATATAGTTATTTTGCTGCACAAGAAGAATCGGACTTTGAAATAAGGTAAAATTAACCTGAGAAGGAAGTAAAAAATGCAAGCGCATAAAAACAGAGGGACTGGAAATGCTATGTAGTGGTTCACACTCATTTCCCATAGTTCTTTCACTAGGTATAGCTGGTTTTATTCATTATTGAGCAAATGGAACTGATGTGGTTCATCTCATTGTTGAAGAGAGCCACATTCATCAGAATTGATCATCATATAGTATGGTTAATGGTCTCCTGGTCCTGCTCATTTCACTCAGCATCAGTTTATGTAAGTTTCTCCAGACTTTTCTGAAATCTTCCTGCTGGACATTTCTTACAGAACAATAATATTCCATGACATTCATATAAGAAATAGCTTTTAGGATAGGGAGGTGATAGTCGCATCTACTTTGCCATGGACAGACATCATTTAGAGAATTGGTAGCAGAAATTAGTCACTGCTAACCACATATTGACTTAGAAAGCCACAAATTAACATTATATTATATTTTTTTAATCAAATATTTCCAGATTACCTTTTAATCCTCTTGGACTTCAGATCTGTGAGTTTGACATTTCTGATATAGAGTTTTTTTTTAAATTCTGGGCTTCTCGTTTTAAGGACATTGAAAATTTGGATCAACTCCAGAGGAGAGCAAATAGGATGGGAAAAGGGCTTTAGTCCCTTTTTGTTATATAAGGATCAATTAAATGCCTAAATGACTGAAAAATAATTTATTAAAATTTTATTTTGTCAAATCTTTGCTAAGTACCAAAGATACAAATAAAAAATAAAAAAAATGACAAGCAAAAGGACCTGAAAACTATCATGTGGTCAATAGCCATGTGAGATAAACACTCTAAATCTCTAAAAAAACAGAGAGAGAAGTACAAACTAAAACAATTGGCAAGGTTGACCAAAAAGAAAAATGACATTATTGAAGGAATTATCGAAAGATAGACACACTGATGTTAATGGTTAGAGCTATTTTGGAATTATGTTCCTGAAGTCATTAAACTATATGTTTTTGACCCAGCAATATCACTACCAGACTGGTAGTCCAGAGAGATCAGAGAAAGATGAAAAGACCTACTTGTACAAAATTTATAGCAGTTCCTTTTGTAGGAGCCGAGAATTGGAAACTCGGGGTGCCCATCAGTTGATGACTTGGCTATACAAATTGTTATGTGAATGGAATAGAATACTATTGTGCCATAAGAAATTATGAAAGAAATGGTTTCTTCTTTCTCCTGCCCCATTCAATTTTATTTAACTTTTGGTTCTAGATTCTCTTCTGTCTTTTACCTGCCCCCATCTATTCCAGTGAGAAGGCAAGAAACACAGAGTCTATTACTATTTAAAATATGAAGTCACGCAAAACAAATTTCTGCATTAGTCATATCTGAAAAGGAAAACAAAAACAAACAAAAAGGGAAAGAAAGGGGGAAAATGCCTTAGTCTTTACTCTAAATCTATTAATTCTCTAACTTTCGGTGAAGATTATTTTTTATCTTGAGACTTTTAAACTATGGTAGGTCAGTGTATTGATCAGAATTACTTTCACAGTTGATTATGTTTATGTTATTGTTGTTACTATGTAAATTGATCTCTTGGTTCTGCTCACTTTACTTTTATCTGTTTTATAAATCTTCTCACATTTTCTTGAAAGGATAGAAAAGGACAACTTCAATGAAACCTTGTATATACTGAATTCAGGTGAACCATAGAACAGGTTAAGAACTTATAAAGATTTAAGAACTAATATCAACACAGTGCCTAAGTAAAATAAGACTTTATTTTTTAACAAAACTAATTGTTTTGTTTGATGATATATATTTATCACAAGATTTTTTTTTCTTTTTTTTTAATGTGCTTGAATGGGAAACAGAGAAATCTGTTTGTGTTATTTGATCAAAAAAAAAATACGTCAAATTTGGGGAAGAAGACAATTCCTAAGTGCATGAGAATGATAGTATAAGTTCATTAATAAAAATAGTTAAAGTTAGGTGGAGGGACTGGCTTAAAGAAACGATAATTTTGTTTTATTATCTGCCCTATAATTTATCCAAGAAACAAGGATGTCACATAAAATTTAGTAGGTAGAACACTGGATTTGGAATCAGAGACTTGATTCACATTCTGGTCCTACTTCTCACTATCTGTATGATTTTAGAAGTCATTTAATTTCTTTCAGTTTCTTATTCATCAAGATGATTGAACTGTGCTGTATAACTAGTAAGACCACTTCCCAGTTCTACAACTAGGATTTTATGCCCATATATAAAAAAAAAAAAGAATCTATAAAGGAAGAGTCTAAACTGTGTCAACTAATTTTTTCTCCAGTGATCCCCCAGAAAATAATTTTTAAACTTCCTTTGGTAACTTATTTTACTGATAAATAATCTGTATCCTAAAAAAATTCTTTATTATGTATAATCTAAACTGTTTTTATGTAGTTTTTCACCTTGCCACATTATATATTCACAAGGAAGAAACTGAAAACAACTAATTTCTATCTTATAAAAGACCAATGTTATACTTGCAGGTAGTATTTAAATCACTTTATACTTCCCCTTAGGGATAAGAAATAAACTGTTTAGGTTATTTCTAAGAGATTTTTTTTTTTTAATGCCTTTTTATACCATTCTTCTTAAAATTTCATATTACTACTTCCTTGGAAATTCAGGTAAAATGCTGATATAAAGAAATCCACTTGGGAGGGGGGGAAATTATTTATTTTATCATATTGCAATTTTGTCATAACAAATAATGCTTAAAATAGATGAAAACCATCTCCTGGTAATTTTCTTAATTCAGAAATTTTAGTATAATATTAATAATAATGATAATTATGGCATGGTATTTGGCTTGTTGTTCTCCACAGAAGCTTTCCTCCAGAGTTGGAACTTTAAAGCATTCTTTCTTTTAACCATTCCATCACCAGGAATTCTCATATAGTTTAGAAGACCTGTTGGCTCGCCTTTTTTAGAAAAATACCAATTCATTTACTGTTTCTGTAATTACCCAAAATAAATAAACAGCTTTTCTAATTTTCTAATAAAAGCTGTTTATTGTATATGCTAATATTAGAAAATGATAAAAAAGGAAATCTAAGACTACCATGAAACACCCACCATTATTTTATTTTTGATATAAGAATTGATGCTGATGTCATTCCACTATCAACTTCCTCTTCCTTTAGTTGTAATGGTGTTAGACATGTCATTGATTGACTAATGGGATCTGGCTTCTCTCATTTTGTATATAAAGAGCCATGAGTAATGTGCATCATAACTTGAATTTCTGTGAAATTGGCACCTTATTAATTCAACAGTGCTGAGGTGGCTGCTATTTGGGAGACTTAGTGCCGGAAATTAAAAGTAAAAAGACAAAATAGAAACAATCATACCCTTAAAGATCTTATACTCTTGTGATGGTAGTGATGAGGTTTATAACAAAAGTATGGTATCAAAAAATTGAGGAGAAAGAGAACATTAACAATAGGGGGAACCAGGTGGTCTCATAGAAGAGTTGGCATATTCCACCTTTACCCGGAAGGAAGGAAAAGATTCTGAGACGCAGAGTTGAGGTAAGATTATATTCTAGTCATAGGACAAGGAATATATAAAAACCTCGAAGAGAAAGGGAGAGATGGAAAATACAGTTGCAAAACCAGTAGTATAATTTAGTTAAAAAGTTGAAGTTGAAAGAGTAGTGATTTTATTTATTTATTTTTGCTGAGGTAATTGGGGTTAAGTGACTTGCCCAAGGTCACACGGGTAGGAAGTGTGAAGTGTTTGGGGTCAAATTTGAACTCAGATCCTCTTGACTTCAGGGCTGGTACTCTATCCACTGCACCACCTAGCTGCCCCAGGAGTAGTTTTAAAACAAGGTTGGAGGAGCAGAGTCAAGATGATGAAGAGAAACCAAGAAGTTTCCTGACCTTCCTCCAGTTTGCCTTGGAAACAGCATTTAATTAAGCTTCTAAAAGAATTCTGGAGATAAATTGTTTTCTAGCCTATGATAACTTTGAAGGACTTCAGGCAAGATCTGGCTCACTCTTGGGTAAGGGGAATGAAGCCCAGTAGAGGTGGTGTCCAGGCATCCTAGTGGGAGGCTCTTAGCCACAACTGAGAGCAGTAGTGTATATCCTGTGGTTCTGACTCAGCAGGCTAGTTGTGAAGCTCCAGCCCTATGCAGCAGGCAAACTGCCAACATTGAAAACCAGGGCACAACAGGCATGGTTAGACTGGGCAATCCCATAGGTTCTGACACAGACCTCAGATCTCCAATGTAAGATGCTTGGTATAATGCCTCTTATACTGTAGGAGCAGAACTCAACTTTTAAAAGTGAGCAAAAACAAAAAACAAAAAAAGAGTCACAACCATAGAAAGCTACTATGGCAAAAGGGAAGATCAAAACACAAACTCAGAAAAAGACAACAATGTCAAAATGCCTACATGCAAAGCCTCAAAATGGAAGATGAGTTGGTTTCAATCCCAAAATGTCTTCTTGGAAGAAGTCAAAAAGTATTTTAAAAATAAAGACAGAAGTAAAATTGAGAAAAGAAATGAGAGTTATACAAGATAATTATGAGAAAAGAGCAACCTGGAAGCAACAGCACAAAAATTAACTGAAGAACAACAAGTCCTTAAAAAATTAGAATTGAACAAATGGGAAAAGATCCATTGAAGAAAACTTCACCTCTTTTTAAAGTAGAATTGACCAAATGGAAAAGGAAGTACAAAAGCTAATTGAAGAAAATTTCTTAAAAATTAGAATTGGACATTTGGAAGCTAATGATGCCATGTGATATCAAAAAATAAATCAAACAAAATCAGAGGAATGGAAAAAAATAGAAGAAAATGTAAAATAACCTAATTGGAAAAAAACAATTGACCTGGAAAATAGATCCAGGAGATAAAATTTAAGAATTATTGAGCTACCTGAACTCTTTAATTAAAAGAAAAGACCCTGCACAGTATTTTTTTTTAATAGCCTTTTATTTACAGGATATATGCATGGGTAACTTTACAGCATCAACAATTGCCAAACCTCTTGTTCCAATTTTCCACCTCTTACCCCATCCTCCCCCAGATGGCAGGATGACCAGTAGATGTTAAGTACATTAAAATATAAATTAGATACACAATAAGTATACATGACCAAAACGTTATTTTGCTGTACAAAAAGAATCAGACTCTGAAATATTGTACAATTAGCTTGTGAAGGAAATAAAAAAATGCAGGTGGGCATAAATATAGGGATTGGGAATTCAATGTAATGGTTTTTAGTCATCTCCCAGAGTTCTTTCTCTGGGCATAGCTGGCTCAGTTCATCACTGCTCCATTGGAAATGATTTGGTTGATCTCGTTGCTGAGGATGGCCAGGTCCATCAGAACTGGTCATCATATAGTATTGTTGTTGAAGTATATAATGATCTCCTGGTCCTGCTCATTTCACTCAGCATCGGTTCGTGTAAGTCTCTCCAGGCCTTTCTGAAATCATCCTGTTGGCCATTTCTTACAGAACAGTAATATTCCATAATATTCATATACCACAATTTATTCAGCCATTCTCCAACTGATGGACATCCATTCAGTTTCCTGGACAGTATTTTTCAAGACATCATGCAGGAAAACTGCCCTGATATACTAGAACCAGAAGGTAAAATAATAATTGAAAGAATCCACCAGTCACGTTTTGAAAAAGATCCTAAAATAAAAACTCCCAAGGAATATTGTAGTCAAATTCCAAAACTATCAGGAGAAAATACTACAAGGAACCAGAAAGATACAATTCAGACATCAGGGACCCATAATCAGGATTACACAGTATTTAGCAGCTTTTACATTAAGGGCTCCAGAAGGCTTGGAATAAAATAAGAAAAAATAAGAAAATTAAATAAGAAGAGTTTGGATTACAACCAAGAATCAGCTACCCAGCAAAATTGAGCATAATCTTTTTGGGGAAAAAGTAGATATTAACTGAAATAGAGGGCTTTCAAATTTTTCTGATATATAGAGCAGAGCTGAACAGAAATATAAACACCCAAGAGAAGCGTAGAAAGGTAAAGGAGAAGGCAAAAACATTTACAAAGTTAAATTTCCCATACCTACATAGGAAGATGATACTTGTAACTCTTAAAACCTATATCTCTCTTAGAGAAAGGATATGAAAGAATATACTTAGAAGATAAATTAACTTTGATGTGATAATAAAAAGATAAAACCAATTGGGAATTAAAAAAAAAAAAAAAAGGATTGTACTGGGAGAAGAGGAAAGAGAGAAACCAAATGGGGTAAATTATATGAAGAGGCATGAAAAACCTGTTACAATGGAAAAAAGGGAGAGAGGAAGCATTTTGGGGGGCTTGGATTTGGTTCAAGAAGAGAATAACATTCACACTCACTTGGGTAAAGAAATCTCTTAACCTTATAGAGAAGTAGGAAGGAAAATGGAAAAGAAAGAGGGGGAAGGCACTCATAGAAGAAGAGACAGATTGAGGGAGAAAATAGTCAAAAGCAAAACACTGAGGGTGGGACAGTATGAAAAAAAGAGGGAGAAAAGATATAAAATGGAGAAAATAGGAAGGATGAAAATATACAATTGGTAAGCATAATTGTGAATATGAATGAGATGAACTCTTCCATAAATTGGAACTGAGTAGCAGTAGATTTAAATCAGAAAACTACAGTATGTTGTTTACCAAAAACACATTTGAAGCAGAGATACACACAGAGCAAAAGGTAAGGGACTGAAGCAGAATGCAATATGCTTCTGCTAAAGTTTAAAAAAAATAAAAAAGAGGTCACAATCCTGATCTCAAAGCAAAAGATGAAGAGCAAAAGAAAGAAGAAAAATATCTAATTAAAAGAGACAAGAAAGGAAACTATATCTTGCAGGAAGATATCATAGACAATGAAGTAACATCAGTAGCAAGTGATATAACATCCATATGCTTAGAGGTGAAGTTAAGTAAATTATAGGAAGAAATATACAACAAAACTATACTGGTGGAGGATCTCAACCTCCCCCTCTCAGACATAGACAAATCTAATCATAAAATAAGGAAGAAGTTTAAAAGGTAAATAGAATTTTAGGAAAGTTAGATATGATAGATCTCTGGAAAAAATTGAATGGGGATAGAAAGGAATACACATTTTTCTTAGTAATATATGGCATCTTTGCAATCAGAGGTAGAAAGGCAAAAATGTTAAATGCATCCTTTTCAGATCATGATGCAATAAAAAGTTACCAGTGATAAAAAGCCATGGAAAGATAAATCAAAAATGAATTGGAAATCTCATCTCAAAGAATATGTCAAACAACAAATCATAAAAACAATAATTTCATCAAAGAGAATGACAACAATGAGACAACATTTATGAATGCAGCCAAAACAGTACTTAGGCAAAATTTTGCATCTCTAAATGCTCACGTGAATAAAATAGAGAAAGAGAAGATAAATGAATTGAATATGCAATTAAAAAATTAGAAAAAGAACAAATAAAAAACCCTAATTAAATACCAGATTAGTAATTTGAAAATCAAAGGAGAGATAATAAAACTGAAAATAAGAAAACTATCGAACTAATAAGTAAAACTAAGAACTATTTTTATGGGGAGAAAAAAGTAAACTTTTGATTTAAATAAAAAAAGGAAACCAGAATGAATTCATTATCAAAGAAAAGAAAATTAAAATAATTAGGATCTATTTTGTTCAACTGTATACCAATAAATTTGACCATCTGAGTGTAATGGATGCCTATTTATTTAAAAATATAAATTGTCCAGATTAACAGAAAAGGAAATAAAATATCTAAAGCTAGTTTAGAAAAAGAAATTGAACAAGCCATCATGAACTCATTAATAAAAATTTCTAGGACCAGTTGGATTTACAAGTGAATTCTACCAAACATGGCAAGAACAATTAGTTTTACTGCTATGCGCTATTTGAAAAAAATTGAGGAGTCCTACCAAATTTTTTTATGACACAAATATACTGCTGATAACTAAACCCGTGCCAAAACAAAGAAAGAAAGTTACAGACCCATCTCCCTAATGAATATTGATGTAAAAATCTTAAATTAAATATTAAGAGATTATCGCCAGGATAATATACTGTGACCCAATAATATTTATATCAAGAATGGGGGGCTGGTTGAATATTTTGAAAACTATCAGCATAATTGATCATATCAATAACAAAATCAATAGAAATCATGGTTATCTCAATAGATAAAAAAAAAACTTTTGACAAAATATAGAAGTCATTCTTATTAAGAAATACTAAAAGGCAAAAGAATAAATGAAGTTTTCCTTAACATGATAAGAAAAACCATCAACAAGTAGTAACACTCATAAAAAAAAATTCTGAGTTCTAGATTCTCTCCCTCCCTCTCAAATTCCCCCTTCTACTACTATCCCCATTGGCCCTGCCTCAAGAAGATAATCAATTTAATACAGTTTATACATGTAAAGGCATGTAAAATAGCTCCCTAATAGTCATGTTGTAAAAGAAAACATAGGCCTCCCCCCCAAAAAAAAAAAAAAGAACACACACACACACAGGGAAAATTTTTTTAAAGTATGATTGAATCTGTATTCAGAGTCTTTTCTGGGGAAAGATAGCACTTTTTATCACAAATCCTTCAGAACTACTTTGGATTACTGGATTGCTGAGAAGTCATTCATAGTTGATCATTTTACTGTTACTTTGTACACAGTACATTTCACTTTACATGAACTCATGGAAGTTTTCCAGATTTTTCTGAGAGTATCCTGTTCATCATTTCTTACAGCAAAATAGCATTTAATCAAAATTACATACATTTTTAGCCATTCCCCAATTGATGGTTTTCCCCTAGATTTTCAATTCTTTGCCTCCAGAATAGACTTGATATACATATTTTTGCTCATATTGATACTTTTCTCTGTCTGTGTGTGTGTGTGTGTGTGTGTGTGTGTGTGTGTTTAATCCCTTTGGGGAAACATGCCTAATAGTGGTATTTTGATAGATCAAAGAACATGAATGGTTTTGTAGCCCTTTGGACATAGCTTCAAATTGCTACACAGAATGTTTGAATCATTTCACAATTCCAGCAACAGTGCATCAATGTCTCATATTTTCCACATTCTCACCACGATTTGTCATTGCCCTCTGTCCTATAATCAATCCAATAGGTATGAGATAGTACCTCTGAATTGTATTAATTTGCATTTTCCCAATCAATAGTTAAAGCATTTTTTCATATGGCTATAGATATTTTTGATTACTTCATCCAAAAACTTAATATCTTTTGGTCATTTATCAATTAGGGAATAGCTCTTATTTTTATAAATTTGACTCAGTTCTCTATATGTTTGAGAAATGAGGTGTTTATCAGAGAAACTTGCTTCAGATATTTTTTACTATTGCTAATTGCATTCCCCCTTCATATCCTACCTCCCCCCACTCCAGTTTATTCTATGCTCTCCCCTATTTTGTGTTTTGCTTCTGATTACTCCCTCCCTTTTTACACACACACACACACACACTTTCTCTCCTTTCCTGTAGCATCAAGTAAATTTCTATATCCAGTTGAGTGTGTCCAAATAAAATCCTTTTATGATACAGGTGTGGTGCTGATTCCTAAATCAGGAAGAGCCAAAACAGAAAGAAAATTACATACCAATTTCCCTATTGAATATTGATGCAAAAACTTTAGATAAAATATTAGCAAAGAGATTATAGTGATTTAACACCAGGATTACTGCACTATGACCATATGCAACTTCTACCAGGAATGCAGGACTAGTTCCACATTAGGAAAACTATACAGAATTGACCATATTAATAACAAAACCAAAAGAACTAATATGATTATCTCAATAGAAAAAGCTTTTGAAAATTTTTGACAAAATACAGCACCTGTTCCTATTAAAAACACTAGAGAGCATAAGAATAAATGGAACTTTCCTTAAAATGGTAAGTAATATCTTTCTAAAACCATTAGCAAGCATCAGCAAGTAAAGGGAATAAGCTAGAAACTTTCCCAGTAAGATCAGGGTAAAATAAAGATGCCCATCATCAGTATTATTATTATTAAATATTGTACTAAAAATGTTAGCTTTAACAATAGGAGAAGAAAAGGGAATTGAAGGAATTAGAATAAGCAGTGAGGAAGTAAAACTCTTTTCAGGTGATATAATATTATACTTAGAGTCCTAAAGGGTCAACTAAAAAACTAGTAGAAATAACTAATGACTTTAGCAAAGTTGCTGATTATAAATTAAACTCATCAATTATTAGCATTTCTATTATCAACAAAATATAGTAGCGAGAGAGAAATTCTATGTAAAATAATTGTAGAATATAAAGTATTTTGGAGTTTACCTGCCAAGACAAACTCAGGAACTACATGAACACAATTACAAATGATAAAACATAATTACAAAACTTCTCGCACAAAATCAGCACTAAACAATTGGAAAAATATCAATTGTTTATAGGTAGGCCAAGGTACTATAATAAAAATGACAATTTTACTTGAATCAATTTACTTATTCAGTGCTATGCCAATTTACCAAAAATCATTTATAAATCTAGATAAAATGGCAAAATTTATCTAGAAGAACAAAAAGTCAAGAATATCAAGGGAATTAATAAAAATAATTCAAAGGAAGGTGGCCATACCAGATTTAAAACTGTTATAAAGCTGCAATCATTGGAACTATTTGGTACTAGCTAATAGAGTTGTAGATCAGTAGGTACATGAGACAGTGTTAAAGGGCTCTAGTAATCTACTGTTTGATAAACTCACATCTATTTAATAAATCCAGTTTTTTGGATAAGAACTTAATATTTGAGCATAATTGCAGGGAAAACTGGAAAATAGTATGGCAGAAACTAGCTATAGAATAACTAATCATACCAAGATAAGATCAAAATGGGTACATTATTTAGACATGAAGGATGATATAAGCAGATTAGAGGAGCAAGGGATAGTTTACCTGTAAGATCTATGGAGAAAGGAAGAATTAATGACTAAACAACAGGTAGAGAACATTGTGAAATGCAAAAAACATAATTTTGATTACATAAAATTTGAAAGTTTTTGCACAATCAAATGTACCCAAGATTAAAAGAAAAGTAGAAAGCTGAGAAATAAAGGTTTCATTTCTCAGATATAGAGAATTGATTCAAAATTATGAGTACTAGTCATTTCCCAACTGATAAATTGATAAAGAATGTGAAAAGACAGTTTTCAGATGAAGAAATTAAAGCCATTTATACCATGAAAAAATGTCCTAAATCACTATTATTTAGAGAAATGCAAATTACAGTAATTTTGAGGTATCACCTCACCCCTATCAGATGGGTTAATATGGCAGAAAAGGAAATGAAAACTATTGGAGAAGATATGGGAAAATTGGGGCACTGGTGCATTGTTGATGGTATTGTGAACTAATCCAACCATTCTGGAAAGCAGTTTGGAACTGTGCCCAAAGAGCAATCAAATTGCATACCCTTTGATCCAACAATACCAGTACTAAGTCTGTATTCCAAAGGATAATAAAAAAAAGAAAAGGAAAGCTATTCAAAAATATTTATAGCAGCACTTTTTGTAATGGCAATGAACTGGAAATTCAGGATTTTGAGGTTGCCCATCAACTGGAGAAAGGCTGAACAAGCTGTGATATCCTGAATGTAATAGAATAAATATTATTATTTTAAAAGAAACGATGAGCATGCAGATTTCAGAAAAACCTCATGTCTTAGAGACATGAGGCTGAATTAAATTAGTAGAAGCAGAATGTTGTATACACAGTAGCAGCAACATTGGACTGTGATCAATTATGATTGGCTTAGCTCTTCTCAGCGGTAATTATCCAAGTTAATTCCAAAAAATACATGAAGGAAAATGTGTCCACATCCAGAGAAAGGACTCTGAGGTCTGAATGCAGATCAAAGCTTACCATTTATACTTTTTGTTTTCTTTTGTGGCTTTTCCTTTTTTATTTTCTTCTTTTATGATAAAACAAATGTGGAAATACATTTATGTGATTGCATATGTATGATCTTTATCAGAATGCCCTGCCATATTGCCAATTGCCCCACCGTTAGTGAGGTAAAGATAGGAAAAAGGAAAGAAGGAAAAATTTGGAAGTAAAATTTTATAAAATATGAATGCTGAAAACTTTATCTACATTAATTGGAAAAAACAAGATAACTACTTTAAAAATAAATAAAATTGGCTGGGATGGCAGATGAGAGTCAAATTGTGGAGGACCTAAGATATTTAATTTAGAAGTTTATATTTTATTCTAGAAGTAATGGAGAATCAGAGCAAAATAGATTACTTTGCTGTTTGTCCAAAGGATGGATTAGAGAAAAGAAACCAAGAGAGAAACCAATTAAAAAAGCTGTTACACTGATCCAGGGGACAGTTGCTTAAAACTTAGACTGGAATGTTGGCTCTGTGAGAAGAGGTGATTGATTGGAAGGATGTCGGGATTCTTCTTGCCTTTTCCTAACATTCTAAACTCTCAATGGAGCCCTTGGGCTTTCTTCCCAAATGTCATCCGTCATGACAGGATCAACCTCTCTTCTTTTTTGATCATACACATCATTTACACTTAGTCCTTCAAAGCTCTTTTTTTGATATGTGGTACAGTGTGCTAACAACTACCTTTTGTCACTCCATTGTCTTCTATGTAACGTTAGTTTTTTTTTTTTCTTTTTTTATTATAGCTTTTTATTTACAAGATATATGCATGGGTAATTTTTCAGCATTGACAGTTGCAAAACCTTTTGTTCCAACTTTTCCCCTCCTTCCCTCCACATCCTTCCCAGATGGCAGGTTGACCAATACATGTTAAATATGTTCAAGTGTAAGTTAAATACAATATATGTATACATGTCCATATAGTCATTTTTCTGTACAAAAAGAATCGGACTTTGAAATAGTGTACTATTAGCCTGTGAAGGAAATCAAAAATACAAGTGGACAAAAATAGAGGGATTAAGAATTCTATGTAGTGGTTCATACTCATCTCCCAGAGTTCTTTCCCTGGGTGTAGCTGGTTCAATTCATTACTGCTCTATTGGAACTGATTTGTTTCACCTCATTGTTGAAGAGGGCCATGTCCATCAAAATTGACCATCATGTGACTTTCATTTTCAATTCTAAAAAGATTGTTGTATTATTACAAACACTGAAAGAATACTAGTGTTAAAAAGATGTGTCATTCATTGAAAATGAGGTATTGTTTCCTGGATTCTGTGTAGACTGTGTTTTTTCCCCCATCTAGTCTGTCTTGGATCCACCTTATTATCCATCTGTGGTACCTCATTCAGCTCTAAGGTACTAATTAGCAAAATCAATGGGCTCACCATTAGAGTGAATGTTATAGTTTGAACAAGAGTATTTTTCTCTGGTTCATTTTCACAATGTTAATTTCCAGAATTGCACAGAGATTTGAGATGTGATGAACCCATGGCCATTTTTGATTTTCATGTATTAGGTCTGTACTTTTAAAATGGGTTACTTATCTACTCTTCAGACCTTGAATCATCTATTGTCACTTCACCAACTTTTAAGCCTTGAATCCTAGGGTTCTTTCTCCACTGTCTTAGGAATTTTGTTTATTTTAAAACAGAAATATTTCAACTAAGACATTCTATTTACCACTTACCACTTAATAAGGGGAAAAAATAAAACTTTTAACTACAATTTCTCTAGTTCCTAAAGGATTTTCCTTCTTAAGTTTTATGGGTTTTTATAATTTACAGCTTTTTATTTCCCAGAAAAGTCTGGTTTTTTTTCCTCTGTAGAATTTTGATTGCTTCTAGTTTTTAAGTTGTTTGCTTTCTGGTACAAAATGATAACTTGGTGGTACAATTTCCTTCTTTGAGAAACAGACCTTGAAAGAGATAAGTGATTCATCTTAATGATTCTAGTACCTTGTAAACAAAACAAACAAACAAAAAACCATAAAAATTACCTTGGGAAGGAAAAAATACCGTATCTTTAGTCTTTGAGTTATTTTCAATGTAAAACAATAAAATGTAAGCCCCTTTAGATCAGGAGCTATTACTTTAGCTTCAATACTTATCGTAGTGGCATATGGCAATTAATAAGAGCTTGTTCATTGATTGTATAGACATTCAAAGCTTACTTATGTCATATCTAGTTTACAATTTATCACTTGATCACAACCTTATCTTGTATTTTGTTTCATGTATATAAGTTTTGTCTCCTCCAACAGAATTATAAGGCTAAGAACTATATTGACTGAATGACTATGCCATTTTAGAGAACCTACTGGGCTTTGTCTTTTGATTATTCAAAATTAAGTGCTTATTAACTTAGAACTTTTAACTCCTTTGAAATTTTTAGCAGAAACATCTGCATTCTGCTTATGGCTCTCTGTTATTGGTTCTTTCTTCTTTGGCATTTTGAAATCCTCTATCTTTCTTTATACTTAGTCCGTTGGAATATTTCATTTTCTTTGTTTCAAAGATTAAGTGGCTATTTAACTACTATTTATGTACAATTTTAATACACAATCTGAAGATCCATTTACTTTTTTATACTAAGCTCAAATGGCAAGAACATAATGTTTATAAGGTTGTATTTTGAATACTTTTAAGTTGGGTAGTAACTATTAGAGCTTACATTCTTTTGGTATATAGCATTTGAGAATGCAGGTTACCCATGCCATCATAATAGGTAGGTATCAGAATAGAACTTTGTTGTAGAGCATTATCTGAGCTCTTTTCTACTTCTTCAGTGACAGTAGCAGAATAGGCTGAAAGTAAGGTAGAAAGTGCTAAGGACAGTGTTACTTTTATGTCTTGTACAAACATTAATTTTAATTTTGGTACTGTAAGTGTAAAATCTTTGTTTAATGATCAGTGAGTTTTTATAGATAACAGGGATCACTGAATCATATCAGTGTTATAATTCTTGCTCTAACTAAAAACATAAGCAAGAAATCACATAAGAGAAATGCAAGAAATGTATACTCTGAAAAGTAGGTAGGCCAAAGGTATTGTGAGATTAAGGGATAATAATAATTGAGCGACCAAGTATTGAACTAATAATAATTTTAAAGTTCTAAAACAGGGCTTCTTAACTTGGGATCCATAGATCTGGCAATGAAGAGGCAGTGAAGTGGTACAATGTTTTGAATATTGGGCCTGGAGTTAGGAAAATCTAAATTCCTGGGCAAATCACTTAACCTCAGTTTCTTCAATTGCAAAAAATATAATATTAGCATCTATGTTATTGTGAGAGTCAAATCTTAGGCTTGATTCCTTTATATCTTTATATATTATATATATTTATATATTATATATTTATTATATATATTTATATATTCTTTATATCTTATTCCTTTCCCTTCTTTCTTTCCTTGTCCATGTGTCACCAGAGGGTCCATGGATAGATTTCTGGGGGTACATGAACTGAGATGGAAAATGATCTTTATTTTTTACTAATCTCTAATTGAAATTTAGCATATCTTTCTATTATGAATATAAAAAGAGCAAACATGCTTAGAAGGGATTGATAGATTTCACCAGATGCCAAAGGGGTCCATGACTCAAAAAATCTAGAGAAGACATTTAGCTCATTGGGTAAGTTGTTGGGTGGTGTTTTTTTTTTTTCTTTGTTTTTGTTGTTTTTATGGAGACTTTGTGAAAGAACACAGAAAGAGGTGAATCGCTCAAAATGAGAAAATGTAAAAGAGTTGGAATCTTTCCAGTTGAGCATTGTCACTGAGATTGTATGTTCATTGAAATATTATATAAATGTTAATTTATCTCTATATCTGTGATGTTATTAACATAGACACTTCCTTCAGGTGAATACAACATAGCCCCTGTGTGCTATCTCTTCACATAAGACTCTTTTTGTCTGTTCTTAATGGGGAGTCCACCTAACATGTTAATTCTAGCTTTTTTGATATTGTATGGATACAAGTGGAGTACATGAATTTTTCCTTTCATTATAGGACTAGCATATTTCTTTTCCAATTAAAAAGCTTTGATGATATCTTTAATTACACTTATATGTAATTCTGTAGTAATTTGCTGCAGTCATCTAATGCAGTGTACATTTCCTTTAGTTTTGAGTGGTAGGAACTTTTATTTTTCAAAGATTGGTATTCCATGACTCATAGCCATTTAGCTTTACTAAAAGAATATTGATATTCAAGAGATGGTCCTTTATTTCAGGGAGAAGTTTGAGATCATTAAAAGCACTTGTGAAGCATGATAAATGTGGAAATATGTTTAGAAGAATTGCATATATTTAACCTATATTGGATTACTTGCTGTGTAGGAGAATTGGGGAGAGAGGGAGAAAAATTTGGAACATATGGTCTTTCAAAGGTGAATGTTGAAAACTATCTTTGCATGTATTTTGAAAAATAAAAAGCTATTGCCTTTTTTTAAGGTTAAAAAAAAAGATTTTGAATTCTAAATTTTTCTCCCTTCTCTTCCCTCTTCTGGAGATGGTAGATAGGCAATTTCATGTCATTTATGCATATGTTCACTTCCTTTTGTTCAATTCTGAAACCTGCTCATTGTCCAGATTTAGTACCTGTCCAAAATAAAAGTACTAGTTCTATTACTGTCAATACAACATATCATAATCTAGACTGTAGATGTTCTTCATCTGTTTGGTATTCTAAATAGTTAGATATTTTTATTTCTTTTGATTGCTTTGGATTTTATTTAGGAAGCTCTGCATTACTCCAGAATTTTATGCAATCAACACAATCCTGAGTACCTTACCAATTTCTTTTCTATTTAATCTCTTGTAATGACAAATAACTTTTTTTTTCCCATTTCATTTGTGGAAAGGAAAGTTAATTTTTACAATTTTTAATTAAAAGGGTTTTTTTTTTGATTAAAGCTTTTTATTTTCAAAAAATATGCATAATTTTCAACATTCACTTTTGCAAAAACCTTGTGTTCCAAAATTTTTTTCCTTCCCTTCCCACCACCTCCTCCCCTATATAGCAAGTAATCCAATATGTTAAATATGTACATTCATCTATGCATATTTCCACAATTACCATGTTGGCAAATAACTTTTTAAAGAGATTTGGCTTCATTCTCTTAATTCACAATCTAAATAAACAAGTAGAATTTTTATTAAGGAAGTAGTTAATGTTTATTATAGTTAACATATTAATTGTAGGTCAAATTAACCTTTGTTTGGATTTTAAGAAGCAAAGCAGTAGGAAATATGGGACATGACTATAGGTATCTATACTATGACTGTCAATATAAATTGAGGGATATACCAGAAAACTATTTTTATCATTTTGTTTGCTCTTGTGGATCATTTCTGCAATGACTCCAAATGGAGGAGAGATTCACCATAGATGATAAGGCTGCCAGATGCATTTATTTGTGGATGACATAGTGTTGATTACATCAACATGTAAATATTAAAAGAGTCTCCTCAGTAAGGTCTGTGGCTACTAAAAAGAGGCTTCATAATCCACAAGGAAAAGTCAGATGCACAAACATACTTACTGATCAAATTATATACAGTTGGATGGGTAGACCATTGATCATATGTAGCTTGGACAAGCACTATATATATAGATAAACAAATTGCTGGGCCCAGAATTTAGTAGTGTAGGCAATAGAAGAGACTAAACTGCATTTAGGAAATGACAACATTTTTAGTGATCTCATACTGCTTATTTTTTTCTGTTCTAGCTGAAAAAAACTTTGTTTTTAAAAAATTTTTAATAATATTTTTCCAAATACATGCAAAGATAGTCAACTTTGCAAAACTTTGTTCAGCCCACTTTGTAACACTAAAATTCATCTTTTTAATAACTATTCTTCCAATTATGTTGTAAGGCTTCCACGTATAGAGCACCACAATCTTCAAAGAATTCATCTTCATTTCCAATTTGTTACCAAGCACTGTCAACTCTGCCTGCATAAAATTTCTTGCCTATTCTCCTTTCCTTTCCCTTCCTTGATTCTGTCACTGTCTTGCTGTAGGCTTTCATGTCTTCACAGTGGGATAGAAACCTGCTGCCTGCCTCAAGTTTCTCCTCTCTAGTCCACCTTCTGTTCAGCCACCAGATTTGATTTTTCTTAAGCATAGGTCTAACCATGTTACCCTTTCTTTTCCCCCAATAAACTCCAATGATTATCATTTCCAATATCTAATATAAAATCTTCTGAGGTTCAATCATTTGTAATCTGGCCTCCCACCTCTACCTTTACAGTCTTGAATTTTACACCCATGTTACATACTCTCCTGACTCAATGATTGCAGCCTCTTTGTCATTTCTTGTACAAGACATTTTATCTCCCAACTGCAGACACTTTCATTGGCTATCTCCCACACCTGGAATGCTCTTCTTTTTCATTCTCAGATCTTGGCTTTTCTCAAGTCCCGCCCTGATTGAATCTTACCTTCTATAGGAAAGTTTTCCAAACCTCTCTTACTTCTAATGCCTTCTCATTTTTTATTATTTCCTATTTATATAGCCTGTTTATGAATTGTTGGTTGCATGTAAACTCTTCTATTAGATTGTGAGCTCTTTAAGTTAAAATCTGGCCTCAAACATTTACTTTTCATTGTATTCCCAGCACTTAGCACAGTGACTGATACATAGTATCAGTCTAATACACATTTATTGACTGACTATGTTACATTCTGGTTAGGACTCTGTGACTCTACCCTCAGAGGTGAACTATTGTAACTGAGATAACCTTGATTTATAGAGTCTGAAAGTGCTTTTCCTTTAAGGGGTCTCTTCTGGATTCTAAAATCTGTTTTTTGATCTCTTGGCTTATCCTTTGATGTGAGAGAACTATCATTTCCCTCTGCTTGTAGTTATGGATGAGCGGAATTCCAGTTGTCACTGCAGATAGTGCATCAAAGAGAATTCTTTACAGTGTAGTTTCAATTCAATCACCAAGCATTTATTAACTGTGGAAAGTATTGGGCATACAGAGGACAAAAGTGAAATAAAACTTGCCCCAAAGCAGTTCACAGTTTTTCCAAAATCTTATTGTTGACATGTATACTATCACTTGCCATACCCAATATAGAATAGTGGTTGGAACAATTATGTTCTTTCTTCACAGACATCCAAATGCCCCAATTTTAGGGCATTTATTTAAATTAGAGGAAGTATAGGTGGTATGCAGCACCAAAGAAAAAACAATCATTCTCAACCTCTACACTGAAAATCATAGATAATCTCATCTTCTTGTCTTAAAGAAGTTGAAGAGAAGGAAACAAACTTTTTGTACAGGATCATACTATATTATCCTGTTTTATTTTTAACTATTTCTGCTCAGTTTGGAGGATTTGTATTTTTTTAATGTAAGACTGTAATGTTCTTGGTGGTTTTCTGGAGGTCTTGGAAGCAGTCTTCATTTCAGTTGAGTAATCACCACGAGAATAGCTAGGTGTTAAAGTCCAAATCCTTTATTATCTCCTTCACAGTCTAGTTTCCTTACCTGGGGCCTGGGCTAGCTTTCTTAGAGGCCTTCTGGAGTCTTGGTTTCAGTGGAGAAGCAAAGGTGGAGAGCCTGCCACCAAGGCTATGTGAGATGGAGTGAATGAATCTGGCTCTAAGTCTGAGGGCTTGTGCTTCAGCCTCCAGTCACCACAAAGGTGGATGAGGGAATGAATCTATCTCTGCATCCTTCAGAACCCTAGGAGACCCAACAGGAGCCTGACTAAAGATGGAATAAGTCTCATCCAGTCCTTGCTGGATGTTATATACTCTATTATAATTACATTATCATAGGTGTGAATCTTGTGGAACTATATTAGGTAGTAAGTACATGTACAGAACTAGAAAACGATTAATTGCCATACTAAACTACAAAACCATTGTCTTATTAATTCCATTTAATTGGCATCTTGTAAGAATCCTTGTTTTAAGTACAAGAGTTCTGGCCCATAATATAAGACTCTTGAAAATATTTTAAAATCTATCATCAGTATATATATACACATACACACATATTATATTATGTTTTATATTATAATGTGTGTGTGTGTGTATATATATAAAAGCCCTTTTTGGTTGGTCCTTTTGCTGTCCTTAGAGGTCCTTTGCTAGTTACATCAAGTAATTCAGTGTTATTATCATCAAAATGTATCTTAAGTATGAAAGAGACTGAAGTTGTGACTTCATTACTGAAGGGAATTCCCTGGATGAGGAATCTACTTGTGTTACTGCAGGAAAAACTTCTCTGTAGCTTAAATGTCTTTACAGAATTTTCTAAAGCACTGAGAGGTTAAGTTATTAGTAAAACAGGTAGTGTGAAGGATGGAGCTTGAAGACCATTTTCTGATTCTAAGGCCAACTGTGTTTATACTCTGCCATACTGTCTTTCATCTTATGTTATAGGTATTGTATGAAAATGATGCTTCAAAAATGATGCACCATAATCTCATAGATGAGAGGCAGAACTGATGAGAATCAGGTATAGTGTAAAATGTATTTTCATCATTTAGTATTATTACTAGTAAATAGGCAGCATCTGTTAGAGCAGCTTGTCTTAGCCTAGAAGACCCAGATTATTCACAGATTGGGTTTTAATTGTAGGCAAGTCATTTAATCTTTTGGTGTCCCAGGAAACTAAAAATTAGAAGGCATGAATCTGCATTGTTAGAGGAAGTTTGTCATTTGTGAATTCTTTCAAATCAGAGATCCATTTAAAAAAAAAAAAGCTATTGGAAAAAAATCTAGGATGAGTTATCCCTAGACCTAAGTTCTACTCCCATCTTTCTATAAATAGAAACTGATTCTGTACTTCAGTCTTCTCATTATTAACTCAGGGATGATGCCTACTTTATAAGTCTAAGAAAAGATTAAGGTTTTCTTTAAGAATCATTTTAAGTTGTCATACCATTATTATTAGTCTGTGTATAGTAGACTTTAAGATTTAACCCCTTAACTTTTAAGTTCATATATATTATAGTTCCTACTTGTCTATACAGCCTGGCCAATTGCTCTTCTTCATAAACTGCTTAAACCAATCAAACTGGATTGCTAGTCCTTTTTTCAAACTAGAGTCTTCATCTCCTACCTCTATAAATGCCTGCAAGCCTCCTTCTGTACCTCCTTAGAACTTTCCTTAAACTGGAGTTTCTGGGAGGAACCAGCTAATCAGAAAAGGTGGTTCATGCACTCTCCATTTTTGCTTCTTAGAGTCCTTATTTTTCTTTAAAAATCTGTTTCTTCCACGAAACTTTTTGGATCCTCCAGATGGGGTGTGTGTGTGTGTGTGTGTGTGTGTGTGTGTGTGTGTGTGTGTGTGTGTAGAGAAAGGTATTCCCTTACTACAATATGCAAAATTTCTTGAAGCAAGGACTGCTTCCATGTTTTTTTTATTGTTAATGTCTGTCACAGTACTTTGTACATAGTAGATCCTTCAGAGATATTTTTAAGATTTAAATTCTTTACCACTCCTAGTTCTACTCTTTTTTTTTTTTTTTTTTTTGTTATCATTAAGTGTAATATAGTATAGTGTAATGAATACTAAACAGGAATCAGGAGATCTAGTCTTTAGTCCCAGCTAGAAGTCAAATTCAAACTCTGGATGGATCTCGTAGGAACATAGAAGGTCAGAGAAGATCTTAGAAGTCATTCTACCACTGAGGAAACTAAGATCCAGAGTAATGAAATGATATAATTTCTTCATCTTTTAAATTGGAAATTGGTCTGGACTGCAGATGTTTATTGTTGTCTCAGATTCTGTTTAACTATTACTTTTAGGCCCTGTGAATTATACCAGAGCAGCAGAATCACTGCTTTTGCAAGTTGGAAGGGACCTTAATTACTATCTAGCCCAGTTCATGCCAAAAGAAGTGAGACATGGTTTTTGTCCTTGAGTTATGCTTAAGCTATGGACAACATAAACATATAAAGAAAAAACACAAATAAGTTAATGATTAATGATAACACATGCAAACATGTATTACATTCCTCCTTAGGCTTCCCTCCTAACTCTAGACTTGGTTCAACATGTCTTGTCACTCTGAAAATTCCCTCAACTCCTGGTGTTTTTATGCTGAAAGTACGCTTTGTCCTTGCAGAGTATACATCTTTCCTTTGACTGTTTACTCCTAGAAACTCCCATTTTAAGGAAAACATTGAGGGCAACTGTGCCTTGATTCCTCTCTCAACTTCACTCATGGACTTCCTCTACCATGCACTTGCATGAGTGGGTATCTTTTCTATCCTTTTCAAGATTTTAGCTTTCTTTTATGTGTTGTTTTGACCCTCTTATAATTAGGGCAGGGGCTTTCTTACAGTATTTATATTATCAGGGCTTAATTTGGTTCTAGGCACATAGTAAAACAATTAGTGTTTGCTGACTTGGCTGTTAAGAAAATTAACCCAAAGGATGAAACATGGGTAGGAAATAGTAAAAGAAATCATTTTGGAAAAGTGGTACATTTAATTGAATCTTGAAGGAAGTGATGAATGATGAAGTTAAAACTTAGAAAAAATAATGACTTATTTTAGAGGCAGGATTTGATGCCAACTTTCTCTACACTTCCAAGTCTACCGATTTACCTTTCTCTCCAAGTATTAGAGCTAGCTAGAAGTAAAATGAGATTTTCCATGAGATATTGGTTTCTCCTTTGCAGAAGTCTTCAAGCAAAAGCTAGATAATCACTTTTCAGCTATGTTCTAATTAATTGTTGTTTGGATATAGTTAAAAGATCTTGAGATTTTTGAACTACCCATCTCCCCTTCCTCTCCACAATCCTATGGATTGGTCATAAATGAGGGAAAGGCATTTCAGACAGGGTTAAACAGTATGAGCAGAGCTATTAAAGCAGAAACTAGCAAAGATATACTTAAGATTCATTAAGAAAATAAGCTTTTATTGGATTGGAAGAACAAAAACATATGAAGTTAGGGCTTAGGACACAGCCTTGGGAAATACTTACAGTCAAAGGATATAATGTAAATAATGAGCTTCCTAGAAACTGAGGAGAAATCAGATGGTTAGGAAGAAAATCAGGAAAGAGCAACATCACAAAAAGCTGGAGGGGGAGAGGATCCTGAAGGACAAGTTGGTCACCAGTGTCAGATGAAGTGGATAGGTCAGGGAAATTTTGGATGAGAAAAGACCCATTTGGTAACTTTGGGAAGAGTGGCTTCATTTGAATGATGGGATTAGAACCAGATTGTGAAGTGCTGAATAGTGAGAGGAGAAAATAACAATAAATAATTGAGACAAATTTTTAGAGGAGTTGGCTTGAAAAAGCAAGGAGAGCAACTCAGCTCTCCAACCTACCTTTCTATCTTTGTTGGACTTTATTCTCCCTCTTATCCTCTATGATTCAGCAAAACTGGCCTCTCTTTGTTTCTTATACAAGGCATTCCATCTCTTGTCTGTGTGCCTATTCCCATTTTATAGATGAGCCTTATAAAAATTAGATGATTTGTTTGTATTAGAAGCAAGATTTGATACCGATTCCTAACTTACTGATCTTTTTTCCAAGTCTACTGACACAGATGCCTCTCCAAATGCTCTTTCCTAAGGTATTAAGTTTCTCCTTGCTAGAGGTCTTCATGCAAACTCTAGCTAACCACTTTTCAGCTATGTTGTAGTGGTGAATCTTGTTTGGGGCTAGACTAGGATTGTCTCTAAGATCTGTTCCCACTTTGAAATTCCGTGAGTATTTCAGCAACCCATTGTTCCTCTCCCTCCATATGTAATGTGTATGTAATGTGGTGAAGTTCAAAGTGGCCCATTTTTCTACCCATTGCCCATAAAGTTGGATTTATATCCTATAAATTAGGAAATCTGCTATTACTCTTTTTTGCCACTAGATGACACCCCTGTGTCTTAAGTAAATGAATTTTTGTACTGAAGAGGGAGAGAAGTATTGGAAATGAAGGAATGAACAAATTATTGATGAAAAGTTCTTTTTCACTGCATGTTGGCAATCAGATGAGCAAAATAGAAAAAAGAGAGAACTCTTTGTACTTCTAACAGTTTTACTTCATGAAAGATGATTAAGAAGTTTCCCACGATTTTATTACTTTGAATGAATTAGAGAATCATATTTAGTTGGTGCTTAGTTTAGAAGATTGGTCCTATAAGGGGGTGTATTTTATGGTTGTGAGCAAATCTCAAAGGAAACTATTGACAATCTTCAGGAATCTGCTTACTCAAGCAAGTTCTGAGTGCTTGAGCAGATATGGTTTCTCCTTTGCTCCTTCTTCCTTCCCTCCCAGAAACTCAACCACCACAACAAAACTAGTGTGTAAGTGTTGGGGTGGTGAACAGTGGAGAGAATGTGCCTTTCAATGCTCTAACAGGCCACACCATTGTCACACTTTAGTATCCTCTATGCTTACCCAATTCTTGGCTTGGTTCTAGATCTTTGATCTTTGCTCTAGAACAGTCATTGCTTTTTAATTTGCTACCACCACTACTTCTGCTATCATCACTCCAGGTATCTTGAAAATGCAGAAGCAGAAGCACTTGTGAGAGAGATGTTGTATCCAAGTTTTCATCATAGAATCTTAAAATAGAAAAACTCCTAGCAAAATCTTCATTCCATGTTTTTTCTATCTATGAATAATCCCATAGTTTCATTTGGGTGAAACTGGAAGATCTTAAATTCCTTTCATTCTTGTGGTGACCATACTTTTATATTATTTTTCATATTGGCCCTAGAGTAGTTGTGACATTCCAGACATCACTAGAAAAATTAGTTTTTAAGGTGGAGTCAAAAAGCAAAATATTTATTGCTGTTTTTGAACCAGTGTTCGTTTCTACTTGTGATAATTTTGTTTCCCACAGTTTTGGATTAGATAAATTGTTCTCTTTTGGGTATGAAAGTTGTCTCCCTGAAATTATCACCAAGCTATCAAATCACTTCACTTTTTTGTGCCACAGTTTTTTCATCTTTAAGATGAAGGAGTTGATGACCTCCAACATTCCTTCCAGCTCTAATTCTGTGATCCTCCTATCCTAGGGATTTGCCATGAAGTACTTAGAGGTTGTAAATTATTTCCCCTGATGTGATATGAAATTTGAAACCCGGACTTCCTGCTTCCAAACCCAGCATTTTAGATAATGGTATGTCATACTGCCTCTAGGGATATGAGGACAATCTACTTGTGACATCTGGAACCACGTGGATTTCTAGGTATCTAGGTATTTCTAGGTGTGTTACTCAAAAAATAGTTTATTTTATACACTTTTTAACATTTCAAAATCAAATTAAATGTTTTAAATATTATGATTTAGCAGAATCAATTTCAGTTATATCCCTCAAGACTTTTAAGTTATCTTATAACTTATAAGTTATTCAAAGTCTTCAATCCTATTGAATCTTAAGATTCAGTTAATCTTCCCTAAAATGGTTCATGTAAATCTTCTACTACATTGGGAAGTATCCCTGTATGTTTCCCCAGTCTTCTACCATTTACTCTCAAACCAAAATGCTAGAAATATAGCCATAGGAAAACACATGAAAGTGAAATACTCAGTGGATAAGTAATACTTTTTGATTCCCAGGGCTTCCATAGGGAAACTATGAGTGGAGTGACCTGGTCTAGTTATGTAGCTTCCTCCACATTTCACCTGAAAAATCTCATCTGTTCCTATGACAGAAGAGTTCCAAAACTGCTTCTCTTATTGACCCAATCATTTGCCTGCTCTCCTAATTTTCAGCTATCTATTAAAAAACAATCTTCATTAAAAGTAGAAAGAGTATTCAGGTCTGTGGACCTGAGTTTTAGTATTAGCATTTCTATTGACATTGGGCAAATTACTTTGCTGTCTAGGCTTTAGTTTCCTCATTTGTAAAGTAAAGGGAATGGACCAGATTAATTCCCCAAGATACTATTCAGCTCTGAAATTCTAAATTTTTATGATTCTATCATCTTTCCATTTGTATGTGCTTGTTATTTTAAATTCAACATAACCAAAATGAAATTTTTTTATTTTCTCTCACATTTCTTTCCAGCTTGTTTCTTTCTTTATCCCCTCATTGCCATCATTCTAATAATCAGGGTAGGAATTTTAGAAACATCTTTGATTTTATCTGGGATCCTGCATCTACCATGTATGAAGTAGTGTTAAACAATTATTTGTTGTTTTGATTGAGGGTTTTCTCTTTTAATTTTGGCTTCAACTTCATTTGAAATATCGCATATCCCTATTTTCCTCTCCTTTTTCCTTGCTATTGCTTTTGCTTTAATTCAGGTTTTTATCTTATTCATAGACTGTTGTAATCTTTGACTCTAGTCTCTTTTTCTTTCCCCTCCAGTCACTCCATACCACTACTCGATTCAATTTCATTTTCACCTTGCAACATCTGTTGCCAGTAGGAGAAAGCACAAGATTCTCAGCTTGACATTAATAGCTAACAGTACTTTAAGCTTCATGTAGCATCCTTCATATATTATGTCTTTTGAACCTCATGATGACACTGTAAGATAAGTAGGTACTAAAAGTATTTTGGGTTTTAGGGTGGGGGCTTTTTTGGTCTGGATTTGTGATTTCATTCATGTAGGGAATTTCCAAAGTAGAAACTCATTTCTCCAATGAAGCTTGGCAACTCTACAAAAACTTATTCTTAGAGTTGTCTGGAGACCTTAAATGACTTGCCTATAGTTAACACAACTAATATATGTCAAGAGGAAGTACTTAATTTCAGGACTTTCTGATTGCAAGGCTGGCCTATACCATGTTAGTCTTTCTACAGTTATCATCATTGTTTTACGAGATGAAAAAAGTGAGATATAGAGAAGTTAAATGATTTTTACCATGGTTGTACAACTATTTTTGTCACAGGTGCTCCTTTAAAATCCAGTTTTTTTTAACTATAATTCTGTATCCTCCATTCCGTTCCAGATTATATGCTGCTTTCAAAGTATTCTAGCATCTGACCCTAAAAACATTTCTTAATGTTTCACTAGATTTCTGTTTTCCAAGCAGGGTGCTGTCTTCAATATCCTTATGCCATAACATGCTTTCCTTATTTCTCTACATTATTTCAAGGTATCCCATTTCACCATCTCCTTTCCAAATCCTACCTGACTTTCAAGGCTGATTGCCACACCCATAGAGTCTCTTGCCTCCAGATTCCCTTAGTACTTTCAGTACCATTTCAAGGAGATTTAGGTGTATATTGTGGTATTATTAGCCTGCATCTCATCTTCCTTCTTCCCTTCCTCCCTCCCTTCCTTTCTTCCTTCCTCCTTCGCTTCTCTTTCTTTCTCTTTCTTTCATAGCTTTCCAGTTGATGGGCATCCATTCAGTTTCCAGTTTCTAGCCACTACAAAAAGGGCTGCCACAAATATTTTTGCACACACAGGTCCCTTTCCCTTATTTAATATTTCTTTGGGATATAAGCCCAGTAGTAACACTGCTGGATCAAAGGGTATGCACAGTTCGATAACTTTTTGAGCATAGTTCCAAATTGCTCTCCAGAATGACTGGATGTGTTCACAACACCACCAACAATGCATCAGTGTCCCAGTTTTCCTGCATTCCCTCCAACAATCGTCATTGTCTTTTCCTGTTATTTTAGCCAATCTGACAGGTATGTAGTGGTATCTCAGAGTTGTCTTAATTTGCATTTCTCTGATCAGTAATGATTTGGAACACTCTTTCATATGAGTAGAAATAGTTTCAATTTCATCACCTGAAAATTGTCTGTTCATATCCTTTGACCACTTATCAATTGGAGAATGGCGTGATTTCTTACCAATTTGAGTCAGTTCTCTATATAATTTGGAAATGAGGCCTTTATCAAAGCCCTTGAATGTAAAAAATTTTTCCCAGTTTATTGCTTCCCTTCTAATCTTGTTTGTATTAGTTTTGTTTGTACAAAAGCTTTTTAACTTAAAATAATCAAAATTTTCTATTTTGTGATCAATAATGATCTCTAGTTTTTCTTTGGTCACAAATTCCTCCTCCACAAGTCTGAAAGGTAAACTATCCTATGTTCTTCTAATTTATTTATAATCTCATTCTTTATACCTAAATCATTAACCCATTTTGATCTTATCTTAGTGTATGCTGTTAAGTGTGGGTCAATGCCTAGTTTCTGCCACATTAATTTCCAATTTTCCCAGCAGTTTTTGCAAATAGTGAATTTTTATCCCAAAAGCTGGGGTCTTGGGGTTTGTCACATATTAGATTATTATAGTTATTGACTATTTTGTCCTGTGAACCTAACCTATTCCACTGATCAATTAATCTATTTCTTAGCCAATACCAAATGGTTTTGGTCACTGCTGCTTTATAATATAGTTTTAGATCAGGTACAGGTAGGCCACCTTCATTTGATTTTTTTTTTCATTAATTCCCTTGAAATTCTTGACCTTTTGTTCTTCCATATGAATTTTGTTGTTATTTTTCCTAGGTCAGTAAAATAATTTCTTTTGAGTTTGATTGGTATAGCACTAAATAAAAAGATTAGTTTAGGTAGTATTGTCATCTATTATATTCACTCGGCCTAAGAGCACTTAATAGTTTTCCAGTTGTTTAGATCTGATGAGACAAACCCATGAGACTGTGCTCCATACTAACTTGAAAACCTCTTAAAACATGCTTGATATGTAGTAGATCTGTTTTAATGCATCGTGTGGCTGGATTTTCGTATTAAATGATTCAGTATGTCCTTGAAACTATTCTTAACATTTTTGTCTTATCTCTTACTTTTGCTTTTGTGTGCTGTTTTCCATTTTCCTCAGCAGGTAAATGTTTGTCAGCTCAACAGGATATAAAACAAAATAAGTTCATTCTGAATTTAGTCTTTAACATATCCTACCTTTATATAAACATTTCTCTTTTATTATATTTGTTGTTTCTTTTCATCTAGAGTGGAAGTTTCCCATAGTCAAGAAACTTTCTTAGACTTCTGTATGTACATAGCATCTTTTACCAGAGATATCCAGTAATGCTTGTTCATGATTTTAAAAATATATATATAATTGATAATAGAGGCCAAATGAGAAAGGGATATACTTATCAAATATAATTTCTAACTACCTTTGAATGGGGAGTATTTATCAGATAGAAGAGTAACATTCTTGGATCATAACTCCAGAGCTGGAAGAAACCTTAGAAATTATGCAGTCCATTTCCTCACCCCTCCCTCTAATTTTATAGATGAGGAAACTGAGGCCCAGAAAGATTGTTACTTGACTATGATTGCACAGATTTTTATGATGAGACAGAAATTTTTCCATTGTGCCTTAAAGGACTGAATTATTTTGTTTATGAGTTTTTGATGATACTGAAAGTAAACTAACATTTTACAGCCTATGATTTCTAAATATACATATATGTATTCCTTTTTACTTATTAGTTTTGACATCACTATCATATCTTTGGGAATAAGTAATTTCAGCATATTCCTCCACTAATAATAGTTTTGTAAAATATTATACATGTTTTTTCCTTCAAAAACTTTGTTTGTAAGTTCTGTAAATTGGTTTTGTGTGCTATCTAATGTAATTCTTAGCACAAAGAATCATGTATAAGAAGTGAGTTTGAGGCTCTCATTTCCTAATAATGAATTTTATCAAGTATCTGGAAGATGAAAATTCTACTAAATTGTATCAATTTCAAGGGTTCATATTTGAGTACATAAGCATCAATATTTCTTAATAATAGGAGAAAATTTTCAATGGGCCTTTAAATCTAACTAAATTAGTGATCTGAAGCAGTAGGTGTATTAAGGCCATCCCCTGAATTCCCATTAGCATTTTGTACCTCTCATGTGATGCTTTTAAATTTTATCCTGCCTTTTTTTAGTGATTTTGCTGACATACCTTATCTCCCCATTATACTGCAATTTCCATGAAAATAGGAAATGGACTGTCTTACCTTACTGTCTCCATCAATGAGTATTTCATGTAAGATTCAGTATATAATTTTAACTATTCACTTCATACTTAGATTTTAACCTTTCTCTAAGAAGACAAAATTTAAGATTTTGATAGAAATAGACTATAAAAATAATTCCTCTTAACATTCTCTTTGTATTATAAGTTTTGAGCAAAATGTTTTTAAATTAACAATATTTTTTTGAATTTCACCTTGAGTCATTTGTTTTGTTTTACAGAAATAAGATTGTTGCCTCCAGTTGATGATAATGAAAATACAAAAGAAAGAGAAACAGGTTGGTGACTATATCTCCTTTGAATTTCTTTTTAAAATGTCTAGGTAGATGGTAATGAGAGGTAGTGATGGCAGCATTATTATCATTCTCTAGTTTCTGAGGATGTCTACTAGTTTGTTCCTATGTCTGCAAGTGGCTTAAAACTTAGCTCCATGAATCAGGGAATCTCAGTCCCTGATTTCTTTCCTTATTCAGTATAACCTCAGAGAGTTTGACAGATAATTTCTGAATATATTTCAAATTAGAACATTAAAAGGAGTTCAGGGAAGAATTTTTTTCCTTATTTAACTTATTTTACTGAAATATCGTTGCTTTTATGTATAAGATGTACGTTGTTTATTATGATTGCTAAGTGAAGTAATATGACATAGTAGATAGATTTGACCTTAAAACCAGGTTGATCTGAGTTCAAATATTGCCTCTGACCCATACTGGCTTTATGATCCTAGGCAAATTCTTTGACCCCCTTGTGCTCCAGGCCAGGATTTGTTGCTAAATATTTAACAACCTGTATGCCTGACATTAAGTTTAATCTGCTTATTAGCAGTTTCTTAAGTTTAAATAATCAGCAGAAGAATAATCAACCTTAATTTTTAGTTTGCCTATTTCTGAGATGTAAATGTTCACATTGACAATTTTAAATTTGAGTAGGTTTGAGTTAGCTGAGAGTTATACCCCTGCTTATAGACAGTACTCTAAGATTAAATTTTGGAAAGTGCCAAATGGTTCTAGAATGAGTTTTCTTCTCCAATAATTCCTTATGCCAGTGAAATCACAGATTCTGTTCTTGTTCTCCTATTATTGGTCATTGTTTGTGTATTTGGTTCTTCTTTCACAATTTTAAATGATTGATTAAAGGATTTGATAGTAAGTTATCTGAGCTCTTTTGTTCTAAGTATCATGATAGGAGTGAGTTGCTGATATTTTGAATTGCTGTTTCCTAGCAAAGATGGGTTCATTATAGGATTTGGTCATTTGTAATTGTTGTTACTGCAAAATCCTTTGTGTTTGACTGGGATCTCTTAATTGTGCTCAAAAGATACCTGGACCTATGTAGTAACATATGTATGCTATGTAGCCCTGTATTTTGAACCTGGTGAACCTTGATGAATATATCATTAAAGTCTGAAAATATATGCATTTCCATGCTATGAAACTCTCACCTTTGCAAAGGAGGGTGAGGAGGTATCTTTTCATACCTCTTCTTGGGGGGCATGCTTGTTCTTTGTAATTTTACATTAATTTTTATTATTTTGTAGTGGTTGTGGTTCTAGCTGTTCTGTGTATTATTTTCTTTGATCTGATTATTGCATATCAGTTCATCTAAATCTTTCCACAATTTTCTGTGTTCATATTTCATATATTTTTTATAACACAGCATTACATTTATATACCACAGTTATTTACTATTTCCTAATCAATGGATATCTACTTTGTTTCCAGTTCTTTGCTACCACAGAAAAATTGTGCTGTAAAATAGTTTGCTGTATATGGAACTTTTCTTTTGTCAGTGAACTATTTGGAGTGTATGCTGAGTAGTAGAATGTCTGAGTCAAAAGGTATGGGCATTTTAGTCATTTTGTTTGCATAATCCCAAATTACTTTAAAAAATGGTTGTATAACCCCTACTGATGGTGTAGGGGGAGTATGGAAATGGCATTTGCTCGGAACTCCTTAGAGGCAACACACCATACTCAAGAGCTGGTGTATATAGTGAATTTGAAATGGAGTCACCTTGTTTTTTCTCCTTATGAGCAAAAATTGAAAAACCTCACAAAATATAAATGAATTTTTGAAAGACTTTTTAAAGAATTGTTACTCTACCAACATTTATTTCAAATTTAAAAAGAAACTGGTAAAATCACTAATAATTTCTAATTGAACTGCTAACTAGAAGAAAGGAAAACCTAATCACATTTGACCTGATTTTAGCTATGAGTAATAATTTGTAGACCCCTGTTGTAAATTAGATTGCTTTAGATTCTTTACTTTTGTTGGCATGGATTATGAGGGAATGCGAAGAAAACTCCCAAATATACATATTTCTTTGAAAGTGAAAATGTATTTGGAATGATTAAAACCATTCTTTTTGACATTTTGAATAATAGTAAGTAAACAACAAAAGGGAGGGAAAGCATGATATGGTTGATATGTAATGAATTTTAAGAAAATTGTTGTCAGTGTTGAGAAAGAATATAATATTGGAACTAGAGCCCAAGAATCAGGAAGACAAGACCTTGGTTCAAGTGCTGCTCGGTTATAGATGAGATTTAAGACCCTGTACAAATCACTTCACAGTCCTGGATAATTCTTTTAGAGTAAGTCATACATAGCTGCAAATTTCCATTAAGAGTAGTTTTTTTCACTCATTCTAAGTAGTAATGAAATCATAGGTCTGGGTACTTCCCCCCCCCCAAAAAAAAATTTGCTGTGTGTTATTCAATGATACCATAAGATTTAATGCATCTTTTGTGATCTTTTCTTTGTTCTGTCACAAAACCCAGGGTACCTAAATTTGTTTTCCTTTACCAGTACTATTGCTTCTAACTATTAAACACAGTAGGGAATTTTTATAGAATGCCTTCTATGAACTGTGATAATAGTACAAAGATTAAAATAATCTCTACTATGTATACATACAATGTAAATAGTGGACTAAATACAAATGTATACAAAGTGGTTCAATACAGGGTAATTTGAGAGGTAAAGCACTATCAATTGAGATGATTAGGAAAGAAATAATATATAAGATGATCACAAGGTATATCTTAAAGGAAGAGAGAGAAAGAACCAGAGGTAGAAAGAGAGTTTATTCCAGCTATATGGGATGGCCAAAACAAAGGTATGGAAATGGAAATGGAGATGTGTGAATGAATAAAAGGATGGCAATTTAACTGAATTGCATGGCATAGTAACATGAATAATAAACTATAGTGAGACCGAAAAAATATATTGGGATCAGGCTTTTTAAAAGCTAGAGTTCATATTTTATTCTGGGAAAATAGGTAGCACTGGAATGATTGAATAGGGGAGTCACATGGACTGATGTGCATTTAAGAAAAATTGCTTTGTATGGAAAAATGCTCTAAATCACTATTGATTAGACAATGCCAGTGCAAATTAAGACAACCCTGAGGGTACCACTTCATATCTTTCCAATTGGCTAAGATTACAGGAAAAGAGAATGATAAATGTTGAAGGAGATGTGGGAAAACTGGAACACTAATACATTGTTGGTGAAGTTGTGAAATGATTCAGCCATTCTGAAGGGCAATTTGGAACTATGCCCAAAGGGCTATCAAACTGTGCATGCCCTTTGATCACTTCTGGATCTGTTTCCCAAAAAGATCATAAATGGTGGAAAAGGATTGACACATGCAAAAATGTTTGTAGCAATTCTTTTTGTAGTGGCAAGGAACTGGAAATTGAGTGGATGCCTGAGTGGATGAAATTGAGTGGATGTTGGGAAATGGTTGAATAAGTTATGGTGTATGAATGTGGTGGAATATTATTGATGACATAAGAAATGATGAGGAGGCTGATTTCAGAAAGACTTGGGATGATTTGCTTGAACTGATGCTGAGTGAAGTGAGCAGAACCAAGAGAAAATTGTACATAGCAGCAACAAGATTATGTGAGGATCAACTGTGATGGAAGTGGCTCTTTTCAACAGTGAGGTGATTCAAGGCAATTCCAATAGCTTTGAGTTGGAAAATGCCAACCACATCCAAAGGTTGGAGATAAAATGTGGATTGGAGCATAGTGTTTTCACCTTTTTCTTGTTATTTGCTTGTTTGTTTGTTTTTCTCTCATGTTTTTTATTTTTTTTTTATTTTTCTTATACAGAACAATAACTGTAGAAATGTGTTTTTTAAAATTGCATATGTTTAACCTAAAAGAAAAATTGCTTTGGATAAGATAGATTGAAGTAGTGAAAGACTTGAAGCAGGTAGACCAGTTAAGAGGTTGTTGAGAATCTAAACTAAAATGGTAGCTGGGTATGAAAAGAAGGGTCAAGGTACAAGAGATGTGGCAGTAGAAAGAACAAGATTTGAAAACTGATTGCATATGTGGGATGAGGAAGAGTTGGAAATCCAGGAAAAGGCTGAAGCAACTAAAATTGGGAAAGTGATAGGAAACTATTATCTTTGATAGAAACAGGCAAGTTTGGAAGATGGGATGATTTTGAGGGGGGGGGAGGACTAGAAAATAGTGAGTTCAGTTTTGGACATATTGAGTTTTAAATGATTCTGGGATATTCAGTTTGAAATTTCCCATAGGTAGTTGGTGTGCTAGGACTAGAGCTCATGGGAAAGATTTAGAAAAAAATATATAAATCAGTGGGTCATCTGCATAAAGATAATAGTTAAATTCATGGGATGAGATTACCAAGAGAGAAATCTTCCTTGTATATTTTCCTTTCCTCTGCTGAGACCTTCCCTGGACTTCAGCCTGTCTTCCACACATTTTGGAGTCCCCTTTTTTGCTATTTTAAGTTTGTGGGCTGGCTGTGGACCTCTTGTTGAGGTCTTGAACCCTTGTTTACTTGGGTGTTAAAAAGTCCTCTGGTAGTCAAAGATTCTTTTCAGATCTGGCCTTTTATAATATTGATGCTATAGTTATCTCCTTTACCCTGTAGTCATTCCTTTTGTCCTAGAGATATAAATAGCTCTAACCCTTGGGTATTCTTTCTCATACTAAGGCTATTTCTCTTTCTCCTGGTTTGTTTTTCTAAACATGTTCATTGATTGGTTGGTTTGTGATAGAGGAGAGGAAAACTAGGAATGGATTAATATATATCTTAGATTTTGAGATCTCACATTCTAAAGGGTTCACAAAAAGAACAGATAGACTCTGATGGCCTAAATCACAGATTTAAAACTGGAAAGAATCTTAGAGATCATATTGTACAATCTCATTTTATAAATGAGAAAAATAAGGCACAGATACTTACTTACTGTCCACAATTAGCAACTGGCAGCATTGAGATTTTAACTTGGATCTGATTCCACATTCCATGTTCCAATGGGATTAAGAAACTGTGTCAAGAATAAAATTGTGGGGGCAGCTAGGTGGCACAGTGGGTAGAGCACACAGTCCCTGAAGTCAGGAGGACCTGAGTTCACATCTGGTATCAAGACACTTAACTAACTCTTCCTGGGTGTGTGATCCTGGGCAAGTCACTTAACCCCAATTGCCTCAGGGAGGCAGGGGGTGGGGGAGGGAGGAATAAAATTCTGAAGCCACAAAGGCAAATAATTTGATGAGAGGAAAAAGAACTTAACACTGAATTTTGTAGTAAGGAAAATGAGTCTTTGAATCCTGCCTCTAACACCAATTAGCTATGCAATTCTGGGCAAAGCACTTAATTTCTCTGATCTCCATTTCCTCAACAATAAATTCAAGATGGTAATAACCATAACACATACTTTAGAGGGTTGTTTGGAAGCTCCAAAAACATAATGTATAAAGCCTTTTAAAGTGCTCTATAGCACTTTAAAACTATATATATATATATATATATCACTATATATATAGCTCTATAAATGTCATTTTTTTTTTGAAGAGATGACCATGCTTAGAAATGATATAAATCACCAAATTAAAAAGCTGAGGCAGGTTATCTATCAGAGGATGGTTACAAAAGCACATGCTAGAACCCTGTAATGTAATACTGCCAAGAGACAAAAGGTTTAGGTTGAGATTAGCAAGAAAAGCAGAGAAATGAAATAGAAGACACATCTTAGGTACATTGGAGCAAGATGGAACATCAAGGAAATGGTAGGACTATTTCTTGGGGTCTATGATAATATGGTAAAGTTAGAAGGAAGAGCTGCTCACTTCTTATTTTGGTTCTGTTTTCTTTTCCAAAGAGGCATTCCAAAAATGCAGGGTATAGTGGGGGAAGAGTTCTGAATTTAGATATAGAAGCTCACAGTTTAAGTCTCCCCATACTATTTAATAGCTATGAGCTTTGGGCAAGCTACAGCCTTGCTAAGCCTGTTTCCTGACCTGTAAAATGAGGGAATTATACTAAATCATAGAAAATATCTCCAGTGTTGCATATAAAGGACTGTGTTTGGCATTAAAATGTTTTTCAATCTGTTCCTTCCTATCATTCTATTCTTTGTACACTGTACAATTCATATACAATATGATCCAGCCATATTAATTTCTAGACCCCCATGCTTGGAAATGTTTTCCCTTCTCACCTCTGCCTCTTGGCTTCCTTTAAGTCTCAGATCAAATCCTGCCTTCTTCAGGAGGCTGTTTCTGGTTCTCCCCATTCTAAGTAATTTCCATCTTGAGATTGTATTCCATCTATATAGTTCTTGTATACATGTAGTTATTTGAATATTGTCTTTCTCATTAGAATTTGAATTCCTTGGAGGTAAGCACTGTTTGCTTTTCTTTATATTCTCAATTGGTTTTTTTTTTTAATAGCTTTTTATTTACAAGATATGTGCATGGGCAATTTTTCTCTTTTTTTTTATTGTAACTTTTTATTGACAGAACATATGCATGGGTTATTTTTTACAACATTATCCCTTGCACTCACTTCTGTTCCAACTTTTCCCTTCCCTCCCTCCATTCCCTCCCCTAGATGGCAAGCAGTCTTATATATGTTAAATATGTTATAGTATATCCTAACTACAGGATATGTGTGCAGAACCGAACAGTTCTCTTGTTGCACAGGAAGGATTGATATCCAATCCTTTTTACCAGAAGGTAAAAATAACCTGGGAAGAAAAACAAAAATGCAAACAGTTTACACTCATTTCCCAGTGTTCTTTCTTTGGGTGTAGCTGCTTCTGTCCATCATTGATCAGCTGGAACTGAATTAGGTCTTCTCTTTGTCGAAGAAATCCTCTTCCATCAGAATACATCCTCATACAGTATCGTTGGTGAGGTATATAATGATCTCCTGGTTCTGCTCATTTCACTTAGCATCAGTTCATGTAAGTCTCTCCAAGCCTCTCTGTATTCATCCTGCTGGCCATTTCTTACAGAACAATAATATTCATATACCACAATTTACCAACCATTCTCAAATTGATGGGCATCCATTCATTTTCCACTTTCTAACAACTACAAACAGGGCCACCACAAACATTTTGGCACATGCTGGTCCCTTTCCCTTCTTTAGTATTTCTTTGGGATATAAGCCCAGTAATAACACAGTTGGATCAAAGGGTATGCACAGTTTGATAACTTTTTGGGCATAATTCCAGATTGCTCTCCAAAATGGTTGGATTCATTCACAACTCCACCAACAATGCATCAGTGTCTCAGTTTTCCTGCATCCCCTCCGACATTCATCATTATTTTTTCTTGTCATCTTAGCCAATCTGACAGGGATGTAGTGGTATCTCAGAGTTGTCTTAATTTGCATTTCTCTGACCAATAATGATTTGGAACACTCTTTCATGAGTGGAAATAGTTTCAATTTCATCATCTGAAAATTGTCTATTCATATCCTTTGACCATTTATCAATTGGAGAATGGCGTGATTTCTTATAAATGAGAGTCAGTTCTCTATATATTTTGGAAATGAGGCCTTTATCAGATCCTTTAACTGTAAAAATGTTTTCCCAGTTTGTTGCTTCCCTTCTAATTTGTTTGCATTAGTTTTGTTTACACAAAGGCTTTTTAATTTGATAGAATCAAAATTTTCTATTTTATGATCAATAATGATCTCTAGTTATTCTTTGGTCATTAAAATAGTTTCTTGGGAGTCTGATTGGTATAGCACTAAATAAATAGATTACTTTAGGGAGTATAGTCATTTTTATTATATTCGCTTTGCCTATCCAAGAGCACTTAATATTTTTCCAATTATTTAAATCTGACGTTATTTGTGTGGAAAGTGCTTTGTAATTTTGCTCATATAATTCCTGACTTTTCTTTGCTAGATAGATTCCCAAATATTTTATGCTATCGACAGTTATTTTTAATGGAATTTCTCTTTATATGTCTTGCTGTTGGATTTTGTTGGTGATGTATAAAAATGCTGAGGATTTATGTAGATTTATTTTGTATTCTGCAACTTTGCTAAAGTTATGTATTATTTCTAAAAGCTTTTTAGTAGAATCTCTGGGGTTCTCTAAGTAGAGAGATCATATCATCTGCAAAGAGTGATGGTTTGGTTTCTTCATTACCTACTCTAATTCCTTTAATCTCTTTCTCGACTCTTATTGCCGAGGCTAGCATTTCTAATACAGTATTGAATAATAATGGTGATAGTGGGCAACCTTGTTTGTCTCCTGATCTAACTGGGAAAGGTTCCAGTTTTTCCCCATTGCATATGATACTTAACTGACAGTTTTAAATATATGCTCCTGACTATTTTAAGGAAAAGTCCATTTATTCCTATACTCTCAAGTGTTTTTATTAGGAATGGATGTTGGATTTTATCAAATGCTTTTTCTGCATCTATTGAGATGATCATATGGTTTTTGTTAATTTGGTTATTGATATAATCAATTATGCTAATAGTTTTCCTAATATTGAACCAGCTCTGCATTCCTGGTATAAATCCTACTTGATCATAGTGTATTATCCTGGGGATGATTTTCTGTAATCTTTTTGGTAATATTTTATTTAAGATTTTAGCATCAATGTTAATTAGGGAGATTGGTTTATAATTTTCTTTCTCTGTTTTCATCCTACCTGGTTTAGGTATCAGTACTATGTCTGTGTCATAAAAGGAATTTGGTAGGACTCCTTCAGTCCCTATTTTTTCAAATAGTTTATATAGCATTGGAGTTAATTGTTCTTTATATGTTTGGTAGAATTCACATGTAAATCCATCTGGTCCTGGGGATTTTTTCTTAGGTAGTTGGTTAATAGCTTGTTCTATTTCTTTTTCTAAAATGGGACTGTCTATTTACTTCTTCCTCTGTTAATCTGGGCAAGCTATATTTTTGAAGGTATTCTTCCATTTCATTTAAGTTGTCGAATTTATTGGCATAAAGTTGGGCAAAGTAATTCCTAATTATTGCTCTAATTTCCTCTTCATTAGTGGCAAGTTTATAGTCTTAATTCTTTATATAATTCCTACCATATAATATGATCTTAATGAGTTTTTATTGACTTTCTAGCTGATTAATTCTGACTGTATTGGAGTAGAAAAAACAAAATGGTATTCAATATATAGGGACTAAAATATGAGAACATTTAGTTGCCTTTGATACTCAAAAGTCAAAGCACTAAGCTTTGTTGAACTGTATTGATGGCCTCTCAGGTAACTGTTAGATGTATATGCTGAGCTGCTGTCAGTTAGTTTTGAGAGATGACAGAGATATAGAGAGAGTAGGCAGAGGCCTAAAAGATTGAAGAGAGACCAAAACGAAACCCCTAATTTTCTGAAGAGATAAGAAAATGAAATCTACAAACTGTAGACCAGTATTCCTTGAACAATTTTAGATCTTTTTTTGTATTAAAGGGACGTTAGTACACATCTGAAAAAGGAAATTGTAATCACAAAAGAACCAGCATGGTTTCATCAAGTTTATGTCATGCTAGAATAATCTTATTTCCTTTTTTTTTTTTTTTTTTGGACAGGCTAATAAACTAGTAGATCAGCAAGCAGATTGTTGTAGATTTAATTAATCTAGGTTTTTAGCATAACATTTGACTGTTGTATTTCACCAGAGTTTTGTTGTTTCTCAGTGTTAATTTTATTGATTGTTGAAGCTTATATGTATATTGTTCTTTTGGTTCTATTTTCCTCACCCTATAGCATCTATTTAGGCTTTCTCATGTTTCTCTGTATTATTTGTATTTTTCATTCCTTAAAGTATACCAATAATTCCATTGCACTTTTATATGATACTTTATTGGTTGCCTATCTTGTTTTCTAACTTTTATCACAAATAAGATTACTGTGATTATATATGGCATCTCTTCAGCTTATCTCATATCTTAATTTATGGAGTAAAAAAAAGAACTGAATGTAGATAAAATATTTGGAAGAAGTAAAATGATGAGATTATATTCAAGCTTTATTGCCTTATTCCCCTAGTCTATCTTCTTTATTTCCTTGTCCAAAAATATGACCCATAGAAATATATATGGTATAGTATTACAATATACAGAACTGTATACTTTGCCTCAAATGATTTTCCTGAAGTACAACTCTGATCTACCTGATATATTACCTGCTACAGAATCAAATATAATCTCTTTTAGGCCTTTAAAGTTCTTTCTCCTGACCCCCAATCCACCTTCTAACTTTCTTATACATTACTTCCTTTCTTATTTTCCATGATCTAGCCCAAATGACTACCTTGCTCTTTCTCATATATGGCCTTTCCTGTCTCCAGGCCTTCACACTAGACAACCTTCTTGTTAGTACCGTAGTCCTCATTCTTCTTAGAACCCTTTGTTTCCTTCAGTACTTGGTTCAAACCCCATTACTTGAAGGAAATCTTTCTTGATGTAATTTTCCTTGCTGCTCATTTCCTCTCCCCCACCAATATTACCTTATATTTCTTTTGTATATACATATATGTATGTATGTATTGTTGTCATCCCTTCTCCCCCCTCAATATATTGTAAGCTTCTTGAGATCAAGAATTTTTTTGGCGGGGGAGGGGAAGTTCTGTCATACTATAGGAGTTTAATAAATTTATTCATTGATAGGTTATTGAAGCTAGGTAATATTCTTTCAGGTCAGAAATGAGCTATAGCTTTAAAGTAACAAAACTAATTTTGCTTGCCTTGTTTCACATTTTTGGCCATAGTATGCTATACTGTGTTTGCCTCTGAATTTCACATTTGAACAAGGAAGTAAAGAGAGGGTAGACTTAAGAGAGGGAATAAGACAGAATAGATTGGATGGAATCTAGTCATTTTATCTTTTCCAGATATTATGTTCACATTTAGTTCTTTTTTACTCAGCAAATTAAGATAAGAGAGTTATAAGAAATGCCTTCCTAGATTAGGACAGCATACTTGTTATTTTGTGTTTGACATTGGTGCCAGAGACTTTTTGGTGGAAGAGAATGGTAGGTACCCTCCAGAATATCACTCATGAACGTTTATGTCTATATCATAAGAACTCATAAAACCTTAGTATGTGCTGGTTTTCACTTCTCGTTTATGAAGTGTGTAGAGGGAACTCTACAATGCATTTAAGTGCATAGCAAATCTTTTAAGTATTGAATACTAACAGGAAATTTAATCTTTTTTTTTTCTTGTATTTCCAGCAGTTTTCAAATTTAAAAGTTCTGAGTCGCTCCCCAATGTCTGATGCCTCTGTTACTTGTGAGTACAAGTCTCAGTCTTCATTTGTTAGCAGCACTGATCAGGAAGAGAAAATTACAGATTTGGCCAGTCATTGTATCCTTCAGAAGGACCTCTATCCAGCTGAAGACGCTGACCACCTTTTTCCTAGGAAAATGACTTCCCATAATGGGATGGAGGATAGTGGAGGTGGAGGCACGGGGGTGAAGAAGAAACGGAAGAAAAAGGATCCAAGTGAACAAGAAGCTGTGGAGAAAGAAGTCAAGGATAGAGAACCGAAACCAAAGAGGAAGAGAGAACCTAAAGAACCAAAAGAACCTAAAAAGGCCAAAGAGCCTAAAAAGCAGAAGGAGCCGAAACAAAAGGAGACTGTTAAGAAAGCTAGGAAACCAAGAGAGCCCAGACTCTCCAAGGATGCTAAAGACAAAAGGGGCAGCACAGATTCTACACCCAGGATGAAAACCAAGAAGGCCAGGTCAGCATCTTTCTAGTGGTCATTATTCCTTATCTCTTTCACATCTATTCTGGAAATGTTAAATACTCTGGCTTACTTTAGCATATGAGGACTGTATCTAGATTAAGTGAAATGAAAAGGAATTGGAGTTTATTTGGCTAAGGATCTGACCTAGGAAAATTGCTCTCTTCCACATAGATCAGTAAATCTTGAAAAGACTTTTGCTTATAGTTAACATAAATACAACTTCTGTTCTCATGAAAAACTAAAAATCCTGTTAATACTCTTTTGGTCTTGGGGCCATGATATCTGGGTTTAGATTTTTTTTGGTTTTTGAATTTTTGTTTTTGCCAGACTTTAATTCATATTTTCTGAGTCCTTTTCCAACCTGTGTGTTCTTCTTGAAAAAGTAGTCTTATCATCTATGGGCATATTTGATGTTAGAGTTTTTTAACTGCCCAAGAGATTTAAGTCATTATGTCAAGAAATTTAACTTGTCAATTTTTTTTTATAGTAAGGAGCAAGGACCAACCCCTGTAGAGAAAAGGAAGAAAGGGAAGAGGAAAAATGATACATCTGTGGAAAACTTAGAGTTGGATCAGGGCCTACTGAGTCCATCTAATCGGAACCCAGAGGAATCCACTGAATCTGCTGACAGCCAGGTATAGCTATGACTGGGAACCACTTTGGACGAAAGCTTCCAGATGAGATCTTGCTTTTTGCCACTTTATTACTAATTTATGCCTGCCTTTGGTTTACTTCTATAAATCTGAGTCATAGGTCTTGGTCAGAGATACAGAAAATAGTGAATAGTGTATTTTTTGGGGACCAGTATTCTTTTCAGAGGGAGTTATGTCCTTCTAAGAATTTTAGGGTTCAGAATATTATCACTGTTTATATAAGAAATTTTTATATCTGAATACTTTAAAATGGGCTAGAGACATGAATGTGCTCCTTATTTCAGGACAGTTTGGCAGGGTCACCAAAGCCATTTTAAAGCCCACCTAAATCTCATTCCTAAAAACTGCTTTAAGTAGAACTTCCTTTCCCCACTCCCACCTCCACTCATAAATTGAGTTGTCTTTTTTCCCCCTTTGAATCAACAAACATTCATTAGTTATATGTGTAGGGTACTATAGTGGGTACTAGAGATACAAAGAGAAAAACAACAACAACAACAATTCAACAACTATTCATGGAACCTCATGAAGTTCATGGAAGATTCATGGAATCTTCAACTTCTTTTGAAAGTCCTGGAAATGCTCAATTTCCTGAACTTCTCCCAGCTATCCAATTGGGCTGTTCTGTTTTTAATGAATCATCTATGATCACGCAATGCAGCCTTTTTTGTGGACCTTTTCTACCTTTCAAACCCTCCAAAATTGTGTTAATCATAGAATTATAGATTTACAGCCAGGAGTAGGTCAGTATCTGAGCATAGTCAGTATTCTGGCATGCAAAATAAAAACACTGCTTGTAAACTAGTAGAGCATAGATTTTTTGTTATTGTTTCACAATTTGTGTATCATGTGAGAAAGATTGAGAGTTAGCAAATAGGAAAGGCAAGGCGAAGAAAGGAGAATAGTAAGCATGTGAAAGTGATAGAAATTGGTGGGGCTTGGGATCCATAAGGCTAGTAATCTTCATGAATCAAAAAAAAGATGTAGTTAGTGTGACAGAGTAATGAAAATGGCTTTCAGATTTGGGATTCCTTAAAATTACTTTATAGTCCTCTTATTTATTCATTTATTTGTTTGTTTGTTTATTTATTTGTCTTTTTCCCCCCTGAGGCAATTGGGGTTAAGTGACTTGCTCAGGGTCACACAGCTCAGAAGTGTTAAGTGTCTGAGGCCAAATTTGAACTTGGGTCCTCCTGACTTGGGGGCTGGTACTTAGTCCTCTTATTTAGAAGTTACTTGAAATAATAAAATTTAAGAGTTTGGAGATCACACAAACCAGATAGAGAAGCATGTAGTTTTTGATTTAAGTCAGATTCCATACTTCATAGAAAAGGATTGTTTGACAAAGTGTGAAAACACTAACTTTGTGAAGTGTGATTTTTGTGTGTTGAGTTTTCCAAGGGAAGAATATACACATACTTGAATAAATGCTGGTAAAACTCACAGGATTCTTTTGTGCCATTCTGAAAAAGAAATGGTACTTCCCTCCTAAATCTTATGGATCTTAGATCCCTGAAATTTAACTTTGACGGAAAGAACAGTTCCTCCCTGATTAGATTTGTTTGTTCTGTAGAAACGGCGCTCAGGACGACAGGTGAAGAGAAGAAAGTATAATGAAGACCTGGACTTCAAAGTGGTGGATGATGATGGGGAAACAATTGCAGTTCTAGGGGCTGGTCGCACTTCAGCTCTCTCCGCTTCCACTTTGGCCTGGCAAGCAGAGGTATGATCACTAGAAATAAGACCTGACTAAATAGGGCATTTATTTGACTTTCAGGTTTCCATGACAATTATTCTAGATAAATTTTTTCTCCTACTATTTGCTTTTATGTTGAACTTATTACAGTATCTATTGGAATATTTGCAACATTAAGTAATCCATTATCCTCCGAAAGAACATTTTGGCATGCTTAATCTAGAGGAATTTGGTAGACTATAATTCATTAACACTTTTGTTTTAGAAAAATAAGATAAAAACTTTGCCAAGGTTCCTACTTCTTAGAATCCTAGGATTTAGAGCCAGAAGGTATTTTAGTAATCAACCCCTTTGTTTTAGATATAATTTCAGTTTCCTTAAGTGACTCTGCCATAGTCAAATCTAGGTTTTCTGACTTAGTCCTTCCTATTGCTTCCTGTTGTACATTTTTGTCCTTTTTTTTACCTAACTTCTTTACACTTTTGTTGTTGTTTTTTATAGGAGAATATCTTTAAGATTCATTCATGTGTTCTTAGACTCTTGCTCTCTGATACTGGTAACAGAGATAACCTCATTGGCTCTATATCTTCTCTCCTGCCTATCACAGAGTTCTGCACATGTTATGCTCTTAATTAATATGTGATTTACACTTAATTGATCACTGATTTAGACTGGTTTCTTCATTTAGATTTGCCATCTTCGAAGAATCCTCCCCCTTCTACTAGATTCTTTAATCCATTAGATTAAATCTTTAGATTTAAAAAAAATAATAATTTTTTTTATTTTTTAAAATTTAAGTAGTTTTATTGATATAGTTTTTGTACTGTCAAGTTTTTCTCCCTTTTCCCTCCTCATTACTCCTCATCTCATCCCTGGTGACGAGGACGGGGGGGGGGGGGGGGGGGGGGGGGGGGGGGCATCTTCTCATCCTTCTTTTTTGGGACCAAGCTTGTTCTTACTTTGCAATATTCCTTTTGAGTTGTGTTGTTATTCTTAGCATTTTCATTGTGGTCATTGTGGAGGTACTGGGGACAGTGACCTTAATTATGTCATTCTTAGTCCTCTCTACCCAAATCACCCCGAGCCTCCAGCAGTCTAGATCAAGGGATTTACCTCCATCCAAGCTTGCCTGAATAGGATGCAGTAGGCCTGGATTATTTACCTTTAGTGAGTAAAGTTCTCTTTAGTAGGTTTTCTAATTGAGTGGGATCCCAACCAAATATGCACCATTCAGAGACTGGCTGTATAATAGGTTTCTTTCTGAATGAGGAAATAGAAAGGAGAATTTTAATCTCAGTTAATGGTTACTAATATAAGAAAGAATAATCATCTCACATAATACTGACTTTTGTGAGCACCCTTATTACACTGCTGTTCATATGTATTTTATGTTATCTCATTCGTCTAAGCCTTTTTGCATCCTTTTTCCATAAAAAGTATAAGTACTTAATCTGTTAATACTCAGGAAATTAAATGCTATGTGTCTGGGATGAGATTTCAAACAGTTGGAGTCATTACAGCCAAAAAATAGATGAAATAAAGATAGTGATATAGATTATGAATATTTTTACTATTTCAACTAGTGAAGAAGAGTTCTTTTATTATTAGTGTGAAAGTCATGGACATGCTGATTCTTTTTATACAGCAAAATAATGTTTTGGTCATGTATACTTATTGTGTATCTAATTTATATTTTAATGTATTTAACATCTACTGGTCATCCTGCCATCTAGGGGAGGGGGTGGGGGGTAAGAGGTGAAAAATTGGAACAAGAGGTTTGGCAATTGTTAACGCTGTAAAGTTATCCATGCATATAACCTGTAAATAAAAGGCTATTAAATTTAAAAAAAAAAAAAAAAGTCATGGACATGAATGAGTTAATTTGGCATCTAGTATTTATCATAATTACCCAGACACAGTTTCTCATAAAAAAATACTGACCAAATAAAGTACTAGAAAGAATATAGCAAAAAGAAAAACTGTCCATATGTAATATATCCTTTTTAAGTTTGTCACTTTTGATATCAATCAAATGCTGATAAATGTTTTATAACTCGGTTATAAGTAGGTAGCAATTTAGAAATCAAGATTTGTATCTCAGGGAAGAAAAAATGGCTCTTAGTAAAAATTTGAAATGACAAGACATTTTATAGTAAGCACTACATAAAATTACTATAGGAAGGTATACAGAGAAAAAAGTTTGTAGTTTTAGTAGTAGAAAAGAGTATGCAGTAATATATGGATAGATTGTTTATTAATTGAAAATTTTAGTAGGAGCAGGGAATAGGGAAACATAATTTGGTGCAAACCAGGTGTTAAGTCCAAAAACAGGAATGACAATATTGGCCCTTAGTTATTTAGGAGTTTTTTAGGAATATCATTTGGCAGCATGTTAAGAGTAGAAAGAACACATACGTAAGTCTTCTAGTTAGTGTGATTACATGGAAAGTCTTAAAGGAAACCAAATTATTTACATAAACACAATGAAAACATTTTAAAGGCACTCTGTCACTTGAATGGTTATTTACAAACCATTACAAACCATCTTATCTAATCTAAGACTGCATAAAAGGCTAGTCAGAAAATAGTTCTCAAAAAAATTACAAACTGTTAACAACCATATGAAAGATGCTCCAAAGCACTAATAATGAGAGAAACACAAATCAAAACAACTTCAAGTTTTACCTTATACCCAGCAAAGTGACAAAGATAACAAAAAATTGGAATAGTCAGGGGCTGAGAGGTTGCAGAAAGTCAGGCATACTAATGTATTGTTGGTGCTGTGAATCACTGTAACCATTTTGGAAAGCAATTTGAAATTAAGCAAATAAAATTACTAAAATTTCCATACACTTTGACCCAGCGATTCCATCAACATTCTTAAATCCCATTGAAGCCACTAACAAGAAGAAAATCTCCTATCAAAATATTTATAGTACTACATTTTGGGAATAGCAAAGAATTGAAAGCAAAGTAAATATTCATCAATTAGAAAATATCTAAATATATTTTGGTATATGAATTTAATGGAAGAGTGCTGGATTGTAAAAAATGATGACTATTATGAAGCATGGTGAAAACTCTATGAGCTGCTGGAGAGTGATGTAAACAGAGACCAGAAAACAATAGACATAATGAATGACTACAACAATTAAATGGAAACTACAGCAAGCGTAAAACAATTGAAAGTGAAAATTGCAAAGAAGTGACATGAGATATGGAAAGTCATATGCAAAATAGTATCTACTGTCCCCATGCTTAACATTAATAAATGCTGTACAGTAGAGCCCACCCAGTGGAGTTTTAATGTCTATACCTTGAGTAACTCATCCTCTTTGTTTAGGCCTCTTAAGACACCCCACTTCTTTTTCTGGATTTGTTTTATTCCCTCCTGCACAGTAGCAGGTCTAAGTTGCCAGAAATAGATCACTAGCACACAATTAAATTTAAACTCTCTTAGGATCTTAGGAGTAGATATAATCCTGTTGAGGACAAATATATACTTCCCCGCTTAAACTACTCTAGCATCCATGTATTTTTTGATTGGCTAATGGAGACTTTTAGATTTGAAATATCATTTAATTAACAGTAAATGTTTTATTTATATATATATATATATATAAAACATTATAGATACTAACATATTAAAGTATAATGATGTTTGTAATATATAACAATACTTAGATATCCATATTATACTCATACCAATTTTCTCAAATGCTACAGCAAGTAATAGTACAAACTTATAGTAACTTAGATTATAAATACTCAAGGGAAAAGCCAACTCTTATTATTCAAATTATTCAGTTCTAGACTGCAGTTTTAGTTCTCCATTGGGAAACATATGTACCATATTAAACTACTTTTCTCCTCACTACTTTACTGTTGATTTTCACCATTCAATCTGGGGAAATACTCTTTTTCACTTAAACATAATATTTTATAAGATCTTTCAAATAATCATCATCTTTAAAGAAAGTATTAAAAGATGTTAGCTATTAATATACATAGTAACTCTCTAGCCAGAGAACTGCAGAGCTCAACAAACTGGCTCTCTTGGGGCTCTACAAAGCAGCCCAAGCCTTTTATTTACTCACTTAGATGCTGTATATAGTAAGCACTTAATAATGAACTCCTTTACCTCTCATTCTGCATCCTCCACCAGAATGCTGGGTATTTCCCATTCCCTATCCAAAAATTTCACAACCCATTCAGAATAGAACTCACAGCAGCACCCTTACCCTCCTCCTCACTAGGCCATCAAAGCAGCTGTAATTCCCTTTTGCATACAGAAGTGGTAGCAGAGAGCTACTCACCTTTCTCCCACCCTGGGTGGCTGGGTGCTGGAGCTCTTGATCTATGAATTCACTTTTTTCTGGCCAATCAGGATTCATCAATCAAAGCATTCCTTCTGTAACTGTTGTTCTGTTCCGGTGGAACCACTTTTCAATCCCCTGCTTTCTTTTTACTTCTTTTCTTTTCTGAAGGTTCCTTACCTTTCTTTGCTGCCTTCTCTGTTTTGATACTTGCTTGTGAGACCCTCCTCCTAATTCTTAGTCACTCATTTTTGACTTTAAAAAATCACAACACCCCAAATTTCCCCAACAAATCAATAGTTCCCTTTTAAACTTACAAACTTAATAAGCTTTTAAATTTATCTCAGTGTCCAAACATTAATTTCTCATTTTCTTAGTTTTATCCACTTCACTTATGTGACAGATATGCAGATTAGCTGAGGGATCTCTTATGCCTTAGTTCTGACGGCACTGAAAAGGTCTCTCCCTCAAGTGTCCTTGATAGACTGCCTTTTTTTACAGTCCTATTTCTCTATGATTTTTAATGAATAATGATCTTTTTCTGCTTCCTCATAACATTCAACTGTTCCCACACAAACATAACATCACTCCACATTGTTGACAGAAAGCTCCAAATCAATTCTTACTTTTGTACAGATTGTGTTGTTCCAAACTGTTCAAATCCTATTTGAAAGCTATGTTTCTTCATATGCATTTTTAGCAACTTATGTTAAAGTAAAATTCTTTTTATATTCATTTTAGGCATCATAATGTTCATCTGCAACATCAACAATATCTTAAATCCTTTAATAATTGATACAGACTCTTCCTTTACACAGAAATACCTTTTCTGTTCTTTTCCATCATTAACTGCTCCTTTTAAAAGGAACCTTAAAGAGACAGTATGTTACAAAGATATGATTGTCAAGAAGTTGGTGATGTGCAGGAGGAAACTTAAGCAATTCAAGAACAAAAAATACAAATGTTAATTTTTTTTAAAAGCTAGCCAGAAGTTTATGGACTACCTTTTGCCAGGGAAGCCAACTTGAGGACAGGGAAACAAATTAGCAATCTGCTAGTACTCTGACCATAATGCTTTAGGAGTGTCTAAAACCTGAAATACTTGATTCAAATAAGAATTCTAAAGTGCCTGGATATTGAAAGTGTTTTGGGGGGTGGGAAACACTCGGCATTGTGGGGGTTCATGATGAAATAAATTAATAAGCAGTTAGAGACAAAAACAGAAAAGCAAAATAGTCCCTGCTCTCAACAAACTTACATATGATGGGGAAAACAAGACATTTCAACTGCAAATTAGGTGGAAATCCTATGGTCTTTAAGGTATAATAGCAAGGCAAAGATTACTGTTGCTTCTTTAATGTCACTTGCATTGATTTTGTAATGTTCTTGGTTGAGTTTTCTGGAGGTCTTGGGAGCAGCCTTCTTTTCAGTAGAGTAATCAGCATAAGAATAGCCAGGTGTTAAAGTCCAAAAGTCTTTATTGTCTCCTTCATCTGGTACTCTGCTAGCTTTCTCATGGACTTGGTTTCAGTGGAGAAAATGCAGCAGGATAGACCACAATGGTGGTGTGAAATGAAGTGAGTCTGAGTCCAAGGATTTGTTCTTCAGCCTCCAGCCACCACCAAAGGTGGATGGCAGAATGAATCTGTCTCTGCCTTCTTTGGCTGAGTTTGTCTCAGCTTATATGCTCTACACTGAGTATAAACCAATCATTATATCACCAGGAAACCATTATTTATTGCAAGATTAAATCAGTCATCCTGAACTTAGAGAACTATTAAGCACCATGCTAAACTAGATAACCATTGTATTTATCAATTCCACTGACTTAACACCTTGTAAGAATCCTTGTTTCAGAGTTCTGGCCCATAACATGATTTGATGTTTTTTATTTGTTTTTTTCTTATCAGTTCCTAATGTTTAACCTATTTAATAGTGTCAAGGACTTTGGTAACAAGAACTTTCCTTCAATAGCTATGATTGTATCATCTGCAGAAGCAATTGCTAGGCTGAACCTCCAATAGGAATGATTTTTAGTGCTTTTGGGCTTGGATCCTGGGCTTTGTCCATTAGGATCTGTGGGGAGTTGATAGTTAAGTTGTTGGTGAGATTGGGTCAATCCTGGATATTGGAAAATCCACAGTACTTTTGTTAGTGACAGTGAACCCAAAATATTCTGAGTAATATTTCTCAAAGCTTCTTAAAAACCTACAGCATTATAATCATGGAACAGAGCTTAATGGTTATATGATCATTGTCCAGAACCTAGAAGTTAATAGCACTTTACACTGGAGACTGTCTTGAGGTCCCTGAAGACCAAAAAAGCCCCGAATCCAAACAAGTGAACTGGACCTAAACCTGCCAGCACTTTGTGTGGAAGGTAGAAACCATTAGCAAAAGCCCCACCATGATTGACTTTAGGACCAAACAAGCCTGACCGTTCCATCAGAGAGTGTGAGAGAGGACAGAGTTTGGTGGTGACTCAAAATTCCATTTCAAATGAAGCTGTCATGTGAGCAAACAGAAGGTAACACTATAAAGAAAAACAAGCCAAAAAAATGCCCAAAGAGTAAACTGAAAAGGATAGAATAACTCCACAGTAACTATAAATGTAACTTCAAAGAAAAGAAATTAGTTTCAAAAAAACTACAAGAGTACTTGGAAGAAATGAAAGGATAAGCAGTAAAGTTAGAGCTTTGGGGGAAAGAATTGGGACAATAAAAGTAAATTGTCATGAGAGTAGATAATGGATGTCAGGTGCAAAATGAGACTTCTTTTTGTAGATGGCAAATATGTGATTTTGTTTTGCTTAACAATGCTTTTTTCTTACAAAGTCTGTTTTTCTTTATGAGGGGTTTGGTATTCAGGGAGGAGAGAATAGTGCCACTAATAGTATTGCCTCCCTTGACTGTCTTCCTTGCCCCTCAAAATGAAAATAAAAATTTTTTTGGGTCATTGAAGCATTTTTTAAAATGCCTAGAAAGAAACACAGGGGCAAGAAATCTTTGATAGTAATATATTGAATTTATAATATTTTTAAACAGTATTTTTCCCAATTATGTGTCAAGAAAAATTTTAGCACTCATTTTTACAAGATTTTGAGTTCCAAATTTTTCTCCCATCCTCCCCTTTTCTAAAAATGGGAGGCAGTAATTTATACATGTACTATCATGTAAAACATTTCCATATTAGTCACAGTTATAAAAAAAGAAACAGATTAAAAAGGGGGAGGGGGCACAAGAAAGAATAAGGCAAATGAAAAAAGTCTTGATATGCATTCAAAGTCCATCAGTTCTTAGTTTAGTTATGAATAGCATTCTTTTTTTTTTTTTTTTTTTTTTTTTTTTGGTACTTGTCTTGGATCATTGTGTTGCCGAGAAGAACTGTAATTTTTTTTAAAAAGCAAATTATATGTAATAAAGAAACTTACACATTTACCTATATTTTTTTTGTTCTTTTTTATATTTGATATATATTTTTTTTAATCCACTGATTTTTTTTTTTTTTAAGAAAGTAGAAGGGGGGCAGAAACTAGGTGGTGCAGTGGATAGAGCACCAGCCCTGAAATCAAGAGGACCTGAGTTCAAATTTGGCCTCAGACACTTAATACTTCTTAGCTGTGTGACCTTAAGCAAATCACTTGACCCCAGTTGCCTCAGTAAAGAAAAAAAAAAAGTAGAAAATCTTATTCAAGTAATGGGAGATGCCCTGAAAATTATAATGGCAAAAGTAAAAGTCATAGAATGATAAAAGTGAAACATATCTCTGAAGAAGAAATTTTAGAACAAGATAAAAATATTTTTAAAATAGACCTAAAGAAAGGTATCCACTGGAAAACAGGGAAAGGAGGAGAATTGAAGAATCATGAGTTACCAAAAACAGTAACTAAACAAAGAACTTAGATAATATTTATCAAGAAATAATAAATGAAAACTGTCCAGAGCTATTCGAAGGACAGGGCTAAGTGAAAATAAAAGGAGAACCATCATTCCTACTTAAAGGAAAGTCTCAGAAATGTTATAATCAAAATCAAGAGCTTCTTGGTCAAAGAAAAATTCTTTTAGACATAAATAAAGTTTGAACACTAAAGATTTTCGGGAGCCCAGAAAACTTGGCAGCAACTAATATGAAATTAAGAAAATCTTGGAGCATGACATTCCAAAAGTCAAAAGATAAAATGCTTGCAACCAAAGAATAATTTTGCAAGATTTAGTGTAATTTACTGGCTAACAGAACTGAGGGTGGTATTTTCATGGTGTATAGTACTTTCTAGCAATACTGATAAAAGACCAGATATATGTAGAAATTTTGGAATACTTACACAGAAATCAAGAGAAACTTAGAAAAATAAATATGTTTAATTAGTTAGGAGTTAAACTGTGGTAGTATACTTACCTACAAAAGAAACAAGGGTCGCTGTAGAATGCTATTGTCTTCCAATGTCACAGAGGAAGTCAGATAAAATTAAAAAGGGACTTGGGATATGCTCCCTTTTGAGATTAAGAAACAAAGAAAAAGTAGTGGGGAAAGAAAATACCCTGAATAAATTGAGGAACACCAATATGGAACCTTCAACTTCTCATCTGAGAATATGCAAAGAGTAGAGAGAATGGGTCTCTTGTCAGAAAGATAAATTGATAGTTGAACCAAAAGGACTGTACAGAAAAACATTAACTAACTTTCACAGGGAAGCAGGAATGAGACAGGAAAGGGGCTTTAAGAGTGAGGATAGAGTCTGGATAAAATAGTACATTGGCCAACAAAACAAAGATCCATTTCAGAGTGTAAATGGAGAAAGACAATTAAAAGAAATAACATTTTAAAATGAGTGAGCTGAATCTGGATTAAAAAGGGCAGTTTATTAGAAGCAAATCATTTAAGTATCGATAATCAGTGTTGATCTCATTCCTTCTCTCTTACCTCTTTTATAACAGATGGAATGGGGTAGATTAGGGATATATGATGAAGGGAAATGCATACCTTATTTGTAAAGACCAATAATATAAAGGATTCATTCATGAAAACAGAAAAGACTGTCAGAATGGATTAGAAAATATAATTCAACAAAATTTGTTTTATAAGAAATTCTTGAAATATAAAGATTCATAAAATTAAAATAAGGTTTGGAACAGTTTTTAGTGTGCTTCAAGCAAACCCAGAAAAATAGAAAGTGTCAGTGAAGATAAGGGCAATAGTAAAAATAAATTTTTAGAAAAGATAAACTATGTTTATAGGAAACTATATTATGTTTAAAGACATCATAGATAAGTAAATAATATCAGAACTTAATACATGGCATTGAATGTCTTAGCATCTAAGTATTTAAAGGGGAAAATAGTAAAACTATAGATAAAGACTTCACTGAACCCCTTTCAGACAAATCAGACAGAAAGATAAACTGGAAACAAGGACTTGAATAGAATTTTAATTGTTACATATTATTCTGACAAATATGAAATGGAAACAAATAAATAGAATTTCTTTGTTGTGTATGGCCCCTTTACAAAGGACCTTTGTTGTGTGTGGCAGGCCTGGCATATAAATCTCATAAATAAGTACCACAACAAATAAGCCATATGCTGACTATAATAGAATATAGACCATAAAATATCTTCAAATAAAAAATTCAAATTTAGCTAGAAATTAAATAATTTAATTTTAAATCATTGTTATTTAGAAGTGATAAATAATTTCATCAATGAACATGACAGTAATGAAACAGTTTTATCAAAACTTTTGGAATAAGGAGGGAGAGCCAAGATGGTAGAGTATAAGCAGGAACTTTCCTGAGCACTCTCAAATTTCTCATTCTCAAATTTAACATGGTTTGTTAAAATAACACCTCAAAACAAATTCTGGAGTGGCAGAACCTGCAAAAGGACAAGATGAAACAGTTTTACACCCCAAAACAAGTTAGGAGATTATCAGGAAGGATCTGTCTCACTGGGGTGAGTGAAGTGCAGTCCAACCCGGCCATACTCAACAAGTCAGCAATAGGCTTTGGGAGCAACTAAATCTGTGGCAGCAATCTCTAAGCCCACAAATGGTAAAAAGGTCAGACAACAGGTCAGAAGATTACAGAGACTGTTTGCTAGCACCAGAAAGAAGACGCTTATACAGTTGCGGGAAAATTGAACCATTAAAGCACTGTTGGTGTTATGAACTGTTTGAACCTTTCTAGAGAGCAATTTGGAACCATGTTTGAAGAGTTATAAACCTTTGTATACTCTTTGAGCCAGCCAGACCACCTCTAGATGTGTATCCCAAAGGGGAAAAAAAACCAGGAAAAACCAGGAAAATATTTATATAAGCTCTTTTTGTACTAACAAAGAATTGGAAATTGAGGGGATGCTCATCAATTAAGGAACAAGTTGTAAGTACGTGATTATATTGAAATATTCTTGTGCTATAAGAAATGACAAGCAGGATGCTTTCAGAAAAATCTGAAAGAACTTACACGAATTGATGAAAAATGAAATGATCAGAAGCAGGAAAACATTGTACAAAGTAACAGTAATATTGTGTGTTGGTCAACTATGAATGACTTAGCAATCTCACCAATACAATGATCTGAGATAATTCCAAAGGATTTATGCTGCAAAAATTCTTTCCACCTCCAGAGAAAAAACTAGCATCTGAATGCAGACTGAATCAAACTTTTTTTTACTTGATTCTTAGATTTTTTTTTTTTTTGGGGGGGGGGTCTGGAGGATGAGGTGTCTGTATTTCTTTCACAATATGACTAATAGTGAAATATGTTTTGCATGACTGCATGGGTTTTGTATAATATATATCAAATTGCTTGACTTCTCAATGAGGAGGAAAGGGGGGTATAAGGAGGCAGAGAATTTGCAATGCAAATTTTAAAAAAAAAATTTAAAAATTGTTTTTACATGTAATAAAGAGGATAAATAAAATATTCAGAAAACGTTTTAAAAAAAAAAAAAAAAACCTTTGGGATGGAGCCAATGAAGAACTAAGAAGAAAATTCATGTCTCTTAAAACCTTTAATCAACAAAAAAGAGAAAAAAATAGATCAGTATATTCACTGAGCATCAACCAAAAAAGTTTTAAAAATTAAATAAAAACATCTCAGCCAAACACCAAAGTGGAATTTCTGAAAACCAAAGTAGAAGACTAACAAAATAGAAAACAAAGAAGTCATTGAGATGATAGCTAAAACCATAAGCTGTTTTTTAAAACAAGGAAAGAAAAAACCTAATAAAATAGATAATTTTTTTTTAAGAGGGAGGAAAAGCAAACATGAACAACAAAAATGAAGATGGAGGAAGAGAAAATAAAGAAAATTGTTATGAACACTTTTGCCCAATTATCTATGTCAGCAAAACTGATATGAAATGGATGAATATTTATGAAAATGTTCCAATTAACAGAATAAGAAATGAAGATTTTAAATAATCCACTCTCAAAAGATAAACAAACCACAAATGAATTCCCCAAAGGGAAAACAAACCAAAATAAAAGGATGAGATTGATAAATAAATTCTATGAGACATTCAAAAAATAATTCATAATAATTTGGAAGAAATAGTAGCCTGTCAAATTTCTTCAATAATAGAAATATGATTTGATCCCTAAGCCAAGAAGCACCAAATCAGAAAAACTATAGACTACTATCCATAATGAATGTTTGTGTAAAATATTAAGTAAAGTGGCCTTAACACATTAAAATTTATATAATGTAACCATTTGGAGACCTATGAGCGATTAATGATTTGTTAAATTTAAGTAAAATTAAGTGCAACAGGTCATTAATAATAGAAATTTTGAAAATCACTTATCTCGACAGGTATAAAACATAATTATTCCAACAGATGAAAAGAAAAATTTTTGATAAAACATAGTTTTCTGTTTAAAAAAAAAAAGGCATTAAGAAGCATCACAATAAATGGACCTTTTTCTTATTATAGAGAATCTGTATAGCCACATATTCCATTAAGATCAAAAGCAAAGAAATGATGTCCATGAATAAATCAACACGTTTATGTAATTCTAGAAATGCCAACTATAGATATGATGGGCAGCCAGATGATGCAATGAATAGAGTGCTAGGCCTCAAATCAGCCCTTACACACTAGCTTTGTGACTCTGGACATGTCACTGTTTGCCACAGTGTTCCCAGCTATAAAATGTGCTGAAGAAGGAAATGGCAAAACACTCCAGAATTTTGTGAAGAAATTACCAAACCTCCAAACAGGACCACATAGAATCTAATATCACAGAAAAATGACTGAACATGTAAGACAAAAAGAAATTAAGATAATAATCATAGGGAGGGAGAAAACAAAATTTTCTTTTTTGCACATGATGTAGTATTTTACCTTGAGCATACTAAAAATTGAACTAAAAACTTAATTAAAATAATAATTTTAGTGAAGTAGCACTATATGTGTGTGTGTGTGTATACATATATAAATAAAATTATCTTGTCTTTCTGCCATATTGCCAAATATACATATACATACATATATATACATATATATATATATATATATAAAGAAAAAATAGGAAAAATCTAATTAAAATAAGCATTATAAAATAAAAGATTCAGGAATGTTTGAAAATATTTCCTGGAAATACGGAGCTACTACTTACTTATTTCTTGGCTGATAATCAACAGACCACTTTACCACCCTGACTTTCCATATATTTGATTCTAAAATGTGGTTAATATTGCTCATATTACCTGTATCACAGGATTACTTTGAGAAAATCTCTTTTTAAATGATAAATATATTATGCAAATGTGAGCTGTTGCTCTTATTATTAGAATGTTGTCCCCGTTAGTACCATAGAAATTTTCTAATGTTTTATATTGTTAACTTAAGATTTTTTTTCCTCCCTAGGAGTTCCTTGTGATTCCTTGTGAAAGTTTTTCAGTTAGTTCTGTCTGTTTTGCCTTGTTCTGCCATCGTTTATGCAGTACTAGAACCCCTTCATTATAGTCATAAACACCTTATTTTATAATAGTGGTTCATGCTATAAGTTGATGTTTATTAAGGATTAGTAAACTTCTGTACCAAACAATGCCAGCTGTGGTACTTCTGATGAAATCTTCCTTGTTATCAGTAGAATAATGACCATTACTTTTCCCCCTTATTATCTTTAGGAGCCTCCAGAAGATGATGCTAATATCATTGAGAAGATTCTGGCATCCAAGATGGTACAGAAGGAGGTCAGTGGCTTATGATTTGTAATTTTTACTTTAGCCACTTAATAAAAACAAGCTTGGGGGAAGGCATGGGGAAGGGGCAGAGCAAAGAAAGTGAAGGTGGAATAGGGATTGTAATATCTTGGTAGCAGTGAGGATTGTATCAGAATACTTTTTGACATTTATCATTCATTTGTCTTTTATAATAGATTTTGTGACATATAACTTAATCAAAAGCAAAGTGATTTTTTTTTTCCTTTTTCTTTGCATATAGAGATAATTTATTCCACAATTACTACTTTCATTAGTTGAGGACTAACAGAGGAGACATTGAGTAGTATATCAGAGATGTCTTCTAGATTGATTTGATTAATTTGAAGTGAAGTATCCCAGAATTAGCAAAGAGAAATTAGGAGGAAAATTTTAAGAGAAAGAAGACTATTGGGACATGATGTTAATGAGAATTTACTTTTTGTCCTTAAATTAAATATTTAAGGAAGTTTCGTTTCTTTAAGCCTGTATGCTACAGGTGATTTGTTGGGCTGTCATAAGAAAAATTATATATTGACTTTGTCAGGCAAAATAGTACCTGCTAATGTCTAGGATAGTTAGATCATAGGAACAATTGGAAGTCAGCTTTATAGTATTACAGTCAGGGTTTATTCAAATGAATTGGAGTTTGGGGGTCATGTTGCAAAATAGTGTTTTCGGAACCTCTATCATGTGGGGTTTGGCTATAAAAATATTCCTTTTTACTCTAGGTTTATCCTAAATATCTATGCTAATTGTGTAATCAGAAGAATAACATGGAATTCAGTCCTAGCTTGAGTCTTGCAAGACTATAGAAAAATAGAGCTTTAATCCATATTTTTTAGCTGTGTTTTACTTTCATGAACCAAGGTCTTTACTTGTCAGCAGAAACAGTTTTCTTAAGTAAGCCTTGCTAAAAATCTATATATTTTCATTTAAAATATGAATTATTCATGCAGAGTGGCATCTGCCATAGGGACAGAACTGATAATCTTCTTGTTGGCCACAGGTTCACCCTGGGGAACTTCCTTTTGACATGGAGCTATTCTACGTCAAGTACAGGAACTTGTATGTATTTACTTGTTTACAACTTTTAATTTTTTCCATTGTATTTCTTAAACATAAAAAGGATGTTCTTCCCCCCCCCAATTTTTAACAAAATGTCCCATGTCTTTCATGTATTTTTAGAATAGCTCTTAGAATTTTATCTCTTTGAGTTTTATTGAAGTAAAATCATTCTTTTTTTTTCTTGCTGCTCTTCGTTTAGTTTTGTTCTATTTCTCTCTTGTTCTCAATGATGAGCATTAAAGTCTAAAGTCACCATTTTCCTATTAATGTCAGTTCTTGCAGGGACACAACTACTTATAATTTATCCCTGACTTTTCTCTCTCCCAAAGGACAAATCCCTTAAAAGTACATTGATTTTTAAGATGAGAGTTTAGTTTTTGCTATTTATGACAATCAGCTGTTTTTATGTTTAATAGCTGATTTTTAAACAGTTAAAGCAAGATTTAAATATCACTAATTAAATTTAATTAGGTTAAATTAAATTTAAACTTAATTACATTTAAACAAGTAACAGTTAAAACAAAAAAGATGTGTTACTGTTCCTGGATTAAGTTTTTTTTTTATCTTTGAGCAGTTCCTACTTGCATTGTAAATGGGCAACAATGGAAGAGCTGGAAAAAGATCCTCGAATCTCTCAGAAGATAAAGCGCTTCAGAAATAAGCAAGCACAAATGAAGCACATTTTTACTGAGGTAAAATGACAGTTAGTAATTAATGTGGCTTCAGTTCTTCTTTGAGTTTTGAAAATTTGGCTTGGGGTTTAAGAGTAATTTGTTGTGGCTTTCTGTAAACCCACTGTTTTTCTCAAGTTGTTGAACCAAATTAATGCTAAAGAAAAACTGATCTAGTGGCATATTTAAGTTAATCATTGGCCACATAAGGTTAGATAGTATTGGACACTTCCAAGTAGAATGTGAAAACTTGGTGGAACATTTCTTTTTTAATGTTTTATTTTTTTTCCCAATTACCTGTAAAAATAATTTTCAGCATTTATTTTTAAAATTGAGTTGTAATTTCCCTCCCCACTCTTCTCTTTGAGAAAGCAAGCAATTTTATATAGATTATACATGTATGATCACAGAAAACATATCCTCATATTAATCATATTGTTCCCTCTGTCTATATATTCTCCTTCTAATTACCCCAATAAGGATAAATTTCTTTTGTGTTATAATTATTATCCTCCCATGTAGGAATATAAACAATTTAACTTTATCAAGTCCCTTATGATTTCCCTTTTCTCTTTTACCTTTTTATGCTTCCTTCAAGTCTGGTATTTGGAAGTCAATTTTCTATTCATTTATGGTCTTGTCATGAAGAATGTTTGAAAAGCCTCAATGTTCATTGAATATCCATTTTTCTCTCTGAAGGATTATATTCAATTTTGCTGAGTAGGTGATTCCTGGTTGTAATCCCAGTTCCTTTGCCCTCGGAATATTATATTCCACGTTCTCTCTGATTCTTTACTGTAAAAGCTCCTAAAACTTGTGCTATCCTGATTGTGACTCCATGATACTTAAACTATTTCTTTCTAACTATTTGCAATATTTTTCCTTAACCTGGGAACCCTGAAATTTGGTTACAATATTCCTGGGATCTCTTTCAGGAGATGATCAGTGTATTCTTTTAATTTCTATCTTACCCTTTCATTCCAGAATATCAAGGCAGTTTTTCTTGAAAAATAATGTCTGGGCTCTTTGGTTGATCATGGCTTTTAGGTAGTATAATAATTTTTAAATTATCTGTCTTGGATCTGTTTTCTTGGTCAGTTGTTTTTGTCATAAGACATTTCATATTGTCTTCTATTTTTCCATTTTTTTGGTTTTGTTCCTGCTTTTCTATTTGGCCAATTCTAATTTTGTTTTTTTTTTTGGGGGGGGGGGTTTGAGTTCTTCTCTTCAGTGAATTTTCGTATGCTTTTATTCATTTGGGCAATTCTACTTATCAAGACATTCTTCTCATTGGATTTTTGAATTTCTTTTATCATTTAGTCTAGTCTGTTTTTAAAGTGTTATTTTCTTCAGTGTTTTTTGTGCCTTTTACCAAGCTGTTGACACTTTTTTTCATGATTTTCTTGCATCATTCTCATTTTTCTTCCCAGTTTTTCCTCTGCTTTCCTTATTTGATTTTTAAAATCCTTTTTGAGCTCTTCCATGGCCTGAGACCAACTCATGGTTTTTTTGGAGGCTTTGGATATAGCAATTTTAACATTGCTTTCTTCTGAGAGTGTGTTTTGATCTTCCTTGTCACCATACTTACTTTCTATGGTTGAAATTTTTTTCTATTGTTTACTCATTTTCCCTGCTTAATTCTTGACTTTTAACTCTTTGCTAACGTTGGACTCTGTTTACAAGGGTGGAGGGTGCACTGTTCTAAACTTAAAGAGTTTTCTGCAGATGTTTTCAGAGATAGTTATGGGGATCTGTAGGTTTTCAGTTCTTCCAAAGTAGTATGATCTAAGGAAATGTGTGTTTACTAATCTTTTGGTCTGTGCTCTGGACTATGAGTGAGCACAAGCACTTTTTTCTGCCTTGGAAATAAAGAAGGGGTTCTTGCTCCCCTGTGCCTGCAAGCTCTGATATGCTAGTACTCTTCCTTGTCCTGAGATTGCTTCCCAGGACTGTGACCCAGATCCAAAAAACAACAGAGTCCTGCCCCCAAAACCAGCAAAGAGATTCTTGTAATTTCCTTCTGACCAGGTATTTGACCATCTTACCATCTGTGGCCTAAGAGTTCTAGAAGCATCTGCTTCAGCTGCTGATTCATTCAGTCTCAAAGGTGGCTTCTGGTTTGCTAGAGCCTGGTCTTTGCTAGTGTGGTCTGCACTGGATTGTGCTCCATTCTCACTTCAGTATAATAGATTTTTTCCTACCAGACTTTCAAGTTGCTTGGGCTGGAAATTGTTTCACTCCACTGTTTTCTGGGTTCTGCTACTTTAATATTTGTTTTAGGGTATTATTTAAAGATTTTTGGAGAGATTTGAGGGAGAGCTTAGGTGGGCCCTGCCTTTTCTCTACCATCATAGCTCTGCCCATTCAACAGAACTTTTCTTAGGAATTTAATAGCATACAGATCAGTAACTAAAATGACAATTTACATACTTTCATTAAAAAAGAGCCACATTATGCCTTAACTAAATGTGGAGACTTTTGTTTTCAAATTGGAGAAAATTTTAATGCAAATGTTTTGGTTCGTTTTTTGGTTTTAAAAAGTTCAAAGGAAACAAAATATACAGTTTTGAAAAGTATTGGTGAAATGTTGATCTTTTTGATGCTGCAAAATGAAGTGAGCAGAATCAGGGGAAAAAATTATATAGGAACTACAGCCTTGTAAAGAAAAACAAAATCAAGAGACTGAAGCTCTCTGATCAGTGCAGTGCACAACCATGACTGCAGAGAAGTAAGGATGAGGTTATAATTGCTTATAGCCCAGCAAGGAGGTAGAGAAGTAGTTTGAATAGTTTAGGTTGAGAAGTACATTTTTAGACTTGGCCAATGTGTGGATTTGTTTTGTTTGATTCTGCTCCTTTTATACAAGGGTAATTATGCTTTGTTTTATTTGGGAGGATGGAAGTTGATAAAAGGAGATCAGTGATATCAATGACAGTGATACCAGAGAAGGGTAGATCAATGTAGCATATTTTTTAAAGTGAAAAGAAAAAAGTTAAGGAAACTTAGGTAAGCAAGTCAACTTTGAAACTAATATATGAGATTTATTATATTTTTAATGATATGCTGGCAGTATGCAGTGGAGATGTGGGGTTTTATATGCAGGTCTCTTTCAGTTCTTTGTCTATGATGATACTTATATTTGTCAATATTGACTAAGTTAATTTTTTTTAAATGTTGCTTATTGGAGTAGTGATCTAACCACTGAAAATGTTTTTTTGGCTGAGATTAGATGTTTATCTGACACTACTAGTGTGACCATGTGCAAGTCATTTCATCTCTTTTCATTATCTGTGTTTACTCATGTAAAATGAACAGACTGTATAAGATGGCTTTGGAGGTCCCTTTCACCTGTCTACTTCATGATTTGTCAGGGATTCTGTAGAAGGAATCCTAAGGGAGTAAGAGAAATTTTAGGTTCCTCTAGAAAGCAACTTAAGCAAAATTATCCTTTACCTTCTTGAAACTTTCACTATTAAAGAATTCTTGAATTGTAATGTGGCAGATCTTAAAATAACTGATATTTGTTGGCTAACTTTTAAAGAAAATCTATCTGTATACAAAGGGATGGACTTTTTTGGTCTACTGGCTTTTTTTTAAACTGCCTTTCTCTGTTTGCATTAGCCTGATGAAGATTTGTTCAATCCAGACTATGTAGAAGTTGATCGTATCTTAGAAGTGGCTCACACCAAGGACTCCGATACAGGGGAAGTAAGTGCTTCTACACCCTGAAGTCTCTTTCATTCCTGCTGTGTGTTTGGGTGGTACTTATTCCATCAAGGTTAATTTTGTAACCCTTCTTTGAATTCCATACATCTGTTATTTAATTGCAGTGATTTTCAAATACCTGGCCAAGGTAGGACCAGTCCTAGTCCCTGTGTTCTTGTGGTAAGTGACTCGGATTTCTCTTCTCTCCTCTTTGCTCCCAATCAGGAGGTGACTCATTATTTAGTGAAATGGTGTTCCCTGCCATATGAAGAAAGCACCTGGGAATTGGAAGAAGATGTTGATCCAGCTAAAGTGAAAGAATTTGAGTCTCTTCAAATTCTTCCTGAAATTAAACATGTGGTAATATGCCTCTGTTTTTCACTTAAGTCCTTTTAAATAATGTTTAATAGATATGTGGACTTATTGATCATGATACATAAAAAAAGTTATTTGTATTTGCATATGCAGAATGAATGTGGGTACCTGTGCATGTGCAGCCCTTTACCTGGAGAGTTTCTTTTTCTGCCTTGATCCAGACTACCAAACAAACTGTTTTTCTGCTTCATTAGACATATTTGACAGAAGCAAAACTCCCCATTTCTTTGAAGCTGTCTTCTTTTCTTCACTTGTTACTATTAATTATGTCACTATTTCTCTTATCAAATAGTGAATCCTTCCTCCCTCTTCTCTCCCCCCCTGCCCCCAATTTAAAAACAACAGTACTATAGTGGAATTTTCAAATTTTACTTCAGAGGCGATACTCCAAAAATAGGTGCAGGCATCCACATAAAGTTCCCTGGAAGTATTTTTCTAACTAAGCTTCACTAAAAAGTCTTTCAGATTGGTACCTAGTGTGAAAATTTTTGTAGCTTCAGTTTTTAAATATCACAGAGATTAAGTAATTTCGTAGTCAGTTAACTTTTAAGGGTACTACACTTACCTAATAAAACCTATTTACAAAGGAAGTACTGAGTTAATTTCTCTGTGGAGCAGCATCAGGAATATAAAGAAAAGAGTATAGGAAAAAATGTGCTTGAGATTTTTTAGAGTCAATTCAATTTTCTACAAGTTGAAGGCCATTATTATATTAGTTGCAATACTTTTCCAATCACTTGAAAATGGGTTTTAGGAAATCTTAGCTCCTGAATCCTGTGGGTCTGTGTCTCATTTCCTGTGGTCTGTCCAAACTTTGCCTTAGACCTCAGCACTTTTCCATTGCTTTTTTCCTCTGGGGAATATGGTCATTTTCCCCCAGCTGTAGACAATGAATTTTTGTTGGGGATAGAAATGTTCATATTTATGGGAGAGTTTTTTTTTTCTTTAGTGAGATAGTAAGCTGGAGTTTATGATATTCTTATGCCAGAAGGGGTTATTCCTCCTCAGTCCCCTTCCTAGATGCTTGATTTTCTACTGTTCTTCCCAAAACCAAATACTTCCTTTTCCTGCCTCCACCCTCTCAGAATCATAAACTTCAAGAGTCTGTCTGATGATTGGGTATCAAGTTTCAGATCTTTTATTGATAGCAATCAGTAACCCCAACCAGAGATCATTATGGTCTCACATCTCTATAGAGGCCAATTTAAGCTTTTGTTTTCTACAATTTGGCCACTTGGGAATTAGCTTTCTTTCATAATATCATTACTATGTTCCCTAGGCAATGTGTTTTGTGCTTTCACTAGTCATTACATTAAATGATACTGGCCTGTGATGGTACTGAAAATAAAAGCAGTTAAAATAGAAGGATTTTCCGTTTGGTTTGGTTTTGTTTTTAAACAAGGATAATACTTATCTCAAAGAAACCTTTTTTGAAAAAAATAAATAATCTATTGGACAGGGAATAGTATAGACAAAAGTGTCCCAGCTAAAATTGGTTCAAAGGAAGGAAGAAAGACTCGACTGACTTTTCCTTTCAACAAGGGAGGTAAACAAGTGGTATCAATAATAATAGTTCATAGGAAAAGAATTTCTGGTAGTCAGGACCAATACTTTTCCACTCCATTCTCCATCACCTTTTGCTTGTATTTTTCTATGTCCCAGCTGTCTTGCCCTACCTCCTCACCCCTTGAAAGTCAAACACATATGCCTGCCCATATACAGCTTTCCCTCCCTGTCAATATTCCTTTAGTCATCATTTTTTTACTCCTCTCTGAGGCATGCATGTCACTTTTTGGTGTAGGTCTTATCTCCTTGATTGTATGCCCCATGAAAACAGACAATCTTGCTTGAATTTTGTCATCTCCTTCAGCTTTGGAAAGTGTTCTATAAACAGTAGATTTTTGTTGTTGTTCTTGTTGTTGTTTATTGAGTAAGCATTGTATATTAAATTCAAATTAGTGACAATTGGATAGTTCTACTAGGATAATGTATAGTTTGATCTAGTTAATACTGATTTTATTGTATTCTTCAGTAAGAGAAGCTTTCACATGAAATTTTGGGGCTTATGCTTTGAAAACCTTGAAACAGAAAATCAATGATCTTTCCATTAAACATAATGTAACAACAAATCCTAAAGGAAAAGACCATGTGTTAATTAGTATGAGGATCGTAGAATAATAGAGGAACCTTTTGATTGGTTTCCCTAATTCTAGTCTCTGCCTCCATCATTCATCTGCTGGAGTGAGAATCAGGTCACTCTACTGCTGAAGAAGCTTTTTTGACTTTCCTATTTTTCCTAGAATAAAATACAAATCTTCTCATTAACATTTAAAGTTTTTCACACTCTAATTCCAACCTGCTTTTCCATGTTGATTTTACATCGTTCCCTTCAAGCATATTCTGTATTCCAAGCTATATTCCAGTTACATTGACCATATGGGGCATTCTAACTCCTACCTCATTGCCTGTTCTGATTTCTATGCCTAGAATACTCTTCCTCCTCACTTCTTTTGGAAGTTTTTTGGAATCCCTAAACCCCTTTAAGGTTCACTTCAGGTTTCACTTTACTCACAAGGCTTTTTCTCATCATTCCCATTGTTAAAGCTTGCTGCCTTACCTCACCCTACTCCTCTCCAACTAACTTTCTACTTAGTTTGCATTTGCTTATCTGTATTTCTGTCTTGTTTATCTGAGTAAAAGGCAAACTTCCTGAGAGCAAGAACTATATTTTTTTTCAGTGCTTGCTGGATTGATTTGTAGTTACTTAGAGAGGAAGAGTCTTCATTGTGTCATTGAATCTTACTTTTGCTGGGATCATAATGGAAGTTACTATATGCAGAGCTGAAGAATTTAATTTTATCTCCTAGAAGATTTATTATTTGTGGAATGGCATTCCTTTCTCATGAAATCTAAATAACCATAATTACAGACTTTTTTATTATCCTGTTAGAAACTGCCCTGCCATCCTATATATTCTATAGTATTAGATTCAGTCATGTCCCCTGAAGAAATAGCAATATATTGTTGCACTTTATTTGTTACAGTATGAAAGCTTATAGTTGGAATATTCTGCTTGTTACTTAATATCAGCTTTATACTGAGTTGTTTAATACTGTGACAGATATTTTTACTTAAAAAGAATTTTTTTAAGGTAATTGTCCAAAGTAGAAGTGACAAAAGCTTACATGATAGTTTTGAAGTCCACAGTTGACCACATTTTCAGTAAAACTTCAGGAAACTTTTAAGGTTGCATGTGAAGTTAAGTGGCAAAGACAAGCCCTCAAATGAGGTAACACAATTATTGTTGCCATGTTTTTTAGTTCTTTCCTCCTATCTACCACAAATTCTATCTTATCTGGATTGAATAAAAGTTAGATTTTTAATCACTGATGTAAAACATGAATGAAGTTTTGCAGTGTATTTGATGCATGATATCATTTTTGTCTGTCACAGCAGACCTGTGAAAATAGGTACTGTTATCTCCACCTTACCAAGTAAGAAACTGAAACAACAAAAAAAAATTAAAATAAAATAAAGTCCATTTGGAACAGTGCTTCTTAATCTTTGTTTTTGTTATGGACCCATCTCCTCATAAGCAGTTGAAAAAGTCGTGTGAAATCTTTCTCAAACTCGTGTTTCCAAATGCATAAAATATAATATAGTAATCACAGATCATTGTATTATTGAGAATAGTAGTCATTCATATCCAATCATCCCATAACATTGCTATTACTTTGTACACAGTACGTTTCACTTTACTTGAGTTCATGGAGAACATTCCAAGTTTTTCTGGGAGCATCCTGCTCATCATTTCCCATAGAATAATATTCCTTCATGATCATATACCATAATTTATTTAGCCATTTCCCAATTGATAGGCATTCCCTCAATTTCCAATTCTTTGCCCTGTGAAGAGAGCTATAAATATTTTGTACATATAGGTCCTTTTTCTTTTTTAAAAATCTCTTTTGGGATTTATGCCTAGTAGAGGTATTGTTAGGTCCGAGGATATACATGATTTTTATAGCCTTTGGGGCTTTTGGCTTTTGAGCCTATTTCATAACTTTTGCTCATTGGAAAATGATTCTTATTTTTTAATAAAAAATTGACTCGATTCTCTTTACATTTGTGAAATGAGGCTTTCATCAGAGAAATTTTCTTCAAAATTCTTTTCCCAATTACTATTACTAAGTGAATTTTCCCCTCCCCATTTAATCTATTCTCTCTCCTTTTGCCCCAACCCTCCTCGAAAGTTTTCATATTGACCACCCCCTCCCTCAATATGCCTTCTCTTCTGTTACCCTTCACCCTTCCCCTTCTAATTTTCCTACGGAGTAAGATAAATTTATATACCTATATTTCCTCTTGGAGCCAATTTTTATGAGAATAAGGTTCACTTCCTTTCTTTCCTTTGCCCCTCTCCTCCTCTACTATTTCCATTAATTCACCCTAATACTTTATTAGCCTTTGATCACTTTAGATCATATTGAGCTTATAGTCCACCAAAATCCTAGATTTTTTTTCATGGTTGCTGTTCTCAGGCTCAGAATTTACAAGCATGAAGTAGAAGTTTGTCCCAGCTGACCTCTAAAACCTCTTCAAGCTTTAAGAGTAGAGTTTCCTTGTGGCAATTTGCAGGAATGCATCAAATGTTGCAATTATTTAGAGTCATCTCACATTGTATAAGGAACCCCTAAATTGAAACTATCATACAAAAGTCAGTTTTTGCAAAGTGCTCTACTTCCAGTCAAGTATTTCTCTATGGGATGGACCTGAGGCTCTTCTGTCAAATCCAAGAGTGTAAAAGTAGGTTTTTGAAATGTGACTTGGCAATTGCTAGAGAATAAATCTTAATATTCCAATTAGTAGCCTAACTATAATTAGCATCTATTTGGGATCTTCATATGTAAAAGATATGTTATAAAAATTCATGTATTAAACATTATCATACCTTCTGAGTTTTATTTTGGATTTTCTTTTTTGATCAGCACCTAGTTCCCCAGGAATCAAGAAGACTGTATTATATATTGCCTGTGTTAAGTGTGTTTGGAGTTGTGTAAACTCCAAATGAGCAAATAATTTTACCTCCTTTAAACCTTGGTTTCTCTCATCTTCAAAATGAGTAAGTGGAGCTCTCCTTCTGATACATTTTTTAGGTTGTTCCAGCACTAAAATTCTGACATTTAGTAGGTATTTAGTAAATACTTGCTGAATTATTCAAGATAATATCTACCTCATTATAAATTCTACTCTTTAATCCCAGTAATATTATGTAGATCTTTGTAAAAATAATAATCCTTCTTTATGACGGCCTTTCAAATATCGGAAGACAGAAATCTTCTGATTTCAAAAGTAATGATTCTGAGGCTTCCTCATCTTGCAAAATTGATTTTTTTTAAAAAACTGAAAGTAAGATTTTATATTAATCCCTACCACATTTCTTTTTAAGAGTCCAGCATTCTAGGCTGCTGAAGCCATTTTGCATCTTGATTCTTTGAACTATTATATTACATATATCTTTCATCATTGTGTTATCCACAAATCTCACAAACAATTCATTTTTAATGTCTTCATCTATTGACACAATAAGACAAGTCCATGGCCATGTGGTATTACTACTTATTCTAGTCACTTTTTTCCATCTTGCTATCAGCCTAATTTTCAGTATCTCTTTGACTATATTTGTTAGATTGTTTGTAAATCCACCTACTCATACTCTCATGTAGCTTTTGTTTCACCATTTTATCCACAAAATATCATAGGAGTTTTATTGATTGCTTTGCTGACATTTTATGATATTCTTTGTGGCATTACCCCTCATGTACTGGTTGCATTTAACTGTGCCATAAAAAGGAAATAAGGTCAATCTTTTATTATAATGAATATCGGAAAATCCCTTTGTTTCTTAACTCTACAATTCCTTGTAAGCTTTGTACTCCCCAATTTGGTCTTAATGGTGTCATTTCATCTTTAGGAATTTAAGGAATTTTTGTTAACAAGGAGGTGATACTCCCATTAAGTAAAATTTTGTTGCATCTCATTTCCATTAGAGCCTCTGCAGAATGTTCATTCCTTTTTAAGTTTCAGCACTTCAGACTATCTTGAATTAACTATATGTTAGGAAACTATCCCTAGGATCTGTGATGTGCACTTACATGCATATTAGTTTTTCCCCAAAGCTGCCTCACTGATGCACCATGCACAAAGAAGGAAACCACTCCCAAAGAGGCAGAACAGATTGTGAAAATAGAAGCAAATAAAGTCATTGTTGGGCCCCTTGGGAAAAATTAAAATTTGAAAAGTAACAAGTTACTTTTCAATTGAAATTAATAAGTTAATTTCAAAAATCTATATAAAAATGCAGAATGATATATTAGAGTTGGTTTCTGAGGAAGAACTGACTTTAGGAGATCAAGTCCTGCCTTTATATACCTACTACCTTTGGGAGGCAGTACTAGTCATTACAAATTACAAAGAGAGTGCCGATCTGTGTTGATAGATGAAATTTCACTGAGAGAGCGTCCTAAATTGATATCATATCTTCCTCTCCTCCCTATTAAAAAACCACATACATATGCTCACACAACATATATACACACAATGAATATAGCACAACACATTCAGGGCTAAAATAATCTCAGCATTGTTTTGAAGTCAAAAGCAGCCAGATCTCGGTACCCTTCTTAACTGATTTGCAAATTCAGTAGAAATGTTGATATTTGCTTTTCTGTCAATCTTTTCATGTATACTATAATCATATCTGTGAAACTCCCCTAAAGCATTGTCTTTTCATGCATTTTGCTCTCTGCTTTGTTTATTAGGAGCGTCCAGCTTCAGATTCATGGCAGAAACTCGAAAAGTCTCGGGAGTACAAGAACAATAACCAACTTCGAGAATACCAGCTCGAGGGGATGAACTGGCTCCTTTTTAACTGGTATAATAGGTGAGAAGCCAAACCACATGTGCCATCTCCCTAAACTGTGTCTTTTCAAAATGTGTATAATTTAAAGGAATGACCAACCTAGCATCATTAGTCTGACTATTTTGGAATTGAAAGTATTAGATAGAAATGTGTAGCAAAAACTTTTCTACTCAAGTACTTAACACATTGGGCTTTTGCACATAGTAAATATTTGATTAAATTATTATTGAATGAATTAAAGAACAAAGCTAACAAAAACTTTTCTACTCAAGTACTTAACACATTGGGCTTTTGCACATAGTAAATATTTGATTAAATTATTATTGAATGAATTAAAGAACAAAGCTAACATAATTTTTAGGATAACACTTCTATTCTGTATTCAGACTTAATTTGCTGTCATAGGGCATTTTGGTGATATGGAATATTCTTTTACAAATCATTGTCTTCATGTTTTGATTTTCTGAATAGCTTAGAACTGAAGGTTTATTTTCAAAAAAATGAAGATAGAGAATGATCCTGGGAATCTTCCAAGCTGATTGTCTCTTAGATCTTTCTTCAGAAGGAGAATGACATTAAAGTGTCCACTAGGCTTGTGACTTTGGATAATTAAGTTAACCTCTCAAGTCCATTTCTTTAATGTAAATTCCCTCACAAGAAATGTCAAGATCAAATGAGGTAATAGATGTAAAAATGCTTTGTAAATTGTGAAATACCATACAGGTTTCTCAGCTTAATGAGCTACTATAAATTTATGGAAGGGGACTGAGGGCCAAGTAGCAAAGACTCTTATGTGACTGACAATCTCTTCCAAAAGTCATTTCTAGCATTGTAGGATCAGAGCCTCAAGACTCCTAGGTTAGGAAATAAAGTCTTCAATGTCTACTTATTTAGAATCTTCCAAAAGGTTTTCATTTCTTCTTAAGGAAGAATTTACTTTAAAGGGTATGTATTAGAACTATTCTGTAAATTTCACACTGTTAGTGGGATTCCCCACCCTGCCCCCCAACCCCATTTCAGAAGTTTTGCCCATTTTTGCTTTTCAGCTTTCTCTCTGCTGTATTGGTAATAAAACATGTTTATTTGTTTTTTCTTCAGAAAAAACTGTATTTTGGCTGATGAGATGGGCCTAGGGAAAACCATTCAGTCCATCACATTTCTCTCAGAAATATTCCTGATGGGAATACATGGTCCTTTCCTCATTATTGCTCCACTGTCCACCATTACCAACTGGGAACGAGAATTCCGGACATGGACAGAGATGAATGCCATTGTGTATCATGGAAGCCAGATTAGCAGGCAGATGATCCAACAATATGAGATGCTCTACAGAGATGCCCAGGTAAAACTGGAGTAAATTGTCAAGTTATAGCATAAATTGCTTAGTGTGATAATCTATAAAGTAGAATCTTTCCTTTAAATGTTTTCCTATCTAGCATCTAGAAGTTTGGTATTTCTGTATCTTAAGACACTGGTCTTATAGAGAACATTCTTTTCATCTTTCTGATGTTGTATTATTAATAATGATCCTCAAGTATTTTTTCCATTCCCTGTAATATTTTAAAAAATCAAGAAGCCTGACTTCTTCTGGTCAAAATGAGTTGTCATGTAGTTGCTATGTAGACTACAAACAAAACAGTCGTTTTTGGACAAGCATTGAAATTCAGAAAGAGAGCCGGAAATGAATTCTGTTTTAAGAATCGAGAGAAAGCTCAGCCTTTGTTACATAAAAACAAAGCGTTTTTCCCTTCCCTTCAGTGGAAATCATCCACTGAATTTACTTAAGAAGTATTATACATTGGGCACAGATATTTGTAATAAAATAAAATGAAAATTAAATGAATATATACTGCATATTACTATATACATTGTACCAGGGCAAGTCATTATACATAGGAGAATTAGAAATTGATTTAGATAATTTGAATTTTCTCAACTAGAATAAATCTATTGTTTTTCCAAGGTTTCAGAAGGAGGTAGAAAGTGACATGGAAGCAGTACAAAATAAGGCTGTATTAGGTCAGCTCTGCTTTTTTTTTTTTAATTACAGCTTTTTATTGACAGAACATATGCATGGATAATTTTTCACATTGCCTCTCATAATCACTTCTGTTGCAACTTTTCCCTTCCCTCCCTCTACCCTCTCCCTTAGATGGCAGGCAGTCTCATGCATGTTAAACATGGTAAAGTATATCTTAAATACAATATATATGTGCACATCCATACAGTTCTCTTGTTGCACAAGAAAAATTGGATTTAGAAAGGTAAAAATAACGTGGGAAGAAAAACAAAAATGCAAGTAGTCCACATTCATTTCCCAGTGTTGTTTCTCTGGGTATAGCTGATTCTGTCTGTCATTGATCAGTTGGAACTGAATTGGATCTTCTCTTTGTCAAAGAAATCTACTTCCATCAGAATACATCCTCATATAGTATTGTTGTTGAAGTGTATAATAATCTCCTGGTTCTGCTCATTTTACTCAGCATCAGTTCATGTAAGTCTCTCCAGGCCTCTCTGTATTCATCCTGCTGGTCATTTCTTACAGAACAATAATATTCCATAACATTCATATGCCACAATTTATCCAACCATTATCCAATTGATGGGCATCCATTCATTTTCCTCTTTCTAGCCACTACCACAAACATTTTGGCACATACAGGTCCTGTTCCCTTCTTTAATATCTCTTTGGGATATAAGCCCTCAGCTCTGTTTTTTAAAACTGACTCTAGGGGTTGGTACTAATTAGATGGCTTGGCACCTACTAACTGGTAGTCCTTGCCCCAAGAGAGTTCCCATCTTCATTTTTATCAATGCAAATAAAATGTGTTATAGTGTGTGTCACTAAGGTTTTCATTAGTATTCATTCAGTACATGCCTTGATATCATTTTGTCTGGGACTTTGAAGTAAAAATGGGTCACCTGTTGATTTATTATAGCAATTTACAAAAAATTGCTTCCTGTCATCTCACGTGCTTCCTGTCTTTTCCACATTGGCTCTCTTTCTCTTCGTTTTGTGTGGTTTAGTGAAACCTCAACTTAGGTTCTATTGCAGTGCCTTATCATTATATATAGATAACCCAGATTAGTGATAGATATGCCAGTACAGCACAAATCTATTAGATTCTATGAAGGTGAAAAGCTTTGTTATAGGCCAAGTGGATAATGTGGGTTTCTACTGTCCAAAAATAAGTCTTGGTACAGAAAGGCTTACTCTCAGAAGGATGTCCACAACTGAGTGGATGCCCATCAGTTGGGGAATGGCTGAATTAATTATGTTATATGAATATTATTGTTTTATAAGAAATGATCACGAGGAGGATTTCAGAGAGGCCTGGAGAGACTTAACATGAACAGATGCTAAGTGAAGTAAGCAGAACCAAGAGAACATTGTGCACAGCAACAAGATTATGTGATGACCAACTGTGATGTGTGATGGACTTGGCTCTTTTCAACAATGAGGTGATTTAGGCCAATTCCAATAGACTTGTAATAGAGAGAGCCATCTGCATCCAGAGAGAGGACTATGTGGATCACAAAATAGTATTCTCACCTTTTTTGTTACTTGTTTGCTTTTTGTTTTCTTTCTCAATTTTTACCTTTTTAATCTGATTTTTCTCGTGCAGCATGATAAATGATATACGTATAGAAGAATTGCACATGTATAATATAGATTACTTGCTTTCTAGGGGAGGGAGTGGGAGGAAGGGAGGAAGAAAAATTCGGAACACAGTGTTTTGCAAGGGTGAATGTTGATAAGTATCTGCATGTATTTTGAAAATCAAAAGCTATTATTTTAAAAAATTTAGTTATTAAATGTCAAAGAAAAAAAAAGGAAGAAGAAGGTTGTCCACCAAGGGAAGTTTTGGGGTCCCTGCAGCTCATTGAACTACTGATATCTATCAAGATACTGAAGGAGTGACAGTGAAATAATGAATCTTTGAAATATTTATTATATAATTTAAGATTTCCTTTAATAAATAAGTTGAAAGTAGTTTTAAAAGCCAGACTAGAAGTCAGGCTTCTTGGCCTTTGAATTATCATAGGGAATGGAAAGAATGCTTGAGGGCCTTGATAATCCTTTGTCTGTATTAAGTTCTTTTGTAGACATATGTACTGCAATGCATTTTGTCCTTTGGTACCATCTTATTCATAATGTTAATATTGTTCCTTCCAGCAATCATATAAGAATTTACTTTGCTCCAAAGTTCAGCAATTCCCACTGATAGGACTCTATATCTGTTTTTTTAATTTATGTCATTCTCAGGGCAACCCCCTCTCTGGAATCTTCAAATTCCATGTTGTTATCACAACATTTGAGATGATATTGGCTGATTGCCCAGAGCTGAAGAAGATTCATTGGAGTTGTGTGATAATTGATGAAGCACACAGACTGAAAAACAGGAACTGCAAACTTCTGGAGGGATTGAAACTCATGGCTTTGGTGAGAGTTTACAAGCTTTTAAACCTGAAGACACTCAGTAATTTCTCAAGGTCTCTAATCCAAGGAGCCTGGAAGCAAAAAAATAAATAACTATAACAAGGGGTTTCGAATTTTTTTTTAATATAGGAACCAAACCAATAATATTACTTTTGACTCTAATTCAGCTTTGTGCTTTTTACACTCAGAAAATTTGTCATTTATACAGAGGCAATATCAGAAACCCTAGGTTTGAGTCATAACTCTCTCATCCAGTTCTTATGACCTTGATTGTCAACTTATTTGTCCTTGATTCCTCTTTAAAGAATTGAAGGTTACAATGCTTGATCTCCTTCCTCATTGGGTATTTATTTGGAAAGCATTTTGGATATTTTAAAATACCCCAGATAGATGTCAGTTACTATATTTTTGTCACCATTATTATTATTCATACCTCCTCTTTTTTTTTTTCTTAAGGAAATTATGACAGAAGGGCATATAAAGAATGTAGGCAGCCCCAGCATTAGATTGTCACCATAAATCAGTGTTCAGATGCTTAATAATGTGTTTTAATTTGTACAGGAACATAAAGTGCTGCTGACTGGAACTCCCTTACAAAACTCCGTAGAAGAACTCTTTAGCTTACTGAATTTCCTCGAACCATCACAGTTTCCTTCAGAGACAGCTTTTCTGGAGGAATTTGGAGATCTGAAGACAGAGGAACAAGTAAGTGAGAATCTGGAGAAATTGAAAAGACACAGTATTGCCCTTTGCAAAGTGCCTTTCTTTCAAGGAGTCAGCAGAACTCTCTGGAAGGAATGATAAATGAACTCTTGCATAGTGTTCTGTGATATTATTTTCATCTTTTCTAAGTGAGAAAACTAATTAACCATAACTAAAATGTACCAAGTTTATAAATCAAATTATAAATGAGAGCCATCGAGAGCATGGAAATTTCTTGGTCTTCATTTCTACCTGAAGGCTTAACGATCTTGCTTATGGCTGCTTTAATAGGAATAGAACCCTCCCTTAATTCCTATGTCTGCTCTTTTATTAACAACATGAAACATGCTTAAGCCAGTATTTGAATGCTTGAGTACAGCTAAAAAAAAGTGTTGCAGATGGTGAGGAACCAGTACAAATAATTGTACTGGTAGACAATTATAGATGAGGAGAGTAATTGGTATATTTTTATCCATTTATAATAAGTGCCTCCAGTTCTAGATATCTTAGCACAATTGTTGCTTGGGCTGAACTTTTTAATTGAAATGTCCTTGTATTTCCAGATACTATGACTGAGTTACCTACTTCTGGTTAAGTTTCTGGAACTCCAACAGCAAGTGTTCTGTAGTTCCCAGCTTTTGTTGTATTTACTACCAGGGTAAAGAACTATGAATATGTATTTTCTTCCCCCTGCCTCCCTCCCACATTGATCCTCTTTTTGTCCTCTCTCCTTTTGATATGTTGCTTACTAAAGCCAAAGCCATTTAGTTTTTCCTAACTGAACAAGAGGAGGACTTTTTACTCGTTACAATTACTCTTTTTAACAATTGACTGTCTTATTTTAACATTTAAAAAATCCAAATAATATGTGTCATACCACAGAAATCATTTACTCAAGCACTTGTAGTAGCTTCTCACTTTCTCTTTACTTTGTATATATATATTCTAACATTTTCTGAAATGATTTCTCTTCTCCTTCATATTGGGGTCTGTAAATCTTCTCTACTTCAGATAGATAATCTTTGAGAACTCTTCTGTTTCAAAATTCAAAATCTTCTTTCCACTTGCTTTCATTTTTCCTCTCTCCCACTTTTGCTTTTAATTGCTCTCACTCTGGGCCACACCCTCTCATGTCTGAGTGCCTGATACCTTTCAATGACCAAAACTCTAGAAGTACATAGTATGCTATCAAATAATGCAATCACTTCATGACATCAGGAATCACACTTGAGAAACATGAAATAAAGTTCCTCCTTTATGTTATTTTTTTTTTTCCTCCTTCTTGAACCTCCTCAAAAACATGGACCATTTTGACTTCATCTTTTTATCCCCTTAGTTCCTAACACCATGCTTTGTACATCTTAGGTACTTAGTTAATGTTTATTGAATTGATTGTAAGCTAGTACATGTCTTTCATTCATAGCAAACATAATGATCAAAGTTATCTTTGTACCTTTTCTTTGTGGTAAGTAAAGAGACTGGAGTTCTAACTTGAATATAATTTGTTCAGATGGTAATAATGCATCTGACACCAAGGTCCCAAGCTTGTGTAAGTCAGTTTAGCTAACTCTTTTTTATGGCTATCCATTATTCTTGACCCACCCCATCTAGCTGCTTTATGTTGTATCACAATGATTGAGAGGATATAGAAGGCGCAATGTATATTTATTTCTCCTAGAAAAAGAACTCAAATTCATTTTCTGTTAAGCCATCTTTTTTTACATGGGAAAAGTTAGCCATTTTTCTTGTCATCTTTAGTGTATTTTTTGGTGGTAGATGGTGGTTGTTTTTACGCAATTATGTATTGTATTATTGTAAGTAATTTTGACCAGGGCTGAGAGAAGTGCCTCAGACTAAAGACAATGTTCTTCATCTTGAGACTCGGGAACTAAGCTAGTGGTCTTCACTAGCTCTTTCTCATCAGTGTCTCTCTTTTCAGCATTCTATCTCTTGTACCCTTTTACAGGTTATAAATTTTCTGAATGCAAGGGGCCCATCCTCTCTTTTAGTTCCTTCCATAGCTGATATTCAACACATATTTGTTTGTTATGCTGATTGAGTTCAGTAAATATGTATTAATGATTGAAAAATCTTGGTGCTCACTTCATCTTTCTTCAAAGAGATAAATTAGTCTTATTTTCCTGGGCAGGTGAAGAAGTTGCAGTCCATTTTGAAGCCCATGATGTTGCGGCGGCTAAAAGATGATGTGGAAAAGAACCTAGCTCCCAAACAAGAGACAATCATTGAAGTAGAGTTGACTAATATCCAGAAAAAGTATTATCGAGCCATTTTAGAGAAGAACTTTTCCTTCCTGGCCAAGGGGGCAAATCAGCATAACATGCCTAATCTCATCAACACCATGATGGAGCTGAGAAAGTGCTGTAATCACCCTTATTTGATCAATGGTGAGCCAGGGGGGGAGCAAGGTAGGGTTAAATCTTGCCACTGACCCCTGAGAAGAAGAAGTTGGAATTAAGCAAAGTATTCCAAGCCAAATGAATACATTGTTTGTTTCCCTCTTAGGCCCTTTGACTGAGCATATGTGTATGTGGAGACAATTACTTGGCATTTTGGCTGTCTCAATATTTGGGGTATTTCTGACTTGTTCCCTTGCAAGAAATGGTTTCTATCCCAATTTTTTTTTTTTAATTTAACTAGTCCTGAATGAATTATCAGCACCAATCTTCAAGAATTAATAACTGGTATAGCATAAAATGGAACAGGAGAGATATTTGGCAGAGAGGAAACACAACAAAGCTAGGAGAATTTGGGGTCAGAAACAATCCAGAAAGTGGATGATGATTTTGAAGCAGATTGGAAATGGGGAAAAGCAGCAGTGATATATAGGTCTGGGGTCAGAGTGGTATATGTGTAAGTTGTTTATCTCCAGCATTGTTCTGCCTTGGCTGGCTTTGGTTAGGACGTTGCGCCTTTGCTTTCAAGTACGCAAGATCAATGCATGATTTTACATTTCCTAAAAACCACAGAATATGGGACTGGAGTAGCTGAAAGAGGGAGAATTAACTTCATTGGAGATGGTGCTTCAGAGATCCAGTATGGTATACAGTGTGTTCACAGGTGGGTGTGTGTACATGTACACAAGTCAGTTTTTAGTTACAGCTATCATTAGTTATGGGAAGTTGAACTGGGACATAGAGAACTCTGGCATTAATGGGTAAATCTTTGCTAGCTAGTGAGGAAAATAGAAGTTCTAGGAAAGATGGCATTCTAGCAAAAAGGTGTTTGGTTGTATCTGTGGCATATTTTGTCAAGATGTATGGGTATATCAATTGAGAGATTACATAATATGCAGTTAGTGATAGTTTGAAATTGAAAGCTGTAGTAGTTGACTCTCAATAGTCTGTGTTAAGGGGGGTGAGGGGAATAGTGGTATGGATAATCCAGAAGTCATTTTTTATTTGGCTTTGGAATGTATCTTCATACTTTGACTATGGGTGTATATGCTTTTGGAATTCATGACACTTCAAATGAAAGAATAAAGCTATACAATAAAAACCAAATTTACCAGGAGCTAGAAAGATGACTAGTTTTGTTCTCTTCTCCAACTAAACCCCATTGTTATGATTATTTTTGTTATTACTATGATGGAGCTAAATTTAAATTATGTCTTACAGTTTACAAAGTGCTTTATATTAATTCATTTAACCCTCTCACTTTCATGAAGTTTGTAGTACACGTATTTTATTTTCATTTTACAAGTAAGGAAAACTGAGGTTCTTAGTAGTTGTGACTGTCCTTGTTAATTGCCACCTTGCAACTGGGTGACAAAGCCCTGACTTGAACCTAGGTCTTTGGACTTAAGATCTCAGTGTTTGTTTTTGCTCCATGCTGCCGGCCTCTGATAGCAGCGAAATGCTCTGTCACAAAGGTTACTTAAAGAGGCAAAACAAGAGATAGATGAAAATGTCCTAAAGATGTTTAAAGTATCTATACAGATATATTGACAGGTGGTGAAGATTTACTAATTGAGAATTTTCATAAAGAAAAGAGAACTTGTTAAAACAATATTCAGTTTGAGTTCTAATTGGTTTAGTCTTTCTGATATGCATTTTTTTAAAGGCTGTAATATAGAATTTCTTGTTAGCTTTCTGTGAAGCATTTTTCAGTCTCATAGGAAAGCTTAGGATGTGGCTTCTAGAATACTCTTAATAACTGAGAAAGAGTCCTTGTGTAGGAAAGGGCAAGGCTAACTCTGCTGTCGCCCCGGTTGAATCTCTTTATTTCATTTGGATGCACAGTTCTAGGGGATTTGGGATTTGATATCTAGAAATTAACTTTTCAGACATTGCTTTATTTTTTCTTCTTTGGCTTTTGAGCTATTCTTTTCCAAGAAACAGACAATCTCTTTCACCCTGGTAATTTGTGCAAAGAATGGTTTTGTTCTGTTCCTTTTTAGGAGCAGAAGAGAAAATTCTGGAAGACTTTCGTAAAACGCATAGTCCTGATTCTTTGGACTTTCAGCTGCAGGCCATGATTCAGGCAGCAGGCAAACTGGTGCTAATTGATAAACTACTCCCCAAGCTCATTGCTGGTGGACATAAAGTGCTCATCTTCTCCCAGATGGTGCGTTGCCTTGATATACTAGAAGATTATCTCATCCAGAGACGGTGAGTAGTATCCTGGAAGACCTATGTGACAGGTACTATTTACTCCCTTTTTTTGTATATTTGATCACAGAAATGCACAAAATATGTGATGGAGTGAAATTAACAGGATTGAAAGCTATTAAATAAATGAGTAGAACAATGAATGAAAAATTATCATTCTGCGCCAAACATTGTACTAGTCACTGGCGTTACACATCAAAATATTCTCAATAAATTCATATCCTAACAGGGAATAGCACATATAAGAGAATTCAGCTATGAAACATTTGGGAAGTCCCTGTGGTCCTAAATGTACAAAAGTAATGTCAGGTAGTAATATATTTTCTTTGATATAAGGTATGCATTTCTGGTTTTTGAACTATTTGGCAATACCAAGCATTTAATGTTGAGGAATTTCTCCAATCTTCAGTAGTTGTAGCTGCTAATACACAGGAACTATACTATCTGCAGAGGCATTTGCCAGGTCAAGTCTCTGCCAGAGTTGTTCTGACTAAACTGCAAACAGAATCAGTGAGTTAAAGGGCAGTACTATTTCCAGGGCTCTTAGATACAGAGGCCTGTGTTATCTCTACAAGGGTATGAGAGGAGATAGTGGTCAAGGCAGTGATTTGACCTTCCTTGCATATATTGACTCCTGTTTCTCCCTCATAATACTTCGCTGCTTCAACTAGACTAGCTTCTTCCCTGCCCCCCTTGGTGATAGTTTATCAGTAACTCATGTTGGTGTTGCCTTGATAACATGCCCTTCTCCATAAAGATTCTTCTCTGGGCAGTAAAAAGGGATGAATTCAGAGAAACCTGGGAAGGTCTGTATAAACTGATATGAATGTAGAACAATTATGAGTTAATTCCCAGAATTATCAGATGTACATATGTGTGTGTCTGTGTTTGTGTGTATTAATCAAGTAAAAGTTTCTTTACCATCTTTATCACATCTTATTTATCTTTTTGGGTTAAGGCAAACAGAAAGCTTTTTTTTTTTCCTCATAGTATTGTCCTTGTGGCTTTCTGACTTGAGTATTTCTTATCATTAATACTACATGAGTTTGCCAGGAAACCACTAATAAGAATTACCATTTATTAAGCAAGGTACTTTCGCATATGTGATCTACATTGATCTTCTTGGTTCACCCTGTGACACAGACAGGGAAGAGATTTTATCCCCTTTTTACAGAAGAAAAAACTAAGACTGAGAGAATCTGCCTATTTTTCCCAAGGTGGTGGCCCTAATAATTAAATATTGGTCTTCTGATCCTGAGTCTTAATGCATTTTCTTCTCCTCACATTCTAAAAAATAAAACTTTGTGCAGTGAACCAGTTGGTCTTCATTATTTAAAAATTATTAACTCTGAATTACCAGATTGGTGGATTATATCGATTCTTAAAAAAAAAAATAGTCTTCACAGCATTGATAATGAAGTTAATTGCCAAGTTTTTAGATTCAAGTTTTTTTCTTCCTCTTCTTGAGTTGACTTCCCTTTCTCATAGTATCTATTTAGCTTTAATCATATTTAATTTTGCATGAGGCTTTGAGGCAAACATGAAGGAATAATCTAAGAATCCGCTAATCATACAAATAATTTATTAAGTTCCTCTGTGGGCCCCGCACTGACCAAGATTCTGAGAATTCAGAAAGTAAAACAGGTGCTGCCTTCAGGAAACTTCCTGTATATCAGGGACTTATTTTAACCACTCTTTTGAAATTTTTAAAGTATGTGAGATGAACAAGTTAATAAATTTGACTTAACTGTAGCAGGGTTTTCTTTCCAAGTTTAATGGCCTTGTCATGCCTGTTGATGATTTCAGGCTGTAAGAGTAAACATCATATTCATGGTAATATTCATCCCAGTTATCTCTCTTTCACAGTGTACTAAGGGACTTATGGAAGGCTGTCAATTTATTTTATTTTATTGTTTGATAGACATTTGGGGTTAAGTGACTTGAATATTCATACAGCTATGAAGTGTTAAGTGTCAAGGGCCAGTGCTCTATCTACTGTGCCATCAGCTGCCTCAAGCTGTTGTTTTATTTCAAGATTTAAGTATTGAAAGATAAGGAAGATATCTTTATATAAATATAATTTTCCTTATCTGTGAGGTAATCTCATTTTCTAAGGTAATGTTTTCTGCTTTGACAGTCCCTTAACATAATGGTTTTTAATAAGTTTAGTATCCATTTTGTGGCATATATTTGCTTCACATATTGTATTTTTTTATTTTAATAGATATCTTTTAATTTTTAATATACTGGAATTTGGTGACAAAGCCTTGCTTGTTCTACCCCCATACCATTTTGTAATTTTATAGGCAGTTCTCCATTGTATTCCCTTTTCATCTTTGTCCTTCCAGTCTGAAGTTTTAGTCTTTTTTATTCTAGTCTCACATGGAAGCTGTGCTACCCCATTAGTCACTTGATAATTTGAGCCACTTTTTTCTGTGCCTTTTCCAACTCCTCTTTAGCTTTCTTAAGATGTAGCAGCCAGAACTACATAGAAGATGTATGCATACATCTTGACTTTGTACCAGAAATATAAAAAGGGATGATGATTTCTATTTTGAAGCTGATTTCATTCCTAAGGATGTTCAGTTTTGTGTTGGTCTTTTGCAAGAATTACTCATAAAAATCTTTGATCACATGGTGCCTGGTTTTGAATATTTCATTGAGTGCAAAGCCAGAACTAGCACAGGGCAAATGGGGCTTTGCCTCAAGGTTCCAGCAAAAGAGTGGAGGCACAGTCAGGATTGTGCTTTTCTTTCTTGTGACAACCACTGTTCACAGAATCTCCTGGTGCTTCCTCATGGTATAGTCTTGCAGCCAGAACTTTGTACTCTGGCATCCCTCTTCCCAACCTGGCTTTTCCCTCTGTTCTCAATCTCTCTTCTGTTTTGTGAACTCATGAAATGCCTTGCCTCTTCAGCTGTTTTTGCCCTAGATGAAAAAATTTCTAGCTCTAACTTTATAACTCTTCTATTTCCAGCATAACCTATTCTGTTTTGGGAGAGATGTTAATTGTTAGTTTTTTAATCCAAATTAGCCTTTCTTCTACCCATTAATCCTAGTTTTACTCTTTAAGTCACATGGAATAAGGATACTTTATCATTCTCAAAGCATGTCCAATGTGTTTGAAAACAATAATTATCTTTATCCTAAGTATTTTTTCTTTCAGGATAAACATCTCAAGTTCCTTCAACAATTCCTCCTATGATAGTTTCCATTTCTAATTTTTTCTTTTCTGGATACACTACAAATTTGCCATCATTGCACTTAAAGTATGATTCTTAGTAATGAATAGCCATATGTGGCCTCTCTGTTGCAGAATACATTGAAACTTTTACTTCCCTTTCTGAATGAAACTTGATTGTACTAATCTTATTTACATTTGTCCCTATTGATCCCTTGTTAATTTCAGCCTATCTTTCCAATAATTTTTAATTCTGATTTCTTTCAAATGACATAGGGGTTACTTATTTCACCAGAGTATATTCCAAGGGAGAATGCAAGAAACTTGTCATGGAAGCATGGAGAATATTTGGTAGATAACTATATTATCCTATTGAAATAGGTATAAGTTAGTGAGAAAAATTGTGGATTGGAGGACAAAGAATGGTGATCTAGAAGTGGGATGGGGTGGAAAAATAGAAAACATTTTATTGGCTCTGAAAAATTTCAAAGAGATAATTGGAGGAATGATTCCACTCAGTCAAGCCATATGAGGTTTTAATACAAAACCCCTTTCATACTAAACCAGGGGGGAAAAAATCAAGAGAGTATGAACCGTCTCTCCTCCTCCTTCCCCCCCGAAAAACCAGAAACTAATAGAACTTGGTAATAACCAAAGTTCTAAAGAACTTTCCATAACTTTTAATATTCCCTAAGCAAAAACAGCCCATTCTTACTAAGCATGCTTATAAAACTTAAACTTTAATTCCCTTTATAACAATTTATCTTTATGAATCAACATTCTCAGTCCTATTTTTAATCAAATACAAAGTAAGAAACAAACTAGAAGCTGAACATAATGTGTAGAAATCACTTTCAAAATCCATTCCCAGAATAAAACTGTTTGTTGATGAGAAACAGAATCAAAAGTCTTAAAGATTTATTTGGTATGTACATGCATAGTAAACTCTAGAATTTATTTCTTTACATATTAAATAGGAAGTATTACTCTTGATCCTAAGGAAGGTTTACTGAAAGTTGTAAGATGAAGGAACCAAAAAAGGTTGGGAACTCTTGAGAGAGAATATAGTGTCCCTATCAGCCTCTTTTGTAATCATCAAAATCTTAAATGTACTCTTTATATCTTTCTCAAGCAAGGCAAAGTAGATATTCCTTTTGTTAACATTCATAAATTAATCAACATCCTTTGAAATATAGTTGCTCACCTATCCAGTAATCAATAAAATCAAGAATTTAAGATCTGTTTTTAACAGAATGGAATGTCTGGCACATGACTAGATAGTTGAAGTGTCCTTTGTCACCATCATTTTTGACCAAGTTTAAAATATGTTCCTTTAGCAATTATACTTGTGTCTCTTAACCATTTTCCTTGCCCAGTTGTTGTTCATTGTGCTTTTCCCTCTGGTACATAGATTTTTGTACAGGCATATCTTACTAACATCTAGTACTGTTTTCACAAAGGTTCTTTGAGATGTATTTATTTGGAACAAGGTATATAAACCCTTTCATTTTGGTTTCTATTCATGAATTCTTTTCTTCATCATTTTGTGCTAAAATTATTCTTTTACTTTGTGTTATCCATATTCTGGACAATGGAAACCTCTTGGAAGTCATCTGTGTTAATCCTGTCTTCAATGATATTTTTTCCAAAGAATTATTCAGAGTATCCATGTCATACCTGATGACTTCTTGGTACCCATTTCTCGAGTTTAGTGTAATAAGTTTACATTGATTCCTTTCCTGTTTGATAAACAAACTCATTAATATTCAAAATATGATTTGGATTATTTTTTGCCAAACACAATATTCCGCTACAGTCCACCGTTTTTCCACATTGGTATGTGCCTTGTCATTTTTCTGTCTCTCCACACAGCCTTAGAAGATCATCTAACCATATGTCTTCAAAATGTTGCTTTTACGCAAAGAATTTATCATCATTTGAAGACTATGAGATTTTAGCATATACTTTGTTCTCACATAATAAAGTATCTTAGAGTAAACAGGCTAACTTGGTAATGACCTGCTCAGCTTAAAATACATAGCAAGGCATTTGAGTAAGATCCTGATGAGGTTATCATTTTCAAGCTACCATAAAAGGTGTAAGGTTTTGTTTAATTATTTAAAAATTTTTGACTGAATTTTTTGCTTAATGTTGAAAGTATTTTCCTGAGACTTTTGCTGCCTGAGCCTTATGATCAGATTTAATGTCATTTTACTTTCCCTTTAAAGAAAAATTAAACTGACAATTGTATAAAGTTAAACCATTGAATATATTTGGAGTTGACTTTGTAAAGATTTATAAAGAAGATAAATATTGCTCCATTTCTTTTTTACCTGCCCTTTTCAAATTTTGATACTTATGTTATTTAATAACTAATGTATTAGAGGAAAATATTATTTCCCAGTGTAATAGTAATAACATATTTTGCCTAAGAAAAAAAAATTCCTTTTTGACCATTGTACTATGGTATGCATATAGAAAGTATGAAATTAAAGTCCTAGACGAATAAATTTCCTATGTTTTAACTATTCTCCCTTTAAAATGTGCTCATTTTGATGCCTGAACTCTTATTCTTTTGGGGTACTTCCAGATATACATATGAACGGATTGATGGCCGAGTACGAGGAAACCTGCGCCAAGCCGCTATCGATCGTTTCTGTAAGCCAGACTCAGATCGCTTTGTCTTTCTCCTGTGTACCCGAGCTGGAGGCCTTGGTATCAATCTCACTGCTGCTGATACCTGCATCATTTTTGATTCAGATTGGAACCCACAAAATGATTTGCAGGTAACTATATCAACTATAAGATTGATAAATATTGGTCACCCCTCGATTTCTTAAAATTAATATTATAGGTGCAAATTCATGCTAGAAAAGGATATTTTTGTCCAGCATTGTAGTATGCACTAAATATCTAGGTTAGATAGGAAAACTTAAGAAGGTAACATTAACTCTTCCAACTAAATAGGATTCATTACTGTCTACATAGAATTGCAATATTAACTCAGATTGATGTTATTTTAAAAACCCATGATTTTATTGATGTGGCTATTCTTTCATCAGCACAAATGCCAACATTTTCATAGATGATATGATAAGGGCTGCAGTTAGAATCAGGATGACAAGTTCAGATACTATTTCAGATACTTAGTAGTGTTATGACTCTTTACTCCTAGCTACTCACTTTCCTAATCTATAAAAATGGATATGATGCTAACATTACCCCATAGTTACTGTGAAAATCAAATAAGTTGACATAAAGTGCTTTTTTTCAAATTAAAGTGCTATAGAAATATGAAACATTAGTAACTATCATCATTATTTAAGTAATTTTAGATGATTATTTCATAACCATGATCAAAAAAATTCATCAGCTGCTGGCCAATTTTCTGATAAAACTTCTAAAGCTTAACTAGTATGCTTGGACAAGAGACAGTTTTTCTTCAGGGATATGTTCAAAGCCATTCTCAGCTGAGAAGAGCTATTAGAGCTCTTCTGGAAGAGCCTTTCTAAGAATCCAGGATTTACCTCCATGCCACAATGAAGCATTGGAGTAGAACTTTGGACAAATTAGTTAAACCTTATCCCAAAACTATCTATTGAGGATCAGTTGATGTTTGGGTCAAAGTTAAGTTTTTCTTGGAAGCACTCAAGGTTTTACATTTGGTATTCACATCCTTCTATTCTCCCAATTCCTACACCACTAAAATTAATTAGTGGAACCAATCACTTCTGCCTTCTGGATGCTATTTTTAAAATAAATTTATTAATTCCTTTTGTTTTTACAAGTCATGCCCACCCACCATAATTACTACATAAATCTCTTATAATAGACAAAACCAATTTTACAAAATTATCAGAGTGACTGCTCCAACAGGATATACATATATATAACTCTCAAGCTTTAGTTCCCTACCTCCTTTTGATATGAAGGAGTAATTTCCTCTTCTTTTCTCCAGGGCCAAAATGAGTCATTTTGCTTGTTTTTGTTATCATATGTTGTTTTCTTCTGATTTTACTTACTCTTACTCTACTTACTTTACTTTGCTTACTCTAAATAAGCAATATTGTAAAGTGGATAAAGAATTGGCCTTAGAGTTTAGAAGACTTCTATTCAAATCCTATCCTTGAATTAAAAAATCATTGGAACTTAGAAATGGGTTAAAATATAGCAATAAGATTTTAAGCCTAAATAAATGAAAGAATGATAATACCACTATCAGATAGAGGGTATTTGAAAAGGAAAAATGGAACAAAGGGAGCACAGCAGGATAATTTTCATTTTAGACAATTAATTGAAGTTGTGGCAGGATAGTCAAGTAGAAATGTATCAAAGCAAGATGGAGTTGTGGGTCTAGAGTTGGGGAAAAAGTCAGAATTTGAAATTTAAGTTTTGGTAGTCTTCCCAAACACTTGACTTTTTAAGAAAGTAAAGAAGTTTAAAGTATTAGGTATTAAAGACATTATTGAATGAAATTCTAAGCCTTGAACATTGGAAGAATTTAATTTTTTAAGTAAAGAAGTTTGGGAAGATTGTGCCTGATGGTCTCTATGTCATATAAAATCATAGTCTCAGAATTTTGGAGTTGGTCAGGGCCTTAAAAGTTAATCTGTTATGCACAAAGAGAAGTGATAATTTCCTGTTTGAAAATAATTTTTTTTGTTCTACTTATAGAAATTGTCTTAGTTATTCAACATTAATCAAAGATAGAATAATGAAGCTGTTCAAGCATACTGTTGTCAGTGACAGAAAAGAATACTAGATTAATTAGGGACTCAGTGGCTCTAGATATAGCTTTGTTTTCAGGACCCTAAGGGTACAAGTCCAAAAGAATCGAAAAGACACAAAGGCTCTAATGTAACCAAAGTAGTTTCTAATTTTACTTTGAACAAGAACAGCATTGGCAAATCTTAGAATTATGTGTGGCAGTTTGCAAAGCACATTATATTCATATTGGTGTATTCAGTTGTCTAAACAATCATATAAGATAAATAAAGCAAGAACTTTGGACATCTAGGTAACACAGTAGTTAAAGTGCTGGGCCTGAAGTCAGCAAGACCCGAGTTCAAATTCAGCCTCAGATGCTTACTAACTGTGATCCTGGGCAAGTCACCTTTTTGCCTCAGTTTCTTTATCTGTAAAATGAGCTATAGAAGGAAATAGCAAAGTATTCCAGTATCTCTGTTGATTAAAAAAAAAAAAACCAATAATGGGGACAAGACTGAGTAAAAACAAAAAAAAGTGTAAATAACACATGACAGTCTCATTGTTTTACAAATATATCTTGATTTTAATCAAAAATTATGTTACTATAACCACTCACCTTTTTTTAAATATCAAATCTGTCTCTGACTTTTGATTATTTCAAAAAATCAGATTACTTTCAAATGATGAAGATTTCCTGCCTTTTAGCAAATTTCCAAGAACGTGCCTCAGTCCCTAAAGGAATTGCCAACAACAAAGGAATTCCCAAGAATATTTTGAGAAATAGCAACATTGTTAGAATAAGCATTTACTTGAAGAGTTCAGCTTTAATTTAGTTGCCTACATTGATTTTTTTAAAGGCATATTCTTCTATATTAAGTAACTTCTTGTAGTGGAAAATACTGCTTCTGCCTGTTAAATCAATAAACATTTTATTAAACACCTACTATATGCTGGGTTCTGGGGATAGAATGCCAAAAAGAAAACCATCTCTGCCTTCAAGAAACTTGCAATCTCTCAGGGAAAGTAAAATATACATGTAAAATTAATGCAAAATATATCAAGATAACATGGAGTCAGCTGAGGCCCTAACAGCTAAAGGAGATCAGGAAAAGCCTCAACTTAATCTTTGAAGGAAACTAGTGTATTTCAAGCATGGGAAACAGTCTAAGATAGATAGGAAGTGGGTAGGGGGAACATAAACTATAATGATTAAGGAAGAGCCAGGTCCCATTTGTCTGATCTTAGAGTATACAAGTAGAAGTACAATAAGTTTGGAAAGATGGGCTGCTCCCAGGCCATGAAGAGTTTTAAATGTCAAAGAGGAGTTTGTATTTTTCCTAGAGGCATAAGGGATCCTTTAGGCAGATGATCAAGATGGATTATGCCTGAGTTTAGGAATAATATTGGCAGGTATGTGGAGGAGAGATAGAGAAGAAAGATGTTAGGAAGCTATAGTTTATGTGAATAGGAGGAGGGCCAGAACCAGAAATTGTCTTCATGTGAGTTGGAAAAAATGGGCCAGATATAAGAAGTGTTGTAGAGGTAAAAAGCTGCAAGACTTCACAATTCATCAGATAAGGGAGTTAATGTGTTCTTTGCCCTTCTTAATTCCACTAGGCTCAAGCTCGTTGTCACCGAATAGGTCAAAGCAAGGCTGTCAAGGTCTATCGTCTCATTACTCGAAATTCCTATGAACGAGAAATGTTTGACAAAGCCAGTCTGAAGCTGGGCCTGGACAAAGCTGTCCTGCAGGATATTAATCGGAAAGGAAGCACAAATGGGGTGAGTATAACTAACATATGCTTTCTAACTGTCTTTCCTACAGCTGCACTATTACAGAGTAATTTATGGATTTTTCTTACCTATAATCAGGATCTCAGTAAGTCTTGTTCCAGGCAAGTATTCACTTTGCATCATATATATCTCTCAGGTTAAAATGATAGGAAAAGATAATGATAAATATTGGAGGGGATGTGGGAAAACTGGAACACTAATGCATTGTTGCTGGAGTTGTGAACTGATCCAACCATTCTGGAGAGCAATTTGGAATTATGCCCAAAGGCCTATAAAAGTATCCATAGCCTTTGATCTAGCAGTGTATCTACCAAATCTGTATTTCAAAGAGATCATAAAAAAGGGGAAAAGATCCACCTGTGCAAAAACGTTTGTAGCAGCCCTTTTTGAGGTGTCAAGGAACTGGAAACTGAGTGGATGCCCATCACTTGTGGAATGGCTAAATAAGTTATGGTATACGAATGTTATGGAATATTATTGTTCTATGAGAAATGATCAGCAAAATGATTTCAGAAAGGCTTGGAGAGACTTACATGTACTGATGGTGAGCGAAGTGAACAGAACCAAAAGAACATTGTACACAGCAACATAAAATTATGTGATGATCAACTCTTATGGACTTGGCTCTTTTGAACAGTGGGATGATTCAGTCCAATTCCAGTAGACTTGTGATGGAGAGAGCCATCTGCCCCCAGAGAGAAGACTGTGGGGACTGAGTATAGATCCCAACCTAGCATTTTCACTTTTTTGTTTTTATTTTTCTTTCTCATTTTTTCCCTTTTTGATCTGATTTTTCTTGTATAGCATGATAAATATGAAAATGTTTGGAAGAATTGCACATGTATGTTTAACCTATTTTAGATACTTACTATCTAGGGGAAGAGGTATGGAAGGAATGGAGGGAGAAAAATTTGGAACACAAGGTTTTGCAAGGGTGAATGTTGAAAACTATCTTTGTGTGTATTTTGAAAATAAAAACTATTAGTAAAAAAAATTTTAAACTCCACTTGGGGGATAATTAAGGCTTACTTGGCTGCATTTTGCAAATGAAGAAAATCAAGGCCAGAAGTTTACATAATAGGATTAAATTTTGTGATAAACAATTAAAAAGCACTTTAACACTACCACAGCAGTCTTATTCAGGGATGTGTTAGTGTCTTAGTAGAAGTTAGTGAGCACGGTGCCCCTTCTAACCTGGAAGCAGAGATCCACTTTAACATAGAGCTAAAAGTCAAGAAATATGCTAGGGAAATAAGGGAGATGAGGGGGCAGAACCTGGTCATATTATGTTACGGTAGGTCAAAGAAGATCAAAACAGCTCAGTAAAAGACAACAAAGTCAAAACTGCCACATCCAAAGCCTCAAAGAAAAATGTAAATTGATCTCTTGCCTAAAAGGAATTCCTTGAACTCAAAAAGGATTTGAAAAATCAAATAAGAAATGTGAAAGTTAAAGTAGAAAAAGAAAGAGAGTGATTCAAGAAAATCATCGGAAAAAAGAATCAAAAGCTTTGTAAAAGAAGCATTAAAAAATACTGAAGAAAACAGTATCCTAAAAATTAGAGTAAGCCAAATGGTAAAAGATATGCAAAAATTCACTGAGGACTCCTTAAAATATAGAATTGACCAAGTAGAAAAAGAAGTATTCACTCAAGAAAATAATGCCTTAAAAATTAGAATTTGATAGGAGGAAGCTAATGATTCCATGATTCATCAAGAAACAAACAAAATCAAAAGAATAAAAAAAAAAAAAAAAAATGTGAACTGCCTCATTAGAAAAACAACTGACCTGGAAAAGAGATCAGTCGAAACAATTTAAGAACTATTAGGTTGAAAACCATGATCAAAAAGAACCCAAACATCTTTCAAGAAGTTATTAAGGAAAACCACTCTGATATTCTAGAAACAGTAAAATAGAAATGGAAAGATTTTACTGATCACCTCCTGAAAGAGATCCTAAAATGAGAACTCCCAGGAATATCATACCCAAATTCCAAAGCTTCCAGGTCAAGGAGAAAATATTGCACGCAGACAAGAAAAAACAAAACAAAGCATAACAATTCAGATACCACGAAACTACAGTCAGGATAACATAAGATTTAGTAGCTTATGTATTAAAAGATCAGAGAGCTTGTAATATGATATTTCAGAGGGCAAAGAAGCTAGGACTATAATCAAGAATCATCTACCCAGCGAGACCAAGTATAATCCAAGGGTTTTGTGAGAGGAGGAGAGTGGAGTTTCTTTCACAACATGATAATACATAAGTAAGTTTTGTGACCCTACATGTGCAATTTATGTATCAAATTACTTGATTTCTCTGTGAGTGGGGAGAAGAAGAAGAAAAGAGACAATTTGGAACTCAAAATTTTAAAAAACAAATGTTTTTTAAAATTACATGTAATTGGGGGAAAATAACATATTAAATTTTTGTGGTATATTATGCACAGATAGTTTTCAATATTCACCTTTGCAAAACTTTGTGTTCCAGATTTTGTCCCTCTCTTCTGTCTTTCCCCTTCCCCACGACAGCAAACAATTTTCTATAGGTCAAACTTGTGCACTTTTTCTAAAGATATTTCCATATTCTTCATACTGAGAAAAAAAATAAAACATTTAAAAGGGGAGAAGACAATTTAAAAAAAAAAAAAAGAAGAAGAAGAAAATGCTATGTATGCTTTAATCCACATTCAGTCTTCATAATTCTTTCTCTAGATGTGGATGTTACTTTCTATCACAAGTCTATTGTAATTGTCTTGAATCACCTCGTTATTGAAAGGAGCCAAATCCATCACAATTGATCATCTCACATTCTTGTTGCTATGTACAATGTTTTCTTGATTCTGTTCACTTCACTCAGCATCAGTACATGTAAGTCTTCCCAGGCTGAAATTAGCCTTCTCATCATTTATAAAGCAGTAATTATTGCTTTATAAAACATAACTTTTTCAGCCATTCCTCAACTGAAGGGCATCCATTCAATTTCCAGTTCCTTAGCATTACAAAAAGGGTTGCTACAAACATTTTTGCACATGAGGGTCTTTTTCCTCTTTTATGATCTTTTTGGGATCCAAACTCATAAAGACGCTGCTGGACACACTTTGATAACCTTTTGGGCATAGTTTTAAATCCAGAATGATTGTATCAGTTCACAATTCCATCAACAATGCATTAGTGTCCCAGTTTTTCCACATCCCCTCCAACATTTGTTATTATCTTTTCCTGTCATCTTAGCCAATGTGAAATGTATCAAATGGTATTTAAGAATTATCTTAATTTGCATTTCTCTAATCAATAGTGTTTTAGAGTATAAAATACTAAATTTTAAAAAAAGAAATAAAGAACAGCTTAAGTAACTTGTCATTACTCATGACTAGCTTCCCAATATAACAAAATAATATGAAGAAAGAAAAAGCCTAAACAATTTGAATGTTTAAAAAAAAAAAACTTGTTCCCTGGAATTTTAACTTGTGGATGTTGTGAGAAATAGGCAACTAAAATGTCTTTGAAATAAGATAGAATGGTGTTTTAAGTTAAAATTTTCAAATGCTGCTGTGTCTTATTACTCTAGTGAGTAATGAATACATCAAATCATCAACTCAGTTTTAATCTGTGATAATTGATGCAGAGAAAATCACATTCTTATCAGGAAATTCTTTCTGTATTTAACTTGGACAACTAATTGAGGTAATCATATCTTGGCATTAACTACCAGGCATTCAGGAAGACAGAACATTTAAAAAACAAACATACTCTGTTCTCATGAGAGCTTAAAAGTCCAGGAGTGTGAATAAAATAGAGTTACTAATAGCAATTTTATAAAATAGAATATAGTAAGGGCATAAGATGGACAAAAAAAAAGTGCTAAAATAATGAAAATAATTTAACAAAGGAGAGCTCTTATTATATAAAAATTGACTTTGTGGATTAGAAAGATTAAATATCGGAAACAATTTCCTTATCTAAACCTCAGATAAAAAGGTTTTACTCAGGAACCTTTAAGATCCCTTCCCAGCTCTATTCTATATAGGCTACATGAGTGCAGTTGTATAAAACATATTTCCATAATAATGTTAGGAAAGAAAACTTCTCTAGAGGTAGGTAGCATTTTTTCATCATGAATCCTTCAGAATTGTCTTGGATCATTGAATCACTGAGAATAGCTAAGTCATTCCTACTTGACCATCATATAATATTTCTGTTACTGTGTACAATATTGTCTTCACTTTGCATCATTTTCATGTAGTTTTTTCCATTTGGACATTTTTTAAGGATTTTGTCAAACTGAAGAAATCAAAATGCCAATTTTGCACTTTCAGAAATGTATGTGTGAATTTTCTTTTGTTTTCGTAATTTGTGATATTTGGCAACAATACAGATTTGCTAAATCCTGGGACATGGTGTCATGCTCAGAATTTGTATACATTACATATTCATAGTACAACTGATTGTCAATTCAGTGTAAAAACTTATTTCCTTGAAAACTTTTTTTTCTTTTCATTTTGGCAAATGCTTTTTTTTTTTTTAAATAGGTACAGCAGCTCACAAAAATTGAGGTAGAAGATTTACTTCGGAAAGGAGCTTATGGAGCCTTAATGGATGAAGAAGATGAAGGCTCCAAATTTTGTGAAGAAGACATAGATCAAATCCTACAAAGAAGAACCCATACTATCACCATCCAATCTGAAGGAAAGGGATCTACCTTTGCCAAGGTACAGGGCTTTGTTTCTAATCACCTAATTCCTTCACTTGCTACTAGTTCACTTGCTACTAGTCTTCTTTGGGTCAGGCACAAATTCTTGTGGACAATTGAGTTCTAAAAAATAATAAAGGTTTATATTGCATGTGTTTATCTGTGTATTTTTAATTCTGTGGGAATAAGAGATTTTGCCTGAGTTGATGATAGTAATAACATGATAATAATTTATAAAGTTCTTTACATAGATTTTCATTTGCTTATCACAGCTTTCCCTGTGAGGCAGGCATTAATTTCCGCATTTTACAAATAAAGAACTAGACTTAGCAATGTTAACTGACTTGCTCACCTACTACACAAGCAACCAGACTTTAAACCAGATTCTTTGATTCAGTACTCTGTGCTCCTTATGCTATGGCAGTATGACTTCTCAGCTTTGTATCGCTGCCTAAATCCCCATTTTTCTGCAACCCAAAAGAAAGGCCTTTCCGCTTACAGTATTATAGTTTTTATTTTTCATCAGGACAGCTTATGCTTTAATTTATAAGTAGAATGATAATAATAATGCTTTTCAATGATAAGATAAAAGTGAAAGAGTACTTCTTTAGAATCAAACTTTTACAAGATTGCTATCTCTCTGATTTTCTTTTGGGGGATAGCAAGGTGACTTAGTGGATAGAGCGCTGGGCCTGAAGTCAGGAAGACTTAACTTACTGAGTTCAAATGTGACCTCAGAGACTGATGATCCTGAGCAAATCACTTAACTCTTTTTGCCTCAGATCCTTTTCTGTTTAAAATGAGCTAGAGAAAGAAATGAATCTCCCTTCCAGTATCTGCCCAAAAAAAAAAAAAAAAAAAATTGGTTATGAAGAGTCAGATATGACTGAACAACAGCAACAATAATGTTCCTTTTTTCTATTTGAAGAGATATGGGTTGAGCTTGAACTTCAAAAATTGAGTTTACTACTATTCACTGAGCCTATGGATTAAAATGTAGCCATTTCATTCTGGCTTTTAATAAATGAATATGCTTTTTATCTTCTTTTGAAAGTTTTGATTTTGAATGTGTGAAATAATTTGAGTGTATTATTAGTTCATGCTGTTTGACAGCAATTTGTTGATTGACTTTTACTTTCTTCACAGGCTAGCTTTGTGGCTTCAGGGAATAGGACTGACATTTCCTTAGATGACCCCAACTTTTGGCAGAAATGGGCTAAAATAGCTGAACTGGATACTGATGCAAAGAATGAGAAGGTAGAGTATCAAATATATTTTGGTTTATATTTGTGTATTTCTGTATTATCTGAACAAAACATTAGGACAAAAGCATACCCACAATTCAAGTTACACTGGGAAGTTCAAATCTGAATTTTGTGCCAAAAGAGGATGTTAGTGATCATATGATCCATACTTCTCTCCTCTCCAGACACATTTTAATATTTTTTCTTTTAATTGGTATCTTGTGTCTCATTTTTTAAAGTTTATATTATAAATTCACTTTTTAAAGTTTGCATTTTTAATACAGTTTCATTATCAATTTTTTAAAGTTAAGTTGAAGTTTTAGATCAGTTTATTTGAGGAATAAAAGTGGCCTTTATATTTGAATATTTAATAAATAATACCCTTTTAAAAAACACATATATGTGTACCCTAAAGAATTGCTATCGATATCTATGTTTACGGATGAAGAAATTAAGTCCTAGAGAAGCAAATGACTTGCCCTAGATCATATCATCTCCTGTTTGGCAGCTTAATGTTCTTTTCATTTTATCATCACAATGTTTCCTACCTAGATACAAATACAATGAAAGTATTATTAAAAATTCCAAAGTGGCGGCAGAGCTGCCCCATCTTTTCCTCGTCCTTCTTTCTCCAACTTTTTGTGATCCCTGAACTGTGAAAAAGATTAAACAGATTACTTAAAATGTAATCTCTGTTTCTGAGTGTTCATTCTTGTGATAGCTAAATTTCTTGAAGTGGAAGAAACACAAAAAAAACCCACTTCTCCATTCATGAGCTTTAAAGCTTTAGGATTTGAAGTGATCTAGGACGCCATCTAGTTCATTGTCTTCATTTTGCACATGAGGAATTAAAGATCTAGAGGCACTGTGACTTGTCTGAGTTCGCAGAGAGGCAGTAAATAGCAGGGCTGAGATTTGAATTTATATAGCTCATGGATTTTTTATGGTGCTCTGCTGTTTTTGTGTAATGTGCCAGTAGAAACACATAAGCATCCAACAACTAGCACCCCTCTGAATATGTCTGCTTTTAGTGGGTGTATCAAAAAAATATGTTTTTTTTTTGTTTGTTTGTTTTTTTATCATTTAGACCTGTGGTAGAAGTTTCCCAAGAACTACATTCAGGTGTATAGCAAGGTTAGCAAAGATAAATTTTCAATATAATTTCTATGATGTGCAGTTTTATTATGCATACACTGCATCTATTTTCAAATAATTTTCTATTTGAAGAATTTTATTGCTACTTTTTATCTTATTACTTTAAAAAAATTTTTTTCACTGTTATCAAACTAAATTCCTCATATAGATCAGGAGACAGTCAACAATAGAGAAGTAGGACATAGGGTTCCAGAGATCAGAACAGAGCCTATGGAAAAAGAAAATGATCTCAAAAAGGCTTATGAATTATGATTAGGCTTCCTGTCCTAAGTGACCTAGTAGATCATCTTTTGATGCTACTTTACACAGACTCTTACACAAGAGTTTTCATGATATAGTAAATTCTTCCAGCTTTTTAAAGGGCAACCAGTAATGAACACTTGTTTCATAGGCTCTAATTTAGTGACTATCACTATCATGATAATGATGTAGAAGAGAGTTAATTAGCACCATAGAATATTAGACAGTACCTCAGAGCCACCTGGTCACAGGATCTCCAGAATTCTTTAAATCTAACTTCCCATTCTTAGGGAATGTTTAATATAATTCAAAAACTGTATTAAAGACTTTAAAATAAATAAAAGTAATTCACATTTGCTTTGAGATTTACAAAGTACTTTCCTCACAACAATCCCATAAAGCAGGCAAGTATAATTACTTTTTTTTGCTAAGGGTGAAACTAAGTCTCAGACAGAGGACTGGGCTCACACCGTTGGTAAGGATTTTCTGGCTCCACTTTCAGTGTTCTCCCCACTTTACTGGGTTTGTTGCCTTCTTAATTAAAAAAAAAAAAATCCATTGTTTGACAGTCAGGTTCTTCTCTCTGACATAGGGGAGGAAAATAACCTATATGGCCTTAGTGACACAAAGCAAGACTTTTAGACCAATATAAATAGTTTTGTTGTCCATATTTAAGTAGGTTTTAGCCAGTGAGACCAGCATGGAAGACATTATAGGAAGCTAGAAGGAAGACCTAATTAATAGGCAGTAGGGACAGGAAAGTCATACTGACTGAGCTTGAGGAAAATGCCCTTTGAAGCTGTATCAATGGATGAAATTCTGGAGCTAGAAAAGATATTTCTGTGAAAGGCTTTTCTACAGTTCAAATATCTAAGGCATTGTCGTTGGTAACAGATAATGAATCAGGATGAGCAGGAAGTTTCTTAACAGATAGCTAAAAGGACAACTGATGGAATCTATAGAGTTCAGCTTGTTCATTGCATTTTGAGCTACGTAACTGGGGCTCACCACTGTGTTTCTCTTGGAAAGATCAGGTTGCCACTTTGGACCCCATGGGAAATTTATCTTTCCAAATCTCTAAGATTGGTTGTCACAACAGCAGATGACTATGGACAGTACTGTGGACTGGGGAACACACCTATTAAAAATAAAAAAAGAAAGAAAGAAATTCACACAGTTATTGTTAGGGAGTGGCAAACTTATTTAAGAGAATTTCTCCAACTTTTCCTACTATAAGATTTATGCTTTGGGAGGCAGCCAGGCTCCCGGGGTTCTTGCCTGAGAATGACTCTTTTAGATGTAAAGAGGGTTGGCAAAGGATTGCTGCTGTGTGTGGATGAGAAAGAGAGAGAAGAGTTGCTTCTCCCACAACAGCCCCTCTCTCTGTCTCTAGGAAAGCTTAGTGATCGACCGGCCCCGTGTGAGAAAGCAGACCAAACACTACAACTCCTTTGAGGAGGACGAGCTGATGGAATTTTCTGAGTTAGACAGTGACTCTGATGAAAGGCCCACCCGATCAAGGCGGCTAAACGAGAAAACCCGGCGCTACCTCCGGGCAGAATGCTTCCGGGTAGAGAAGAATCTGCTCATCTTCGGGTGGGTATCTGTTACACCTGCCTGTTCCTCTCTGTCACGCCAATCCTCCAAGGTTTATTGGAGATATCTAACAGGTCCTGTCAGCCCTGGTTTTGAGTTTTCTCTAAGTTCCCTGGTATTTTGTACATTGTCAGGGCACTGTTAAGGTAGCACAATTGTCTTTTACCTTCAAGTTCCCTTGGGAAACTGTGAAAACCCCTGCTCTCTTGCTCTCTCTCTCTCTCTCTCTCCCTCGAGTATTTTACTCACCATGATTTTCTCTTCTTTCATTTTCACCTTTATAACTAGTGTCCTACTTGGTTCTATTTTATTTTTCTATTTGCTTTTCACCCAAGAAGATAAACCTCATGTAACGGTGCTAAAAAATTAAAGAAAAAATTCACACGATCCCTTTGGCTAAAGTAGAAAGAGAAAGCTTTGGCATTCATGTCTTCATGTGAGAATATAACACATTCTAGGTATTAGTTTTGACTCTGCTTTATTCACCTGAGTTCTTTATACTCATACTTTTTTAATGTGGGGATATTGGAAAGACTGGAGGCAAAGAGGGTAGCTACTAGGAAGGTTTTGTAATCATTTAAAACTGGTTTCATTGCTGGCTCCTCCTATCTTGTGGTTCTGATGGTTTCATGTGAAATGCCTTATGTGTTGAACATCTCAATGATGTGCACCACATTGGGACCGCTCAGGCCAGAGTTAAAAAAAACCAAGCTAAATAACCATAAGAAATTAGAAGTATTTTTGGTCATTCCTGGTCTGTGGAGGTTTCTCTCACCACACTGTGGCTCTGGAATTCTTGGTTTTTCATAGGTTATATAACGTGTGGTGTTTTCATTGGACAGGTGGGGACGGTGGAAGGACATTTTGACTCATGGAAGATTCAAGTGGCATCTTAATGAAAAAGACATGGAGATGATCTGCCGGGCTCTTCTAGTATACTGTGTCAAACACTACAAGGGAGATGAGAAGATTAAGAGTTTCATATGGGATCTTATCACACCTACAAAAGATGGACAGAACCAGGCACTCCAGAATCACTCAGGTAAAAACCATGAGGGCCGTAGTATTTTGGCACACAAGCTTCCTTTTAGTAGCTGCCTTTTCAAATGACCCACATTGTTTTGCAAGGTTTTGGCTTTCTCATTGTTAGCTAGTACTGCTCTGTAATTTGAACTATTTTAATAGCTAACTGTCATCTATAGAATTTTGTCCATGTTCATTTAATCGTTTCTGTGAAGTTTACCTATCTCCCAAACTCGCACAATAAAACTGAAAGGATTAACATAGTTCCTATTTTCTGAGTTTGTATTTTCTTAGGCTGACTCATTCTCACTGCTGCTGAGCTGTTTCTTTCCTCCTCTTCTCATCCCTTATCCTTTTTTCCCCTTTCTCTCTCCAAATTCTACCCATGCTCAAAGTCTACATCTACCAAGAAATTTGCTATTATACTATATCTTTGCACCCATTGATGCCCACTATATTCCTAAAGCCTAATAAACCTTTCTTTGAACTCCTTTTGCACTTAGACTTTGTCACACACCTTAGCTCTTCATTTCTATTATATCTGCTTTCTGTGTATTTTGTTTCCCTAACTAGATTGAAAACTACATGAAGACAAGGATTGTCATATTTAATTAGCATCAAGCATATTGTTTGTTTAGGTCTGCAATTTTTTTATGTTCTGCTTCTACTAATTTGGAATTGGGTACATGCTCATCTGGAGTAACCAGATGGATTATAAACCAAAAGGGCATACATATTATCTAATTGCCTGTCTTTGCAAGATAATTTCTTTGTGAATCCTCATTCATTCTTATGCCCTACACTGCCTGTGTTTCAGGATTATCTGCCCCAGTCCCCAGAGGGAGAAAGGGAAAGAAGACAAAGAATCAGATGCTACTTCCAGAGTTAAAGAATGCAGATTGGTTAGCCACCTGCAACCCTGAAGTTGTCTTGCATGATGACAGCTACAAGAAGCATCTTAAACAACATTGCAATAAGTAAGTATATCTGATCTGCTTTCCTCTTACCTTAGAGTTTGTCTACAAAATTAGAAATACTTTGAGTGGGAGGGAAGGCTCTATAATTCTAGTAATTATTCCAAGCAAAAAGATGAAGAATGTTGGAGATGTATGTTGTACGTTATTTTGAAATTCAATGGTTAAAATACTTTTTAAATTTTTCACTTTCTTCACATCACCTCTTCCTGGTCCCCTGTCCCACATGCACATTGTATGTGCTTGAAGTTCTTGTTGGGAATCTTACTCTCAAAAATGGTTTCATTTCTGTTAGGTTGTAGTGGCAACTGTATCACCTTCTGGGGGATAGGAACTGCAATACGCCAAAACTGTTATGCTAAAGAGGATCCAGGTCTTCCCAGTATCTTTCCCCAAGTTTTTTCCTTACAATCTTTTATAAATAACTCTTGAAGTCTTTTCATTACTTCATTTTGATTCATTTAAAAAGCATTACTGAAAAATAAATTTTTCATTGTTTCATATTAGGTATTATGGGTGGAAATTAAAAAATATTAAAGACATCATTCCCAATTTAATGGAGCCTACTATTCACTTTGACTTTAAGATTTACACATAGAGAATTAATAACAAAGTGCTATAGGAATAGATACAAAATAATGTAATATCAATCAAATAGGAAGGCATAGGAATCCACAATAAAGAAAATTGAGAATGAATTTGGAATCTTAGGGAAATCTTGAGTTGGATTTTAAAGGGATGTGGTGGAGAGAAAAGCACTCTACTTCCTAGGGTGGAAAGATAGCATGGGAAAAAAGCTCAGAAGATATCTAGAAAAAGCAGGATCTGTATGGGAGAGGTTAAGAGTCTTGACCTGGCCAACTCCAGAAAAGTTTTGTTGGAGAGACTATAGAAGGAGGATGAGAATAGTTAATGGGGAGGGGGCAATTGCTCTTCATTACTGTCTTATTTTTAAGAAATAATGGAAAAGCTGTTCTCAGCAATTTCTGATAGGATCCTATATCATTAATAGATATAAACTCTAAAAATACTACTTTTAAAAACAGTATTTGGCTTCTATTCTTGCTTTTTTTCTGAATTCAGACATTAGCTAAGATTGCTAGACCCCCTGAGAGCAGCTTGAAGACTATCTCTTTTTTTCTTTAATTTTTTTTTTTAAATAACAGCTTTTTATATTTTCAAATACATGCAAAAATACTTCTAAACATTCACCTTTGTAAAATCTTGCATTCCAAATTTTTCTCCCTCCCTTTTCCACTTCCCCTTTTCTCCTCCCCAACTCCCCAGACAGTAAGCAATCCAGTGTAGGTAAAATGTTAGCAATTCTTAAAGACCATCTCGTTCCAGGAGGACAGGGTACAGGTGGAACACTGTCCAGGGAAGAGCAAATCAGCTTTTGCTAACATTTTTTGGCCAATCTATCATTTAGAGAACACCAAATAACACTGATTTGAACTCTGTTCTTACATCACAGATATTTTCTACAACAAATGTGTTGTCCCTTCTTTCAGCTGAAATAGAAACAGCTCTCTAGCTCCAGGTTTCCATGATTTTGCTTCTACAAAAAACCTTGATATTCTAGCTGCACCAGAATCCCAAGGGACAGTGTCCTCAATTCCTCTTCTTAGGCCACAGAAAACTTCTATTCTCACTCTAGTCCCTCTTGATAGCTGCTGCTACTGCTCAGCTTTGCTTTGTTGGTTCTGAGCTGGGGTGGAGGAAGGGAGGAGTTATTAAGTATTTCCATTCATAATGATACCAGATCCTCTGGCCATCACAACCTCTAAGAAATTCACAGACAATGAATTTAATGTGGAACCTAATTTGTGACCAGTGTTAAGCATTAGCTCCTAGAATAAGTTACAGAATAAGCTGAGTTAAGGCGGTTCAGTCAATAAGAATTCTTTAAGTACCTCCTATGTACTAGATACTGTGCTCAGCAGTGTTGAAAACAAGTGGAAAGCTCTCGAGGAATTCATATTCTTTGGTCCAAATTTGTGCTATCAAAATTTGTACTTTTATTTTCCCTAGCTAATCCAAAGCACTCTGATCTCTTTTCTTTCTTAAGTCTATAACATATTAATTTGTATTATTCATCCACTTATATTATAAACTCCATAATCTTCTTTTCTGAGCCCATGACCATAGTGCTAGGTATATTTAGTAAATACTTGATTAGTTTCTTTCTTCCCAAGATGAGCTCAGGTAGCTAGAGAAGAAAAGATATTTCCTGTGACTGACCACAGAAGCTGTGTGGTGTAGTAGATAGTGCTGAGTGTGGAGTCAGGAGACACCTCTCTGGGATTTAGTTCCCTCGTTGTGAAAATAAGGTGTTTAGACTAGAAGACATTTACTCTGCTAGTACTGAGTTTTTGATCCAAAGACTAGAAAAACAATATTCTAGGATCTATGTTTTCATTAAAATTAGATTTATTCCTGCCTAGGAAATGTTCATATAGCTGCTTTGTGCCACAATCAAATGTACTACCATCTTGGCAAACTAGCCAATCTGTAACCAGCCACTTGGAAGTGAGTCATGAAGATTATTTGTTGGAACTTGGAAAAGAAAAAAAATCTCTTCAAGCCTGTATTCAAGTCATCTTCTAGCAATTGAAAGAATGTCTCTTTTTGTTATATTCTTTTTTCTTAGGTTGAATAAACAGGTATTTTTCTCCCTTTGTAAAGTAGAAGTATTCATGACATATTTGTAGACTACTTTGTACTTTTAAAAACATTTTCATATATTAGTGAAGTAAATGTTCTATCAAGATTATTATCAAGAGAAAATACAGAATATACCAAGGCACATGGTGTCAAAGAACAGAGTCAAACTAAATATTCTAGTTTATTTACATTAATCAGTTCATCTTTCTTAGGGTGCTTCTTCGAGTTCGGATGCTATACTACCTGAAATCTGAAGTTCTGGGAGAAGCAGCAGATAAAGCATTTGAAGGAATCTCTGCCAGGTATAACCACTGTTGTCAGGCCAGAGCTTTGACTACGTACAAAATCAACATAGAATCATATGTGTTTTCTTCAGGGCCTGTACCTTTTACATGGAATCTTCTCTTTGGTTACCTTCCTCATGATGGTCATTAGTATTCTTAGACATTTGTCTCTCTCATTTAGGTGATATTCTTATTGCTACTTTATAGATCATTTGATTTAACACAATATCTCTCAGAATATAGACCCAAGATAATAATGCAATGACCACAGTTAGAGGTCATGATCCAGAGTAATAAAACATAATAGTAATTTTGGCGGGAGCTGGTAGCAAACCATAAGATGAGCCAGTTTATGTCTCTTGAATCCTTTCCTTAGGCTACATCTTTTCTTTGCCTTTTAACACATGTACTGAGAAAATGCTGAATCAACAAAGCTCAGGATAGCAGCAAATAACCAACTTAATGAGCTCTCAACTTTCCTTCATCCATGTATTGGTGATCATGGGAGCTATAAAGGAGGAAAACATTGAAAAGAATATGAAAACCAATATCTTAAAACTTCTTTGTTTATCCTGAGAGTAAGATTATAATTTGTTGACTATTGCCATTATTACCAAAATTACTATCTTGAGTGATTTGTAGTTAGAATAATTTCATATAGTAGACATAGGGAAGAGCTGATGACTTTTTGGATAAAGCTTCCATTGTAGTTTAAAAACTTTTAAATTAATTTAAGTCATTCAAGAAGTGCATTATGCTTTGGCAGGATTTTAGGAATCACATTTGCGTATGTTGTAGTGGGAATTCACTTGTGGCAGGTGTGGACTGGATAAGAAGACCTCTAAGGCATTTTGAATTCTGTAATTCTGTGATAGTAAAAACCATACAGAAGCATAACCTCTAAATAAGGCTGAAAACATGTTTTTCAAATGAGAGATACAGCACTGTTTGGTAGAACTCTTTTTTAATGTTGAATTTATCCATATAGCTAGGTAAAAGATATTTTGCTTTACAGAGTTTTGAGTAGTCTTCCCATAATGTCACTTCTCCTAACCCTCACCTTCTTTATCATTCCTCCTCCAATTCGTCAATTTACTAGTACAAATATTATTGTTATTTTAATTTCTACTTTTTGATCAGATTGAATATTGAACTTCTCATTTTAGTCACATGCATTTGATTATGTATAAATTTAGCAGCCTTAAACAATCTGAGATAATTTAAACAAAATGGAACTCTCCAAAGAAGACTGTCTTTTTTTTTAATATTGTTGCTTCCTTTCTTAAAAATGATACCAATGAGACCATGAGGTATGGTAGTGGATTGTTGGATGTTGCGTTTTTGCCTGTATAAAGAAAAATGTCTATTCATGCTGTGTCTTTCACAGAGAGTTAGATGTTTTATTGCCTGATATTGACTACGTGGAGATTCCAGTGGATTGGTGGGATGCAGAGGCCGATAAGTCGCTTCTTATTGGAGTGGTCAAGCATGGTGTGTATTCCTAAGTGACTTAACAATTTTTTCCTAATAAATGATCACCTCAGGGAAAAGTATGCTTTAGGAAACCTTACTGTCAAAGAGGCTTTTAAATGTATTAAGCAAAATTTCTCTTGGACAGTTGTAAGGAAGGAAATAAAATATGCATGGTCACTGGCTTTTGAAGTTTTTTACATAATTACTTACTTTTGGCTATTTGGTCATTGTCAAGTTACATTTTTCATTTTCAATAAAATTTAATGTCTAGATCTTGGAAATTAGCAAAAATGGATGTATATTTTATGGTAATAGCATGAATATCTTCCATAGGTTAGAGATTCAAAGTCTAGAAAAGTTTTGTCACAAATATATTTGAAGAAAAATGTAGTTGCATATGGTTATACAAAATCAACCAAATAATCTTTATTTTCCCAGTCTATTCCAATTAATTCATAAATACATATTACACACCTCTTATATGCCAGGCACTATAATAAGTGCTGGATTTCCTTAGTATTGTTGATATAATGCCTAGAGGTAAAATATGGCCATAGATAGACAACTATTTTTGTGGCAGCTTATTTACTGCAACAAATGTTTCAAGAAGCTTTTTATGTGTCTGGGGCACATAAGAATTATATTTCATGCCTCTCCCACAATTAAAAAATTGAGTCCTTTTCCACTACCAAGGTCCCATCACATGTCCCATTTGTACTCTCAGCTGACTGACTGCTAATCCATGATGAGCTGTTAATTGATGATTAAACTATGATCCTAAAATTATAATAACTTGAGATGTAAGGGGTACTATACCCCACCTCTCACAGTTCCCAACTAAATAAGTAGTGTATTTGGTCTCTGTACTACTTCTGAAAGATTGTTAATTCTAGCATTTCAGTAACAGTTAATGAATGCTCAAAGATATTAATCTGATCCATGTGTTGCTTGCACTAATATTTTCTTGGAAATTTCCTTAAATATAATCTAAAATTCAGGTACTTGATTTTCACTCTTGGATAGTCCGGTAGCACAACTTCTTTTAGAACCTAATTAGAAGGTTAGCTATTAGAGGTAATGATAGCATTTAATCCTAATTTTAGAGAAGGAAGCATGTGATGTTTCAGAACCCAGTAATAACTAGTGTTAGATTATAAAGAGTAGATGACCTTGAAAGCCTAAGGATATATAGTGAGATCACAGTATTCTGAAGATGGGCAAATTTTAAAAGCAGGCCAGAATATAATAATATAAAGAATAAATATGAATTTGATTCTTTCAGAAGAGACTGATAAATATAGATTATCTCTCCCTCTTTGTGTCCCAGTGTCTTAATGATAGAAATAAATACATTTGGAAATTAAAATGTCATTCAGATTCTTCTTCCTGCCTTGGTTGCTTTTTTTTCTATTGCTTTCAATATTAACTAACACAGAATACTGCTGAATGTTACATGGAGTTGATAATCTAAAACTAGTTGAACCTGTTGAAATAATGCTGAAGTTAATACAAAACACCTAAAGTTTGTTTCAAAGCTGATCAAAACCTAATGCATTAGATAGTTCAGGCTGTGCATAGACATTCCATTTGTTAATAGAAAAGTTTCCAGAGCAAAACTTTTATTCTCTGTTATGTTCATGATTGCTCATGCTTAGGTAAAATGACTATTCCAACTTTTCCCCTCGCTGTTAAGGAAACTTGGATTTGTGAAGATGAAAATCAGAGGTGTAAAGAATTGGATTATAGTAGTTATGTCCATTCTCTTGGAAAGGATCATGTGGACAAAATAAAAGGAGCAAAGCTATTATTCTTACAAATCTACTTTCTTGCCTCATTCTCCCTTGTCCCTAATATTATGTTACTATGAGGAGAGATCACATATAGATTTGAAGTTGGAAAAGACCTTAGCTTCCGTGTTGTCCAACTTATTCAAAACAGATGAGGAATTAAGGCCCGTGGATCTTCTGACAGCAATCTAATGTTCTTTCTATCATAACATGTTAACTGATAAAAAGAATTTCATGGAAGCATTAACATGTTACTCGACATAAGTAAACAGCACATGTTATGTTAATGGTGCTTTTAGATTAAGAGCAAAAAAAACCCGAAAAGAAAATTGTTGTCTATAAGTATCCTACTCATTATCATTGTCTCTGTCATCATCATCATCGTCGTCGTCATCATAACAAATGCATATTTCTAACAGAGGTGCCGAAGCTAATGAGGAAGCTAAGGAGCAACAAATTAAAATGAGTTCTATTAACTCTTGGAATGTTTTCACATAAAATTAGCTACTCATCAGTTATAACTGGGAATTATGATCATGTGCTGGCAATAGTTCAGAAAAAAGTATTTCTAGGTGTCTGTCATATCTTCTAGAGATTTCTATTCAACAGTACTTCACTGGCATATCTCTTCTTAATCTGCTTATAAAACCAGTCAATTTAATTTTTAGGAAACTTAGATTTGTGTTTTAGGGGACTAAGAAATAAAATTTTCTGTTGTGTGACATCTTGTATGATCAATTTACAGATTAGAAAGAATCTTTAAATTGTTTCTTTTCAGAGCTTGATATAGAGTGAAGAGAGCTTAATATAGAGTTAGCAAATGCTAACTCATTTGCTAAGTTAAATTTGCTTGTACTACTACTGATTGGTAGTCATTGGGTTACTTTTAATTATATAATAATTAATTTTTTTACTTACTCTTTTTAATCACATTGCCAGGCTTTTTCATTTTAATCTGTGTAATCCCTTGGGTTAAGATAACAATGATGGAAGGAAACAGGCCAAAATTGAACACACAGTTTGCTACAAGGTGAAAAAAATATGCAAAATGAAGAGCTCTAGAACCAGATTCCTATTCATTTATCATCTCAATAGTCATCAAACATTTGTTAAACATCTATTATGTGCCAGGCTCTATATTAAGCACTGAGGATACAGTTATAACAGTCACTCTCTCCCTTCAATGAACTTAAAATCTAACAGGGAAAGACAAATACAAAAAGAAACTGAAAAGCAAGATGGAAATACTTGGTGCACATGGTAGAGAAGTCAGAGAAACCCCAAAGTAATACTGCCAGATAGGAAGTGAGATATCTTTCCTGAGCTCCCTCCTCAAATGGAGGTTTTTAGAATTCATGGCTTTGTCCTCTAATCTGAAGGGTAGAGAGTTAGATATGATGGATGGGTACCAACACTGGTTCAGTCCTGTAGAATGAAATTCCCATAAATGAAGTTCTTAGAGTTTGGTGGAGAAATCAGAGAAATCTTAATAATTCAATCAGGTGGGAAATATCTCCATTGTTCCAGTAGCCAAAAACAAGTGGAATTATGCATGTGCCTAATTAATATTTGCTTACAAAGTGTTTTAAGTTTTCTTTGTTCTTTTTATTTATTATTTATATTTTATTTATTTTTATTCTTTTATATTCTACTTCACATTAGAAATATTTTCATGTTAAGAAAAAGAATATGATCATGGTTTTTAGGTTTATTATCCTTTAAAGAACATGTGTATAAATTGTGACATTCTATTTAAGGAAAGAAATTGAGAGCCTATGGTGTAAAATGGAGGTAGACTTTGAGGTTTAATACTATTTCTAATGCTCCTTGATATTTTCATCCAGGTTATGAAAGGTATAATGCTATGCGAGCAGATCCAGCTCTTTGCTTCCTGGAAAAAGTTGGAATGCCAGATGAAAAGTCCCTTTCTGCAGAACAAGGTGTCACTGATGGTTCACAAGACATTTCAGAGAGGTGAGAAACCCCTGGCAAAGGTAAAACTATGACCTTTTGTGCCATGAAAATCCCACCTCTTCCTCCCTTATCCAACACCTTCCATAATTATTTTATTATAATGTTCTAGTCTTTAATATCTCTTTGCAAGCCATTCCTCATGCAACCTGTAAAATTTCTATCAAGTACACGTTATAAATGCAATTCTGCCCCTTGGATTTGTCCAATGGCTGCTAAACAGTGCTGGTGCAAATGCAATTTTTTGTATATGGAGATTGACCAAGATGGTTTGCCAGGTTCCCCTGCATGGGGAACCCCTTATTACCTTATTCCCCTTATTACCTTTGTCTCCTGCTTTACTTGCAAGCTGATGACCAAGAAAGACATAATGAGGTCACAAGTCTTCTGTGCTGAAGAGCTCTTTAGATGAGACAGTTCTGACTGTGTAGAGTCCTTAAAGGGCTTTCAACTCCATTTACACCCTGGCACCTTCCTAACTTGCTAAACTTCTTGCTCTTTACTCTCTTTCATTTACATTCTGATGCAGCTACACTGTCCTTTTTACTGTTCCTTGCACATGACATTCCATCTCCTGGCTTTTTCACAGGCTATCCCTCATGCCTCTGCTGCCCTACCCCCTCACCTCTTGACTTCCTTAACCATCCTTCAGTCTACTCATAGCCCACCTTCTGCAGGAGGCTTTTCCAGGCCCATCCTTCCCCATCACTGCTAGTGCCTTTCCTCTAAAATTACCTCCTACTTACATTGTGTATGTCTTTTATAGACAATTTTTAAAATGTTATCTTTTGTATTAGAATGTGAGCTCTTTGAGAGCAGGGATTGTATTCTTATCTTTCTTTGTATTCTAGTACATAACACAGTGTCTTACACATAGTCATACACATTAAGTGTCATTACACACTTAATAAATGCTTATTGACTGACTGATTAAAGAACTTCATGAAATTCTATTCCAACAGACTTAGTTCTCAATCTGTGACAATGTCATTTCTATTATCCAATGCAAAGATTTCTTGACTTCCACAAGGATTACCTGCAAATAAGTGTTGAAGCATCTTGTTGGATTTCTTGGTTAATTTTATAGAATAACCTAATATAAGAAATTTTGGGTTACTTCTGGTGATCCCTCAACTAACTGGTACTTCAAAAAAAAAAAACTAGCTAATACAGATAAGTCTACTAGTGATTTCACATATCTGCAGAGTGTAGAAGAAAACATTTCATAAGAAGTAAAACTACAGATTACATGTCATTTTTTAAAATAGTGAATGTAAAATAAGCATTCTCTAGTGTTAACAAAGAGAGGTGGGAGAACCTTGGCAACCATTTATGTCTAGAAAAAGAGGTAACTCATTTGTTTGATGAAAATGAGAGAAGCTTCTAATAACTTACTGATTTCATAAGGAAGAAGGGAAGGCTTCCCTTTGAATTTGAATTTGAATTTGAAAATGTCCTTTGGAAAGATTTCTTAAAGAAATAAAGATAAGAATGGCACAGAACAGAGTTGTGGTCTTTGTCAATGTGGGAAGTACTTAGGGTAGTGAAATCAAGCACCTATTATTTTCCCTAACACAAGTTTGAAGCAAAAATTATTAATACCCAGAACCTTTAAGTTTTTTAGAAATTGTCAACAGAAGGTAAAATGTGATGTATCTCTTAATGTATATGCCTTGCAAGTAAAGGAAGAGAGAAGAAAAACTATTCTGTTCTTGTCCTTCAACCATAATACATGTTGAATGATCAGTATTGAGTAATGTCAGGAAAGACCACCAAGACTGTAGAACAAAAGCCGCTCCAGTTTCTTCTCTGGCTTTTTGTATTCGTCAGCTTTTGTAAGAGCTCCTTTGTTTTCTCCCTTTTCCTGCCTTGCCTACCTAATTGTTTAGGGTAGATTCAGGGAGAGCTCATCAAATTCCAAAAGAATTAGTGTGTCAGGACAGCTATGTGGCACAGTGGATAGAGCACCGGCCCTGAAATCAGGAGGACCTGAGTTCACATGTGACCTCAGACACTTCCTATGACCCTGGACAAGTCACTTAACCCCAATTGCCTCAGCCAAAAAAAAAAAAAAAAAAAGAATTAGTGTGTCTGACTTAGTGGTATAAAACTCAAATAGAAAGGGGGTCCATTCAACTATATACAAAGCCCCCTACAGACCAGATATTGACTTAGTTTTAAAATATAATTATTATCTATGTTTTGTTATATTTTTATTTATTTTATTAAATATTTCCCAATTATACTTACTCTGGTTAGGCTGCACCTGGATGTGTTGTGGGCCATGTGTTTGCTACTTCTGCTCTAAAATGTTAAATGAATTGCCTATAAAATATAACCCAGGTTTACTATCTGAACATTTTTAGTGTTTAATGTCCTGGGTGTTTCAGGTGTATAACTATAAGATGTAACATGTCTCCATAAAAAGACTAGGAAAAATTAAAGTTATCTTGAAGATAAAGCCTTTAATTGTGCCAGCTTAGGAGGGATATTTAAACTCCTAGCTCATTAGCTTCAGAGGTACTCTATTTAAAAATGTAAATAAACTGAGTAAAACCAAATTAAGTTTTTCTGTGAATGGTTGTCTTACCAGTAGTCTGCTATGCCCTATCATTTACATTCAGCATGACATTCTTTCTCCTCAGATACATCTCTCCCAAGGCAAACCAGAATGGTGGGAACTGCATGACATGAGTACATAGCCATATTATTAGTATGGAAAGGATGTAAATATGAACTCTGACCTCTTTCTTCTTAGCAGAAGTGATAGGACTCATTCAGACTCACTTGTAGGTATGCGTTGTTTCACATTGTTGACTAGAGTATTTTTAAATCAATGTTGCTAATTTAGAAAACAGCACTTTAGATAGGATCTATTTGGTTGTCCTATCAATAACTGACTTCCTTCTGCTGTCTCTGTTATATAATACTTCTTTTGAACTTGCCTGCAGGGATCTTGAAGCTGTGTCTTTGCTGACAGTGAAAATGAATAGGATGAATTGTGTTCCTATTTCATCTTCACAGTTACTTGGTGGTCTCCAGGAGTTGCAACAGTACCATTGCAATAACAGTATTGTGTTACAGAATTTATTAATCATTCTTTCCTTTGTTCGGTGAATCTTGGACTTATAAAAATAAAGAATTGGGGGCTTTCAGGGGACTCCAGATTTAAAACAGTATGATTTTGCATCCAAAAAAAGCAAATGTGATCTTAGACTATATTGAGAGAGGCATGGTGTCTAGTAGTAGTGAGAAAACCATCCTGCTATACTCTGCTCTAGCCAGACCACTATTGGATTCAGTTCTGTAAGCCTTATTTTAGAGAGAATATTTTATAAGCAGTAGAATGTGTAGAGAGGGATGACCAATAAAGAGATAACTCTCCAGGCTGCACTACTTGCTAAAGTAAGTAGGAACATTTAACCTAAGAAAGATAAGACTTAAGAGGAAACACAATCATTATCTTCAATTATGTGAAAGGTTGTCATGTCAGAGGAAAATCAAGTTTATTACATTGGCTAGAGAGAGAAAAACTCAGAGTGACAAGTGAACATTGCAAAAAAGCAGGTTTACATTTAATTTAATTTCACTGGCTCTGTCCAAAAGTATGATGTGTTGCCTCAGGAGGAAGTCTGCTCTTTTTCTTTCAAGGTTTTCAAGCAAAGGGTGAATGACACTGTTGGATGTAACTAGATAGTCTCTAAAGTCCTTTTCAACTCTGGTACTCTATAAACAGAAACATTTCCTGGTTATTTTGTGATCTTTTCTCTGACTTTCATCTAGAAGCAATCTGGATAAAGATGATCATACTGAAGATAAATTAGATGGTCTGCAGAAACAGTTGGTAAGTTAAATATGCAGTAATTATTCATGTTACTTATTTTTAAAAATTGTCACCATCTTACACAACTTAGCATTGGACAAAGAGAGCTTGAGACACTACTGCCTAAGAGAAATAGATTCCTAGGGTCAAAAAAATACATGTCACTGTGGTAGACTGATTCTAAATCTAATAATGGGAATGATTATAATTTAATTAAGTTACATTCTTAACCTTGGTCCACTAATCCCCAAGAGATCTGTGGATAGATTTCAAGGGGTATATGAACCTTGGTAGAGAAAAAAAAAAATTATCTTTGTTTTCACTAATCTCTAAATGAAATTTAGCATTTCTTTCCTTTATGAATGTTCTGAAAAGGGATAGACTAAACTGCCAAGAGGAATCCATGACACATTAAAAGGTTAAGAATTCATGGACTAAGTTTTCTCCTGCCTCGAGTCCTGATAATGCCCTTTATCATTTCATTGGATAGATATATTAGTGCCTTATGAATATGAAGGTTCTACAAGTTATCTTTCCCAGTTGTATATTTTTGCTTATTCCTTCTGCTGTTGCATCTCAGAAGTTCTGTGTTTCTACTATAAAACACTTTATATATAGTAAGCATTTAGTAATTGTTTGTTGATTGATTGACAAAACTCTGTCCTAAAGAAGATCAGATTTTGTGTTTATCCCAGAGTAATTTCCATTTTCTTATTTATACTGAAGTTGGACTATCATTTTCTCATATTAAGAGATCAGAATTTTCTCAAGATATGCTTTCACAAGCCCTTGAGCTGCTAGAGAAGCAAGATGATTAATGCAGCCATATAAATGAGAATTTATTCTTTAAACTTTATGCCTAAAAAAAAATAAGCTAAAGACAAATAGAAAATACCTTTAAAATTTTTAATTTAAAATTTAGATTATGAACCAAATAAGTGTCTACCTTCCACGTTAGATTTTTCTTTAGAAATAATGTCATGCACTATGAACCACTACATAGAATTCCCAATCCCTCTATTTCGCATTTTCATAGTGGTTTCTTTTTGTTTGTTTTTTTGCAAAGCAGCAGACTCCAAGATAATTATCTGAATTTTAAATAAGTTAGGGGTTCCATGGTGTATCTTTTTTTTCTAGACTCAGTAGCCAGATACCTTTAGCTATAGAATCAAAGAGTAGATTGTTATGTGCAGCCTGTTCATGCCACCAGGGGTTTATCTGTATCCCCCAAATGATCATTTAGGCTGAAAACAGCTTGTCAGAAAGCAAACCCGTCATACTTCATACTTCAAGTTTTATTTCTTTGGGGAATAAGGACTTTGAAAGATCTTCTCATAAGAATAAGTCAGCTTTTCTGTAGGCATGTCTTTTGGTGCCAATTGAATAAAATACCACCTTCAGAAGCTTATCTCTACCATTAATAACAGCCCAGTTTCACTTGGAGCTTTGATTCATTATTTTAACTTAAACTTCCTGGCAATTTATCCTATTAGGTTTTCTGATTGGGTAATGGTACTTTATTAATGTTTCATATTGCTATGTATTAAGATAGGAATAATGAACCCTGTAATGATAAGTGTTAGATACAGCCTTGATGAAATGGCAGCACTAAACTATAAGTACCTTTGGTAAAGCTTCTAATTAAATTCATCATGAAAACGGAATTTCTGCAAAATGGGATTACTAAAGAAACAGCTATATTCCATCATGTTTAAAAGTTAATTTGTACAGAAAATATTACTTGATACAATTACAAGAGCAAACACTAATAAACTCTTCTCTAGTAATTTTTTAAAATGTGAAAATCACTACATGGAAGACATTCAGTAAACAAGTTGTCCAGATTTGGTGACAGCTCACAAAGAATATGTCTCTTATGTTCTTATGCTTTGTATATAAGAGCATGTAGTAAAAATTAGTAATGATGATCAAGCACGAGTTTATATCAGTCTTTGATGGTTGTGGTGGCTTTCTTTGTCCCTAGGAGGATACCAGTTTTGGTGAAAGTGAGAAGAAGGATGAAATCATGGCAGGTGAGACAATACCCTTCAGAAGACAAAGAAGAAAGCATTCAGCTCATATTATGCTAGAATTCATATTTTAAGAGAGAACTACAGCTTTTAAGAAACCTCTTTAAGAAAGATTGATCTTTTTCAAACCCATCAACACCTTTGACATAGATATCAAAATGATTTTGATCATCTAGTTGACATTGAAATTCTAAGATAACATCTGTTATTCTTCTGCAGGACAAGGAGGTAAGGGTTTAAAATTAATGGATCAAGAATTATTAAGTTAAAATAGGAATGGGAAAGAAAACCCAGCTACATCATATTTTACAGTTCTAAATAAAGAAGGCAACAGAATTCCTCTTATCTCATGCTTCCTATCAGATATATCTAAAATTTCCAAAGATCTCTTTCACCCCTACAAAGTGGGTCACTCTAGAAAAAAGTATTTATCCTTTATAGATATAGGACGTTATACCTAAGATTTTGCACAACACAAAATTTTTAATACTTATTGTTAAGTCCTTATTCTTGAATTTGTTATTAAATGCCTTAGAATATGTTAATTTGGAAAATAATGATGGCTTTGAGTTATCTGAGCCATTTTTCTCTCTAGCTCTGTGTTTTATCATTTGGGTAAAATTTATTGAAAATGTCAGTGTTTTGTTTTGTTTTGTTTTTTCCCTTCAATAACATTTTATTTTTCCAAATACTGTAAAGATAGTTTTCAACATTCATTTTTGTAAGATTTTGTATTCCAGTGTATTCATTTTTAAAGGTATAGCACACAAAAAAAGTATCACCTTTATTTTAGTTGTTTGTAACTACTAATATCTTCGCTGATGTTTGAAGCCCAGGATGGCTCCGACCCAGACAGATCACCGTGGCCCGTTTCCTCAGCCCTTACTGCTCGGTTGAGACGCCTGGTCACTGTTTACCAACGTTGTAATCGCAAGGAACCCACTCGAGCTGAAATTTTAGGCTCAGGTAACCAGGGATATTGGGTCCAGGAAGATATGTTTAGAAGAGCTACTGAAATGGACCCTATCAACAAGGATATCCAAAAAAGGTAATAGTAAAATGATATATACTAGTTAAGAATGTGAGGAAAATTAGTTTTCATTGCTAAGCCAAAAGTTCATATGAAAGGGAAATGTTCTCTTCCAAGGTTAATTACATCCTCAGAATTAAACAGGGGGAAAAAACATTAAAGTTTTCACAATGGTAAATTTATGATTGTATGAAGTCTGATGCAGTCTCTGAGGTGGTTGAGTTCAAATTTCTATGTAGCCATGTCTTCTCCTATGAGGGTGGCAGCCTCTTTTCCAAAATTAACACGGTCCCTGGGGATGTGGGTTAAAAGTCCAGTGTGGGAATTTTGAAATATTTTACCTTTTTTTTTTTTTTTTTTTTTTTTAAACTTCCCTTATGTTAACCCTCAAGATGGACAAGAAGAGAACAAGCAGATTTCTATAGAACAGTGTCCTCCTTTGGAGTTGTCTATGACCAAGAAAAGAAATCCTTTGATTGGACCCAATTTCGAGTCATCTCACGCTTAGACAAGAAGACAGATGAAAGTCTAGAAAAATATTTTTATAGTTTTATGGCCATGTGTAGAAATGTTTGTCGCCTCCCCATGTGGAAAGATGATGGTAAGAAATGCTATTTTTAATATATCGTGGAGTAAATGGAGGAAAGTCTTGGAATTAGTTAATTAATCACTATAGCAGTATATATTCTAACATGAGGAGTTCCTGAGAGAATAAAAAAAGTTTTGCTAATTTGTGGAATTCTGCTGGTTGTATCCATCCTTGCAAAAAAATAAATAATTTATTCTTGATCTGCTTCCCTACCAAAAAATGTACCTTAGTTCAAGAAAAATTTCAGATTAGGTTAAGACTTTAAAATATAGTTAAAGAAAAATTGTCTCAACTTGTAAAAGTTGAGCTGATTTATATTGCTCTAGAACACCTGAACTTCTGCACCACATTTACCTTAAAAAAATCTATTACAACTACAACTTTATCTGAGGGTAAAAATACTGAAAGTAGTCATCCTTTAATATGGTATTGAACTGGTCACAGGAATTTTACCATAACCTAGTTGTAATGAGTGTGTTTTTGCCCTTTAAACTATATATTTATAGATAAAAACCTTATAGTAGCATTGCTGTACCTCCAAAGATCTGACATGTATATATGTTGAAGCATGAAGGGATGAGGGCAGAACTGACTTGTGTAAAAGGACACTTCAGTTCTTGCCTTCACCATGACTTCAAAAAGTTATGCATATTAGAACTAGAACAATTTTCAAATTGTCCTTTTACCCTCCCTTTGGCCTATATTTCTTCCATGAGATTAATTTCACTCGGCTTTGGGAATTTACTAATTGATCGCAGTCCCTGAAATAAACCAAGATTTGCAGCAGCAATAATTTGTATCAACTTAGTTTACATACATTGTTTTAATTTTATGTTTCATATAGAGTCAAACCATGATTCCAGAGAGATTCGAGTTGTATATGTCAAATACCATTGTCTCCAAGAACCACATAAAGTAATTAATTAATTTTCTATTTATTTATCTCTTTAGGTCCACCAGATCCCACACTCTATGTTGAACCAATCACGGAAGAACGTGCTGCAAGAACTCTCTACCGCATTGAACTTCTGCGGAAGGTCCGAGAGCAAGTACTGAAATACCCTCAGTTGCATGAACGCCTCCAGCTCTGCAGACCTAGCCTCTATCTGCCAGTCTGGTGGGAGTGTGGGAAGCATGACCGAGACTTACTCATTGGCACAGCTAAGCATGGACTCAGTCGTACTGACTACTACATCATGAATGATCCACAGCTATCCTTTCTGGATGCCTATAGAAACTATGCTCAGCACAGAAGAACTGAAACTCAGGGCCCAGACAATGCGTGTTGCCTCTACCAGACTAACTCCAGACTTTATGAATCCCTTACATATACTCAAATGGGAAGGACTTGTGAGTCCCTAGATACAGAACATGAAAATCAAATAAAGATGGAAAGCATGGGTGATAATCTCAGCCACACTGAAAGCAACTTACCTGATGTAACATGTGAAAATTTTATTTCTAAAGTTCAGGATATCATTTCTATTAACCATGATGAAAGCTTATTACCTGATTCTTTAGAGTGTATGATGTTTGGTGAAAAAGTTTTCAACAGTGAGCCAAGTTCTTTCATTCAAGAGAACCTAAGCAGCACTGATTGCAAGAAAGATGTTTCTTTAGCCTTAGCAAGCAAAAATAAAGAGAACCAACCAGGTAGCCTTGAAGTGGAGATAGGTACAAACCGCTGTTCTTTGAGTAATTTGGAAGCAAAAATAGAACAAATGAGCAATAAAAATGAAAAGCATTTGTCTCTCCTCACTATAAAGGACCTGGACTCTAACAAGTACATACCTGCTCCAAGACATGAAATTGTAAGACATCCTGAAGCAAAATATGGTATTCCCCAAACCATAGAGCAAGGGAATGTAAGTAGATTAATGGAAATGTGTAGCCTTAGTGTTTGTAATTCTGAAAGAAAACTCTCTTCAGGGCAACAGCTAATTGATTTGTTAGGAAATAAAAGTCTAGAAGGTAAATTAATGTTGACTCGGAATCATAGTGATGAAGAAGAGGAGGAAGAGGAAGAAGAAGAGGAGGAAAATTCAGAAGTAGGAACACAAATAAGAGAAAGACCAGAGAGTATAGGTCAAACTGATCTTGATATTAACATACCAAATGAAATGAGAGGCTTCACTATAGATAAAACTAAGGAAAGGGTCCCCGAGACCCAAAACTGTGATCCTGCAGAGCTAAGACGTATGGATCAAACAGTATGTAAATGTCACTGCAAACCTATAGACAGGTGGAAAAATCAGGGTGACACTATGGACTTTGAAATGGAAAAAACCAGGTTTCCCGATCCAGGCTTATACAAAGGTAAAGCTGTTAACACTATTGCTGTGGAATACAAAGGTGGAAACAAAACTCTTTTATCAGAGCCCTTGAAAGTAGATCATGAATTTTTAAAAGAAGATTCCTGGGAAGATAAGGCAGAAAGGCGAAGAGGTTATACTACATGTCCTCTTGAAAGGAGTGATCTAAAACAAGAAGATGTGGACTTTGAGAATAAGGAAGATGATGATGATAAAGATGGAAATTTACAGGGTCAAGGTACAGTATGGAGAACTTGTATTTTTCTGACTGCCATTCACCATTTCTTTTCTCTTTTTGTGTCCAAATCATTTACTGCGACCCCAACCCTATTTTTCTGAGGCCTGTTGTAATCTTAGTATAAGGTATGATTGTGAAATCTGGATTCATAAGGAACCAATCCTAGTTACTATTTCTGTGTGGTTAAATTCATCCACCTGTTTCAAGTACACCACCAAGTACAGAGCTTGGGCAGATTATAGGAAGTCACTCTCTAGAAACATGAGGGGCTAGAAGTTTATAGTTACCTCTTTCCTTTCCTTAGCAGATAAAGTCATGAATAGCTTTTATTTTTAGAAGCAGGGAAGTTTTTCTTGAGGGTGTTAAGAAAAATGCAAAGCAAAACAAACAAACAAAAAAAAGATACTTGCTATTATAGGCATTTATAGTAGCTCTATCAGGTAAATATTACACATAGTAAGGTTGATCAATTAATGATTAAACAGAAAATCCATTTTGTTTCATTCTTTTTAAAGCTTTGTAAAAATAATCTTCCTTTCTACCTCAGTGTGTACAGTATATGAAACTTAATTAAATCTTTGTTTGACAGCTCAGGATTTCGGAATTGTTGAGGGCTTACATTTCAAACTATGAATCCCTATTGTCCTATATATAGTCCTATAAGTATGGAATGTTTAGCTAACTATGAACTGAAACTATCCTCTACAAGGCACAACAAACCTTAAAAGGGTATCTTGTTTTAAAAGACATTTGACAACTTTGCTTCTCTCTGTTAAAAGTTGTATGTAGCAAGGAAAGGGAGAGTTCTGATTAATTGAAATCTCATTCTATTTCTTTCCTAAACAGTCATAACTCTTAATGTAGTATTCTGTATGCAGGAAGCATTTCTTGAATCATATTGGCTGACATAATTGAAAAAAGGAACTATTCCCAGAAAGGAAGGTGCTGATATATGTTTATAGTTGTTCTAGGAGTAGAAAAGTGAGAACATGTCAGATGAGCTGAAAACAGTCATTTAACTAGATGAGACAAAGAGAGTAAGCAATTCTAAGCTTAGGGTAGAGACTGAGAACTACTGGTGTGTTAATAGGAAAGCTCTTAAAGAACACAAAAAGCAGGAATTGTAATTTAAATTTTAGTCTGCTAGCTTACATGTAAAGATACTCAAGAACTTGGGGATGTAAGGGAAAGGAGGTATCAGAGGTCCATAACTATATGTGGTCCAAAGGAAAACAATGCATTCCATTATGTTTTAAAACTTTCATTCAAAAACCATCTTCTCATGTCTGTCTTTTGAAGTAAAATAAAGCATTTATTAAGTGCCTGCTGTGCCAGGCACTGGGCTAAAGCAATCCCTGCCCTCAAGGAGCTTACAATATAATGGAGGAGATAATGTAAACAAATATATACCCCAAAAAAACTATATATGAAATAAGTAGGAAATAACAGAAGGAATGCACTGTAATTAAGAGGGTTTGGGAAGAGCTTCCTCTGGAAGGAAGGATATTAGTTGGGATTTAAAGGAAGTCAGGAAGATCATTAGGTGGGGCAGAAGAGGGAAATCATTCCAAGCATAGGGGACAGTCAGAGAAAATGGTTGGAAGTGTCTTATTTGTGGAACAGCTCAGAGGCTAGTATCTGTAGTTCACAGAGTACATGTCTAAGAATAGAGTGTAAGAAGATTGGAGGTTGCAGGAAGAGGCAGGTCATAAAGGCCTTTCAATACCAAATAACATTTTGTACTTGATTTTGAAAGCCATAAGAAGTCACTGGAATTGATTATGTCTATGTTGGGAAAGCCAGGGGCAGGGGTGTGTGATATGATCAGACCTGAACTTGAAGAAAATCGTTTTAGGGGATGGATGGAAGGTAGATCAAGGTCTGGAGAGACATGGGGCAGGCAAATCCCACAAGCAGACTATTCAATAATCTAAGCATGAGGTGGTGATGGCAACATCAGAAAAGACATAGAGATATATTTGACATGTTCCAAAGGTGAAATTGACAACCCTTAGCAACAGATTGAATATGGAGGGTAAGAGGCAGTAAGGAGTCTAAAATGTCTCCTAGGTTGGGAGCCTGAGGGATGGAGAGAATAGATTGTCCTATATAGTAATAGAGAAGACGGGATGGGGTTAGGAAGAAAAATAAAGGCGTTGTTTTGGGTATCAGCTTGAGATATCTAAAAGGCAGTTGGAGTTCTGACATTGGAGGTCAGTTAAGTGTTTGGGGCAGAATAGATAGATTTGAGAATCAGCATTTTTGTTGTTTAGTCATTTTGAACACTTCTTGTCACTTTTGGGGGTTTTTTTCTTTTTTTTTTTTTTTTTTCTTTTTGAATCTGGGATGATTTTATTTTTACATTCTTGCAAGAATGGGTGTCTAAGCTAGTAGACATTTTTGAAACCCCAACCTTTGGGATTTTCTTGGCAAAGGTACTGGAGTGATTTGCCATTTCCTTTTACTTTTTATAAGGAAACTGAGGCAAACAGGTTTAAGTGAGCTGCCCAAAATCATACCGCTTGTAAGTGTCTGAAGCTAGATTTAACTATGGAAGAAGATACTTCCTAACTTCAGGTTTGGCACTCTTATCCACTGTGCCATCTAGCTACCCAGTATAGAAATGGTAATTAAATTCATGAGAGTTGATTTGATCAAGTGAGAAGACCCTACCACAGAATTGTGAGGGACACATATAGTTAGAGAGTAGAATCTGGAAGAAGACCCAGCAAAGGAGACAAGCAAGAGTTTTCAAATAAGTAGGAGAAAACTAAGTAAACCCTGCTGTCAAGGAATTCACATGGTAATGGGAATGACTATACACATGGAAGGTGTGAAAGTCAGATGGAAAAGTTCCATGAGCTTAGGGTACAAAAGAAAAGAGATGGTAATGAATCTTCTTTAATGTCATTTCTAGTGATAAAGGTAGTTAAGTAGCATGGTGAATAAAGCACTGAACTGGGAATCAGGAAGATTCATTTTCCAGAGGTCAAATCTTGGGCAAGTCATTTAACTCTGCTTCATTTTCCTCATTTGAAAATGAGCCTGAGAAGGATATGGCAAACCATTCCAGTATCTTTGCCAAGAAAACATCAAAAGGAATCAGAGTCAGATATAACTGAAAAATGATTTAACAAAAACTGATAAAATCATAATAACTGAGCTGTTTGAGAGTGCCAAAGACACTAAATCCAGCACTCATGTGGTAAGCTTTTAGGAGCAGAAGACCACCAGTCTGTCTAAAGAAAGGGGCTAACTAGGGGTTAACAGTTTAGAAAAAATTCTGTGGTGATAATGATAAGTAGTGGGAGTGGGCCCATCAGTGTTTGCTGTATTTAGCTTGGGCAAAATAGTCACCCATCACTAGTGCCACCACCAAAAAGAGAAGAAAGAATAAATTGAATATTGTATCTCTGTTAATGATATATAATTCATTCACATATTTTTGTATTCTCAGATTATCCAGGAAAATATTCTGAAGAAGAAAGTAAGAGCTCTACCTCTGGAATAGCAGGAGACATTGGAGACGAGCTCCAGGAAGCCCGAGCACCAACCATTGCTCAGCTTTTGCAAGAAAAAACTCTTTATTCCTTCTCTGAATGGCCAAAGGTGCCTTCCAAACATTATAATGTCCATTAAAAGTACTCACAGCTAAAAGGATATCTGATGCATTTAGAAAGATCAGGGACTCATCTATAGAACTTTTGAATTTGGAACCAAAAAGATAATCTGTGATGATATTCACCTCCAGACAGACACACACACACACACACACACACACAGAGTCTCATATGCTTCATGGTTGATATTTTAAACTAACAAGTTTTGAGCCATGGGTACATTAAGTAAAATAACATTTTATCAATATTTTTATTTTAAAGAATTATTTAATACTTGTTTTAACTCTAATATTTGAAAGACTATAAAAGTTAGTGTTTTTTTTAACTTAAAGTATATGTGACAAGGAAATGAAGCTGTAAAAATTTATTGAATTAAACTTTCTAGTTAATAAATCCAAATAAACCTATTTCAATCACCAGCAACTTATTTTTTGGAACTATGTAAGTGAAACTTCTATTTTTGTTGGATTTTAGTAGGTTTTGCTGTATACTTACACAGTATACTCTTTTATGTAAAAATTACTTTTAGGGTGCTTTTAAAAGACACAGGCCCTAAGAAAACAAAATTTGTGTCCTGGAACTGGAAAAAGGACCTAAAAGTCATTTAGTCCAACCCCCCCTCATTTTGCATTTGAGGAAACGGATCAGAAAGGTTAAAGGACTTACCTAAAATTACCCTAGTAGTAGTAAGGGGGTAGGATCTAGAATTCGAACCCAACTGGGATTCTGACTAAATTCAAGTCATTTTATACACAGAATGATTATATAGTATTATGATCAAGAATATCTGTCTAGATTTAGATAGCGCACTCTCTCTCCCTCTCCTCCCCCCTCCCCTCCCGATTAGTTCTGTGCATCAGAAATAGTACATTATTGTCACATTTAGTCTAAAGTGGGTACAATCAATTTTGAGGAAATACTGGTTGTGACTGACTATACACTCAGTTCTTATCTTTATGTCCTCTGCTTATGAAGTGTTTTTATAGTTTTAAATGTTCCCATGCAGTAGTTTGGGGTGTGTACCCCAATTCTTTCTCTTACTCCATCTTGCCATAACCTATTCAAATTTTCTCAAAAGAAATGCTAGGAAGAAAATATTTGTGAATTTACTTTTGTTCTATTTAAGTTTCTTTTACCCAGTACTAGTGTAAGAGATTTGCTGTTGCCATTCTTATTTGCAGGATCGAGTGATAATCAACCGCATAGATAATATCTGCCATGCAGTCTTAAAAGGCAAGTGGCCTTCTAGCCAACAATATGAAATGCCAAGCACACTTCCTGCTCCAGTGTTAATCAGCAGTCCTGGCTCACGAAACAGCCTTGCAGAGCAAGAAACACCAGGCCCCAATTTCAGCAATGGAGCTGCATTAGTCACACAGATCCCAAAGGTGAGAAGGCAGGTAATGATGTTGACCCTAACAGAAGAGCTATTTCTGCTTTTGCTACTGCTTGATTACTTCATGCATTGATTCAGTAGAAATTTCAGCACATGGTATTTTGGGGAATTTCCCTGAATGTCGTCTTCAAACATTGATTTAATTCTTACTATGTGCCCAGCACCATGCTAAATGCTAATACCAGTCTATTTCTTTCCTCTAGAATCTTTTCTGCTTCCTCAAATTTCTTGTTCTTTCTTATATCTTCATATTTTATTCTTTAGTATTTACATTTGTAAATTTCTTAAATTCAGGAACTGGCTTTTTTTGGTTCTTGTATGCTTTATAGATAGTGAATATCCAAATGAAAACATTGTCTTTATAACTGTGATCCTGACAATCTCTCTAAGAGAATAATTCTCCTAGTTACTTGTTTGCTGGATAATTCTCCCTTCCACTTTGAGACATTTGGGTCTCAGAGATTTGGAAATCTGTTGATCCTACATCTCCAGACAAAGGCTATTTTCATAATGTTTTGTCAAAGTACTTATACTATTTTATTTGTCCTTTGTAGGAAGGTCTTGAGTGGAAAGACTGGGAGACAAAGGGTAGCCCTAAACCCAGGATCACACTGGTCAGTGGCAGAGCTAGAGTAAGATCCAGTTCTTCATTTCCTAATACAAATACATAACACTATTATTTGACTTCCACCTAATAAGTAGTCAAAGGGAGGACAGTTTTCACTGAGTGAAGTGTAGAAACATGATGCATAATCTTAATGAATGAAAAAGTATTTAAACACTTATTGTTTGCCAGACTGCCAATATGATGTTAAATACCTATTAAATTAACAAATTAATTAAGTAATAAAGTCCAATGTTTGTGGGAAACTAATTCCATTAATTGTGGTACAGTAAACTAGCCTAAACCAGAAGTATGATCAGATAGCACGGATGAAAAGCTTCAAAGCTTATTACCCTTTAACTTCAGGGAGCATAACCTCAAAAAAATAAGCACCTCTTCTTCCTCTAATTTCTGGCCCCTTCCACTTCAGTCTCATAAAAGGATAATTTATAGAAACATATTCTGAGAACAGTCCAAGCATCTCACAATAAGAAAGTGATTAAGTAAATGATGGTGTGTGGCCATGGGAATATACTTTGATATGTAAATGACAAGTCAATAGATTATCAGTATTTTCATTTATCAGTCCACAAACAATTATTGAGTGATTACTATGTATAATATATGATAAATACTGAGAGACATACAAAGATACATGGTCTAGACTTTTAAGGGACTTAAAATTTAGTGAGGTCCTAAGACACATAGACAAAGAAATCGTACTTAGAGTAGAAAATGATACAAATATAATAAATATATCATAAGTGCTTGGCATTCTATCTGAGACTTGGTTTCTGCCCCTGAGGAGTTCTGTCACTATTAGAAGAATATCTTCTTCACATGGTCTTGTTAGGTGGGTCCTCATATTCAGATGTTTTTTGATAGTCCTTAGTATACAGCCATTCTAGACTAGTTTCTTAATCTCTTAAGACACAAATGGCTATTTATATTCATAAAGAAAATAGATTTTAATTTATCTAAATTTAGGTAAGACAGTTGAGCCTGTGGACAAGATATAGGTAGATTAGATGATTATATAGTTAGGTGGACTCAGAAATATTAGGGCACTAGACCCAAAGAAGAGTCCTCATTCAGTACAAAAAGAAGTCAATCTCTTATCAAATTTTACAATGACACAAAAATAGTAGGCATAGCTAATATACAAAATGATAACATCAACATTCTCCCCACTCCCAAAAAAGACCTCAACAAGCTAAAGTGGTGAGCCAGATTTTAGAGATAATTTAAAAAAATTTTTAATTTACAAATTTTATTAAAAATAGTTAATTTTAAATTTAAAAAATACAACTTCCCAAGGACAAGACAGATCAGAAGCTTATCAAAAACATTATAAAAGGTCAGTAAAAGAGGCAATACTTTTCCTGCCTGGAGATAACAAAATTATTTCAGAGCTAAAACTTTTTTGTTAGAGTTAAAGGCAATAAGTTTCTGCTGATCCTGAGCATAGGGTTATTGCCTTAGTTGAAAGAATTTTGTAGCCATCCAGCTGAAAAAAGCATGATACTCCAGCAGAAAAATGTATAGCACAGTCCAACCAGGCCAGTGTCTAAAGGTAGGGGAAAATACTGAAACTATCCTCTAAAAAGAACCAGAAAACCAGCTGATCACTTTGAGCAGAAGTGCTATATACTCTGTGGTAGAGCAGGCTGCCTGGGCCTATCCAGCACCTGCTGGACAGTGGCAGCCTGACCACCTGACAGTAGTAGAGCCTAGTAAGGAGCCAACACCACTGAATGATCTGTTCATCCAGCACAGCAGCATATGGATCCACATTGTCAAGACACCAAACCCTAGGAAAAGCAAGCCTATGGAAGTAGACAGTCTAACAGAGACAATATTCCCTACAAAAATCAACCCTACAAAACAGCTTAAATTTCTGTAAATTATCGGTGTGATATAGCTGCCAAAATAGCTCACCAAAACTTAAACTTCATTAAGACTGACATAATGTCCAGGATTAAGTTAGTATGTGACAGACCATCCATACTCTGCCCAGACCAGACAACATCTGGAATATTGAATATTGTCTTTTGGCATATTTTAAGAAGAACTTTAGTCAACTAGAGAGATGTCGATGAGAGGGGAGGAGAAAGGGACAACCAAGATGGTGATAAAGCTAAAAGTAATGTCATACCAGAAAGGTGAAGAAAAAACTAAGATTGTTTAACCTGAAGAAGACTTAGGGAAAAACATGATCCTCATTCCTAAGTGTCTGCAAAACTATCATGTGAAAAACAATAAACTCATTCTAGCTCACTCAAGAAAAGAAAACTGGAATAATGGGTAGAATCTATAGATGTAGGTTTGATAAAAGGAACAATTTACTAAAATTAAAACTATTTAAAAGTGTCATACTATTTAAAAGTGTCATCATCTGACTTAAGTGGCAGTAGATACCACTTCATTGGAAATATTTAAGCAAAGACCAGATGACCATTTGTCTGATTTTGTTATAAAAGAGTTTCTTGTTAAAATCAAGTTTGAGCTAAATGTTCTTCTGAGGTCTCTGAAATTCTGTGCTACAAAAAATGTTATTAGATTTATTGAAATTGCCACAGCAAAATTATATGAAATAATGTTAAATGAAAAATAGAGTACAAAATAAAATGTATGGTATATCTTGTTCTGTCCAATATCATTTCAGAATAATATTATTAATATATTACCTAACCAAATTTCACTCTTATCATCATGTAACCTAGGAGTAATTTTGTAATCACCCAAGATACAAGCTGGATCACCAGTGACTCTAAACTAGCATGGAAACCTAATAGCATTTCTCTGGAGTGTTAGTATTTATTGTTTTTGTTTAATTTTTTACCATTATTAAAACTACATAGGCTCTGTAAATATCTTTATAATTATGTAACAAACATTTTGTCTATTAAGGACATTTATAAACTTGTTTCTATTTTTTAGTTCTCTCTAACTTTGTTTCACCTAACATGTTTTTATGGAAGCATGCTGATTTAATAAAAACCTATGTATGCACATTGACAAAGATCAGAAGAGATTTAGAGTTTTTGTTAAATTTGTTATTATTTTTTAAAACTCTTATCTTTTTTTTTTTTTTTTTAAAGAAATAACAATAGATGTGTTTTCCCCTCCTTCCTCCCCAGGAAAAAAAGCAAAGGATCAGTTACCCTGATATACTGTTAATAGACCTATGAAGTATTCTTGCCATTCTGGATTTCCATTTGAAATTATGAAAGAAAAGTGACAGTGGTTCACGCTTCTGAACATGTTTCCTGAAGATGTCAAAGACAGAAACAAAAATCCATCCTATACTAAAATATTCATTATAGCATTTTTTTTCTGGTTGCAAAGAATTAAAAATAAAGTGGGCATCTATTAATTGAGGAATGCTTGGTGAGGAAGGAGGTGATTTGTTATTATAGTGGAATAGTATTATTCAGTAATTAATGAAGACTCTTAGGAATTTGAGGGAGAAGGGAATTTTGGGAAGCTTTATTTAAACTGATAGGGAATAAGCAGAACCAAGAATACAATAGATGGTGGTTCTGACAATGCAAATACAGTGATCACCAGAAAAAGGCTGAGCTGTGAATAATGGGAAAACTAATAAAAGGTCCTAGAGAAGAAACAACAGAATATACCTCTACTCTCATAATGGAGAGGTGGGGGACTGCTGAGACTAAATAAACATCATATACTTTTCTGTTCAAGTTTTTGTATTGGGTATTTTTAATTGTTTTAAATGATTCAGTCTGGGGAGCAGGGATGAGTAAAAACAAACAGCATCAACAAAATAGCATTTTTTTAAGAAGGGAATTTAATGATTTGAGGGGGGAGGAGGGTGTACATGTGCGCACGCACATGCCACATACATATGCTTACTTAATGTCTTATCTAAAAGCAGGTTTAGCTTTTAGCCCTAGCAGAAGGGCAAGTTATTCAAAATAATGGTACTCTTAGCAGCCCCCTCCCCACACAAACATAGGAGAGGACTTCCTCTCAACTTAAAGAGGGATCAAAAGTGCTTTGTCTCAGTGGAAGAAGGTTTAGTTTAACAAAAGCATTGCTGCTCCATTTAAACAAGTTGGGTATTCTGTTGAGTATTAAGTCCTGAAGACTTATCACAGAAGCTGTATTCATTGTAGAAACCACTTTTTTTTTTTCTTTTTTTTTTTTAGGGACCTGAGATCCTGGTAGGTCTCATTTACCATCAGGGATGAACATTCTCCTGTCATTTCTCTTTAACCTTGTGGGGCAAGATAATTTAAAAAACCAAATAAATTTTTTTCAGGGAGAGTTGGGGGAGGAATAAAAGAGCAAGAACGATTTTCTAACTGTGTGGATCCATACAGAAGACACCAATTTGCCTACATTACAAAGTTGTCTTTGTATGTAAGTAGTTTTTTGAAAATAAGATATTAATGTTATTCCATATTACATATAGGAAAATTTCCTGGCTCCAGTGTTTGCCAAGGATGAACGAAAACACAGACGACCCTATGAGTTTGACATGGAGAGAGATTTGAAGGCACGGAGCCTAGAGCAGCTCTCTGCTTCCCATGGACACCCACCTATTGTGCTCAATGGCTGGCGTGGGGAGTCAGCCATAGACCTGTCTTGTACCCCTGATGGTTCCCCAGCAACTACTTCCCCTTTCCCATTGAGCACCAGCACACCCAAGATTGGAACAGTCAGCACCCTTCAAGGATCCCTTGGTATGGATTTGTCTGGAATTTTGCAAGCTGGATTAATTCACCCTGTTACAGGACAGATTGTCAATGGAACCTTAAGAAGAGATGATGCTGCCATGAGGAGACGAAGAGGGAGAAGGAAAAATGTGGAAGGTGGAATGGATCTCATCTTTTTGAAAGATAGAACACTTCAGACAGGAATTTTGGTAGGTATATAATGCCCCTGGAAGTAATACCCAGGTCACTTAGTGTTTTCTGAGGAGCTACCATTGAGATCTAAAGAGTAAGAAGCAGTATTTCAAAATTCAAATACAGTAATAACCCTTGAATATTAGCTATATCATTTAGTCTCTTAGCATTTAAGATTTCCTCTTTGCAAAAAAAAAAAATAATTTTTTTAAGACTCAGAGACTTTTTTTAGATATAGTTCTTATCTCTCATTTGAATAATTATGTTTTGTTAAACACCATTACATTTCTCTGCACATGATTTCCTTTTTAAATTTTAAGCTCAATGGGCAGAAATTATATTTTGTAATTTCTGTGTAACTTTTCCAGGCAACTAGAGAAAAATGGTACTTTCTTTGGATACCTAATGAATTATTGATGCTCATAATAGTCTTCTTCCTATTTTGTGCCTCCTTCTATCTTACCCTTATATCCATAGATTATTTAAGATGACTTGTTAACTCTTTGTAATTCTCCATGTCAATTACTTTGGCAATCAACATGTCCAATCAATAAGACTTTGCTATACAGAACTGTTTTTTGTTTTTAATCTTCCTCATTTAAAAAAAAAATCTACTATGATTTTTGGAACGTTGCATGTATTTTATCAATGTATACTAAGTATATAATAATATATTATTGGTGCTGTCTATAAAGATAAAGAAAAAATGAAAACAATTTTTTTTAGAAATTCTCTTATTCTACTCATTAAAGTACTTAGTATTTCATATTTTTATAGACTTCTACACATTTTATAAAATGTTATCTATCTGCATAATCTTGCCAAACAGGTTGCATTAGCAGTATTACCCCAATCTTCTTGACATAGAATTGTTGCTCAGAGAGAGTAAAATCCCATACTTAATAAAAGTCAAATCTAGATTTGAAATCAACTCTTCTTACTTTAAGTCCAGTAACCATTACAATATATTCACATTGCATATTCCCAAATACTTATGTTTTTTCCTCTATTCTCATTAGGAGGTCCAAGAAGAGCAAGAGCAGCCCTCACCAAGCAGCACCCTCCCTGATGGGCCAATCTCGGCTACTTCATCTCCTCACACAGTCACAACAACCAGTGTCCCAGCTGAGAAGACGATTCCCAACAAGAGTTTGTTGGACTGGTTAAGGCAACAATCTGATTATGCATTAGAAGTTCCTACCTTTGGGGCAGTAAGTGGAAACATTATGTGTGTCTTCTTTTTACCCTCTTTACATGTATCTTGATTGAGTTTTGAGATCAAGAGCTTATGAGAGAGAATAGTATGAGATATGTTTCAGTGGAAATATATGAAGACTAGGCAATATCACTGAAAAAGAAAGTCCTTTTATATGTGGTTCCAAGACCTTTGCCATGCCAGGTAACCCTCTAATATAACATATGTCAGTAACATCTATAAAGAAGTGAATGTGGCCAAAACTTAACAATGAAAGATCTGTCCTCATTAACACTTCTTTGAAACCTCAGATACTTAGCACTTACTCACATTGTAACATATAAGTGATATAGTTTTATGAGAAATCAAATTATGAAATAGGAGGCTACATATGTTTTTATGATTTATAGTCATAGTGTTTTGTGGTTATTGTGGTGCTTTTTTTTTTAAATCACTACTGTCTTTAAAGTTGTCTTTTAGGAACTTTTCCTTCTGTTTTACCTTGGTAATATCATCCTTTGGATAACAGTTTGAAAAAATATAATTGTCTTTTAAATTTCTCCTTTTTTAATTTCTGTCTTCTCCATTAACTGTCAATTCCACTCCCTTGATCTTAGAATCCACTACACTAATAAATCATGTAAAGGAGGGGATAAGACTCAGAGACAGAAAACCCCTCTACCACTAACCTCTCCTTCATCCCCCACTCCCCAGAGAAAAGGATAAACACATAAAGCGATTGCAGAAATGCAGAGGGAAAAATTTTGGTAGGTTCAGAATATCATAGACTCTCCCAGAGTCAACTGTCTCTAACCTGCTTGGAGCTTGGAACAAACAGTACCTAAACCCTTTTCTATTGAACAGCTAAACACAACTTTAAATAATTGTTTTACTTTCTACTAAATATTTTTACTCTCATCTACGTTTTGTTAAAAGTAATGAGAAAATGAAGAAAAGGCCCAGCATGGGCTAGCTGCTGGTGTATTTCATTCCCTTTAATTTGATTTCTTAGAAATAAGTGTAGTGAAAGAGACAGCTACATAGGATAAGCAACCAGCTCCTCAGAAAGCAGCAGGAGAGTAGTTTAACATTTTAATATTTGCTCTCTTTGCTTCTTAGAATTTTTCAGACAAACCGAAGCAGAGAAGACAGCGTTGTAAAGAACCAGGAAAATTGGAGATGGGCTCCCTAAGTGGAGAAGAAAGAGTCCCTGCTGTCCATAAGGAGACAGGACGGCAGGTAAGGGAGAGGACATTGGAGATGCAGAGAATATTGTATTAAATTGTGTAGTGAAGCCTCATTATTGATCAGAGCCTAGGCTAAAAAGTCTGCTAAGTAATTTGCCAAATAATATTATCCACAAGAAGATTGAGGAGGATAGAGATGACTTAATAATTTGATAAAGACATAGGTCTAAAAACATTAAATATTTCCCACCTCTAAGCATCTTAAACTTAACGTGTCCAAAACTGAATTCTTTATTTTTTTTCCTCTCAGGCCCATTCCTCTGCCCTTTTTGTTAGACGTACTGTTCCTCCAGTTACCCATGTGTAAAGCCTTGGCATTAACCTTATCTCTTAATTTTTCCTCATTCATATCTAATCAGTTGCCAAATCTTCCCTACCTCCATAATAATTCTTGACTCTATCCTTTATCTCTGACCATACCACCACCATTCTAGCTTAAGCCCTTATCATTCTTCCCTAGACTATTGCAACAGCCTTTTAATTGGCCTCCTAGGCTTATGTCTCTTCTATTCAATATATCCTCCACACAGCTACCATAGTAAACTTCCTAAAGAACAGAACTGATCATGTCATTCCTCTACCCAATAAATTCCATTGTCTCCTAATTGCATCTTTTTTGTGTGTGTATAATATAATTTATATGTGTGTATATACATATTCATGTGTGTGTGCATTTACATATATGGTGTATGTGTATATTGTATTGCATTGATATATAGATAGATAGATACACATATATATTATATATGACATATATATAATATGTAACATATATATTATATATACACACACACACACACACATATTTTATATTCTTAGTGCCTGTATAATAGAATTTATAATACATAATGGAAGTCAGGAGAGGTTGGGACTAGAAAAATCAATTTAAGAATCATCTACAGAGAGATTATTTTTGAATCTGGAAACTGATGAGATTACAAATATATAGAAGGAAGATGACCTGGCATGGAGAACTTTAGGGGATCCTCATGATTAGTGAGTATAACTTGGAACAGAATCTAGCAAAGATGACTCAAGAGGGAGCAGTAGGACAAATAAGAGGAGAACCAGGAGAGCAGTGTCACAAAAACCTGCCTGTCTATCTATCGATAGATTTTATGGATTAGTCATTTCCAACTCTGTGACTCCATTTGGGGTTTTCTTTGCAGAGATATTGGAATGGTTTGCCATTTCCTTCTCTAACTCATTTTACAGATGAGGAAACTGAGACAAATATATATGTGTGTGTGTACACACACACACACACACACACACACGTCATTTATCTTCTTGACTCTGAATTTGAACCATACTGGCTAAAATGTTCTTGATGTTTCTAACACTAAACAATTCATCTCCCATCTTTGTGCTTCCTTTTCTCTCACTCTTAATGCTCTTCAATTTGACTTCTGACCTCATCATTCCACTGAAACTGCTTACTTCAAAGCTAAAAGTGATCTTTTAATTATCAAATCTAATGGCTTTTTCTCACTCCTCATTCTTGACCTTGGCCTTTAATACTGTCAGTCACCCTCTTCTTGATTTTCTCCACTTCTTAGGTTTTTGTGACACTTCACTCCTGGTTCTCCTCTTACCTGATTGCTCCATCTCGATCTCCTTTGCTGGATCCTCATCCAACTCATACCCACTAATCACAGGTATCCCCCAAATCTTGTTCCCAGGCCATCTTCTCTATATATATTCTTAATCCCTTCAGCTTCCACAAATTCAAATCCTTTCTCTTTGCAAATGATTCTTAAATCCGTCTTTCTAACTCTAAACTCTCCTGACTTCTGTTCTCTAACTGAATGTCCTATAGACATCTTCAATTCATTTCTTTTTTTTATTTTTAAGTTTTTATTTGCATAATACATTCAGATATAGTTTTCAACATTCATCCTTGCAAAACTTTGTGTTCCAAATTTTTCTCCCTCTCCTAAATTGCAAGTTATCCATTTATAGATTAAATATGTGCAATTCTTCTAAACATATTTTCATATTATGCTGCACAAAAAAAATCAGATCAAAAAGGGGAAAAATGAGGAAGAAAAAAAAAAAAGCAAGCAAACAACAACAAAAAAGGTGAAAGTACTATGCTGTGATCTACATTTAGTCTCCATAGTCCTTGTTCTGGATGCAGAATGCTCTCTCCATCACAAGTCTATTGGAATTGGTCTGAATCACCTCATTGTTGAAAAGAGCCAAGCCTATTACATAAACTCAACGTTTTTAAAACTGTTTTCCACAAAACCCTTCCTTCTTCCTAACTTCCCTAATACTGTTGAGGGTATCCCCATCCTTCTCGTCATTTGGGCTTATGACCTAGGGATCATCCTCTACTCCTCACTCTCCCTTCTCCCCCTTTTCCCTATCATATTAAATCATTTCCAAGTCCCATTGTTTCTACCCTCATAACATCTCTTGTATACAACCTTTGTCTCCTGATACTGTCACTACTCTGGTGCCAGCCCTCATTAGCTCATGTCTAAATGATTGAAATCCCTTCTGGTTTCTCTCCCTACTCCTTCATTCAGTCATCAAATTGGTCTTTCTTAAGTATAGATCTGACAGTATCACCTCTCTTCAGTAAATTCTAGTGGATCCCTGCCACCTCCAGGATCAAAAATAAAACCCTCCATTTTGCATTTAAAGCCTTTCATAGCCCCCTCCTACCTTTCCAGTCTTTACTCCCTTCCATGTATTCTGTGGTCCAGGGTCACTGGCCTCCTTCTAATGCTTAACTATGAACATTTTCTCCAGCTTTCTGTCATGTCCACAATGCTCTCCTTCCTCATCTCTGCCTAGAATACACTCTACTTCACTTATGCTTTTTATAATCTTAACTTTCCTTCAAAACTCTCAAATCTTCCCTTAGCTGCTAATTTCCTCCCTAGTAGCCTTACTGGCAGTTGGTTCAAAAATGTCATTTGCTGTGGTAAAACTAAATTAAGTTTTTGGTTTGTAGACATGAGTAGATTAATAGAAAAATTATAACCCCCTAGTAGATCCCATGGTGTAGTTGATAAAGGTCAGCCTTTGGTATAGGTAAGAGCTGGATTCATATCTTGCCTCTGGCCCTGCTACCATTGACCATGAGCAAGTCACTTAGCCTCTCTGTGCCCCCAGGCAGCCTTTGACTGCCTACAAACAGTTGCTAGTATGCAACAGGAGTAGGAATCTACACCAATGAAATAGTAGATCTAGGCCAAAAAATAAAATAAGACTTTTAGTTAAGGCAAGAACCTTTCAGCTTAAAAATTGATTAAGGCTAGGCTTCACAGTGCCCTTAGGTATACAGATTATACATGAATATACTTGTAGCCACTTCACAGTGTCATCCTTGGATGAGACCCCAAGATCGTTTTGGATACTGTATCATGGCCTTCCCACCATGGCTGTGTGTCTGAATACAACTAAACTTAATCAGCTCACTTATGTTGCTGAGTGATTCTTCTTTCTTTAGGCTATTAAATCCACTAATTATATGGAAAAATAATGATTTTGTATCATTTCTATCCATTCTTCATTCTTTTCTCTTGGCATCAGATTTAAAAACAAAGAAAGGAACCTACTAAGATCAATTCATTTTCTTTTACACTTTCAAAAGTACATTTTCACATATTCTCTAAAAATATTCATTGATTTGCAACATAATATTTTAACTCTTCCTACAAGTGTTTAAGTCGATAAGGTTCTCTCTCATCCCCATATCCTCTCCAAAACATTGGAGTACAGGAAGAAGAGACTTTTCTATCTTGGACCATAAAAAGCTGTGATGGGGTGGGATGCCCTTTTAGTGTTTAAGTAAAAAATCCTAGTTTCTTTTCTTGGGTCTAAGAGCACATAACAATATCTGCTACACAAGTTAACAAATGCCATCTCCCATTTTACACCTACTTTGTCTTCTTTAGCATCCTAAGTTAAACAGACTTCACATTCCAGGGTGGTGGAAACCCTCCATACCAAGAATTAGCTGATGGGGTATTCATTGTTGCAGTCATCAATGATAGTAATAACAGCTCATGTTTTTTTCTTCTTGGCAACTCTATAAGAGTATTGTTCCCATTTTGCAAGTGTGGAAGCTGTGCTTTGGAGTTAAAAGTAGCATGCATTGTCCTGCAGTAAGTGTGTCAGGGCCAGGATCAAAGAGTTAAACCTAGATTCATTGTCTTTATATACTAAGATTTCCATTTCTTCTGTTAAGGCCAAATGAAAAGAATGTTGTATTTGTAGTATTGAATCATTCAGTAGTGTTTGTTGAATTGGAGGCCTGTTCCAGAGCCTAAACAATCTGTATGACCTTGTACATGTCACTTAATCTGTTTTCTCATTGATAAAACGGAAGTAAAACAGTATCCCAAATGTATTAGTTTTAAGCTGTAATTATATTATTTTATATAAATATTACTGGGGAAAACGCTTTCTAAGTCATAAAATATGATAGAAATAGGACTTAGATAATTTATTTCTCATGCTTATTTTGTTTGCTCTAAGCCTTATTTTAGAAACATTTAAGAAAATTGTGCGTTTTTGTTAATGCCTTTTTTGAATTTCACTCTCACCTGAATTTCCTTAGTGTACTATAGAAGCCAAGTTTTATCATCTCCAGGGTGTACTTGATTACTTACAATCAAAATTTATTTTAAAGCCTTCTTTATTAACCATCTTTTTGCCACAAATGTATTTCTCCTCCATTATTAAATGGACCTAATCCTCGTGCTAAAGCAAAAGTGTCAAATATCCAGCGCTCAGACCATAGCACTTCCAAATGTAGACTGAACTATATTAAAATATAGTGGGAAAATATTTAGCAAAATAAATTTTAAAATACAATAAAATATAAACAATATTATATTTTAAAACCAAAGCAATATGCTGGCCGCTGCAGTCCTTAAGTTTCTACTTGAATTTGACAGCTGTTCTGACAGCTACTTTTTGGTAGCATCGGCCAAGAAATAAAAACCAAATTATCTGTTAGCATCACTGACAGAGTCCCTCAAGAGCATTTTTTTTAGCTCTGTTCTACTGCCTTTACCTGAAGAAGAATTTCCATAGGATCATAGAAAATTAAAAGAGCTGTTAGAGATAAACTAATTCAACCTTTTCATTTTATAAATGAGGAAACTTAAACCCAGAAAAGGCAAGTCACTACCAGTACCACACAGCAAGACTAGAATCTATGTCTCCAAACTCTTAGTGCTTTTTTCCATCATGCTCTGTGGCCTCTTTATCTAATTTTTTAAAAAAATATTATGTGAATATCCATAGGGCTATTTCTGCACTCTAAATTTATTTCTGTCCTTAATTTCAGACTGGGTGGCATTATCCATTTTAGTGGTCATGTACGTAGGTATAACAGCCAGGACGAGCGTCCAATATATAGGAAACCAAATTTCTCTGGAAGATATAGATCTTTAATATATATCAGCCTCAGTTCCAATGGACTTGTGATGGAGAGAGCTATCTACGTCCAGAGAGGGGACTGTGGGAACAGAGTGTGGATCATAACATAATATTTTCACTTTTTTTGTTGTTGTTGTTTTGCTCTTTGTTTTCTTTCTTTTTTTTTTTCTTTCTTGATCTGATTTTTCTTATTCAGCATGATAATTGTGGAAATATGTATAGAAGAATTGCATGTTTAACATATATTGGATTGCTGTCTGAGGGAGGAGGGTAGGGGAAAAGGAAGGAGAAAAAAATTTGGAACACAAGATTTTACAGGAGTGAATATTGAAAACAATCTATGCATATATTTTGAAAATAAAAAGCTTTGAGGAGAGAGATTCACCCTTCCTTCCCCCCCAGAAAAGCAATAGAAAGGAAAACAACATTGACATATAGTTCCAAGAAAAAATCCATTTATTTTTCAATACTAGGTTTTTCCGTGTATACTCCTTGATTCACCAATACTTCTACTGTATCCATACTCCAGAGACAGCAAATAAAAGGGAAAAGGGACCATACATACAAAAAAATATTTATAGCAGCTCTTTTTGTGGTGACAAGGAATTGGAAATTAAGGAGATTCCCATCAATTAAGGAATGATTTAACAAGTGATGGTATATGATTTGATGAAATAGTTGTGCTAAAAGAAATGATAAAAGAGATGGTTTCAGAAAAAACTTGACTTATATGAACCGATACAAAGTGAAGTGAGCAGAACAAGGAAAACATTTATAATATTGTAAACAATTAATTGTGTAAGACATAAGTAATTTTGATCAATCCAATGATCCACCATAATTCCAAAGGACTCAAAATGGAAAAAAAAAAAAAAACAAATGCTATCCATCTCTAGATAAAGAATTAATGGATTCAGAATACAGATCGAATCATTTTTTTTCTTTCTTTTTCTTGTTTTTATTTTATTTCAGAATATGGCTAATATGGAAACCTGTTTTACATAACTTCATATGTATGATGGGAATTATATTTCTTGCTTTTTTGATGGGTAGAGGAAGAGGTAAAGGAGAAGATAATATTTGCTATTGAAAATAAATTAAAGGGGCAGCTAGGTGGTGCAGTGGATAGAGCACCAGCCCTGAAGTCAGGAAGATCTGAGTTCAAATCTGGTCTCAGACACTTAACACTTCCTAGCTGTGTACACTGGGCAAGTCACTTAACTCCAATTGCCTCAGAAAAAAAAAAAAAAAAGAAAAAGAAAGGAAAGAAAGAAAAAAGAAAATAAAGTAAAATTGAATTTTAAAAACAAAATATACCAACCTCCCTAAAATTGCATACATTAAATATTTCATAATTAGATACTAAAATGTTCATTTCCAGCAAGCATTCAAGAGATAATAACTCCGTGATAGCTAATATTTATATAATGCTTACTATGTGCCAGACCCTGTTATACACTTTGTAATTATTATTTTATTTGATCCTTCCAACAACCCTTCAAAATCAATGGAGGACCTGAGTTCAAATCCAGCCTCAGACACTTAATACTTCTAGCTGCATGACCCTAGGCAAGTCACTTTACCCCAGTTGCCTCAGCCAAAAAAAAATCAGTGCTGTTATTACCCTCATTTTACAGATGAGGAAACTGAGACAAACAGGTGAATTACCCAAGATTGCACCTGGCTCTCTCTATCAGCACTTTCATTCATTATTTTTGGTAGAAAGTTAACATGTAAGTGTGAAGTTACTTATTCCTAAGATCTCCATACACTTAAATGGCAAGCTTTTTATCTCAGAGTAAAGTTAAAATCATGTAGAAAACTATACCTAGCTCCAGACATTGTTACTGTATATGATTTTTCCCTTTCTTTTTCTTCCATTTAGCCTTCTCATGGAAAGGGAGTAGGATTGTTCTGTATGTAATTACCAAGGGGCAGAGGCTTCCAGGGAGCAGTATACTGCTGTGTGTGGCCATCCACAATACTCAAAGCTGGGAGAAAAAGCCTTCACTAAAGGGGTAGCAGCTGCTGGGTCACTAGATGATTCTCACCATACAGGAAGTGGTTAAAATACTTGCCAGCAGTTGTCCACAGACAAGGAACTTTTCCCTTTCCCTTCTGGGAGAATACTTTGTTATTCCTCCTTGGGTTTGAGAGGAGAGATTAAAAATAAACATGTGCTAACCCAGCTATTTTACACCACTCAAGAGTGCCCAAAATTCTCTTATCTACTCTGATTTTAGAATTCCAAACAGTATATGTTAATCTCTGACATTGTTAAGGGAATATTGATAGGAAATAAATTACCCAATAGAGTGAAGTATAACTGAATACTATTCTGAAACCTACTGATGATTTTTTTCCAAACAGAAAGTTGTCTAACATTGCAATTAGCAATTCCAAGACCTAATGAGTAAGAGATGGAACTCCACCTTTTAATGGATGGAGCAGCTGGCTGGTGAATGAAAACAGCCTCAATTACTTTTACCAACATTAAATTTGCTCTAAAAGAAATATTTAACAGTGGGTGGGCCTACAGTAAAGAAGTACTAGAAATATTTTGTAGTGTAGTAGCAATTACATTTGTCTGACAGCATTCCCAAACCAGATTAGGCTGCCTCTTAAATGATTGTTTATTACAGTTCCTAGGAACCAGAGAGTGTGCCTATAACAAAGAAACACATAAATGTCAATTGTTTCTATTAATAGGCATTATACCTGATATATTTAAACAGATTATTTCGAAACTATGTATTATTGCATTCTCTTAAGAAATGTCCTATAACTGGTAATAACATACATTTCTGTAGTTTTTTACATTATGTAAAACTGTTTAAACTACCATGTGACACAGGTATTGGCTAGATTATCATCTCTTTTGCCTATCAATATTTTTCCAGGAGAGATCTGTTCCTGCTTCCATATTCATGACATCATTGTTTATAGACCTATTTAAAGTACTTCTGAGTCCTAGGTGGGTTAGTTGACTTCTTTGCTGATCCATATATTTTATTAAATATGCTTTCTGTGGAAGGCTGAGCCAGTATTGAGAGCATTATAGTCACCCCAAATGATTTCCTATAAGGTAGTGACTAAGGGATTTTATTTCTTCTTTAAGCCAGGTAGCCTTCCTCTCTGCTTCTTTCAGAAATGAAGATATTAAATAGGATAGAGCTTTGGAAAAGGTTTTAATTCCATTATAGGGAACTTTTTTAGTATCTCCATTAGTTTAGAAACAATTGAGCCATAAAACTTATTCTAGAAAACTACCTAAGCATGGATCCAGTTTTGCAAAATATGCCAGAGCTTACAGTATTCCACTGTTAAAACCTTAAAGAATGTTGAGGTAACTCAATGCCATGATGAGAAGCACTTCAGTAGACTTAAAGAAGGCCAGTTATTATGACCAGTTAGTTGTCTTGCTGAACTGTGTATATTTTTTCTAAGGATTTGGTTTAGGGACACACACACACACACACACACACACATTCCACAAAGAACGGTTCCAAGCACACCCCACTTTTGCCCACAGATAAAGAATATAATGTACAAGGTGAGCAAAGCAATTTAAAAGGAACTCATAGTGACACCAATTAGAACTTTATTTCATTAAGAAAATTATTGTGGCTTATAAGTTTCTTACCCCATAAAGATAGAAGGAATAAGGAGAAAAATAAATGCTTATTAACTGAAAAATAAAAATTTAGAAGAAGAATATATTAAAAAATAATTATGATATTTACAGTAGAAATTCTCAGTAACCCATTATTTATGCAGCAATTCAATAAAATAGGGATGCTAATTCTGGATAGAATTTGAATAAAATAAGACTATCCTGTGATATTAGAGAAATCATTTCAGGTTGTTAGTACTTGCCAGTGAAGTGTTGGTATCATTTCTAACTTTAATTCCTAATAATTTTCACAAGTTTTCTAAAGAATAAAGACTGCTTTTGTCTGTGTATTTCTTTGAAGCTTTGTTCAAATGATGATCTGCCCAGTAGTAGGTCTAGAATATTATAGTAGAACAGTGATTTTGATTCTGGATAAAATTTTAACAAATGCTCTCAGCATCTGTTTAATGCCCAATTAGAAAATAAAGTACACAGTAAGAAATCACCAAAATGATTGGGTAAAATACCCACCAGTCCTAGGTGGGTTAGTTGCCTTCTTTGCTGATCCATTTTATTAAATATGCTTTCTGTGGAAGATAGAGCCAATATGAGAGCAATTATAGTCACCCCAGATGATTTCCTATAAGGTAGTGACTAAGGGATTTTGTTTCTTCTTCAAATTTTTAGGGCTTTCTACCAGAAAATAAATTCAGTCAGATTCTAACTGAGCCAGTTCTACGAGATGCTGGTCCTCGAAGGAGAGGAAGGCGCCCACGAAGTGACCTAATTAAGGCTCCTGGCATTGTGGCAGACTCTCCCTCAGGAATGGGACCACTGTTCATGAATGGACTCATTGCCGGAATGGATCTAGTGGGACTTCAGAATATGAGGAATATGCAAGGCATCCCTCTCACAGGACTGGTTGGGTTCCCTGCTGGCTTTGCAGCAGTGCCTGCTGGAGAGGATGTCAAAAGTACCCTCAGCATGTTGCCTATGATGCTACCAGGCATGGCAGCTGTACCCCAGATGTTTGGTGTTGGGGGACTTCTGAACACACCGATGACAACTACCTGTACTTCAACAGTTCCAACGTCTTTAACAAGCACAACTAAAAGTGGTACGTCAAACACAGAAAAGGCTGCTGATGACAAACAGAACAGCCATGACGTAAAAAAAGATACTTTAGCTGAAGACAAGCCTATTCCTAGCTCCTTTTCAGATCAGTCTGAACCTGCAATAACTACCAGTAGTCCTGTAGCTTTTAACCCTTTTCTCCTACCAGGAATGTCTCCTGGACTGATCTACCCATCAATGTTTCTCTCTCCCGGCATTGGCATGACATTGCCAGGCATGCAGCAGACCAGACATTCTGAGAACACAAGCCTAGAAAGCCAGAAGAGGAAGAGAAAGAAAGCGAAAGGGGATATCCTGAATCCAGACCCAGAGACTATTCCCATATCAGAAAAAGAATCTGGAAATGGTCAGAACTGTTCTGAGCACACCCCACTTTTGCCCTCAGATAAAGAACATGATGTACAAGCTGAGCAAAGCAATTTAAAAGGAACTCATAGTGACACCAATTAGAACTTTATTTCATTAAGAAAATTATTGTGGCTTGTAAGTTTCTTATCCCGTAAAGATTTGTTATTTCCCTCACTTCACCTTCATAAAAACCTGTGTTCCATAAGTAATATTACCTACCTAATTCCCTGTCCAGAAACTATGATAACAGTTATTAATAGTTTCAGGGTCTCGCCACTTTATTAGATAAAAGTGTTGTCTAGCTAGTCTGGGAGGCACAGAATTCTTATTCTGTTATCCAGTTGTTCATTCCAGCAAACAATAGTAAATTCAGTACTTGGTGACATGCCCTACCCCATTCCCTTCCAAATTTTTTACTTATTTGGTAGAAAGAAAAAGGCAAAAGAAAGCATGTGTCTAGTATCCACAATTAAAATGCAGAAGGACAGAAACAAGGGTAATAAAACCTTTTTCTGTGAGTTACACTAAATGGAAAACAAATAAACCAGTATTGGGGGACCAGAAGCACATCTGTATTATGTGCTAATATGTATTTTTGATTTACTTTTCCCTATGTTATCATGATTACTAGCTGAGTAGTATAGACAGAGGTATATAACTAATGATTGAAAACATATATTCATTTCTTTTAAAAAAAAAAAAAAAAACATAACTGGTAGCAATATAATTTCCCCCTTTCCTGGCTTTTCAGGTACATGAAACAAGTGGAGATGTTGTTTTATACTTTATTAAATGACAATTTCAATTTATTTTCAGTTCCCTCTTTCCCCACAGTTGAAAAAAATTTTTTTCTCAGTTTGACTGAGGAAGCTTTACACATGGTAGGCTATGGGCAGAGGGGCAAAGGGGAGGAACAGTCACATTACTTACAGCCTATTACTTTAGAATTATACTGGTATTTTATTCTTATCTATGGCATTAATATTCTTTACAGAGGGTTGGGCTTTTTTGTTTTTAGATTTTTACTGGTAACGAATTCACCCCCTCTGAATCCAAGGAATGTGGAAACGTAATAGATTTTATTTTGCCTTGTTCCTTACCCAAAAGGGTGCCTCTGCTGAAACCTACAAGAAATAGTCCAATAGAATGGCAGCTTTTATGTTTTTGGAAGGTCCTTTGTCATGACCATTGAAGTTTTTCAAAACTTGAGTGTGTCCCCTCTGTCACCAGCACCACCACCAGTATCCTGCCTTTTATAATGTTAGACTGTGAAAGTTTATTTTTTTCTTCCCACTTCTTTATGTCTTCTCTGTTATATTTGTATATTGGACAATTGGATACAAACAGCAAATTATTGAGATAGTCAAGAATATGTTACAAATTAACATTATTTTTGATTCTTCCTTAGACTCTCAATCTTCAGAAGCTTGGCCTAAGAAGAAACCACCCTTCTCCACCAGCCAGTTAACATTTTTTCAGTCCCCTTAGTCTAGCTTCTTTGTAGAATTCATGACCTGAGACTTGAAATAAACTCATAGTGGTGGAGTGCACTGGGGGCAGTGGACAGTGCAGCAGGACAGTTGGAAATGTTGGAAGTATTGCTAGTGTCCATTTTGTTGTCACAATTTACTGTATTTTTTACATTTTTCTGTTACAGTTTTGCTAATTTATCAGAAGGTCCAAATGTTTGACATAACTATTTCAGTTTGCATTATTTATTTATGATGCTTGTCATTGTCTTTTATACATTTGGGATTATAAATTATGTACGTGTTAAAATTAGCATCTCAAAGAAGTCTGTTAAACCATTACTGAAAACCAACCAAGTGTATTTTCAGAAACTAGATTCCCAGTTTCACGGATCAGAGGAGTAAATCAGAAATTATGTAACTGATCATATAGCAAAGAAGCCAATAATTAAACATGTTGTATTTAATAACACCCTTGTAGCATAGCTGCTGTATAATGCTATCTATCCACAGATTTCTTAGAAATGCTGCTCTCTATTTAACTAACATTTTGTTCAGTTTTGCCTCCAGTGGAAGCAGAAAGGGTTTTTTCAGCTGTTAAATCCAAAATCAATATAATTTATTTATGTAAAAAAAAATTCGATTGATATATTTTTGAACCTTTAAGTACTAATTTTCTTTTTATCAAGTAGAAGAAAAAACTGTATTTGCCCTAAATCCTTAAAATACAAATGCTATAAAACTTCATATATTTTGAAAGCCTTACTGAAAATGAGTATTATACACATCTATGCAGAGTTGGGAGGGTGGGGGTAGTAGTTTCTATGGGAAATTTGCTTTATCCCAGGTTGCACCATCAGTAGGAAATGGTTCAATATAGATTTTATTTAAATAGCTAACAGCATGCCAAGTTTCTTGTTTCTTCCCTATCAGACATGTATACTAACTCTCTGGGTATCTGGACTTATATTTTACTGCTCTTGTGACCCTGTTTGCAAAATGAAAATGATACACTATGGATTATTTTCTCTGTAAGGCTTTAGTGGCTTCTTATGACTATTTTGATATCCATTTCCAAAAGCAAAATCCAAATTTAAACTTTCCTTCCATAACTTGGATCTTTTCATTTAAAATCCATGTCATTCATAAACATAATTTCTCTTGATCATTCTTCATCCATATCGTACTATATAATAAATTGTCTGTGGTCTTGACCCTGGATAAAAAAAAAAAAAAGTTGAAAAATCAGATTTTTATTTGAGGTTTTTAGTGATACTTTGTTATCTTCTGCAGATTTGACACACTTTTACTATACCAGATGGGTTTATGTGGTGCCTAGGGTCATGTATTCATGTATTCATTGGTGATGAAACAGTGATGCTTTTTTTCAATTTAGCAGCCGTCCAAAAATCAAGCCTGATTAAATAGTTTATGAGGATGGATGAAGAAGGAAGAGTAGCCATTTGCCAAGATTGGTGTCCCTAAGGGAGCCAGTTAGGAAATACTTGTCTTCTCCAAACTGTGGAGCTCCAGTCGGAAAACTACCCTTTCTGAGTTTCAGGTGGGTTTCATCTTTGATGGGTTGAAGCAGATATTTTGCCTCCATAAAATCTCAATCTAGGATAAACTACTAAGAAGTTTCATTGTGACTTTTGTTTGCATTTAAAAAGTCTTTCAAGAAAGCCCCTAGTAAGAGAAGTTCCAAATCTTCCCCTTGTAGCATGAGCCATCAAGTTTCAGTATTTCTTCATTGAAGAAAGCCTAGGCTTTACTCTAACTGGTTTCTAAAGGGAATTCAATACAAGAAAAGTAACACAGGAAGTACAAAAATGGGGTCTTGTTAATCTTTGATCTCTCCCCAGGTTCCCAGTACAGAATCGGCTTTCAGCAAACGTCATGCATACATGTAATAAGAATTCCATACTGTTCGACACCTAAGTAATGAATTTACGTAAAAGGGGTGTGAAATGTTAGTTTTATTGTTTCTTTTTTAAAACAACATCAACTGTTATTGAGTCAAGGGGAACAAGGATGAAAAGACTGGTCAAGATCAAATCTGTCTCTATATTATCTGTGGGAAAGAAATAGAGAAAAGTTGGCATTATTTCCATCTAATTGTAAGTAGATAGAGTTGACTTGACCTAGATTCTAGTGGACTGGTAAATAGAGTCCAGCTCATTTCTGAAGTTGCTATGACTATTTTGTAGTGACAGCACATTATTCTTGCTTATTTCTAACTGCTTACCAAAGCATCCATTAATTGCTAGATTTGGAGACTCCTAGTGTCAGAAGTTACAAATGACATTTCAGTAAATTTGGAATTCAAAGTAGGAATAAAAATTAAGATCATCTTTAAGTGCCATGGTGTAAACATCCTTAGGAAAATATCTTTTTGTGTAATGGATTAATTTCCCTCAAACTCTTTAAAGTGTTGCAATGCAAGAATTATTGTGCAAGAGCCTGTTGGGCCTTATTTTCCCTTTAAAAAAAAAAAAAAATTCTCCCAGAAACATTGAATTCAGACCTAGAATAAAAATTTTGTTGCATCAGATGCCTTATTTTTTTCTCTAAAGAGAATGAATAATTGATAACAAGAAACATGTTATTGAAAGGGTTAGAGTGATCTTCCTTGATTCTGAAACATAGAGATCAAAAAGTTAATAGACATGAACCCATTTCACAAAATCCAACTTCCCAAAATAATCACAATATGTAAAGTGATATAAATTTAAAACCATGATTATATTTCATAAGACATAATATTTATCTTTTGTGTTTTAGCAGTGATTGAGCTCAGAAGTTTCTCAGTGATGTATAACTTAGTGAAAACTAGCTTAGCCCCTTAGAAATGATAAATATTAACAGTGAGGTAAAATAGAAGTAGGATTCTGCTAAGCTGATATATTGGTTAAATAATGCTGAATTTTAGTTTTTTCTGAACTTTGCTGTGCCTCCATAAATGATATTGAGTTCATCTGAGGTTGCTTTAGGCGTCATAACATAGAAAACCTAGAGCAAGGATAAAGTTGAAGGGAATGATGACACATCCTTGAATGGAACACATGAGGTTGAAAAGAACCTCCACAATATTCTGTAACAGCCAAACAGTTCAATAGGACCAAACAGGTCCTACTGCCTAGCACTTCATGGGGGGAAGGGAGGAGAAGAATATGAGTTTTCTTAAAGAGTAAATTCATCTGACTTGAGGGAATAAAAGATAAAGCATTACAGCAAAGGCAACAGTTCCAAAGATAGTGGAGACTGGCCTAGGTTTTGAAGTAGATGGGGAGAGTTAGGAAGAAGAAACCTATAAAGCAAAGTCAAATTATACATGTATGCATGTATTTATATTACCTGTCTATAATTTATAAGCTCACCAGGTTTTGATTTTAAATCTTAAAGTTAGAAGGGACCTTAGAGGCCAATCCTATATGAAGCATCAGTCTCTTGAATGCATTCAGTCTCTGAATATTGCCAGTGACCAAGGTTTCATTGCCCCCAGAACTGCCATTCCATTTTCAGATAACTGTAATATTAGAAAACCTATATTTTTGTATTGAGTCTTTATAATTACCAGCCTGATAAGCAGAAGGTTTATTCCTTCAAGTATTTAAAGAAAACAGTGATTCCTTTGAATCTTCTCTTCCATCCAGCCTTACATAATAGATCTCTCCATCTAACCCAGGTTGTCAATGGCCTTTCTTAAATTAAGGCTTCAGAACTCAATATAAATACTCCAGAATGATTTGATCAGAGCAGAGTACCAAGGAACTATCACCTACCTCGTTCACTACACTATTCATAATAATAGCATCCAAGAGTACATTGGGATGGTTGTCCTGGCTTGGCTTGCGGGGGGGGGGGGGGGGGGGGGGGGGGTGTTTGTTTGTTTTTTTAAACTGATTTATGTTTCTCCAATCTTACTTTTTAAAAAAAAAAAAAAGTTTTTCATATGTAACTTCTATCACCAATATATTTGTACAGTTGATGTTTAGACCCTTAAGTGCAAACCTAACATTTATCTCTGCTCAGTTTCATCTAAGTAAGTTTTAATAGGGAGGCATCATGATCTAATGGCTAGAGAGCTGGCCTCAAGCCATGAAGATCTCAGTTCAAGTCCTGCTTCTGATAAGAGACTGAACCTGGACTTCAGTTCTCAGTTCAGTTAGGCAGTTCTCTCAGAGTATAAGGAGAAGGTGGGAATTTTGTCACCCAGGTGCCTATGAAATCACAGGTCTGGTCCCTGTGCTTTATTAGCCTTCGCCAATTGCTTCAGCCAGTCTAAATGTTTTTCTGGATCCCAGTTATAGTCAGCATATTAGCTTTTTCTCCCAGCTTTGTGTCATTCACATTTTGGCAAAGAACCCTTTGTGTTTTCATCCAAGTCATTGATAAAAAATGTTGAATTGCACTAGGCTGAAAATGACAAGTTTTATTTATGTACTACATAACTTTTTAAAGTGCCTTCACATGGATGATCTCATTTTATCTTCATAACACTGTGACAAAAAACATTTGCTTGTTCCCAAGCCCAAGAAGGAAAAAGAGCCATAGGTAGAAAGCTTCAGTTGAAAAAACAAACTGGAGAGGAACAATAGGGAGAGGCTTGTAATTGCCTCCGGGAGAGGAAGGAGGCAGGCATCACATCTGGGCAGTTTATTAGAAATAAGACTTGAGAGAGAACTTTGCCAGTGCAGCCAGTCATATATTACAGTGTACTGAATTTTTCCAGGATATTACAGGAAATGATTGGGGCTATATCCAGCAGGAAATGTAAACAGACCAGTAAGAAGAAGTAGTTTGTTGCTTTCTCTTTGCTACAGATTCCTCTAACCTTATTCTGTCCTTTCCCTCGATATCCCTCTTTTTCTCCCCCTCTTTTTCCTTTCCCTTTTTTTCTCCCCAATAGATAACTCAGTAACAGCTAGAGGGCATTGCTTCCTGCTGTTGGCTGATGCCCTTTGACTTGATTTCATTCATGTGTATGTGCGTGGGTGTACATAATGGGATCGGTGTTTTCATCAGTGTAAAGAATCTCCCATGAAGATTGCCTCCATCAGTGCAGATTTTCACTTTCCCTAAAATTTTAGTCTTATATGTCTGAGGGCACCAAGGGGTTAAGTGGCTTACCTAGGGTTACATAGCTTTAACTCATAATCACCATAATGTCAGCATAATCAGCTGGTATGAATCCATATAACTTACGTGAGACTTCCTTCAAAAAAAATTTTTTTAAGGCCTGATGACAGAGTGCTAGTCTTATGTGAAGGAGTGGAGCTGGCAAAATTTGCTATTATTTTCATGTCACAGATGAGGAAATTAAGGCAGAAAGAAGTTGTGACTTGCCTATAGTCACAAGGTAGAAAGGGTCAAAAGCAAGCATCAAATGCAAGTGATAAGTAGCAAAGTTATTTTAAATGAAAAACAAGCTTAGAAAATCACCATAAGCTGGGACTCCAAAGGTCAAAAAAGAGTTGCACTTTTCAAAGTTTGCCTTCTATTGAATTATCAGTATCTTCCCGCTTAGATTTGATGTTCTTTGAGAGCAGAGACTTATTCTATCTTGTGTTGCCTGTATTACCAACATAGAAGGAGGATAGCTTTTCAATAGTTGCCTAATAAATGCATTGAACTAAAGGAATAGTAAAGACAAAGATATGGATGAGCTCAGGGTATTAGGAGGAAGGTATAAAGATCAAGGAAACTAAATCAACTACTTAGAGGGGAAGAAATAGGAGACCTAGATGAGTTAACAAAGTACTTCAAAAGAACTAAAATCTCAGTGAGAATGTCTGGGAGAAGAGGCTGCTGGCCTAGAGAAGGATCAAGAGTAATTAAAAGAGTGGGAGTGTGTGAGAGCCCCCAAGGACAAGATTGCACTTGGAGAAGAGAATGTGCTGAAGTCTGTTCCTTGAAGTGCACTCAGTTGAGGAAAAGAAATGAAAGAGTCTCTGAGAGGAAAAAAGTCAAGGTTAAATACCACCTAGAATGGGCATTCTGGCTCAGTGAATATATTTGCAAAAGTTTCTACAATGCTTTAAAGTTTAAGAAGTTTTCTTAAATGTAATAGCATTTACATAGTACTTGAAAGTTTGTAAAGTAGTTTATATATACATATATATGTATGTATATACATATATATGTATATATAAAATCTCACTTGATCCTTAGAACAATCATAGGAGCTTGGTGCTATTATTTTTATTTTATAGTGGAGAAAACTGGGGCAGACAACTGACTTGCCAGGTTCACACAGCTATTGTCAGAGACTGGAATTGAATTCAGGTTTTCCAGGAGAGTCTAATTCCCATATTCCATCAACTACACTACCTAACTACTAGTTAGGTAGCATAAAAAGTTCAATCCTCATTTTACAAATAGGTGAACTGAGTCTAAGGTTCTTTCCCCAATGCCACTGGTCAGTAAATTTTACCTAGTGGATATCAGGAAGAGAAAAACCTACAGGCACAGACTAGAGCAATTTTTCCTCCTTGTTCTTTTCCTCTTCTTCCTTTTTTTTTTTGGGGGGGGGGGAGAAATGGGAGAAGAGAGTGGGAAGAAGCTTAGTTAAGTTGATAAATCCTATGACTGCCTAAATATGTAAAAAATGGTTTCTAAAAACCTGATCTCCTTCCAAGGGGTGATGGAGCCTACCCTGAACCTTTGGAGATGGAGAACAAGGCGTATAGGTATGCCAGCCATTGTGCTAAATTAGCTGGAAAAGCTTCTCATTTTTTTCTGGCTTGAGCAGGGAGAGAGACCTATCCAAAGTAGCTTCTGGGAGATTCAGTCTTCCTTAACAGCTGCTTGAATCCTAATGTCTCTATTCAGGCTTAAAGACCAATTCTTTCAGACTGAGATCGCTTTCTTACCTCACTGCCTAAGGATTTGGGCATCTCCCTTTCTAGTTTCTACTCAGTCTTAGAGAGTCCTGTGTTCTTGGTGATTCCAGCCTTTCTCCTTTCTGTCTTTTGATCCTATCAAGATGCTGGGGTTGGCCGTTATTATAGTGTTTTCTTCAGAATTATTTGGTCTCCCCTGGTGGAACCACAACCTTTCTCTTTCTCTCCAGTGCTTTTATAAATGTGATTTCACTGGTGCAGATACTGCCAGTATGGGGATGGATGACAAGCCCACTATATCTCATGCTGTGTGATTGTTTTTCTTAGCATAGTAACAATAACCTATACATATATATATTTTTACTTGAAGATTTACAAAGTGCTTTATATACTTTACTTGTATTCCATCCTCACAACAATCCTGCCCAAGAGGTGCTATTATTATCCCCATTTTTTTAATTCATGGAAAAACTGAGCCTGAGAGAGGTTACTTGACTTGCCTGAATTACATGATAGTAAGTGTCTAAAGCAAGAATTGAACTGGTATCTTCCTGCTTCCAGATATAGCACTGTCCACCGTACTCACTAAACTGTCACATAAACTTGTGAAAATGGAGAAAAATACCAATGTGTTGGAGACTTTCCTCTGATTCTTTTAGTATTTTATGCATACCAGTAAAACACTAGAATTTCCCTGCTCTTCTATTGATATGCTACTGAGATCTATATAATTTGGGAAAGCAGGAACAATGGAGGGATGAGGATGAAATAATACTACACTTCCTGAAAAAAAAAATTGGGGATAGAGAAGATAATCTATACAAAGAACAGGGAATTCATGTTTTTGTAGTTAGCAATACCAATAGCAATAATTAACATACATATGGATACTTTAAAGTTTGCAAAGGAGATTTAATATCTTATTTAGTCTTCAAAACAAGGTAGATGCAATTATTTTAGAAATTTCACAAATGAGGAATATGAGGCAGATGACTTGCCAATCACAGTGCTTGGCACATAGCAGGCACTTTTAAATAAACACTCATTTACTGAATGGTCCAGGGTACAACTATTAAACATCCAAGGCAGGATTTGAACTCAAGCTTTACCTCTCAGTCCCGGCTTTTAGCATCTATACTTCCTGCCTGCTTCGATGTAAATAGAAGATTTTGTTTACTTTAACAGAAACCATAGCATAATGGATAAAGAGCCAACCTCTCTCTTGGAGTCAGAAAGAGATGGATTCAAGTTTCCCTTTGACATACCTGCTGAGTAACTCTAGAAAAGTCACTTCTCAGTATTGTAGACAACTTTCTAAGTCTATGAATTGCAGGGCAAGCACCCTATATGAATGGAATCACAAATCTGGGAGGTCCCCCTTTAAAAAAAAAAATGTTTTTTAACTTCAAGGGAAAACATTAAGAAAAACATCCTGGGACAAAAACAGGGTGGTCATATTAGTGAAAAATCCTCAGAATGATGTCATGTGAATATCAGTTGAAGACTCAATATTTAGCCTGAGAAGAACATGCTGCAGGTGGGATGCATGACAGCTCTCAACTATCTGAAGGTCTATTAAATGAAAGAGGATGCTTGGACTCAGAGCATAGAGCCATTCACAAGTAGAATGCACTGCTTGGGGAGTGGTAGGTTCCCTTTCATTGCAGGTCTTTAAACAAAGATTGCATGATTACTTGTCAAGGAAGTTGTAGAGATGGTGTTCAAGGATGGTGTGAGCTACACTAGGTCCTTCCCAAAACAGAGGGAAGAAGAGCTTCCCTTCTCAATTAGAATTGTTCTTCCGTAGTTATCACTGTTCTCTGCGGTCAAGAGTTCCATTCCACAAAACTAATCTGCTGCCAGAGCTAGCAAACCTGCTTTGGAGCGTGACTATTGGGCCATGAAGGCACCTTCACGCACAAACTTTCCCCATAATGCGAGATTCTGTGGCTTGGTGACTGTAAAAGTATATGATGAATTCCTGAGTAGAGTACATCAAAACTGGTTTAAATGGAGGACATTGAAATAATGATAGAGAAGGAAGATAAATACAGGAGGAGGATAAAGACAAATAATTTTTTAGATGACTTTTAGAGACAGAAAAACAGATTTTAGATTTGGAATCTCAATACAATCTCAATACAAAACAAGAGAATTAAGCTAAAGGAAAGAAATGGGAAGATTAGAGAAAGCAAGATTCTTATGGGTCTGGCAGAGTTGGTGAAGAGAAACTTTGACCAGAAACCCTTTGCCTTGAAAATAGTGGTATAGCAGGAAAAGTTCTGAATCTGAACTCAGAGAACCTGTGTTCAAATGCCTGTCCTGCTCCTCAACCCTTTGTTCTCGTGCAATGCTTGGGTTTCCTTACATATAAAACAACGTTGTCCTCAATGACCTTAGCTTTAATGCATGGATGTAGCTCAGATAAGTTCATGACTCACATCCATACGATGACTTTCTGTTTCCTGGGTCCCCCTGGATTTGAGTCTTCCAACATGGTGTTATCCCATGACTTGTAGCCATTAATCTATTGGGTTTGTTTATACTGAAGGAATTAAACATACCTGAGATGTCAAGAATCTAGAGTGAGCGCTGTTAGGAAAACAGAAAAGGACATTGGAAGAGCCTTTCTGCTTCCACATCCTTTCCACCAGATCAATTTAATTAAATTCAATAAACTCTTAAAAGTTCTGTGCTCTGAGTTAGAGTTTAAAAAAAAAAAAAAAAACAATTCAGTCTGCTTTCAAGGAGATTCCAGTCTAATGGTAATGGAGGTCAGGTCTTTACTATAATAGGTAGATAATGGATTCAGAGCTGGAAAAGGAGCTCACAGGTGATCTAATCCAAGGCTTCTTAAACTTCCATTCATGACCTCTTTTCACCCAAGAAATTTTTGGGCAATCCTGGGTATAGAGGAATATAGTATATAAATTAAACATTTACTAATAATCCTAATGTTGTGACTCCACAGTTATTAACACAATCCTATCTAGCGTCACAGCCCATAATTTAAGAAGCTTTGATCTAATACAACCCCTTCATTTGGTAGATAGGGAAACTAGGGCCAAAAGAGGTTAAATCACATTGACAGAAATAAGTAGTCAAGGATCCTTTCATGTTAGGTAGTTTCTCACTGCTCTAAGATGCCTGAAGTAGATTGTGAGGGGATCAGAAGAAGAACTTGACAAAATGTTCTAGTGAAATTAGGAAGAGATCATTTTCAACTGGGAAGATCAGGAAGGACTTTCTTTAGAGGAGGCCAGAACGGAAGGTGCTACCTGCCACCCTGCATTCCCACTAGTGAGTCCCCACTGTACCCTCTATATAAGAGGCCTGTGCCCAAAGAATGGACTGGTGTGCAAAGGTAAGGGGGCATAGAGCTGTGAGCTGAAAGAGGGGAAAGGTTTCCAAGAGGAAAGGGTCTTTCTAAGTCCTGGGAGAGGGGAGAGGGGAAAGGACTGTTAACTATGTAGGTTGAGGTGGGGGGAGTTGGGCTGGGGGCAGTGACTCACTTGCTCTGATGAGGTGCTAAGCTTCTTTCCTGGCTCTCCCCAAGCCCCTCAGCCTGGGCCTCTCTGCCTTTCCCCTCCCCAGTCAGCTCTGATCCACGTTTTCCACTCCTCCCTAGCCAGAGACTTCTTGAGACTTCAAAGGACCAGACTAAGCCTGAACTCATTGACCAAAAGGTATATCAGGTCCAAGGCTCAGGAGGAATAGAACTTATATCTCCCTTAGATCAGGGACAGGTGCATCAGAAAATCCAGAACAGATTTGGATCCCTAAAACCTTGTGCCCGCCCAAGGCTCTCAGAGGAGAAACCTCATGTAACTAGAGCTTCTTGGTTTCCTAGAGTACATTAGAAGGTTTTGATCATTTACCTTCAGGACATAGAACTTTAATAAATAAAGGACTTTGAGGAAGCTAGATTCTCTGGCTGGTAACAACTAAGGTTGAGTAATAAGTTTAGCAGATAGATAGATAGACAGACAGATAGAAGGCCTCTAGTAAACACTTACTTTGTGCCAGGGATTGTTTTAAGTACTAGGAAAGCACAAGAGGTAGAGAGGAGGATGAGAGTATGAAGGCAATGAAAGGTGTGGAAATTGGCCAGGAAGTGATGGTCTCATTAACCAGTTAGTTTGATCTCTTAATAATGCTCCTCACTAGCATTTTTAGTTTTTCTCCTTCACTCCATATACAAGGTCCTTACCCAAAAGTCTCTATAGCTATTAATCTGATCTATTTAAATTTATCCAATAGATTATCTACATATGCTGATTTTTGCCTTCCTGACATTCAATTCCCCCTAATTTCCTTCAATATCATTTCTCTTCTCATCATTTTACTGAATGGTGACTCTAGTCAACAATGATCCTCACGGCCATCTTTAATGACCTTTCTCAGACCTAATCATCTTTGATTTCTCTGCAGCATTGAACAGCTATTAAGAAATCATCTAATCTAATCATTGAATTTAAATTTTTTTCATTTGAATTTTATAAAATACCCCCCAAAATATCCTTTTGCAAAGTAGAACAGAAAACATTATTTGTGAAACCTGGGTGTCCCCCTTAGGCTAAATGAAAACATTCACTATAGCTTCTCTCTTATTCTCAGTCTTTACTAAGTGTAGCACTCTTGCTTTTTCTTTTCTAAAATACATGTAGGGAATTTAAGCAGTTTTGCTTACTTGCTCAATCAGGTCAACTGATCAACCACTGAATCTTATAGAGAAGGAAACTCAGACCAAGAAAGAAAGGTCTATGCTTGGGTCATATAACTACTTGTAAATTTTGTTTACAGATTATAATGCCAAGTCTCATTCTAAATCCAACACTTTTCACATAGCTCTAATATATAACTTTATCCAGGCTTTTCATTATGCTTACTTTGTCAGCTTCACTGCCTTCTTTTTCTCTTCTAGCCCTTTGTCTATGGGCTTTCCACAAAAGTTGATTCTCAGATCTCTTCTCATCATTCTCTCCTTTATAGATCTCATTCACACCCTTTCAGTTTCAAAGCTTCAACCAACACTTTAGTGCACATAATTCTCAGGTCTACATATCTAGTACTGATCTCTGGTTCCAAATGCTCTGCCACTTCCAGAAATTTCCATCTGGATGTCCTGCCATCCCCACAGACCCAACCAAATATCATTTTCCAGCTTTTCTTCCAGCATGTATTTAACTATGTTAATAGGATAAGGATTTTTTTTCTTATACTCATGAAATATTGCATTTGACTCATCTCTTCCTCTCCCTTCCCCCCACAACATATGCTTGGACTTATGTGTGTACATATGTATACATGGACCTCAGAGTCCATCTTTTCCAACCAACTCTATTGCTGAAGTTCTTAATGCAGCATCCATGAGCAGTGGCCATATAGCCTCTGCTTGAAGACCTCCAGTGATGGGAAATTTCAGATCTTATGAGTCAGCCCATTCTTCTTTGGGACAGATCTGATTTTATGTAAGTTTTCCATACATCAAGCCAAAATCTGCTTTCTGAAATGCCTACCCACCATTCCTAGTTCTGCCATCTGTGGCCAAGCAGAACAAATATAATCCATCTTCCATTTAACAGCCCTTCAAATACTTGAAGAAAGCAATAATCCCTTGCCCCTCCCAAATTTTTTTTCTTGAGTTTCTTCCACCCATCCTTATATGGTATGTTCTTTAGTCCCCTCCCAATCTTAATTATCTTCTATAGTCACTCCAGCTTGTCAGTGCTCTTCTAAAACATGGTACCCACACCTAACCATAACCAGTCATCAAGTCCTTTGATTCTTTTTCGTATCTGTCTCGTGGGTATTATAAAATAGCAAAGCTGGTGGAAATCTTAGCAGATATCAAGTCTAACTTCCATCATTTTAGAGATGAAGACGCTATGTATGGGCCCAGAGATGTGAAGAACTTTTCCAAAGATCCCACAATGAATAGGTTGGCAAAACTGTCATGACTTTCCATTTCCAAGATACTTCTGGTTCCTTTTTCCTTTCCATCCCAATGACAACCAGCCAAACCCAGGCCCTGCACTGTTTCAACCAGTCTATAGTCAATCTCCCTCTCTTATATGCTGCTGTTAGACTATTATGATATTAGCCACCACCCCACTTCTATCCTTCCCTGGTCTCCCCTGAAAACCAAAAATTTTGGGAAGAGTCAAGAGAGATGCCTGGTCAATGCTGATAGACCTATTCCACCCACTACCACCTCCCATCACTGGCATAGGGAAGCAGGAGACTGACCTCATGAGAAAGGTCTAGCCCACACCATTCTCAGCAGATAGATGACTTCAATTCTAAGCTCTCTTTATTGTTTCTGAATATGTGCTTTTCCCAGCTTTCCAGTGGCTGGGAGTATAAAAAAGGTTTTGCTTGAATTCATAGAAATTTGGCTTGATGTTTACTAGCTTTGTGATCTTTGTATTAATCATCTTGGGCATCTAGGTGGCACAGTGAATACTTCCCGACCTGAAGTCAGAAAGACTCCTTGAGTTCAAATCTGGCTTCAGACACTTACTAGCTATGTGACCCAGGCAAGTCACTTAACCCTGTTTGTCTCAGTTTCTCATTTGTAAAATGAGCTGAAGAAAGAAATGGCAAACTACTGCAATATCTTTAACAAGAAAACTCCAAACGGGGTCACAAAGCTTTGGATATGATTGAAACAACTCAACAACAGGAACAACTAGTCACCTTCTCTATGTCTCCATTTTCTCTGTAAAGGGAAAGGAGAAGGAGAATCATACTTTCACCACTATTCTCATTCATGATGATATGCGCTACCTACCTTCTGACAGAGGGGTGATGGACTCAGGGTGCTGAATGAACTATTTTTGGATATGACAATACAGGAATTTGTCTTGTTTTGCTATGCATATTTGTTACAAAGGGCTTGTTTTTCTTTTTCAATGAGAGAGAGGGTGGGAAGGAGAGAAAATAAATGCTTGTTACTGGAAAATATCAAAATAAAATTTAAAAAACTATGTAGATGGTGTTCAAGGGTTACTTTGACCAAAACATTCATCACCGTAAGCTTCTACAAGCTTATCTGGGCCTCTGGAGCCAAATGTGCATGCAGTCAGTTGCCAGACTGGCACAGGAAGCCTTTTCTGCTTGATACAATTTAGCAGAGTCTGTGCTCTGTTGGCACAACCATTGAGAGCTGAGGGTCGGGTCCTAGGCGTCGAGAAAGCATCAGATGAAGCCTTTAAGTGGAAGGCTGTATAAATGTAGTTATTATTCTCCTTTTTTATGATGGAGTGTTGGGAGGAGGGAAGGTGTGGGCTGGATCAGCATCCCACAGAGGGGATGCTTAGCCCCGCCTCCTCCACCCCCGCCAAGGGAAGCATTTGAAAACTTTTACCTCCCTCATCTCCTAAGAGTACCTATAGGTGTCAGAGATCTATAGGAACGGAGATATAAGGTGTTGGGGGAAATGCTGTATTGGGGAAAACGGGCCTTTGGTGAGAACAGCCAAGCTGTTTTCCCCTTCCCTTCCTTCCCCCCCCAAAAAAGAACCCTATCCCAGAGCCAAAAAGCAGCCCCGCCTGCCCGCCCGCCTGCCCAGCATGTGGATGTAATTAAGGCCCGCGCCGGCCTGGACAATGGGGCACTTGTCCCTAACTAGGAGGGAGCTTACGGTCCGACCACCAAACAACCAATCCCTGGGGAAGCCTCAAACACACACCCGGGGCAGGGGGGGATGGGAATAGAGATGGGGGGGGACCGTGGAAGAGGGGAGGGAAGAGTTCTTTTGGCTGAAAGCAGCACTCCTGAGTGATGACACAAGCGGCCAATAAGAGGAGGAGTTCTTTGTCACCACCACCCCCTCCATCCCACTCCTGTCCTCCTATCCCATAGGCAGTCGCCATGGCCTGAGTCCCCGAAAGTACCCTGCCTCCTGGGCTCAATGGGAAGAAAGAGGGAAGCTGTCACTCAGCTGGTCGATGGGCGGCTGCAGGACCCAAGGACTGGAACTGTGCTACTTTCTAGGTGTGTCTCTGCCCCAGTCACACCCCATCTCTGAAGATCGGTTTCCTCTTCTATAAGATAGGACCCTAGGGCTAAGGTCTGTCCCAGTTTTGACCATCACTAGAGAGACTCTCTTTAAGAAGGTAGGTCCCACCAAAGTCTCTCCATCTCTGCTCCTACCTAATCCCTAAAAGCAGGCGAAGAGGTAGAAGAGTGGTGAGCTTACTATCCCCTTCCCAGATGTGGGACCCGGCGGAGAGAAGGTACCTGCCGAGTCACCCAGGACAAGGGCCGGAACTAACATCCAGCTCCTGGGCCGGTTCTGCCGTCACTGTCCCTGTGCCCGCCACAGAGAGGCGCTTGATGGATGCTGCCACTCTAGCCTGGCATGGGTGTTTCTGCCCCCCATTTCAATTTATGAAGTAAGGGAACTACATTCTCTCTATGCTTGACCCTCAAATCGGGGGACAGCTGAGCCACAGAGCAATTAATCAAGGTTCCAGCTCCCAGCCATTGATCAGAACTGACTGCTTTAAAGTCTTAAGAGAAATAGTTAGAGGGTCCTAGGAGTCAAGAGGCAAGACTGAAAGTGTTACTCGCAAATGCCTCCCTTCCCCCTTCAGCTGTCTCCTTGATGCCTCAAATTCCTCCATTGGGGCTGTCTTCCTTTGGCACAAGGTTTGGTCCCCTCCTTATATATGGAACACCAAGTGTGGGTTTAGTGAAAGGAGCACTAAATTTGGAATTAGAGGACCAATCCCTGCTCTGTGATTTACAACTTTGAGCTAGGTTTTAATCACTTTGGAGTATCTTTTTCCATCTGTAAAATGTGAAAGTTAAATGATATGAATAGTAAGGTCCCTTCCACTTAGAAACCCTATGACTTCTGAGAAAGATAGCATTATCCCTCATGTGTTTCAGGTTCTGGAGCAGGGAGAAGGAAAGTGCATGTGAGAGAGTGTATGAAGGGGCAACTAGACTTTTTGCTAAATGGATAGAGACTGGACTTGGAGTCAAGAAGACAACTTCCAGAGTTCAAATCAGGCCTCAGATTCCAGTGCTGGGCAACTTTAATTGCCTCATTTCTTCATCTGTATAATGAGCTCAAAAAGGAAATAGAACTCTAGTATCTTTGCCAAGAATACCCCAAATGGAGTCACAAGGAGTCGGACACCGTTAGTGCAACTGAACAACAAAGTGTGTGATGCAGTGAAAAAAAGCACAAGATTCCAAGATAGATTCAAATCTCAAGTTTCTTCCTTCTCTAAACTTTTGTGATTTGGGGCAAGTCATAAAGTCCTAGGTCATAGATTTTAGAAGTCAGGGATGGGGAAACCTTACAGATTAGCTAGTATAGTCTTCTTGGTTTTTGGTCAAAGCAATTAGGGTTAAGTGACTTATTCAGAATCACGCAGCTAGGAGGTATTACAAGTCTGCAGTTGGCTTTGAATTGAGGCCTCCAGACTTCAGGGTTAGTGTTTTATCCACTGCACTATCTAGCTGCCCCAACATTGGTTGGAGTCAATCATTTATTGAATCCCTACTCTGGATGTACCCAACAGTGTTTTAAGCACTAGGAATACAAATACAAAATTTGCCCTTAAAGAGCTTACATTCTCCTAGGGAGTTACAAGAAGAAGGAAAGGGGAAGGGAATAAGCACAAATTAACATAATTATATATTCTTTACAAATATTTTCTCTTTTGATCCTCGCAATAACCCTGGAAAGTAGGTGTTTAATTTATTAATTCCCATTTTACAATTGAGGATACTGAGGCAACCAGAGGCTGAGGGTCACACAACTAGGAAATATCAAGGGCAGGATTTTGAAGTCAGATCTTTCTGACTTCAGACTGACTGTGCCACCCAGGTACATGATCAAAGAGAAATATTTATAGAATACCAAATAAGTATGCAGTGATGAGGGGGTGAAGGTGAGGGAAGCAACTAACAACTAAGGGCATCAGGAAAAGCATCTTGTAGGATGTAAAATTTGGGCTGGGCTTGAAGGGAGCTACAGGGTTTCAAAGGAGAGAGAGCATTCTAATCCTAGGGGGACTCCCTAGCATCAGATTTGGGTGGGGAAAAACTGGGAGATTGGGGAAAGGAAAAGTAAAGAGATTTGGTCCTGTGGACTCTGAGATATGCCTCCTTCCTAGTATTTCCCTACTAAGGATGGAAGCAGATATCAAAGCCCTGGGATTATGTAATGACCCCAAGAGGAGAGGATCAAGGGATAGAAGAGACTGAAAGAAAGAGAGGAAGAGAGCCCTGAACTGTCTATCCACTCCAATGCCTTCATTAGAATTTAAGTTACTATAGAAATGTTTTGCATAACTTCACAGGTGCTGTCTTAGAGGGGAAGCAGGACAGAAAGGAGAGAATCTGGAACTCAGTTTTGAAAACAAATGTTAAGAATTTAAGTTATTTGTCCTGAATCACCCTCTTTGTAAATGATTGGAAAGTGTTCTTTCCATTGTCTCTGTAGTCTAAAATTAGAGCTGTCCAGCAATAGGTGGTGAAGTAGATAGATTGCAGGTCCTGGAGTCAGGAAGGCTCAACCTGCTGAATTCAAACCTGTCCTCAGTCATTTAGGAGCTGTGTGAGCCTGGGCAAGTCACTTAACCCCATTTCCCTCAATTTCCTCATCTGTAAAATGAGCTAAAGAAGGAAATAGAGTATTCCAGTATTTTACATATAAAACCCCAAAAAAGGTCGCTACCTGAAACAATTGAATAACAACAACCAAAAAAAGCAATCGAATGGGCTTCTTTATAATGTGGACTTTCCAGAAGTGGAAATGTTTAGGAAGAGGCTTCAGGACTAATTGTCCAAGACAGCTTAAAGGGGAGGGCATCATCTCACAGGGCTAGATGCACTACATAAGCCCAGAGGGTTTTTCTAACACTGGGATTCCATGTCAAGATTAAACATAACACTTTTCCCCTCCCCCAGTTCACTAAATTCCAATGTTTCTGTAATAACTCCAGGATCAAATATAAAATTCTGTTTGGCTTTTAAACCCCTCCACCACCTGGTCCCTTCCCACCTTTCCAGTCTTTCTGAACTTTACTCCCCTCTATGTACTTCGTGAATTCTCTATTAACCTCCTGTCTGTTCCTCACACACGAAGCTCCATTTCCTGACTCCTTACCCTCTATCTTCCATGCCTCAAATGCTGTCCCTGCTCATCATCTCCATTTTCCAGGTTCTCTGGTTTCCTTCAAGTTCCCAATAAAACTTCAGCTTCTAAAGGAAGCCTTTCCCAATGCTTCTTAATTCTAATGCCTTCCCTCCCTTACCTTCAGTTTATTCTGTATAGATCCTTTATGTACATAGTCATTCACATGTTGTCCTCCATATTTGAATGTGAGCTCCTTAAAACCAGGAGCTAGGCTTTTGTTTTTGTTTGTTTGACTTTATTTGTTTTCCTAGAGCTTAGCATAATGTAAACATTTAATGAAGACTTGTTAACATGACCACTCTACCTATGTATGGCACCAGCCTTGATGTCCAGGACTGTCCCAATGCATCTTTGCTCATCCTGCCGTGTCTAGCCTTGGCCTTCTCATCTTGATTTAACCATTTGTAGAACTCCTAAGTAAATCACCAAGATGACTAAGGAGGGAGAGAACCAGCCTGGATTTATGTTGGTCAAATCTCTGGTCAGAGATCAGGATTATAATGGATTTACCCAAATTCTACCCATTACCAATCCTATTTGGCAAACTAGGTGATCATTTTAGATGGGGGGAAAAAGAGCTTATCATGGGCTAGGATGGAGAGAGGGGTCAACTGGGATTGGATAAGAGCAAAAAATGGTATGCTGGAAGTCTGAATGCACATCAATCTAATTATTCATTAAAATATATTCACTCCTGCCCCTCTCTCCTCTACCTCATCCTTAGTGCTAAAGAGACCACTAGGGAATAACAAGAGTTGAATATTAATTGGCATGACTCTCCACCTGACTCACCTACAGGAGCCTGAGTCTTTTGCCTGAGGGAGGGCTTCTATCCTGTCTCTGATATGAAATTGCTAATGCATCCTTGAGCCAGTCCCTTTCTTTCTCTGGGCCTCAGTTTCCCCATTTGTAAAATGGGGTTCCATCTCTAAGGTCCCATTACCTCTGATAGCTTTGATATTCTATGATTTTATTAATCAGCCTCCCTCCCCCAAACACGAAATTTTCCCAGGAGGAAGAACAAGGAGTAAGAAACGAGGGCCTCCTGGAAAAAAGCCAGAGAGAGTGGGCCAGATCCAAGAAGCAGTCAGCTGCCTGGTTTCCTGGTCGGAGGCGGTCGAGGAATTTCATTCCTTACACCCAGACCTCAGAGGGCCAGGAAGGAGCCCAGAAAAGGAGCGGGAAGCTTTGATGAATAACTTGGAATGCCTCTCAGCCTCTGCCTAGGGCTCTGGCAGTTTCTTAGTAAATGCCCTTATTACACCCGCAGATCTTAGAGACTTCTTGTCCCTAGATCCAGTGTGCCCTTTCAGGCCCTAACTCTGTGGTCATGATTGACAGAAACCTAGCTCTGGACAAAGATTGTCCCACTCCTTGAACCCTTCCCTCCTTATTCTTTCCCCCTGGATTTCACATTGCACCTCTCTAATGCACTTACCATATAGCATTGTATATTATTTGTGGCCAAGAACTGGTGGCCAAGAACCAAAACACAGATGGGGTTTCTCACTAAATATCTACTTTTTACATATATTCTCTCTCCCTCCCACCCCCATCCAAGGTTTGATTCTGTCTAGGAAAAGTGTCCTTAGGTCCCATATAAACACTCAGGTTAACAACATATCAGACATAGAAGAGACTTTGATTAATCTGAGAACAATTAACCTCAAAAGCTTATTCTTAAGCCCACAAACAGTTAAAGCAATTATCCTTTCCCCTCCAATGGGCCTCTACCTCCCAAAGTCCTTCAGACTTAGCATTCTGCCCTGGGGATGAGAGTCCCCAAAAGAGACAACATTTGACATTGCTGGAGAATGCAGCTCTTCATTGTACCTGCACAATGTCTATAATTCACAGAACCAATGAAGGTTGAGCTCTCACATGACTCTGTCCCTTGTCACTGACTGTTTGGTCCAAGAGAGCTCTACCCTTTAATCTACCTGTTTAGAGAATTCCTCAAAACACCATATCTATTTTTCCCCTGATTTTCTGTCTGTCTTATCCTCTGTTCTTGTCAATTGAGTTTCTTCTTCTTCCTTATGATATCCCTTTAGAATTCACACCTTTTCAAGGATTTAACATCTTGTTAAAGAAACATTATCAGGGGAGCTAGATAGCACAGTGGATAGAGCACCAGCTCTGAAGTCAGAAGAACCTGAGTTCAAATCTGCCCTCAGACACTTAATACTTCCTAGCTGTGTGACCCTGGGCAAGTCACTTGACCCCAATTGCCTCAGCAAATACAAACAAACAAACAAAAAGTGGGACTAGAGAGTGGCTTTCGATGGTTACTACTCACAAGCTGACATAGTTGGAAAAGTACTTGACTAAGATGGGAAGAAAGGTGGGGATGAAGGAGATGTATTAATTATTAATAAAAATTAATAATTTTTATTAAGAAGACATTTATTGTGTCTACTATGTTGACAGGGATTATGCTTTACAAATATTTTCTCATTTGATCCTTATAATAACTTTAGGAAGTAGTTGCCCTTATTATTCCCCTTTTATAATTGAGGAAACTCAAGACAGACATACAGACAGACAACTGATTGGTCTAGGATCACGAAGATAGTAAGTGTCTGAAACTGAATTCAAACCTTCCTGGCTCTAGGTCCAGTTCTTTATCTACTTTGGGACTTAGCTGCTGTGCGAGGAGTATTGGATTTCTGATCCCCCGCTCCTTTGTCACTGTAATGATCTACAAAAAGGAAAACTTGGGGTTATGCTTTCACCTTATGAGTCTCAGAATTATAGTTAGTTTCCTTATTTGCCAAATTAGGAGATTAGGCTCTTTCATAGGATTGCAAAATTAAGAGGTGGAAGGAGAATACCCACTTTGAGAGTTAAAGAATTGTAGCCTAGAAGGGGCAAATGGTTGGCATTAGGTCACATAGCTAGAAAACAGTTCTCCTTTCCAGTTCTAAAATTTTGTGGTCCTGCCATCCTCATCAGGATCATCACTCATACACACTGCTGTCCCCATGCCCAACATAGACATATCCCATCTAGTGGGAAAGGAAGGAAATGCACTTTATGTTCCAGAGTCTAGATTGTATTCTGCCCTTCCCTCCATCCTTCTTCCTTCCCATGGGTCACCTCTAGCTGTCAATGTACAATCATCTGGTTTTATTTATGCTGTCTCAGTTGGGAAAAGGCGATTTGACTTAACATCTGGAGACTTGAGCTCAAAGGTCATGCAGTCCTAAACAGGTGGTTGTGTCCACACTTCCAGTTGCCTCCCTCCAAGTTGTTGGGGACGAAGTTAGATCCAGTGGGTTAATTGACTGCAGGTGTTGATAAATGGTATTTCACTATAATCACACACTTTCACCCTTTAATAAGTTGTTCATATTAAAAATTATACTTTTTAATAACAATATGATAATAAAACTTTTCATTATACTCAAGTATTTTAAATTCTAGGGACTTGTTAACATAGGTATTATCTTTTTTTTTTAATTTAATAGCCTTTTATTTACAGGATATATGCATGGGTAACTTTACAGCATTAACAATTGCCAAACCTCTTGTTCCAATTTTTCACCTCTTAACCCCCCACCCTCTCCCCCAGATGGCAGGATGACCAGTAGATGTTACATATATTAAAATATAAATTAGATACACAATAAGTATACATGACCAAAACGTTATTTTGCTGTACAAAAAGAATCAGACTCTGAAATATTGTACAATTAGCTTGTGAAGGAAATCAAAAATGCAGGTGGGCATAAATATATGGATTGGGAATTCAATGTAATGGTTTTTAGTCATCACCCAGAGTTCTTTCTCTGGGCATAGCTGATTCAGTTCATTACTGCTCCTTTGGAAATTATTTAGTTTATCTCGTTGCTGAGGATGGCCAGGTCCATCAGAACTGGTCATCGTATAGTACTGTTGTTGAAGTATATAAGGATCTCCTGGTCCTGCTCATTTTACTCAGCATCAATTTGTGTAAGTCTCTCCAGGCCTTTCTGAAATCATCCTGTTGGTCATTTCTTACAGAACAATAATATTCCATAATATTCATATACCACAATTTATTCAGCCATTCTCCAACTGATGGGCATCCATTCAGTTTCCAGTTTCTAGCCACTACAAAAAGGGCTGCCACAAACATTCGTGCACATACAGGTCCCTTTCCCTTCTTTATGATCTCTTTGGGATATAAGCCCAGTAGTAACACTAGCACAGGTATTATCAACAGGCAATCACAATTTCACATAAACTTCTATTGACACAAACTTGGTAGAAGGTCTTCATCAGGGGTTCCTGTGGCAGATATGATGTTAAGTTTCTCCTAACTTAGATACCCAAGGGACTTTCACTCTGAGATGCGGAATCAACTAAGATGTTAATAGAATCTCTATAAAGAACTAGATTCAAAAGAAATAAAGTTCAAAAGAAATAAAATAACTAACATGCTGTGATAAATCCTCTCAAATATAAGTTATTAACTCACTAACTATGTATAAGGATTTAATATATTTTTTGCATGGAAATTTTTAGGAATTTTCTTAAATTAATGTTGTTTTGGTAAATTCTAAAATTTATTTTAAACAAATACAAAATGAGAAAAAGAAAAATTGTCATAATCACAGAAGAATATAAGAGGATTCAATATAAAACAAATTTGCATTTCAAGAGAATATATGTGTGTGTATAATATACACTACACATTGTTTTCAAAATTGCCCAATTTTTTTCCTTTCTCCTCCAATTTTGCTTCCTTCTAGGTTTCCCTTTGTTTCCTTGCTCTAAATTAACATACATTTTTGATAGTGAATTTAAAAAGATAAATGTAATTTATCTATTACCCTTATTTAGTGCCAATTTTTTAAATAATATAAATTATATGATGTGATAATAATGCAAGATTGGTTTGATTGAGGGGGGCAAGGAGATAAGATAATGAGGGGCCACTGGTTGACTTTTTTTTCCATATTGTATAAAATCTACCTTAGGTGTTACATGGCAGAGCGGGCCAGAACATAGTAACATGTGCTTAGTCATGCATGTAACTCTCAGGCTATTCTATCAGTGGAGAGTCAAGCATCACTTGTTAAAAATCATTATTGTTTCAAAGTTATGTTTTCTCTCGTGTATGCTTTGTACATGTTGGTGTGTATTACTTAAATTCACCAGTGTGTCAGTCATCTGAATCATTTTTGTTTTGTATGCAGTGAGCTAACTTTTAACCCACACAGACTAGATTTCACTCTTCCAATAAAGAAAACATATGAACTCTATTTAGTTGCAAAATGGACGTCCAGGATAAAGTTTGGGCCCCTCCCTTCTGTAATATCATTTGCGTTGGAATACTAACTGGTTTGACTTAATGGATCTCAGCCATATTGTCTGCGGTCCATATTATTTGGAGAGAACAAAAAGACAATTCAAAAGATTGCTATTTTGGCTTAACAAGTATATCAGAATTAACAATAGCTAACATGTATATAGTTCTTATTGCATGCCAGAGACTGTGCTAAACACTACAAATATTTTTTCAGTTGATCTTCACAACAACCCTTAAAGTTAAGTGCTATTGTTATCCTCATTTTCCAAATGAGGACACTGAGGCAGAGGTTAAATGATTTGCCCAGGATAATAGGACAGCTAGTGTTTAAGGCTGAATTTGAATGCAGGTCTTCCTGACTCCAGGCCCAGCTCTTTATACATTGAGCCACCCAGCTGCCCCTAAATGTAGATGTCATGTACATATCTAAATCTACCATCAGCTAAAAGACCTGTTTTAAAAATGCAGATTTTTGTTTTTAAAAATGAACCTAATGATTTAATTTGCGCCCATGAGATTTGGCATAACAAGGTAGGAGAACAACAAAGGAGCCCTTACCCATTGGCAGTGATCTTCCATCCTCAGTTCCTCATTTAATAACTCCAACAGAATATCCTTTGACCCAGTGATTTTGTTGCTCATTCTGTACCCTCAAAGAAATTAAAGAAAGATGAAAAGGGTTCGTGTGTACATTCATAAAATAGCTCTTTGTGTAGTGGCAAAGAGGCAAATCCAATAGTGGATTACTGAATAAGCTATAAGGCATAAATATGCTGAAATGATGAAGGGAATGGTTTTATAGAAACCTGGAGAGATTTGTATGAACTAATAGAGTGAAGGGAGCAGAACCAGAACAACAATTTATGCAGTCACAAAAATATTACAAAAACAAACAACTCTGAAAGACTTAGGAACTCTTCTCCAATGAAACGACAAACCACAATCCAAGAGGACTCATGATGAAGCCTGCCTCTGGCTAGAGAGATGGTAGACTCAGAAAGCAGACTGACATTACACAGCAACAAGATTATGTGATGGTCAACTGTGATGGACTTGGCTCTTCTCAACAGTGAGGAGATTGAAGACAATTCCAATAGACTTGGGATGGAAAATACCATCTGCATCCAGAAAGAGAAAGAATAGAATAGAGAATGAATGTGGACCAAAGCAGAGTACTGTCACCTTTTTTTGTTTATTTGGTTTTTTCATGGTTTTTCTCCCTTTAGCCTGATTTTTCTCATACAACATGATAAATATGGAAAGATGTTTAAAAGAATTGTGCACATTTAACTTATTTCAGATTATTTGCTGTCTTGAAGCGGAAGAGAGAAAAATTTGGAACACAAAGTTACAAAAATGAATTTTGAAAATAGCTTTATGCATATTTGGAAATAAAATACTCTTTTAAAAAAGAGAGATTTGGACTTAATTTTTTTAAGATGGCTAATTTGGGTTCTCCCCAACTACATTTATAACAGGTTGGGTTTTTTTTTTCCTTCTCTCAATGGGGAAAGAAGGAGGGAAGGAGGAGAGAGAGAAAGCAGGCTTGATTGAAAAAAAAATTTAGAAAAATAAATAGAAAAAAACAGCTCAAGCAGATCTAAACCATCTTGTTGCTGATCTTAACTTACTCAAAAATCATGTTGAACTTTTAACCTACCTCTAGGCTAGAAGGATGGAATAGTCTTCAAGAAGGCATCAAAATATGTTCAAATTTTTAAATTTATCTTGAGAAGAATTAAATATGAAAAGTATTTTTGGCATATCTATAGGAATTTGAAGGAGACTACTGTTTTACTAGGAGATTTGGTAAACTACACTGCTGCTTTATTGTAAATGGGGTAACAGAGACAGAAAAGGGCATTATATTTTTATAAAATACTATCCCTAACAGAGCCAAGATGGCGGAGAGAAGCCAGGAAGTTGCCTGAGCTCTTCCCAGTTTCCCTTGGAAACAATATGAAACCAAACCTCTAAAATAATTCTGGAGTGACAGAATCCACAAAAAGATGGAGTGAAACAATTTTTCCAATCCAAGATACTTAGAATGGATTCAGAAAAGGTTTGTCTCACTTGGACAAAAGGAAACACAGCCCCATACAGGGGATATCTGAACAAGCCAGAGGGAAGCCTCAGCCACAGCATAAATCAGCAACCGAGGCTGCACCATTGGTACAGCAAGCCAGCTATGAGCCCTCCTGGCCCAGCACAGCAAGCAGACCGTAGCCCCAGGGCACAACAGGTACAACTATCCAGTTCCAGAGGCCCCAGCCAGGAAGCTAGTGACCAGGCCCTAGGCCTCCAGAGCAAGAAACTTGGCACAGGGGCCCATACCCTAAGAACAGAGCTCAGATTTTTTAAATGAGTAAAAAACAAAAAAGAGTCTTAACGACAGAAAAATATCATGGTGATGGTAAAACTCAAAACACAAACTTACTTAGAAGAGACCTACAATGTTAAAATACTTCTGTGTGAAGCCTCAAAGGTGAAAATGAGCTGGGGTCAAGCCCAACATGTTCTCTTGGAAGAGTGCAAAAAGGATTTTTAAAATCAAGTAAGAGAGGTAGAAGAAAAAATGTAGCAAGAAATGAGTTATTCAAGAGAATTATGGGGGGGGGGGGAGTCAATAGTTTGCAAAAGAAAGCACAAAAATTGACTGAAAAGATAATTCTTTAAAAAATAGAATTAATCAAATGGGAAAAATCCACTGGAAAAAACACCTCCTTTAAAAGTAAAATTGGCCTAATGGGAAAAGAAGTATAAAAGTTAACTGAAGAAAATAATTCCTTAAAAATTAGAATTGGGCAAGTGAAAATTAATGACTATGAGACATCAAGAATCGATTGAACAAAAATCAAAAGAATGGGAAAAATAGAAGAAAATGTAAGATACCTCCCTGGAAAAAACAATTGATCTGGAAAATAAATCCAGGAGATATAATTTAAGAAATATTGGAATATCTGAAAACCATGATCCAAAAAAAGAACCTATGCAAAAAAAAAAAATTCATTTAAAAAATTATCAAGGAAAACTACCCTAATATCCACAGAGTAAAATAGTCATTGAAAGAATCCCCTAATCATCTTGTGAAAGAGATTCCAAAATAAAAAACTCTAAGGAATATTGTAGTCAAATTCCAGAACTATCAGCTCAAGGAGAAAGTACTGTAAGCAACCAGAAAGGAACAATTCAAATATCAATGAGCGACAGTCAGGCTTAAACAGGATTTAGCAGCTTCTACATTAAGTGATCAGAGGACTTGGAATATGATATCCCCAGAAGGCAGAGGAGTTTGGAAGGCAGGGGGAAAATTTTGTCAAGTCAAACCAACCAAGAGTCAACTACCAAGCAAAATTGAACATATTTTTTTCAGGGCAAAAGATGGATATTAAATGAAATAAGGGGCTTTCAAAATTTCCTGATGAAAAAAAAAAAGGAGATGAACAGAAAATTTGATCTTCAAACACAAGACTTAAGAGAAACACAAAAAGGTAAACAGGGAAGAAACAAAACAAGGTATTCAATATTTAACTTTATTGTTTTACATCCCTACATGGGAAGATGACACTTGTAACTCTTGAGAACTATATCTCTATTAAGGCAGTTAGAAGAAGTATACTTAGACAATATAAGTATAACTTGATTTTGATGTAATGATTAAAAAAAAATTAAAGGGTGAAAAAAGGATTGGACTAGAAGAGGAAATGGGGAGGCAGAATGGCATAAACTATATCACTTCAAGAAGCATGCTATTACAGTACAGGAAAGGAAGGGGAGGGGTGAGCAAGAGTTTGAACCTTATTCTTGTTAGATTTGGCTCAAAGAGGGAATAACACATACTCAGTGGGAGAGGAAAGGGGAAAGAAAAAAGGGGACTGATGGGAGAACAGAAGGGAGGACAGAAGTAGGAGAGGGAAGGGGAAAGAAAAAGGAAGGGGACTGAAAGAAGGGTCAGTAGATTGAGGGAGACGGTGGTCATAAGTAAAAATGTTTCCCAAAAGAAAGCACTGAATCTTAAAAAGAAAATTAGGTAAGCAACTATTAACTAATCCTAAAAGAGATGTTCTTGTCACATTTTCATATTAAATTTAATTTAATGAAAAATTTTGTAAAGGCAATAGTTAAAGAGGATATTGATTTTCTTTATCTGAAAAATAAATTTCTATGAATTAGTGAAGCTAGAATCATAAAAGGAATATTTACGTACCCTTGAATCAATATTTTGAGGTTTTCTCATTTTATTTTACCATGAATTTTACAAACAAATGTTTTATAAACGTTTACATTTTACAAACATCTAAATATGAACACTCCAATATCCAAAAATCAGAAATAGAGGATTGTTTAGGATGCCCTGAATTTCTCTGACATGCAGCATGAATTGAAAAGGAATCTTAACATTGTTGGTGGAATTGTGAATACATCCAGCCATTCTGGAGAGCAATTTGGAACTATGCTCAAAAAGCTATCAAACTGGGCATACCCTTTGATCCAGCAGTGTTTCTACTGGGCTTATTTTAAATTTAAAATTTAAAATTAAAATTAAAATTTTAAAATTAAAAATTTAAAGCAATTTTAAAGAAGGGAAAGGGACCTGTATGTACAAGAATGTTGTGGCAGCCCTGTTTGTAGTGGCCAGAAACTGGAAACTGAATGGATGCCCATCAATTGGAGAATGGCTGAATAAATTGTGGTATATGAATGTTATGGAATATTATTGTTCTATAAGAAATGACCAGCAGGATGATTTCAGAAAGACCTGGAGAGACTTACATGAACTGTTGCTGAGTGAAATGAGCAAGAACCAAGAGATCATCATATACTTCAATAACAATACATGATGATCAGTTCTAATGGATGTGGCCATCTTCAACAATGAGATGAACCAAATCAGTTCCAATGGAGCAGTAATGAACTGAACCAGCTATGCCTAGCGAAAGAACTCTGGGAGATGACTATGAACCACTACATAGAATTCCCAATCCCTCTATTTTTGTCCACCTGCATTTTTGATTTCCTTCACAGGCTAATTGTACACTATTTCAAAGTCTGACTCTTTTTGTACAGCAAATTAACTGTTTGAACATGTATACATATATTGTATTTAACTTATTCTTTAACATATTTAACATGTATTGGTCAACCTGTCATCTGGGGGAGGAGATGGGGGGAAGGAGGGAAAAAGTTGGAACAAAAGGATTTGCAATTGTCAATGCTGAAAATTACCTATGCATATATCTTGTAAATAAAAAGCTATAATATTTTTTTTAAAAAAGAAAGGGAATCTTAAAGAATAACCGAGCCTGATGTCATTATTTTACAGATGAGGAAACTGAAACTCAGAGAGGTTAGATGACTTGACTAGTGTCACATAGATTAATAAGAATCCGAGGAATAATTCAACTTAGGTCTTCCTGACTACAAGATTCCCTCTCCTGCACTACCCAGTTGCTACTTGGTATTTCAACTCTGCTCTGCTTGTCTGTGAAATAAGAACACTTTGAAAAACAGTTGAGTGAAGTTGAAGGAACTGCATAGAAATCATCTTAAAGAGTGACCAAACCTTTTTGTGAAACTATAAAGCAGAAAATTACCAAGAAATTGTCAATGATCTCCTCAAAGCCTATAGAATTATGGGAAGCAACATGTCATTCAAAATACATTTCTGAGATTCACATTTGGACTTCTTCCCAGAAAACCTACTGCAATCAGTAATGAGCATGGAGAATGCATGCATCCAGAAATCTCCACCATAGCCAAGTAAGGGGAGCCCAGGAATGCTGGCTAAACACTGCTGCTTGCTAAGGACTGAAGCTGCATGGGCACAATATACCAGGAAAGTGTCAGAAGCTACAGCTGAGTTAAGTGAACACAATTTTATTTATTTAAAAAAATATTTTAAAAGGATAGAGAATGATTGTTCCTGTGAAGACAATGGGCAAATGATAAAATAGGAAACCATATTTGAAATCAGCACAAAAATATACTATGCAGTTAAACTTCATAATCTTAAACCAATAATGGCTAGTATTTATACAGCACTTTAAGATATACAAACTACTTTGCCAATATTATGTCATTTGATCCTCACAAGAGCCCTAGGGGGCAGATGTTATTATTATTCCCATTTTACAGGTAAGGACACTGCAGAAGAAGGGAAGGAAACAGGCATTTATTAAACATCTAATATGTGTCATGCACTGTGCTGAGGTCTTTATAATATGGCCTTGTTTGATCCTCACATCAGCCCTGAGAAGTAGGTGCTGATATTATTGCCATTTTATAGTTGAGGAAATTGAAGCAGACCAAGGTTACATGATTTGCTTATTGTCATATTAGCTAGTAAGTGTCTGACACTAGATTTGAACTTGTATCTTTCTAACTTTAAATCTAGCAGTTTATTCACTGGGCAGCAGGAGAAAAACAAATTTCATTGGGCAATATAATTAATTGGCTGATTGTGAAACCCTTATTCTATTCCCAATAACATTCCATTTATCATTTCAAATTGATTTTATTGATATTTTTTATATCACTTGGATTTCCCCTTGTTCCTGTCTCAGTGATACATTCCTTATAACAAGGCATTTTTTCCCCAAAGAAATGAAAAAGGAGGAAAAGTTTTATCAAATCAAATATTACATCCAAAGAGCATTTCAATAATTCTGGGCTATGACATGCATACTAAAAATTTTGTCATCATCTTAATCCTCAGTGAACATTTCAGTGACTTTCTCAGCAAGGTGGCCATCTCCATAAAACAGATCGTCACCATCTTCACCGCCACCTTCATCATCATCACTGCCATCATTTACATTACCAACTTACATTGCCATTTACCATCACTATCATCCTCCTATTTCTATTGAAATTCTTTTAGATGGCTTCTCATGATATAGAGATGGCTTTGGATTCTCAAACAGAAGCTGACTTCAACTCAAGTATAAGCACTACAGAAATGTAACATAAAGCTTAGCAATAGAGAATTGATCACCAACCTGATGAATTTAGGTGTTTTTTGTTTTTGTTTTTGTTTTGCCACAGCAATTCACTAAATCATATAATATAGGATGGGAGGGATCATTGGATCAAAGATGTGAATTAAGAAGGAACCTCAAAGGCCATAAATCTATTCCTCATTTTAAGGACGAGGAAACCAAAGGGAAGAAGAGAGTAAGGGAGGGGAGGGAAAGAAAAGGGAACAGAAAGGGAGAAAAAACAAGGAAGAGGTGGGAAGGAAATGGGAAAGAAGGAGGGGAGGAGAAGGCAGTAAATAAAGAGAGGAAAGGAGGGAAAGGGAAGTGGGGAGGTGGAGAAAGGAAGAGAAAGGGAGGGGAAAGAAAGGAAATTGAGAGGAGAAGAGAGGAAAGGGAAAGGGAGGGAAAGTGGAAAGGAAAGGGAAGGAGAGAAGAGGGAGTAGAGGGGAAAAGTAAGGGAAGAGAAGGGGAGAGCAGGGGGAAAAGGCAAAGGGAATGGCCAATCTAAGATTGAAACCCAGGCCCTCTTAATTTTTTTAAAATTTTAATCATATTTTATTTTTCCAAATATAGGCAAAGATAGTTTTCAACATCCATCTTTACAAAACCACATGCTCCGAATTTTTCTCCCTCTCTCCCTTCCTTACTTTTCTCCAAGATAGATATAGGTTAAACAAGTACAATTCTTCTAAATATATTTCCATATTCATCATACTGAACAAGAAAAATCAAATCAAAAGGGGAAAAACATGAGAAAGAAACAAACAAGCAAACAACAAAAAAGGTGAAAATACTATGCTTTTACCCACAATCAGTCTCCAAGTTCTCTTTCTGGACGCAAATGGCTCTTTCCATCACAAATCTATTGAAATTCAGGTCCTCTTATTTTTAAAGCCAATGTTTGTTTGTTTGTTTTTTCCCACTGTACTCTATGTGTCAAAAACGGAACAAACGTCCCAAGGACAGCATGGAAGCCACAGCCATGGGAAGAATTGCCTACAGTAACATAGAGTCCGCCTGGACCCCCATTTGTCTCTTCCCTTTTTCCCTCCCAATTGCTGGGTAATGGACACTGAAAGGCTTGGCCAAAGTAACGTTTGCTTTCCATGACTAAGCTTTCCAGGTGCTTCTTTGTAACAGTTTTCCTACAAGGACTGGACCCTTTGAACAAAGCATAAAAGAAAAGGTTTACATCCTGGCTTTTCCTCCAGGATTTTCTCCACATCAGAAGTCACAGAATCGTTACCGTACCCAAACCCCTCACTTGTGAGGTTATCCCTGGGAGAGATGAGGTGGGGAGCGGCTCTGTGTCCGCAGGGAGGCTCAGGAACTTTCAGGGCGGTTTCCGCAGCATCCTGGAGCCTGGTGGGACTGGTTATACATACACATTTATAATGCACATGTATGTGTATGTATAAACACACTCACAGATACTCAGATCCGAAGCCCACACGAATGACCACTCACCAGGGAGGCTGTGGAAAGCATTCCTGCTCAGGCAAACGTTCTGCGTGGTCCATCTTCTGGGTCCCGCTTACCTCCGACAATCCAGAAGTCTAGCGTCGCAGGCACATACACAGATACAGGGACAGTTGGTTGTCGTTCGGTGGTCTCAGTCCTATCTGTGACTCCATTTGGGGTGTTCTTGGCAAAGACAGCGGGCTGGTTTCCCATTTCCTTCTCCAGCTTATTTGAGAGAAGAAAACAGACAAATGTGGTTAAGTGACTTGCCCAGGGTTACACGGCTAGTGAGTGTCAGAGGCCAGCCTTGCACTGAGGAAGATGAGTACTTCTGACTGCAGACCTGACACTAACTCTGTGCCAGCCAGTTGCCCACACAGATATTACATGTTAATTCCTTACTGAATTTCTACCTGCTTTTAACATTCATTTCAAAGAGCACTGCTTCTAGGGAGCTTTCCCTGAACCTCTTCCACGTCGGCGTAGCCTTTTCCTTCAGCCTCACATAGCCACCGATAGATAGTTGGGTAACATTCTAATAGTAGCACACTATGTATGAATGCTTCTGTCTCCTCTCCTTACTGGACTATAAGCTCCATGAGGAAGAGACTGTGTCTTATGTAAATTCTGCATCTGCCCCAGCATATAGTAGGTGCTTAATAAATGTTTGTGGAATTATAAACAATTTTGAAGCATTTAAGAATCTTAGGAATTAAAACTTAAAATCCATGCGATGATTTAGTATGATTCCAGGGGAGCTATCAAATGAAGAACATTGAACAAATCTTGACAGATGATGGACTAATAGTATATTGAATGAGACATGCATCGCTGGACTTGATCGATATGGAAACTTGTTTCACTTGATTATGCTTTTTTGTTACAAAGACTTTGTCCCTTTTTTGTATTTTTGTTTTTCTAGTGGGAGGCTGGAAGGAGAAAAATAGATGATTGGCAATTGAAAAGAATAAATTTAATAAAGGCAAAAAATATTTGTTGAAAAAATGAATATAGGCACATAAGTGAACACAGAGACCTACGTACACATGTGGAATCCTCTTTAGTTTATGGTTTATAGGAGCAATTTTCCTTCACCCATTGCCCCTACTCCAACCAGGGGATTAGAATTTTCCAGTTGTCCAGAACTCCAGGGAGAGGAGAAGACAAAGGAGAATATAACATCAGTGTAAACCAGGCTTTTCTTTCCAAGTTACCAAGACAATAGAAGCATCCCTCCCTTCTGCACCCCGGGACTTGGAGGCGGGCCCTCCCTTCTGCTCCCCGGGGCGCCGGGACGTTGCGGGCAGCCCCTCCCTTCTGCTCCCCGGGGCGCTGGGACGTTGCGGGCGGGCCCTCCCTTCTGCACCACTGGACTTTTGGCGGGCCTCCTTTGCTCCCAGGGCCGGGGCGGCCAGTGCGTGGCCCTCCCTTTACGAGCTTCTGGGAGCACCTTCCTTTCTCTCCCAGCCCGATTGCGGAAACCTCCTTCGCACGGAGCGTGGCAGGGTACCCTCCCTTCTGCTCCAGCTGCCGAGAGGGTCTTGCGGCGCCTCCCTTCCGCTCCCTGGCCACAGGCGAGCCCTCCCTTCTGCTCCCGGGCGCTGGGACGTTCTGGCGGGCCCTTCCTCGCTCCCTGGGACTCTCGGGGGGCCCTCCCTTCGCCACCTGGACGTGGGGCCTCCCTTCTGCTCCCAGGCGCCCGCGCATGGCTGGGCCCCTCCCTTCCGCACCCGGCGGCGATGGCTTTATCCCCTTCGCTCCCGGCTCGCGGTGGCCCTCCCTTCTGCTCCCCGGGGCGCCGGGACGTTGGCGGGCCCTCCCTTCTGCTCCCCGGGGCGTCGCGGGCGGGCCCTCCCCTTCTGCACCCGGAACGTGGGAGCCCTCCTTCTGCACCCGGGGACGTTTGAGCGCCGCTTCTGCTCTCTGGGCCTGTGCGCCTCCCCTTCTCACCCGGGACTCGCGCGGGCCCTCCCTTTCTGCACCCGGAGCGCGGCAGTGGGCCCTCCCTTCTGCACCGGAATCGCAGGCGGGCTCCTCCCTTTGCACCACTGGGCGCTTAGGAGCAGGCCCTCCCTTCTGCTCCTCGGACCCGAGTCGTTGGCGGGCCCTCCCTTCGCACCTCCGCGTCAGCGGGCGGCCCTCCCTTCCGCTCCCGGGCCTGGGAGAGGAGCCTCCCTTCTGCTCCCGGGGCGTCGCGGGCGGGCCCTCCCTTCTGCTCCCCGGGGCGCCGGGGCGTCGCGGGCGGGCCCTCCCTTCTGCTCCCGGGGCGTCGCGGGCGGGGCCTCCCTTCTGCACCCCGGGACGTCGCGGGCGGGCCCTCCCTTCTGCTCCCCGGGACGTCGCGGGCGGGCCCTCCCTTCTGCTCCCCGGGGCACCCTCTGCCCCGACCCTTTCCCTCAGCCACTTCCGGGATCTCTGCCCCCTCTGGCTACATGCAGGACGCGCAGGTACGTAGGACGGGCGCAGAGGCAGATACGCGTGTGCACATACGGGGGCTGTAGGTACACGTGGGCACTGCGCCGCAGACCCACAAGGAAGCCTGGGCCTGCTCCAAAAAGCAGGAAGCAGCCTGGAGACCTCGCCCCCACCCCCTCTCCCACCCGCTCTCCTGAGCACAATTTACCCGTCTTAGCATCAGCCTCCCCAGGGTCGGCCTGGCCCAGAACTGGCTCCTTTCACGAGAGCTTTGGATCCCAAGGAAAAAACCAACCTGGCCACGTGCAGGGAAATAAAGGGCCTTTGTCTGTGCCAGGCCCCGCAGCAGCTGCAGCCTCTCTCCCAGGATGACGGCCCAGAGAGAGGCACAGCAGGCGCCAGCTCTGGGCGGCCCCACCCCCCCCTCCCCCCCCACCGAGCTGCTCTCCACCCCCCACAGGCCTCGGCTCCCCTTCCTCATCCCGACTGCTCGCTCCGGGGGGGAGAGAGGGAGCGCTGGCCGGGAGAGGGACCGATCCCCCCATCCGACCGATCCCACAAACCCTGACCGGTAACGGAGCGCGGACCTCCGCGCCCAGCTCACAGCCAGAACCCCAAAGCCCGACCTCGCTGTGGACCAGGCCCTGACCCTCCCACAGCCTCAGATGGAGCCCAGGCCAAATGCTCTTCTCGCTAAGCTCGGCCTGAATAGGAACACATGGGCTCAGACACGATCGGTTTATCTTCTGTTTGTGATTCCCGGCCCATCCTTCCCGGCAGCCTCCCTTTCAGCACTGACCAGCCCGTTCCCCGGGGCGGCCCCCCCCCCCCGCCCCCCGGGCGCCCCCCCCCCCCCCCCCCGCGCTTCATCTCTCCTCTCCCAGAGTGCGAGCGAGGAGCAATGGCGACAGCGCTCTCCCGGGCCGCCCGGGCAGGCAGTTCTCAGTCAGCTTGTGACTGCGGTGGAAAAAGCGGCGCGGGGCGGCGCAGAAGCTCCGGGCTCAGACTCCAGGCAGCGCGCAGCGCCTCGTGTGACTTGGGTCAAGCCCTTAGCTTCTTTGCACCTCGGGTCCTCACATATAAAGTGAGATATTTTATATCTCATGAACTCCGAGATCCTTCCGTTTCTAACCCTGTGATTCCTGCATGTGTTTAACTTCTGTTGGACTGCTTGCTGATGAGGCGAGGGGGGAATAATTTGGAACGCAAGGTTTTGCAAAGGTGAAAACTACCTTTGCACCTATTTTGGAAAACAAGAAGGGACAGCCCAGTGGTACAGCGGTTAGAGCACCAGCCCTGAAGTCAGGAGGCCCTGAGTTCTAACGTGACCCCACCCACTTAACACTTCCTGTGTGACCCTGGGCAAGTCACTTAACCCCAAGTGCCTCAAGAGAAATAGGAAGTATTATTATTTTTACAAATTAATCTGTAATTCTAGGATCCCGTTTATAATGTTGACTGGGTTCTGCATTAAAATGCTTTAAGACCCTCTTAACCATACTTGAGGAAAGCCTAGATATCTATCTTCAAAGCCCAGATCACTTAGCCAAGGAGCCCTAGCTCTGCCCTTATTAACTGCTCAACCTTTCTAGGCCTCAGTTTCTTTGTAAACTGAGGAGTTTGGACTCAATGACATCCAAAGTCCCTTCTAGCTCTAAACTTATTATCTAATTATTACTTTTTAATAAATATTAAATTATTAAATTTAGATTAGATATTTACAAAGAATCTTGAGGTAGATCAAAGCACCTTAGCCATTTGAAGACACAGAACAGAGATTTTCCAGATGAAGCAGAAAGTAAATATTGAAAGGCATCCTTATTGAGAGAACAGCACTTTTAGCTATAACTTTGACACAAAACTTCCCAGTCTACAAAAAGAATCATCCAGATAAAAAATTTTCAATGAAAAAAAAGTCAAAGAAACTCCCCCACAGAGAAACTTCTCTATCTGGAATTAGATTCACAGTAGATTTTATTATATAGATTTCTGGATAAAAATACCTTCAACCATTTTTGTTCATTTGTTTTTTAAGTTGTACCCAACTCTTTATAACCCCATTTGGGTTTTTCTTGGCCAAGATACTGAAGTGTTTGCCATTCTTTCTCTAGCTCATTTTACAAATGAGGAAACCAAGGCAAGGCTAAATGACTTGCCCAAGATGGTTTTACACAAGATGTTGACTTTCAGTGCAAAAATAGTGATGAATAAAGGAAGTGTGGATCCTCTTGTAAAAGCTGAAGGCAGACAGTAAGGCAGAACTTAAAGAGGGCCCATGTCCAATAGGGCTGAGCCCCCCTGACCCAAGTGCTTAACAAAGGTGAAGAAGAGTTCTAGGCAAATCCAGATGAAGGGATAATGTCTATTGCTCTCAAATATCAAGATCTTTTTTTAAAAATTATTATTAACCTAATAACCTAATGTGAACAAAACCAAATAATCAAATTAAGCATTCAAAACAAGCAATAAAACATTGCATAAAACTTATAGCATTTAATAAAGTTGAGCCAAATCAATGAACACACAGCAAAAGGATAAAAAACATTTTTGTTCTGTGTCCCCTTCTATCTTGTCACCTTTTCTTTTTTTTACTTTGTTTATTCCTTTGTATCTTCCTTTCTCTTTCCCTATCTCCCTTTCTCTTTCCCTTCCTCCCTCCTTCCTTCCTTTCTTTTTTCCTTCTCTTCCTTTAACACTGCCTCCTCTTAGACATTCTTTCCTCAGGTTATTCTGACACTGCTCTTTTCCTATCTGCTCAATCACTCTTTTTCATTGTCCTTTGCTACATCTTCATCTCTGGGTTCTCTAAACAACCTCAAGTTTCTCTCCTAGCTTCTTTACTCTTCTTTTTCTACATTTTCTCTGTTGGCAATATAATCATCTCCTATGGAGTCAACTATGATCTCTATAAATAATTCCCAGAACTGCATATCGAGCTCTCATTTGTTTCCTGAAATCCAGCTCAACATTACCATGTCTGTTAGACATCTCCACCTGGATATCCTATAATCATCTCTAACTCAGCATCCAAGATAGAAAACATTGTAGTCTCCCCAATCCTTCCCTCTTTCTAATTCCCTATCCCTGGTGAAGACTTCACCATAGTCCCAATCGACTAGATTGGATTCTTCCCTCTCCTTCATCCTTCATATCTAATCAATTGTCAAATCTTATTGGCTTTGCCTTCCTAGCAATTATCTCATTTGTTCCATTTTACTCACACAGCCATCACCTTAGCTTAGGCCCTTGTCACCTCTCAACCTGGACCATAGCTAAACTTCCCAATTCACGTCAATAATCTTTCCTCTTGGGCCCATCTTCACCAGTCGCCACATTGAAATTCCTAAAGTATAACTGTGTCATTTTCCTGTTCCACAAATTTCATTAACTTCCTATTGTTTGTAGAATAAAACACAATCTCTTTGCTAAACAATTAAATTCCTTCAAATCAAATTCCATACTCTAGACTTCAGATTCTTGCCTCCTCTTCATAATTTTTATATTCTAGCCAAACGTGCTGTTTCTTATTCATTTATGACCCATATGGTCCTTCCCAACCAAACTGCTCTATTTTCTCTTCCATCAGAGAATTCCTTCTCACATTCCCTTGTCCTTTCCTCAAGCTACCCCTCATTCCTAGAAGGTTCTCTCTTCTCTTGGAATCCATCGTTTTTCTTCACAGGTCAACTCAGACACCAATTCCTGTTGCTGTTTTATAGTTTGAGTCGTGTCTGACTTTTTGTAACACTGGAGTTTTCTTGACAAAGATACTAGAGTAGTTTGCCATTTTTTTCCTCCAATTTATTTTACAGATGAGGAAATTGAGGCAATCAAAGTTAGGTGACTTGCCCAGGATCACACAGCTAATAAATGTCTTGAGATGAGTCTTCCTGACTCCAGGGTTGGCACTCTGCGCACTGTGGCACCACCTAACTGCCCTTAAAGCCTTTTCTGATTTCCTCTAGCTAGTAGTGTTCTACATCCCTCTCCAGTTATTTTGTCTATATAATAAAATAATATGTGTTAAATATTCTGTAAACCTTAAAGTGAGATACATATGTATATGTGCATGCATGTATGAATGTGTTGTTTCCCCCAGTGGAATTATGCTCCTTGAAGGCAAGGGATCTTTCCTTTTCATCTTTATGTCCCTAATATACAGAATAAATGCTAGATAAGTGCTTTTTGAATTGAATATATATATTAGCATCTCATGGATGGGGCATCTCTTCCACATCTTCTATGTAATTATTGTCCATGACTTTCTATAAATCATCCATGGAAGACCTGCCCAAGATGTCAGGGACTTATTCTGGTTCTTTTGATATTTTATAGATACAGTGAAGCATCCGAGGTTTATTTATTGCCACCATGTAATCCAGCCTGATCTCCATCTTGGTTCCTGGTCCAGTTCTGTATAGTCAACCCATCCAACTATATATTACCGGGGTATGAGCAATGTGTGTTTTTCATGTACTTTTGTTTTTCTGCTAGAATTGACTAAGTTTATCACTTTTGAGTAGCTATGGCCTTATTGATAAATACTGATAAGATCCTATAGTATTCTGTATTTAATACAATCAATAGAGATTAATCAACAAAAAGAAACACCTGGAGAAACTCAACTTTGTCCATATGTAATCTAAACAACTAAGACAATTAGATTATCATTTCTCTTGTTTTGGACATTAGAATCCTACCAATGCAATTGATAAGGAATTCCAATTTTGTTCAGATCCTGAGAAAAATATCCTCCATGTCAGAGGTAATCAAATTGAGTGAAGTACTAAACTGTAGATCAGTGTGAGTTAAGACAGGTGAAGGCTTCATAGAAAAGTCGGGCTTTCATTCCCCAATTGATAAATGGTCAAAGGACATGAACAGACAATTTTCAGATAAAGAAATTAAAGCCAATTCTAGTCATATGAAAATATGCTCTAAATCACTATTGATTAAAGAAATGCAAATTAAGACAATTCTGAGATATCACTTCACCCCTTCACACCACTTTGCTATGATTATAGGAAAAGATAATGATAAATGTTGAAGGGGATGTGAGAAAACTGGGACATTAATGTATTGTTGATGGAAATATGAAATAACCCAATCATTTTGAAGAGCAATTTGGAATTATGTCCAAAAAGCTATCAAACTGTATGTACCCTTTGTTCCGGCAGGGTCTCTACTGATCCCAAAGAGATCATAAAAGAGTGCAAAAACGTTTGTAGTAGCTCTTTTTGTAGTGGTAAGGAACTAGAACTAAGTGGATGCCTCTCAGGTAGAGAATGGCTGAATAAATTATAGTATATGAATGTTATGAAATATTATTGTCCTATAAGAAATGATGAGCAGCCTGATTTCAGAAAAGCCTGGAAAGACTTACATGAACTGATGCTGAGTGAAGTGAGCAGAACCAAAGAACATTGTACAAAGCAACAAGATTATGCAATGATCAATTGTGATGTACTTGGTTTTTTCAACAATGAGAAATTTCAAGGCAATTCCAATAGACTTGTGATAGAAAGTGGCATTCACATCCAGAGAGAGAACTATGAAAACTGAATGTGGATCACTTTTTTGTTGTTGTTGTTTGTTTGCTTTTTTCCTTTCTTATGGTTTTTCTCCTTTTGATCTGATATTTTTGCACAACATGACAAATATGGAAATATGTTTAGAAGAACTGCACATGTTTAACCCGGATTGCTTGCTGTCTTGGGGAAGAGGGGAGATATGGGAAGGAGGGAGAAAAATTTGGAACACAAGGTTTTCCAAAGGTAATTGTCTAAAAGTATCTTTCCATGTATTTGGAAAAATAAAATACTATTTTAAAAAAAGAAAAGTTGGGCTTTGAGCTTAAAGGATGGATGAGTATGTTTTGTCTGTGCAAAGAATCGGAGGTGAATATTCCAGATGAGGAGATTAGTGTGACTAAAAACAGGAACAGACATGTTTGGAGAAGCACTAACCTAGTTTGATTGAATCATATGTTTAATTTTAGATAAACAAAATATATGAGATAGATAGAAATGACCAGCAGCACACGAAGAGCCCGATTTGAAGACCTGGAGAGAGATTGGAGCTGGAGACATAGACTAGGAAGGAATCTGCATAGAGACTGAAGCTATTAAAAGGGCCAGTTGATCAAGGGAGAAACTGCAGAGAGGAGAGATTAGGAGGCCAAGGACATGAGCCAACGGTAGATATTGCAGCTGTTCATGAAGCTAATGTGAGTTTAGCCTGCCTTAGGAGGATCCAAATGTCCAAAACAAGAGACATGACAGTCTTGTCCTCTTAGTTGTTTGGACCACATATCAGCCCATATGTTCAAAGCACAAAGTCTGCTTATAGATGTCACGTTATAAGAGGAAAATTAACAAGCTAGAGCATAATCAGAGAAGGGAGAGCTAGATTGTGAGGGGATTCAGATGATGAGGTGTCTAAAGATCCTGCCATGAGAATGATCACTTAAAAGAATGGGGAATATGTCATCCAGAGAAGAGAAGATTGAGGGAGGAATGTTGTCTTTGCCTTCAAATATTTAATGCTATTTAAGTGAAAGAGAGAGAGTACTTGTTCTATGTACATATTAACTATGATAGTTAAGGCTCAAAATTCAGTTTAATATAAAGAACTTTCTAATAGCCAAAACTGCATAATGAAGTAATAAACTGCCTTATTGAACAGTGAGCACCCTGTCTCTTGAGGTGTCAAGTAGAGGGTAAGAGACTATCTTTCAAAGATGTTATGAAGAGACTCCTATATGGGGAAAAATATTGGACGAAGTGATCAAGATCTTTTCCAACTCTGAAAAATCTGTTATTCCAAATGCATTCATTCTCATTTTCTTTCCTCCCCTTTTCTCCAGCATAACCTTCTCCTAATTTCCCTTTCTTTATCGAGGATACCAGTCTCCCATATTTGCAAACTCAGAATCTTCCCCCTCCTCTCTTTATTCTCCTTATCTAATCACTTGCCAAATCTTAGTATAATGCAAAGTATACAGCCCTGCACTGTAGGGCATGCAGAGTGAGCTAAGAAATGGTTCCTGCCCTCTAGAAACTTACAATCTAGTTTTGGAGAAAGGATGTACCTACAGAAAAATGACTATCGCAAAAGGGAAGCAAGCACCAAGTGCCCAAAGAGAGAGAGAGACGTTGTGTGCTGGCGGACCTGAATCTCCCTCTGTCCATCTGTGTGTGTGAGGGAGTCTCTGCTCCAGCCTCTCCCTCCCAAGGGGAGCTCCTGGCTCGCCTGGCTTGGCTGTTTGGGCCAGTTCCCTCCGGAGACGGATGGGCTCCTTGATTCCAGGCTGCACATCTGGAAGTCAACACTATTAAAACAAACCCCATTATATAACAATTGACATCTGGAACCCGTTACCGCTACATTTTTAGAAGAAGAAATTGTTTTTGATGTGATTTCTCCCTAAGAATGTGGCAGCGTGCCCTCACCTTGGCTATCGAGGGACCGGGGCTGGGGCGGTGGGGGGGGGGGAGTTAGCTGGAGAGGAAGGGGGGCTCATCACCTCTCCAAGTCTCCATTCTTGAGCTGGCTGCTACTTCCTCTGTGTCTTGGCTCAGACTGGGGACGAAGCATGGCCATTAGGACAAGGTAGGGAGTGTAACGAGAACAGAGAGGGTGAGAGTGACGGGGGGAGGGCTGGAGGAGACCCAGGGAGAGGAGATAAGAATACAAGTGAGATGCATAATGGAGACTATGACGCTGGCAGAATGTGGGGATGCAGGTGCAGAGACAGGGGATGAGGACCCGGACCCCCATAGCTGTGGGGGTAGAAGGTCATTCATTCACTTAACCAACTTTATTAAGCAGTGTCTGAAAGGAAGACTAAGTTTCAATCAGTCAGGATCTCTAACTTTTAGAGCTTTTAATTTAGCACAGATGCTTCCTAGGATGAGATGTAGGGAAAGAGATAAGAGGAGCATTATGTGCTTGTCCCGTTCTAGTTCCTTTGGGGCCAAGTTAATGCCCTGCGGGTCATTGCCAGCCTGGCCACTGAGGCAGCTTCAGGGCTGGGCCCCCTCCCTGGGACTTTGTCTGGCAGCTTCATTCCGGGCCAATTACACGCCTGACTCCTCCATTGCCTGGGAAATCCCGTCTGGTTTTTACTCCAGTGCTCTTGAATAGGCAGGTTAGTGTGGGTGGATGAATGAGACAGCAAGCTGTTCCCAGAGCCACTGGGACCCACAGTGGGCCGGCATGGCCACCCAGCCCCGTGCCAAGCTGGAGAGACCGCAGGCTCTCTCCCTGGGACTCCCTAACACAGCTAGAGATGAGCCACGTTCAGGGTGAGAAGGGCTGGGCCGTCAAGGCCTAGGAGAGAGTTCCACTCCTTATTCCATAGCTAAGGACCAGAAAGGGTAAGTCATTTGCTCAGTCACAAAGTCAACAACGGCAGAGTCCAGATTCAAATTTGGGTTCTCCGATGCATGTTCTTTCTCCCGAGTCATACTTTCCTAGGGCAGGGGCCAGAAAACTGCCCTGATTGAGCTCCCCAGCCCAGGACTAGCTCTAACCGTCACCTAGAGGAGAGGAGAGGGGAAGGAAGCGGAAGAGAAGGGGGGAAGGGAAAGGAAAGGAGGAAGGAGAAAAGTGTATGTATACGGGGCAGGGGGTGTCGGAGGCGGGAGATGAATTTGGGAAAGAGTTGAACAGTTTGGCTTGAACCAAAGCACGATGTAGGAGAAAAATGAGATAAAGGCCAGGAAAGATAGATTGGGACTAGATGATAAAAATGACTGATAACTCAATCAATAAGCATTGATTAGCACTTACGTTGTGCCAGGCTATCTTCCAAGATCTGAAAATATAAGATGAAAAGGAAGCAGTTCATGCCCCAAGAAACTTACTTCCTATTGGATGAAAATGACAGGCCAAGGAGTTTGCACTTGAGGGGCAGGTATGAAAGGAAGGGTATTGGATACTGAGCCAAAGGACCTGGATCCAAATTCCAAACTTACTGTGTGACCTTGTACAACTCACTTACCCTTACTCTCCTCCTCTGAAATGAAAGGGCTGGACTAGATCAGCAATTCTCAAAGCTTTTGGTCTTAAAACCCCTTCAAACTCCTAAAAATTATTGAGTTTATGTAGGTTTCATCTATTGATATTTACCACATTAGGAATTAAAGCACTTAATAATTATAATAAAAATAGGTTTGACCTCAAAAAGCCCCTGAAGGGATCTGGATTCTCAGAGATACCTCAACATGCTTGGAGAACCACTGGATGATCTCTTCCAGCCCTAACTCTATGATCACCAGGCTGAGCCTCGATTCCCTTTTCAGTCAAATGAGGATAATGGAGTACATAAAATCTAAATGTATTATCTAAGAATAGTCTGTGACCTGGTTTTTAGTCCCGATTCTGACAAAAGCTTGCTATGTTAAGTCACTTTTCCAATCTGACTCATTTATTTTCTTTTAATCTGTAAAATGGGGATTGGGACCAGGGGCTAGGAACTGAAGTTGTAGAAGCTTCTGGCCGCTGCCTTAGTGGGGAAGGTGAATTTTAATTTTAGATATGTTTAGTTTAAGAGACAGTGAAATATGTCTGGGTGGAAAGAAGTCTTCTTACTCTGCCCTAGACCTGACTTTCATTCTTTTAAAGGAAGAAAGAGGTCTGCTTCTGAATTTTTGTTTTCTTGGTTGTTTTTTTAAACATTGTTCATTTAAAAAATTAAATGTTTTACCAATGCCTCTTTTTTGTTTACTAGCACTCTCACTTCCAATGACTCCCCTTACCCATTACTCTTTCCCTGTCCTAGCATCTGTCTTCAAAACAAAGAAATACAGTTAAGCAAAACAACTCAGAACTTTGGCCTTGCCTTGCATTGTATATAAGTCTCATTTTGCATCTATAGCTTCCCGTTTCTCAAATAAGGTCTTCTGGTTCCAAAAACCTGGCTCTTTCCATTACACCTCACCTAAGAGTTGGTGAAGACGAGGCTATTGGAGATTAGGCCCAGGGAGAACGGCCCCTCCAGTTAACCCCCTCTCAGCATCCTTTTGTGGTGACCCAGATACGTCAGTATTCTAATTGCATCCGTGATCTTATCAATGTGCCTTCTCCTCCCAACAGTGCAGTGTGCAGCCTGTGCCCACTGATACTGGGCAACTCTCATGCAGTCTGCCCGTGGTCCCTCCCCCTGGAAGCCTCCTGGTGCCCCCTGGCACAGGGTCATACCCTCATGGTTGGTGGGCTGAACAATGCTTATCCTTCTCCACTGCTGGGTGGCCAGGGCCATCTTTTTTCTGGTCCTGCCGTCCTTTATGCAGTTTATCTGTGCTACAATGACACAGCAATGACCTCTACTCGTGATCAGACTCCAGCAATGACCGGCCACTTGTGGTCAATATTTTTTAAATATCTTAGGCATCTCCTAAGTGCCAGGAACTGTGCAAAGTGCTGGGGACAGAAATGTGAATAAAAGGGAGTCCCTTCCCTCAAAGCACTTACTATCCTAGGTAAAAAGGGCAGGGTGGGGAAGCTGACTGGGACAGGAAGAAGCAGCAAGGTGGGAAATGCAGCCATTGGCCAGAAAGCCCCCCTTACCTGGAGGCTTTAGGAGGAGCTGGCCACAGCACAAACCCCTTCCTCCTATCCTCCCCACAACAGTCCTTTATATGCCTGCTTGTTCAAGGCCTAGCACCCCCCCTTCCCAATCTCAAAAAGCAAGGACAGCTGTAGAGAGGGGGTCTTCAAGGAGAGCTGGCTGCATTAAAGTGGGCATTGTTTTTGGTATGGGTATAGGTTGGGCTGGGTGGAAGCCAGGATCCCTCTCAAATTCTGTGATTCTCTTGTACAATGCTTTGCTTATAATGTGTTGCAACCTGCTTACACCCATCAAGTGTCTCTTCATAGCCCTTTGGGTGAGCTTCCACTGCCATTCTTTGCGGACTGAGCTGTTACAGCACTTGCAGTCACATCACCAGAGAACAGCAGAGATGCACCTTGGTTTCAGGGAAAAGCTTGAAGTGATTCAAAATCACTGCAAAGTTTCCCAAGGTCAATACAGACTGTTCTGTTCTTCCCGTTAAATTCCAGGCCCAACGCATTGACTGTTTGAGTCAGGGGGGAGCAGTTCTATATTTGAAATGCAAAGAGAAATGTGCATTATTTTAATCTGTTTAGAGAAATCCCACGGAGGAAGTTCACTTCACTGATGCAGATAAATACATTCTCATTCTGTCATTTATAATCTTAGAGGATTGCCGGAGCCTAAATGACTTGCCTCCAGTAACAGATCCAGTATTTTCTGAGGATTCAACCCAGTCAGTCCTTCCTGGTGCCAAAGTTGGCTCTCTAGATACTCTTTCAAGGTTGCCTGCCTCTGCCTCTGCCTCTCTTCTCTCCCCCCCTACCCCTCTCCCTCTCTTTGTCTCTCACCTCCTCTTCCCTCTCCTCTTCTCCCGCCTTCCTCCTCTTCCTGTCTCTTTTTCCTCCTCATATATACACACACACGTATTATATATATATGGAGAGAGAGAGACAGAGAGAGACAAAGAGAGAGAGAGACAGAGACAGAGAGAGAGAGAGAGAGTTATTTATCCAACTATACATTATATCTGAACAGTTGGGAATTCTCCATCTAAGGGGAAAACTCCATCCCCGTATGGATGTTAAAGTGAAATTTTCCAGTGATTATGGATATCACTTGGGAAGTTTTGCAATATTCCAAGACTCAAAGACATCAGAATAATGTCAACTGCAAATAGAAACGTCAGGAGGACCATCTATAGGGAATATCCCTTCAATTTAGTTTCTACTCTGGACTTTCTCCATGACAGTGGAAAATACCTTTGGCAAATATACCTTCCTGTTTTATCCCTTGCTCTATGTTAATAATGAAAGAATCATCTCCATAACTATCAAAATATTTCTAGCAGCACTTGTTATGATAACAAAGAACTGGAAAGAATGTTGATGTTATAAATTAGGGAATAGCTAAACAAATTGTGGTACATGAATATGTACTGACTATGCTATAATGTGATGTGATGAAAAGTATGGAAAGATCTATATGAACACAGCAGTGCAAGAAAATACTATGCACAATGACTACAACAATGCAAATAGAACAACAATAAAACATTCAAAAGTGAATGTTGAAAAATTACAGAAGTCAAATATGGTCCCAAAAAAGGGACATAAGAAGAAATCCCCATCTCTCTCTCCTTTCCAGAGGCAGAAAGTCCATAGATGTGGTGCCTTTTATATCTGTCCAGATTTTTTCAATGTATTCATTAGTTTTAACAATTTCTTCTTTTGGTTCTCCTTTTCCTTCTTGTTCTTATTCTTCTCCTACTCTTTCTTTTCCTATTCTACCTTTTCCTTCTTTCTTTAAAAATAGTATTTGTTATTAGGAATGATTTTCTGGAAAAGAGATGAGGAGAGATACTGGGAGAAATTCTGGTAATGTAAAAAATTATATCAATAAAATGTGTTTTAAAATAATGATGAAGTCATTGAACAAATGTATTTATGTGGTTACAATTTGCACAGAATTTTGTACAGTTTTTGACATGTACATGGGAGATACCTTATTGGAAGAGAGAATTTAAGGCAAGAATTTGCTTTGTAGAATGAAATGCTTTATTATTATCAAGACACCTTTAAGTCAATTGTGTGATTGTAAAAATAGAGTCTGCTATGGAATATTGTTCTTAACATTTACCCATTCCCATCTTGTGTTTTCATCAATGATGCTTGAAATTCATATAAACTGTTTTCATTTAAATTTTTTTTCAATGAATGGGAAAAGGGACATTTGGATGGTTCATTATTAATATTCTCTCTTTTGTCTCTTTTTCATAATAATAAAGTCCAAATTTTTCAATACTTTTGTTATTTTCCCCTTGTGAATGGATACCTTGAAAATTAATCCTTCAATTGTGTCATCTTCAACATGAACTTCCTCTATTAAATACAACATAGTCTAATTGCTAAAAAAAAAAAAAAAAAAATTAATCTTAGGCTGTGTAAATAAAGACAGTGTGTCCAGGACATGGGTGGTGATAATCCCTTTCCACTCTGCCGTAGGCAGACCACATTGGAATTGTTTGCTTAATTCTTCATACCACATTTCAAGAAAGACTTTGATGATCCGGAGAGATTCTGAAGGAATGGAGAAGGGTGCTGCGGGATTGGTTAAAGAAACTGAGGCTGTTGTTTATTTAGCCGGGAAAAAAAAAAAAAAAAAAGAAAACTTGGGGGTGGAGGATGGGGATGGGAATATATGGTAACTTTCTAAATGTGAATGTTTCTCATGGGGAAAAGGCATTCCACAGATCCTTTTTTGGCAGGACTAGAAGCAAATGGGTAGAAAATGTAGAGAAACATATTTCAACAAATAATTGGAAAAACTTCCTTAACAATTAAAATTGCTACTGAGGAAAGAGTTGCTTCAGGAGATTCCCCTCACTTGAGGTTTTCCAGTGAAGGATAGGCGACTACTTTGGGAAGCTGTTGTACATGGGATCCTTGGTTGGATGAGTTAGTCTAGATGAGCTCTGAGAGCTCTTCCAGTGCTAACATCCTTTTGAACTTACTTCCCTGTCTTAGAATGATGTAAATGGAACAACTCATGGGCCCAGGAGGCTCAGATCCAGTCCTGGGGTCTCACTGACCTTTGGTCAGTCTTGAGGTAGCCTGGCCTCTACAGAGAAAATCTAAGAGGCTGTTTTTGGTTGTCTCTGGCTCATTGTGCCTCCATCCCAGAAATGAACTCTGGATACAATCACTTAAGCAAAGCACAGGTTTAAGTCTTCTCCTCAAAAAGGATCCAATGTGCAAAATAGGTCATCTATTTATTTCTTCCTTTACAAAATAAAGTGTGATAAGCATATAAGAACAATGATAAAGCTTGTATGGCTTTCCACTTTCACCTCAGTTATCCATTTTCCAAACAAATCAGTTAAAGTTCCTATCTTTTAGGATACTAGGGCATAGCTCTGACTTGTTCTCCCGGTGATAACCTTCTCCCCAAGAAATTGCTTTAGAAGTTACTTTCTGCTCAGCAACCAGGCTCTGAACCCAAGAACGTCTGATCTTTCCAACTTACAAGGATGTTTCCAAGACTTAGAGCATCAGTCTTGGGAACACCTGTGCTCAGGACAAGCAGCAGGAAACAGAAGAAAGAGGTTTGAAGGCTAGTTACAGGCATCCCTAAACAGATACATATACTTGATGTCATGAACCAAAAAAAAATCTGAAAAAAGCAGTTATTAAGCACTTACTCTGTGCCAAAACTTGCTCTAAGTGCCAGGGATAAAAGATCAAAAAAGGAAGATGGTCCCACTCCCAGGGAGCTGACAACATATAAAAGGAATTCAGTCATGGGGGGATGAAGAAGACCAGAAGGTCTGAGGATGCTGCTGCAGGGGGGATGGCAGATTCCTTTGGAACATTAAAAGTTCAGATGGCAGTACATGTGTGTGGGGATGGGGTGGGTACAAAGAACAAAGAGATGGGGAGTATAGCCAGATCCAGGAGACCTTAGCCCAAGGTGGGAAAGCAAATTGTAAGGTCTGATGGTCTCTCATCTCACTGAGAGAAGCACTTACTCTGTGTGGCATCTTATCAGCAGAAAAAAGCACAGAGAACTTGATAGAAAATAGACACAAAATAATTTTGGGAGGAAGGAGGGCGCTAGTAACTGGAGATAACAACTGGGCATGCCAGGATCCGCTGAGGTAAGAAATGGTATCAGCAGGAGCCTGCAGGGAGCCAGGGGTTTTAGAGTGCAAGGTGAGGAGGGAGTGTATCCCAGCCGTGGGAGACAGGCTTAGAAAGACACAGAGGCAGGAGATGGAATGTCATGCACAGGGAGCAACAAATAGGCTGGTCTGGCTGGAAAATAGCACGCGCGAAGGAGAAGAATGCTCAATAAGCCTAGAAAGATAGGCTGGGGCCAAGCTGTGAGAGTGTAAAAGCTGAACAGAGACATTTGCGTTTGATCCAAGAGGCGAGTGGAAGCCAGCAGCACTTCTAGAGCAGGGGACTGGCTTGTGCTCCAGGAACGTCCGTTTGGGAAGGATGAATTGGAGAAGAGAGAGATACCAAATACAGAGACCAGTCAGGAATTGGTCTGGACAGGAGGCGAGGAGGGAGGGCCTGGACGAGGGTGATTGGGTGTGAGAGAAGGGAGATGGAGGCCAGAGAAAGACTGAATTCAGAAGCGAGAGATGATCTTTGATGGAATATTAGGGGTGAGGGAAGAAGAAGAGCTGAGGATCACTCTGAGGTTGCAAACCTGAGTTCCTGGAGGAATAGAGATGGGAACGTTAGGAGAGGGTAAGGTAGTATCTGTGTGGAGACAGATGAATTCTATTTTGAGCATATTTTGAGCGTGACCATGAGAGCCAAGGAGTACACAGGTTAAGGGGTGATAAATTTGTTCCTGAAAATATGTGTGTGGCTTTGAGTACCACGGGCTGTTTAGCTCTGTGGTCCAGACAGCTCTGCCCCGTTCAGGCTGCTTCCGAGAGCAGACAAGGACGCCCCGGCTGTGAGAGGCCACAATCGATGGGATCAGAAGTTCTTGGGGAGAGCCCTCTGCAGAGGACAGGACCCTGCTTGATCTGTGAGGGTCCCCTCCTCAGAGCCCGGAGGGGCAAGGGACAGTAGGTCTGGAGTCAGGCAAGGACTAGGACACTGATCCCCGGAGGAGGGCTGCTTAGTCCCCATCTAACCCGAAGGAGGCAGGAAGCCAGCCGATAGGGGCCGGCTAGAGGAGTCTCTGGGGAAGGTCACCGAGGGACTGTTATGCTTTTTCTTCTCAGTAAAAGCCTTGAGTGCCATTCTGGGGACAGGGCTCACAGCGGGACATAGCAGCCGGGGCTGATGCTTGTGTTTGAGCAGGGCTCTTCAGTCTGAGCCTGTCCCGTCCCTCTGTCCTTCCCTCCTCCTACCTCCAAGCCCCGGCTCCATTTCTGGGAAAGACAAATAATAACAAACGACCAGATGAGAGAGATCACCCCACCAACTCTTATTTGTCCTGCCTTTGGTGTTGGGGAAGTGGGAAGGTCTCTGCTCCAGGGGATGCTCCAGTCCCAGGGATACAGCCAAAGTTGGCAGTTACCTGGGATACAGGGTAGGTAAGGATACAGAGCAGAAGCCCTAGATTCAGAGTCGAAAGGACTCTCATTAGGTCACTCCTTACACAGATAGAAAGTGGTTGAGCCTGAATTCAAACCCAGATTGATTCCAGGACTAGCAGCCTTTCCATCCTACCACATTGCTCCCAAAAGTCCTTGGCCCAGCACTCAGACGGGGGTGTATCAGACTCAGCTTGAACTAGCTCACAAGAAAGGACTGCCAAAGTTTCAATGTGAACATTTATACCTCAGAAGTTTGTAAATCCTACAAATCAAGGTTTTTTTGAGTGTCTAAACTTGAAAAAAATAACGGAGAAAATATTAATAAAGCAGATCAAACATGACACTGTGTTGCGAGTACATTTTCCTTCCCCAGAGCTTGTTGTTAAACATTTACTAGCATACCACTGAATCCATGGCACCAGGAATGGAATTCTGACTCTGCCACAAGCTAGTGAACTTACTGTGCAAATTACTTTCCCCTTCTGTGATTTAGTTTCCTTAACTATGAAATAACCCCTGAACTGCCTTCTTCAGAGGTTGTCATGAAGATCTAATGAACCCTGGATTTGGAAAACAAAGACCTGGGTCAAAAATCCCAGCTTTCCCAGTTATTACTCTTGACCAAGTGATTTCCCTTTTCTGGACCTGAGTTTCTTCACCTGTAAAACAAGAGAATTAGATTGTAAGATCATTAAGGTCTTCTACAAGATCTTGAATCTATGATCAATTTTAAAATGGCTAGGAAATTCCTTTGAAAACCATAAAGCAATATAAAAATATAAGAGATTATCATTAAGACTGGGGTTTTGTAACAAGGCACCAACATTCAGGGGGCAAGTTTTGTCTCCCCCAAAAGCTTAGTACAACTCCACTTGGAACAACTGCCTCTATTCTCTTGCCTGGCCTCTTGCCATCATTCTGGAGGTCCCGGAATCACATACTCTTCTCTTGGGAACCATCTGCTCCTTACCACAATGTTTTCTACTTGCTGCCCCCTCCTTAATCCCCCCTCCTTTCTACTTCCTCTCAGGTGCCATATGTGTATAGGAGAAAACTTTCTGGGTGACTGCCCTCAATTGGGGTGGTGGTCTTCTGTGGCCAGACCACTTTATACCACTTCCAGGCTTGGGACCCCACTCTATTCTATTCATAGGTCTTAAGAGTGATTGTTTTACATGCCAGATGAGGAGTGAGATTTCAAAGACATTCATACACCCAACATGAGCTCTCTCCCCCAATTCAAATGAATTTGCCTATAATTCTTCATTACTGGTTTGTGAAACGCTAATTCATATCCAGCCCAGAAATAAATGCAGCACTCCATGGAACATAAATATTTCATATAAGGCAACTTTAGTGGAAATGAATTGTAGGAGGCTGTTAAGACAGGAAGGGTGGGGAATTATGGGAACCAAGAGACTAAAGGATGTTCAACAGGGACACCTCAGATGCTAAGGGCGCCGTTAGGAGGCTCATCCCCTTTTGTTCTGTGGCTGGAATTGTGTGTGGTCTCTTATCCAGAGCCACAGGGTCTCTAACTCCTGTTTCTTCTGTGAATGACCACAGCAAGTAGCTGAGAGCAGGTACAGGGTGGTCTCTCTGAGTCTCTAAGGGGCAGTAAATGACTCTGTGAGTAGACAGTCAAACCAGGAGAGAGCTCACCCCACAAGCTGAGAGCTGTAAAAAGAAATCAGTTGGGTTAGAAAGAAGGGTTGCTTGGGAGAAGATTGGGGTGACAAAAAGGCAGCAGGGATCAAGCAAACAGCCCAAAAGGAGAGAAGAAAGAAGGGACCCCAGTTCAGATGTTGGTGAAGTTAGACTGGTTGGTGAAAATCCTCCAAACTGGCCCCCTTGGGTCTCTGCCTTGTCCTGTACCCAGGCTTGCTAATCCCTGCAGGGTAGGACAGAGGTTAGGGGTACCCCAAGTTCCTGCTGTCAGTGACTCTCTCCAGGAGATATTGGGGTCCCAAACAAGACTCCGCTTCAAGGAGCCTGGGCTGATGACCGAATCTGCTGAGAATTCCAGGCTATTCCATAGCTTTCATGCAAAAGAGAACCAAAAATCCACTCCTATCTAGGATTTTCTCAAGGGACACATCTGGTGTGGGCAAGAGCTAGTGGAGCAGGGAAGGGTTCGGGATGGATTCGATATTTTGCATATGATTTGCATAATGTTTGCATCTGGTTTGCATGTGTCCACTTAGACTGTCCCATCTGTTCTCGTGCACTTTTCAAGTTACTTCTAAACAAACCAGGGCTGATGAAAGTCAATCCTTTTAGAAATCTGAAGATCCTCCTCTCAGCGTATTCCGCAGTGGCCTCCTTCCAGTCCCCCTCAGCCCCCCAGCTGGGGGTGAACAATCCTTCCCGATAACGTGGAGTCCCTTAGACGCTAGGTTACCCAGAAGAGAAGGGATCCAGGTAAGAAACCAACAAAAACAAAATTTAAATAAAATAAAATTTAAAAACCTCTCCAGTATGGATGTATATTTGAGAGCGGCTTTCCTGGCTGAAGTAGGAACAACCAAAATGTAAATTTTCCTTTTACAATGCTAATGTTCTTACAGAATGGACCGGGAAACCGGGAAGCCTGGCCCTGGTATGTGTCACTTCCTATGGGGAGGAGGGGAGGAATGATTGGAAGCTAGAAAGATCCAGATGTGGACCGCCGAGAGGGGAAAGTTGAGAAAAAGTACAGAGGAGCTTTTCAGAGAAACTGAGGAGCAATGAAGGGGAAGGCAATAAGCATTCTTACAGGACCTACTATGCGCCTTGCCTGGCCCCCAGGAGATGAGGATCCCTGATTCTGCAGATCTGACTTCAGACACTCCCTGGGCCCCAGTTTCCCCTTTGGTAAAGTGAGAAGGGACTGGATTAGATGGCCTGTGAGGTCCACAAGGTGAGGCTCCTGTCCCTACCTGGCTCAGCCATGGTGAACAGAAGGTGCTGGGAAGGAAGGAGAAAAGACTATTTGGGGTCTTCCATCAGCTGCTCATGAACACACACATAGCTCCTAAGACACCCCGTGGGTTAAAGGCTCGGGAATACTAGAGAGCTTGAGGCCAGATGTTATGGCAGAGTAGGCGGGGGTCCCTACTTCCCTTCTCTTTCCATCCCAGCCCCACCCTACCTCCAGGCTGGTGCCAGATGCTGGGAGCCTCAGAGGCAACTCAGGACCCAAGGGATTTAGGGGGAGGGGACAGGCTGGCCAGGACCCTCTGGGATCTGGACTAAGTCCAGGCAATGGAGGGTCTCCAGAAGACTTGAACTCAGAGTTTGATCATTTCCAACCTGTGGCTTGTGAAATCGTGAGAACGCTTCAGTGTTATTGCAAGAAGTCCATTCCATCAAATGACTCTTTCTAATGAATAAACAAACATGATTTCTTTCAATTCACTCACCCGGTCCAGATAAATAATTCTAGAATTATATATTCTTAGAAGAGACTTCAAACATTATTTAATCCAAATTTGGGACTTTGAGCAAGCAACAATCTCTGGAGCTCAGTTGTGTCCTCTTTAAATGGAAGAGATTGGCCTAAATTCCCTTCCCATTCTAATCTGTGATACTGTAATCTTGGCACCTGACTCAAGAATCTCCTTGATTACAGGGGGCCTGGAGAGCTTGGATTCTTCCAGTGTCAGGAAGATTACCACCTCAGGAGGCAACCTGCTCCATCATTGGTCAGCCCTCCTTGTCAAAGGTTTTTTTTGTTTTTTGTTTTTTGAATTGAGCCTTCCAGATCCTAGAGCCCACACTACTGACCTCAGCCTCCCTGACAAATATGGCTGGGAGCAAATCTGAGTAGTCCCTGACAACCGTGGTCCTCTTCAATGTTGGATTTTGCCAACGGTAGTGGGAGCCACTCAGGCCCACGGCTGTCAGCAGGTGGCCATACCTGGGGCCCTCCTAGTGCCAGCCTCTTCCTCTAAACATCTGCAAAGTTGTTCAAAGAGCATCAAAACAACATCACTAAGTCAAAATCAACGTACAGTTCCAGCTGTGACTGATCAGACCAAGGCAAACTCAAAAGGCTCTCCCAGACAGGTCCCACACGACCATAGAGGGGGAATGACCAGATGAGCCCCTCTTTCTTTCCTTTGAGTCGTCATAATTCTGCTTCGTTTAGAGAAAAGTCCTCCTTTGCCATGGGCACCCCATGCTGGACCATCCTGAGCCAGGGTCTCCCCAGACCTGCCCCAAGAGGATCCTTGGGTCACTTCCTCCGCCTTGGTCAGTGGGCAGCGTGGCCAGCCTACAGACTGCTCTCTGCAGGAGGGTTTGGCAGCTGGAGCCAGAAAGGACCCAGGGTCTGGTACTTTATCCCACCGGATAATGCAAATGGAGCCATTCAGGTTCCCAACTGGCGCCGGTATGCTCCGGGTTTTACAGGCAGACAATGACGAGGTCGGCACAATGGCAGGCTAGCCCTTCAGTTTGGTAGCCAGTCTAACCCATGGCCTCTCCCACAAGGTATCCTACCTGGCTCAGCCATACTGATGCCATAGGACTCTACGGTCCCTGGATCTTGTGGGGAGGGGCTGTCACCCAAGCCTACCCCCCACAAAGATTGGAGCACCACAGAGTCCTCTTACATCATTACTGAACAGAAGGTCCTCCTTCAGCTGCTCCCTGAACATACACAAAGCCCCTCTTCCACACTTTTTTTGGGGGGCTCCCAAACATGAGTTAGCTCATCTTATATCAACTTATATCCCAAATGCATCCCTGGAAAGCACACTGCCAGAGTAAATGAAGCTACCCACAGCATTCAAAATGTCTGCATTTCCTGTCACCTGGTTCCACATCTGGACGGTGTGGCGCTGGCTGAGGAAGAGCCTCTGTTTTCTTGGTGTTCACTGTTAGGACAAAATTAGCGCCAGCGGCAGAGAATTGAGCCACACTCTAGCGCATCCCACTCAGGGATTACATTGGGTGCTTGGGATCCATGAACCAGAAAGCTGTGCATAATCCCGGGACTTGGGGGAGATAAAGAGATGCTCAGGGAGGAGAGGCAGAAACTGATAGACTAGAAGGAGGCCAAAAGTGAGACATCCCAGGGATGGCGGAAAGCCAAGGATAGCTGCATAATAACTCACATTTACATAGCATTTTAAGCTCCTAAAAGTATTTTTCTTACAACAACCCTGTGAGACAAGAATAATTGGGTCCAGATTAGTGTAAATAAAGAATCCCACGAATCATTTGTGTAATTCAAAGTCAAACTATCCTATGCATAATTGTATGTTCTAGCATGAATATTATCTCTATCTTGTAGTCTACAGGAACTAGTTGAGGGTCACTCAGCTACAATAACATCAAAATCAGGATTTGAATTCTGCTCTTTCTACCATTTCACTATGCCTCTGGCAGCAAGATCAGGGATTATTTAAAGCAAGACACTGACATAAAAAGAAAGTTGGGTGAGAAGAGAATGAAATGACCAGAGGTCATGGGGAAACTGAGGCCCAGGTTAAGTAGGCTAAGGGATTAAAGGACACACAGATAATAAGTATTAAAGATAAGTCTTGAACTCATACCTAACCTTAATCACTGAATGGATACAGGCTCAATCAAACTGAGAGTTACTGAAGGTCTTCAGTAATTCTGTGCCTCAGTTTCCTCATCTGTAAAATGAGCTAAAATGCCAAGAAAACCCCAAATGGAAAATTTAAAATTTAAAAAAAAAAAACCAGATGGAGTCTTGAAGAGTAGGAAACAAGTGAGCTTACATATTAACAATCAAGTCAGATCGCTTTTTCTTATATAGGATGACTCTTTGAGGGGGTATACTAGGGAAATTTGGGATGTGTAAAAACAAAAGATAACAATAGAATTTACTTTTCAATAAAAGAAAAAGGAAGTATGTCAGAATGAGACTATTAGCGAGGCTGGTTCTATGATGTGCCCCAAGACCTGAGGTTCTACATTGTCTCAAACCCAGACTCAGGAGTAGAGAGGAGGAGAGTGGTTCTACCTGCAAAGGCCAGAACAATACAAGGAAGGGACTGAGCCTTCAGTATAAGAAGAGATAAGTGGTTAGAATACAGAGGCAGCTGGGTAGACAGGGAGGCAGGAGGTCAGTCCGGGGTCTGTCACTGAGTTGTAATTGTATTGCCATGGCAAAGCCCTTCCTCTGCCCTCTCCCATTCTGGGCTTTGGTTTCCCCATGTGTAACACAAAGATGAGATCATTCGATGATCTCTTAAATCCTTTCCCACTCTAAAGGTCTCTGAGTCTATGAGGGGTCAAATGCAAGAAAAGCATGTGGTCCGAGTTCCGAGTAGTGGATTTTTGGTGGTCACAGGAAAAGCGGTTATGACTTGGCCTCAAGAAGAGTCTTAGGGGCCAGACAGAAAGGAGCTTTTGCTTTCAGAGATCAAAACCTTTTGAATTTTGGTTCTAGGTGGAGGAAGTAAAAATCTGAGCAAACTAATAAAGAAGGACAGTGACCTAAAAGATCAGGCTATAAGAAGACTCAGGTAATCTGGGGACCATCCAGGAAAGGAGCTGGAAAGTACCAATCTGAATTCTAATACTATTGGATAGTAATGGTGAAGGACAGACACCTGAGGCCTGAATTCTGCTGGCTAAATTTGGGGAAGAGGGATCCTAGCTGAATGATGACATCAGAGTTCTAGCAAGCCCCTACTCCCTGCAGCTAATAGGGGATGACAGTGGGTGCAGATTGGGGGGTGTCTTAATGATGCTCACACATTGACTCACCTGGGTCACTTCAAAATTGTTCTGGTTTCTTGTGTAAAATTCTTGCTCCCCATTCAGTTTAGGAGCTCCTCAGGATAGGAACTGTGTATCCCCCTCTCTCCCCTTCTCCACCTCCTTCTCAGTTCCCACAGCTAAATGGCACAATAGAGTCAAGACCTGAATTCATATTCGCCCTTAGGTACTTACTAGCTGTGTGATCCTGAGCAAGTCATTTAAACTTAAACTCACTTTCCTCAATTGTAAAATGAAGAATAGTAGCACCTACTTCACAGAGTTATTATGAGGATAAATGAGATAATAATTATAAAGTGCCTGGCACATAAGTAGACTCTATACAAATAATTATTCTCTTTTCCCTCCCTATCCTCATTCTCAATCACCACTTTTCTTTCTTTCTTTTCTTCTTTTACTATTCCCTCTACCTACTAATCTTTCTCTTCTGTTTCATTGCCCCCCCCTCACTCTTTCTTCTTTTACTTTCTTCTTCCCCTTTTCCTTCTTCCTTCTCTTCCTTTCTTCTTTTTTTGTCTGGCAAGGCAATTGAGATTAAGTGACTTGTCCAGGATCGCAGAACTAGTAAGTAATAAGTGTCTGAATCTGGATTTGAACTCGGGTTCTCCTGACTCCAGGGCCAGGGCTCTATCCACTGCACTATCTCGCTGGCTCCCCCCTCCCAACTTTCTTCTCCCCCTTCCTTCCTATTTCCTTCTTAACTTCCTCTTTCATGCTCTCCTCTTCCACTTTCTCTTTATTTCACCTAATTATTCCTTTTTTCCTCCTCCTTTACCTCCCCTCCTCTTCCCTCTCCTTTCTCCTCCTTCTCCTTCTTTTCCTCCACCTCCTCATTTTTCCTCCTCCTCATCCTCCTCATCTTAACTGGTGGTTGATAGACAAGATAGTAATTGCCCAGGATTGCCATTAAATGAGGGGCTGGGCTCTGTCCATGGCTATGGACAGAAACAGGAGAAAGAGGGGCTTCTGAACCCATCATAGAGCTGCCATAACATGATGTGGTCATGCAGCTGGGAACACCTCTGGCTGGTCAGTATAAAAACTCCACCCTGTATTCCAGTTAGGGAATCATCTGGGACAGATGTGAAACACCTGGAGTTCCTGGAATCCCAGGCACAGATCCCAATTGGGCAGCCCCAGCTGCAGCCCCTCTACAAGGCAGGGATGGGGGAGGAAGGGGAGTCTTCACTCAGGCAAATCAATTGTTCCTATGATAGAGGGACCATCAGAGTGAGGAAGCTCAGGGTTCCCTGTGTCAGCTTTGCTCGGAAACACGGGGAGGAAACGTGTCTTTGTTCCTCCCTCCCCTCCCTTCCCCAATCTGGAGGTAAATGCAACTTCATATCCCCTGCCTCTTCTTTAAGAAGCAGGCCCACCCAAGGAGACCAATCCTGTTACCTAGCCAAGGCCACAGTCTGATGAATTTGAGGGGATATGAGGGGACTAGACGGGCCTAGTGAGGGGATGCCTGCCTATCCAGGACCTGGTACTGGCACTGGGAACTTTTCAGCACCAGCCTGGATTCTCCAGAGCCCTTGCTGATTGAAGCAGCCAACAAGGGAGTTCCAGGTCAGTTGAGTTCAAATGAACTCAGGGTATTCAAGCAGACCCAAAGAAGTCTCAGGCTGGGAGAAAGGTGGATCCTAGTTTCTTGGGGTTAGATCCTTTTCCTACCAGTCTGATCAGAAATGCCCTATCCCTCTTCCCTGAAGCTCTACCCACCACTCCCACTTCTCTGGGGCCAGTGGCAACAAATTAAATCCATAATTACCCTCGAAATATTTGAAAGCAGTAAACATTTTCCCCAAATTCCTCTTCCAATTTAATCCTTCACAAATCTTTCAACCATTCCTCCTGTGGAATGATTTTCAGTCCCCTCCATGTTCTCTCTGGTTGCCCTCCTCTGGACCAGTTCCAGCCTAATAATACCAATACCTAAATGTGGCCTGCAGTCATTAAATATATTTTTCCCAGGGGTGGGCCAGAGGCAGGTCATACCAGCTCTCAAAAGCCAATTGTTGAATTTTCACTGTGAGCATTTATATTTGGGGGATTGATTGATTGTTTTGTGGCTTGTCTAGACTTAAGAATGTGATAGAGAAAATGTTAACATTATGGATTAAACTTAAAAGTGTGTCCTGTATATATTCTTGGAGAGATAGTTGTTAAAATGTACTAGCACACCCTGACTCTGCCCCTTTCAGACTATATGTGTATGTATGTATGTATATATAAATATATGTGTGTATGCATTTTTGCATATGAGTATATGTATGTGTGTATATTCAGGTATATATACATGTGTATTTATGTATATATATATATATATATATGTATATATATATTGAGAAAGTAAAAGAGAGAGAGAAAGAATAACTCTTGGAATGGAAAAATCTGTCTACTGATGCAAAATGGCACTGGAACTTGGGTTTTTTGAGAGTTCCCTGGAAAACACTAAGAAGTTAAATGACTTGCTAGAATGTATCAGATACAAGATGTGATGATCCCCTCAGCCGGAAAGACTTTTTTTAAAAATTATTTTATTGAACATTTATTTTTATTCATTTACTGTTTAATTTATTGAGCAAGACCAATGAAACAAACAAAAAAACCCAGGACATTCCAGGTTCAGACTATATGATGAGCACACAATAAAAATCCTCTCTATCCCTGCTTGTGTCTCTTGGCTTTTCTCCAAGCCAATTCTTGTAGTTCGGCTGGCTAGGTTGGATCTGGGTCTTTCCTGCCCATCTAAATTCCTATTTCTACCCAGCCTTTCGTGCTAATTGACTTACAATCCATTTCTAAAAGTGATGTTAAAATTAAAAAGATTCCTTCACACTTTTACTCTCTAACCTGAGATTGGGGTGGGAGTAGGGATGTGGGGGGGGGGGGAGCCAGCAAGATCAGTTATTACATTGATTTTCCCTTCCCTGTGTCCCTTGACTTAAGATGGAGGGATCTCTGGCTATTGGTACCCTCTCACTCCTTATACCAGTTATCCCTACAGGCAATGCTACTTCAGAGACCCAACTAAGGGAACCTGGAGCCCCAGGAGTGTGAGTTCCCAGTCTGAGGCTTCAGAATATTCAAGGAAGAGAGGATGAGAAAATGGAGGGATGGAGGGATGGGAGAGACAGGAGACACACAGATCCAGCGTCATACCACCCCCAGGTACTTTAATCACTAGACAGTATTTTTCCTGGAAACTAGCTGGACCTTGGAACAAATCCTGCACCCCCTTTCAGTCCCCTTCCAAGTCAATTCTCTCTTCCAGGTGGGATTCCTGGTCTCCTGCCATCCATTTCTTCTCACCTGGATCCAGATGCTCCAGATGTTTGGTTCTGGGGTTCACAGAGAAAAGGGAAGACTGACGTCTACAACTGTCCCTTCCTCACCCCTTCTGACTGGGGAAAGCCCAGATCAGCCCCTGGAGAGGGAGAGATACCTTTCACAAGAAACTAGGACCTCTCGGTGCTCTGCCCCTTTAATTAGAAAAACCTTTAGGGAGCAAGGGAGGGGCCCAACTCCTCCTGGTAGAAGCTGTGGGCAGGGTGGGAGGAACTAGCTTAGACTGGCTATAGAGAGTAGACTTAAAGTTTCAGTGAGAATATTTATATCTTGGAAATTGGTGAATGCTACAAATCACGTTTTAAAGCAGGGCCTACATTTCTAGTCACATGAGAAAGTGTCCAAATCACTACTGATCAGAGAAATGCAAATTAAGACAACTCTGAGATACCACTACGCACCTGTCAGATTGGCTAAGATGACAGGAAAAAATAATGACTAATGTTGGAGGGGATGTGGGAAAACTGGGACACTGATACATTGTGGGTGGAATTGTGGACACATCCAGCCATTCTGGAGAGCAATTTAGAACTATGCTCAAAAAGTTATCAAACTGTGCATACCCTTTGATCCAGCAGTGTTTCTACTGAGCTTATACCCCAAGGAGATACTAAAGAAGGGAAAGGGACCTGCATGTGCCAAAATGTTTGTGGCAGCCCTTTTTGTAGTGGCTAGAAGCTGGAAAATGAATGGATGCCCATCCATTGGAGAATGGTTGGGTAAATTGTGGTATATGAATGTTATGGAATATTATTGTTCTGTAAGAAATAAGCAGCAGGATGAATACAGAGAGGCTTGGAGAGAATTACATGAACTGATGTTGAGTGAAATGAACAGAACCAAGAGATCATTATATACTTCAACAACAAAATTATGCAATGATCAATTCTGATGAGTGTGTCTCTTTAATAATAAGATGACTGAAGCCAGTTCCAATGATCTCGTGATGAAGAGAGCCATCTACACCCAGAGAGATGGGAACTGAGTGTGGAGCACAATATAGTATTTTCATTCTTTTTGTTGTTGTTTGTTTGCATTTTATTTTCTTTCTCATTTTTTTCCTTTTTGGTCTGATTTTTCTTGTGTAGCAGGATAATTGTATAAATGTGTATGTATATTTTGGATTTAACATACTTAACATATATTGGATTACTTGCCAACTAAGGAAGGGGATGGGGGAAGGGAGAAGAATTTGAGATGCAAGGTTTTGCAAGGATCATTGTTGAAAAATTATCCATGTATATGTTTTGAAAATTAAAAAAAAAACTTTGATTAAAATTTAAAAAGAAAAGAAAAATAAATAAATAAAGTAAGGTCTACAAGTTTCACTAGGTGAAGAGTACTAGTTCCTAAGCATCCCTGAAGTGGGATGAATTTGGAAAAAAGGGAGAGCAGACTGACATGAAAAGAAGCACTTTGCAACTGATTAATTAATTTTTACTGAATTGAAATAGTCAAAACTGGTGCATTTCTACTAAGCCATTACATGGAGTAAAAACACATGCTATTATATATTGTGGCATACAAGTCCACCATTTTGTCCCATATGTTATCTAAATTAATAGCAGTTTTTGAATTAGAAATGAACTCAAACCTATCATGACCACATAAGTCATTATTCCTCTACTTTTCAGTTTTTCATCTGTCCTGCCTGCAGGCACAGATCAGGTATCTGGTTGAGAAAGTTCACAAAAAAGATCCAAGACAAAAAAAACAGCTATCTTGGGACAGCTAGGTGCTGCAGTGGATAGAGCACCAGCTCTAAAGTCAGGAGGACCCGAGTTCAATTTTGATCTCAAACACTTAACACTTTCTAGACCGTGGGCAAGTCACTTAGTCCTAATTGCCTCAGCAAAAAAAGAAAGAAAGAAAGAAATGGATTGTAATGAGATGATTCAAGACAATTCCAACAGATTTTTGATGTAAAGTGCCATCCACATCCAGAGATAGATAGAACTATGGAGATTGAATTTAGGTCAAAGTACAGTATTTTCACCTTTTTGTTATTGTTGTTTTTTGTTTCCTTAGCTTTTTCTTTTTTTCTTGTGGTTTTTTTCCCCTTTTTATCCATTTTTTAATGTAGCATGACTAATACAGAAATATGTTTAGAATAATTGCACACATTTAATCTATATCAGATTGCTTTCTGTCTTGGAGAGGGACAAGGAGAGAGGAGAGGAAGAAAAGTTTGAAACACAAGGTTTTGTGAAGGTGAATGTAGAGAATTATCTTTGCATGCATTTGGAAAAATAAAATAACATTAGAATTGGATTGTAAACCAATTAGGACTAAGGACTGGGTGAAAGTGGGGAGCAGGATGGGTAGAAAAGATTCTGGCTTCAAAGCAGTTCCAATTGATCAGTGATGAAGAAAGCCATATACATCCCAGAGAGAGGTCTGTGGGAACTGAGTGTGGACCCCAACATAGCATATTCACACTTTCTGTTGTTGTTTGCTTGCATTTTGTTTTCCTTCTCAGGTTTTTTTTTTCTTTTTAGATACATTTTTTCTTGTGCAACAAGATAACTGTATGGACATGTATACATATATTGGATTCAAGATATATTTTAACATATTTAACATGTATTGAATTACCTGCCATCTAGGGAAGGGAGTGGGTGGGGAAGGAGGGAAAAATTTGGAACAGAAAATTTTGTTGAAAAATTACCCATGCATATGTTTTGTAAATAAAAAGCTTTAATTTAAAAAAAAGAAAAGAAAAGATTCATGCTTGACCTGGTCAGCCAACCTATAAGGAATGACTTGGAGAAAAGCCAAGAGACAGACAAGCAGGGATATAGAGGATTTTTGCTGTGTGCTCACCATATAGCCTAAACGTGGAATGTCCTGTTTTTTTTGGTCTCATTGGTCTTGCTCACTCTTGCCCAACTGTTAACTAGTGAAAATGTCCCGCTTATATCATGCTTTTTAGTGAGAGAAAAGAGGAAAAAGAAGCAGCTCAGTGATGGGCCTGGAGTCACAAAAACCTGAATTCCAAAACAGTCTCAATCTGTTACTAGCTGTGTTACCTTAGTCCTTAACAAGTCATTTAATCTTTCATTGCCTTAATTTATTGGAGAAGGAAAGGAATACTCCAGTTATCATTGCCAAGAAAACCCCATGGACAGTATGGCCCATGAGTCATGAAGATATTTGGATGTGATTGAACAACAATTAGGAGGAGAAAGGAGAAACCAGAGAAACTTTAGTTCTGGAAGACCCCAAATTCCCAGAGAGATACCTGCCATTTATTTTAGTGAAAGCCAGGACCCAAAGCCAATTGGTGTTCACAGAATCCCAGCTTCTGAGCTTAAATGGATCTTAGAGACCAATTAATGGGAACAGGACTCTTTTCTGTATCATGCTCCTTCTCCAGGAGGAATTGCTGTGGACCCCCCGCCCCTTCCCAATTATCAGCCCTGTCTGAGGTAATGAGTCACACCAACTTAGCTAAGTTTGATATCAGAACAACAAATATACTCGACCTTCTCACTCTGTCCAAGCCCAGTCTTGGTGCTTGAATCCTTCACATACCTCTTTCTCCATCCCTCTCTGAGGCAAGTATCCAGGAAGAGAGATAATGCATCTATTCAGGACCTCTCCATCCCTGGTCAAGTATGAAGCCAGCACCTGATGAAGGCTGGATTCTGCTCACTTCACTCTGTATCAGTTCATATAAATCTTTCCAGGTTTTTCTGAAATCATCCTGCTCATCATTTCTTAAAATTACTTCCCACTTTGGCGGGATGGGAGGGATGATAGTAAGGAGGGGATCAGGAAAAGAATAAGAAGAGTGCTAGTCTTGGAGTCAGAAAACCTAAATTCAAGTACTAACTCAATGATTTGGGGAACTCCAGCAAATTCTTCAAATATCCTGAGTCTTACACCATATCAACTCTGTTGTAGTTGTTCAGTTGTGTCTAGCACTTTCTGACCTCATTTGATGTTTTCTTGGTAAGGATGCTAGAGTGGGGCTTATACCCCAAGGAGATACTAAAGAAGGGAAAGGGACCTGTATGTGCCAAAATGTTTGTGGCAGCCCTGTTTGTAGTGGCCAGAAGCTGGAAAATGAATGGATGCCCATCAATTGGAGAATGGTTGCGTAAATTGTGGTATATGAATATTATGGAATATTATCGTTCTATAAGAAATGACCAGCAGGATGAATACAGAGAGGCTTGGAGAAACTTACATGAACTGATGCTGAGTGAAATGAGCAGAACCAGGAGATCCTTATATACTTCAACAATGATACTGTATGAAGATGTATTCTGATGGAAGTGGATTTCTTTGACAAAGAGACCTAACTCAGTTTCAATTGATCAATGATGGACAGAAGCAGCTACACCAAAGAAAGAACACTGGGAAATGAATATAAACTGTTTGCATTTTTGTTTTTCTTCCCGGGTTATTTTTACCTTCTGAATCCAATTCTCCCTGTACAATAAGAGAACTGTTTCAGTTCTGCACACATATATTGTATCTAGGATATACTGTGACATATTCAACATATATAGGACTGCTTGCCCTCTGGGGGAGGGGGTGGAGGGAGAGAGGGGAAAAATTGGAACAGAAGTGTGTGCAAGGGATAATGTTGTAAAAAAAAATTACCCTGGCATGGGTTCTGTCAATAAAAAGTTATTATAATAAATTTTTTAAAAAAAGGATGCTAGAGTGGTTTGCTATTTCCTTCTCCAGCTCATTTTATAGATGAAGAAACAAGGCAAATGGTGTTAAATGATTTGTCCAGAGTCACACAGCTAGGAAGTATCTGATGCTGGATTTGAATTCAAGAATATTGAGTCTTCTCTACTCTAGACCTGGCACATTGTGTTATCTATGGGGGGGTAATAATATTGGCATTATCTACCGTTAAAAAAACCCAGTGTTTTTATTTACCCCCAAATTATATGTAAAAACAATTTTCAAAATTCATTGAAAAAAATTTTGAGTTCCAAATGCTCTCCCTCCTTTTTTTCCCCTCCCTAAGATGGTAAGCAATCTGATATGTTTTACATGTTCAATTATGTAAATATGTTTTCATATTAGTTATTTTGTGGAAGAAAACTTGAACCAAAAAAAAATACTATGCTTCAGTCTTCATTCAAACTGCATCATTCTTTTTTTGGAGGCAGATAGCATTTTTCATCATTAGTCCTCTGGGATTGTCTTGGATCGCTGTATTACTAAGAATAGCTAAGTCATTTACAGCTGTTCATTGTACCATGTTGTTTCTATGTTCAGTGTTCTCTCAGTTCTGATCACTTCACTCAACATCAGTTCATGTAAGTCTTTCCAGGTTTTTCAGGAATTATCCTGCTCATAATTTCTTATGGAACAATATTATTCTATTACAATCGTGTGCCACAGTTTGTCCAGCTGTTCCCCAATTGATTTTCTTTTAATTTCCAATTTTTTGTCATCACAAAAAAGAGTTGTTGTAAATATTTTTTTATATAAGTAAGTCCTCCTCTGCCCTTTAAAAAAATCTTTTTGGAAGTGGTATTGGTAGATCAAAGGGTATGCCCATAGCCCTTTGAGCATTCCAAATTGCTCTCCAGAATAATTGGATCAGTTCACAATTCTACTAATAGTATATTAATGTTCCAATTTTCTCACATCCCTTCCAATATTTATCATTTTCCTTTTCTGTCATAATAGCCAATTTGATAGGTGTGAAGAGGATTCATAGTTGTTTTAATTTGCATTTCTCTAATCAGTAGTGATTTGGAGTATTTTTCATATGCCAATGGATAGCTTTGATTTTTGTCTGAAAACTGCCTAAACTTTATCTTCTTTGACCATTTATCAATTGGGAAATGACTTTTATTCTTATAGATTTGACTCATTTCTCTACATATTTTAGAAATGAGGCCTTTATTAGAGATGCTTCTGCTGTAAGAATTTTTTCTGGCAAGAGATAATGAATGTTGGAGGGGATGTGGGAAAACTGGGACACTGATGCATTGTTGGTGGAGTTTTGAACGAATCCAACCATTCTGGAGAGCAATTTGGAACTATGCCCAAAGGGCCATCAAACTGTATAAATCATTGATCCAGCAGTATCTCTACCTGGCTTGTATCCAAAAGAGATCATGAAAAAGGGAAAAAGACCCACATGTGCAAAAATGTTTGTGGCAGCCCTTTTTTTTTTTTTTTTTTTTTTATTTAATAGCCTTTAATTTACAGGATATATACATGGGTAACTTTACAGCATTAACAATTTCCAAACCTCTTGTTCCAATTTTCACCTCTACCCCCACCCCTCCCTAGATGGCAGGATGACCAGTAGATGTTAAATATATTAAAATATAACTTAGATACACAATAAGTATACATGACCAAAACATTATTTTGCTGTACAAAAAGAATCAGACTCTGAATTATTGTACAATTAGCTTGTGAAGGAAATCAAAGATGCAGGTGTGCATAAATATAGGGACTGGGAATTCAATGTAATGGTTTTTAGTCATCTCCCAGAGTTCTTTTTCTGGGTATAGTTAGTTCAGTTCATTACTGCTCCATTAGAAATGATTTGGTTGATCTTGTTGCTGAGGATGGCCTGATCCATCAGGACTAGTCATCATCTAGTATTGTTGTTGAAGTATATAATGATCTCCTGGTCCTGCTCATTTCACTCAGCATCAGTTCGTGTAAGTCTCTCCAGGCCTTTCTGAAATCATCCTGTTGGTCATTTCTTACAGAACAGTAATATTCCATAATTTTCATATACCACAATTTATTCAGCCATTCTCCAACTGATGGACATCCATTCAGTTTCCAGTTTCTAGCCACTACAAAAAGGGCTGTGTGGCAGCCCTTTTTGTAGTGGCAAGAAACTAGAAACTGAGTGGCTGCCCATCAGTTGGAGAATGGCTGAATAAGTCATGGTATATGACAATTATGGAATATTATTGTTCTATAAGAAGTGATCAGAAGGATGATTTCAGAGAGGCCTGGAGAGACTCACATGAACTGGTGATAGGTGGAATGAGTAGAACCAGGAGAATATTGTACACAGCAATAGCAAAATTATACAATGATCAATTTAGATGTATGTGGCTCTCTTCAACAATGAGATGATTCAGACCAGTTCCAGTGATCTTGTGATAGAGAGAGCCATCTGCACCCAAAGAGAGGACTGTGGGGATTGAGTGTGAATCACAATATAGTATTTTCATTATTTTTTGTTGTTTGCTAGCTTGCATTTTGTTTTTTCTCATTTTTTTCCTTTTTGATCTGATTTTTCCTTTGTAGCATAGTAATTGTGGAAATATATAGAGAAAAATTGGACATGTTTAACATTTATTGGGTTATTTGCCATCTAGGGAAGGGGATGGGGAGAAGGGAGGGAGAAAAAATTTGGAACACAAGGTTTTGAAAGGATGAATGCTGAAAACTATCTATGCATTTGTTTTGAAAATAAAAAGCTTTAATCAAAAGAAGAGAAAGGAAAATTTTTTTTCCTGGCTTTCTGCTTTTCTTCTAACCTTGGTTGCTCCAGAATTTCAGGCAGCAACCCCAAAACACTTCTGCCACTTTTACTTATATTCCCCAGTAAATAAAATAGATATATAAATCAAACATTTATTGATAATAAGTCATAATTTCATGACTCATACATTCAGTTATGACACCCCATATAGGGCTGACATCCACAATTTAGGATGCTGGGCTCAAGATCTCTTGAAAACACTTGGGTCCTAGTGGATTCCATATACTAGATTTTTGCTATCATTATTGGTATTTTAGTAGGTCCACAATTTTCTTGGTATTAGATCTCCCTCCACCAGTGCAAATCATATTCTTTCAATGCCATCTTTATTTGTAAAATTTGTATTCATGTTCTTCTATACATCTTTTACCAAGAGTCCACTGAGAGGGTCAGAGACTTTATAATCAGGAGATCATAGATGGAGAACTGGAAGGTCATTTGATCAAAGCACTAGAAGTCATTTAGTCCAGTTCCCTCTTTTTGCAAATGGGGAAACTGATTTCTGAAAAGTTAAATTACTTACTTAAATACACACAAGAAACAAATGACAGAACAATCCGTTATACTGTAAATAAACATCAAGTACTTATGTTGAACTTTTCTGAATGGGTACAAATACAGAATTCTTTTTTGGGGGGAGGGGAACTATTATCTTCCTTTTATTTAATATGGAAATTTTAATGCCATGATTAAATTATAAAATTAATGGAATTCTCTATTGATATATTAAATAAAATTTTAATAAAAATCTTCTAAGTCTTCAGGAAGTTAAAGGCAATATAAATATAGTCAATCATCACCAAAAGGGATTTACAGTGGCTTTGGAAGGACAAGCTAAAAGCCAAAATATCAAAAATCAGAGCAAATAGGAAAAACCATGGGAGAGATAAAAAACAATATCAAAGAACCAGAAAAAAAGAAGTGAACATAGCATTGTTGATTTACATTCAGTCTCTTTAGTTTTTTTTCTGGATGCAGAAAATTTTGTGTCCAAAGTCTATTGGGATTGCTTTGAATCACTGAAACATTCAGAAAAACCAAGTCTTTCATAGTTGATCATTACATTCTTGCTGTTACCATATACGATGTATTCCTAGTTCTGCTTGTTTTCACTCAGCATCAGTTCATGTAAATCTTTCCAGGCCTTTCCATAATCAGCTTGTTCATTATTTTTTATAGAACAATAATATTCCATTACCTTCATGTACCACAATTTGTTCAGCCATTCTCCAATTGATGAGCATCTACTCCTTTCCCAATTCTTTGCTACCCCAAGAAGAGTGAAGCTGTATTTAAAACCAGAATTTCTGTCTTTAAATCATTAGATATTATTTTATTTAGCTCCAGTAAAGATCTATTCTGATGTCATGATGTGAAGATGACTTTACGTTCTTGAAGGCAGTGCCAGTAAAGTTCTAACACATCTTATCAAGTTAGAACTGCTTAATGGATGCTGCCTCTGTCCTAAGTGAAGAAGAATTCATTATTAGAGACTTGCTCACCAGAGAATGGATACTCTCTACCAGGGTCCTCTCACCTGAGGGAGATTGAATCACTGCTAAAATCATATAGGTAGAAACATTAGAGTCTGAATTTGAATCCAGATCCTCTAACTCCAGGGATAGTGCTTGGGTATGGGGGAAGTAGTTTGGAAATTATTCTATTTTGGCTATGTCGGGAAAAGTCCATACAGTTCGCTTATATAGAAAACATGGGATTTGAGCTTTGGAGAACTTGGTGGCAAAGTGGATAGAGTGCCAGGCCTGGAGTAAGGAAGACTTATGAGTTCAAATCAGCTCTTAGTTACTAGTTGGGTGACACTGGGCAAGACATTTAAACTGTCTTAGTTCCCTCATCTTAAACTGAAGAAAATGATAAACCTGTATCTTTGCAAGAGAATCCCTCACAATTAAACAACACAAGTTGAATAAAAACAGCTTTTTCTAAGAGGCTTTAAACTTTACAGAATACCTTCCTCCCAATGACATAGTGAACCAATTATTGAAAGTATTATAACTCATTTTTTTATTATAGCTTTTTATTTACAAGACATATGCATGGGTAAATTTTCAGCATTGACAATTGCAAAACCTTTTGTTCCAACTTTTCCCCTCCTTCTCCCCCCCCCCCCCCCCCAGATGGCAGGTTGACCAATACATGTTAAATATGTCAATGTGTAAGTTAAATACAATATTAGTATACATATCCATACAGCTGTTTTGCTGCACAAAAAAGAATCGGACTTTGAGATAGTGTACAATTAGCCTGTGAAGGAAATCAAAAATGCAGGTGGACAAAAATTAGAGGGATTGGGAATTCTATGTAGTGGTTCTTAGCCATCTCCCAGAGTTCTTTCTCTGGGTGTAGCTGGTCCAGTTCATTACTGCTCTATTGGAACTGATTTGGTTCATCTCATTGCTGAAGATGGCCTGATCCATCAGAACTGATCATCATATAGAGTTGTTATTGAGGTATATAATGATCTCCTGGTTCTGCTCATTTCACTCAGCATCAGTTCATGTAAGTCTCTTCAAGCCTCTCTGTGCTCCTCCTGCTGAGCATTTCCTACCGAACAATAATATTCCATAATATTCATATACCACAATTTATTCATATAACTCATTTTAAAGATGAGGAAACTGAGGTCTGGAGAGCAAAAAGCCTTGCCCAAGGCCACACAAAAAGTGTTGCTGTGGGCATATGAATTCAGGACTCAGGACTTCAAGCCCTGAAGAATGGATGGACAGGTGGACGGAGCTGAAGGAGGACCAAGGTGGAGAAAAGATGAGGCTATTCCATTCATCCCTGAGAAAGGGAAGGAGCAGGGAGATTTATGGAGCCCTGTCCAGCTGCTTTCTGAGAGAAACATCCAGCAGGGGCAGGGAAGAGGTGAGACTCAAAGAGAGAGGGAAGGGAGACTAGGATCCCAGAATCATTGTCTCAGAGTTGGAGATTTTGGGGTCTTAGAACTAGTTGTGGGAAGGGTCTTAGAGCAACCTCCTCGTTTTTAAAACTTGCAAACAGAGGTTCCAAAAGGTTAAGCTTTAGGCTAGCCTGCACCTGGCCAGTAATATCCTCCCAGCACGCGCACACACACACACACACACACACCCTTGATTCATACTTCCAATGGGGGAAAACGGCTTCTCCCCCTTTCCTTTCCAGGTTGCCCATTGCAGTTTGGAACATCTCTAGTGGTCAGGATTTTTTTCCTTAAGAAACCGTAATCTGTCTCTCTGGGAGCGGTCACCCATGTGCCTTCTGGGACCATGAAGAAGGGATCTAACCTCTTGCGGAAAATGACCCGTGTAACACTTGACTTGGAGGAGCACACTCCCCCCACCTCTCGGAACTAAAGCCTCCCTTTCCCCCCGAGGATCCTCAAACGGCCCGGTCTTTTCGCGGACGCCTTTCTGTTTCTCGCTCATTCAGGGGTCTCCGGGCTTCCTCCGCGCCCCCCTGGCCCCCCTGGTCGCGGTGCTTTCCCGGGCCCAGAGCAGAAGCTCAGCTCCGGGTGAGGTCCGAGCAGGGAGCGCTGGGGCGGTCGGGTCCTCGCGCTCTCGGATGACAGAGCCCCGCTGACGCACGGCTTAGCCCTCTAGCTCGCCCTCACCCCTCACCGGGCACCACAGCCGCGGGCTGGGGCCCCACCCCCGCCCCGCACCCCGGGGCGCCCGCTCGCCCGGGCCGCGGCCCCGTCCCGAGCCCAGCCGGCTGGGACGGGGGAGGACACTGGCCGGGTCCCGAGACCCCGGGGCCCAGAGTCTGCTCCGGGGGAGATGTCCGCGGACTGGCGGGAGAGGAGGGAGCGAAGCAGCGCATGCTAATCTACAGAGAGCCCGCCCCTCTCGCGCCGGCCTCCCCGCCCTCCCCTCTCCGGCCCCGCCGGCGGAGACCGCAGGACCGCAGGCGCTACAAAAGCGCAAGCCCGCCCCGGTCGCGAGCTCCTGGGGGCGCGGGAGCCGGAGTCGGAGCGGGCGCCCGAGCCCGGAGGCCGGGCCCAGCGGGAGGCGGGGCGGGCCGGGGGCCTGGGGGCTCGGGTCCGAGGCGGCGGGGGGGCTCCGGGCTGGAGGAAGGGGCTGCCTGCGGGGCCGCGGCAAGCTGGAAGGGGCTCCAGCGGCGACAGCCACAGGGGTTCGGGAAGCGAGCGTTAGAGGGGCTTGGCAGGGGCTCCGAAAGCGGGACTTCTGAGGAAGGGGCTCAAGAGGGCTCGGGAAGTGGGGAGAGCGCTCGGGGAGTGAGGCCGGAGCAGAGACTCGAGAGCTTGGGCTCTTTGGGAAGGGGGGCTCCTGTCTCCTCCAGACACTCTCCGCCACCCACTTGGGTTTGCTCTTTGGGAAACAAACTCGGGCCCACACTTCCCAGGAGACTCTGCCCGCGCCGGACCGAGGCGGGCGGGCGTACGACGGAGAGGGAGCAGCCGCACTGGTGCCGAGCCCCCAGCTTGTGGGCCGGGGGGGCGGCGGGATGGGGATGGGGCCCCCGGGTGGCGCCGGCGCCGGGCCTTCCGGCCGGCAGGGCCGCCCGGCCGCCCTCCCGCCGGGCGAAACCTTACCTCCCCCGGCCCTGGGCCCACAGTCCCCCCCCGGGCCGCTCCCTTCCCGGGTCCGGCCCCGGGCTCCGGGGACCGGAAGGGAAGGCCTTTAGAGCTCGGGCTTCCCCCCTTCCCCCCCGCCCCCGGCTACCCTCCTTCTCTCTCCCTCCCCTTCTCTCTTCCCTTTTTCTCCTCTTCTCTCCCTCTCTCCCTCCCTCCTCTCCTTTCCCAAACCTCCTCCTCTCTCTCTCTCTCTCTCTCTCTCTCTCTCTCTCTCTCTCTCTCTGTCTCTCTCTTTCTCTTTCTCCCCCCTCCTCTCCTCTCTTTCCTCCCCCCTTCCCATCCCCTTGCTCTTCCCTTTCCTGTCCTGTCCTCAATCCCTACACCCTTTCTCCTGTCTCTCTGGTTTCTTCTTCCTTTTCCTTCCTCCTTAACCCCAATCTTCTCTTTTCTTTTTCTGCTTTCACCTCCCCTTTACTGTTTTTCCTCCCCCTCCTCTTGCATCACCCCTCTCTCCTCCCTCTTTTCTCCTCCTCACATCTCTCTCTTTTCTTGTTTCCTCCTGGGAGGAGAGGTTGGAAAGGTGATGTGGGTGCTGGGGTGGGGAAGGGAGAACCAAGAGGGCATGTTTTTTCCTTGAGAATTATGCTTCAGAAGGCCAGGAAGGGAAGGATGTGGGGTTTGGGAAGACAAATAAGCCAAAGGAGGCCTAATAGATGGAGACTGGAACACTGGCCATGCCCACGGAAACATTTCCAGGAAAGTCACATTTTCCAGCTGCTCGAAGTGCAAACATCAGGCAGAGCTAGGGAACCCGGCCCCAGGTGCTGGGAGAGGAAGGAGGGGCTGTCTGAAGTCCAGACCCACCCCCCAGTTGGTCTCCCCTCACTGATCCTCCCAGCCCCCTTGTCACAATGCCCCTTCATAGGGCCTGGGACAGGGACACCAGTCTGATCATCGGGCTAGGAAGACAAAAGGACAAGTAGGCAAGACAGTCTTCCAGGACTGCAAGGGCCCTGTTTGTGCTTTCCCTGGCCTCGGTTCTTCCCCGTCCCCGCTTCCCGTCCACCTCATTCCTCTCTCCAGCTTGGCTCTGAGGCAGTGTGCTGCTGTTTTTATTCTACATGTCCCAGCATAGGTTTCTCCATGCCCTGAGCCTCAGCCAATGCTCTGCATGTGTGCCTGGTGTTCAGGGCCTGGGAGGGGTGTAGGAGTCATCTTCTAGGCCATGAACTCCCTCAGTAGGCCATGTGCAACAGGTGGTTGGCCCGGGGTTCCAAGCATGGGAGTCCCTGTGGGACTTTGGATCAGTTGCTTTAGTTGAACACCAGTTTCCCCATTGATAAAAACAGAGGGTTCTATCCTCTTGAGAGACTTTTCCCCCTAATTACCATACCAAACCTGAAAGGGCTAGCCAGGCCATGGAATCTAAGGTTATAGGGATCTCAGAGATCCGTTAGCACAACCCCCTCATTTTACTGAGAAGGACACTCAAACTCCAGGAAAGTATGCAGCTTGCCCGAAGGCACACAGCTATTAAATGCCACAGTCTACATTCAAGCCCGCTCCTCTGACTCTGGATGGAAGGGAAGTACCTGGAGGCAAGGGAACAAGTTGCAGGACTGTTGCTGTTTTTGTTTTTCTATGACTTTGTGATGGGTGTTAGACTGGGGGTCAGAAAGACTGGGATTTCAATCTTCCCCTGGACATTCAGAGTTGACCCGAGTCATTTTATATCTCAGATCCTCAGTTTCCCTATCTGTTAAATGGATTTATTAATAGCATCCACCTCAAAAGTTGTGAGGAGTAAGTGAAATATTACATGTAAAACACGTTGCCCTTTAAGTACTATCCAATCTTCAAGTGCTATATGAATGTGAGCTATTAAGGATTCCTGGAAGTTTTGCCAATTTAGTTTTTCATGTCTACTGCTGGTTTTGAGGGGGATGGTGAGGATGTGGGCTTGCATCTGTCTTAGAGTTTAAGTGTCAGGCAGTCTCTGGTTCTGTATCCAGAGGAAGGTCTCTAAGAAAAAAGGTAGAGAGATCCGTTTGAGAGGTGGGTAGAGTGGTAATGTTTGATGCCACGGATTTATGTTGAAAGGTAAATGAAAGAAGGAATATGGGGTGGGGAAGGAGAGAGGAGAAATGTATTCTAAGAGGGAAGATTCTTGAGCCAGAGGACCTGACGGACTGCTCTGCCTTCCCAGCATGCTCTGTGCTTATGTGGTCCAGAAGAACGTGACATGCATTTTGCAGGATGGGACCGAGAGCTACATCAAGGCGGAGTATCACAAGTGTAGCTGGGGCCCCAAATGCCCAGGAACCGTGGTGTGAGTACCTGTCAGAATTTCGCTTACAAGGGGAGGAATGGGACAGTCACAGAAGCTAAGGGAGAAGGGAGAATCCAGGAGAGGGGAGCAATCAACAGTGTCCAATAGTGCAAAGATATCCTAGAGAAGGAAAATTTTTTAAAATTATAGATTTGGACAATAGGAGTTCACCAGTAGTCTTGGAGAGTAAAGTTCCAGCAGACTAAGGGGGTTGTTGGGGGGAGGGTGGATGGTGAAGAAGTAGAGGGGAAAAAAAGGTGGGTACTTATACCAGGGGTTCTTAACTTGGAAAGGATTTAGGAAATCTGTGATCTTGTATGAGGAAAACAAAATACAAATTTATTTTTGCTAACTTCTAACTGAAATTCAGCATTTCCTTCAATTATGAATTTAAAACGAACCAAAAAAATCCTGTTATTTTGAGAAGGAGACTGTTGCTTCCTTCACCAGACTGAAGAAAGGCTCCAGGGCACAAAAATGTTAAGGAGCCCTAGTCTACATCAAGTAGGCATTGTGGATATAAGGGTGTGTGTGTGAAATGTATATGTGTGAGTCTCTGGGTATATATTCATGAGGGGAGAAGAGCGCCTGGGTATTTGTCTCTCAGAAGGGATGCATACTTTGTGTTTATGTCTTGGAAAATGGTTGTACATGGGCATCTGTGGAAGGTTACATCAGCGTGTGACTGGATTCATGTCAGGAAAAGTATGTAGGTGTGTGGCCATGTGCCTTTCCAAGTGCATGTCTATGCACGTGCACGTGTGTCAGGCTGTCTGAGAAAGGGTGGGTTGGGTCCGGGACCTGGGCATCCGTGGGTGCAGCGGGAGCAGAGAGCAGGCCTGCACGGAGCAGGGAGCCGGCCTGCACGGTCCTGCCCTCCGGCCTCCCCCTGAATCCTAGAAAGCCAGGGCAGTCAGGCTGCCTGCTGTTGAGATCATGGAACAGGCCGGAGGAGTGGAAATCTCCAAGTCAGGCGGACCTCTCCAGTGGGAGCTCCCGGAGCCAAGAGGCTGCAGTTGCGCAGGGGTTCTCTGCTGCGAGGCAGGGAAGGAGGGCAACTCGGGGACCCCTCCACCACTGTTCTGCCTGCCTCCCCCCAGTTTTTCCTTCCACCAGGGTTGCTTTCTCAGTTGGGGGTAAGGGGGGCGAGTGGGTCTGGCAGAGGGAGGGATCCAAGGCTGAGATGCTCTTTTCCAGGAGTCAGCCAGTAGCCTGCCCTTGGCTTTTTGCTCCTTAAGTCATCAATCCAGCTCCCTCCCTTCTCCCTTCTCCACCTTACCAAAGGATGAATAAGCATGTCAGCTAGGGATGCCGGGACCTCAGCTGGTTGGAAGGAGGCAGCAGCTGGGAGCTTGGCAGGTGAGGGATATAGGAGATATTTGAACTTTATGCCAGAATTATCTAGGTTTTTCAGGCAGAAGCAGATGTGGATGTAGTCATAAGGCCACTGCAGGACACATTTTACAGATGAGAAAACAGAGGCTTATAGAAATAGGCAGACAACTCCAAAATGTCAGGCTAGGGATTCAAATTCAGATTCCCAGATCCCAACTGCAGCATGCTTTTTGTGACACCTGTTTGCCCTAGAGGTGGCTCAGGGGCTGAGAGCTCTAAGGGAGGGATGTAGCCTCCAGAGCATTCCCTAAAGAGGGAAGGCCAACCTGAGTGAAATGTATGTCTGTGTGTATGGGTGTATATACACGAGGGAAAAAGAATGCTTTTGTGGTTATCTTTTAGAAGAAATATTTTCCTCTCTGTGTGTGGAAGTGTGTATATTTCTCTCTTTTTATTAAAGGTTTTTAATTTTCAAAAGCTATGCATGGATAATTTTTCACCATTGACCCTTGCAAAACCTTGTGTTCCAGTTTTTCTCCCCTTCCCTCTGCCCCCTCTCCTAGATAACAAGTAATCCAATAACATGTGTCTCTTAGACAGGGATTATGCATGGACATCTATAGAAGGTTACATCAGCATGTGGTGGGACTCATTTCTCCTATAGCCACAGAGAAGAGGGAGCCTCTCAGCTGGCGTGGGACACTAGCTAAAACTCTGCCCATAGCATCACTTACTTAGGTCAGTCCTCAAGGACCCAATGAACATTCAGAGGTGGAAGGGGCCTTATGGGCCACCTACCTGACAACTCTCCAGGCCTGCCTTGGAGACCTCCAGTTATTGAGAGTCCATCTCTTCCTGAGGGGGCCCAATCTGTGTCCACATGTTTCTGCTAATCACAAGTTATTCTCTTTGCATCCTCCCTCCATTTCTCCTGGTTTTGCTCTTTAGGGACAAAGAGGGGAAAAAAAAACAAGTCCCTCTTTCCAATTACTGCTTGTCAAGCACTCAGAAGCAGCTGCTGTTTTCCCAAAGCCTTCTCTCCTTCCCCTCCCACCCACCTCTATTCCTTCACCTGGTTCTCATATGGCAGAGACTGAAGGGGCTTCACAATGCTGGAAGCCCTCCCCTGGATGCTCAACAAGGGAAAGGAGAGCACTAAATTTACAACCACAGAGATCTGAATTAAATTCATCCTTGGATCCTTCCTCAGCAGCTTGAGTCTGAACAAGTAATTTAACATCTCTGGGCCCTGATATTTGCAAGATTGATCTTACTGGGTTGTTGTCAGGACCTCAAAGGACGAGTATTACCAATGTAATTTTAGGGCCTCATGGTCACAAACCTTCCCCTTCCCTACTGGTTGTCTCTGTTCTTTAGGCCAAGGGCTGTGCGGTCGGGGCGACCCGGACAGAGGCAGAGGACAAGGGCCCAGGCCCAGACCCACGGCATTAGCTCAGCTCTTGTTGAGTGCTTTCCTGCAGTGTGAGTATCGGCTCTTACTCTCACCATCCTCACTGATGAGGGATCCTCTCCATCCTAGGTACCGGACCCTGCTCAGACCTCGGTACAAGATTGGCTACAAGACGGTCACAGAGCTGGCCTGGCGCTGCTGCCAGGGCCTCCGGGGCGAAGGCTGCTCCGACCCTCTCCCTGACTCGGGAGCCCTCCTGCCTCAGCTGCGGCCCCAGACTCCCTCGGGGCAGAAGCCGTTCTCTGGCCCCCGAGTGCCTCCTTATGCCAGACTGCCCGCCGGCCCATTCCCAGGACCCAAGAGCCAGCCCTATGGTGAGCCGACGAGCGGCAGCTCCTGCGGAGTGCTCTGAAATAAGGCCGCAGGAGCCAGGCCACATGCAGGCCTACAAGGACCCCTCCACTCTAAAGGGTGGCAGGGCAGAGGGCCCGTATCTCACTAAGGCAAACCAGTGGCTTGGGGCAGGGTAGGAAGTCCAGCTGGGTATGAATCTGAATGGTCTGAACCTGGACAAACATCTCCCTTCTCTGGGTCTCACTTGTAAAATAAAGGGGGTGGGCGGGATGGTCTGCCAGGTCCCTTCTAGTCTCTATCAGCCTAGGACCCTTCCAGGAGGGCAAGGAGGGGTATGCCCCCCCTCACCCCTACCCTGTTGTTCCGTTTTCTCTTTCCCAGGCAGGAAAGGCCCGGGGCTGTTTGGCGAAAGGCTGACCCGGCTGGAGGGTGATGTCCAGCGCCTCAGCCAGTCCTACAGCTCGCTCAGTGGACTTGTGGCCGGGCTAGGAGACCACTCCCAGCTGGCTGTTCACGAGGTGCACGGCAGAATGACCGGTGCCCTGGGGAACTCCCCCACTGCTCCGGAGGCCCCCGTGGGCTTTGGAATAATCCCCGGCGGAGTCATGGATCCTGCCGACAAAGCGGGGGGCCCGTTCCTCACGCTGGGGGAGATCCTGACCAAGGTGACGGAGGTGAGTGACGTCCTCAAGACCAAGACCAGCCTCCTGAATGAAGTTCACAGCCTGGTCCTGGGCCACGACACTCAGATAAAACACCTCTTGGAGGGGGCTCGGCCGTCCCCGCTCACCTCCTTGCCCCTGCTGGAGGAGTACATTGACCAAAGACTGAGCCACCTCTGGGGTGACCTCTTGGATGGCTTTGAGAAGAAACTGCTGGACCTGCAGACCACCTGTGACTTCCGCATCAGGGAGATGCAGCAGCAGTGCGAGGAGGAGAAGGCCACGAGCCTCAGGCTCCAGCAGAGCTTGGACGGCAAGGAGCTGGAGATCAAAAAAGAACTCTCTCTGCTGGAGACTCAGATCCAGGGGCTGACCATGGTGGAGGACTGCTGCAGCCACCTAACATTCGTCACCGAGAGGATGGACATCCTCGAGAAGGGCCTGCACAAGCTGGCTGAGGCTCCGCGGGCCTCCCAGCTGGACGGGGAGCTCAGCCCCCTCCCCACCACCATCCTGGATGGCTCTGTCGGCCAGCGACTGCAGGACCTGGAGGCCAGGCTCAATGAGACGGCAGGAGGGGCAGGGGGTTGTTGCCAAGGCCTGGAAGAGGGCATGAAGGGCTTGGTGGGCTCAGAGCTGGATGGCCTCAGGACCTCGGTGGAGGACAGAATACAGATCATGGAGGACAGGTTCATGACCCTGGTGGGTGAGCTGGGGAACCTTAGCGCGCTGAGAGCCTCCAACGGGGCGGCCGGGCCCTTGGTGCAGACAGAGCTGGCCGGGGCCCCACAGCAGACTTTGCGGGAGCTGGCCGTGGTGGAGAGCAGGCTCACCTCCCTGGAGAGCCTATGTGCTGCCGGCGCCTCCCCCAAGGACATGGCGGCCCTCGCCACCGAGGTGAGGGACTGTCAGAGCCGGAGCAGGACCCTGCTGCTGCAGGTGGACAGCCACACCGGCCTCCTCCGGAAGCTCAATGCAACCGTCTCGGAGATCCAAAGGCAGCTGGGGGAGGCGGTTGCCAGCTCGCTCCAGGGAGAAATCACTCTGCTCAAGGTCAACCTCAACTCCGTCAGCAAGTCCCTCACAGGCCTCAGAGACTCGGTCAGCCAGTACTCAGACGCCGTCCTGCTCGTCAACTCCTCGCTCGACGAGCGGGAGCGGAAGGTGGAGGACGAGGTGCATGCCATCCAGGCCAGGGTCAGCGATCAGGGCTCCCGACTCCTGCTGAGCAGCCGGCAGGTCATGGGCCTCAAGGGGGACCTGGAGAGGTTCAAAGCCAGGATCGCCGGGGACCTGAGCAGCTGCCAGGAGGCCGCACGGGAGGCACAGCAGGAGGTGGGCCACTTTGAACAGCGCGTGGCCCAGGTGGAGCGCGCCTGCGGGAAGCTGGGTCTCGTCGCCGGAGGCCTGGACAGTCTTCAGGATGAGATCCTGAGAGGGGCTGGGGGGCTGTGGGGGCACGTGGGCCAGCTGAACAGAACCCTGGCCGCCCATTCCCAGGAGATCAGCAGCCTCTGGGAGGGCCTCAGGGACTGCCGGGCCAAGGTGGCCGAACTGGCAGCGCACACAGGGCCTGGGCCAGCGCCTGGAGAGCAGCAGGAGCATTAGGCAAAGCAACCCCGCATCAAGCTCAGCCCGAGTCCCTCGGGGGTTCACTCATCTGCCGCCAAAAGTTGCCCCCCAATCGAAAAGCCATTCTGGGGGACTTCCAAGAGAATTCCCATCGTGTCAGCTCATCATCCCATGGCTCACGAAGCCACCTTGATTGCCAAATTACCGCGTGCACTATTCTCAGTGCGACACAAACTGGACAATCCAGGAGTGCTGCGGGTGATACTTGTGCCAGGAGAAAGGGGACTGGGCTTCAGGGTCCTTAAGGCTTTTTCAAGCCCATTGGGCCCACAGGATTCCGGACACTGAGCCCCAGACATCTGTGCTGTGACTCTCCCAGGCTCACCTCCATCAGCAGGATGAGCTGACCTCCCCCCAGAACCTCCCCTGTTCCACAGAGACCAGGTTTCTTCTTTCCCCATCCAGGCCTCTCCCTCAGGACTCCCTTAGCAGGATCTCCAGGGTGTCTGTGCCAGGGCAGCTGGCAGTGAAAGCCCCTCCTCTCGGGACCCCATCTCCTACGTGTGGCAACTTTGCATCTCTATGAGGAGCCTCCATTTCTATCTCTGAGGACACCAAGTGCCCAGTGACAGGAAAACCCCGGAGAGGCGGACTCAATCCAGAGAAGGCAGAGTTCTTCCTTGGGGATCTCCTCCTACTCTAAGGGGAAGAGGCAGGTGTCTCCTCTCTTCTCAAGGGGTAGGAGAGCAGTCCCTCAAAGGAACAGAACATTCAACAGGGGAAGTTCCTAAAGATACCGAACCTTGGGAAACTGTTTCCTCCTCATACCCATTTCTGTCCCAAGAAGGGAAGGGCCTTCCATGAAGCATGTTCCCTGGACAAGTCCGGACCTTGGCTAGTCCTTCATGAAAGGAACTTAAGATTTGGATTGAAACCCCAGCTTGACTGTTATTTACTACCTGTGTGACATTGGACATGTCAGGAGCTTTGAGCCTCAGTTTCCTCATCTGTAAAATAGGAAGGGGGGGAAGTGTCAGAAAAGATAATCTTGATCCCTTTCTGGCTCCAATCCTGTCTTGTCCTTTGTCTCCATTAATAAGATTCCTATTGAAGCAGGAATTCTTCTCAACCATATAGGTGGACTTTCAGCAAAGCAGAGCCATTCTTAGAAACAGCCAGTGTGAAATTGTGCAGATCCTAATGTCCAGCCAGCCACCCACCCACCCAAAGGCCGGCTTGGTGGGACATCCGGGCATGAAGCCACCGCGAGCTGATGAGCAGCAGCTTGGAACTGATGGTGCTAATCTGGCTCTCACAAGGCCATTTAGGAAAGGCTCCCTGCCTGCTTCCACCTGCTCAGGGACGGGGGAGACCTAGAACTCTGACTTCCTCCAGGAAGTAAAGGGAATGGCCCCTGCCCTCCCAGTACCCCAGGGGCATTGGGAGAGGGGGCCCCCTTAGAGTAGTCACAGGTCTTTTCCAGACCAAGCAGAGGGGGCAGAAATGCTCACCCCCGCCACCACCCCTTCCATTAGAAGATCCTGTTAGGTCTTCCTTGTTTTCTTTTGATATTAAGTGTTTAATTCGGATTAGAAACTTTGTTATGTTTGGGGAGGGCAGGAAATGGATTAAAGTTTCTTGCCAGTCAGAAAGTGATCCCTTTGATGATGAGAAACAGGACCCGGGCTGAGGGGACATAGAAGGGTCATGCCCGTCTCCTCACACCAGTGCCTTTGTCCCAGGGCTATGTCCACAGGAGCTCCGATCTGAGGATCCTCTCTGACCTGGAGCAGTCACTTACCAGTCCGGGGTGGGGGGGGGGGCAGACCCCAAGCTACCACAGCTCCAAGACACAGAAAATTAAGGAAGAGGGGGAAACGTCACTTTCACACGTAGAATTCGGAAGGCTGATGCAGATCTCCTTGTGCCCCTCCCACCCTCAGTAATTCTTTTTAGGATTCTATGGTTGACTCCCCATCCTAAGCCAGCATTCATTCTGTGTATCACCAACCCAAGGGGATGGGGAATGGGGCAAACAGGCAAGGGGCATCTCTGACCCAATGCACCATTGACGCAGCAGGGAAAAGTGCTTTCATGTCAGTTCCTCGGCTTGGTAGAGTGGACAGAACTCGGGACTGGAAGTCAGGAGACCTGGGTTTGTACCCCATCTCTGCAACTGTGTGAACAATGGCTAGAATAGGAGGTTTAGAATCAAGGAGAGTCTGATGCGAGTCCCACCTCACTAGCTGGAAGGACAAGATAGTTAACCTCTATGTGCCCTCTTCCATAAATTAGGGTAACTATAGCACCTATCTCACAGGGTGGTTGTGAGGATCAAATGAGTTAAAGTGCTTTGCTCAATGCTGATTATTATTATTACTACTGGGAGCAGCAGCAGCAGCAGTCATAGCAGTAGTGGTAGACAACAAGATATTTGACCCTCACTTCCTTACATATAAAACCAGCAAGACTCATCTAGATCATTAGGTTCTACAAAACCCTAAGCAGGTGGTTGACTCCCATACTAAACCAGGAAGGGATCCTGTATCAGGTCACTAACCTGTGAAAGCAAAGGGAAGGTCGGAGGTGGGGGCCATGGGGTTGGTGGTCTGCCAGAAACACTAACCAGAGACCTCTGCTACCTTGGCAACAGAATAGCTGATGCATAAACCCTATGTGTCCCTCACCCCCACTTCTAAATGGGTCTGAGAGGGCTGGGGCCTGGGTAGGCCCACATGCTCCAGGAAAAAAGACCAAAACTCATTTCCCAAACAACTCGGGGCCCTGCTGTCAGCATTAACCAGCCCTAAGTGCTAAGTCAGATGCTTCAGCTGTTTGAGCATATGCTTTAGCCTGGAGGGAGGCACAGTCACCCCACCCCCACCTCTTCATCCTTTTTTTGATAGAGAAAAGGGAGTTAAAGACTATGGGAGGAAGCATTCTATCCACCCTGATAACAACCCTTGCCTGGAATATAAGCCATGCCCTGCTCCCCATACCCACATGCCCCACACTGTCCAAGTTCTTGGAGATCAGCAGTTGTTCTGCCCAATAAACCCACACTCAGGAGCTCCTGTCTCTGACATAAGCTGGGTCCGTGCTCATTAAACTTCACCCACATTTTGTACTCTTGTCCCTAACCGGGAACCATGCCCTGGGCCATTAAGCATGGCCACACTTTCACAAGGCACTATGGTGTGGGGGCAGGAGCCCCAGATGGGAATACTTGGGTTCAAGGCCCTTCTGACCAGGGGGCTTCTCCCGAGCTCCCAGTCACTGCCTCTACAGGTCCAAGATTCTCCCAGTATGAATAGAGGGGACCGAGTCAGCACAGCTCCCTAACTCCACCCCACTAATATTCTGGATTTCTATGATTCTATGTCTGGCTGTCCCGTACTGATGCCAGTCATCCCTCACACTGGAAGTCCAAGGTGCGAATTCCCCCTTCTGTTCTCCGCCCTCAGAAAGCACACCCCAAGAGATAGGCTGTCAGTACACACCTGAGAGGAGGTAGGAAGAACTAGGTCACATTCAGGAGTGATCTGTCCTCCCCACCAGAAAGCTGAGGACCAGAGGAAGGGACAGAAGCAGCCTGGGAGACGGATGGACAAATAAAAACAGGAGCTGCTGCAGGAGAGCCAGAAGGTACTTAGAAATCATAATGGTGATAATAATTGATATTTATATAGTTCTTTTAACGTTTGCAAAGCACTTTACAAACTTTATTTCATTTGATATATGGGCCAGGTTCCATTATTACCACATTTTACAGAGGTTAGTTGCCTTACCCAAGGTCCCACAATCAATCTGAACCCAGTTCTTTCTCACAGAGTTATATGTACTATATGACATGGGCACTCATATAGTCCTAGAATTTAGAGCTTGAAAAACACCTTGGAGATCACCGAGTTCTATCATTTCACAGATTAGGAAATGGGGGTTCAAAGTAACATTGTCAGAAGCCACAAAAGTAGCAAATGATAAAAAGCCAGGATTTGAACTTGTTTCCTGACTCCCAGTCTGGTATACTTTCCATCTCCCCAAGATACTACTCAGGGAATGAGCTCAAAGGAAAGCATCCCTGTGAATGAGGGATGCATAACCTGGACAATGGACAAACATACAGGCAGGTCGAGACATAGAACGAACTTTAAGGGCAGCCAGATGCTCTTGGTTTAATCTCTCCAAGGAAACAAGACTGAGACCTCTTCCCACACTAGGTAGGCCTCCTCCTCTCCTCCAGCTCTAATGCTGTATTCCCACATCCTATTAACTGGGGCAAGAAAAATGATTAGTCCAGTTGGCTAGGCAGCAGAGACTCCCTCTGGCCTGTTCCCCCCCATACTATTCTATAGCAATATCCTCACAGCTCATGCTGGGACAAAGTCCACAGACCACACTGTGACTTCCAGTTTTGAATTAGGACTCCCTGCAACCCTGGGAAAATAAGGGAAGGTGGGCTGATGCTTGGCCCTCTCAAAGCCAGAGAGTGGGTATGAAGGGAGAGGAGAAGGTGATGTAGAACAGGTGGGAAGAAGTTCTAATCCAGGATGAGGTCTCTTGGGTGAACTTTAACCAAGGGATTCCTCCAATAGCAGAACTGGCTGTACTCAGGCTTGACCAGCTCCACACTGGGCCCCAGTTTTATAGGAGGAAAGATGAGTTCCACACACTCTCTGAGCCGGTCATACCTATGGGGAGAAAAAGAATGAGAAGGGAAGACCGCCCCAAATCTGCACCTGCTGTCAGCACCTGGCCCAATTCGGGGATTGGGCTCCCCGCCTTCATCCCATCTTTTCTCAGTGGGAATCAGATAGGGATAGGACCTGTGACTGCACTGAAGATAGCTCTCACCAGAGAAGCAGCACCCTCTGGCACTATAAGAGCACCTTCTCTGCAATCCATCTGAGAGGAGCACAGAGCCCTGGCAGGGCAGCTGGCTTGCCCAAGATCATCTAGCTGACAGGACTGTGAGGTCCATTCTCTATCTGCTCCACCACAATGGCTTCTCGACCAAGAGACGAGCTGGCATTTATGGAGGGCCACACGTTTGTGAAGCACTCTACCCCCATTCCCTTGGAATGGCTTTGACCAAAAAACTCTCATGGTCAAGTTAAGGCTTCTCAGACCGTTGTCATCTACTAATCTAGAAAATACCCCTTCCCTGGGGGAAGGCCTTGGATAGTACAGATGGGAAGCCCCAGGACTCTGACCCTTGCCCAAAGCAAATTCTTTTTTTTAAATCTATTCTATCTTTAATATTCTTGAATGATGGAAGAAACCAAAGGCAACTCCATAGTAATAGCTAACGTTTGTATAACACCTACTATGTGCCAGGCACAATTCTAAGCACTTTACAATTATTTTCTCATTTTGATCCTCATCATATCCTTTTGAAGTAGGTATAATTATTCTTCCCATATTATAGGTAACCAGGTATAAAGAGGTTAAATTGTCACACAGTTTGTAAGTGTCTAAGGCTGGTTTTGAATTCAGGTCTTCTTGATTCCAGGCCCAGTGCTCTTTTTTCAGCACTATCTAGCTGAGTATGAGTCAGAGGAACTGAGTTCAAATTCCACCTCCCATACTTGATCCCCATATGACCTCAAGAAAGCTCTTTAAGCTCTGTGTGCCTCAGTTTCTCCACTGGTTGGACAAGAGGGATGGACTAAGCAGGAAAGCTCTGATTTGATGGCGAAACTTACGTGGTCTTGTGATTTTTGATATGTTCCTGAACAAGCTCTCCTTGGGGGTTGATAGTAAAGATTCGGGACTTGCTTATTCCTGCTTGAAGATAGGCATCAACATCCTGGAGAAGAACAAAGAGAAGCTGGAGAGGTGGGAAGGAAGGGCCTGACCAGTCCAATGCGGCCCAACTACAAAGGTGGGCAGAGGATACTTACACTAGCACGGTTCCCAAAGCCAGCAAAGAAGGGGTCTCCGTGGGGCAGGAAAAGGTTGCGAATGTCAGTCAGGCACGCGATCTTGAACACCTCAGGCTTCTTTTCAATCACCTCCCTAGAGAGGCCAGTGGGTAGAGATTACAGTAGTAGCTGATTTTTCACCATCTCATTTGATGACCACCATCCTCTGACATGGATCTTAGACAGGTTTTTACCCCCATTTTATAGAAGAGGTGAATGAGGATCAGACTTTACAAGTTCACAACTAACAAATGCAAGAGGTGAGGTTTGCACATAGGTCTCTCCCAACTAAGTCCAGCACTGCATAGGAGGATCAAGGGCTTTAGGCCTGTTCCAAGGAGCTGGGGGAGAGTACCAAGAGGGGGACACAATGCAATGGAAAGAACCTGGCATGAGGATCCAAGAGACCCAGATTCAGATTCTGACTGGTTGTGGGGCAGCAGGTATGATATCTCTCTTGGACAGTTTCCTTATCTGTAAAACTGGGATAATATTTACACTACTTAAATGATGGGAAAAGCACTTTGTAGACTTTTAAGTGTGAATGGTAGTAATGATGGCATAGACTGAAATTGGAGAATAGGAAGGGGACAGAGCTTTTTGGATCCTATTTTAGACAGTGAGAAACTTCCACATATAATCCCCCACTAGCAGAGGGTAACATCCTTACAGAAACCCTAACTTCTTCCTCACCCCCATGCATCAAGAATCTTCTAGAAGATACAACTTCCTTAGTCAAGGGAGCAAGCCTGGGCTCCCAGGAGGGAGTGCACCCAGCACAAGGCCTGGTACCTGCAATGCACTTGCTGTTGTTTGTCCTTAGTTCTCAGAGTTCCCTGACATCAAGGAGGGGACGTCATGACATGTGAGTGAGCTGGATTTAAGGGAAGGAGGGCTGGACAGGGTCACCTGTCTCACTCTGAATGCTTGCTGATTGGTTGATTCCAGAAGAATCACTAATTAATTAATTTGAACAGGGAAGAAAGGTTACATTTTACCTGTGAAGGGCAGAGAAGAGGCTGCTGGGAGTCAAGAGGAGGGGGCCTTTGGGAAGACCACAGTCATGTTCATGCACCCACTTCAAGTAGCCCTTTGTGAGGTCTGCCATGCCAATGGATCGGGCTGAGCAGTAAAGGAATTTGTATCCATTTCTGGAGAAAGACCACAGAACCTGTTACAGGTTCTCCCATGATAGCCACCAGTATCATCCAGTTAACACTGCCAGGGAGCCAACATCAGCCAGAAGAGGAAACCTGTCCTAAGACAATGGCCTGAACTGGTACCCAGAGATGTGCCATTCTAGAGACAGTATGGGATTTGCTCTGGGCAGGACCTTCCACATCAAAGACGCTGCCTTCAACATCACCGATGACACAATCCAGGGAAGAGGCCAGATTCAGAGGGAAAGGGCAAAAAGACCTTATGGTGCTCTTTAGTTTTCTGACCCACTTTCTACTCTCAACTCTCTCAAGGAATAGGCAAAGATTTAGGCAGGTGTCAGTCTGACAAACTTGCCCCTTCCCTTTTCACCTTGAAAGCAGAGATTTACTTATTTTTCTATTTGTATCCCCAGCACTTCAAACAGTGCTTGGTACATGTTGAGTGTTTAATAAATACTTTTTTTTTATTCATTCATTCACTCATATTCCTTCATTCCTTCACATTCTGAGGGGCCAGAACAAAAGCCAAAGTAGAAGAAAAGCAAAACATAAAACTATGCCCCAAGTTACAGAATGGTTTAGAGGACCTGCAGCTATTTCACCTGGAAAATGATAGCTGAAAAGGCACTGAAGCAAAGTCCTGTCCTGAAGAACCCAGTATGAGTGAGAATACATGGCCTTCTACTTTACCAGAAGGGACTAAAAAACTTAGGAATAATAGAAACCCACTTAGGTGATAAATACGCATTTCCCAAACATTTGTCTCTGGGTTTTAAAGAAAATGTGCAATGGGTTTCAGAAAAGAGGGGGAGATTAGACCTTAAGATCTTTTCTAGCCCTCAGTTCATAAATTTCTTTTCTCCCTTCTTTGGATGTATTGGAAGGTTGAATTAAAAGGACTGCTATGGACTTTAGAAGCTTCCCAAGGGGCCTGGGTGAAGCCATGGCCTGTTACTTTAACTGACCACAAATTGGAAAGGCCATGTAGAAATGCTGGGCATGCTGTTCCACAAACTCCCTGTCACCTTGTCAGGATCAAGTAGCCCTGAAGGTGAACCACCATGGTGGCTCTAGCACCCTAGCTTCTTCTCAGCCCTTGAGGTCAGTTCTGAGCTACTTAGAAAAAAATACCAAGGGAAGCTCAGCCTCCCCTGAATTGTGTCCTAGTTTTCTTCAAGTGGCACATACTGCCCTCCTGTGGCAAACCTGGTCTGCTACCTACCGCTTGCTACTCCATTCCACTAACCCCTCCACAGTGCTCACCCATTCCCATCAACCCTGCAGGGACAGCAGATGAAGTGAGCTCTGGAGCCCTGAACAGAAAGTGTGTCTGGAATCAAAGGCATTGCCCCGCCAGGAGCAACATCCTCTGTTCTTCCAACACTCCAGAAACTCTCTTAAGAGGAGAGTCTGGAGGCCCACTCCATGAGCTGCTGGGGTCATTTCAGGTGATGGCTTTGGAGACACATACACTCTCCTTCCCTCTTACTTTGCCTTTCTAGTTAAGAAATCGAGTGTCTGGGACACAGCCTGGAAGTCCATATGTCCAGCCTCTGGCCAGGGCAATAAAGTAGACCTGAGATCCTTCCCTCCCCAGAGCAGGAATCTACTACAAGACAGTCCCAGACTTCCAGAAGCACTCACAGGTGAATTTTGTGGTAAAGCTTAATGATGCCACGGTGAGTCCAGTCCTTCCCCAGCTGGGGCAAAATGTGACCCAAAGCATCAGACCTGGGAAGAAAGACAACAGTGAAACAATCAGGCTTATGGAACACTTTCTTCACAGCTTTCTAAGGGTAGGTACAAGTATCACTGTTTCACAGAGGAGTTAACTGAGGCTCCCAGAGAAGTGACTTACACAATGACCACAGCCAGTGAGTGTCAGAGATGGGGCTGCTTCTGACTCTCAGCAAAGTGATCTCTGCATTAGTCCAGGCTGTCTGTCTTTGAACAGGTGTTCAAAAACTCAACACTGGCCACTGGATAGGAGCCCAGCTCCCAGAAAAGTATAATTATGAATGAATGAAAAACTCTTTACTAAGCACTCACTATGTGCCAAGCATTGGGCTAAGTGTTAGTGATACAAATGCAAAAAAATGAGGATCAAAAGAGCAAACCCAAATTTTTAGATCAAGGGAGCACAAATTGCAGCCTGAAGGTCAAAATGAGCCCATTGAACACTGCCCAGAGCAGCTAATAATGCCTTTTTTTTTTTTTTTACATTTTAAAGTATGATCACATTTTTTTAAAAAATATAATAACCATTCCTAGCTGGAGTCAGGCAGCTGACATGATAGGCTGACCCATGCTTTGGATCACCTTGCTGATTAGTCAGAGGGAGCTTACTTGTAGCAGAAGGGTAGGGAGAATCAGGCTTTCCTTCTATCTCAGACACTTATAGGGATAAGTCACTTAAATTATCTAACCCTTAGGTTCCTTAGTTATAAAATGGGGCAATAATAGATCATATGTAAAATACTTTACAAACTTTTAGTTTATAATATAATATAGTATATTATGTAATAACTTGGAAGTATTATAATTATCATCAGCCATCTTTCCTCCAAGGAACTCTAGTCAACCATATAGTAGACAGGTAAGACATGGCAGTTATTTCACTTTTAAAGCCTACCTAATTCACCTTGGCCTGGTTCCCTATAAATGCATATAAGGCCTCTTTCACTCTATCCTTGACCCTACAAGCAATATTTAAAAAGCATTTGACTATTTGAGAGCAAAAACCCCTCTAAAACCCACTCCCACCTCTCACTCCCATGCCTCCTCTCTTCCCCACTTTTCTTGCTATGTTTCTTACCTGGTGATGGTCCCATCAATGTCTGAGACCACCACTTTGTCGTACCAATTCCACAGGTAGATGTTGGCATGGCAACGGCAGGTGCCCTGGTACTGAGTGGTCACACTAAACACCACATCGTTGGCTCCCTCTCTCAGGTTTAAGTCTCGCTAGACAATGTAAGGAACCAGGGGAGAGTCAAAGGTAGCTCCAGAAAGACCCAATCTCTCTCCAACCTATCTGGTTACCTACCTACTTCTACCAGCCTGGATTATTGTTATCAGTTCTCTTCTTTTTAAAAAAAAATTGTTCTAAATTGAAGCTCTTTCGAGAGCATAATTAATTCCTAACAACTTTGCCCCCAAAGAAAATCCTTCTGTGTGACAAAATACAGTTAAGCAAAATAAATCCATTTTTTTGGTTTTGTCTGCCTCAATCCCCACCTATAGTCCACCAGTTCTCTAATTAATGAGAAGCGTATTCCTCCTTTTCCCCCACCCTCAAGGCTGTCCTGTCCTTCCCCAGAGGTTGGCAAAAGTGAGACATAGAATGATAAAGGAGTTCAGACCTAGCCATCTGGGAGTCTCCAACCTGTGCAGATCTCTTGGGTTCTCTCTAGTCCCCACCCACCCATGGCAATGCGCCATAGGATTTACACAGCTAATGTCCACGTATAATTAAGTGCTCTGGGTCACTTCATGTCATGTATGGGTAATTAGAGATCTTTCCATTATTGGGATACATTTTGATGGAGGCTGCAGGAAGTTTCTCCAAGCAGTGGAATACTCTAAGCAGCCTTTTCTGGGGGAAGATCAGAAGAGAATCCAAGGATAAAGGCTCTGGTTATGGAACCCCATCCATAGCCATCCCAGCCTGACTACAGAAATGTAGTCTTTATAAGGCAAACCCAAGGAAATGATATACAAAGGGTCAGCCTAAATGACCATCCCAAAAGGCAACACAAAAGACAGCAGTTAATGCTGTATTTTTAAGGCTATCCACTCTCTGCCCAGACCTCTTCTTCCCCCCAAGCTTCCTTTTCTCATTCCTGAAATATGGAACATGGACACTTTCCTAGACAGAGTCTAAGGCAGGAATGGCCCAATCTTCCAAACCTTGCACTTACAAGCTGATCAGAGGAGAGACGAAGCGATTTCTTGAAGTTAGGAAAAGAGCTCTGAGGGGGAGAAGGGGAATCCAAGACCACTGGTATGCTGAGAGGGTCCTCCTCAATGGTTGAATTTTCCTTCTGCCTGCAGGGAATCCAGGCCTTTAAAGTCCCCCTTCCTCTCAAGGTCTACAAGAGGAAGACCCACTCCCACCCATTAAGTGACAGTCCATAAAGAATAAGCTCATCAGATGACTCAGGAAAACTCCACTGATGAGGCTCCCTGAGCACCCTCCCTCCCATCATGCCCCCCAGGCATAACTCATTACAGAGAGTGCTTCCATGTTGTCGCCCCCGATTCAGAAATACCCCCAGCCATCAGAGGGCCAGAGGGCACAGCAAAGTCTCCCTTTAAGGAGAATCCCAAAGCCCAGCTTTGTTTACCATCTCCTCCTCCCCCTCACTGCTGGGTTTTAACTCCACAATCTTCATCACCACCACCCCCCTCCCCCACAGGGCCTTTCTCCCTCCCCTCCCTAGCTCAGTTTCCTTTTGTGTGCTGTCTTCTCCCCAATAGATTGTAAACTCCTTGAAGACAGGAATTGTCTTTTTTTTTTTTTTTTTAATTTGTATCCCCAGCACTTGGTACAGGGCCTAGCACACAGTAGGCATTTAATAAAAGTGTAATGTATTACACTGTCTTGATCTGCTTCAGATTTGTAATCAGAGGACCTAGACTCTGCTACCCACAACCTGAACACCTCTGTTCCTCTCATTATGGATTACTCTTTTATAAAACCACACAATTAGATTAGATGATCTCTAAAGTCTTTTTGGGGACTGGGGATGTAAATTGGTAAACTCCCAATTAGGAAACTCCCTCTCCTAATGTAAATCAGTAACTATTCTGCAACATACAGTCTTAGAAAAGAGGTTCTTAACCTGGGATCTGTGAAACTGATTTCAAAAAATATTTTGATAACTATTTCAATGCAATTGATTTCCTTTGTATTCCTGGTTTTTTTTACTTTATGCATTTTTTATAAAACCATTCTGAGATGGGTTCTCTAGGTTTCTTTAGACTGCTGAAGGGAGTTCATAACATAAAATAGGTTAAAAAGCCTTATTGAGAAGTAAAGGGATTTACCCAGATGTGCTGAAGGCCAGGATATATTAGAGATAAGATTTAAGTCTAGTTCTTTCTGATTTTAAGGTCAGTTCTCTATATTATCATAGTACCTATCAAAATGACTCTTATACCAGAGATGTACTGGTAAATGTTTAACAAATAGCTTGAGGATAGAAGGAGAGAGAGGAGTGTACCTATAAGATTCATACGTTTAATTTGCATGGTTAACATTTTCTCTATCACTTTTGAGTCAGACAATCAACCAAACCAAAAAATCAAGCCTTGATTCATAGGATGTGCTGATTAGAGATGTCAATGTGCACACTGAGAATTTAACAATCAGATGCCAGGATGAAGTGGCTCCAGCACAACTGTACCATTATTCTTCTGATGCAATTTTGGTGAACTTTAATTTTTAGAAAAATTTCCACTATTGTTCGCCATTTTTCAGTTCTGTCTGACTCGTTGTGATCTTATTTGGGTTTTCTTGGCAGAGATACTGGAGGGGTTTGTCCTTCCTTCTCCAGTTCATTTTATAGATGAGAAAACTGAGATAAACAGGTTTACATAGCTAGTAAGTGTCTGATCCCAGATTTGAACTCAGGAATATGATTCTTCCTGATTTCAGGCCTGACACTATATTGAATGAGTCACCTAGTTGCCTATCAAACCTATATTTGCTTCTTTGCAATTTCAACTCATAGCTCCTGGTTATGAAGACAACAACACTCTTCTGGATACATCATGAATACTCTCTCCTAATCGTCCCAAAAAATCCCTAGAGTGCCCTTTCTTCTTAATGTATATTAGGTCCAACGGTAACTTGGGAAGTTCTTCTTATTATGTAAACTAAGTTGCACCTGCTTCACTGTCTTTGGTGCCAATGGAAAATAAATGATCATACTTCTTCATCCAATAGTGTGTGCTCTAAGTCCCCTCAGAGTAAACAGAAAGACTATGACTTGAGGACTTATCTAGCCATAACTGAAGGCAATCGGACTTTGGGGAAAATGTGTTCACTGGACCCGAGGGGCAGGTCCTGTCGCACAAGAATTCTTGCCAGACTTTTCCTAAAGGCTCAGGCTTTGAAGTCCTGATACTGTAGACCTGATCCAGTCTGACAGAAAAAGCTTTGAGCTAAGAGTTAAAGATTCTGGCCCTAAATTTGTCACTTCTTTACTCTGTGATTTTGGGCCAATCACTTCCTCAGCAGGAATAGTCTTTCCTGGCCCTGGTGTCCTGCAGGTGACACCAGGTAAGGATTTCACCTAGTGAAATTCCTGTGGAGATTTCATGAGACAGTATGCAAATGAATACCTTGGAGAGAGAAAAAGGTAAAACAAAATAGATAGAATACTGAGTTTGAAATCCTGGATTTGATTCTTGCCTCTGACAATGATTAGCTATCTGATGGCAAATAATGCAATTCAACCTGTTGGGTACCCACAGACAACTCTTTAAGACTCTAATACCCATCCTGGGAGCCTGACCAAGATAACTCACCCTTGCTGCATGGAATCCTTCTTTGAAGTAGATGCCACTTCCTGGACTTCATTCTACAGGAGAAGAGTTTTCCATGAGCCCCTTTGTTAAAAAGAAAGGTCTAGTCCCTGAGACCAATTCTATTTCCCCTAAGTCTGGGACCTTCTAAAAGAACAAAGGAAGATCAGAACTTCAATTCCAACAGCTTTCCAGCTTACCTTCTCAGATGTCGAGTCCTTTATCCCCCAGGAGAACCACCAGCGGCCAGTCTTCTTGGGCATTTTCTCCTTCACCAACTTGTCAACAGTGCTCTGAATGCCACACAAGATCAGGAAGGACATAGTGGGCAAGTACCAAAAGGGCTTCAAGAAAAGACCTCTCTGGGGAATAATCCCCTCAAATAAATGACTTCCATCCAGTATCCACTGGAGACCAACAATGAAAACTCTTTCTGGCTGAATTATCTGAAGCATCTCTCTGAGCTCTCAGGAAATTTTACCTTGTGGGGGAGGGGAGGGGAACTTACTTCAAAGGGTGCTGCTTATATTACTAATGATTTAAAGCTTGAGTACTGGCACTGTTCCTCTAACTCAGATACTGATTAAAGAGAGCATTAATTTAGGCCTCATGGGGTCAAGGAAATAAAAACAGAATAGAAATTATTGGTAAATGCTTTCTGAATAAATGGATGGAATAAGGGAATCCAGAGGCCCTTCCCTCTATATCACAGGCCAGAACATCTCACAATTATAAGAGAAATGGTATTTTAAGGGAGATGACAGAGCTTTCCAGGAAAAAAAACTTCCTATGCAAAGTCACCAAGTGTTTGATAGAAAGGGAAACAAGAATTGTTGTCCTTCCTCCTGACCCATCCCTATGCAAACTTTGCCCCCAAAATTCCCAAGATCGTTGTCCTTATCCTCTCAAGATAAGGTCATCTGGACCAGTGTCTCTATGAACAGTTTCATAGGAAATACAGAGGGAGAAAGGATAGGCAGACATGACAAACTCACTGAGTCAGGAAGAGACCAGATGAATTGAAGGACTTGAAATTTTCTGTTCTGGGATTCAGCCCTAATTTGGAGCTTTATCCCATTTTAGCTAATCCCATAAGAAGTCTAGAGTTTTACAAAGGAGTTTCCCCACCAGTCTCTCTTCTCTTTGTTCTCCCCTCTCCCCAAGCTCCATGCAAAATCTCTCTATGATCACAGCAAGAAGAAAAATGGAAAAGGAGTTCTATTCCATTACCTTGGGCAAACTCTTCTGAAAGGCCTGTAAGGACAGGATCATCGGGGCAGCTACAGCCCAGTTGTAATACCTAGAAAGAGGAAACAGGGAGAAAAATGTTAACTTCCTAGGACAAGTGGCTAAAAAGACAAAGCCTGGTTATTCATGGGCTTGAGGCTGAGCACCCCAAGTGAGTTTCTCAAGACTGGAGATTTCCTTCTAGAAAAGGACCTATTTCCAGTTATTTTGTTTAGACTCTGAGAGACTTCACATAATAATAATAATTACGTCTCCATCCAAGTGCAATCAAATGTCCATGCTGTATATGTGTGTGTGTAAGTGTGTATGTGTGAGTGTGAGTGTGTCTCTGTGTGTGTGTGTTTGTGTGTTGAGTGATGTCCTGTAGAAACTTTATTTTGGGGGATCATTAGCTGTGAAGATTCAGCAGGAACCCTGAAATAATGGCAAACTGGACTCAGATGATACCACTAAACAGGATGAGAATGCCAAGCTGTGTAATGGAACTCCACCCAAAAGATCAAAGAAAAAGATGGGGCAACAGAAAATTATAAATTGGTCTTCTCAAAATCATTGTAATAGAGACATAGAGAAGAACGCAAATGACTCTTCATGATTTGGTATCACAAGAAGGCAAGACATATCAGAGCAAATCAGAAATATCAATTCTCTACCTAATGGAAATGCTTCAGTACAATTGATGCTGAACACCAAAATAGGCAATTGCATGAAAATCCATAAAACAAATTCAAAGTATAAGCACTTTGATTATGCTCCAGAACCATCTTTTAATAAAACTTGAAGAAGATTTCTTTCACCAATTATGGGTAAGGATTTCATACTTTTTATCAATTGTACTCTCAACTCTAAATCACATAACAATATGTAGCTGAATAGCACAGGACAATAAAAAAACAATTTTATGCATTAGCTCACATAAGATGAATTAAGAAATGAAGTCAAAGAGCTACTAAAATCTGAAGAAGGAAAAGTTGCGACCCTGGAGGTCATAAAAAAAATCTTTACTTTTTAATGTAAACTCCAGAAATCCTACTTCACAATGAAAAAGATGACAAAAACAGTACTGAAGTCTCCAAAGACTTTGAAAAGTAGATGACCATACTTAAGACTGAATTCTGAAAGGTTCTTTCTAAGCTAGATGGTATGAATCCAACTGATAGGACAATTATACCAAAACAGGATAATAAAAAAGCCAGTTTCTGTTTTAACCATTATGAACAAATATATTTCCCCCCACAGCATTTGGCAGAAAAGTATAAAAACCATTTCAGAACCTGAACAGTAGGAAAGAGGGAGCTATCAGAAAATTCCTCCACTTCCATCCATCCCCCACTTTCAGCCACTGGCCACCATAATAGAAGTAACTTGAGAAAACTATTGAACTATGAAAAGGCATTAAAATATCTTACTGGTATGGACAGTAGAACACTTGAACATCACATTGCCCAGTTAAAGGCAACAAAAAAGAAAAATATAGAAATGAGTGAGAAAATGAAAAACATATCAAAAATTCTGGATTCCCTTAATCAGTAACTAGGACAAAAGGCAAAAAGTTAAGATACATAAAAAGTTGAAGCAGCACAAAGAACAAATTTAATAGTTCAATATCAACCAAAAATAATTATTCCAAGGCTTGAGAAATCAAGTACATCACGAAACACACACACACACACACGTCAGCATGAACATTTAATTGAACTTTGATGGAGGGGCTGTTATTATTATTACATGTGAAGTCTTTCAGACTCTAAACAAAATAAAGAAATCATAGGTAAGAAAGAACACCTAAAGGAAGAGGATGTGAAAAAGTTCTGGTCACCTTCATGGTTGCAAAATTGCACTAAACAAGGCCCTATCATTCCTTCCAGATGCACATCAAAGCCTGGTCTTAACAAAAAATCTCAATTAAGCAAATAAGACTGGAAAAAAATGAGTAAATAGAAGAAGACACACTGAAAAATTAAAGTTTCAAGGATACATAAAAGACAGACCCAGAATAAGAGAGTAAGAGCACAACATCTACAAGCAAATTTCCTAACAAAAACATCACTTTTCCATGAAGTCTAAAATTCCTGGAAGAAATGAAGCAAAAAAAATGACATTTTAAATTAAGAGCTCTAAGGGAAACAACTGAAAGAATAGTTTGTTACAGTACCCAAAGAACATTCTCCCTGAAAAGTAGAATAGGTCAAACATAAATCACTGAATCTATGACAAGAAACAATAGAATGAAAACAAAAAGTCTTAAACAGAGAAAGAGAATCAAAGCTGAATGGGAAGAACTCAAAGCAATAAACATCTGTTCAATATTAATCTTAATGTTAGCTCTAAAAGTTGTGAGATGGATTGTAATCATTTTGGGACATGCCCTAACAACTATCCTCCTGAAATATTAAGAAAATATAAAGCCCATAATTCTAAGGTAGTTACAGAAAGATTGATAAATGCTCAAAAAGAGGAAGAAACTTGACAAACTCTCTGAGAGTACATGACAGAAAGACTTTTAGAATAAGCAAGCATCCTTCACCAAACAATCCTAAAGACTGATGAGAGATTAACATGGTTTTAAACCACTGGATAAAGTTTATGAAATGACTAAGATTTAAGAATGGAATCCAGAAGACTATCCTCAGACTATCACAAGAACTCAGTCAACAACATATGGACAAAGAAATCTTGAATGAATGCTAAGTTTTGCTTGGGCAAATGGAGGTATTTATTATGGATATTGGAGACCAGATAATTTCCCAAAAATACTGATGGGAGATTTGTTAATCTTCCAGACTTAGTAATCAATGTAAAGAAATGGAGAAAGTGCAACATATAACTGTAGCCTGGAAAAATTTAGCACCTATCAAATACCTAGGAAGATATGACTTAATGACCAAAATTATAACATCAGACATTTACATAAATTTCAAAATTAACAAGAAAATTCAGTTTATAAACTATATCGGCATTAAATCCTTATCACATACTGAATGGTTGCTCACAATTGTATGGGACATAGCAATTTATAAAAACTTAACCTTTTTTTTTTTTAAAACAGATTTTGCTATCTCCCATAACCTCCAAGTTTTATGGTATGAAAAGATTTCAAAGTACAGAGATCTGAAGGAAACAATCAAGATCTGGTGGATCCAGGTTGTCAGGTGTATTCTATCCCTGTCATCTTATATATCATTTGGGATGTCCTAAAGATGTTGTCAGTGAACCTAACTTACATCCCAATAGTTAGTCAGCTACAGAAAGCAGCTATTCTGTTCACCTGGGTTAAGAGTAATAATGATAATAATAATAACAATAATAGATTCCAATACTCTTATTCAATCATTCCATCTACCTGTGAAAAAATTTGCAGAAAAATAAACATAAAAGAATCATAGCAGGAGAGAAACTTGCTTCAAGATGGGTTCTATCTCTTATTTTAAAAAGGCGAAAAAAATGATACAACAATAATGACAACAACTTATGGTAATGAAAATACCTGATACTTATAGAGTGCTATAAGATTTGCAAATAACTACACTCATTCTCATGTGAATCTTACCACAATTCTGTCAGTAAGTGCTACAAGTTTTGCATATGTGTTATCTAATGTTAAGTGATTTGTCCAGCTTCCATACAACTAGATACCACCTAAGGTAGATCTTTCTAATTCCAAGTGCAGCCCTGGTTTTTGATTTTGCTGTTCAAACCCCTTCATAATCTGCCTCTCTTGCCTTTCTAATTGTCTTATGCCTCCCCCATTCTTCCCCTCTCTCTCTCTTCCAAGGAGACACTCTGGTCTCTCCATCTTCTGACTCTGGGCATTTTTTTCCTGGCTGTCCCCCATGTCTAGAATGTTCTATATTTTCATCTCTGCCTCTAAAGCCTTTCCCTTAATTCTAATGTCTTATCTCAGTAGATTAATTCCAATTTGTCCTGTTTATCCAATTTATTCTGCTTGTTTATACATAAGTATTTACATGCTATCTCTCCTATTAGACTGTGAGTTCCTGGAGAACAGGGACTGGTCTCTGTGGGTGTGTTTGTGTGTGTAGTTTTTGTTTTGCTATTCTTTGTATCTATAGTCCTTAGCACAGTGCCTGGTATATAGTAGGTGCTTAATGTATGTTTTATGACTGACCAATTATTGGACTTCACACAATGTCTAGTTGCTTACTGTTTCTCTCACTCCAATATGATGGCAGGAAACAACACCCTAGTGTCAAGGATCTGAGATGATACGGCATCAATAGCAGAATCAGGTCCAATATGGAAGTAGCTCAAGAAGTTCAGTGCCACACTTGCCATCAACCTATCCTACACAACCTTTATCTCTACTCAGAAGGAATAAGCATATAGACTCTCCCTCATACTTTTAAATCAGGTGGGGAACCTTTTGGTTTTTTCCTCCCAAGGGCCATTTGGATATCTGTAACATCATTCACAGGCCATACAAAATTATCAGCTTAAAAACTCAAGCAGGGAAAGATTGTTGTAAATAGCTGTCAGCTCATCATCACTTGTGGTTACCTTGGCAGGTTTTATACAGGCCGTGGGCTGGACATCCCCACCCCTGCCTTCAATTCAGCTATATAGCCATGTTTAACATAGCACATCTCGCATTTTTAGGGTTTTTATCTTTTTTAAAGTTTACCTTTTTAGATTTACATGTGTCATCCACCCCCATTTTACAGACAAGAAAATTGAGTCACAGAGAGGCTGAGTGGTTGTTTCCTAGGATTACAACAGTTTGTATAAAGAGCTGGATCTGGAATCCTGGTTTCTTGCCTCTGAAATCCAATAGGCAGCCTATAAGGTTCAGGGATTCTGGGGCAGGCAGCCAGGTCCCAGGGGGAGCTATTTAGGGTGAGTTGGCAACCCTCATGCTCAGGATTTCCTTGTGTTTCAGTTTATAGGATCTCAGGGATTGTTTGGAACCTAGTAAGAATTTCACATATAAAAGACAGTGTGAACAGCAGATGTGGATATTACTTAGCTGAACAGTGATGGAAAGGACAGGCCAGCCAGCCATGGCTGCTGAAAAAGGGTACCTTTGTACCCAGAATCAAAGTTTTTAAGTCAGTGTAAAAATTAGGCCTCCCTTCTTTGCAAATGATGGAAGCAGGGGTGGGGATGGAAGAAGAGCTGCGAATGTGGAATATTACACAGACCATCAGATACAATTACTATACTGGCTGGTTTTGCTGAACTATTCTTATCTCATCTACAAAGGCTATCTCACTAGGCTGGGAAGAGTGGAGGAATGTATTGAGAAATGAAAATGATGTAATAAAGAAAGGTATCAAGGGAAAAAAAAAAACTTTTATAAGAGACTTGGGAGATTCTTCAATAGGCCCATCTTTCAGAATAAGCTCCTGCAATTTTTTTCTTATTTTGTATTTAGTTCAATAATTTTTTTTTAAAAGAATAAGCTCTGACCCTGATTTCCTGGGCCCTGCAGGACTTTTGTGCCCAGATGAAATGATTGCTAGATTTACAAGAGATTTTTTTGTGATTGCATATTTTCTTAATCAGAGAAAGGAGATTCAGGGAAATCCTGCTTCGGACACATAATAGTTATGTAACCTTAGGCAAACTAATTTGCCCTTAGGCAACAAAGACTCATAAATAAGAGAGGGCTGCTGATTTCCTCACTGAGGGTTTTTTCCTCTATACATATAAAATTGCAGGTCTGGACCAAAAGCTCCCCTCACCACCTCCCACCCCCCCACTCCATTCACAGATACTAAAAGCAAAACTACCTTTACGTTTGAGTGTGGGGAGAAAATGTGTTTTGTTCACTCTCTACTCCCTCTTTCTATACACACAAACATATATTTTACCTATGAGGCAATGGGATTATTGATAGCACCAACTTGCCCACAAGATCTTCCAGGCAGACAACTAGCAGAGCTGGGATTTGAACCCAAGACTTCCCACTCCATAGCCAAAGGTACTTCTATTATTTGCCCCTACTCCTGCATCTCACTCCTAACCACACCAACTTAGCTTTCCTGAAAAGTCACCTCCAGCTCCAGCTGCATCCAAAACAAATCTTTTGTACAGGGTAGGCATCCCACCTCCTGAGAAACCAGGTAAGAAATAATTGTTTTTATAGCACTTACTATGTGCCATATGCAAATGCTAAGTGCTTTACAAATATTACCTCATTTGATCCTCACAATGATCCTTCAAGGTACTTGTTATAATCCCTCTTTTACAGTGGAAGAAAGTTAGATAAACTGGCCATGGGGCACACAGCTTTGCAATGTATGAGGTCATATTTGAACTCAGATCTTTCTGACTACAAGCTGAGTACTCTTTATCTATCCAGCCACCATCTGTCTTTAAGTAGTATGTCTCTAGAGGCACTCTGAATTGCTGTGAAAAAGGGAGACTGAGGATGCTTAGTACTGGGAGATGCTTGAAAGTGCCATCAACCTCGGTCAGGGGTGGGGAATGTACTGGGTGGGCCATTTAAGGCTAGCAAAATCATTTGCTTTAAGGCAACCGCAGGCGATGATGAGCTTAAAGTTAGATACAACAACCTCCCACTACTTGAGGTCTATAAGTTGAAAATTGTGTATGGCCATGAATGAGGTTATAAAGATCCAAATGACATGAGCAGAAAAAAAGACTCCCCAGCCCTGAGCCTGACTCTCTGACAGACATGCGACAAGGAAGCACATCACTCAAGACTCAGTGTTATATAGGTGTTTTACTGATCTAGGCTCCTAGAGGGATTTAAAACATTTCTGTCCCCCACTATGAAAAACACCTCCCCCCTCAACCCCACTCCTCACAGGACTCACAGGACACTTACTTCTTTCCAATTTTCACCACAAGGTTGGGGTCTTCCAGGATTCCCGGGTTGTCAGCGAAATTCTTGTAGGAGATGGCATATTTGGCAAATTTCTCTAGAAGCAAGAGGAGGCAAGTGAGAGTGGGAGATCAAAAACAGATGTGAGGGGCTGGGGGACAGGAGTGGGGCTGGGGGCTGAAGAGAATAAGGAGACACCAGGTCATTTCTCCCCAAGGGTCCCTAGGGTGCAGCTGGCTGGGGGATGGAGAACATCACTGGAACACTAGCCCCTGACTGCAGAATGCCCACCACTGATCTTCCTGCCATCTCCTGCAGCTCTTCTTGCCTGCCCCTCCACCTGTGCATGGGGTCCCTAGGTTCTTTCTCCTCTGCTCCCGTGAAGGAGCATCATCAGCCCCACCTGTTGAGATATCCCGGTTTTCAGCCAATCCACCACAGAGAGAAAGCTCAACGTTATTCTCCTGCTCCAGGGAAGCGTCAGACAAAGGGCCTATAGCATCATCTCCCACAACGCTGGGATGTAAGAGGTTTGATTCTGAGAAGGACTCACTCCATTGCTGGGCTTGAAGATTAATTTCACTGAAGACAGAGGAATAAGCGGCAATAACTTACCAAGGAGGTAAGAGAAGGGCTTGCTTCTTCCAGGTCATTTGCACTGATGGATAGTACTAAGCTGATTCTCCCAGAGACCCATACTTACCACATGATAAATTAAAGGGAATAGCTATACCTTTACTAGAAACAACTTTCTTCTTTAAAAAAACCTAAATTTTATTTTTTAATCAATAAATACTCACTTTATCTCCCTTCCACCTTTTCCTCCACTATTAAGAGACAAACTTGGCATCAGATCCTTCTTGGCAAGTCGGTTAATTTGCTTGCCTCAGTTTTCTCATTTGTAAAATGAGGATTATGACAGCACCTACCTCCCAAAGTTGTGAGTATTTGTAAAGTGCTTAGCACCAAGTCTGGTATTTAGTAGGCACTTAATTTCTTTCATTTCTTCCTTCCCTGTTACAAACATATATAACTGGACAAATTATACATGGGTTGTCTCTCCCCACCTTAGCCCCCAAAGTCTCAGTCTGCACTCTGAGTCCACCACTCTTTCCAGAGGTAAGTAGCAGGTTTCATCATGAGTCCTCTGAATTACGTTTGGGAATTTCCCAGATCAGATTTTCTAAGTCTTTCGAAGCTGTTGGTCTCTACAATATTGTGGTTATTGCACAAATTGTTCTCCTGGTTCTGGTTTTTTTTTCATCTTTCATCAATTCATACCACTCTTTGTACATTTCTCAGAAACCATCCCTTCATCATTTCTTACAGCACAATGGTATTCCATCACATTCATATCCCTTAACTTATTCAATCATTCCCCAATTAATAGCCATGACTTCAATTTCCAATTTTTTCCAATTCCCCTACAAAAAGAGTTGCTGTAAGAAATTTTGTATATCTGCAAGTCCTTTTCCTCTTTCTGTGATCTCTTTAGAGTAGAGATTTAGTACTGGTATCAGAGGATCAATAGAGCATAGTCTATGTACAGTTCAGTATCTTTTTGGATAATTTAAAGGCAACTTTCCTATGAATTTCCTGTCCTTCATCCCAGGAGGAGGTCTGGCAGTCAGCTCACCCCCAGGAATGAGAAACCCTAAAATCCTGGGCTGTACCAGGAAAGAAGAATGGTAAAATCTAAATTAATTTACTTGTTTGGTGCCATACCAACTAGACTACCAAAAGATTACTCTACAAGAGTTAGAAAAATAACAAAATTAATCTGAGGTACAAAAAAAAGAATCTCAAGGGAAATTATGAAAAAAAAGAGAAGGAAAAGATATCAGCAGTACCAAACTTCAAACTGTGGTTAAGAAAGAGTTTCATTAGTGGGATAAATAAATGGGAATAAAAGCCTAGTATTTGAAACATGCAGATCCTGGACAACTATTGAAATAAAAACTTTATATTAAACCAAAACTGCTGAAAGAAATGGAAAGCAGTCTTACAGAAACTAAGTATAGATCAACATCTCATACTGTGTAGTAAGATAAAGGAATACAATGACTTAAGATGTCCTAAACAAATTAGAGGATCTATGGATGAGGAAGAGTTCATGAGCAAATTTTTAAAAAGAGAAGAACACAGAAAAGAAAATGAACAATTTTCACTACATTAAATTAACAAGAATTTGCACAAACAAAACCAATGGTTCACGTTAGAAAGAAAGTGAATTAATGGAGAAAAAAATTTATAGCAAATTTTTCTGATAAACAACTCATTTCCAAGATATGTAAGAAATAGATCAGATTTCTAAAAATGAGTTATCCTCAATTGTTCAAAGTTTATAAACAGACAAATTTCAGAGGAAGAAAGCCAAGGTACCAAAAGCCATATGACAAAATGTTCCAAATCACTTATAATTAAACATAAATGAATATAACTCTAAAGGAATTGACAAATGGGAGAAGAATGTTAATGCACCATAGGTGGAACTGTTAAGCAAGTCATTTCAGAAAGAAAAATGGAACTATTTCCTAAAAATTACTAACATATACATATTCTAGGACCCAATGATATCACCACTAGGTCTATAATCACAAAGAGATCAAAGAAAAAGAAAAAGGACCCAAATGTACAAAAATATTGCTGCAGCTCTTTTTGTAGTGGCAAAGAATTAGAAACTAAGAGGGTAACTATTAATTAGTAAAAAAGTTCAACAAGTTATGATCTACAATGTAATGGAATACTATTGAATGTAGAAATGATGAAAAACCTGGAAAGAATGCATGAATTGATTGAAGAATAAAATGAGCAGAATAATTTATATAAAAACAACATTGTATAAATTTTTTTTTAAAGACTGAAAAATTATTTGTGCCATGATTCCAGAATATTGATGATGAAATATGTTACACATCTTTTGAATGCAAAGGTTGATGGACAAAGGGTGACAGTTTTTTTAGACCTGGCTAATGTGGGAATTAGTTTTGCTTGATTATGCACTATTGTTACAAGAGTTTTCTTTTTCTTTTTTCCACTGGTGAAAGGGGAGGGAAGTGAGAGAAAGAGAAAAGAGTTTTTTCTTAATTCAAAAAAAGTTTGAAAATGAGTTTTAAAAAGAGAGATTAGCCAAGAATCTTATTACCTTTGGGGAAAAGTAGCTGAATTCAGGGAAGACAACACTCCAAGATAGGCATCACTGGATTTCATGTGCTGACTTCTTCGTGTGTCTGAGTACAGAGAAAGGAAGCTTCAGGCCAGGCAGTGTCAGTGTGGGCATGAGGGCACAGACCCCGTAGCATTAGATAAATTCAGGACCACAAAAATATCATATGGGCTGAGGGCAGCTCATGGAAGCCAATCACTCTGCCTCCTCTCTCCTCCTCCCTCCCATTCACTCCCATTTCCTCATCATTCTCACCCTTTCTCTCTTTTTTCTGTTTTGAAGAATCAGAGCCCTCCTGACCCGTGAGCCCCTGGGGCAGCATTGTAGAATCAAAAGAAGAGTTCGTTTCCTGGATATTCTCAGTTCTTCTTCCCTCTTCACTGTTCTGTGCAAGTGAAACCTGGGAATCTGGGAGTATTTTTGATGATGGGCAGAACTTTATTAGACCTAAAGGACTGGTACTCTCAGAGTATGATGGAAGCTTAAGCAGGGAAGGAGCACCAGAAATGTTCTGAGCATCCTGGAGGATAGTCTCAGAGTTTGCCAGAGGGTCAGAAGCAGCTATCTGACATATTGATTCTTCACAAAGAAGAGGATTGATTGATGTGCTACTGTGTGAAGACCTCAGCAGCTTCATATGCTCGCCTTTCACCACCTTGGGGCAAACAAGTAGGATAAATGAGATCAGCAGGATTTGGTCCAGGGAGAGTGTGCATGTTTCGGGCAGGTGGAGGGTAGGGTGGGAAGTAGGGGGATGGGGTATGTTGGGATGGGGAGGGAGAGACTGGGCACTCAGACACAAAATAAGCCCCATTAATTCAGGGATTCTTTTGTCCATGCTCAGGCCTTGGGACACCTCTGAGGGACAGGAACTTGGACTAGTGATCCCTCTGACAGTATCTTATTAAGCCCCATACATCCTCTATCACTACCCATGACCTTGGGGAGAGGGAGCTGTCTGGGCCAAAACCTCTCCACATCCTCCTTTCCCAAAAAGAAATGAGCTAAGTCAGACTCCTCGTTCCTGACCTGAGGAAGCCTTCCCCAGTGCCACTGCACCTGGGGCTCAGTCCGCATGGCGTTCTGGCTTCCGAATTTTATCTCCAGCTCAGAGTCACTCCTGATGCTTGTTAGATATTCTGAGGATAAACTGCTAGAGTAGTTGCCAAAAAAACAAAACAAAAACAAAAACATCCATTTACTTTTATCTCCTAGCTTAACTCTATTCCTTCTCCTCCTTCTGCTTGCTTAGGACCATTAGCCCAGCTCTGTGCCCACTTCAGTGCAATCTAGACTAATAGTTGCCACAGCCCAGCACTGAACTTTCCTTTGGAAGTGGTCTTCATGAGCCGCCATCCCTACCCTCCCTCTTCTCTTCCTTCAGCTACTTGAAAGAATTCCCACTGTGACCACAACCCTGCCCATCAGCACATATTCTTACCTCTCATTCCGTGAGAATTCCACATCTGAACAGATAAATGAATCTTTGGTTTCTACTAAGTCATCCTCTGCAGTGTAGAAGCTAGTTAAGATAAGGAAACTGAGTCACTACTTTCACCTCCACCTTTTCCCTTCCTACAGCTGCCTAAAAATTACTTGCCACAGAGTGACCACTAATGTGCACATCGATAGAGCCTTTTACCTCTCCTTGTGTAAGGTTTCCATATTTAAAAAGAGCTGTGAATCTTTATGCTGTGTAGAAATATCCTCCTCAGTTTGGTCACTAGTAAGACAGGGAACAAGAGTTACCAGAATAGAAAGAAGAAAGGCAAAGCCAAACTCCCACCACCCCTGGGCCTTATTGCCCTCAGAACAAGGGAAGGCCAGTGCCCAGGTCTTCAGGTTGTAAGACAAAAACACAAAGGAGAAAGAGCTATGACCCATGGTTCTTGTGGGTCCAAAGCCCACCCACAAAAGTCAGAAGGGGACAGCATATCCACTGCCATATTGGTCCTACACCTCCACAGGCCTCAAAGGAAGCAGGGCCCAGGGTTGATGGGTCTACCCTAAATACCTGGTGATTCAAGAGAAGTTTCCAAAGCAGAAATAACTTTAGGCTCTTTGACATTCCTGAAATGAAAATCTTTTCTTTTTCAACAACCAAGAGAGAAAACCAAACGCGAGGTCTTTCTAGAGCCTCCCCATCTTTTTTCTGGTGCTTTGTCTTCCCCAACTACCTTGCAAAATACCTCGTGTGTATATAGTGTTTTAGGGTTAGCAAAACATTTTACATACATTATTTCATTTGATCCTCCCAATTCTATAAAGGAAGTATGATCATTATTCCTATTTTAAAGATGAGAAAACCAAGTTAAGGAGAAAAAGTGACTTGCCTGGAGCCACATAGCTACTAAGTGCCTGAGACACAATTCAAACTCAGGTCTTCTTAACTCCAATTTTGGTTCATTTATATTTAACTATTTTACACAGATTTGCATTTATATTCTTTATATTTATGTTGTATGCTATCTATATCTATATATATAATTACCACCTCCCCATTGGAATGTAAATTCATTGCAAGTAAGGAGTATTTATTCTTTGTTTTGCATTCCCAGTGCCTGGCATACGGCCTGGTTCATAATAGGTTTTTAATACTGATTGAGTGATCCAGAGGCTTCTAGGGCCTTGGCATAAGCCACACTCTCCTTGGATCTTTAGGGAGTTAGCTCATGTCTAAAGATATGGTTTTTAGGATAGTTCTACAGATTGCCTAGGTGACTTAGGAGATTTTACTTATTCTATCTACATTTCAATTTTTTCATTTATAAAACTTTTTTCTAAGGTACACCCTAAATTTAAAAGTTAGAAATGGGATTCTGTGAATCCACAGATTGCAGTTAGGTCAAAGTGTAATGTATCAGGAGAAAACAAGGAAGGTCACAAAGTGAACAATAGGGAGCTTCTGTTTTTGTTTTCAGACTCAAGAAAATGTCACTTTGAGACTAACTACCAGGACCAAAATTTCAGTGTTTCTGTATTTTTTCTTCTGTCTTCCCTTAAATGACTCTAACTTGTCTATGGCTGCATTTTATTTCTCTAACTAGGTTAATTCCACCCCCACCCCCACCTCCTTTCTCCATCATATACATACAAACAAGGGCAGGAACCCATAGTATACTTCTGTATTTCCCTTACAGAGCCAAGCATTAGGCTGGGAGCACTGTTGTTCCTGTCCAGTCATGCTGGACTCTTTATGACCTCATTTGGGGTTTTCTTGGCAGATACTGGAGTGGTTTGCTATTTCCTTCTCCAGCTCTTTCACTAGATGAGAAACTAAGGCAAAGAAGGTTAAGTCACTTGCCCAGGTCACCCAGCTAGTAAATATTGAGGTCACATTTGAACTCAGGATGATGGGTCTTTCTGACCCCAGCTCTAGCCTTCCATCCACTGGGCTACCTACCTACATTTGATAGTATTTATTGACCTTCATTGTTGGCCAAGAAAGAGTCCAACCAACAGTTACCCTTGGTTCTTTCAGTGGACATTGACTAGAAAGACCAACCCCACCAAGTCTGAGGACTTTATACCTCCCTCCCTAGGATGACCTTCTCACTCACCGGGTGGGGCTCAATTCTGTCATTGGTCTGTCTTCTACCACTATCTCAGCCTGCACTTCTTCTAGCTCCTCTGAACTACTAGCTAGTGTTGTTGTTAGCATTAGCTTGTCCTTCTTCTTGACCTTCTTCCTGCGACGTCTCTTTTTCCGCTGGGACATGGTTGTCTCTGAGCTGTGCTTGTGGACATTCTCAATGAGGTCCAGCAGAGGATCATTCAGCACCTCATTCGAGCACTCCGGAGGGATAGGGGAGGTATACAGGTTGGTGGGAATCTCCTCCTGGCAGTAGGGGACAGGCCCAAAGCAAATAGAGTAAGAATTCAGAAGCCTTCCCAGACTGCCTACTCTCTCCAATGCAAATGTGCACAGAAGGCCTATTATCATAATTTAAGACATTATTCAGGCAGATGACCAGAAAATGGTCAGTATTTTATGTGATGTAGCAGAAAATGTATTACACTATTAGGAGATGTGAATTCTAATCCTGGCTCTCAAACCCTATAGCTATGGGACCAAAGCCCTTTACAACCTGGTCCTTCTTCCTTTTCCCAGTCTTCTTACACTATGTTCCCCTTTATTAATCCAGCAGTACTGGCCTATCCTATCTCCCACTTTCCAAACCTTTATACTAGTTATGCCTCCACTCCATGCCTGGAATGGTTTCTTTCCTCATCTCTACTTTTTTTTGGCTTCCTTCAGATCTTAGCTTCTTCATGAGGCATTTCTCATTCTCTAACACCATCCCCCCACACACACTCACACCCCTCTCAGATACTAGTGTCTTTCTCTTGCTTTCCATCCACTGTCTATATATCTTATAGGTGCCTAGTTATTTATATTTTGTGAGTTTCCCAATTAGAATGTGATCTTGGGACAGATACTGTGTTTTTGTCTTTTTTTACACCCCTAAATCTTAGCTCAGAGTCCAGGACACAGTGAATGATTAGTCAACATTTGTAGATTGATGGATTGATTGAAATCACTTCCTTTCTCTGAGCTGCAATTTCCTCATATGCAAAGTGGGGAAAAAATTATTTGTATTATCTCAGAGGATTGTTATGAGGAAAACTTGCTGTTCACCTTAAAACCTTGAAAAATGTAAACTATAATAATGATCATTATTTTTCAGGGGCTAAACAGAATAAGTGTTCAATAAAAGATTGTATAATTATGGACATTTACAGAAAACTTGAAGGCTTACAGAAACTTTGCCTCTATTATCTTGTGTGATCTAGCTATATTAGAACCATTAGGGGAAATGAGGTGAAAAGATCTTAAATGACATGTCCAGGGTCATACAGCAAGTATCAGATATAGTTTAAATCCAAGGTTCCTACAAATCCACACCTCACATTTAGAGCAGTAATGGCTCAAGTATTATTGTGTGATTATCAGATCACAAACCCCAGACATCCTATGAAGATCTCACAAAAGTACAGACCCATAGAATGGCCTATCAATGCACCCAGGCCCACCATGGCATTTTGGGAGCTGAAAAGAAAGGGGAAAGGGAAGGGAAAGGCAGAGGTTATTTAGGAAGTTTATGGCAACTGCATGAAGGAAGGAGGATTGGATTAGGGTAGTACACTCACATCATTAGTTTCTAGTTGCTGAACAAAGAAGGCTTCTCCGTCGTCTCCCAATTTCATTTGCAGATCTACCGGCTCCCCATTAATTTCGATGTCAACCTGGGAAGAGAAGAATGGATTATGTCTCAGGGGCAATTTCACCTTTAGCCTCCCCTTTACAGTGTCCATATTATTTACCTCAACTCCCACATTTTAAATAGGAAGAAACAATCTTAGAGAGGTTAAGGACATAGATAGGAAGGAGCAGAGCTGGGGTTTAATTGCAGATCCCATGAATCCATTCCTCTATTTCTCCATGACCACACTGCTTGGCACAGACTTCTGGGATGTCGGAACATTCAACACCCACTCTCTACCCCAAGTTAAGAGAGGATACCTCCCCCAACCCAATTACCCGACAATGTAGAGTGTTACCTTATTAACTTGCTAACAAGGGGATTAGGCTTTTCCTTGCCCCATGACCATGCCCAGCCCCTTAGCCAAGACGATTGAGGATAAGGAGAAGCCTGGGGGAGAGCCCACCCTTCCACAGCCCTTGCAACTTACCACCTTCTCCCGGGACCGTAGGACGCCCAGTTTGCCAAAACGCACGTGGAAAGGGGAGCAGAGGAAGGAGCCATCTGGCTGTTTCACTACTAGCACATCAATGCCTCCTGATAGCGTAGCAGGGTTCAGGCCCTCGTACAGTTCCTTCACTGTCACATACACCGACTCCGCCAGCTGGCCCACATAGTTCATGGTCTGGGACTGTCCACAAGGTCAATGACAAAGAGGGTCAGCACAAGGCCAGGCTTTACCACACAACCCAGCCCCATGGCTTTCTCCTAGCCTTTACAGGATACCGATTGCAGGGTAAAATAAATATCCTCTTTAGATGAGATCAACATTACTCATTGTAACTCACCAGACAGAAACCCTCTCCAGGATTTTAAAAGCACTGCTGATAATAAGTACCCCAATTCTTGTCTCACAGACCCCATTGCCTGTGCACGGTCTCTGGGGTATCAGAGATGCAGAAATTGACGGCAAGGTTAAGGTTCTGAGAGCTAGATGAAACTGGAATAAGGGCAAGGCCAGAGCAACATGAAAATCAGCAGGAAAGGAATCGGGGCCTCGGGGGCCCCACCATCCTCGGAACTCACTCTCTGGGCTGCAGGGATGTCTTTCCCAAACCTCCTTGGTCTCTGAGAGGGGAAGCAGCAATAGTCCTGCATCCACGACCGCTTTAATACCTCCAAAGTCCATCTATCTCCCTCCTTTTCAGGGACCCTCCTGGACAGGCTTGGCAAGCTGCCTTCTACCTTCAAAGACAGAGCACCAGAGGAATCTTCCCCTAAGTTCAAAACAGCAAGTGGCAAGGGGTATCTGGAAGGCTGACTCATCACCAGTCTGCTCTAAAGGCTCAGCCACATTGTGCCCACAGAGATAAGGCTGCCGAGGCCACCATCTTTGTACTTTTACTACCTGCTCCACAGACTCCGTCCCTCACCATCCTCTCCTTCCTCCCCAAGCTGCCCTAAGGGAGAGCAAGGCTAGTCTGCCCTCCTGACTTCAGATGCAGAAACAGGGTATTCACTAGATCCCACAAAGCTGGCTCCCCAGCTCTTTGTTCCCAGAAACAGCCCCCAGTCTCAACCCCAACGGTACCCCCCAGACCTGGAAGGGACAGTACCTATCAGCTCCCTAACACACACGAAGGCCAAGGTCATGGGGCCAGATGGGCAGCCCAAGGGAAGCTGCAGAGAGCAGACAGCAAAGGAGGATGGGCGGATATGATGGGGCATGAGAGGACAGCTAAAGCCACTCCACTTCCCTACCAGTTCTTCCTATTCTTAGGACACAAATACAAGCCTATCAACAGAACTGAGAGGCCCACACCCTCAGGCCCTAAAATGGTCAATTACTACCTCCCCTATTGGCTTAATGGATTCCTTCCACTCCTCCCCCTACCTCCTTCACCGCCCTCATCCCTGCGCCCTATATCTGGCACAGGATCTGGGTTTCCTTTCTGCAATAGGCGCACACACACGCACGTGCTTGCACACATACACCCTGGTACGGGGCTGAGGCTCCCTTCGGCCATGGGCTGTGTGCACGCGCACACACCGACGTCCACAGGCCAGGCAAATGAGGAAGGGAGGTGGGCTCGCCCCCGAGACTCCTTCCAGTCTTGGATCAAAGATCCCATGTTCCTGGGCCTGTGGCTCGGCCACCAGGGAAGCCCACCTCCTGGAGTGTGTGCCGCCGCCTCTAGCTGCCGGCTCACTCTTCCCTCCGGGCCTCAGTTCCCTTCTCTGTAACGGGATGTGGCTCTGGTGCCCCTCCCCCCTTCCGGGGCAGAGCTTTCTGTCCCTGTTTCCTGTTCCTGAATTCTGGAAACTTCTGGAACTAGTTCTAGAAGGCCCCTTAGCCCCAGAGTCTTCAGAAACAAAGCGAACCCCACCGGCTCTTCCCCCACCTTCATCCCAACGCGGGGTCAAGTCCTTTCCAGGCTCCTTTTTTAAACAGCACAGGGCGCGCCTGCGCACAAGAACGGGCTTGCCCTGCCTCGGTTTCCCCCTCAGTAAGGAACGACAGGACGGATGACCGGACTGCTGGGCCTAGAGGATCCGCCGGGCCCGGCCCCGGCCTCTGCCCCGTCGCCAGGCTGGGCGCACCCTGGTCGCGCTTTCCTCTGAGGCCTCCCCGAGGCGCCGCAGCTTGGGGACCCTCTGGCCCCGCCCCCTAGCCTCACGGTGGGGGAAACCGAGGCACGCAGCCGGTAAATCGCTGGTCCAAAGCATCAGCGCCAGGCTTCGCAACGCGGCGCCCCGGCCTGCAGCCGGCTCTTTGTCCGCAGTCCGGGAAGGGGAGGGGAAGGGGAGCCTGCGCGCGCCCCCTAAACAGCGGACCGCTCAGTCTTCTCATCTGCAAGATGGGAACAACCGCCTATGGTTGGGGACGCGTGGATGCGGGCAGAGCAGGCCCCTGACCCCGGTCACGGCAGCACGGCCTGCGCGGCGCACCCCCCGGGCGCCCGCCTCGGGACTCCTCGGGCCCGCGACCCCGTCCCTCTGCCCCCCGGCTCCGGGGGGCCCTCAGGCCGCCCCGCCGCGCTCAGGCCCGGCCCTGGAAGGGGGCACCTACTGAGGAAGGGGTCTCACCTTTCCCACGCCGCGGGCAGCCTTTGCAGTGGCGGAAGGCAGGCGCCCCCTGCACACCGAGGCTCGCGCGGCACGCACCCGGGAGCCACGTGCCTGCCCCGGGAGCCACGTGTCTGCCCCGCCCGGGACGCCGACCCCGCCCCCCGCTGGGAGCCCCGCCCCCCGCTGGGAGCCCCGCCCCGCTGGGGCCCGCCCCCGCTGGGGCCCGCCCCCGCTGGGGCCCGCCCCCGCTGGGGCCCGCCCCGCTGGGGCCCGCCCCCGCTGGGGCCCGCCCCCGCTGGGGCCCGCCCCCGCTGGGGCCCGCCCCCGCTGGGGCCCGCCCCCGCTGGGAGCCCGCCCCCGCTGGGGCCCGCCCCCGCTGGGGCCCGCCCCGCTGGGGCCCGCCCCCGCTGGGGCCGCCCCCGCTGGGGCCCGCCCCCGCTGGGGCCCGCCCCCGCTGGGGCCCGCCCCGCTGGGGCCCCTCCCTCCCCAATCACCGAGGCCATTAGTATTCCCACAATACCCCGAGCGGGCGCCCCGTGCTTGGGCTCACGTTCTGGGCTGGGACTTCTTGTGTAACTCATTTCCCGGGGGAGAGCCCCGGCTTCTTCATCTGTAAAACGAGGGAGCTAGAAAGTCTCCCGCGCCCCTTCTCTGATCCTAGCCTCGCCCCGGGCCCCCGGGCTGTGACAGCGCATCCTGGGCAAAAACCTACACAGAGGCGTGCTCTTTTAGCGCTAAGATTCACACAGCTCTCGGGAGGGAGGGAAGGGTCCGGGGCTAGGATGGAGCCGACTCCACGTGCAACTCTGAGTTTGGTGTTCTTAGCCCAGTGCCCGGGCCTAGGTGCTCAGCGGCTGCAGCCCCGCCCCTGCGCCCCCCGCCGGGGCCATCCCGCCTCGGGCCCCCAGACTCAGACCCGGCGAGATGCTCGCGGCCACGCCCCCAGCCCCTCCGCCTCAGGCGCTTCCAGCCCCTCCGCCCCGCCGCTGCAAGTCCCCTCCGGCTCCTTGCTCGCGGTCAGACACCCCAGAAGCTCTCCTTTGCCGGTGTACCGCTTCCGGGGGGAAGGAAGGGCCAGGAGAGAAGAAGAGGGGCTTGGCCATGGGGCGTGAGCCGCAGCCCCGCCCGCGCCCCCCCGGCTCATGCCTTCTTCAGCCCCGGCTCAACCCCAAAGTGCCCACTAACTGGGGGAGCCCCCGCCCCGCACTGCCTTCCGCTTTGTCCAGACACAAGAACCTTTCCTGGCCGGAAGGCCCAGCGCCACAGAAAGTGTTGGAGGCCCGTGCTAACCCTGTTTAGGCCTCATGCTCTGTGTCTGTCTGCTCTCTCTCAAGTGTTCTGGGGTAGGCCCGTTCTCCTGTCCTTGTGCTCCAGACCTGGTCTCTAAATCCGGCATGTCACGGTCCTTCTGGCGTCTCCCTCCCTTTGTTTCTAGGTCTCATCTCTTCTCCTGTGTCTATCTATCTCTATCTCTCTCTTTATCTCTGTGTGTCCATCTCTGTTCTCTCTGTGTCTCTTGTGTGTTCTCTTGGTCTCTATCTCTCTCTATGTCTATTCTACTTCTCTGTCTCTTATTATCTATATCTCTCTATCTCTATCTCTCTAGTCTCTCTCTCTCTATATCTCTCTTGTATTATGTCCTTCTCTCTATTCTCTATATTATGTCTATCTCTATCTCTATCTCTCTCATTCTATCTATGCTCTCTCTTCTCTTATGTATTATGCTATATCTATTATCTCTTGTTCTCTCTTCTCTTTGTCTTTTATGTCTGTCTCTCTCTGTATGTGTCTCTGTCTCTCTAGTGTATCTGTCTCTGTCTCTCTGTGTGTATCTTCTTGACTCTTTATCTCTACTCTCTCTTATTTTGTCTTCTCTTATATCTCCATGTCTATCTCTAATTCTCTATCTTCTATATATGGTTATCTCTCTGTCTCTGTGTATTTCTCTGTCTCTCTGTATGTCTGTCTCTGTGTGTCTCTCTATCTCTCTGGTGTGGGTATCTCTGTCTCTGTGTCTCTCCCTCCTCCCCCCTTTCTCCCCTTCAGACAACAAATATATTCAGAGCTCCAATCCCCTCCCCACACTTCCCTCTAGGTAAGCTACCACAATTATTCAAACCCGAGGGTGGCTGAGTACAGGGACCATGGCACCCAGCTGGGATTACCTAAGGTTTAATTATGTAATGCCCGACTTTGTCCTGCTCCAAAGTTTATGTGGGTTTTTTAAGGGGGAAGAAGGAGGATCCTTCCCCTTCCAGCCTTGGGTGTGAAATATAGGAACAGCTCCAGGTTCCAGGGGCCAGTAAGCATCGGGCAGGATATCCAAGACTTGTTTTTGAAGTCTCCATCTCTGACCCTCACTCGTTCACTATTATTATTTTAATAAGCATTTGGGTGTTTTCTTAGTCCCATTTGGGGAAGATGGCCAGCCTCACATTAGTCTGAAGTTGAGGGAACTAAGAACCTGACAGTGGATTCACTGTTAATAACAAAGCTGCGTTAAGCCAAACTACTTGGGCTCTCCTTTGCCAAGAAGGATAAACACTGTTCCTTTAATTCTCCCTCCAGTTTTTATGTGGGGTCACCATGGGGATTGGGATTCTCAGCAAGGTGGCCACCTTGGAGGAGAAAGTCCTCCAGGCCAAAGGGCCCACTGAGTCATCCTCTGGGGCTGATGGAAAGAAGGTAGCTCCCCAGCAAAGAGTTGCATTTCCCCATCTGAAAAGGAAATCTAGGACCTTCATCAACGACACAGACAGGAGAATTGAAAACCAGGCCATAAGAGAATAGCAAAGTTTATGACTGTTTCAAATGTTTAAAACATTCCATGAAATAGCCAGGTAGCACTTAGTCAACAATTTTTATTTTATGAAACATTTTCCATGTGTTATTTTATTTAATCCTCACAATGGCTCTATGAGATAGGTATGATTACTATCCTCATTGCTCAAATGAGGAAACTGAGGCAGGGAGATCACACAGCTCTGTATCTGAGGCAGGATTTGATCTCAGATCTCCCAGGTACAAGTTCATCTACCCAGCAGTAACCCCAGGATTGTAGAAGAAAGATCACACTTTGTTTGCTTGATAGAGAGTTATTTCTCCTCTGTCTGAGTATGATCATACCTACCCATAGTCCTTGCTTTTGTCTCTGTTGGCTAAGGCAGGTTGATTGCTTGAGTCTGAGAGTTTTGAATTGCAAGAGGACTAAAGCTGTCCAGCCCCCATTGCTGAGGCTCTAAGAGGAAAGGGCTGCCAATGGAATACAAATCTGCCCAGGTTAGAAAAACTGAGCAAATTAAAACTTCTATGCTGATCAATACTGGGAAAGGCTCTGGGTTTGCTGGTAAATGTTTAACAACTACATCTTCCCCAAAAAATATGTATGACACTTTTAAATTTAACCTGATTTATTTATATATAACCTGATATATATATAAAACCTGAAATATTTTTTTCATTACTTTCTTAAGTCCAAAAGTCAATGATAAAATAAATCAAGCTCTGCTTTATAGCATTTGTCCAATTCTGAAATGTAAATGCTCACACTGCAAATTTAACAATCAGCTTTCATAAGCCAGTTTAAGCTGGCTACAGCACACCCCTGTATATTGTTCAGGATAGAACACTACATTTCCAGTCTGGGTGAGATAGGGAGACAAGTCACTTAATAAAAATAATAATAGATAATATTTATATCATGCTTCAAAGTTTACAAAGCACTTTTTAAATGCTATCACATTTGAAATTCACAACAAACCTGTAAGGGATATACTATGATTATGCCCATTTTACAGGTGAGGACAACTGGGAAAGGCAGTCCTTAAATGACTTTCCCAGAGCCATGCAATCAATAGGAGCATCAGAGGTAGAAAACAAACACAGGATTTCCTAACTCGTGAATCAGCTCTCTATCCAATATACCATGATCCTTCTGCCATGTCAGTTTATTATTATCATTTCAGTTTCCACTATCTTTCTGTGCAAATGATTCCCCAATCTACCTCATCTGGGTGACAATTCTACATCTCCACTTGCCCTACTAGAGACCATTCTGAATTCTGATGAATTCTCTAATTTTGAATTCTCATGAACTTTAGGGTTGCTATTTAAAACATACAGAATTGTGATATAGATGAATTCAAAGGGTCCACAGAGGTCATCTTACCCAACCTAGACTTGAACAAGAACCCCCTGCATGATATTAGGGAGGCATCCTAGTACAGTAGAAAGAATCTTGGTCCATTTGAATCAGAAAACAAGGATCCTACCTCTGATTCTTGAGACATTGGGCAAGACATTTCCTTTCCTTCCCCTTTCCATTTTCTCAAGTATAAAATGGATTGAACTCTGGAATTTTGAGATCCATCTCTTCCAGTTTTGTATCTCTGATCCCATTAAGGGATTAACTGATCTTTGTTTGGATACCTTCCAGGATTGGAAATCTACTACTTTGTGAAGTAACACATTCCTCTTTTGGATAGCCCCAATTGTTAGGAAGTTCTTTCACATACCAAGCCTAAAGCTGTCACTTGGCCATTCACACCTATTGCTCTGAGGTCCTGTTGGGGCAGAATAGGGCCCGTTCAGTCTCTCTTCTGCATGGCAATCCTTCAGGTACTTGAAGACAACGACTAACTCATGCACAGACCAAACTCATACCCAAACCTCACATTTACACAGCATTTTTTTTGTTTGGTCAAATGCTTCCACTTAGGTGATTTTGACTTCATACACACACACACACACACACACACACACACAATCTCTGATGAAGACAGGGGCATTTTCACCGACAAATAAGGAAACTGAGGGTCCAGCTTGCTCAAGGTTACACAGTTTCTATCACCGAGTGATAGAACTGGAATTAGAGCCTGACCTATCTTATTGATCCCAAACTGACTCTATGTCTCTAATTACCTCTCTGTTTTAAGTATCATTATTCTGTCAACTAAGCAAAAAGTTCAGAAATGTCTTTAACACTTACTTCTCCCTTCTCTTTATGTCCCCCAGCTTTTGAAGTAGCTGGTGGTACAGTGGCAAGCGCATGGGGAAACCTAAATTTCAATCCCTCCTCAGATACTTGCTAAGCTGCATGACCTTTGCCAAGTCATTGAACCTGTTTGCCTCAGTTTCCTCAATTACAAAATGGGGATAAAAATAGCAACTACCTCAAAAGGTTGTTATGAGGATCAAATGAAACAATATCCACCCACATATCTATCAGGCAATGAAGGTACTTTGTCATCTGTTCTTCCCTTCCTTTACTACCTTTTCCTTTGAGAACAAAAATCAAATCAATACCATCAATTTGACTAAAAAGGGTATGACAATGGACTGCCCTATTTTCCATTCAACATCTCTATGTCTCCCCAGACCAGAACTCCTTTCTCTGATCACTACTCTACAATGTGTTGTCTCCCTCTAAGAGAATGTTAGTGCCTTGAGGACAGGAATCCATTGCACTTTTTATTTTTATGCGCTTAGCACATGAGATGTTTACAAAATGCTTTTTCATTTATTTGTGCCCAGATAGTTGCCAAGTACCTCTGCAATCCCCCTTATTCATTCCTTTTCTTCCTTTTCCCACTATTATCACCCTTGCCCAGGCCCTTATTATTACACACTTGCGTTATTACGATAGTTTCTCTATCTCCAGTTTCTTTTACTTCTAATATAACCTGTGCATATTACCAAGTAACTTCCTGATTTAAATGGTATGGGTACTCCCTTCATGTGTCGGTTAACTGGTCTGTTGGCTATAAGGGATGAGCCTCTCTGGGTTTTATTGGGCTGATCCTTGAATGGCAGTCATATCATCCATGGCTATGATATATTATAAGCTTTTCCTGCTTAGTAAGATCTGCTGTTGTACCAACATAGGCTCAAGAGCTCAGGGTTTTCTGCCTGATTAATCTTTCTAAAATACTTTCAGTACAGACAAGAGTTTGGAAATTCTTCACTGACTCATTATTTGTAGGATAAAACCCAAACTTTTTAGCCTAGTGTAATTCCATCATACCTTTAAAAAAACCATATTTTATTACACTTTAACTTTTTTTAAACATTGTTTTCACTTTCAAAGATTTGATCTAGATGGGGAAAAGCAAGCCTCCTTTGATACAAAGATATAATCATCAAGCAAAACCAGTCTACTCAGTAGCCCCACTTGACTTCATTCTACAATCTTCATCTACAATTTCTCTTGAGAGGAAAGAAGTGAGTTTTATCACTGATCCCCTGTTATAGTATTGATCATCCATTGATTATTATTTTGGTCAGAATTCAGGTATCTTTCAAGGTTGATTTACTTTACATTACTAAGCCACTGTATCCATTTTTCTTCTGGCTCTGTTCACTTTGTTTTGTATTAATTCAGACAAGTCTTCCCAAGTTCCAAAACCCATAAATAATATAGAACTTGTCATCTATTTCAGCACTCTCTACATGATCTACAGGCAGTATTTCCAGAGTATAGTCAAAACCATATAAAAATGTCACTGGGAAATGATAAACAAAATCAAATTAAAATACTATAAAATATAATTAAAATGTTAATGTGTGGTTTTCTAAATCAAATGCGACCCTTAGAGATCCACTTTCTATTTCTGCCACTAGTATGGTGTGGAAAAACAGGGTGATGTAATAGATGGTATACTCAACTGGGAGTTAGAAAAGACCTGGATTTGTAGCCTGCCTATGGCCTGCAGCCATAGGTATATGACCCTGGGCAAGTCACAGACTCAGTTTCCTCATCTATAAAATGAAGAAAATAATATCACCTATTTTACAGAATTATGAATGAGCAAATGAAATAATGTTTATGAAGCACTTTATAAAAGCGCATTATTATGCCCCTTAATATCCCTGGGTCTCAGTTTTCACATCTAAAAATGAGGGATTGGGGAATAGATGGTCCCTTCCACTTCTGACATAATGTCCATCCTATGGACTTGAAGTCTACCTCTGATACTTGTTAGCTATTATCTCTTAAATCCAGTGATTTCACTGGATCCCCCTCATTTGTATAAGAGACTTGGAGTACATGGTCTCTAATGGTTCTTTAAAATGCTAAATCTAGGATATGTCCCTATGACAAGTTAGGAAGATTTGACAGATGAAAGTGAGGAGGCTCCAGACATAATGATCACTAGTGAGTTTCCCCTTTCTCCACTTCCTCTTCCTTTTCCTCTTCTTCCTCCATCTTATCTCATCACTCAAGTATTTTCCCTTTCTGTTTCCTTTTTTAAACCCCTATTTCACATGAAGAGGTAGCCCTCCTCCTTGCCACACCTAACATCTCCATATACACAAGTGATCCCATTCCATCTCACCTTTTCTACATTTCCTTCTTCATCTCCATTCTCCCACTTAACTTCAATTTTTTCTTGTCTACTGGCTGCTTCTCTATTGCCTACATATGGGTTCATGTCTCCTCCATCTTACCAAAAAAACCCCTCATTTCATGCTTCTTTCCCCCCTATTATTCCATAGTTCTTTTCCTTTTTGTAGCTAAACTTGACAAGTCTGTCTATAATGGATGCCTCCAGTTCCTCTTCCTCTCCTTTCTTAACTCTCAAAGTCTGATTTCTGACCTCATCCCTCAACTGAAACTTCTCTCTTCAAAGTGAGCAGTGATCTCCTAATCACCAAATCTTATTCTTTTTGACCTCTATGGTCTCTGACACTGTTGATCACCCTTTTCTCAATATTCTCTTCTCTCTGGGTTTACTATTCTCTGGCTCCTATCCTTCTGCCTGATTTCCTCAGTTTCTTTTTCAAGATTTACCTCCACATCATACCCATTAATTATGGGTGTTCCCCCAAACTGTGTCCAGAGCCCTTTTCTTTTTTTCCTCCATACTATTTTACTTGGTGATCTCATGAGCTCACACAGTTTCAACTATCATCTCCAAGCAGATAATTCTGAGGTTTAATTTGCTTAGTCCTAACTTCTCTATTAATCTCCAGTCTAGCGTCTCCAACATTCCAACTACATATGGTACATTTTGAATTGGCTATCTCCGAGATATGTTAAATTCAGCATGTTCAAAACTAAACTCATTATCATTCTCCCTAAATCCTTTCCAATTATTAACTTTCCTATTACATAGGGCTTCTTAAATTTTTTTTCACTCACAACCCCTTTTTGCCTGAGAAATTTTTACATGGCCCCAGGTATATAGATATATAAAATATTTGCTAATTTCATGATCCCCACCCATGTTGGGTCTCAAACCACAGTTTAAGAATCTGGGTTTTAGGGCACCACCATTCTCCAAGTCACCCAAGCTGGCAACCTAAGCATCGTTCTTGACCTTTTTACTCTCTCACTCCCCATAGCCAATCAGTTGTAAAGTTCTATTGTTTCTAGCTTCCTAATAGCTCTTGTATTCCCATTCTCTCCTCTGAGATTGCCACCACCCCGGTCGAAGCACTCATCACTTCATATTTATACTACTGCAATAATTTACTGATTAATCTCCTTACTCTCCCCATGCAGCTATCAAATTGATCTTCTTGAAACATGAGTTTTACCCTATTGCTCCCCAATTAAATCAACAATAGGAGCTCCCTATCACTTCCAGATTCAAACACAAAATCCTCGATTTGGCTTCTAAAGCTCTCCACACCAGCCCTTCCCTACCCCAATATTCTTTTATCCAATAATACTGGCTTCTTCACAATTGTTAGCACTAGATATTCCATATCTCAATTCTCAGTCTGGAACTCTCTCCTTCCTCCGGTTTCCTTCAAGTTTTCTCTAAAATTCTACCTTTTACAAGAAGCCTTTCCCCATTCCCCCATAATACTGGTTCCTTTTCTTTCTTGACTATCTCTGATTTATCTTGCATATATCTTATTTGTCCATAGTTGTTTATATATTGTCTCTCCCATTAGACTGTAAGGTCTTTGAGAAAAGATAGTCCTTTTCTTTTTGTATCCCTAGTGCTTAGTACCAAGCTTAATAAATGCTTATTGGCTGACTTGCCCAAGTTCATTCATATAATAAGAGGAAGAGGCAAAATTAGAGGCTACATAAATTTCCTCTCTCTCTTTTTATGTCTTTATATGTACATCAATATAAAATATATAAATAAAATATTAAAAAGCGTGTGTATGCATATACATACATACACACACATTTTTTTTTTTTTAGTAGACAAAGCGAGTAATCCTGATCAGTTCTTACCCTGAGCCCTATGCTCATGAAGAGGAAAGATAGAGACAAAGCTATCAGTCTTGGGGTTCTCAGCCCAATGGTGGGAGAGCAGGACCCTTCAGACCCCCCCCCACAATACTGGGGTTCAGCAGCATGGAATAAAAGGAAGAACCAAAGAAGGGATACCCAAGGCACGATCCTTCCAGGAAGCAAGAAAGACTATCACACTAGGGACCAAACCAGTTGGAGAAGCCCTGGAACAGGGCCCGGGAACTCTGGCTGTCCAACCAGGGAGCAGGATGCCACAGTTTGGAGGCCTGGAGTCCAAACTTTAACTTGTCAAGGGAAGTCAGACCTGGGCTGCTCTACCCCATAGGCTTTCTTCAAGTCCCATGGCCTGCCAGCCATTCACGGAGCCTTACCTGGGGGCTTGGCTTGACTCGCGCTACACCTCCCACCTCCCTGAGCCGGCCTGGCTCAGGTTACCACCGACCTCGGGAGCTGGGCGGCCGGGGGCCAGACTAGACATTTTGGATTTGCCTGCCCCGCCCCACCCACTCTTCTGCTCTCACCTGCCACTTCCCGAGTCCCTCCCACCTGAGCCTGGCAGAGGAAAGGAAGGAGGGAGGAGCCTTGGGCCCAGCCTTTCCCAGCTGCCTCCACCTCTGGCTCCCATCCTCAATCGTACACCCTCTCAGGGCAGCTGCTCCCAATCCTTCTGTCGTGTAATTAAGGGCCCCAAGGAGACGGCGGGTGATGGGTACATCTCCTGCGTCAGGGGCAAAGCTGCCAGCCAGCCTTTCTGCCTGGGCTGTTACTCCAGGCCCGGAGACTCATCCCTCTGCCCACCACCGCCCCCGGTCTTAGGCCCAGAGCCATCCTCTCACTCTTAGTCCATTCTCAGGGGAGGGGGAAGCCTGGTTCCGGGTGCCTGGAGGTTCCATTTGGAGAGTCACAGAATTTTAGAGTTGGAATTTCAGAATTTCTAAGTCTATAATTTATTGGTGGAAGGAGTTTCCATACCTATGAAATCACAGAATCATTTGAAATCATAGAATCCCAGGTCTTTGACACATTGAAAGGTCTGTAAGGCTGTGCTAGGTGCTGGGGCTACATGAATTACAAATTAATCAGTCACTGTTTTCAAAGAGTTTACCTGCTATTGGTATTGAGGTCATGGGTGGGGCCTCTCAGAACCATTTATTAACTAACTACAGGGACCAGGAAGATCCTTGATTGCAGCCTTCGAAGAATAGGCTGGGGCTGTTCCATTAACAGCTGGCCACTTCAAAAGATACAGATCCCCCCTGGTGTCCAGAACCCCAGCTCCAAGAAAGCAAAGGAACCAAGACTTCCCTGCGCTCCACCAAAAGCTGATGATCAAACAATTTTTCATCCAAAATGAAACAGAGCCAAGAGTTGGAGCTGATAAGTCAGACACCAAATATTCTGGCAAATCTGCTTCTATATTGAGATCTGAGGGAGTTAAGGAACAATGGCCAATTAATCATAGCCCTGAGGGGTCCAGAAGTGGAAGTGAATTGGGGGCTCTCCTACTCCCCTCCTTTTACAGATGAAACTGATACCTAAAGAAATTAAGTGACTCAGATAATTAGGATTAGAGAGAAATTTGAACCCAGGTTCTCTGAATCCAAAGCCCATGCCCTTTCCACTGAATCACAGACATGGCTAAAATAATCACAAAAAGACTTTTCTGACCATAGGAATTATTAGGTATTGCTTTAAAGTCTGCCCTTATCACAGACTGAAATCCCATTGAGGATGGGTTTTAGGACCTGAGCAGACAGTAAGCTGGATATTTCTCAATTCCATTCCTGGCAAGAATGTGGAGAGAATGTGCCCCTCATCTTTTAGCGTCTAAACCTAAGTAAAGGATTTTGCTGATCAGTGCCCTTACCTGGCCTCTGATGTCCTACTTGCCTTCTTTGTCTCAAAATCCCAAAGGCCCTGAGCTGTCTTCATACTTTCCTTAGTCCAAAGTGACTTTGAGGAACCCTTTACTCCATCCCCTACCTTGTATCCCTAACCCCTCCTGCAGAAGTGGGACACTGGGCAGAGAGCCAGAAGTGATGGCAGTCTACTGCATCTCAGCAAGGTGGTTAAAACCACTTTGAGATTATATTTCCATAGCTGACCACCAGAGAACAGGTCAGAACCAGCCTCCTCTACTCCCACTCATTTCTCACACCCCCTCACTGAATAAGACCAAAGAGAAACACTTTCTCAGTTTTGGTTTTGTTTGTTTGAAATTAAATGCATTCCTAAAAGCTTATATGTTGAACATCAATACAGCCAAATAAAATTAATTTTCCTTCTTTGGCTTTTTTTCCACTTTGCATTATTTCACAAATATCTATCCAGATTTCTTTGCGTATTTCTCACTTGGCAGTCTTAATTGCATTAAAATAGCCTGTTATATTATTGTGCCACAATTTATTCAACCCTCATTGATGGGCATTTAGGTTGTTTTCATTTTTTAAAAATTGCATGTAATTCTGTAATAAAAAGCCTTTGAATAAGTAGCTCTCAGAAAACATTCCCAACAATGGAATTATTGGATCAAAGGGTATGATTTTGTAATGTTGATTAAATCACATAGACCTTTTCCTTAGTGAAGGTTAAAAGTGCCTCAGACTAGCAAGGTTTGCCCTTTCAAGTTCTAGGCTCACAGGTGTTTGAATTTGAAGGGATCTTATAGCATGTCCAAACCCCTTATTTTAATGATTAAATTGACTGAGCCCCGCCATGAAGAAGTTAATTGCTCAAGGACACCCAACTAGTGACTGAGCTGGGATTCCAGCCCAGGTCATCCATTGTTCTATGCCATGGTGTCCTGGACTTCTCTCGCACTCCTAAAGAAGCAGATCTCAGAGAGGAAGGATCTCTGATGTGATTCTCAAGAAATTCTCTACTGGCTAGACTCCAGTCGCTTAGGGCTTATGTGGAAAATCTATGACATTTTTTAAGGCAGTCTAACCTGGTGGAGAAAGGTCTCCAAGGGACTAAAGTGTCTCTCTTGACTTACAGTGTAATGGATAATGTATGAAGCAGGAAGAATGGGGAGGAGGGGAAGAGTAGATGGGAAGGAAGAATGCATAATTGAATTCCAAAGGCTCCTTGGGCCTAAGTTTGAGTCTGATTTTTGATCAATCCCTTCACCTTTCTGGGCCTCCATTTTCCTCTTTATAAAATTAAGGGAGTAGATTAAATGATCTGTAGGTTCACTTTTAGGACTCCCATTGTGTGTGTGCCTCAGTTTTCCTCTTCATCTCATGGGGAAACGAGTGATTATTTTTTCTTATTTCACAGGGACTGAGTTAGTATTCTCTGAGATGCTTACAAGAAAGACACCAATAAAGTCAAGGCTTCTTTTAGTCTTAATTTGCTACTCTCAGAAGAGAGTGCCCTCAGTTCCATGGTGGGAAAAGAGAAAGAACACAAGTCTTTTTCTGTGTGTGTGTGTGTGATGGTGGAGGGAGTTTCCACAACGGGAGCTGAAATGGAGGTCAATTCAAAGCAACATCTATTTATTAAACACTATGTTCCTGGCATCATGCTAAAAAGTAGGGATACAAAGAAAGGCTCCTGTTCTCAAGGAGATCACAAATTACAGAAAGTGGGTTTAAACTAAGACTTATAGGCAGCCAGAAGGGAGAAAGTGACAAGTGAGGCAGACAGCCAGTGAAAATGCACTGGGATAAAAGATGGAGTAGCAGTAGATAAAGCACTGGGCTTGGATCAGAAAGACATTTCCTCATGAGTTCAAACCTGGCCTTAGACACTACCTGTGTGATCTTGGGCAAGTCACCCAGCTCTGTTTTCCTCAGTTTCCTCATCTGTAAAATGATCTAAAAAAGAAACCATTTCACTATCTTTGCCAAAAAATCCCAAACGGGATTATTAAAAACAGGACATAATTGAATAATGGCAACAGGGAGACAGAATAAAGAGGAACTGTTAAGAACAATAAAGAAGCCAGTGTTATTGGGTGGAAGAGTATGTTAAAAAGAGTAAGATATAAGAAGAAAGGAAAATAGAAAGGGGCCAGGTTATGATGAGCTTTAAAAGCCAAACAGAATTTTATATTTGATTCTAGAGGCATTAGGGAGCTAATGAAGTTGATTGAATAGAGGAGTACCCGGTCAGATCTGTGATTTAGGAAGATGACTTCCCTAGCTGAGGGGAGGATTTAGTGGAGTAGGTAGAAACTTAAAGATAAGGAGATCAACTAGAAGGATATGGGAGAGAGAATGCTGAGTTGAGAAAAAGACTGGGACAGTTTTGCTGGATTGTAGTTTGTAAAGGGGAGCACTGTGGAATTAGCTTGGAAAGGAGTATGGGGATTTAGTATTCTTTCAAGTAGACGGTGAGCTGCTGTGAGGTAGGAACTTTTTCTTATATCTTCTGCCAGGAGGCCTAGCCTAGGGCCATGCTCTATGGATATTAATTCTTAAATTAACTATTGAGGAAGGACAGCGACATTCAAGGCACTCCTGATCCTCTCAAGAGGCACCTTAAATCCTAAATGGAAAAACAAGACAATATCCTTAAAGGAAATGCTTTGAATTTATTTTTTTTTTAATTAAATCAAAATAACCAAAACTGCATGGTGATGGAAGGAGGAATCCATCCCTAAATCTTGATTTTGTCAAGCTGTCATTTATGACTAGGCTCCAGTGTGAAACAATGAGTAAATCCCACTTCCTCAGTGACAGTTGTTAAGTCCATTACCCAGTGACCCAGCTAGGAAACAAGACCACATTCTCCCACTCTGGGGCAAAGGGATGGAACGTGTGTTCTAAATTATCTTTCTGGAAAGACAGCCGCCGCTTCTGGACACCAGAGGGCAGTGCTTCCCCTTTGGTTTGGGTTTTTATTTGCTTTGCTTTACTTTGTATTTTTACCGGCAAAATCACTTCCATCCATGCAGGAATTAGAATCCTAGCATTTATGCCTAGAAAAAGAACTCTGGGAGATGACTAAAAACCATTACATTGAATTCCCAATCCCTATATTTATGCCCACCTGCATTTTTGATTTCCTTCACAAGCTAATTGTACAATATTTCAGAGTCTGATTCTTTTTGTACAGCAAAATAACGTTTTGGTCATGTATACTTATTGTGTATCGTTTGGCAATTGTTAATGCTGTAAAGTTACCCATGCATATATCCTGTAAATAAAAGGCTATTAAATTTAAAAAAAAAAAAAAAAAAAAAGAATCCTAGCATTATGGTCTGAAAAAGAACTTCAGAGACCACCCAACACAATCCCCCTCCACCTTCACAACCATCTCCTCATCACACACTGTTTTACAGAGAGGGTGTGACTCAAATCCTCACTAGCTCAAGGAAGCAAAAGTAGGATTTAAATCCACTTAGATTGAGTCCCTATTGTGTGCCCTCTGTTGCCATCTTCACCTCTCCAATCCTTCATATAATTGCTAAAGCCACGGTCTTATAGCACAGATCCTTCATTCCCCTTTTCAGAAGCAAACATTGATTGGCTTCCTATCACTTCTGAGATAAAATACAAGCTCTTCAGCCTTCCAGTTTAGATGCCACCTATCTTTCCAGATTTATTTTGTATTACTCTGCTTCATATGCTCTGTTCTAGCCAGCCCGGGGACTGTTTGTTCTCCAAACTTGGCATGCCATCTCCCCTGTCTCCCTGTCTTCCCACCCGCTGTTCCCAGGCTTTGGAATGCCTCCGCTCCTCAGCTCATGTGCTCATATTCAAACCCGCAGTAGACTCAGGCCCGCTGGGGCAATTTCCTCTCATTTTGGTGAAATGAATTCAATATGTTTTCTTTTAAGTTCTTTCTTTTGAATTTTAAAAACACTTTTGGCGATACTAACAATAACTAGGGCATCGCTAAATTTTGATTAATCATTTATTTAACAAACAATTGTTTCATGGGGTAGGCCATACAAGGTATTGCCCGTTATCCCCGATTCTTACTCCCTGCTTACTACTCTATATGAAACAGTTGTTTCTCCATCTATTACATGAGAATTTTAGATTAGTCAAAGCTTCTTAAATTGTGGGTCACCTAACTCTATGTAGAGGTTGTGAAATTATGATTTATTATCAGTAGAAGTTTGATTTGTACACCTATTTTACGTATCTATATACCTGGGATTCCATAAAAATTTTTTGGACAGAAAAGGTTTGCAAGTGGAAAAAGTTTAAGAAGCCTGGGACTAGACTACCTCTAAAATCTTTTTAAGTCATAACTACAGAATGGTAATAAGGTCTATCTACCAAAGTACCAATGTCCAGTGCGGAGGGTGAACTGCTTCTCCTAAAAGACCACCTTTTCCATTTGTCCTAGGCCATTGCCCGCAGGATCCCATAGTGTCCACCTTTCAGGCGCTATCTTCCAGTCCCCAAAGTAGTGAATCAGACTGTCTTAGAAATGGGTGGTCCCTCTCCCAGAGGGACTTTACCTGCCCAGAATACCCTGATGAATTATGTTCTGCCCCATGTCCACACGCATCTTAACTCTCCCACATCTTGCCTCCCAGAACGGAATTTGCTCCAGGAATCATCGTTTCTAGTTTTAACTCTGTTTTTCAGCTCTGTTTCTCTTCCAGAAAGGAGAGGCAAGAAACCAGTGCATCAAATCTTGTGTCGGCCCCATAAGGGAAGCCAGCTGGGACTGTACCTTTTGTATTCTTCCCTTTCCCTCGGCCCCTCAGCCCCAGTCCCCCAGGCCCTAATTCTGCGACATTCATTCCCTCCTTGTTTTCAGACTCAACCCTTGGTCTCCGTGCCCGGGCTAAGTCTCCTCCCCCAGCCTCATCTTCCCTCCAGGGAGCCTTCTGGAACCCCCTCCTGGTGCCAGCCTTTGTGTAAATACGGGCAGTGGCAGAAAGTAAGAGACTGATAAGAGGGGCAGGAGCCAGCTCCAGGCCAACCAGCCCAAGGCCTGCTTCCCACACTGCACGGCCCAGCAGGGCCGAGAGGAGAGGGACGGAATCCTGCCAATTGCAGCTTGTCCCCAGCTGCCCCCGCAGCCCTGCCAGCCCAGCCCTCTCTGGGCTCCTCTCCCTCCGAGAGAGCATGGACGTTGCCTGCTGGCTAAGGTTTCATCGCTGCTTTTCCTTCCAAAATCATTTTCACTTCAAACGAGGAAGAAGCTGGAAGTCCAGTCTGGGTGGGGTGGGTCCCAGAAATGAGGGAGGGGGTTGAGGTCGGGTCCACATGTGCCCTCCTCGCCTTTCTCTGTCCCACATTTGGGACGTGAACCAGGAAATTCCACCCTGGAAGGGTACAGGCCAGAAGGAGGGTGTGGCCTAGCGGGCCCTTACAGTGAGCCAGGGCATGTGGCTTCAATTCCTGCCTCCCCCACTGACTTATTTAACCATGTCCTGCCCTGAGCCTTGGCTTCCTCCCTGTGAAACAGAGACACTTGAAGAGCAGAGGGCTTCCAGGCTGGCTCAGGACCTTTGCACTGTCCGGCCCGATGTTCTGGTTGCCATTGGTGATCCCGAGGGATGTGCCATCTCTGAGATCCATCTTAAAGGTAAGGCACCTCCAATGTCTCTTAGAAGTCACTTATGGATGTCTTTCATGATTTCACGTGTATAACTGATGTCATATTTCTTAGATGTGTGAAGGGCTGGAGGAAAAGAATTTGGAATTCAAATTTTTTAATATTAAAATAATATTTTTTAAAAGAAAGAAAAAAGTCTTTTGTGACTGGCATTCATTAATTTGTATAAGTACTTTCTGAATCCATTTCCATACACATATGTATATATATATATATATACATTAAGGCTTATTAGGTCAGTCTTGATATAATACATATATAATTATCAATATAAATATATATTATATATATAATATAGAATGCTATATTAAGACTGTCAAAGGAATAAATTTTTATTCTGTCAGGCAATTCAGAAACTGAGCTTCTGATTTTAACTGATCCATTCAATGTAGGTAGATCTCACTGGTCTCAAGCAAAATGACACTGGAAGGTTAAGTAAGAAAAGGGTCTAGGAGCAAAAGCAGACCTATAGAAAGGGCCTAAGGTGGCGGACACGATGCTAGGCCCTGGAAATACAAAGACAAAGATGAAATAGTCCCTGTCTCCCTTACGCTGTCCTGGAAGTATACAACATGAACCTGAGGGAGAAAGAACCTGAACAACCAAAGGGATCAGAGAAGACTTCCTGGAGGAGACGGCTTATTACATTTAGTAATATTAAGTGAATAATTTAGTAATAATTAAGTGAAGATAAAGATTCTGAGCCATAGATCTAGAAAAAGAGCATTCTGGGACAAAGAGGAATCCAGGGAGATGGGAGATGGAACATTTAAACAGCAGGCTATTGTCCAGTTTAATAGGAACATAGAGTAATATGAGAAAAGACTGGAAAGGTAGACTTATGAGATCATCCATTTAGAACCAAAAGAGTATGTTGGAAGCAGATTGTGAAGGGCTTGGAATGCCAAGCTAAACATCATGTTTTTTTTTAAATATTTTATTTTTCCAATCCCATGTGAAGATAGTTTTCAACATTCATTTTTTATAAGATTTTGAGTTCCAATTTTTTTCTCTCCTTTCTTCCTATTCCCCCTTACCTAAAACAGCAAGAATCTGATGTAGATTATACATGTAGATGTCTAATCTACATGTGCATGCAGATACATTTGTGCAATCATGTAAACCTATTTCCACATTAGTCATGTTGTGAAAGAAGAAATAGAACAAAAGAGAAAAGTCACAAAATACCTCCAAAAGTGAAAATAGCATCACCAATTTTGAGCCAGAAGGGGCCTTGCCTTGGTTGTCATCTAGTCTAATCCCCTCATTTTAGAGGAGAACATTGAGACCCAGAGATATTAAAGTCACACGTCAGATTTTTATCTTAGAAGTAATAGGGAGCCACCGAATGTTTCTGAGCAAAGGGATGACAGGGTCAGATCTGGCCTTCAGAAGGATTATTTTGGCTGGCCACGGTGGCAGACTCCCATTACTTTGATACTAAGGAGACTGAAGTTAATGGATCACAGGAGCTTAGAGAGGAAAGAGTTGCTTTATCCTTTGTTCTCAAAGAAGACCATGACATCAGGGAGGGGATGCCATGACGTGCAAGTGAAGTGGACTTAAGGGAGGGAGGGCTGCTCCAGATCCCCTGCCTCAGTTTCCCCTCCAGAGCCATCTGGGGCCAGTGGCCAGATGCAGTTTGGGATGACTGGAGATGGCCCTCTGGAGGAGACAGAGAAAGACTTTGCAAGCTGCATATATCCTTCACCTGTCCCTAATTTCCAGCTTGCTTCTCCAGGGACTTCTGAGACTTTCTCCTTAGGTGAGACTGGGGCTCTCTCTTGGTTTGAGATGCAATCGTTTCTTACTCCTAGCAAAGAGAACATTGACTTTTGTGTATTTTCTGATGTATTCGAATCTGCAGAATTCTGACTTCCATTTACTATTTGCTTGAATAAATGGGTTTACTTGTTGTTCCCTGTTTCTGGTGCTCTTTTACATAAGCAGAATTTGATAGGAAGAGACCAAGACGATGGTTGTAAGCCGGGGCAACCCCCTCTCCTTAAGAGCAACTAGAAATGTGGCTTTTGTTCCAAACCAAAATCATATTCCAAGATCAATAATGTTTGGAGAAGCAGGACTTCTAATTCTAGTCCATTATGCCCCCCCAGGAACTAGAGCGAAAACCACTCAACCTCGTGTTGTTCCAAGTGCCCTTCTGCTTCTCTCCCTATCTCTACTAATATGCTGATGACCATATAAGTGCCATCCAAGGCTCTCCTCCCTTTCTCAGAAAGAGTCCAGGTTTCCAATCATAGCTCTTCATGCCTCCTAAGAGACTCACATGAAAAATGTTTACAATTCATGTGAACATATTTAGTTTATGTGAATGCATGCACATCTTACATATAAAAGGAGGGGTTTAGACTTAATTACCTCTTCTAGCCCCAAATCTATGGTTGTAGAAATAACTGAGTGAACGAGTATTCTAGGCAGAATTAGGCAAAATCATAAATTGGTTGGGAAATCTGGTCAGAAAAAATTTTATTAGATGAGAGTACCTAACTTCAATTCTTCTCTGTTTCCTACCACCATGTACAAATAATTGAACATCTCTGGACCTCAGTTTCTACATTTGTAAAATGAGAGGTTTGGACGACCTGATTTCTAAGGTAACTTTTGGTGAATTTATGATCCTAAATACCATCCAGAAAGAAGTAGTGCTAGATTCTAAATCTTAAATTCTCTCCTCAATTTTCCTAAACAGAGATTATCCAACCTTTGCTTGAAGCTATCCAGTGATAGGGAACTCACTACCTCATGAAGCAAATCAAATGTTTCCAGGCTAATTTATAGATAGCCTTCTAAGGCTAAGATTAAGTGATTTGGACTTTGTTCTATAAGCAGCAGGGGTTTTTTGAAGGCTTTTGATAGAGAAATAACATAAGAAAAGACCTGTTTATGAAGATGAATCTGGTATGTGCATGCAGAAAGGAAGGGAGATATTGTTACAAGAGAGAACCGGTAGGATCCAGTGATCTGGATCTAAGGTGATAAGAATTTTGAACTGGAGTGGTGATGAGGGAACAAAATAGAAGAGATGGATACAAAAAAATTACTGAAAAAGAAAAAAGCCAGAGGAAATGGTAGTTGATTGGATATTTAAAACCAACTGGTAAACCTGGGTGCCTAAGGGGGGAAAAAAATGATACCATTGAGAAGAATGAGGAATTAGGAGGAAGAGTTTTGGAGTAAAGATGCAATGAAATTGGTTTTAGGTATATTGAGTTTGAAGCCAGGCAAAGCTGTTGGGATCACTGATTTAAAGGGACCTCAGCCCCATTATCTGCCTCCAGATTTGGGAGGTCTTGGTGTGAAGGTGACAAGAGAAACCAAGGGAGTGGATGAGGTTATTGGGGAGAGAATGTAAAGAACCGAAAGAAGAGAGCATGTCCTCACCTTCCCCCTGGCTCCAGAGGTGGTACAGCTCAGCTCAGGTACAATGAGCCCCTGAAAGGATTCAGCAAAGCCCATGTGAGCCTTGAAAGGAAGCATTGTGTGCCATGAAGGTCAATTCCCAGGAAAGAAAACTGAAACCCTCCTGGGGACCAATGGACAGGCGCCTGAAACCAGCAGCCCACACCCCCACAGTCTTTGCACATAGTAACCATTCAATAAATATTTGTTCAGGGACTGAAGCCTTTCCTGTCTGCCCTAGGACACCCCCGCCCCACCCCTTCCCATTATCCCCAGTGTCTAGCATCTTCACTCTCTCTGTCTTTAGTAGCCCCTTTCCCACTGACTACCAACACATTCAATTCTCCCAATTTTTGAAAAGAACCTCCCTTTTTGTCTCACTTTTTTTGCATGCAGACTTCTCACACAAAAACAGTCCTGGCTCCATTTTTATGCCGTTACCTTTCATTGCCCTCTTTCCACCATCTGACAATCTGATCTCACCCTTCTGAAACGACACTCATGGGATCCACCAGACCTCCTCATTTCCAAGTCCCATGTGTTTTTCTCAGTCCTCATTCCCGTTGCTCTGCTCTGGAACTGTCACCTTCTTTTGAGAAGTCTCTCTTTTGTGAAAGCTTTCTGACCATACCCCCAGAAACCCCTTCCTCCTTCCTTCCTCTGAACTCCCATGACATAAATTCCCATACACCCTTTGGAAAGAAATAGCACTAAGTCCTAAACTCTGAATTCTCTCTGGAAACCTCTCTGCAAATTTCCAGTCTTCTGCTTAAAGATATCCAGTAGACCGAATCAGGCTAGTTTATGGATAACCTTCCATGCCAGGATAACATATTAGAGTTAAAAGTGGGTCAGAAGCCATCTAGTCCAAAGTGAACCAGAAGAAGAATTTCTTCTACTATATTCCCAACAAATGGTCATGTAGCTTCTGCTTAAAGGCCTGCAGTGATGGGCAGCTCACTACCTGAATAAAAATAATATTTTGTGACTGTTCTGATTGTTGGAGAAAATCTTCCAACATATTGTTTGGATCGTTGACTTGACACTAAAAATATTTACTTTCCCTAATAGTTATTTAATTTGGCGTGTGTGATGGCATATTTTTCCTATATAGAATATCCAGATTGTGAAAAACAAAGCTATACCTAGGGTGAGAAGGTCAGAGCTCTTCCTCTAATTACTAATGTGAGGGAAGAGTGCTTCCTCTACCTCCTTAAACTCCCCCACCTACTTCTGTTTGGACCCAGAACTGTGTGGTACCATAAGGTACCACAGGACCATATCTCACTCCCTCGCCAAGCCCATCCTCATCCAATAACTATATCCTAGAGCAGCATGTACCTGCTCCATGAGGATCTTGCTCCTCTCCTGGAAGCAACTTTCCAATATGAGTGTTTGTCCCTCTCCCCAGCCCCTATCTGCTACCTCCTCCTCCTCCCCCTTCTTCCAAGAGGGTTGTCGAGTAGGACTAGCTTAGGACTTGTAGGACTAGACTCCTACAAGATGAGATAATTGTGGGGGCTCCTTGCCTCCCCTCCTTTACCTTCTCTGTGAGATTACCAGATATAATTCTGCCACAGGGCTTCTGTCCTTTTCCTGGGACCCATCTTCAGTGAGGGTTTGCTCTCCTCTTGTCCAATCACTGTACTTCCCAACTCCTCTAGAGGGTTAACCAGCGAGACTTTATTTAACAGAACAAACTATCTCCTTCCCCAACCTTGCTTCATGGGGATTGCCTGGTGAGACTTGCACCTTCACCTTTCCTTCTTTCCTGCATCTTCGGAGGCCCGGGAAGGTCATCTTTAGACATTTTTCTACCCTTTTCTCCAATTCTTCTCGAGGCACCAGAATTCTGATTTTTGGAAATGGACTGGCATTTGGAGGTACTGGCTGTATAAATGTGCAAATCCTTTAACTTCTTTGTACCTCAGGTTCCTGATTTGTAATGTATAGTATAAGACATATATACATACACACACACACACACACACACACATATATATATATACATGGATAAAGTAATATATCTACTATCTGCTTTGCAGAGTTGTTGTGAGGAAAAGCACAATACAAATCTTAAGAGATAAGGGGTTGGGATAAATTGGGAAGGGAATAAGTATTTATTAAACATCTACTAAGAGCCAGGTACTAAGCTAAGCACTTTACAAATACTATCTCATGTGATCCTCACAACAACCTTAGGTGCTATTATTCCCCATTTTACAGTGGAGGAAACTGAGCTAAACAGAATCACTCAGGTAGTAAGTCTCTGAGGTCACATTTGAACTCCTGACTCCACTCCAAGACTACCATTCTACCTAATTTCCTTTAAGGTCACTTAAGAGAGCAGATCCCAGTGTTTGCACATCCAAACCTCTAAGTCCATGTTCTCCATAAGAAGTAGGTGCTCAATAAACCCTTGTTAATTGGTTTGGGATCAGACACTGAGTTTGAATCCCATTTCTGCCACTTATTAAATTAAATCATTTAAGTCCCTTAATTTCTTCAAGCCTCAGTTTCTTCATCTGTAAAATAAAAAGGTTGGATAAGATGATGTATGGGTGTTTTTCAGACCTAAATTTATGATCCTATGTTAGACTGATGATTCCATGTCAGGGATTGATTAAAATTATTTCAGTGATTATTTTTTAATCTTTTTATATCATTGTTCTTTTTATAGCTCCATAGTGATTGAATTTTTACCTAAATCCAAGTAGACCTTTGTTAATTTTTAAATTTAAAAAAAACTTGTGGATTTAAAAAAAATCTTTTAACAGGACCTTACCCCTCAGCAGGAGATCTCAGTCTGGTTGTGATATCTCCCACACACACACCCAGGTGGCAGTACCAACCAACAGAATCACATAGTCAGAATCACACTATCAAGGTGCCTGACCATTATAGATCTCTTTAATATTCACAAAACATCTTACATGTGCTCTCCCGTTTGATTCTCAAAATGGTCCTGTGAAATAGGTTCTCTTATTCTCATTTTATAAATGAGGAAATTGAGACTCAGGAAGATTAACTGACTTCAAAGCTTCTGAAGGAACTTAGGCCATCTTGTCCAGCTTCTTCATTTCACAGATAAGGAAACTGAGGCCCAGGGAAGTTAAATGACTTGTCCATAATCACAGCTGATAAATGTCAGAGGCAGACTGTATAACCAGTTCTTTCCTTTCTGGCTCCAAGTTCAGAGCCCTTTCCACTGTGTAATGTTACAGAAATATTTCAAAGCCTCATGAATGTCCCAGTTCCAGGGCAATCTCTTTTTCCTGCAACATTGGAGTGGGGGTGGGGGTGAGAAGTGAATTTGGGCTAGGGAAGGCCCAGGGCCTAGGAATTTAAGATGGTGATTCAGGTAGAGTCTTTGGCAGGCCACTGGCTAAAAGGTCTAAACCAAAGGGAGCTTCCTTCCTGAGTTGCTTCCATCACAGGGATATTCCAGCTGGAAGCTGTGTGTGTGTGTGGTAAAGTGTTCCATGGGATGGTTGAGAAGACTTGTTTCTGTCCTACAGATTTTTAAAAAAACATCTACTTAGAAAAACATACAGAGACTGAATCTACTAGAAGAGCCATCCATAAGTGAGGACAAATCCAGGCAATGGCTTAGCCCCGAAGTCTGGGCTTTGGGGCTCCTGCAGTGGGGGATCCCAGCAACTAGGGGAGAGGGAGGATGAAGAGAAATAAGGAAGCCATAGCAAGGGACCCTCTAATTACTGTATCAGTGTCTGAAATTCTCCCCACTGAACACTATCCTTCCATACAAAAAGGTAATGAAGAGAGGTCCCTTTCATGTCCAAATGGAAGCTGCAATCACTTAATAGCCTTGTCTCACAGACAGGAAATTTCCAAGAGGAAAAATGGCTTATTCAGGGTGACATAAAGAGTTAAGGGGAGATCTGGAGCAAAAGAGTGGGAATGGGGAGAGTGGGGAATAGAAAGAATCCTAAGTTGAGAGTCAGGAAAACTGGGTTCTAATTCCAGTTCCATCACTGGTTTGATGCATAGCTTCTAAAGGCTGAGCAGCCCACCCAGAGAGATCAGAGAAAAGTGGTCATAATGATGTTCCATCAGAACTCCACACTGGGCCAAAAGCCTTGCCCACATCCCTGTGGGAGAGGCCGGAATCTCTGCTAGAAGAAAGGGTAAGGGTGGGACTCTGGCTTCAGGCAGATTGTCAAGAGACATTGTCCACTGGTCACTTTCTAGTTACTCTTCTTAATTGGACCTTTGGAGGGAGGGATCCTCTGGGGCCTGCTAAATGGACTCCAAGGCCACCCATCTAGAGGTCTTTCTGGAGAAGCATTTCTGGCAAAGGAAGCTAGCAAAGTGCTACTGGAGAATCCAAACTGCCCAACAAAGCAGGGTATCAAACAAACATTTCGGAGTAGGATAGTATGGTGAAGAGGAAAAAGCCTGGGACGTCTAACGTTAAGAAAACTAGATCTGAGTGCTCCCTAACTCTGTAATCTTGGGCTAGCTCCCTCTCTTTTCTTCCATGGCTCAGTTTCCTATAAAATATATACTGTATATATACACTCACACATATGTCTAGGTATACATACATATATATATATACATAATCTAAGGATTATTCTTTTATATTTAATGTCCTACAGACTATTATTAACATTATTAATTCACTTTCCTATTTTTTGATGGGGTTTAGATAGACATATACTAAGGACAAGATGCTATCCTGTTATTATTTCTTATTGTTCCATTTTGCAGATAGATGAAATAATTGCTTTTCATAGTTGAATAAAAGTATTAACATGTAATATTGATGTTGAGATCATTGAACCAAATGAATCTCAACCAAAGATGGTTGAGAAGGCTTGTCTCTGTCCTACAGATTTTTTAAAAAACATCTACTTAGAAAAACATACAGAGACTGAATCTATTAGAAGAGCCATCCATAAGTGAGGACAAATCCAGACAATGGCTTAGCCCCGAGGTCTGGGGCTTTGGGGCTCCTACAGTGGGGGATCCCAGGTGCTAGATTTGGGGACCCAGCAACTAGGGGAGAAGGAGGGCATTGAGATCATTGAAAACATCTGGTAAAATTCCAATGGCAGACCAGATAAGAGTATTTGTAGTATTTTGGTTCCCATATATTATTTTAACCTCCTTTGACAGGACTCTATGTTTCCATATTTCTTTTTGTTCTTTGAAGTTGTATATTATGATCATTTGGGAAAGTAATATCTATTTAAAATATTTTTCTTAAGGTTTTTTTTCTCCAAAAATCAGCATTTTGTGGGGGCTGTTGTGAATAACAGTTCAATCTGTGATAATGATTTGGTTCCAGTACAATTTGTTGATTGAATTCTCCAGGATATTCTGAGGTCTGAATTTGCAATATGAAGATTTCTGGTCTGTCACTGAATAAAAGAGAGGAAGTTTCTGATGTATAATTCTATCTACCAGGTTATTTCTTGCTAAGTAGGTGCTAAGTTTTTAGAGAAAAAATGTGTTATACACTCTACAATTTCCTTACATAAATCCGAGCTTTTAAGGACAAGTCTATTGTAGCTTCTGATGGCAAAGACCTGAATTGCCCTTAATTTCCACAAATAAATTTTCAGAATCCAGGCATGTGTTCAGTTCTTTGTTGACATATTATTGACTGAGTGCATGGGGATGTTAACAATAGAGGGCCTTTTGATCCCACTCTTGGATCTTAATAGTTTGATAGGCTTCACCCAGAGAGAAACCACTTTTGGTTACAATCAAGAAATTCAATAGCACGGGCCTGTTATCATCATTTACATATGATTTTGTGGCGTGATGCCTGTTTGTTCCAAAAGCATTTCTGTAGGAGTTTGATCTCTAAGAATTTCTATAAAGCCTCCTTCTCCTTGGCAAAGGTTACTCTTGCTATAGCTACATTAGATGGTTGCTGTGTTTTGTTAATATAGTATAAGCTTTTGTTGGAATGCTGTTCAAATCTGTCAAATTCTATTTTAAAATTCCAAAGGTATACATAAAAATTGGTATCGTGTAAGCATTGTTTTCAATGTTTTCTTCCTTTCAGCTTAAATTTCTGGATGCCAATAAGTTTCATAATATATTTAAGCACAACATTCTCCCTAATAGTTTTATGCTCAATATATTTTGCCTAGGGGAAATCAATGTATTTGTATGCATTACTTTCATCCATTGATTCAGTAGGATCTCCAGATTCAAGATCTAAAACTTCAGTTTCTATTTTTCCTTGATGTACATTAAAAAGTTGGTTTGATTCAACTCCTTTATTTAGAACCCACTTGTCTTTAGCTTAGTACTTGTACTGTTAGAGAGACATCAAATCAGCCAGCCCAGTCAGTGTGTGTGCTGTCTCTGTCTCTGTCTCTGTCTCTGTCTCTGTCTCTCTCTCTCTCTCTCTCTCTCTCTCTCTCTCTCTCTCTCTTCTCTCTCTCTCTCTTCTTTCTCTCTCTCTCTCTTCTTTCTCTCTCTCTCTCTCTCTCTTTCTTCTCTTTCTCTCTCTCTCTTTCTCTTTCTCTCTCTCTCTCTTTCTCTCTCTCTCTCTCTGTCTCTCTCTCTGTCTCTCTCTCTCTCTCTCTCTCTCTCTCTCTCTTTCTCTTTCTCTCTGTTTCTCTGTCTCTCTGTCTCTTTCTTTCTCTGTCTCTGTCTCTCTGTCTCTGTCTCTCTCTCTGTCTCTGTCTCTTTCTCTTTCTGTCTCTCTCTGTTTCTCTTTCTCTCTGTTTCTCTGTCTCTCTGTCTCTTTCTTTCTCTGTCTCTGTCTCTCTGTCTCTGTCTCTCTCTCTCTCTCTCTCTCTCTCTGTTTCTCTGTCTCTCTGTCTCTGTCTCTGTCTTTCTCTCTGTCTCTCTGTCTCTGTCTCTGTCTCTCTCTGTCTCTTTCTCTCTGTCTCTCTCTCTGTCTCTCACTCTCTGTCTCTGTCTCTCTCTCCCTCCCTCTCTCTCTCTCTCTCCTCTCTCCATTACAATTGAGTGCACCTCAATAAAGGTGAAAGTGGATAAGTAGCATGAGAAAAAAGAAAAGTTCATATGGTGAGTGGGAACACATCAGAAGCACAGAGGAGAGGGAGGAAAGGAGAGGATTTTCTACAGTGAGCATTCTTGAAGGAGTGAACGGAGCTGATCCAGGTGAAGTGCCACGCACAGGGTTCCAGAGAACTTCTTTTTATATTAGGCAGGGGTAGACTTCATGGATCTAGCTGAGGATTCATGGCCTGAAAGAAAGGAATTTTGTCATTTCTGGCAGCAAGGACTTTTTCGTTCTGGTCATGGCTTAGGTAGGCTTGGGGCAATAGTTTTTGATTAGCCACTTCTAAGGGAAGCGAGTGGGTGGCAATGGGAGAATGCTGCCGGGACTACTCTGTAGGAGTTTCTTTTTTCTTTATCTTAGGGTACCATTCTAGGAAAAATAAATTTAAATCTAGGGGAAACCATAATGGACTTAAACTCTGTGAAAAAAATTTATATGAATTGATCTTGATATGATTACATTGAAAACATTTTAAATAGAGAAGAGCCTTTCATATGAACATTAAATATTATACACTTATGACTTTTTATATATTACATATATATAAAGACTAAATAGAGTGAGAAATAGGCCACTTAGCCCTGTTTTATATATATGTGTGTGTGTGTGTGTGTGTGTGTGTATGTATGTACACATTATATAGTGTGTGTATATGTATAAATGAGCCACGAGTGCATAACTGAGTGAAAGATTTTGTGAAAATCACCAAAGGCAGTATGTATGTTAAAGGGAAATTTGTTCAATCATTAGTGAATCAATATTAAGTTCTTCTTTTTACTTCTGGGGTTTTGAAACCCCTTGTGTCCTTTGACCAATATATAGTTATCTTATAAATATATATATATATATATATATACACATATATATATATATTTTTCCATTCAAACTATGAAGGCCTTGTATAAAGTACATTGGTACATTATTGGATCATTTATGGAAGTCACTGGTGGTCCTATCTCTTGGTAAAAACTATATGATGTCTTCTATTATGAAAAGTGGGATCTGGTTTGCATTTGACAGGAAATTGCTAAAGTCCTTTGACTGTGAAATGGTTCAATAATTATGAGTTATTATTGGACAATTGACAATGAGTCAATAATTATGGTTCTTATTTAGCTCTATCACTTTCTAATTTTGCACAGAGGCTACAGCTTCAATCATCCTCCTTTATTTACCTATATTGTTATATATTATATTAATAGCATATAAGATAACTGCTTCTCCTTTAATCCAATTTGTAATTTCATTGTGTTGGACTTCTTATGACCATACCAATGTACAGAAAATTTCCACATGATCCTTTAATTTTTCTTTTTACCTATTATTTCTTTGTTTTTAAGGCTCTTAGTAAAAATTTTTACTTTAAAAAAATCAATATTGAATTATTTATTTTGATTTTTGCTCTGTTGACTCTTTGAATTGCCTTATTTTATTTTGTTTTTAGTTACTAATTACTAATTTACTAATTACTTAAATTAAGGTACACTAAACTTTATAATTTCTTTTGTTTTCTAAACTTCTTTCTGCATATTTTAGGGGGTCCTTTAATTGGACAATAATACATTTGAGTTTTCTATTGTATATAGAGGCTAGGGACTGATATAATCTATCAATCATTAAACATGTATTAAGTACCTACTATATGCAAGATACATAGTAGGTTTAATCACTGACTGATTCCTCTCTCCTTTTTGGAAGAATTTTGAGTGATTTGCATATTTCAGAAAAGAGTGTCAGGAAAAACTGCAGAGAGAAGGGGGAGTAGGAGTGTATTTCTAAAGCCTCCAAAGACACTGTGGAAAATTCTGAGAGGGAGTCACATCAGCCAGGTGCTTATTCAAGAAGGGAGACAGACACAAAATGGAAGTATTAATGGAAATGGTAGACATCACATTGTCATCATCAATGTCCTCTTTTTTTCCTCCTCCTCCTCCTCCTCATTATTGTTATTATTATGCCACAGGACAAAGTGAGATAAAGGGAGTGAGGGGGCTTTATGAGTCAGGATTCAAAAAAGGTCAAGGGTAGGGCCAATCATTAACTATAGAATTTGTTTAAAATGATGATGACTAAATCTGCCTGTGATATCTGGAAGAACATCCCTTATGGGTCTCAAAAGCAGAGCTGAACTGGGAAAGCAGAATTAAGTTAGGCACTGGAACTTGCTGCTACTTTTGTGGGTGAGTGGGGACTAAGCCACAGAAGGCCACCAAGGAAATGCTTGGAGAAGGTGCTTCCATTTCAAGGGAAGAAGGATTTATTCTGGTTTCAAAAGAAGGAGATTGAACTAGAAAAGGAAATTGGAGAAGTAGACAGGATTTTCCAACAAGGGAAATCTAGGAAAGGAGACCTAGAAATGGGAACCGAGGAACCAAGGCTCTAAGGAGTCATTAGGAGATGTGAACTTTCTGGGCATTTGCTGATTTTACATGTTCCATAACCTCTGGCTTTGGGTCCCTGCTCATTTCTGCTTCCAATATTTCTGAGTCAGTGTTGGCTATGGGGCCAGACAGCCTCAGCTGTGAGATTTTGACAAGGCAAGGAAGTGAGAAAGCAGAGTAAACAAAAGCCAGGAAGGTGTGGAGCTAAGTGAGATTGATTCTTAAAGAAGTGACAAGGGGGAAAGAAATCTAAATATTGAGAGGAATTATAATGGACATAATGTTTTAAAGCATCGTGTATATTTTATTTTCAGGTTTGTAACAGAATTATTAAAGCATGATTCAACAGTGTGATGTGACAGCTAAAGAAAGCTAATGATTTTGTGCCTTTAAAGAATATGGTGTCCAGAAGGAAGCTGATCATCCCACTGTCCTTCATCTTGATTAGACTCCATTTGAAATAGTGCATGTTCATTTTTGGATACCACATGGCACTAAGGATGTTGACAAATAGAAATGTGTCCAGAAGAGGACCTCCAGGATGTCAGGGGGACTGGAAACATGCTATAAAAGCATTGATCAAAGGAAGTGGAGATGTTTATTTTGAAGAAGAGAAGGTTTGAAAATGAGAGGGAAGAGTGGTCATGACAGTATGCAGTGCATGGTTTTGTAACTTTAATAGAGTTTCCATGTAATGTTTTATATTATGATACCCCATTCTCCATCAGGCTGTAAACTCCATGAGAGTAGACATCAATGTTCTATCCAAGCCATTTATCTTCCCTAGAGCACAGTATTATGCCCTACACACAGTTGGCGTTTAATAAATGAGTTAATCAATGAATGAATGATTGGTTGTGTTCTTCCTGTATTTGTCATATAGAAAAAATAATTTACTTTAAGCATTATATATTTCTTTGCATACATTTTCTTTCTTTATTCTCTTAACAATGTAGAGATTAGAAAAAGACTTTATTAAGAGAGACATAATATCCAGGACTAGAAATACTTTAACTCCCCCAATTCTCTCATCTTGTTCTTTGGCATAACACGCAATTACTACTATTACTACTACTACTACAACTACTCATCATCATTATCATCATCATCATCAGACCACCTCAATGGCTGCTCAGTTGATTAGATTTATTCAACTTCGCCCTAGAGGGTACACCTAGGAGAACTGATAGATTTTAGAGAGAGATACATTTCAGATCCATTCAAAGAAAAAATTCAAAATAATTAGAATAATTAAAAGTAAAATGGGCTGTCTCAGATGGATGTGAATTGAACTCTTCAAGTTGAAGCTGGATCCTATTATGGAGGATGTTGTAGAAGGAATCCTTGCTGGAGTAAATGCCAAAATAGTTGTCTCCTGAGGTCCCTTACAATACTAAGACTCGGTGTTCTAGCTTTTGGGACCCCCAATCAGTTCTGGCAAATTAAACACAGAATGATCTGGGCATGGAATGAGAAGAAAAAGCTGAAGCAAACAGGCCAATTAAACTTTTTCAGTACAAACAATGTGATGTGGAATTGGAAGGAAAGTCAGAATCAGAGAATCAATGAATTTCACAGTTGGAAGGAGCCTTAGAGGCATTTAGTCCAAATTATAGCTGGATAAGAATCCTTCTACAACCTCTCTAATAAGTGGGTATCAATTTAAGTCAAGTCAGCATGCATTTATTAAGTGCTTATTATGTGCCAGGTCTTGGTTTGAAGATCTCTAAAGAACTGGAACCTACATAGTCTTCCCGTGCCACTTTGGAATAGTTCTGGTTGCCAGGAAGTTTTTCCATATATTAAGTCTAAATCTGATTCTCTACAACATCTACCCACTGCTCTTTATTTTGCCCACTGGTGCCAAGCTGAGTAACTCTAATCCCTAGGTAACTGGAACAGTTTCAAATGCTTGAAAAAAGTCATCATACCTTCAGTAAATCTTCACTTCTTGAGGTTAAACATTTCTAGTTCCTGTCAAATAAAGCTTTATGGTACAATTTTCAGCCTCTTCACTAGCCTGATTGCCCTCTTCTGGAATGCTCTCCAGTTACCAATGTTCTTTCTAAAACATGGGCTTATAAATCAATATTCAAGAAGTACTCTGATCAGGACAGAGTATTAGGTCACTATGGCCATTCTAGTCCTAGTTACTATACATCTTATAATAAAGCCTTACAAATGAATTTGTTTTTTTTTTTATTGTTACCATACAAATGATACTGGATTTCTAGTCTACTAAAATGCCCAGGTGTTTTAAAAATAAAGATCTGTTTAGACATACAGCCTTATCCAAGTATGTCTGGTTTTTGGAGAGTTAACTCTATTAAGTAACTAGGTTTAAGGTAAAGTATAGCAGGTTCAAGGAGGAGGCAGGATTTGCCAGAAGTGGGGACTTTACAGCCAATTTTTGATTGAGAAAATCAACATTCATAAATATATACCCTCAAAGGCAGAATCAAGATGGAGGATGAGAGGCTGCAACTACCAAAATCTATCCTTGAAACTTTTCCAATGGCCACAGAAAATTCTGAACAGAATAATCCAAGAGAAAATCACAATCATTTTTCTAGTCCAGGGCAGCTTAGGAAGACAGAACAAGAAGTCTGTGCACACTGGAGTGGGGCCTAGCCTAGAGCATAGGGCAGTGGAAGCAGTCCCAGCTATTAAGAGATCCCAGGGGACCTATGTACTTATATTGGGTGCAGAATCACGTGATATTTGGCGGCTCTTTTGCCAGTTTCCCAGTTCTACTTCATACTTGGTGAGGAGTAATTGTGGCTATGAGGGAGGGAAGCTTTGTAAAGACTAAAATGCATACTAGGAGCACAATGAACAGACTTCTGGGATCACCACACTGGAAGCATTGAAAACTTTCAGGTTCTCTGACCAAGCTGTGAAAGGGGCAGAAGGAAATAAAAGACAAAAGCTCAAGCCAAATACTTCCCCTAGGGATGGAGCAGAGCCTAACTCTAATATAAAGTTAAAAAGGAGGCTAGAAAAACAAGCAAATAACAAAAAAGAAAACTGATTAATAAAAGCTACTATGTTGAAGTGCAAGGGATGTCAATGGCAAGATAAAAACTCAAAAGAAGACTATGACTTGAAAACATCTCTAGATGGGGTCTCAAAGAAAAATACAGAGTCAACACAGGCTCAATAAGAATTCCTTTAAAAGTTACAGAAAACTCAAAAATTGTAAAGAAAAAGATTTTTAAAAATCAAATAATATACATAGGTGAAATTTTGAAAGAAGAAATGAGAGCTATGAAAAGAGAATTAACAAATTGGTAAAAGAGAACAAAAATGCTGAAGAAAATAACTCCTTAAAGTTTATAATTGGTCAAGCAGAACCTAATGACTACATGAGACATCAAGAAGCAATCAAACCAAAAGGCTAAAAAAGAAGATATGAAGTGTCTCATAGGGAAAACAATTGACCTGGAAAATATATCGAGGAGACTATTTTTTAAATTATTAGCCTACCTGAAAGCTATGAACAACAACCAAAAAAAAAAAAAAAAAAAAAAAAAAAAGGAAACTCTTGACATCATATTTAAAGAAATTATAAAGGAACATTAGATAAATATCTTAAAATCTAAAATGAAAATTTCCAGTAATATTGTAGCCAGCATCCAGAGCTTCCAAGTCAAGGAAAAGATATTGCAAGCAGCCAAAAGGAAAAAATGTACATATTGTAGAGCCACAGTCAAGATAACACAAGCTTTAGTGGCTACCACCATAAAGGAGTTGAGGAGTTGAAATGTGATCTACTAAAAGACAAAAGAGCTATGATTAAAACCAAGAATAATTTCCCCAGCAAAATGTGTACAATCCAATGTACACATTTAATTAAATGGATGGATATTTAATGAAATAGAAGATTTTCAAGCATTCCTATTAAAGAGATCAGAGCTAAATAGAAAATTTGACATTCAGAATCAAAAATCAAGGGAAATGTAAAAAGATAAACATGAGTAAGATCAAAATTAGAAAAAGTTAAACTGCCTACATAACCACATTGGAAGATAACACATGTATCCCCTAAGAACTTTATCATCATCACGACATTAAAAGGAGTTTAATTAGAGGGCACAGGTGTGAGTGTATTATGATCTTAAAAGATGAAAGGAAAGGTGACAAAGAAGAATATACTGGAAGAAGGAAAAAGAAGAATGGGAGAAATTACTTCACATAAAAGAGTCACCCAAGGAAGAACTTATGAAATAGAGGAGGAAATGAGAGAAGAGAGGAAGAATCTATGCTTGAATCTTCCTCTTATCTGAAGTGGTTTCAGGAGGGAAGACTATATATATTTTTTAGTGAAAATTTTCTAGGACTCATCAAATTTAATGACTGCTTCCCACTTCTAATGATTCATCTGGGTACAAGTAATGTTGACAGAAGAGATCTTGAAAACATTGGTAAGGATTATGAAATTTAATGAAGAAACTAAAGACTTCAGGAACACTGATGTTGTTTTCATTACTGTGACCAATTGAAGGCAAAGATTTTTTAAAAGAGAAAAGTACCTTTGAGGACTGAATGCTAAGATGATTTCTGAAAACAAGATTTAGATTTCTGGGGCATAGCTTAATGTAAAAGAACAACAAGGTCTTAGCCAAACAAGAGTATGCTTAATAAGTGCTGATTTAAAAGTTCAAATAAAATAAAAGTATATACACACATACATGCATGCACACACATACTACATATATTGATGTGCATATATATGTAATATACACACATATATAAAAGTGGATGCATATACACATGCAAATACACACACACTATTGGGCACAGAAATTCTTCTTACCCAACAGGGAAGAAAAAAGAAAAGGGATTAAGAAAAAGGGAGGGGAAATAAAAGCAAAACAGATTAAGGGAAGCAGTAGACAAGAGTGAAACAAACTTTTTAGGAGGGGATAGGGTAAAAAAAAAGGAAGCATAAATTTAAAAGAATAGAATGGGGGGGAGGGGAATATAACTGTGAATGTGAATGGAATGAATTTACCCATAAAGCATAAGAGGAAAGTAGAATGGATTAAAAACCAAAATTCAGTATGTTGTTTACAAGAGACACACTTGAAACACAAAGATACACATAGGGTAAAATAAGATATAAAGTAAAATACATTATACTTCAACTTTAAAAGGTAAGGTAACAATCATGGTCTCAGAGGAAGCAAAAGCAAAAATAGACCTAGTTCAAAAAGATAAGCAGAGCAACTACATTTTACCAAGAAATGCCACAGACAATTAATTACAAACACTGCAGTTACATGTACTTAATGGCATCACATCCAAATTTTTGAGGGAAATATTAAATGAGTTACAGAATTAAACAAACAGATAGAAATGTATTATTAAGGGATTTCAATTTACTCCTCTCAGATCTATATAATTCTACATATTTCATAAAATAAATAAGAGAGAAGTTAAGGATGAATAGAATTTTAGAAAAGTTAAATATGATAGACCTCAGGAAAATACTGAATGGGAACAGAAAGTACTATATGTTTTTCTTGCCTATAGATGAAACTTTCACAAAGCTTGTCCATGTATCAGGGCATTAAAATACAGCAAAGGCAGAAAAGTAGAAATATTAAATGCACCCTCTGGAGAGCATAATGGAATAAAAATTACATTCAATAAAGTCCTTTGACTTTCAAAATTAATTTGAAATTAATTTGAGTTTCAAAATTAATTGGAAACCAAATAATCTAATCCTAAAGAATGAATGGATCAAAAATCAAATCAATAATTTCATTAAAATTAATGACAATAATAAAACAACACACCAAAATTTGTGAGATATAGCCAAAATAGTATTTAGAGGAAAATGCATATCTAAAGAATGAATTAAAAAAAAAACTTAATTGAAGCCTCAACTTCATTAAAGTTGCAAGATATAAAATAAACCCATATATAGGATCCACATTCCTATATATCACCAATAAATCCAGCAAAGATTGAAAGAGAAATTCCATTTACAATAACTGCAAACAATATAAAATACTTAAAAGTCTATCTGCCAACTTTTTGAACACAATTACAAAACACTTATTTTGTGCTTTTTTGTAAAGTCATCTGAGGCTTTATTGCTGCTTCCTCTTTTTGATTTTTTTTAATCTGTAAATTTCTAGATATCTTCATTACTATTTCTTTTTCCTATAACAATGCTTTCTGAAATTTAGTTTAGTGGTTATCTATATAAGGTATTTGCCTTTTTTCTTTCTTTTTTTTAAAGAGCATTTTTCTTTACCACCATTTTTTCCTTTTTTTAATTTAAATTTTTTGTTTGAATTTGCAAAATTCTAGGCATATACTTTTATTTTATTTGAACTTTTAAATCAGCACTTATTAAGTGTACTCTTGTTTGGCTAAAATCTTGTTGCTCTTTTACATTAAGCCATGACCCAGAAATCCAAATCTCGTTTTCAGATATCATCTTTTTAGTATTCACTCCTCAAAGGTACTTTTCTCTTTTAAAAAATATTTGCTTTCAGTTGGTCACAGTAATGAAAACACCATCAATGTTCCTGAAGTCTTCAGTTTCTTCATTAAATTTCATAATCCTTAGCAATATTTTCAAGATCTCTTCTAGCAACATTACTTGTACCCACATGAATCATTAGAAATGGGAAGCCGTCATTAAGTTTGATGTGTCCTGGAGATTTTTCACTGTGTTCTGGATACATGCCCAAAAAAGGCAGCAGATCTATCTATGGTTACTTTAGGGCTGATACAGAATTGCTTCAGTATGCCCAAGTTGGGAATCACTAATTATGCTTCCTTGTTCCTTCTTCTTAGTTGATACCTTCCTGGTGTTATCTATGGATTAAATTTATGTATCTAGCTCTAATTTCTTTCCTGAGCTTCAATCTAGCATTGCCATTTACCTACTAGATATCTCTACCTACTTGTCTCAAATATATCTAAAACTCAACATATTCAAAACGGAACTCATTCTCTTTCCTCCTAAATGCATCTCTCCCCCAAACTTTCTGATTTATGTTGCCACCACCATTTAGTCCTTGAGGTCCACAATCTCGGAATCAGCTTTGACTCTTCACTCTTCCTCACTAATCATATTCCATCAGATACCAAGATTCATCAATTCTTATTTCCATAATATCCCTTACAGGTGTCCTTTTTTTTCTCCTCATAAGGACACTGCCCTAGTTTCTGTCTTTTAGGTGGCACAATGAATAGAGTTCTGGAACTGGACATGTTCAATCTGACCTCAGACACTAACTTGTCAAGTCATTTAACTGCTGTCAGTCTTTTTTTTTTTTTTCCTCATCTGTAAAGAAAACGAGGATAATAATAGCACTTATGTTTCAGGGTTGTGAGAATTAAATGAGATAATATTTGTAAAGGGCTTTATAAGATTTAAAGTGTTATATAAATATTAGTCATTCGTTTTGGTTATGTATACTTATTGTGTATCTAATTTATATTTTAATATTTTTAACATCTACTGATCATCCTGCCATCTAGGGGAGGGGGTGGGGGGGTAAGAGGTGAAAAATTGGAACAAGAGGTTTGGCAATTGTTAATGCTGTAAAGTTACCCATGCATATATCCTGTAAATAAAAGGCTATTAAATAAAAAAATATATATTAGTTATTGTTATTATCACCTCTCTCCTGGACTGTGGCAATAGTTTAAATCATAATTTCTCTGCCTCTAGCCTCTTTCCCTCTCCAATCCAATTTTTCTACAGCAATCAAATTATTATTATTTCTAAAAAGTGAATCTGATGGAGACATTCCCTAGCTACAGAACTTTTAGCCACTCCTGGTTGCCCCAGGGACAAAATGCAAAGTTCTTAAGCATTTAAGCTACACAATCACCTCTTTAGGAGGAGCCTCTGAAGTTCAATAAGCCCTTCTAGTTCCTTTTCTCCTCTGCGTCTTGTTCTTCCCTTCTGTTCTAGATGCAGATCCCTTTTAACCTTTCAGTGTTTTCTTGTTAATGTTAAAAAGTCTTGTTTCCTTTCTGAAGCATTTCATTTTCCCTGATAATCCAGAAAGTGGAGAGCTTGTTTTTAAGTCCCTTTACTTTTCTTCCAAGGAAAGAGGTTAAATAGCACTTGAGCAGTACTACTTGGCTATCTATTGCCATTTAGTCATTTTTCGGTTGTGTTTAACTCTTCATGACCCAGTTTGGGTTTTTTGTTGTTTTTTTGGCGAAGATACTAGACAGGTTTGCCATTTCCTTCTCCAGCTCATTTCATAAATGAAAAAAATTGAGGCAAACAGGATTAAGTAGCTCACTCAGGGTCTCACAAGTAGGAATCAGAAGACTCATCTTCTGCTGAGTTCAAAACTAACCTCAGATGATCCAGTGTCTATCTACTGCATCACCTAGCAGAAAACTAAAAATGTGCAGATCACTTAAAAAAAAAGTGCTTTCCCTACTTTCTGGAAGAAAGTTCCTCAGTCCTTTGTCTGAGTTAGGGAAAGGTAAATCAAACCACAGAAATGTTCAATGTAATTAGCCATGGCTTTGGATTGCTAAAAACTCTCTTAACTTTAAAAAAATTCTTTTCATTTAATTCATCTAAGTTTTACAATTTGGACCCTTTGATCTTGAGATATATTTGGTTACTATTACCTGGATGTAGTTTTTATGGCTTTATGGAATAATAATATAACTAAGACAGGGACACAGACTCCTTGAATTGGAAGCCTCTAATTTTGAAACACATGGTTAAAGAAACTCTTCTGCAAGTCCTCCCAGGACATTCTCCTCGCTGTCCCAAGATTACCCATGCCATGTTTTTGTCCTAATGATAGTCCCAAGAGTTTTTGCCTTGTGTCCAACTGAAATCTTTCTTCTTTTCATTTCAGCGCATTTCCTCTAACTTTATCTTTTGCGGGCTTGGAGAACAGCTGTTCTGAATTCTCATTGTCAAATGGAATCAAAGACAAGGATCATATGCCTTCCCATTTCTAATACGCTAATAATAACTCATATTCCAATAAGGCTTCTAAGCTTAAAAAAGTGCTTCTTTCCTAAACCCCTGTCAGAGAGGCAATACATACATTACCCTTCCAATTTAAAAGATGTGGAAATGGAAACATTGAAAGGAAAAGAGGCTACTACATAACAGAGAATTCAAACACAGGGCAATAATGTCCAGTATTTTTTTCCTTCTTTCCTTTTCTTCTTTCCTCCCTCCCTCCTTTCCTTCTTTCCTTCTTCACTCTTCCTTCTTTCTTCCCTTTCTTCCTTCTCTTTCTCATTCCTTATCTCCTTCCTTCCTTCATCTTTCCTCCCTTCCTTGTTTACCACCTTCTTCCCTTCTTTACTTCATTCCTTCTTACTGCCTCTCCCCTCTCTTTTTCCCTCCATCTCCATCTTCCTTCAACGCTTAAATCAAACAAAAAGGTAGGTATGGACAATACCTCAATCAATTTGAAAAGATTAAAATTCTTTGATCGTTAAGCAAATACAAATTTGACCTGTCAATATGATTGAGTTGAAGAAATAGTTGCAGAAGGCATATTATGCTTCCAATTCTCTACCAAGTCCTCAGATACAAAGGAGTAGAATTCTGACCTCATTACCTAAAACTTGTAGAAAGAGATGAGTGGAAGAGGTATGGATTCCTCATCTTAAGTTTATGGCTGAAAATAAAATTAGCTTCCTAGTCAACTAGCCAAATGAAATTCACAATAGTTATCAATCTGGATTTTTTTCCCCCTGGGAGAATGACTCCTCAGGAGCTACCATATCTGCTCCCAAGATCAGAAGCCTTCTTCATGGCATTCCATCTTCTAACCATGCTGACAATTGTGTCTGTGCTTTTTCATTGGACTTTTAGTTCCACTGGCTGCCCTGCTCTTCTTTTCCTCCCTAGAAAACATCAGAACAATAAGAGGGTATCACAAAGTATATGGAGTGACCCATATTCCTGTCCTGCAGCACCCTGCTCTGTAACGAATTGGAAACAGGTCGAATTCTACTATTTTTTTTTCTGTTCTAGAGACTCAGGAAAACATTCATTTCTAGTGGAATGTCTCACAAATGCTGTGCTCTTTCTGGAAAAGCAAATTGATGCAGAGGCACCAGCTACAGTTATAGCTTTTCTCTTGCTTTTGATTTGCTCACTATGCATCAATTCGTAATTTTTCTTTGTTTCTTTGAATCCCTCAAATTTGTCACTTAATATGGCTCTCTTGCTATAATATATAAGATTATGTATAGGAAATAAATTTCATTCAGTAATATCTGAATCAATGAATATCTATTTTGTTTGTAGCTTTTTGTTACCACCAAGGATACTGTGTTTAATCATTCTATTATCTACAGAACTTTTCATTCTGTCACTTGCCTCCTTGGCAAGTAGAGTTACTAGGTCAAAATTTAGTGAATTTTGTCGGAAATGGTGATACATACCTATCATCCTTGCCGCTGGGAAGGTTGAGGATAATGAATGATTTTGTTGAAGCAGGGCTAAAACTAATTGGATGCCTGCCCTAAGTATGATTGATACTAATGCTGTGAGCTCCTGATAGTTATGGAGGGTTACCAAGCTGTCTGAGAAGGAAAAAACTGGCTCAGGCTGAAAAAACAGAGCAGGTTAAAGATTCTAAGCCAATGCCCAGTGGGACTGAGCTAGCGAGTGATTACTACATTACCAGCCTGGATTAAATTGGAAGAGTGGTCTCCAAAAAAACCAAAACAAAACAAAAAAAATGCATTCCTCATTATAATTTCAAAATGTTTCCAGATTAGTTGGAGTGCTATCTTTACTTTTCTCTTTTGCCAATTTACTGAATTTGAGGTATATTCTCAAAGGTTCAGAAGATCAACCTAAAACTAAATACTTGGATGATTCAAATCACAAGTGCAAACTCAAATAGAAACAGGGCCATTAATCTGTACCTAAGGATCTTTATGGACTGAATATTGATCTAGTTTTAAAATGTAATGTTATAACTTTGGCCCAGATGATTGAGGCAGCACAGCAAAAAGAGTTATATAAAAGAATGTTTTTATTTAATTTGTATGGATGTAGTTGTTCAATGAAAAACAAGGATAGAGTTGAAAATCCTGATTCAATTGAATACCAAGATGCTTCTTTATTTTTCTTTTTTATCATCATTATCAGTAGCATTATACTGTACCCAGTATGTGCCAAGAAGATACATAAGTGCTTTTAATATATCTCATTTGATCCTTACAACAACCTTGAAATGTAGGGGCTATTATTATCCCCATTTTACAAATGAAGAACCTAAGACAAAGATTAAGTGACTTGGCCAGTCACACAGACAGTTAAGTGTGTGAGGCCAGATGGCAAATACTGCCATTGTGGAATGATGAAGACCTGAGAAGATACTAAGTTGCCTTAGTATAGGCTTCTTATGAATAGGGTTAGGGGATGCTTGGGCTCATGTCATCAATGAAAATCCTTAAATGATACATGACACATGTGGAACATGTGGAAAGGGGTTACCATCCAGTAGCATCCCTCAACTGCTTATCTGCTTAAAAAGGGACTCCCCCTTGAAATCTGTTCTCCTTTTGTCCATCTTTATCACTTATATTAAATAAGGCCTGACCTGGTCTACCACAAAGGATAACCTCAAAGTTGTTTTAATTTGTATTTCTTTTATTATTAGAAACTTGGAGATTTTAAAAATGTGATTACTAAAATATATTTTATGGATTTAGACCTTTGTTTTCTTATGAATTCAATGAGCATCAACCAAGATAAACAGTTTTTTTTTTCATTTTATTATAGCTTTTTATTGACCAAACATATGCATGGGCAATTTTTCAACATGACCCTTGCAGAATCTTCTGTTCCAACTTTTCCCCTCCTTTCCTCCACCCCCTCCCCTAGATGGCAGGTAGTCCAATACATGTTAAATATTTTAAAGTATATGTTAAACACAATATATATACATATTTATACAGATATCTTGCTGCACAAGAAAAATCAGATTTAGAAAGAAGGTAAAAATAACCTGAGAAGAAAAACAGAAATGCAAGCAGACAAAAACAGAAGGAGTAGAAATGCTATGTTGTGGTTCACACAGTATTCTTTCGCTGGGTGTAGCTGGTTCTATTCATCACTGATCAATTGGAACTGATTTGGATCCTCTCATTGTTGAAGAGGGCCACATCCATCAGAACTGATCATCATACAGTATTGTTGAGATATATAATGATCTCCTGGTCCTGCTCATTTTACTCAGTATCAGTTCATGCAGGTCTCTCCAGGCCTCTCTGTATTCATCCTGCTGGTCATTTCTTACAGAACAATAATATTCCATAGCATTTATATACCACAATTTACTCAGCCATTCTCCAGTTGATGGGCATCCATTCAATTTCCAGTCAAGATAAACATTTCTATATAGATCAAACAGAAAAGGATGCTTTTATGAAACTGTGAATCTATATTAACTAAAATTAGTTTTTTTAAAAGTGTAGATTAAATGTAATCAACACTTCTCTACTTGATGGTCTCCTTACAAACTTTCTTCCGCTTAATACTTTTTCCTTTGTTCTCTTCGCATTCTCTTTGTCTCTCTCATTTTGTTTGTTTGTTTGTTTTGGCAATTTTATCATTATCTTCACTTTTCCTTCCTATAATATTTCAATCCCCCCAAAATGTTAAAGCCCCTTCCCCACCTTGGACAATATCTTAATCAATTTGAAAAGATTAAAATTCTTTGATCATTAAGCAAGTACAAATTTGACCTGTCAATATGATTGAGTTGAAGAAATAGTTGCAGAAGGCATATTATACTTTCAATTCCCTACTAAGTCCTCAGAGACAATGGAGTAGAATTCTGATCTCATACACCTAAAACTTGTAGAAAGAGATGAGTGGAAGAGATGTGCTTTACTAAGCATTAGTGCTATTAGTCTATAGTTCCCTGTAACAAGTATAATCAAGCAAAACAAATTCACATATTGACCAGTTGTGAAAATATATGTTTTATTTTTTAATGGTATAATAAATATTTTGGACTAGTATTACTTAATGTCATTGATTTACAATTCTGAGTCTAATATTTTGGTTTTCTATATATTTATTTTTAATGATAGCTTCTCTTCCTAACTGAATTGATTTTATTTGTTCAAAAGCTTTCTAATTTTATGAACTCAAAATAGTCTATTTTATCATTTGTGAAAATCTGTAAGCTTTGTTTGCTAAGAATTCTCCCCCAATCATATGTTGGAAAGATAAAGTCTCTAGTACTCCTCTAACTGTTCTTATGATTTGACCTTTTTATTTGTCACATATCCATTTGAACATATTATGGCATGTGGTGTAAGGGGTTGGTCTAAATAATTTTTATCTAACTTCATTTCGGTTTTCCCAATAGTTCTTACGCAATAAAAAATTGTTTCCTCCAATAATTTGTGTTCTTGAGTTTATCAAGCACTGGATTGATACTTTAGATTGCTTTGGGGTATTACTTACTTATGATGTTGTATATGTGTGTATCCATACATATATATTTTAACCAGTAACAAATTGTTCAAATATGACTAACAATTACTAATCATGTACAAGTCATAACCTCTGAATTTCAATATTTTAATTTAGAAAATGTAAATAGTAATAGTTCTCTTATAGATCTCATAGGATTATTGTAAAGATCAAACAAGATAATGCATATAAATATGAGTTGTCATGATTTTTGAGGTCGCACTAAGAGTAAATAGCAGAGTTAGAATTCAAATTCATGTGCTCTGACTCCAATTCAATATTTTTTCTAATAAGCTGCCACTGTGTCACTTGCAAACTTGATCAACTTGTAGGCTTTCATTCAGATCAGTGATAAAATTCCACATATTTCTCTCTCCTGTCCATCTTTTTTCTCCATTCATACTACAATTATCCTAGGTTAAATTCTTATAACCTTTCACCTGCATTATTGCAATAGTATCATAATTGTTGTTGTTTTATTTTTTAATATAGTTATTTCCTGTCCAATCCTTCCTTCTCACAGCTGCCAAAACGATCTTCCTAATATCAATACAAGTCAAAATATGTCACTCTCCTGCTCAAGATTCCACCGTGGTTTCCTCTTGCCTCTAGAATGAAAAAGAAAAAATCCTCACAATCTGGCTCCAACCTATTTTTCCAGATTGATTATATATTACTTTGTACTCCAGGTCGTGCTGAAATTGGCCTACTTGCTGCATATGATATTCTATCTCTTGCTTTAGTTTCTTTGCCTCCCAGGCTTGCGATATTTGTCCTTACCTAGACCATTCAGAATCCTTAAAGTTTGCTTCAAGCACTAATGTTTTCCTGATTTCTTCAATCGTTAATATTCCTACTCTAAAATTATTTTGTGTTTGTTTTATATATATCTTATATTTATTCATCTGAATACATATTTTATATCCTATCATTTCTGAGTAGAATGTAAATTCCCTCAGAATGTCTCTGTCTCCTTTTAATCTTTGTATCATCAAACTCTCTGGCACATAGTACACATTCAGTAACAACATAGGACCAAGAACAGATCCTATTTTCACTTTCATCAATGAGAAGCATTTTTCCTTTCTAAATGCTCCCTGCTTTCTCTACATTCCTTGTCATGTATGTTGTCCACACCTGGGCACAATTCAATTCAATAAATATTCATTATTTATTATTTATTATTAAATTTATTATTTTATCAATAAAGTACTGTGCTATGCATGCATAAGGGCCAGGTCAAATGATAAAGATGAGAGTATCTGCAATAGAAACATTGATTTAGAACTAGATGTATTCTTGGAGGTTATTTAATCCTACTAAACTCCTTGGTTTTTAGACAAGAAATCTGTGACCTAAATATGGCCCAAGATTACTCAGGTGAGTGGAAAAATTAGGATTAGAATCCAATTTCTTTGATCCCAGTCTAATTTCTACTTGATCATAGCTATTATCATATTTGATTCTCCAAATGACCCTGTAACAATCCTATAGGCAAGAGATTCTTGAACTTTTTCTATTTATGACTTTTTTCCCCTCAGAAATTTTTATATGACCCTGAGCATATGAAATAGGTATATAAATAAAATATTTATTGATAATAAATCATAATTAGTTGACCCCCCCCCCCACATTCAGTTATGAGACCCCATATAGGGTTGTGACATACAGTTTAAGATGCTGGGCTATAGGTTTTTTTTTACCCCATTTTAAAGATCAGGAAAAAAAGACTTGGAGAGCTTGTGAAATGCCCATGATTGCACAGCTGGTTTTGTCCCAAACTTACTGGACATGACACAGGTTCAAATAATTACAAGATGTAATACCATGTTGTATAAGACAGATACAAAGTACTATGTAATATCTAATGAAGCAAATATTGTTTTTGATAATGGAATTGAGACATTTTGTGAAAGGCATTACATATGTTTGGATCTTAAAAGATATGTGAGACTTTACTAGGTTTTTAGAGCCTAGAAGAAAGGAGGTAGGTAAAGATGTCCAGCTATAAGAAATAACATCAAGAAAGCCATGAAACAGACCATGTATGGAAAAGGATTTTAGTTAATTTTGGATAAACCATAGACAGCAGAGAGGAATGGCCTGAAATAAAATTGGAGGGTTAACTAGTAATGATTATGGAGAGTTTTGAATACCAGTGTAATAGTCCCAATAGTACCTCCTCCTAAGGACATTTAGCAGTCAGTTCCACTAGCTATCTAAAGAATTGAGACTTTCTTTCGTAGGCAATAGGGAGCTATCTAAGGGTTTTCAGAAGAAGAATAGTATAATCTAAGATGTGCACAAATATCTCCATTAGGCTGTGATTCTTTTAGAATGGAAGAAAGGATTCATTCTCTAGTGTTAAATATATTAATTTTATGTATCCCGGTGTCTTCTTGGCTATTTTCCCAAGAGTTGATGACTTCATTACTGTATTTTAAATTTGTAGTAAACTAAGAGGGCTAAGCCTGCCATCAGTGCTTATCTCTAAGTGTCCTACCATCTGATTAATGATGTTTATTTTTTTTGTCCCAATATAAATCCCCTGATCCTTGTTCCTATTAAAATTTTTGCAAAATGGCCTTATTTTCTCTTCTTAAGTTTGATTTGAACATTAATTTACTAATCACTTATTCAGCCTCTATTGTATGCTAAGGAATATATAAAATCTGGATAAAATAAGGGCCCTGTCCTCATGGAGGGTACAGTATAGTAGGAGGATAGGATACTAACATATAATCATAATATATGATGATGCTTCAGAGAGGTGCAAACAAAACATTATGTGGGGGGGAGAGGAAGAGAAAAAATGATTCCTAACTCTTAGAAAACTTTGGAATCAAGAAAAACTTTCAATTTCTTTGCAAGTCCATCTAATATTGAGTCATTTAAGTATTCCCTATTTCCTGACATTGGCCAATGTAGATATAAAAGACACTAAAATGGGTCACAGGACCTAGCAATTAGGTTATCACATAAAACCACCTCCACTCCATTTTAGGTGATTATAAATATTATTTAGAAAGTTCCATAAACATTCAGGGATTTCTATAATTTGCACAATGTCACCTGCAAAAGTAATATGTGGAGAATTTCACCATTTATAGGAAGGAGACACTAAAATACTACTTCAGATGTCAGAGAACCTTGGGCTTCTCACATTTAATACCCATATAATATTAGGCAAATCCCTTAACTTCTCTGAGCCTCAATTTCCTCATCTGTAAAATGAGGGGTTAGATTAGATGGCATTAGTTGATCTTAAAGATCAGATGTTCATTTAATAAAGTTATTTTTCTCACATCCTTTGAGAGAGCTTGCATAATAAATTTGATTAATGCATGGAAACCTTTTACTAATTTTGATTTTTATTCTAACAAATCTGTGGTCTAACTACAATCTGGATTCTGGAATAACTCTTATGTTAGCAGAGTCATTTCCTAATAGTTAAAATATAATCTATGTAAAGCAGTGCCTACTATTTTCAGCACTTACCAACTCTTTTCCAAAAGAAAGTATTCTTGATACATTGAAAAGAGGCTTCTTTATAGTCTACAAATCTTTGGCCCTTAATTGTTTTTCCTCATCTATGTTTTCCAATGTTTCTCACCATATTCACCCATTTCCCCCCTTGCATTGAAGTCATCTAACATCAAAATATATGGTAATTTTATTTGGTGAATCTACTAAGCTTTTCATAAATTTTCTCTACCTCTCTCTTGCTCTTTAATAGATGTTGAATCATTAAATATATATATATATATATATATTTATGATGGTCTTTGTGCAAATGTTTATGATAAATACCTCAATATGAAATGAATAAATATTCCATGAAAAGATAGTTGTTATTGAGCTGAGTAAACAATAAAGCTGATAATTCTAATTCCGTGTTTGCCTCTGCAAAGGGAACTTATAAGCTACATTTAATTGTACCTTCCTTTCTGCTGGTTTCATTTCTGCAAGCGTCAAAATGAATATAATTTAGTTCTTCCTCTCTTCACATGAGATCAAGATCTCATATTTAGAGTACCAACAGCCACATTCAAATTTACAAACTATAATAATGTTGTGGTTCTTAACATCTTCTGCCTCTTTTTTTTAATCATTATGTCAGTGAAGAAGTGGAAAGGACCACAAAAGACCGAGGCCCATTATGTAATTTCTTACAGAAGTTTGTCCAGAGTAAATCAATGACCATAAAAAGATCAAAAAGAGACTAAAAAGGTCTTAATCAACAAACACTTGACATATCGGTTAAGTGAGAAGAGACAACAATCAAAGCCAATACTGGTTTCGAATATAAATACATTTTTAAATTTAATGCAATTTGATATATAAATGTCTTTTTATTTTAATAGTATTTTATTATTCCAATTACTTGTAAAATAGTTTTCAACATTAATTTTTGTAAGAATTTGTATTTCAGTTTTTTCCCTCCCTTCCTTCTTTGGAATCTGATATACATTATGCATCTTCAATCATTTTTAACAGTTTCATATGAGTCATATTAGGAAAGAAAAATCGGAACAAAAGGGGAAAAACTAAGAGAAAGATACAAAACAAAAAAGGTGAAAATAGTATACTTCAATCCATGTTCAGTCTCCATAGTTAAAGATTACATTTTCCATCCTCAGTCTATTGGAATTGTATTGAATCACTGTTTTGCCAAGAAAAGCTAAGTCTGTCATAGCTGATCATCATATTATCATGTTGATACCGTGTACGATGTTCTCCTGGTTCTGCTCACTTCATTCAACATCAGTTCATGTAAAGCTTTACAGGTTTTTTGGAAATCAGCCTGTGCACCCTTTCTTATAGAACAATAGTATTTCATCATATTCATATACCATAACTTATTCAGCCATTCCCCAACTGATGGACATCCATGCAATTTCCAATTTCTTGCCACCACAAAAAGGACTGCTATGCACCTTTTTGTACAGGTGGATTTCTTCTCCCCCGCCTTTTTTGATTCAGTAATGACACTGCTGGATCAAAGGTATGCATAACTTAGAGCCTTTTGGACATAGTTCCAAACTGCTCTCCAGAATGGGCTGAATCAGTTCAAACGCCACCAACAATTCTTTAGTGTTCCAGTTTTCTCACATCCCCTCCAACATTTATCATCTTTTCTTATCATTTTAGCCAATCTGAGAGGTGTGAATTGGTACCTCAGGGTTAATTTGCATTTCTCTAATCCATAGTGATTTAGAAAAATTTTTCATATGACTTTAGGTACCTTTAATTTCTTCAACTGAAAATTGTCTCTTCATATCCTTTGACCAATAAATACATTTCTAAAATATTCAGTAGTCAGCGAAAGATACCAGTTTAAAAACAAAGTATAGTAATAAACCCAACTAAGCAAAGGTAACTAAAGATAAAAATTGAAGAACAATTAACAGAATAAAAATAGAAAAGATCTGCATTATTTTAAGGCTTTTTAAAATGACACTTATGATGACAGAAAAAATATATCTATCAGTCTCCTACCACGCAGAGGTTGAGCTAGTTTTTTTCCTTAAAGACAGCCAGTTTATTCTTGATACTTAATTGTCACAGGTGACTAGAGGTTCAGGGCAGCTAGGTGGTGCAGTGGATAAAGTGCTTTTTGAAGTCAGAAAGACTCATCTTCCTCAGTTCAAAGCTGACCTTAGACCATCAGTAGCTAGCTGCGTGATCCTGGACAAGTCACTTAACCATGCTTGTCTCAGCTTGGTCATCTGTAAAATGACCTGGAGAAGTATAGAGCGTTACAGTCAGTGGGGAAAGCCTGGGTGAGGTATAAGACCCTTCAGTCCAGGGGGAACCTGCTGACAGCGTCTGTTTAGGTTCCCCATCTCCCCCAAGGGCTCTTGGCCTTCCTGAGAAGTCAGGGGGTGGTGACAACCTGCCATGTGATTGAAGCAGAATGATAGCAAGTGGCAAACTATGTACAATAGCAAATTTATATGGCCCCATGTGTGCAGTATATACTTGGCACATGCCCAGTGTTTTTGTTACTTAAGGGTATAAGGGTATAAAAAGGGGAAAGAACTGGGAATAAATGGACTCCCATTTTCCCACCATCCTCAGAAGTCCCATCTCATCACTTCTCCACTAGGATGCTATATTTTAATCACCCCAACTTGGAGGCTCTAGAAAGCAGGACACAACAGAGAATGAAATGACAAGAAAATATCAAATAGGGTCACAAAAAGTCAGACACCATGGAACAATTAAAGGTTACTTTCTGGTTGCCTGAATACAAAAAGCTTCGATTCCTCCATAATGCTTGACTTAAAGACCACTTTGGGTAACTCAGAAGCAGGGAAGCTCTGCTCAGCTGAATCAACACTATGTCCTGGCTGCATACCCTTTTTTAGTAACTTCCTCTGCTATGGCTGAATAATCCTCCTTTTAAAAAAAATGTGAGATGAGCTAAGACTATTATATTTTATTACAATCTCAAACCTTAATCACTTGGTCATCCTGATATCATCCTGGTCAACTCTGGCCTGTAACAATTGAGGTAGTTGGCAATTTGGGGCTGAATTATTTCCTTGAAGTAAGATATGGGTGGCACAGAGGAAGAGAAGTCCTGAGTGGCCTCCATGTCTCTGGTAATAAAATAATCTTAAGTCCCATGTTCTGTAACAGTCTTTTTCTGGTCCTTCTCTCAATTGCTATTGCCTTTACTCTGAGATTATTTTCCATCTGCTATGTAAAAATTTGGTCTTAATTATTTAAATTATTATATCCCCAGAATGTGAGTACTTTGAGAGCAAGGAAGAACTGGTTTTGTCTTTCTTGGTATTCTCCAGTGCTTATTGAAACGCCTTGACTCCCTGACTTGTGACTGTTTACCACCAGGCATCCCTCATTGCCCTTGGGGCATTAGAAAGCAAGCTGCCTTGAAGACATTTAAGAATAAGAGAATGAAGTGAATGTATTCTAGATCCTAAGAACTGTCTCCTAAAGTTAGGTGTGTATGTTTTTCCACAGCAGAAAAAGGTCAGAAGCTGAAGACCTTCCAAGTTTTAATGAAATTATTTGTAAAATAAATGTAACACTATTGTATCCTAGTAGTTTAAAAGGAAAAAACTTTGCTCTTTTTGGACCTTACTGTGAGATTGTGTGGGAAAAAAAGGGATCAAACTCATTGGTCTTGGAGAAAAAAAGAGAAGTATTAAAGAAATTGCTTTGGACTTCTCAGATGGCATTTGGGATGTTGTGCCACATGGACTTTGTTGGGACTCTGGTACAACACACTGGAGGGACCCTGGTACAACACACTGGAGAGGCCCTTTAGGGAGACAGTGCTTAATCTTCCCCATGAACCCTTAGACTTGTCTAGAACTGGAAATGTGGACAAAAATATCCCACAGCAAGTATCATCAGTTGAAAAAACTTAAAAGGAAAGACAACTTTTGCTCTCAGTCTAAAACTGTGAACTGTCTCTCTCCCTCCTTCCCTCTCTTTCCCCCCTCCCATTTCCTTCCCCCACTTTCTTTTTCCTTTCTTCTTTTCCCCCTTCTCTCCTTCCTTCCTCCCTGTTCCTCCCCTTCTTCCCCTTTCTTCCTCTCCCTCTCTTTCTCTATCTTTCCTTTAAAAAATTGCAATCTGGAATTGGCAGACTGGTAGTACTTCTCCATTTTATATCCAGTATAGTATTCACTAGCCATTGGATAATTCTTTCCAAGGAAAATTCCTTTAGGAAAAATCTTGATATGGAACTTGATTTTGACCTACATGCAAGAGGGTAATATCCTCTTAGTTATCTTATTCCAGGTGATCCTATGATAAGAATCAGTGCCTATCCAGGAGGTGTCATTAACTTCACTGTAGTCCTAGTGTTTCTGGTGCTATTCCTGTTCATGCTCACTTTCATCAGGAGACCCACTATGAACTGAAAAGATCTGGTCTCACCTTTCCTAACACATAAATTGAGACCTTTAAGTAACGGACTTAGTTCTTCTAATGGGGCAAGTAAAGTCTGGTATTTCTGGTCTTCATTGTCCTAGATTTGGTTCCTCTTACAGGGGGAATCTTATATTGCTTTTCTTCTGTTTTATTTTTGCTATCATTCTGGTTTAATTTTTCATCTTCCATTGAGCCTATGCTTCTTGCATCCTTGAGGTCAGCATTGTTCAATAACAGCCCTAAACTCATTAAAATGATAGAAAGTTCTCTATAAAGTGTTTAGAACACCAAGAAATGGGGAGTGATAAGAGAAAGATTTACAAATGTTGACCACAATGTGGGCTGAGCCAGTACCTTTTCTTAAAAGGTATTAAAATCACCTTGACGTTTGTTTGGTCCAAAAAAGGTCTTGGAATTATTTCCTGTTTATCTGATATCAAAAAGACATAATTACAACTCTTCTCTGGGACTTGACCTGAGAACCACCATGGGCAACTCTCTGTGAAATTGCACTGAACTAAATCAACACAGTGTTCTCACTGTATTTCTTTCTTTTTTTTAATGACTATATTATAAATATATATCCCATTTTCCCATATTTTTTTCTATTTTATATTCTTGTAACAATGTTGCATGATTATTTTTCCAATTAACAATTTTCTCTTTCTTACATCTATACTCTTCACTTTAAAAAAAAAAAGGAGAAAAACAAAACCATTGTAATAAATATATATTGGAAAACAAAATAAATTTTCACAGTATACAAAAATATATCTCATTCTGCATTTTGAATCCTTTATCTCTATATGAGAAGAAGTAGCATAGTTCATCACTGATCCTTCATAATTATGGTTGGTCATGGCATTGATCAGAGTTCTTAAGTCTTTTAAAGTGCTTATCTTAGCAATTTTGTTATTGTATAAAAATTGTTCTCTGTTTCCACTTACTTCATTCTACATCAATTTATACAATTCTTTCTATGTTACTCTGAAAACATGTCTTTTGCAATTTATTATGGAACAATAGTATTCTATTACATTCACCTACTAAAGGAAATCTTTTCATTTCTAAGTCTTTTCTATTACAAGAAAAGTTGTATTAATTTTTTTTCTCCCCATAGATCATTTTCCTCTTCTCTGAATTTCCTTGTTGAATATTCTTAGCTATGCATAAGTAAATCTTCTTTTGCTAATTGTTAAATAGAGTATGGATACTTCATTCCAGTCTCAAAGGTTAAAAAAAAACAAAACAAAAAACTAGTGGGCAATCCCAGCCAATCCTGGACTCTGATACCTATACATTCTAACTTGTCCCTTCACCATCCCCTTTAACAAAGAATTTTTAAAAGGATGAATGCGTGGGAATAGTTCAGTAAAATTTACCAATACATCAAAAAAGCAGCATTATATGCAGTGTTTCATATCCTTGGTCCCTTGCTTCTGCAAGATGGAAGAGAAGTGAATTCTTATGTCTATTTTTTGTGGGTAGAGAGAGCAAACTTGATTATCATAATTTCACAATATTGTTTTCATTTTTTCCATATAGATTGTTGTAGTCATCTATATATGTACTATATATATATATATATATATATGTATATATTGTTTTCTTGGATCTTAGCACTTTGCTATGTAGCAGTTCTACAGAGTGTTGTTATTAAAGCTTAAAACTGCACAAAAACTTTTGGGATATCCTGTAAAAATATTCCAATACTTCTCTGCATTATTCATTTTCATCATTTCTTATAGAGTAATAATATCCTATTACATTTATGTACCAAAATTTGTTTAGCCATTCCCCAGGTGATTGGCATCTATTTTATTTTTAGTACAAAAAGTGCTGCTTTAAATATGTTGTTGTATATGGGACATAACTTTCTATTTTTGATTGCCTTGAGGCATAATTTATTATTTATATTCACTATTCAATCAGTCAAAAACATTTATTAAGCATTTACTATATAGTATGCAATGTATTAAGTAAATACTGAGGATACAAAGAAAGGCAAAGGCAATATTCATATCTTTAAGGAGCTTATATTCCAATGGGGGACATGACAAGCAAGCAATTATGTTCATACAAGATATATATATGTATATATATATATATATATATATATATATAGTAAACAAAAATTATTGCAGTGGTGTTAAGGGGGAGAGGAGGGCTCTTTTGGTTTTACATTGAACAATATTTTATTTTCCAATTACATGTAAACTATTTTTAAATATTCATTTAAAAAAATTTTGAGTACCAAATTTTCTCCTTTCTTCTTTTCTTCCTCCATAAGATGGTAAGCAATTTGATATGGGTTATATATGTGTAATTATGTAAAACATTTTCATAGTAGTCATGTTGTGAAAGAAGAAACAAATCAAAAGAAAAATGCAAAGAAAATGAAAATAGCATGCTTTGATCTGCACTCAGACTCCATTAGTTCTTTCTCTGGATATGCATAGCATTTTACATCATGAATCCTTTGGAATTATCTTGGATCAATGTATTGCTGAGAAGAGTTAAATAATTCATCTTATTATTGTACAGTGTTGCTGTAACTGTGTACAATATTCTCCTGGTTCTGTTCACTTCACTTTGCATCAGTTCAAGTCTTTTCTAAACCCTCTGCAGTTTGGCTTCCAACCTCAGACTTCAACTGAAAAGTATGACCTGTTACCAATGATCTCTTAATTGCTAAATCAAACAGCCTTTTCTCAATCCTTTTCCTTTTTGACCTAATGCCTTTGACACTTTTTTCTAGATACTCTTTTCTTTCTAACTTTTCATGACATTTCTCTTTCCTGATTTTCTACTACCTATCTGACTACGTTGCATCTTCCTCTAGGACTCAGGGGTCCTCAAACTTTTAAAATAGGGGGCCAGTTCATTGTCCCTCAGACTGTTGGAGGACCGGACTATAAAAAACAAAAATTTTGTTTTGTGAGCCTTTAAATAAAGAAACTTCATACCCCTGGGTGAGGGGTATAATCGTCCTCAGCTGTCGCATTTGGCCCGAGGGCCGTAGTCTGAGGACCCCTGCTAGGTCATGGCTAATAACCATAGGCAGTCTGCAAAAGTCTATCCTTGATCCCTTTCTCTTTCTCTCACAATTACCCATTGAGGTTCTACTTTATTCTGTGATTTACCAACCAATGACCTCTTGTATAGTGTCTACTTGTGTTTCTTAACTCTGGAGCAGAATTTATTTACAATGCATGTGTTACATTATTTATTCGTATTTTTATTCATTCTGTGTGTATGTGGAAGTGTATGTATTTTTTCTCAATTGAAACAAGTTCCTTGAGATCAGGTAATGTTTCATTTTTGTCTCTTTATTCTCAGCACTTAGAACAATTTCTGGCTCTTAATGTTGTTTGGTTGATTATAGTGCTTTATGGTTTGCAAAATTGTTTCTTCACAACAAATCTGTGAAAGTATTCTGATTTTACAAATAAGGAAATTAAGTCTCAGACAGGTTAAAGTAATTGCTCCAGGTCTCACAACTTGAAATTCTGGAGCCAAGTCCCTAACACAATTGTTTTGACTCCAAGTCCAGTAGTCATTCCACTATACTGCATCACCTTTCAGATATTCATGTACTTTTGAAAAGAAATATTTGGTTCATTTCAAACCCCAATGCTTTGTTCCTTCAAGAATTAAAATGTTTACACTCTATTGAGCCAAAATGTTGTGGAAATTAAGAAATCTCTTTCCCATAAGACAACCTTTCATTTTGTAGGTGTATAAACAGGCCTGGGCAGCTAGGTGGTGCCAAAGTGTGCAGAGTGCCTAGAGTCAAGCAGACTCATGTTCTTGAGTTCAAATGTGACTCCAGAAACTTACAAGATGTGTGACCCTGGGCAAGTCACTTGTCTGCCTCAGTTTCCTCATCTGTAAAATGGTCTGGAAAAGGAAATGACAAACCACTCCAGTATCTTTGCCAAGAAAACCCCAAGTGGGATCCCAAAGAGTCAGACTAACAACAAATCTGAGGCCTAAAAAAGGGATTGTGACATGCCCAGTGGGAGCAGGCTCTTGACTCAATGTTTTTTTTTTTTTTAAATCATAACCTACTGCCTAGCCTCATGAAAGAAAAGGACAGATTCTTTGAAATAATCTAGTTTTAACTATGTTTCCAGGGTGTTCAATGGATATTTCTGCTTATTAAATGATTCTTTCCTATCATTTGTTTCTATTCCTTATTGTCTTTTTGATTTAAAAAAAATTTACCAGCATATTGATTTTTTAATATATCCTTCTTTCCTCTCCTATCAGCAAGTCATCTCTTGTAACAAAGATTAAACAAAAAAGGTTGGGATGGTTAAGGGAGGAGTTAGTATTTCAACAAAACCAACTGACACATCATTACTCTCCTGTAATATTTTGTACTCCTAGTGTCCTATTTGTACAAGTAAGAGAAGGCATTTTTTTTCTTCTCTAGAGCATTTATATTCTCTTCTTGAGAATATAACTACTGATTTGGTTCAGCCTATACCTGAAAAAAAAAAAAACCTCTCCTATAATACACTGACAAATAGTCACTCATTCTTTGCTTGAATGTCTCCCATGAAAGGGGCCAACCCTCCTCAAGCAGTCCATTTCACTCTGAGATAGCTCTGTTAGGAATTTTTTTCCTGATGTGATGGGGGATCTAACAAAAGATCTGGGGCAATTTATATTTTCTCTTCTCTGGTAATTTTAATTACATAGTCTTCACACTAAACTATTTTTAGTAACAAACTTGTGAGAGTAGCTGAGTTATCACATGTGGGTAAGAATCAGAAGTCCAAATAGAAAAACAGTCATAGAATTTGGCCCAGTTCCTTTCCTCTATAGGTCTTCAGGGGTAGCATTATTATAGCTCTTCTTTATTGCAGGAGGCACCTTTCCTCCAGAGTCTGCCAGCTTAGGCCATATCTGAACTGCTGAAAAGAGTCTCTAATTCACCCAGACCCAAGTCCTGCATTTTCACATGGCTTGTTCTTCCCTACACTATTTCTGAACCCTTAACATATGTCCTTGGTACTGTGGGAGCTTTAAGAGTCACAGAATTTTAGATCTGGAAGCAATCTTAGAAATTATCTAGTTATGGTGACCAGATGGCCCAATTATCCTGGGACAGTCCCAATTTTAAACATTCAGTTTTCTTGTTTCCACAAGTCACTAAAATGTTCCGGAAATTCCAAGATTTTGGCAAATGGCAACTCAATGAAACAATTCAGCAAAAATCACAATAATTATTCTGATTTCCCCTCTCCCCACATATAGTTCTATTCAACTTCATCTATAGAAAATCTATGTGTTCTTTAAAATCCAATTCAAAAATCTTTCCCTCATGCTCCTGGAGAGTGGTAACCTCTCTCTTTGGCCCTCAAAAAGCTTTGTTTTATGTTTCTTGGATGAATTTGTTATGAATTATTGTGTATTATAGTTATTAGGGTGTGTATTTTATCTTTTTTCAGACTAAGTTATATGAAATTAGAGACTATGGCTTATGCATCCTTTGAAATCCCTCTCACAACTGTACTCCAGTGAGCACAAACAGTGAGCACTTAATAAATGCTTCATAGATTATCAGACTTGGAAGCAAGCTCATAAACTATCTAGACTAGGAGTTCATCACCTGGAGTCTCAGGACATCTCATTATGAGTAGATTTCATAGGGTCCATGAATTGGAATGGGACAATTACATTTTTATGTCAATAGAATTAGTATCATTTCTAATCCTATTTTAATTAGTGCCTTTACACATATTATTGTGATAAGGAGGTTAAGGATCCCTGATCTGGTCCAACCTATACTTGTAAAAGAAGCCCTTTAAGCCTATGAAGATTCTATGCATGTGCAGACCCAATCAGTTTCCTCAGCTGATACAAATTCTCCATGTGGAGGATTATAGCTTTTTTCAAGAAGAATCATATTGGGGGCAGCTACGTAGTGCAGTGGATAGAGCACTAACTAGCCCTGAAATCAGGAGAACGTGAGTTCAAATCTGGCCTCAGACACTTAACACTTCTTGGCTGTGTGACCCTGGGCAAGTCACTTAATCCCAAATGCCTCAGGGGAAAAAAAAGAAAAAGAATCATGTTGATGTGTCAGAGAAGTGCCTTGGATCAAGTGGAACATGTATGAATATTCTTGTTGACTATCTATATAGTGGAAAAGCTATCAGCATCAGTCAATGGAATAAGGAGGCTTTAGAGCTTTTTCCCTTTAAAGCCATGTGGCCCTGAAAAACAGGTCTAGTTCTTTGGCCTTTTAATGTACTCTTTTTCGTTCTAGGTGGAGAGAGAGGAGCTTCATGACTCAATGAGTTCAAAATATTGTTAGTAGAGTACCTCAGTAACTCAACATTCCAGAGTCTGGATTCTAGAGTGAGACTTTCAAGATTGGCCTTCTGGACCCCAGAAAAACTAAATCAAAAGACTCATCCAGCATCAAAGCCACTTTTGTATGTGAATTTAAGAGGATCAATGACATGTAAAAAATGAGCTTAGTTTTGAGCCTACTCCTTTGGAGACTGAAGTGGGATTGGGGGAGAATATGATCTAGAGGCATCAGGGGAATGTTTATACTTTGATTCTGCTACATCTTTAAAGCACATTTCACTACTGTCCCCCAACTTAACTTGGGAACTCAAGTTCATGGCAATAGAGAAGAAAAACATCGCGACCTTTCAGAATTACCTTCTAAAACTCTTCAGGGCAGATGCGGTGGCCTAGCACTGGGAGATGAAGCAAAGCATATAGCTAATTGATAAGCTTACACCTGTCCTTTTTCCAATTTTCTTACATTACTTCTTATTCTGTCCCTGTGGGAACAAGCAGAAAAAGTTGAATCCTTTTCTTTAGGACATCATTTAAAATACTTAAAGATAGCTCTTATGTCCCTACTAGGTCTTATTTTCTCCAAGCTAAACATTCCCATCTCCTTCAGACAATGCTCCTAAGTTATGACGTTGATATTCTTCACTGCCCAGGTTACTCTCCTCCAGATGTTCTTCAGTTAGTTAATTGACATTTTCTCTCAAATGTGGTCAATAGAACTGACCACAATACTCTAGATATGATCTCATCTTGTGTAGCAAGATTATTACCTCTTTAGACATAGTTACTATGCATCTCTTAATATAGCCTAGGAAGATATTTGCATTTTTTTTAGCCACCATATCACACTATGGACTCATTATGAGCTTGCAGTCCATTAAATTCTCCCCCACACACACATACATCTTTCAGACAAATGCTTATGTAGCCATATATTTCCCATCATGAATTTGTGAATATGATTTTCTGAACACAATCATAAGACTTTTCTCTATAAATTTAATCTTATTTAATTCAACTCAGTGTTCTGGCTTGTCAAATCTTTGTGAATATATGAATATGATTCTGTGAACTATTATCCTGGATATCCTTCCTGGCTCTATGTCATAACATACATTGGAAAAGTATTCCATCTATGATACCTTTATCCAAGTCATTGATTTAAAAAAAAAAGCTACATAGCAAATAACTAAGCACAGCTCCCTAGGACATTTCCTCTACCAGAGGCCTAATTAAAACATTAATTGGGACAAGTCATTCAACCAGCTCCAAATCTACCACATTGTGCTGTTGTCTAGACTAGAGATATCAAATATGTAGTCCTTGACCCACATGAGGCCCATGTTATTGTTGTTTTGTCTTTCACCACAGAGTATTGTCCAAACCAGACTAGAACCAGATTTTAATGTGTTGCTATATTAATTAAAAAAAAAGAAATGTATAAGCATATGTGACTTTCCAAGTCAACATGTTATCCACAGGGATCTTTATGTATTGTTTCAATCTATAGAGTTTGATCACCGCTTTCCAACTGCTCCATGGTATATTGCTAAAAATGCTTTGGTAAAATCTAAGTAAATAGTATCTATAACAATTTCTTGATGTAACAGTTTGGCAACAATGTTTTTTTTAAATTAGGTTAGTTTAGTGTGACCTATTCTTGCAGCCATGGTGGTTTTCTGTGGTAATGACTTGTCTTTTCTAGGTTGCCATAACCATCATTTTGATAATACATACTAGATTTTGGCCAGAAATTGAAGTCAAACAATGGCCTATAGTATTCAGATTCAATCTATGCTCTTCAATTTTGCAATACTTCTGTTCTATAGAAACCTTCAAATTTATAGGCAAAAATCTAGTAGGCTGAAACCCAAATCAAGCTTAAGAAAGGGACCAGAGAAGATCATTTTACAAAATGAGATAAAATTAAACAGGGACAAGCATAGAAAATCTCTGAGGTCCCTTCAAATCACTGAAATATCAATAAGGATTAAAAGTCAACATTACAAATTATATGGAGAAAACCTGACTAAGGAAAAACACAGAAAGCAAAGTCTAGGTCAGAGATCACAATCATATAGTCAGTCATATAGTCAACAAAGAAAAAAATCCAAGAAGATAGTAAGGTACATGAAGGGGATATAATATATAAGGGCCAAGAATATATTCTTCTTTCCACCCCAAACTAATCATAACTTAATTGAAGTGTTTATCTGATCATTTACTCCACTTAAGATCCTTACTTGGTTCTCCTACTGCTTTGCACACAATAGGTGATTAGTAAAATATTGGTTCAATTGGAAAAAAAAGTGTTTATTAAGCTTTCTGGGGGCCAGACTATATGGTGTAAGATGAATATTGCCTATGTAGGTTATGTTTTCATGAGATGTTTAGCTAAAGGGATGACTTGGATATATAGCTTTGAGATCTTACCACTCTCCTAAAGAAATTGTGACACAGACACACTTACCTTGAGGGGATTAAAAAAAGGAAGCACAAGATTGGTTACTTCTTTATCCTCTGAAAAAAGAGAGATAACATCCTAGAATGATATCTTTCTGCTCCATTTCTCCATAAATATCAATGGTCTAGGATATAAGTGTCAAATTTATGAAAATAGCTACAAAACTCTTCAGTGAAGCCAGACACAGATTAAAATGCAATGGAGAGATGTTTAACAAAACAAAAGACAATATAGTACAAGGCAGATAGTGTTAATTTGTGGTTTTCTAAGTCAATACGTCAATATGTGTAATATAAAGATATTCATTTCTATTTATTTGATCCATTTCTATCAATTTCCATTTATCATTCCACTGGTAGGACTTAACTCCAGGGCAAATAGCAAATAATCAGAATGAGATCCCTTTACTAGCCATGGAAACAGAAATAGGTGCCATCAGGAAACTGTTACCCATTATCCAGTACCTGGTCACAACTCTCCAGCAGAGATAAGTGGTTCCCAAAGGAACAGTATTATTATCCATGTAAGAAGTTAGAGCTAGAAACATTACCTCTGTGATTCTGAGACCGTGAACAGAGTGAAGACTCAGCTCTAAATTCTAAAATTCTATAAATTTATATAAAAATAAACCTTTAGTAGAATAAACCAGGTAGGGCTAAAACTAAGGGAGAGACAGAAGTTCATTCACTTTGAAAGTGTAGAACTTTCCAATGGGCTAACAGTGACTGAGCCCAGAAATAGTCTATGGAAACTCAATCATACATAAGCCAACAGACTTAAACCTGGGTCAGAAACTTGGAAAGCTCAGATTGGAAGGGTAGTGAAGAAATCTCTCTAGTCTCAGCACTTTGGAAGAGTCAAAATCACAGGTCTCCCAAACTGAGCTGTGAAAGCAGAAAAGGTGTATATACATGAAAAAAGTTTATTTTTCTCAGAAGCGAGCAGAGTCCATCTAACATTAACATAAAGTCCAAAATTAAGAAATGGGCTGGAAAAAACAAGCAAAGACTAAAAGAACCTGACCACAAAAAAACTACTGTGCTAACAAGGAAGCTCAAAAGACAAATATAAAAAAAGAGAATGGCTTGAAAAATCTTCAAGTAAAGCCTCAAAGAAAAAAAAATGCACATTGGACACAAGCCCAATAAAAATTCCTAGAATAAAAAGATAAAGAGCAAAAAAATGTTTTAATCAAATAGGAAGAGTACCAAGAAAATAAGAAATGAGAATTATGCAAAAAAATTATTAAAAGATTACCATCTTGGCAAAAGAAGTATGAAACAATACTGAAGAGTTATTTTCTCCAACTAGAATTGGACCCATCAAAGCTACAAAACATTGAGAAAAAATAAACCAAAGTCAAAAGATTGGAAAAAAGGAAGAAATTACAAAATATAAGGAAGAAAATAACCTAGAAAATAAAATGGGAGATAAGTAAACATCAGACTTGGGGCACCTAACTGGTGAAGTGGTTAGAGCACCATCCCCGAAGTCAGGAGGACCTGAGTTCAAATCTGGTCTCAGACCCTTGATACTTCCTAGCTGGGTGACCCTAGCAAATCACATATTAGATAATTATTGTCTCTTATCAATTCCACTGACTTAGCACCTTGTAAGAATCCTTTGTTTCAAGTTCAGAGTTCTGGCCCAAAACAGCATGGTTCAATCTTCACAGTTAAAGGTTCTGATAAAGGCCTCATTTCCAAAATATATAGAGAACTGACTCTAATTTATAAGAAACCAAGCCATTCTCCAATTGACAAATGGTCAAAGGATATGAACAGACAATTTTCAGATGATGAAATTGAAACTATTACCACTCATATGAAAGTGTTCCAAATCATTATCAATCAGAGAAATGCAAATTAAGACAACTCTGAGATACCACTACACACCTGTCAGATTGGCTAAGATGACAGGAAAAAATAATGATGATTGTTGGAGGGGATGTGGGAAAACTGGGACACTGATACATTGTTGGTGGAGATATGAACGAATCCAACCATTCTGGAGAACAATCTGGAATTATGCCCCAAAAGTTATCAAACTGTGCATACCCTTTGACCCAGCAGTACTACTACTGGGCTTATACCCCAAGGAGATACTAAAGAAGGGAAAGGGACCTGTATGTGCCAAAATGTTTGTGGCAGCCCTTTTTGTAGTGGCTAGAAACTGGAAAATGAATAGATGCCCATCAGTTGGAGAATGGTTGGGTAAATTGTGGTATATGAATGTTATGGAATATTATTGTTCTGTAAGAAATAACCAGCAGGATGAATACAGCGAGGCTTGGAGAGACTTACATGAACTGATGCTAAGTGAAATGAGCAGAACCAAGAGATCATTATATACGTCAACAATGATACTGTATGAAGATGTACTCTGATGGAAGTGGATCTCTTTGACAAAGAGACCTAATTCAGTTTCAATTGATCAATGATGGACAGAAACAGCTACACCCAAAGAAAAAAACACTGGGAAATGAATGTAAACTGTTTGCATTTTTGTTTTTCTTCCCAGGTTATCTTACCTTCTGAATCCAATTTTCCTTGTGCAACAAGAGAACTGTTTGGTTCTGCACACATATATTGTATCTAGGATATACTACGATATATTCGACATATATAGGACTGCTTGCCATCTAGGGGAGGGGGTGGAAGGTGGGAGGGAAAAATCGGAACAGAAGGGAGTGCATGGGATAATTTTGTAAAAAAAAAAAAAATTACCCTGGCATGGGTTCTGTCAATAAAAAGTTATTATAATAAAAAATAAATTAAAAAAAATAATTTAGCATGGTTCAGTATGACTGATTTAATCCTACAAGGAGATGTTATGCCAGAACTTGAAACAAGTTACTAAGTGGAATTGAGGCGACAATGGTTAAATCTAGTTTAGCATTGATTTAATCCTGCAACAAATAATGTTTTCCTAGTGATATAATGATTGGTTTGTACTCAGTGTGGAGCATATAAGCTAGAAGCCTCAGCCAGGGAGACTCAGAGGAGGCAAAGGACTGGCAGCAGGAGCTTAAGCTCTCAGAACCAAGGGAGAAATTTAATTCGATCTTCTATCATCCTGGTGACTGGCCTGGACTCCTGCACTTCCTCCACTAAGACCAAGACCAGACTGAAAGGCTCTCCAGAAAGCTGCCCAGCCCCAGGAAGGAGATAATAAAGGATCTGATCTGGACTCTTAAGAAACCGGGCCCCAGAAAGGAGACAAGACTTTGAAACAGACAATAAAGGATTTAGACTTTAACACCTGGCTGTACTTGTGGTGATTACTAAACTGAAATGAAGGCTGCTCCCAGAGACCCCAAGAAAACTTCAAAGAGAACATTACATTTTAGAGAGAACATTACAAAAAAATCAGACTATCTGAAAGATGAAAAAAAGAGAGTATTGATATCATATTTCAAGAAATTATAAAGAAAAACTGCACAGAAATCTTAAAAGGCAAAGTAGAAATTTAAAGAACCCCTGATCAATCCCCAAATGAAAACTCCCCAAAATTTTATAGTCAAGAATCAGAACTCCAAGAGAAAACATTGAAAGCAGCCAGAAGAAAATTATTCAAACATAGAGCAGCATTACACAAGTTTTGGAAGATACCATTGTAAAGGAGTAGAGAGTTTGGAATATGATTTTGCAGAAGGCAATACCCAGCAAAACTGAGTACTAATGGTACAGAGGGAAAAAAATGGACATTTAATGAAACAGGGAACTTTCAAGTATTCCTGATGAAAAGAGTAGTGCTGAATAGAAAATCTGATATTCAAACATAAGATTCAAGAGAAGTATTATAAAAAAAAAAGTAAACATGAGTGAGAAATTATAAGGAACTAAACAAGGTCAACTATTTCCATTTTTATATGGGAATTTCTAATCCTTCAGAAATTTTGTCCACAAGGCTTTAGGGAAGAGTTTACTTAGAGGATTTGGGCATGATTATATTATGTTAAGATGCTCTCAGAAGAAGAATGGAAGGGTGAGAAAGAGGGATGCAGTTTGAGAAAGGGGAAAGGAAAGGGAGTATAGAAAAATTATTTCACATAAATATGATGTATAAGGGAAATTTTATACATGGGAGGGAGAAAATAGCCAGTTACATTTGAACTTCACTTTCATCTAAACTAGTTCAAGGAGGGAAGAATACCCACATGAACATAGTTGGGTTCAGAAATTCATCTTAACAGTGAAGTAAAAGGAAAAAGGCTTTGAAAGGGATAAGACAGAAGATATAAGGGAGGCATTAGCTAGAAGTAAAAACAGATTTTTAAGGAGGATACAAGGTTACAAAAAGATAAGTGTATAGAATGGAGGAGTGTATTCCAAGCATGAGAGATAATTAGTGTAAAGGTGTACATAGAGAGGAAATTGAGTATCATGAATGAGAAATAAAAAGGAGGCCAGTTTGGCTGGATAACAGAATGTGGGCGAGGGGGAGTAATATCCAATGAGGATAGGAAAAAAATAGCTTGAAGACAGATTATACAAGGCATTAAAAGTCAAACAGAAGAGTTTACATTCATCCTAGAGGCATTAAGAAGCCAACGAAATTGATTAAGGTGGTTACATGGTCCGATTTGTGCTTCAGAAAAAATTAACTTTGACTACAATGTGTTGATAGGATTGCAATTGTAAAAGATTTGAAAAAGGAAGGCCAGTTACCAAATGTAATTATCATTGTTATTATTATTATTATATAAGTTTTGTGGCTTTAAAAAATCAACATGATACTTATTCGCTTAAATAGACTAGTATGTAAGAATCATTTTACCACCCTCTGTGAGAGGTAGAATAACATAGCTACACTGGATTTTGAGCAAGGTGATTTGGATTAAATCCTGGTGTACTTACTACTTAAATGATTTTGATCAAATCATTTAACCTGTCTAAATTGTTGTTCAGTCACTTTTTGTTTGTTTGTTTGTTTGTTTGTTTTTCCAGTCACAACCAACTCTTCATGATCCCATTTTGGGTTTTCTTGGCAAAGAGACTGCAGTGGTTTGCCATTTCCTTTTTCCACCTCATTTTTACAGAAAAGGAAATTGAAGCAACCAGGGTTCAACGATTTACCCGGGGTCACATAGATAGTAAGTGTCCAAGGTTGGATTTAAATTTACCAAGATGAGTCTTCCTGACCTCAGGCCAGGTGTCCTATTCAATTTGACACCTACCTGTCCCAATTAGCCCAAATATCTGTGTATAAGCATCCTACTATATAAAACAAGGAGGCTGGACTAGATTATCTCCAATTCCTCTTCTCATTCTGACACTCTCATTATTCAGGGTACTTCTAGGTTCCATAAACAAGTGAAATAACTTGGAAAGTATGGCAGGGGCTCCAAGACAGAGAACTTTTATGATCCTAGGCCAGGAATGGACCTGAAGTTTCTTGGAAAGGTGGAGGCTGATAGAAAAGCTTTCAAGTATACAGACGGCTAATATTTACGACATAAAGCAAAGGTTCCTCAGCTAGTTTCCTTTAGTTGAATAATAAATACCAGATTTGGACACCAGAAGGCACGGGGTTAAATCTGGCTTTGACTGTAATCGCTGGACAATCTTGGCCAACTCATCCAACAACTCTTAATCTCCCTTCCATATGAAGGAGAGGCTGTATTGCAGGACTCAGAGTTTGTGGTGATCGTGTGGGAAAATAGAGCAAAGTGGCTCGGATGAACTCGGCAGGTACGGAAATGATTGCTAAGAGTCCTTCCCCGGAGGTCGGAGAAGCGCAAGTTTTTTGAGCTGGAAAAGGCCTTGAGTGGATCTTCCCTTTACAGAGGAGTACATTGAGACACAGGTTAACTGACTAGCGAGCGCTTGCACTGGAAGTTAGTGGAAGAGCCAGATTCAAATCACGACCCCCCGACGCCAGATCTAGGCAATTTCTCCTGCTTTAGTGCACGCCATCCTGCTCCGTTGCCTAGGCCTAGTCCAGGCGAGGTCCTCCAGGAAAGGAGCAGCTGGACCGCGGATGTTCCAACTCGGCTCCACGGTCCGAAGCCCGGGCGCTTACCACGTGGTGTGGAACCGTAGAATAACGCATGCGCCTAAGGGACACAACCTCCCCCTTTCCCCTAGCCGCCCCTAGCTCTCACTGACGTCGGCCAGCTCCTGCGCTGCTCTTTCCTTGTTATTGACAGCTCCGCCCCAGCTCTCGCTCCGCCCCACCTTCCCTCCCTGTTTAAGATTCATCATCTATAGGTCGTGCCGCCTTCTGCTGTGTCTACACTGTGCCAATTCCTTCCCCAAAGGCCGCACTTCCAACACCACCGGGCCGTCCAGCCCTCCGAGTGCGCGTGCCCGCTCTTCCCAGCCCTCCCTTCTCTCTCCTCCCCACCGAGTCTGAGCCGTCCCACGCGCGCGCGCGCGCGCGCGGTCCCCGGCTGTCTGGAGTCAGTTGCTCCGGCGTCCGCGCGCGCTGGTCTGTCCCTGCCCCTGCCCCTGCCGCTGCTGCCGCCGCGGGGGCCGCCGGGGCCTCGTCCTGTCGCCGCCAGCGGAGCGCGAGCGCCGGGACCCGGGCGCGCGGCCCCCCCGCCCAGGCTCAGCCAGGTGAGCAACGCCGCTGCCCCCCAGCCCCGACTGCCGGGGTCCTTCCCGCTCCTGTCAGCAGCCCGAGCACCGCGTCGGGGGGGGGCAGGGACGGGCGGAGGAGGGGGTCGGCCCGAGGGGCCTGGCCGAGGGAGGGGGCGAGGGAGTCCCGAGACTCAGGGAGGCGAGAAGGGGGCGCGGGCTGAGGGGGTGGGCAGGGTGCTGGTATGAACTGGGGAGCAGCATTCTGTAAGGGGGCAGGAGTCTCCTTCTCCCGCTCCCATCGAGACGCGGATCTGGAAAGAAAGCCTAACTGAGGCCCACCGAAAGAAAAGGGGGGTGGGAGTGAATGGGCGGGCGGGCCCAGGGTGTTTACAAATGCTCGGGAGGGAGGGGGACGATGGGAAGGAGGGGGTGCTTTTCCAGGGGCGAGGAGCGGTGGAGAGGGAGGGAACGAGAAGGCTGAGCCCGCAGATGTGCAATGGGAAGGTCGCACAAATGCCACCCCTTTAGAAAATCAGTTTTGCCAACTCTTCCTGGCTTCTGTCAGCTGCCAGGCTTTGCAGCTTTTTCATTAGAATTAGGGCTATCAACTCATTCCCGCTTCCCTTCCCTGGAGAAGAGGCATCCACCTGAAATCCAACCACTTGTGGGGCTGCTGAGTCTCCAGGCTGTGATTGTTTACGGTTTTATTTTCTGCTGTCCGGCTTGTTTTGTTTTGTGTTTCTTTGTTTTCTGTGTTTTTGTTTAAAGTTATTCGTCCTGTACCCTAATTACCCGAGGGTTCTATTGGCGGGGTTTAAACTTTAGAGACTTTTCAGGCTCGGGTTTTCATTCAGAGGTTCCTTTCGGAAATGTTTGAAGACGAGTGGGTGGGTTGTGGATCTTGGATGGAAAGTGTTTGGGAGCTTGCGTCACTTTCAATTGCATGGCTAGCATTTCTGAGAAGTGATTACACTAGGCTTGTGCTGCTGTATGAAAAACTGTTATGTGATTGAAGAGTGCACTGGACCCTCTTTCTGATTTTCGTAGACCAATACAAACCTACAACGTAGGTGTAAAGATCTGAAATGTAAGGATTTGAAGTGCAACTTTTCATCCCTCAACATTATCAAAGCATCTTAAAAAAAAAGAAAAAAAAAGAGCCAGGTGTTTTTACAATTAGATTCACTTTAGATTAAGACTGGTTCCGCCTTCGCATAGTCTTGTGCATTATTTTGCTAATATTAATTTAAATTCAACTTTTCTATACATACACACATTTGCACATGCACAACAACCAAAAATCAAGAATTGATATATCTTAAAACTGTTGGTATTGCTGTGTATAATTCTGACTGGCTAAGCCAAAAGTTTACTTCATTAGTTGGAACAACTTATTCTGCTTTAATTTGCTTCTATGAGATTAACAGTGGAAAAATCCAGAAACGGCACAAAAACAAACGAATGAAAAGCTATCTTTTATTACTGTTTCATAAGATATTATCATAATCACTGAAGAAGATAGAACTACAATGTAATGATAAACACATTAACTGAGTTGGCTTTGTGACCTTGATACATTGTGTAACAGTACAGTGGTTTAAGACAAACATTGGGTTGTATAGCTTTCTAAGTTTAGGGAAAAATGCTACTCTTTTCATAGATATGCAGATTGCTAGTTTTCCTTTTAATTTTTTTTACTTAAAAAATAAACAACCCATTAAAGGCAAACTTCCTAACATACAGGAGAAAAAAAAAGAACAAAGGCCTCCATAAAACCCATATAGTTTGTCAAAACCATATCAGTTTAATGCATGGTTATTTTCAGTTTTTCTCAAAGAGGTTTTGGGATTTTATAAAACTGCAAGCTCAGTTTGAGCCAGTGTGATATGGGAGCTTAAAATGCTAATCTGCATTAAAAGAGACATAAGTAACAGGATCAGGGAGATGATGGTTTTGCTCTATCTGTTCTAGTCAGAACAATATTTATACTTGGTCCCAGGGACCACTCCATAGACAAGACTTTGATGAAGTAGAGAGAGTAACCAGAGGAGAGCAACCTTAATATATAAGGGCCTTCTGATCTTGCTAAATGAGATTGGTTTAAAGAAACATATTTAATATTTAATCTAGAGAAGAGAAAATTAGGGGTAGAGAGAAATGACAAGTTAGTTGTCTTCGAGTATCTTAAGAGTTGAGTTAGTTGTCTTCAAGTATTTTAAGAGTTGTCATGTTAAAGGGATTAGCTTTTGTGCCAGAGGGGAGAATCAGAAGTTGAAGTTTCAGAAAAAAAAAAAAAAGACTTAGAATCTAAGGAAAAACATGTTAGCAAAAATACCCCAAAGTGGAATGGGCTGTCTTGGAAGGCAGTCCTAACTTGGTAATTAGACAGCAAGGTGATAGTGGGTAAGAGTACTGAATATGGAGTCAGGCAGACCTGGATTCAAATCCTGCTATAGACATTTATTAGCTGTGTAACACTGGGCAAGTCACTTAACTTTGCTGTGCCTCATTTTTTTTATGTGTAAAATGAAGACAATAATTGCCCCTGTTTCTCTGGAGTTGTGAGAGCAAGATAGGGCATTTGTAAAGTGCTGTACAAACCTTAAAACACTATGCAAATGCTAACTACTAGTACAGGTACTACTAACCATTAAGATCTCGTCCTGCTCGGGGATTTGGTGATTATGTGAACAAAAAACAACAAGCAAAAAAAATTCTCGTTTTGTGTTATTTCAGGTCTTTTTGATGTTTTGCTACCTCTGGATTTGTTATTATTACTCTTTTTTTTTTTTTTTTAAAGGGTTTTAGAGCATGAGAATAATTCTGGTGCTGTTGTCTCCATCACTTTCTACAGCTCTCCTTGTATTTCCTTATATTCTTTGAGTTTGATGTTTTAAATGATGCCATAACACTACATTATAGGAATTTTTAGACCACATCTATAATTGTGTTGATAGAGGGAATTTAGGGTAAGATTTCTACTATTAGTACAAATAAGCACTTCTTCTTAGAGGTTGCTAAGATGCTTTAAGAAAGATGCTTGGAGTTATTAGGAGATTGGTTGTAATCTATGTGAGATTAAATATTTAAATCCAGGTCTTTCTGATTCCCAGTCTAACTCTCCATCTCTGGTATCATGTTACCTGTATGTTAATTTGTTAAATTTTTTTTTCAGCCATTTTCCAATTATTGAACATCTAGGTTCCTACTACTCATGTTTGGGCATTTATATAGAAAGTCATACAATGTGGGGGGGGGGGGTTAAAAGGAGGTATTTTAATGATAATTTTTAAAGACAAAGTTTTGAAATTCCCTAGGTCATAAGACTTTTTTTTTTTTTCAGTATTGCAAATGATCTTTCAAAATATATCATTCCAGAGTCCTACCAGCAGGATAAGTGTGTTTCTTTTTTCCTCCACAGCTTTACAAATACTGCATTTTGTCTTTAAAGTAGTGGTTTTCTGAGTAGTTCTATGAAGGACAGGGTTTCAGAGAGTATCCCATATTATCGTTTGCAGTAATGACTATGTTTTATCTTCTGACATTTTCTTTTGATGAACTTTATTGCTGTCTGGTCTTTTAATTTTTACTTAGTCTTTACATTAATTCTCTAAGTAGAAAATGCTAGAGTAACAGCTTATTTTGTTGAAATTGTTGATTAAAAAAATTTTGAGAACTACCTTTTAGAGATCTTCTGTTGTATTGCCTATACAAAGTTTGATGTCTTGATTCTTGAAACAGGAACTTTTATTTCCTCTGGCTCACTTTCTTGTAGCTCTCCTCAGGAAGTTAGCAGGTAGAAGGTCTTATTAACAGAAAGTAGAAAAATAACTATTCCTCAAAAGCCTAATTGTTTCTGATGCATAATCAATCTTCTCCATGTCTGAGAAATTGGGGAACAAGAATTCTAATAAATTAGGGTTATGAGCCCTTAAAGAATATCTTCTCAATAATATTTTAACTTTTTACCTTGGAACAACTGACTATTTTGGCCCATGGCTTGTTACTTTTTTAAAAAAATAAATTCTACTATGTATTACTACCTTAAAGAACAACAAAAAGTATTAAAGATCCCAGTTAGAAATATACCAATAATTCCATTTGAGGAGCTCTTGGTGACAGTCTAAACCACAAGAATATAGTGGTTTGTTTATGTCAACATACTCAGATGTTTTAATGTTTCATTTGGGGAAGAAATTTTATATTTATTTGTTTTTCTCTAACAATCCTCATTCTCCCTTTTATCTTTTAGAAGATATCCATTAGTCTCTTGGACATTCTGACAGATATCACTGGGTAAATATTTTTAATATGTGGAAAGTATTAATTTATTGCTTTTGTAATTATTTCATTTCCTAAGACATTCAGTCTGAGCCTGGTGATTGACCCTATTTGTTGTTTAAGGGCTGCCCCAGTTATGTTTTGAGAGGCTCATCACAAGGTTGCCCATGCATTGATGTCTCCCACACATATAACCTTAATAGCAACCCTTGAAAACCACCTATTTTTAAAAGGATTTGGTCAAAACAGTTATAAATCCTTGAAGTAATGTATTTGCTTGAGTTAAATGCATTTCTGGTGTATGCCTTAAAATACTTATAAAGACCTCTTTCAAATGTGTCACTTTTTGGATAATGTAACATTTGGAAGAAAATTTATAATTCCATTTTAATTTATAACTTCATAGAAAAGTAATCCCTTAGCAAAAATTTTGTGAATATAGTGTGGATATAAATTTTTTGGAATTTCAGGTATTTTGTTTTCATTTTAATGATATGAGAAATATAATCCCTTTTTGGTTAGTCATTCACCAAAGGTCATAGAGGCAGTGAATGGCAGCATGGGTTTTAAACTTAAATCCTGATTCCAAATCTAGTATTCTTTCCAGGATATGATGCTTCCTGCTGAAGAGGGATAAGGTTTCATAGGTCAACCACAATGAAACAATTTTGACATCCTGGAGAGACTTTTAAATATACTTATAATTTTAAAACACATTTCTAAATTTACCTGTGACTTGAAATGTCAACATATTTCATCATCCAGATCTTTTCCTTCTAGACATATTTGTTTTTACTGTGTTCCATTTGTCTGTACTAAACAGACTTGCTTCTCCCTGAAAAAAATCCATATTTTTAATAATAATATTCATCTGATGATGTTGTATATATCTATGAATCACGTAATATAATCTCCAAAGAATTCAAGTTGGGAATGGAGCAATGAAAAAGTGTATAAGTAGTTTGTAATATGTTACAAAAAAATTATCAAGGTAAAGCAATACAAAGGATGTAATCATATAATTGATTATATGTGATTTATAGTAATGCAAAAAAATGGGTTAGTCATATGATAAGACCATGAGATTGTATATGCTTCTCTGGTATTTTCTAGAATTTCTAGAAGAAATTGAGAAATTTTTAGAAGAAAAAAAAAACTAGCATGTTGAGTTAATGGATGGTGGAACATGGACTTAGGAAGAAGAGGCATGGAGAGGTTGAGATCTTCATTCGTGGAAGGAATATCTTGCTCCCATTGGGAAAAAAAATCATTTAATAAAAAGACTGCTAAAGCTCCAGTAGAATACAAAATAGTATCTATAGTTTGAAATTACCATCCTGTTTTTTTAAATGATATATGTGTGTTTTTATCACAGTAGATGACTTTAATATACCTCTTTAAAGTTTACAAAGCTCTTTACATGCATTATCATTAACGATCTATGTGTACTAGGAAGATGAAGGTTTCGAATTTTGCTCTCATGGAATTTGCAATCTGGTATAGAAAAGACATCAACACAGATACTTATACAATAATACTAGATAAATTAGTTGGAAAAAATGCCAAATTGACTATGAGAGTCTTTGACATTTTCCTACTTCTATGAATTTTCCTATTTTTTATTTGAGAAAAAAAAAAAAACTAGTTAATTTTCATTTCATTTAAATGATTCAAAAAAGGTGCTACCTGGTAATAAATTGGAATTTAGGGAAGGGAAGGAAATGAATTATAGAAAATGATAGCTAATATGTATTCTTATTATATTTGATTTTCTTCTCAGATATTGCTTTTGAATTATAATAGTATTAAAAATAACAATTGGATAAAACCTGGCCTGTATCAAGTTCAACTTTTTGTCATTAGAGATTTTTATCATTACATTACTTTATGATATTGTATGTCTGACACTCAGAGTGCTTAATAAATATTTGTTGACTTGAATAGTGAGGATTGTATAGTGCTAATGATGTTGATTAGCATTCTTCCCTTAACATGACATCATCTTTTCATGCATTGTTTAGGGAATTTTTTTCCCATTATTTAAAATGGTTTTTAAAAATAGCTTTTTATTTATGCATGGGTATTTTACAGCATTGACAATTGCCAAACCTTTTGTTCCAATTTTTCTCCTCCTTCCCCCCATCCCCTCTCCCTGATGGCAGGTTGACCAATACATGTTAAGTATGTTAAAGCGTATATGTCCTAACAGTTATTTTGCTGTAGAAAAAGAATTGGAGTTTGAAATAGTGTACTATTAGCCTGTGAAGGAAATCAAAAATGCAGGCAGACAAAAATAGAGGGATTGGGAATTGGTTCATAGTCATCTCCCAGAGTTCTTTCGCTGGGTGTATCTGGTTCAATTCATTACTGCTCTACTGGAACTGATTTGGTTCATCTCATTGCTGAGGATGGCCAGGTCCATCAGAATTGATCATCATATAGTATTGTTGTTGAAGTATATAAAGATCTTTTGGTCCTGCTCATTTCACTCAGCATCAGTTCATGTAAGTCTCTCCAGGGCTTTCTGAAATCATCCTGCTGGTCATTTCTTACAGAACAATAATATTCCATGATATTCATATACCACAATTTATTCAGCCATTCTCCAATTGATGGTATCCACTTAATTTCCAGTTTGGGGCTACTACAAAGAGACCTGCCACAAACATCCGTGCACAATACAGGTTCCTTTCTATTTAGGGAATTTTTTAACCTTTATTTTCTGTTCCAAATTTTTCCCTCCCTCCTTTTAAGAGAGCAAGAAAAACAAAATCCATTACAAATGTATAGTTACATCAAGCAAATTTCCACATATGCTGTGTCATCCCCCCTCCCCCCCAAAAAAAAGACAAAGAAAGAAAGAAGAAAATATGCTTCAGTCTGTACTCTGGATCCATCAGTTCTCATCTGAAAGTAGATAAAATGTTTCATCATGAATCCTTTGGAACTGTGAATCACTGTTGATCAATGTTACTAAGTCTTTCAAAATTGATTTTCTTAAATAATTGTTGTTACTGTATGAATTTGTTTTTCTTGTTTTCCTTACTGCACTTTACATCAGTTCAGACAAGTCATTCCAAGTTTTTGTTTTTTGTTTTTCCTGGAATTATTCCCTTTCATCATTTCTTAAAGTACATCTCATTCATATCACTTGTTTTACCATTCCTTAATTGATAAGCATCCCCTCAGTTTTCAGTTTTTTTCCCACTAGAAAAAAAATCTGCTATAAATATTTTTGCACATAAAGATCCTTTTCCTCTTTCTTTGATCACGCTGGAGTTTATCCCTTGTAGTGATATTAGATGAATGAAAGTACATGCACAATAACTTTTGAAGCGTAGTTCCAAATTGTTTTCCAGAGTGTTTGGACTGATGATTTAGAGGTTCTTGTCATATGGCTATTGATAACTTATATTTCTTTCTCTGAAATCTGATGCCCAATCATATCCTTTGTCTAGTTATTGTTGGGGAATGGCTCTTATTTTTGTAAAATTGACTCAGTTTCCCATATATCTTAGAATGAAACCTTTTTCAGGGAAACTTGCTGCAAAGATTTTTCCTGCATTGGGTTGCTTGTCCAACAACTTTTACATTTTATAATAAAAATAATTTTACGTCCCATTTTCATCTCTCTTAACTGTCTTGATTATGAACTCTTCCACCATTCATAGAACTGATATGCAATTCCTTCCATGCTGCATTAGTTTGCTTATGATATCATCCTTTGTCTAAATCATATACCTATTTTGAACTTGTATTGGAATATGACATGAGATGGTAATCTATGTTTACTTCCTGCCAGACTATTTTCTAGTTTTCCCAGCAGATTTTGTTGAATAATGAATTCTTACTTCAATAGTTAGGATCTTTGACTTTTATCAAAAATTAACTTACTGTGTTTATTTGCTTCTTTATGTCGTCTACCTAATATGTTTCACTGATCAATCTCTATTTCTTAATCCAGTTGCATATTGTTTTGATGATTACTACTTTATTAATATAGTTTGAGATCTAGTACTACTAAGCTTCCTACCTTCCTACTTTATGCTTTTGATATTATTAATCTTTTTTTCCAGATGAATTTTTTTATTATTTTTTTCTAGCTCTACAAATTAATTCTTTGATAGTTTAATTCGAATAGAACTGAAAAAAGTAAGCTAATTTAGGTAGTATTGCCATTTTTATTAGTTTGGGTTGGCCTACCCTTGAACAATTAAGATTTTTCCAGTTTGTTTTTATTTGTGTGAAGTAGTTGTATTCATTTCTTAAGTTCCTATATTTTGACAAGTAGGCTCCCAAGTATTTTATGTTGTCTATAAGTTATTTTAAATATATATCTCTTTGTTATTTTAAATATATATATATATATCTTCCTGTTTGGTTTTGTCAATATACAGAAATGCTGATAATCTGTGTCACTGTATTTTTATATCCTACAACTTTGCTGAAGTGGTTGTTTCAGTTAGTTTTCCTAGTAAAATATTGTATAGCAATGGTGATGATGGACATCCTTACCTCTTATGTCCTCTCATGAGGAGCTCTGACCTCATCAGAAAGGCTTCCTGCTAATCCTCATCACAGAGAGTGCTTGCTCTTGAATTTAGATAGATATTGATTATATTAAAGAAAGATCCATTTATTACTACTCTTTCTAGTGTTTTTAACAAGCATTATGTTGGTTTCATCAAAAGCTTTTTCTGTGTCTGTTGAAATAATTATAGGATTTTTCATTGTCTTTGTTATTAATATGATCAATTATAATTAGTTTTCTCAGTGTTGAACCAGCCCTATATTACCAATATAAATCTAGTCTGTTCTTAGTGTATAATCTCTGTAATGTATTGCTGTAATTTCATTGCTAGCATTTTCTTTAAAATTTATACATCAGTATTCACTAGGGAAGTTAGTCTATAGTTTTCTTTCTTTGTTTTTAATTCTCTCTGGTTTAGGTGTCAAGATCATATTTGTCCCAAACAAGGATTTTGTTAGGACTCTTTTACCTATTTTTCCCCCAATAATATAGGTAGTATTAGAATTAATTGTTCTTTAAATATTTGATACAATTCATTTGTAAATCAATCTACTGGATTTTTTTTTTCCTTTGAGAGTTCATTTATTGCTTATTTATTTTTCTAATAGTGATTTAGACATTTGATTTCTTCTTCTGTTAATCTGGCAATTTATATTTTTTATAAATATTCATCTATATTTCATTTAGATGGTCAGTTTTATCAACATAGAGGTAGGTGAAATAGCTTTCAATAATTGCTTTTATTTCTTGTGTTTTCCTGCCAATTAATTTTTTTTCACTTTTGATAATGTTAATTTGGTTTTCTTTTTTTTTTTTTTATCAAATAGCTAATAGCATATCTATTTGTTTTTCTCCTCCAAAAAATAGCTCCTAGTTCAATGATTTTTTTTTTTTTTTACTTTCAATTTTGTTAACCTCACCTTTTATTTTCAAGATTTTTTTTTGGTGTTTAATTGGAACATCTTATTAGTTGAATGTTTAAATAATTCACCTGTCCTTTATCTCTCTCTTATTGATTTAAGTGTTAAGAGAAATGAAATTTCTCCTCAGTACTGCTTTTGCTTCATCTCATAAATCTTGGCATATTGTCTCATTATTCACATTTAATTGAATTATTAGTTGTTTCTGTGCTTTGTTCTTTAACCCACCCATTCTTTAGGATTAGGTTTTTTTAATTTCCAATTAATTTTTATCTATATTTCAAAGTCTTTTATTGAGTATAATTTTAATTTAATTATCGTCAGAAAAAGAAACATTTATTATTTCTGCTTTTTTGCATTTGTAAAATTTTTATATCCTAATGTATGGTCAGTTTTTATGAAGGTGCTGTAAAGAGCTGGGAAAATAGATTTACTCCTTTATATTCCCATTCAGTATTCTCTGGTGTTCCATCATATCTAACTTTTCTAATATTCTATTCCTTTCCTTGTTTTCTTTATTGTTTATTTGTGGTTAGATTTATCTAGGATTGAGAGGGATAAATTGAAGTCCTCCAGTATTATAGTATTATTTCCTCCTATAACATTTAATTTTTTCTTTAAGAATTTGGATGCTATGCCATTAGTGCATATGTCTAGTATTTATATTAATTCATTGCCTGTGATAACTTTTTAACAAAGTGTAGTTTCCCTGATTATCTCTTTTAATTAGAAAAAATGCTTTTTCTTTGAGATCATGATGAGATCATGAAAAAATGGAAATTGGCAATTTCTGCTTAAACTTTTTTTAATTAGCTGAAGCATTAGATTCTGCTCCAATCCCTTATTTTATTTTTTTATTAAAACTTTCTATTTTCAAAATATATACATGGATAATTTTCAACATTCACCCTTACAAAAGCTTGTTCTAATTTTCCCTCTCCTTTCCCCCTTACCTCCTTCCCTAGACAGCACGTGATCAATATATGTTAAACACGTGCAATTCTTCTATACATATTTCCACAGTTATCATGCTTTACAAGAAAAATCAGATCAAAAAGGAAAAAACATGAGAAAGAAAACAAAATGCAAGCAAACAGCAAGAAAAAGAGTGAAAATATTATGTTGTGGTCCCCCAAACTGACAGTTCTCACTGTCCTCTCTCTGGGTGCAGATGGCTCTCTTCATCATAAGACATCATTTTATTATTGAAAAGAGCCATGTCCATTAGCATTGATCATCATATAATCTTGCTGTTGCCGTGTATAATGATCTCCTGATTCTGCTCAGTTCAGTTTTCATCAGTTCATGTAACTCTCTCCAGGCCTCTCTGCAAAACCATCCTGCTGATCATTTCTTATAGAACAATAATATTCCATAACATTCATATACCATAACTTATTCAGCCATTTTCCAACTAATGGGTATCCACTCAGTTTCTGGTTTCTTGCCACTACTAAAAGGGCTGCCACAAACATTTGCACATGTGGGTCCCTTTCCTTCCTGTATGATCTCTTTAGGATACAAACCCATTAGAAACACTGCTGGATCAAAGGGTTTGCACAGTTTGGTAGCCATTTGGGCATAGTTCCAAATTGCTCTCCAGAATGGTTGAATTAGTTCACAACTCCACCAACAATGTATTAGTGTCCCAGTTTTCCTATCTCCCCTCCAACATTTGTCATTATCTTTTCCTGTCATCTTAATCTGAGAGGTGTGTAGTGGGACCCCAGAGTTATCTTAATTTGCATTTCTTTGATCAGTAGTTCCAATCCCTTATTTTAACTCATTACATGTATCTTTTATTTCAGTTGTGTTTGTTGAAAGTAATGTATTATTGGATTTTGATTTCAAATTCTTCTTTTTCATGATTGAGTTCATTCCTATTTATAACTGCTATACATCTGTTCATCCTATTATCTTAAGTTTTCCTTTTTTTTTCCTCTGTTCAGTCTTTGAAGATCTTTCAGAGTTTCTGATCACTGCCTACTTTAATCTACCCTCCTTCTGATCGCCATTCTCCATTCCCTTTCCCCCTACTTCCTTTTTGGATGAGATGAATTTCTGTACCCACAATATATGTATGTGTGTTCTTCCTTTTCCCATCCAGTTCGGACAAAAATGAGGTTCAAATGTCATCCATTCTTCTCCACTCCCTGTTGTTTTGTTGTTTCATGCCCCCTTTATGTGAAATAATTTGGTCATTTTTTTCTTATACCTCCACTCTCCCAGTACATTCCTTTTCTCTACCTTTCTTTTCTTCCTCTGAAGTAATTCAAACACAATTATTATTTTTTAGATGAGAATGAAAAGTTTTCTTTAGAAAAATGGACAAGGTATATTTGTACTTTCCCACACAATTGTCTAATCATGAGGATGATTTTTTGTTGTCACTTTTTGTTGTTCATATGTGTCTGACTTTTTGTGGCTCAAATTAGGGTTTTCTTGGCAACGATACTAGATACTAGAGTGCTACTTCCTTCTCCCAGTCATTTTACAGATTAGGAAACTGAGCCAAACTGAGGGAGACTTTCCCAGTGTCACACAGCTAGTCAGTGTCTAAGGTTAGATTTGAACTCAAGAAGAGGATTCTTCCTGACTCTAGCTTGGCATTCTATACACTGTTACACCTAATTCCTTATGTACTTACTACCATTATAATTTTTGTTATCTTGGCACAAGGAACTTGATTGAATTACCTAATTATATGGAATACTGTTCATCACTATTGGCATCCTGCAAAATTATATTGCTTATGACTAAGCATTTGACCTTATCACTCTTTTTTGATCCATCTAGTATCAGATTTCATTTGGTCACCTAAATATTTTAGGTTTATTTTTTCTCTGATTATGTTATTTATTTGATATTTAGAGATTTTAGTATCCTGGATCCATGTAGAATTTCCCTGAAATAACTTCAGAATTTTATATTGTTCTAAGTTAGGCTTTAGATTCTAGGGGCAGTCTCAAGCAGCTATTATAATTTGTACTTTATCACAACTGCTACATGAGATTAAGAATAGTCAGTGCCCATATATGCAAAGATTTTTATATAGAAGATACTCAAAATCAAAGACAAAAATTTATTACCCTTTCCTATTGCTAGGCTTATCACTTACATTTGACTTTATTTTTTTGCTATTTAGCCTAAGCATTAGTTATAGTGTTTAGACTAATTGTTCTCCCATCCTTTTTTAAGGATCCCATTTTAGGACGAAGATAGCAGGGATACGACACTTTCTGCCTTTGGTATTATAGCAGTCAATCTCAAATAGGTGAAAACTAGTCACCTTATAAAAGGAAAATATTCTATTAAAAAAAAAAAGGAAATTGGCAAGTTCTGTTTTTAAAAGGCCAATTTTCACTAGTTTGAGAATGTATAAAAATGCCTGATTTGTTAGAAATTGAGCCTTTTGCTATAGTTTACTGAAGGGCTATATTTTCTGTAAAATATAGGCCAATTAGCTTGACTTAAGTATGTATTCAACACATTCTCAAATGTGATTTCTAGTCAATTTGTCTGATTAAATGAAGGCAGACCCATCTCCCACATACTCTAGCAAAAAAAAAAAAATTGAAATTACATGATTGAATAATCAAAAAAATCAGGAAATATGAAATTATACTGTCCCAGAATTGCATACAAATTCAACCATAAACACAGAACTTCTTCACAATAGGAAAGGAGACCTGTCAACAATAGTATATGCAAATAAACTGGCAGCCCCCCAACATGAAATGGAACAGAGATACATCACTTTCAAGGTTCTGAATTTAGAAATACAGCAGCAGGATCCCCTGAAACAGTCTCAGAGTAACTGGAAGCGCAAAGCAGGGACCTTGGAAGCCACCACAAATGCAAGTGACCAGTGTGGTATGGAAGCATTCAGACTAGGAATGCTCAAGTCTCCCAAGCTCTGAGATCTCTAGCACTCTCCCTAGAGATGCCTTAAAGAGCCCAGACTATGTAACACTTTGAACTTCAAAGATTAGGGCCATAACTCTAGGTAATGTGGCAGTCAACAGATTAAGTGACCTAGGGACCACCTCACTTTAAAACAGATCAAGGAGTAGTTCCTATCCTTGTCGTAAATCCCTAAATCAGAAACTAAAGCTAGGGATGTGAGTTAGCTAAAGAAGACATTGGTCAGCATAAAAATGATCCCACATCTAGAGATGTTCAAAAATCTACCTTCAGAAATAAGAGTAATGCTATAAAAAACTAAAAGTAAGGAGTCAGAGGAGTAAATTGATTTTCTGCAAAAATTGTATGAATGTTCAGAGGAACTAAAGTAAGAAATAAATGAAATAAAATCTGTGATACAAAGAGTTGGAAAGAGAACAAATAACTTAGGACAGAAAGTGGCAAATGGTGTACTCCATGGAAATTAAAATAAATAAATCAATAACTACATGAAATAGTAAGAAATATTTATACAATTGATGAAATAGAAAAAATGAAAACTAATATTTTAGGACTATCCTAGGAAACTAGGCCCAGGAAAAAATACCATCTAAGAATTTAATTAGAATCTCTAAAAATATGATAAGAAAACAGCTGGGTATTATATTTATTTTGGGGGGAGGATGTAAAATTTTTTCCTAGTTTATTGCTTTCCTTCTAATTTTGTCTGCATTGGTTTTGTTTGTACAGAAACTTTTAAACTTAATATACTCAAAATTGTCCATTTTGCATTCCATAATGTACTCTAGTTCTTCTTTGGCTACAAATATGAGAGCTGAGAGCTAGACTGTCCTTTGTTCTTTTAATTTACTTATAGTATCATTCTTTGTGTCTAAATCATGGGGCCATTTCGATCTTATCTTGTTATAGGGAGCAATGTCTAGTTTCTGCTATACTAATTTTCAATTTTCTCTTTTTTATTTTTTATTTTAATAGCCTTTTATTTACAGGTTATATGTATGGGTAATTTTACAGCATTGACAATTGCCAAACCTCTTGTTCCAATTTAAATTTTCAATTTTCTCAACAATTTTTATCAAATAGTGAGTTTATCTGGGTATTATATTTAAAGAAAAATAGAAAAAAAAACCCTGCTTATATCTGTTAGATCCATAATGAAAAAAGACAAAATCCACTAGTTGCCACCTGAAAGAAATCCTCTAAGAAATTCCAGGAATTTCATAGTCAAAATGCAGAACTTCGCTGTCAAAGAAAAAATTACACAGGCATTTAGAAAGAAATAATTTAAGTCTCAAGGAACCACAGTCATGATCACACAGGACCTGTAAGCTTCTACTTAAAATGAAAAGAGATCTTAGAATACAATATTCCACAAATCAAAAGAAATAGGCTTATGTCTGAGAATAGCCCCTGTGAAGTTGAGTATAATTCTATAGGGAGAAAAATGTATATTTAATGTAATAGAGGACTTTCAAATATTTTTGATGAATAGACCAGAGCTGAGTTGGAACTTTGAAATATTAATAGAAGAATCTGAAGAAATCTAGAAAGGTAAATTTACCTAGAGAAGACTGTTTCCTTCTGAAAATTCCATGTTCCAATGCATATATTTTTTAAAATTTTAATGGGCCTGTTTCTTTTTTTCTGGCATCCCTATTACTATCTCTTTTCCCCTAGCTCTCTGCCACTAAAAACCATGAAAAATAAGAAAACAAATTCTTGTTACACAATCAATTTTCAGAAGGAAACAGAATTAGGACAGATTTTTTTTTTTTTTTCCATTTGGTAAGGTTAAGTAACTTGCCCCGGGTCACACAGCTAGGAAGTGTCTAAGTTCAGATTTGAACTCAGATCCTTTTGACTTCGGGCTGGTGCTCTATCAATTGCGCAGGACAGTTTTTTTTTTTTTTAATGTATAATTTATTATATACTTTTTAAAAGCAAATGCTAAGAAATGAAAATTCATACTGTATCAATTCTGTATATTCTCTGCATATTTAAAATGCCCCTTTCTGATACTTAATTTGAAATTTTAAAAATCTTAGAAAAATTTTAATGCAGATGATTAGTGAACATCAAGAAAAAGCCATGATATTCACATAATGCTAGTGGGTCTTTATCAAGACTAGATCAAGCTGAATTTAACCTCATTTCCTATTTTGGGGAGCATGATTATTAGATTGATGGATTAGAAGAATGTTATAGATAACTTCTCTAGATTTTAGCAACCTGAATTAACTGTTCAAAAAAAAAAGCCATGTAAAGTTAGAAAAATATAGGTTGCTATTGCTAAGTGGTTATCTGGCTCATCTGAATGCTAATTACCACTGTAAAATTTGACTATTGATACTTTTTTTTTCATTATCCAGTAAATTTACCTAATTACATTCAAGTTTACTCTCTTATTTATGATTCATTCATTTGGTATTGTTTTCTTCCTCAAATTGTATGTGCAAAATCCTTTTCTCAATTTAATGCAACAAGAATATATCAAAATACTTTTACCCTGTTCAATATTTAACAAGTTATTATATCGTAGAGGAAAAACCCAATTTTTGCAGAACTATATTTTAAAGTGTTCTCCAAATTAGAGTTTATGTATACTATAAGGTGGAGATCTGTTTATTCTTTAAAGCATGATTCATAAATGTTAATGATGTCAATGCTCAAAATATTGATTTTGGTAGGTGTTGAATCGTTATGTTTTAATGAAAGGATCCTTTCTCAGAGTTTGTGTTGGGATGAATTTTCATTATGGCTAAGTTAGAAAATTGCCATTAGTGATATATATTAGCTCTATGGTGGGAGAAACAATGCTTGTACCATTAGATTTCAAAAATATGCTCAATAGATGAGTGTATTATGTATAATATTGATGAACTTAGAGACTAGATAAATATTTTAGAAAGGCAGATTTCCAAATATAATGAATGATTTCTGTTTTTCTTGCTTCTAGATTTTATGAAGATTTGGCCATAGTAGTTGAAAGCTTTTTCAAATGATACTTGTTTTTTTTTCTGAAATCATGAACTCTTAGAATTGGAAAAGATTATCTCATCTCAAATATTTTAGTCTAGTCTTTTACCCAGTGCAGAAATCTTTTCTTCATATTCCTAATGGATGATCATCTAATTTACTAGAATTTCTAGGAGACCTCATGAGCCAGTTTATTCCATTGTTCAGTATTTATCTTCTAAAATGTTTTTTTTTTTCCTCATATAAAGCTTACATTTGTTCTTATTGTAACCCATCCCAATACTGTCAAAAACAACTCATCTTATTCAACCTGATTTGTTGGCTTATATCAAGTCTCTTACCCATCTAGTCCTTTATACACACTGCTATCAAAGGTTTTTTCCCCTCTTAAGCATAGATATGATCATGTGATTCTTCTATTTAGTTAATATTGGTGACATCCTATTGCTTCTAAAATAAAACATAAACTCCTCTATTTAACTTTTAAAGCCCTATTCTATTCAACTAGGTTCCAAACTATATTTCCAAACTCATTGTACATTATTCCTTCTCCCATATGTACTCTTTTGATTCAGTCAGACTGTTCACTTCTCTTTTCCTTACATATGACATTCCAGCTCTGGCATTTGCATCCTTGCAGTCATCATCTCTAATACTTGGAATGCATTTCCTCTTTATTTCTAATTCGTAGAGTCTTTCTTTTCCTTTAAGATAGGTAGTAGTTTGCGCATAAAGCCTTTTCTGACCCAACACTTCCCAATTCACATGCTAGTGCCTTCCTTCCCATTTAGTCTTATATCTAACTACTGTGTGTGTGTGTGTGTGTGTGTTAGCTTTATATTTTTCATATGTACTTGTCTCCTCCATTTGAATGTAAGCTCATTGTGCAAAGGAATTATTTCGTTCTTTGTATTTCTAGTCTCAGTTTGTAGCACATTGCTTGATACATAGTAAATGATTAATAAATTGTAGTTGATGAATTGATTCTATATGAAAGTTCTTGGATTATTTTGAGGACTACTCTTATTATTTGTCCCCTTAATATATCATTTAGATTTAAAAAGTTAACTAAAGCATGCTTTAATTTACCAGTATTCCCTCCCTAAATCTTAGAATCTGTTATAATATTCTCAGATGTGTTTTAACTTCATCTATTATTTTCTCTTTAAAAAAAAAAATAATTGTAGCCCAAGTCTAGATTTGGGTAGGATTCCTAATAGTCATGTGAATGACTCTGAGTGTTCTCAAAGAATAAAAGAAATCGGCTAAGGGGTATTAAAGAAAGTCTATTCCTGTTCATCATTATTCGGTAGTAAATTGAACTGAGATTCTTTGATTGAAGTTATCACTTAACCCTCTGGTTCCTTAGCTTCCTCATTTGTAAATTGAGAAGGTTGAATTTGATCATCTCAAAAGTTTCTAATCCCAAATCCTCAAATTTTAGTTATGCTAAGTCTACTGAAATGGGCAGCCAAAGAAAGAAGCAGTAGATAACATTAGTGAGTAAAAGGAGCTGGTAAGAATTCTTATAGATATATAAATTGTTTTGAATTTACCTGGAAGATTCTTATAGACTTTTATAATTTAAACTAGTTGTCATCTTCCCCTCTATCATTCTCAGTAGATTATTTAGTATTTTAAATAGAAAATAAAAATCATCATATTCTTCTTTTATAGTACCACAAATAGTGTATTTAATGTGGCTATCTTACTATAGCACCTCCAATACTGCCTTGACTTTACTAGTTGAATAAATATGAAGTTATTTTAATATGTCATTTTCATAATTGAGTTGAAGCAGTTTAAAATTTTTTATTCTTTTGTTTTTATGTCACATTTTTCAATAAATCCCTCCTTCCTTCCCTTCCCATAGAGCCATCTGTTATAACAGAGAATAAAAAAGGTGGTGGGAAATGGAATGAACAAAACTCACACATTGAAAAAGTCTGACATATGCAATGTTTCTCATCCATAGCTTCTCATCTCTACAGAAAAGGGAAGGTAGGCTTTCTTGTATTTCTTCTTTGGGGGCAAGATCAGTCATTATAATTTCAGAGCATTCAGTTTTGGTTCTTTTGTTGTTTTTGTTATTTTAAAAATTTATATAGTTTTGATTGTTGTATATATTTTTCTCCCAGTTCTGTTTACTGCTGATACTTGTATCAGTTCATGGAAGTAATCCTATACTTCTTGGAATTCCTTATATTGTTTCTTATAGAACATTATATTCCCGCACGTGCCATAACTCATTTAGGCATTCCCCACTTGATGGATATCTATTTTGTGTCTAGTTCTTTGCTATTACAACAAATATTACTATGAATATTTTGGTTATATGGGACATTTTTATTAACATCCTAGTGGTCAAGATCTTTAGGTTAAAAGGTATTTGAGTCACTTTCTTTGCATAATTCCAAATTGCTTTCTAGAATAGTTGAATCAATTCACAGTCTTACCAACACTGCAGTGTTTTTGTCTTTCCAACCCCTCCACCACTGACTGTTTTTCTCTTTTGTCATTTTTGTTATTTTGCTGGAATAGAAACCTCAGAGCTATTTTGATTTGCTTTTTTTTCCCCATTAGAAATTTGGAGCATTCTTTTGTGTTTTTTTAATTAATTTGCAATTCTTTTGATAAGTGTTTGCTCATATCCTTTAACCACTTATCTATAATAATTTTTCTGTTCTTGCATATTTGTGTTAGTTTTTAAAATATCTTACATATCAGATATTTGATACAAAAATTATTTTCCTAGTAAACCACTTCTTATTCTAGTTTCATTTTGTTAGTGCAGTAGCTTTTCAATTTCTTATAATCAAATGATTGATTATACCTTTTGTACTAGTTTATCTCTTATTTGCTTAAGAATTAATTTCTTAGGGGGCAACTAAGTGGTGCAGTGAATAGAGCACCAGCCCTGAATTTCAGGAGGATCTGAATTCAAATCTGCTTTCAAACACTTAATACTTCTTAGCTGTGTAACCCTGGGCAAGACACTTAATCCCAATTGCCTCAGGGGGAAAATAAAGAATTTCTTAGCCATAGCTGCTAAATATGCCCAATTTGATTCTCTTTTATCTTTCTATGGTATGACTATCAGTATTCTGGTCACACATTGAATTTACTGTGGTATATATTGTTAAAGGTATTGGTCTAAACTTAATTTCTACTAGATAGCTTTCCAATTTACTAGTACTTCTTTTTTCAATAATAGCTTTTTTTATTTTCAAGATACAACCAAAAATAGTTTTCAACATTCACCCTTGCAAAACCTTGTGTTCCAAACTTTTCTTCCTCTTCCTAACTTCTCTGCTTTCTTAGACAATAGGTAATTCAACATAGGTTAAACATGTGCAATTCTTCTAAATATATTTCCATATTTATCATGCTGCACAAAATCAAAGAGAAAAAAATGAGAGAACCAGCAAGCAAGCAGCAACAACAACAGCAGAAAAAAAAAAAAGAAAAAAAAGGTGAAAATACTATCTTGTGATCCACATTCAGTTGCCATAGTCCTCTCTCTGGATGCAGATGTCTCTCTCCATCAGAAGTCTAGTGGAATTAGCCTGAATCACCTCATTGTTGAAAAGAACCACATCCATCACAGTTGATCATATCATCTTGTTGCTGTGTATAATGTTCTCTTGGTTCTACTTAGTTCACTTAGTATCAGTTCATGTAAGTCTCTCCAGCCCTTTCTGAAATCATCTTGCTCATTGTTTCTTATGGAGCAATAATATACCGTTACATTAATATAACATAACTTATTCAGCCCTATAGACAGTGAGATTTTAATTAGGACTTAAAGGAACATGTCCAGTTTAGAGATAGCTCAGAGAAGGATCTTGAAGCAAGAAGCAACTCTGAGGAACAAGACCTCTAGCAGCAAAGAGTCTAAAGATTATGGATTGGAAAGAACTAGCTCTGAGAATTTATAATTGAGGGAGGGGGGGATAAGGGACCCTGAGATTCCCAATTAAATGACTTGGCCTAGCTGAGAACACTATATCTAGAAGATTCCAGTATTGTGGTGACTTCATGTAGAGAGAAAGAATATCAAGGCTCTAAAGTACCAGAAGTGTGGATTATCTTGGCCATATATGTACCCTATAAATACCTTATTACTATTACACTAAGTGTTCCAGTTCTTCCCATCATCACTGTTGTTTTTGTTGAAAAGTGTGCCCAGGTTTATCATGAAGAATGTTTTATAGCTACTGTTGTTATTATACCATTTTAGAAAATGTCTTTGCTTTGAGCAAATTATTTCTATTGGTTGGCTATTAAAGAGAACCTGGAGTGGGTCTAATGATGTACAGCTTTCAATGTATGGGATCTCCATGAACCCTGAAGCATAAGTCATTTGTCCCTTTATCCATCTTGAACCTCCCAATTTGTAAACCTGTGAATGGTAAGTTGAGAAAATAGCCCCAGATAAAGTGTTAGATGTTTTCAGTTTATTAGATTCTTTTTCTAATCCATTCCATTAATCTAATTTTTTATTTTTTAATTAGTATGAAGTCATTTTGATTATTCCTGCTTTATAATATAATTTGAGATCTAAAAGTATTTTTTTCATTCCTACTTTCTTCATTGTTTTTCTTAATACCCTACTTCTGTTATTCTTTTAAATAATTGTGTCACTATTTTTGTTTAGCTCTGTCAAGTATCCTCTTGATACTTTGGAATAACATTATATATTTATAAATTTAGTTAGTATTGTCATATATATTATGTTATCATGGCCTATCAATGAGCAATAAATATCTTTCTAATTATTTAGCTCCTTATTTTTTGAAGGAACATTTTGTAATTCTAATTTTACAAACCTTTAGTATGCTTTGGTAGATTGACTCCCAGATGTTTTATGCATTTTTAGTTATTTGGAATGATATTTTCTTTTCTATAATTCCCTCTTGTTTTTTGTTATTACTGTGTAGAAATGCTATTGATTTTGTGAGTTTATTTGTATATAATCTACTATGTTACTGAAGCTATTAATAATTTCAATTAGCTTCTTTGCTGATTTTTAAAGTAACCTATGTGGTAAGCCAGCAGGAATTTTGTCTTCTCTTTACTTGTGCCTTTAGTTTCTTTCTTTCGTCATAATATTTTTGCTAGCATTTCTAGAACTGTGTTAAATAACCTTGTGTTTTTGGGGAAGCTTATGATACTTCATTCCTATAATGCTAGCTTTGGCTTTAGAAAGATAATTCTATGCCTATGTTTTGTAGTTATTTTAAGCATAAAATGAGTTTGTTAAAGTTGTTAAATAGTTTCTTTATCTAATGATATGTGGTTTGAGATTTTTTTTAATCACAGTTAATTATGTTAATTGTTTTTCTTATCTGGAATCTTCCTTGGATCTCTGCTACAAATCCAACTTGATCATAGTAATGATCACTGTAATCTTTTTGCCAGTAATTATATTAAAATTTTGATTGATAGATATATATGAATCTCTTATTGATATAAAAACCATAAAAACCTCTTTGCTTTATCCTGTGATTAAGTACTAGAATTACATTTGTCTTATATAAGAGTTCCGTATTTTCTTAAGTTTTGAGAAAAATCTGTGAAGGTTTGAATTATTCTTTAAAAGCAATGTTATTCTATAAAATCATCTGGACCAGAGTGTTTATTTTCCCTTCTATACCTTTTGTTTTTTTCTGAAACTGTGGACTACTTAAAAATTTTCTTTGGTGTTTTTATTAATTTGGGGATTTGGAGCTTTTAAATATAATTACTGATAGTTTTCAATTTTTGAAAGCTATTTATTTATATAGTATGGCATCATCTGTATGATTGCTTGAATTTTTTGTCAGATTTGAAAAGAAGCTGCACAGTTTCATCAGTGACTACTTTTATCCACCTTTTCACATCATTGTCTTTATAAACAAAGTGGGATGAATCTTATCCTTTTTATGGATCCTTTTCATTATATACTTAGAAATGAATTGCTTCATTCTGGACCAGGTGTTGTTGGTTACTGAAGGTTTCACTCACACCCTCTGAGAGACAGACATAGTTCACTTGGCTGAGATGGCACTTATGTCTGAAAAAGTACTTCTTGACCCAATTTCTTTCTTTTTTTCTATAATAGCTTTTTATTTTTCAAAATACAAAAGATAGTTTTCAATATACACCTTTGCAAAACCTTTGTTCAAAATTTTTATCCCTTCCTCCCCATCTTCCCCTTCCCCTAGATAGCAAGTAATCTAATATAGGTTAAACATATGCAGTACTAAACATATTTTCACATTTAGCATAAGAAACTGCATAAGAAAAAATCAGATCAAAAAGGAAAACAATGAAAAAGAAAAAAACAAGCAAGCAAACAACAACAAAAAAGATGAAAATATTATGTTGTGATTCACATTTAGTCCTTATAGTACTTTCTCTGGATGCAGATAATTCTCTCCATTAGAAGTCTATTGGAAATTGGCCAGAATCACCTCATTTTTGAAAAGAGCCAAGTCCACCACAGTTGATCATCATATCATCTTGTTGCTGTGTACAATGTTGTCACTTTATTTAGTATCAGTTCATGTAAGTCTCACCAGCCCTTTCTGAAATCATCTTGCTCATTGTTTCTTATAAAACAATAATATTCCATTACATTCATATAACATAACTTATTCAGTTATTTCCCACTGATGTAGTGGTAGCTCCTTGCCACTACAAAAAAAAAAAAAAGCTGCTACAAACATTTTTGCACATGTGGGTCTTTTTCCTTTTTTTGTGATCTCCTTGGGATACAGATCCTGTAGAGAGACTACAGGATCAAGCGGTATGCACAGTTTGATAGCCTTTGGGCATAATTCCAAATTATTCTCCAGAATGGTTGGATCGGTTTACAATACCACCAATAATATATTAATGTCCCAGTTTTCCCACACCCCCTCCAACATTTATTATTTTTTCCTGTCATCTTAGCCAGTCTGAGACGTTATATAGTGGTACCTCAGAGTTGTCTTAATTTGCATATCTCTATTCAATAGTGATTTAGAGCATTTTTTTCATGTTAGAAACACTTTTAATTTTTTCGTCTGAAAATTCTCTCTTCACATCCTTTGACCATTTATCATTTGGAGAATGGCTTGCATTCTTATAAATTTGAGTCAATTCTTATAAATTTGAATCCAAATATTTTAGAAGTGAGTCCTTTATCAGAAGCCTTGGATGTAAAAAAATTTCCCCCCAGTTTTCTGCTTACTTTCTAATTGGGTTTTGTTGCCATAACTTTTAAAAATTTAATATAATCAAAATTATCCATTTTGCATTTCATAATGTTCTCTAGTTCTTCTTTGACCATAAATTCTTTTCATCTCCACAGATTTGAGAGGTGTTATCTGTTATCCTAATTTGCTTATAATATCATTCTTTAGGTCTAAATTATGAATCCATTTCAACCTTATCTTGGTATAGGGTGTTAGATGTTGGCTTCTGTCATAGTTTTCCAATTTTCCCAGTAATTTTTGTCAAATAGTGAGTTCTTATCCCAGAAGATGGAGCTTTGGAGTTTATCAAACACTAGATTACTATTGTCATTGACTGTGGTTTGACCTAATTTCTATGGAGCAATGTTACAAAACCAAGAGAAAGGATTAAGCCAAAAGACTGAAAGGCTTGAAACGTCAGTGCAGTTTCACTGGGAATGATAGTTTTTCAAATGATTAATCCCCTCCTTTGTATTCAGAGTTGAAATTTTTTCCCCCCTCTCTGTAGAAACTGACCACCAGCTAATCAGATGCTCCAGGAATAACAAGGAGAGGTTCTTTATTTATTTTTTTTATTTAATAGCCTTTTATTTACAGGTTATATGTATGAGTAACTTTACAGCATTAACAATTGCCAAACCTCTTGTTCCAATTTTTCACCTCTTACCCCCCACCCCCTCCCCCAGATGGCAGGATGACCAGTAGATGTTAAATATATTAAAATATAAATTAGATACACAATAAGTATACATGATCAAACTGTTATTTTGCTGTACAAAAAGAATCAGACTCTGAAATATTGTACAATTAGCTTGTGAAGGAAATAAAAAAATGCAGGTGGGCATAAATACAGGGATTGGGAATTTAATGTAATGGTTTTTAGTCATCACCCAGAGTTCTTTTTCTGGGCATAGCTGGTTCAGTTCATTACTGCTCTATTGGAAATGATTTGGTTGATCTCATTGCTGAGGATGGCCAGGTCCATCAGAACTGGTCATCATTATAGTATTGTTGAAGTATATAATGATCTCCTGGTCCTGCTCATTTCACTCAGCATCAGTTCGTGTAAGTCTCTCCAGGCCTTTCTGAAATCATCCTGTTGGTCATTTCTTACAGAACAGTAATATTCCATAATATTCATATACCACAATTTATTCAGCCATTCTCCAACTGATGGACATCCACTCAGTTTCCAGTTTCTAGCCACTACAAAGAGGGCTGCCACAAACATTCGTGCACATACAGGTCCCTTTCCCTACTTTAGTATCTCTTTGGGATATAAGCCCAGTAGTAACCCTGCTGGATCAAAGGGTATGCACAGTTTGATAACTTATTGAGCATAGTGAGGAGAGGTTCTTTAAAAGCTTTGTAGCACTGAACAGATACTCTGAAGTTAATAATAATAAGGAAGATCTCAATGATGTCCCGGAGTCAAAGATACGTCTTCAGTCATATCTTCTGGCTTCAGATCAGTCAGGCTATGCAACATTCTGATCTATGAAGCTTCTGGTTTTTAGCAGATCAATATATTTCTTTACTTGATTATAATAATAGGAGCACAATTGAGACAGACTCAAAGGAATCCTGACCTCTATAACTGTGGCTTGGAAAACTAGCCCGTATCTTTGCTATGGATAGCAAGATCCAAGAAAAGAGTCAACAATAAAATTTATCCAATCATAGAGACAACACCAAAGAACGAACGATAAAATGAAAACATCACTAGATTTAGCTCCAAACCTGCTTCTTTAACTTTCTACCTGTATGACTTTTGGCAAGTCATTTAACTTCTGTAGACCTCCGGATTGCTTTGTTTTGTTTGTTAATCTGGAGAATGACCAGTTTGGTTTAAATAATCCACAATGGCATTATAAGGATCAAATAATTTGGATTAATAGTATTCCAAAGTGGTCCATTCCATTTCTACATCTATTTTTCCATCAAAGGAATAGAGTACAGAGTAATAAGCAAGTCTAGAAAACTTATTCCATGGAGAAAAATTCAACTTTTTAAGTATTATTTAAGTGGTGCAAAACTCGTGACTGAGAACTTGTGACTCTGGAAGAATATACTACATTTAAAATGAAGAAAATAGTGGGCAGAATGTCATTGTACACTAAAGACACACATGCATACATCTACTCATATAAAGATATTCAGAAAATGGAGATACAAAGTAGCGTAGAAGGTGTTTGGGAAAAGATCAATAGAAGATAATATTGTTATAAGAGTATACTTCAAATCACACTGCTAAAAGGAATTAGATAAGGAATTAAGGAAATAAATTACAAGCATGACACAGACGTATGACATAATAGTGATGGAAGACTTGAGTTATCTGAGTATTTGCTGGAGTTCTTCAGCCAACAGTAGAGTAGTTAACAAAAACAGTGGACAAAGTACAAGGAAAACTGCCTTACTGGACCAATTTTGACCATCAGAAAGGAACTGACTGCTTAACATCCAACAATAGAAATATTGGGGAAGAAGGGAACATGACCATTCCATCTTACAGTTTGTGCAACAGAAACAAAGGACTAATGAGCATAAATCAATCAGACTCAGTTTAAATCCTACTTTCTGTAAGAGGCTTTTCCTAATTATACTCCCCACCCTTAGTGCCTGTGTCTAGAACTACCTCCATTTATATTATACTTTTACTACAGTGAGATAGTATTTAATATACTACTATAATATAGTATTTAATACTATATTAATATGTATTGCCTACATAATATACAATAATGTAATACATCCAAAATCTATAAAATGATGTGATCATGATTTCATATATAATTTTCTTTTATATTTTTATTTTCTTTTTATATGTGAATGTTCATGTTTGTGGATGTTTGATAAATTCATAAATAAACAAAAATTATTTTTTCAAAGAGTGGTTTGGAATATTTAGAAAGGGAAATGGTAATTACTAAGAGTCAGCATGGTTTCATCAAGTTCAGGTTACATTGGCCTAAATAAATTTCCTTTTTTTGATAGGGTAAATGAAGGGCAATGCTCCAGACATAATTTACATAGATTTTAGCAAAGCATTGTACAAAGTTCTTCATGTTATTCTAGTTGACCACATGTAAAGAGATATCAACTAGATGATGATAGTGTAGGGAAGTGGACTGGGAATTGCTAAATGACTGTACCCCAATAATTGTTGATTGATTAACTACAGCTTGAAAGAAAAGGATTCCTGAAGGATTACTCCAGGGTTCTTTTATCTGTCCTTGGGCCTGTATTTTTCAACAACTTTATCATAGATTTTTTAAAAAGGTGTAGGAGGCATGCTTTTGAAAGCAGCTAACATAAATCTCAAAGGCATAGCTAACACATTAGCCTGCAGACATGGGATCCCAAAGCGTCTGAATTACTTGAAACTTTTGGGCAAATCTAATGAGATTAAATATAATAGGGATTAATATCAATCCTATGTGTGAATTCAAAAAATTAATTTCACAAATAGATGAAGGTGTGACAATAGTTCTGAAAAAGATCTAACAGTTCTAAGTGAACTGCAAGCTCAGTATGACTCAACAGTTTTATATGGTAGTCAAAAAAACTATAATCTTTAACTATATTAAGAATTGTACATTATTCAGAATTAGTTCAGACCACCTCTAGAATAATGTGATCAGTTTGGGATGCCACATTTTAGTCTATCCAGAGGAGGGAGATAAGAATAATGAAAGGCCTTCAGATGAGAGGACTTCTTTAAAAAACAAAACAAACAAACAAAAAAAAAAACAAGGGATTTTTTTTTTCCCCTGAAGAAATAAGATTTAGCAGGAACATGATTGCTGTCTATAAGCATCTGTTCAGTTGTCTTATAGGAGAATTAGATTCTATTATTTAATATTGTACTAGAAATGTTAGCTAAAGCAATAAGAAAAGAAAAAGAAATTAAGTGGACAACAGTGGGCAATTTATAATCCAAAAGATATGTGTGTGTGTGTGTGTGTGTGTGTGTATATATATATATATATATATATATATATATATATATATACATATATATATATGTATTATATACATATATATATAAGAAAGACTAAAAAACCATGGCAGAAAAAAATGAAAAGAAAGGAAAAAACATTAATGAAATATTTTTAAATACCTAAGAAAGAACAACAACAACAACAAAAAAATGTTTAAAAGGGAACACAGACAAGCAAGAGAGTATTGGTATTTTACTACAGTATGATAGTATTTAATATAGTATTGTAATACAGTTCCCTTTTCAAATGATATGTTGTTAGAAAATCCTAGACAATCAATTAAAAAACTGCTTTAGATTATTAACAATTTTAGGAGAGTTGCAATATACAAAATAAATCCATATAAATCATCAGTATTTCTCTATATTACCAAGTGAAGAAATAGAAATTCCATTTAAAATAACTGTGGACATTATAAATACTTTGGAGTCTTGCTGCCAAAACAAACCTAGGAACTATATGAACACAACTGCAAAACACTTATCACACAGATAAAATCAGATTTAAACAAGCAAATTTTTTTAAAATGACAATTCTGTCTAAATTACTACATATTCAGTGCCATACCAATCAAACTGTAAAAATTATTTTATAGAATCTGGAAAAAATAATTACAAATTTCATTTGAAAAAATAAAAGCTCAAAATATCAAGGAAATCACTAGGAAAAAAACTGGAAAAGGTGATTTAGTCATACCAGATATCTCAAACTTTATTATAAAGTGATAATTATCAAAACCACCTGATATTGGCCAAGTAGTAGAGTGATGGATCAGTTGAGTAAATTAGGAACAAATTGCTTTATAGTAAAAGACCATACTAATCTAGAAAATGATAAAAAAAACAAAAACCTTAAGATCCAAGCTTTTGGATCATAAACTCATTATTTAACAAAACTTCTGGAAAAATAGGAAATAGTATGACAAACTAAGTATAGACCAACAGCTCACCAAATTTGTATGCCAAGCTGAGTTCAAAATGACTGTGTGATTTATACCTAAAGGATAATATACTATAAGGAAGAATTTAGAACCAAAGAAGAAATACAGAGCATTGAAAATGTAAATTGATAATGTTGATTATATAAAATTAAAGAGTTTGCACAAACAAAACTATTGCAACCAAAATTCTGAGGAAAACAGAAAACTGGGTGGCAGGGGTAAGTTTGCAACAAGTATCTGATAAAAGTCTCATTTCTTAAGTATAAAGACATCTCAATCAAATTCATAAAAATACAAATAATTTCCTAGTTGATAAACTGTCAAAGGATATGAACAGACAGTTTTTAGACAAAGAAATCAAAACTATCTGTAGTCATATTGTAAAATGATCTAAATCACTATTGGTTAGAGAAATACAAATTAAAACAACTCTGAGGGTACCACCTTATACCTACTATCAGATTGACAAATATGACAAAAAGGCAAATGTTGGATATTGGAGGGGATGTGGGAAACCTAATGCACTGGTGGTGGACTGATCCAACTAGAGTTGGAACTATGCCCAAAGAGCTATAAAACTACATTCTCTTTAATCCAGAAATACCACTGATAGATCCACATTCCAGACATCCAAAAAAAAAAAAAATGTGTGTTGGGGGGAATTGTACAAAAATATTTATAGGAGCTCTTTTTGTGGTGGCTAAGATTTGGGAACTGAAGGGATGCCCCATTAATTGGGGATATGGCTAAACAAGCTATGTTTTATGAGTAAAATGGAATATTATTGTGCTGTAAGAAATGACAAGTAGGATGATTTCAGAAAAACCTTGAAAGACTAATGCATAATAAAGTGAACAGAACCAGGAGAATGTTGCACACAGTAACAAGCATTATTGTCTAATGCAGAATTGTAAATGACTTATTCTTAGCAATAACATGATTCAAGACAATCATAAGGGACTAATGATGAAGCATATTATCTACCTCCAAAGAATGAATGATATTATTTGAATACAGACTGAAGCATGCTATTTTTCACTTATTTTCTTTCATTTTTTCCTTTTATTTGAGCCTTGTAAAATTTAACTAATATGGAAATGTTCTACAAAATTGCACATGTGTAATCTAATCAGTTGAATACTGTCTTGGGAGGAAGAAAGAGGAATAGAATTTTGAACTCAAAACTTCAAGTAAAAATGAGAAGAACAACAAGAACAAGAGCAAGAAGAAGAGGGGGAAGGAGTATAAAGGGAAGGAAGGATTAGAATTATTCTGTTTGGTCCCAGAAAGCAGTTAGATGGAAAGTACAGAAATGCACCTGTAGGCTTGCTTTATGGGAAACCTTTTGAATTAAAGTTATTAACAAATAGAATAGGCTTTGCCTTATGAAGAGATTGTTGTACTGAGTGCTTCTCCTCTCACCTCACTTCAGTACAACAAATAAGTTCCTACTTTGTAAGGTATAGCCAAAAATGAAGTAATAGATGCCTTCATGGAGCTTACAGTCTACTGGTAGACTCCGACACAGAGAGTAAATAGAAAGTTTATACAAAGAAATTTCAAGAGAGAGCTGAGTAACAAATTGATAAATCAAATTGAAATAACCTTTAGGAAATGACACCTCAGTTGTGCTTGCAAGGAAACTAGAAATTCTAGGAAGCAGAAGTGAGAAAGAGTTCACCTCAGACTTAGGGCTACCACCTCTGTAAATAGAGGTCAGAAATGTTTATGGGGAAAAACTAGTAGGTCAATTTGAGTAGGATAGAGAGTTGTGTGAAGAGGAAAAGGATGGAAAAGATAGGTGGAAACCTTATTATGGAAGATTTCAAATTTTATATTTTTATCCTGAAGCAATAAGGAACTACTAAAGATTTTTGATTAGGAAAGTTATATGGTCAGATCATTGTTTTAGACATAGGAATTTTGCATGTGTGTAAAGGATGAATTATTTGGAGAGACAATTCCAAGAGATTAATTAATTAGAAGACTATTGGAATATTTCAGGTGAGGGCCTAGAAAGAAGCGAATTGATATAAGAGATATAAAAATCAAATTGATAAGACTTAGCAAATATAAGTTAGATGACTGCTTCTTAGACATATTTTTGAGGTAATTTTTGTTCAGGTAAAGGTTGGATTACACAGAGTTCTCTCCTAGTTTTTGGATTCTGTTAATTTGTGACTTGGAGAAAATTTTGTAGAGACCAAGATTCAAAATAACCATGTAGCTGGAGGCTTCTTTTATTGACAAAGTTATAAGAAAGGCTTTTTAGCATTTGGCCTTATCACCCACAAAATGGTTTTATTTTGAGTTAACATAACTACAGAATACTTATTCATTATCTTTAAGGTTTCCTAGTTCTTATCCCCTTTATTCTCTTAAATAGAAGTCCTTTTCTCTTCCACTTATACCTCTCCCTCTCCCCCTTTCAAACAGGGATTGCCAGCTAAGGACCACTATTTGATTTACTGACATCTTGGTAGTTTATTTAGAAGTGGTATTTTCATACACAGAAAATAGTCATAGCCAGAATATCCCCGGCTGTGTCTTCACTTGTCCATTCAGCATGTAGATTTAAAGCAATATTTGGGAGACAAAAGGCCTACATCACTTTCACCATACTGACTATTTGATTTTTTTGCAAAGTTTTGACCAGGGCTATTTTGAAACCTATATAGTATCAAGGCCTTATTTTAAAACTGTGTACACTTTGCTAGAAAACTTAGAGGGGATATATTCATTCATTTCTTATCTCAAAGGGAACTTCATTTTCTTACCAAAAAGATTGAAGACTTTATGCCTGCATATATTAACATGTGTTGAATCAGTGAATCAGCTGAATCACTAGACATTGCTGGGGACATAGGTCTTTAAACAACCTGATGGTTTTCCAGATAGTTTTTTGACTATTTAGTTTTGGCTTAACACTCAAAGAGAATGTGTAAAAAAACACACTTTAGATTAGAGACATTTCAAATAAAGAATACTATCTTTGGCACATTACATGGCAAGCTCATAACATTTCAAGACTTAAAAGTATGCTTAGAGAATTCTTTGGTCATTTCATGGTTACCTATTTGGATATTTGTTCTTTTTCTTCTTTCAGCCAGAACACACCCAGTATGTGTGAGCAGTTCTGTAGAGTTCCAGGAATGCTGACTATTTGCCAAGCCAGAGAAATGCATTTTTGACCATAAAACTGCTAAATTCCCAGATCAGCTATTTTTCCTGAAGGACTTTAAATGGATATTTACAATATATCTACAGAGATAGACTAAGAATGACCTACCAAGGTATGTAGATTGTAAGTAGTTCATGGACTTTTTAAACTTAGAATTTTATTGATAGATATTCATAAATTGTGGCACAGAGTATTATATTATTTAATAAAAATGTTTATTTTCAATGGACTTTGTTTACCTGAGCAGCTTTTTCCATAATTCAAGGCATTCTAAACTTTCATCCCTAATTTGTTCAGACCCTCATAATAGTACATCTCCTTTTATACTCTGTTTACAGGCACCTTCCTGCAAGGCCCCACTTGCCAGTTGGGATAATTGCCCATACATAATTAAAGAAAACCCAAACCATCTGTTTAAAAAAAAAAACATGCAAAGTTTTTTTTGTTGTTGTTGTCGTTTTTTAAACACAGGCTCCCATTGCTAAGTGGTTTCCTGGCTCTTCTCTGAATGCCAATTACCAGTCTAAAATTTGACCAGTGATATCATAGATCTTTTTTTTCATTATCTAGTAAATTTACCCAATTACATTCAAGTTTACACTTCCTTACTCAAGAGTCATCTGGTATTCTGTCTTCTTCCTCAAATTTTATTTACAAAATTCTTTTCTCAATGTAATGCAAGAAGCAAATATCAAATACCTATCATGTTCACTCCTTAACTACTTAGTACTCTGTTAGTTAATGCTTCTGGTCTGTTTCTTTCTTCAAATTTAAAAGAAAAGACTCTTGCCTTTCTGGAACTACTCTCCTCTTTGTAACAAAATCTCTTTTTTCAGGAAAAAAAAAAAAACTTCTTTATTTTTCTCTGACGAGCTCCCCCCCCCCAATATTACTCTTTCTTTCCTTTCCTCTTCCCCCATACCTAATTTGGTTTTCTTTCTGTTATAAGTTTACTTTTCAGCTAGAATATTCCATCTGAATTTCCCTTGTGTACTAATTCAATATAGTCCAATGAACATTTATTAAGTGCTTTGCTGAGTGCCAAGTACTATGCTAAAAGCAGGGATATAATTAATTTTTTTTAAAAGGACAGTCCCTGCCCTGAAGAAGTTTACAATCTAAAGGGGAGTAAATACACAAAAGGAGGGGGGCAATAAAGTAGGGCAATCTTGGACATCTTGTTCCATGAAATTGAAGTAAGACCAAGAACAATGGTTCTCTAGAACAGTAGTGTGTCAAGTAAAAACATCCTTTTGAGCCATATCTTGACTTAGAAAATCATAAGTTAGAACTGATCCAACCATTCTGAGAAGCAATTTGGAACTATACTCAAAGGATTTTAAAATTATGCCTATACCCTTTGATCCAGCCATATCACTGCTTAAGTCTGTAACATAAAGTTTTTTAGCAAGGGGAGAGGGCAGACCTACATGGACAAAAATATTTATAGCAACTCTTCTTATAGTGACTAAGTGTTGAAAATTGAGGGAATGCCCATTAATTGGGGAATAGCCTCACAAGCTGTGGGTATATGATTATGATGGAATATTATTGTGTTATAAGAAATGATTAGTAGCAGTATCAAAACACTTTTGAGGAGACACAGGGTAAAAGGAGAGAGAATAAATAGGGGAAATACAAATATCAATAGTGATTGTATTTCAAATTTGAAATATTATTTCAAATAGTATTTTGAATTTCAAAGTAAGTTTCTCTGATAAGGCCGCATTTCTCAAACATAGAGAACTGAATCAAATTTATAAAAAATAAGAGCCATGCCCAGATTGATAAATGATCAAAACATATGATCTGTGCCCATAGGGCTATAAAGTTATGCATATCCTTTGACCTAACAATAGCACTACAAGGCATGAATGTCAAAAGAGATGCAACAGAAAAAAAAAAGGGAAATGACCTATATGTACAAAAAATGATAGCAACTCTCTTCTCAGGGCTTTTTTTCCCTGAGAATTTTGAAAATTAAGGGGATGCCCATCAATTGGGGAATGACTCCATAAACTGTGGTATGTGTTGTGATGGAATATTGTTTTTCTATGGGAAATGATGAGCAGGATGTTCTTAGGGGAAAAAAATTATGCAAAGTCCTCCATGAACTCAAACAAAGTGAAATGGTATTATATACAAAGTAATAGCAATGTTTGGGATGACTAGCTGTAAATGACTTTGCTGTTCTCAGTAGTACAGTCATCCACAACCACTTTGAAGGACTTATGATGAAAAATCCTATCCGTACCCAGAGAAGACACTGATGTATCTGAATACAGATTGAAGCATTATTTCTTTCTCTTTCTATCTCTCTTTTTTTTTAACTTAATTTTTCTTGAGGGTTTTTATTTTTATTAGGGTGGAAGATCCATGTTTTCTTTCACAATTGGACATTTATGGAAATGTTGCATAATTTTACATGTGGTTTTTTAATTGTGGGTGAGAGAAAACTTTGAACTCAAAAATTTTGAAAAAATGTAAAAAAAATGTTTTGAATGTAATAGGGTAAATATTAAATAAATAAAAAAAGAAGAGAAAAGAAAGTAAGAAAGAAAAAGAAATTACCAGCAAGATGCTTTCAGAAAAACCTTGAAATTACTTCGATGAACTTATTCAAAGTGGAGTGAACAGTAGCTGGAGAACACAATGATAGCAATATTGTACAATGAAGAACTGTGAATCATTTAGTTCTTCTGGGCAATACAGTGATCCAAGACAATCCCAAAGGACTCTTGACAAAACATATTCTCCATCTCCAGAGAAAGAACTGATATTGTGTGAATACAGACTGAAGCATGATATATTCCTTTCTTCCTTCTTTCCTTCTTTTTTGTTTGACTCATCTACAAAATGACTAATATGGAAATGTTTTACATGATTGCATATGTATAATCTATGTTAGATTGCTTACTGTCTCAGGGAGGGGGAAGAGGAGAAAGGGAAGGGTAGAATTTGGAACTCACAACATTTTTTTAAAAAAATGTTCATTGTTTTAACATGTATTTGGGGGAAAATAAATTTTTTTAAAAAAATCATAATTTAACATCATCTGTGCTGTTATTGATTCCTTTCAGTTGTATCTGACTTTTTGTGGTCCTATTTGTTTTGTTGTTGTTGTTTTGTGTGTGTTTTTTTTTTTGTTTGTTTGTTTTTTGTTTTTTGGTTTTTTTTAGCATAAAAGTAGAAGAGTTTGCTGTTTCCTTCTGTGATTCATTTTACAGGTGAGGAAACTGAAGCAACTTGTTAAAAAAATTAAAGTAAAAAATTAAGTAACTTGCCCAGGGTCACACAGCTAGAAAGTATCTGAAAATAGATTTGAACTCAAGATAAGTCTTCCTGACTTTAGACCAGGTACTCTATCTACTGTGTCCCCTAGCTACCTAAATCTATGCTGAACTTTTTTATTTTATTAAAAATTTCTTAATTATATTTTAATCTTATTTTGGCTGCACTTTGACGTTTTGTAGCAGCAAATTTGACACCTCTGTACTAGATGACTCTAATAATGTTAGTTTAGTCAATCACCTCACTTAATAGGTGGATAAATAAATGACTTATCAACTTGAGAGGAACTAAATTTTATATTCGATGTATTAAAGAAATTTAACTGAACACATAGCATATAGATGTTTAACAGATCTGTCTACAATTCCCAAATCTTTATATTCAACTCTAAATTCTTAGAGGGGCTACCTCCTTAAATTTTCAACTGCTTTTAGAATATTTCTCTTAGATATTCTACCCTTAGCTCAAATTAAACATCTTTAAAACCAAATTCCTAATTTTCTCTTTGCTTCCCTCATCCTCCCTAAAATTAACTTTCTTATATGTGTTAAGTCTTTTAGTTAAAATTTTAGCATTGACTTTTACTTCTCACACTTTCATGTGATAGTTCTTCATAGATCTGAAGACCTTTATCATTTCTCTTACTAAATCTTCCTCCCCCCAGTTCTCTCAGTCATTTCTCATATGACATGTTTCTTTTAGACTTATTCCTATATTCATTTTACTAAACAATTTCCAGTTTATCAACATCTCTCTTAAAATGTAGTATATATGCTTAAGCATTGTTATTACCAGTGGAGAATTGAATGGAACTCTTATTTCTCTTGTTCTAGACGATAAACTTCTATTATTATTACCTAATATCAGTCAAATTGCACAATTTTAGCAAACCATTTGAATCTCCAGTAATTATGGGCTATATATTAGCTGTTTTTTGATATGGCTACTAGACTGGTAAGTCTGCTGAAATATTGGGACAACAGAATTTTTTTTATTTTAACTTTTTACTTTAATTATGAGATGCCATGGAAGAAAATAATTAAGATCCTTTGAATTGAGGGAATTTTTCATTTATTGTTTTGAATATTTGTTATCACAATCTTTCTTTTCCACAGCAAATTTGGAAAGTTTGTTTTTAATGAACTCCTTAAGATGAAATGCACTTGTGATATAGAAAAAGAACGAATAGACAGCCTGGAGCCTTATACCAAGAAAAAATGCTTATTTACCAAGATTTTATATTTTCAACAGACTAGTTAGGTTCTTTGATACAACTGTGAAGAGATGGGATAAAGCTTCCCAGCAAGTTATTTGAAAACTACCAACCCCAGAAACTCTTTATCTTGAAAGAGCATGTTAGCCTTGCAACTAATCCTCTGTCCCTCGGGCCTCTTCCTCTCATTAGAGAGTTCTTCCAAGAATCTTCATTTAAGGTGAGAACCCAGGCAAGTCATCTTTTTCTTTTCTAATAAGCTATAGTTCTCTGGACTGCTCTATTATGCCACAGAAACCTTTCATCCTAGAAGATCGTCTTAGCCCTGGAACCTCCCATATCAGAAGTACCCTTTTCCTATGATATCCCTTCCTCTAATTAGAGAGTTCCTCCTAGGACCTACATTTAATGAGAGCACCCAAGTTAGTCCTCTCTTAATTTCCCATCAGGCTGCACTCTGACTGACTTTTCCCAAAATTATATTTAGTTAGGCTGAGAACTCCAGAGAGGAGAGTTATTGAACAAATATATGTAAAAGTGCTTTATATACATTTAAATGTCAGTTGTCATTATTAGCAAAATATTTAGATGACATTAAACTTTTGTGAACTTGAGGGTTTTGGTGGAAGGGATAAATGGAGGAAAGAAAAGAAAAAAGACCAACTGAAGACATTTCCTGTCATGTTTCACTGGCATGTGAAACACTCTTCCCTTCCCATCTTGCTCTGAGAACTATACTCAAACCAATTTAAGTATTGCTTCTAGAAAGTGTGTCATTGTTCTATGGCTCCAATCACTATCCTTCTTGTTGTTCAGTACTTTTCAGTCATATTAGACTCTTCACAATCCCATTTGTTTTTTGTTTTTTTGGCAAGATACTGAAGTGGTTTGCCATTTTCTTCTCCAGGTCATTTTACAGATGAGGAAACTGAGGCAAATAGGGTTAAGTTACTTGTCCAGGGTCACACAGCTAGTAAGTCGCTGAGACTACATTTGAATTCAGGAAGATTTTCCTGATTCCAAGCTTGACACTCTATCCTAGCTGCCCAGTAATCTTCCTTGTGACTTCCCAAACTAAATGCCTTTCCTTGTCTACCAATGCCTTATATTTGTCCCTTTATTAGAAAGTAAGTTTCCGAGTCCTAGAACTGCCTCTTACATAGTGTTTGGCACCAGGTAAACACTTAATAAGTGCTTTTTCATTCATTGATTTCATTCATTCAAAGTCAGATTTCTTCCTAAGTTTTTGGTTAATCCATCATCTTCATCTTTTTATTAGGTCTGTAGTACAAATTTCAGGCTCTCAACATCAATTCTATATTCTACTTTGGCTTCTTCAAATAACTTAACCATTCAGTATTTCCACTTCAATTCAACTGATTCCTCAAGTATATGTTCAGATAGGATATTTCTCAAGTTCTATACTTATGTCACCAGCCCTCTAATCAACATTTCTATTTAACTGTCATTCTATTCTCAGTAATAACCATGTATTGAACATTTGCTAAAAGTAAAACACTGCAAGATGCTGGGCATACAAAGTTGAATAAAACATGAACAACATGTCTTCAAGAAGTTTATATTTGACATATCTAAAACCTAACATCTCCAGCACTTTTGCACAAAACTTCAATTGTTTTTTAATCTTTCTTTTTCCATTGCTTTTTCCATATGCAATCATTCACTGAATTATATTGATTCCTAAAATACTTCACTTCATTCTCCCTTTCCACAGGCCCTTGTGAATGAATGAAAAAAAATTTTGTTGAGTGCTTCCTAAATACTGGTGAAGATAAGAGGAAAGGAGAGGAGGAAACAGAAGAGGAGAGAGAGATATATTAAATATTCATATTAATTTCATTTCTATTCTTATTAGAGGAAGTAGAAAAGACATTGAAATGCTTGAAGCCACATAGAAGGGGGTGTTTTTTAGAAGGCTGGACCTGACTACATACATAAAGTGAACTCTTAACAACAATCCATTTCCTCTCTGTCAAGAAATGGATTTCATTATTGATCCTCTTGAATCCTGGCTAGTCATTACATTGATTGTTGTTTTTTCAGCTTTCAAAGTTTGTCTTTACAGAATTGTTTTTTTTCTTTTTATAAATTATTCTTTCAGTTTTGCTCACTTCACTGAATCAGTTCATTCAAGCCTTTCCATGTGTTTCTGAAATCTATTTCCTCATTTCTTATGGCATAATAGTATCCTCTTAATTTATATGCCACAGATTGTTTAGCCATTTCTCAGCTGATAGGCATCCCCTAAGTTTCCAGTTTTTTGTTACCAGAAAAACAACAACCTTGCTATAAATGTTTGTACATATGGGTCCTTTGCCTCATTCTCTTTAGCAATGGTTTACCTGGGTCAGAAGGCATGTTTTTTTTTATTTAACTTTTCTGCATAATTCCAAATTGCTTTCTATTTTATAGAAATTTAAGAAGTTCCATAGAGGTTAAGTGACTTTCCCAAGATCACCCTACCAGTTCTTAGTGACAGAACTGAAACTTTAACTAGTCTTCTGATTTCCAATCCAGTTCACTTTCCCTTATTTAATGCTGCCTTCAGGGTTAATGAAAGGTAGTATATATAATAAAATGAATGGAGTATAAGACTTGAAGTCAGGAAAACCTGGATTCAAATCCTGCCTCTGATGTTTCCAAACTGTGATTAGGGGCAAGTCATTCAATCTCTTTTAGCCTCAATTTCTTTGTCTATAAAATGAGTTAATAATACCCACAGTATCTACTTAACAGAATTGTTGTGAGGCTCAAAGAAGATAATATATATTATGAAAAATGCATGGAATATACTTAAACAGATTTTAAATTACTAGACACATATCTGTCATCATTAGTGTCCGAAAGAACCCAGGTGCTTCAGAACTGCTCTTGTTGTCTTCTCTTTTGGCCTTTCTTAAATGTATATTATTAAGAAAGATGGGCTTACATGGTGCTGTGCTTCAGGGAGATCAGTCACTAATATCTGAAAAGATATATAAGGAGAAAAAAATCTTTGAATTAATTTTATACTGATTTTTAAGTCCAATATCCAAAATTGATAAGAAATTGATCTCAGTAGGTCAAAGAATATGGATAAAGAATTTTTTTAAGAGTTGGAATTCTTTTTTTTTTTAATAACTTTTTATTGACAGAGCCCATGCCTGGGTAATTTTTTTTACAACATTATCCCTTCTACTCACTTCTGTTCCGACTTTTCCCCTCCCTCTTTTCACCCCCTCCCCAGATGGCAAGCAGTCTTATACAAGTTAAATATGTCAGGTGTATCCTAGATACAATATATGTGTGCAGAACCGAACAGTTCTCTTGTTGCACAGGAAGAATTGGATTCAGAAGGTAAAAATAACCTGGGAAGAAAGACAAAAATGCAAGCAGTTTACATTCATTTTTCAGTGTTCTTTCTTTGGGTGTAGCTGCTTCTGTCCATCCTTGATCAATTGAAACTGAGTTAGATCTCTTTGTCGAAGAAATCCACTTCCATCAGAATACGTCTTCATACAGTATTGTTGTTGAGGTATATAATGATCTCCTGGTTCTGCTCATTTCACTCAGCATCAGTTCATGTAAGTCTCGCCAATCCTCTTTGTATTCATCCTGCTGGTCATTTCTTACAGAACAGTAATAATCCATAACATTTATATACCACAATTTACTCAACCATTCTCCAATTGATGGGCATCCATTCATTTTCCAGCTTCTAGTCACTACAAACAGGGCTGCCACAAACATTTTGGCACATATAGGTCCCTTTCCCTTCTTTAGTATCTCTTTGGGGTATAAGCCCAGTAGAAACACTGCTGGATCAAAGGGTATGCATAGTTTGATAACTTTTTGAGTATAGTTCCAAATTGCTCTCCAGAATGGCTGGATGTATTCACAATTCCACCAACAATGTATCAGTGTCCCTGTTTTCCTACATCCCCTCCAATATTCCGCATTATCTTTCCCTGTCGTTCTAGCCAATCTGACAGGTGTGTAGTGGTATCTCAGAATTGTCTTAATTTGCATTTCTCTGATTAATAATGACTTGGAGCATCTTTTCATATGTTTAGAAATAGTTTCAATTTCTTTGTCTGAGAATTGTCTGTTCATATCCTTTGACCATTTATCAACTGGAGAATGGCTTGATTTCTTATAGAGTCAGTTCTCTATATATTTTGGAAATGAAGCCTTTATCAGAACCTTTACTGTAAAAATGTTTTCTCAGTTTATTGTTTCCCTTCTAATCTCATCTGCATTAGTTTTGTTTGTACAAAAACTTTTCAATTTGATATAATCAAATTTTTTTATTTTGTAGTCAGTAGTGATTTCTAGTTCTTCTTTGCTCATAAATTCCTTCCTCTTCCACAGGTCTGAGAGGTAAACTAGCCTATGCTCTTCCAATTTATTTATAATCTCATTCTTTATGCCTAGGTCATGAACCCATTTTGACTTTATCTTGGTGTACAGTGTTAAGTGTGGGTCAATGCCTAGTTTCTGCCATACTAATTTCCAATTTTCCCAGCAATTTTTGTCAAATAATGCATTCTTATCCCAAGAACCTGGGGTCTTTGGGTTTGTCAAACACTAGATTATTAAAGTTATTGGCTGTTTTGGCCTTTGAACCTAACCTATTCCATTGATCAACTAGTCTGTTTCTTAGCCAATACCAGATGATTTTAGTAACTGCTGCTTTATAATATAATTTTAGATCTGGTACAACTAGGCCACCTTCATTTGATTTTTTTTTTTCATTAATTCCCTTGAAATTCTTAACCTTTTGTTTTTCCATATGAACTTTGCTGTTATTTTTTCTAGGTCATTAAAATAGTTTTTTTGGGAGTCTGATTGGCATAGCGCTAAATAAATAGATTAGTTTAAGGAGTATTGTCATTTTTATTATATTTGCTCATCCAATCCAAGAGCATTTAATATTTTTCCAGTTGGTTAGATCAGACTTAATTTGTGTGGAAAGTGTTTTGTAATTTTGCTCAAAGTTTCTGATTTTCCCTTGACAGATGGATTCCTAAGTATTTTATACAATCAGTAGTTACTTTAAATGGAATTTCTCTTTGTAACTCTAACTGTTGGGTTTTGTTAGTGATATATAAGAATGCTGATGACTTTTGTGGGTTTATTTTGTATCCTGCAACTTTGCTAAAGGTGTGGATTGTTTCTAATAACTTTTTAGTAGAATCTCTGGGGTTCTCTAAGTATACCATCATATCATCAGCAAAGAGTGATAATTTGGTTTCCTCATTGCCTATTCTTATTCCTTTCATCTCTTTCTCAACTCTTATTGCCAAAGCTAGCATTTCTAATACAATATTAAATAGTAATGGTGATAGTGGGCAACCTTGTTGCACGCCTGATCTTATTGGGAATGGTTGCAGTTTGTCCCCATTACATATGATGCTTACTGATGGTTTTAAATAGATGCTACTGATTATTTTAAGGAAAAGTCCATTTATTCCTATACTCTCAAGTGTTTTTAATAGGAATGGATGTTGGATTTTATCAAATGCTTTTTCTGCATCTATTGAGATGATCATATGGTTTTTGTTAATTTGGTTATTAATATGGCCAATTATACTGATAGTTTTCCTAATATTGAACCAGCCCTGCATTCCTGGTATAAATTCTACTTGATCGTAAAGAATCTTTAAAAGAAAAAATATAAACTATCAATAGCCAACTGAAAAATATTCAAAATTACTAATAATCAGAAAAGTGTAAATTAAAATACCTTATATGTCTTAAGCTAACACACACGATGTATTCAGGCTAGATGCCTACTTGTCAAATAAAGAAGAAAGTATAAATGGGTTTGGGAAATTGTATTAAAATAACTGAAGAAATCCCTTCTAGTTCTAGGATTGTGTATTTCTTCAATGTAATATTGTTCTTAAAACTTTGAGACATTCTCAGTCTTTCATTTGATTTAGATATCCATTTTGAGAGGAGATGGTACTTATTTTATTCTGAATGCATTCCTGAATTTTAGGCCTTATTGTTTTAGTGAGCTTTTTGTTCTAAATTAAGTTTAGTAGGAAAAATATAGATATATAAAATAGTACTAATATATCATTTTTAAAGATCAGATCACTTTATAATGACTATCCTGTTATAAAGTTCATTATATCAAAAATATTTTTGTATTCTTGCTGATGACTCACAGTATATATTGTTTAATGGACCAGGTCACAATAATTTAGAATAAATAATATTTTCTCAAATCTCAGCTTTGCAATCATATTACATAATGAAAATATCTACCCATGATTTGTGTCTTTTAAAGAGTAGTACACATTTCCTATTTCACTCTGTGAGTTTAAAATTCCAACTGTCAAAATGACCTTCAATCAATTTAACTTAAATCCACCTATGAAAAGAAATAAATTACTTGAAGAACATGAAATTTTATAATAGAATTTGAAAAAAGATTTATTCTTTACCTGTTAATTTTGTTAACTCTCTTTTCTCCAACTAAATCTTTCACTAGCTTTATTAATTTAGTAATTTCACATTTGACAGAATAATTGTTTCCATAGAGATGAACTGTATTATTCCCTTACTTTTAATTGTATTATCACTGAAAGAAGCAAATAAGTACCCTGACAAAGTTTCATTTAAATAGTCATGCTTCCAGGTAACCAATCTACCAAATGACTTAGGTAAGTTTAGTGCAAAAAATACCTTTTTTAAAGCTCCCAAATAATTTTTCATGTTTAAATCTTGGTGTTACATTGTGTTTTATCTTTCAGATTTCACCATATCCTTTTTTGATCTTTTATCTCTGTGTTTTTCTCCTTGATCCAATAATATTTGAGGTGAGGGATAGTAGAACAAAAACAAAAATAAAGTACTCATTGTTAATTCAGAATTATATGTTAGGATTTTTTTGATTACTTTCATTTGCCTAATAGATTCCAGTAATAGTTACATTTGGTGAAAGTAAATTTGTACCATCACCACTTCATGATAGTGCTTCTATTTATCATTTGACATTGCCATATGACACACCAAAGAGATAGGTTTTGCTAAAGGTGTTTGACACCATCATGAATTATGTCTACTGAGAGATAGATGAGGATTCTCTTATAAAATAGCGTTATCTTCCAAATGTTCCTGCATGTGAAAGATTTTTGTGTTGATTGAATCAAATCCTAGGATATTATAGAGCCTCTTATACAACTGTTCAAAAGTTCATTCCAATGGTCTATTGAAGAGAAAGCAAGTGAATTGTACATAATATGTAGTTGTAGGACAGTCTATCAGTACCTTATATTAGAAAGACACTAAAGAGAGACAATGAGAGGGATTCAGCATTAGAGAAAGAATGAGTTTGATTGAATTTGGGAAACTGTACTTTCAGCCTACAAAATGCTTCTTGACATGAAAATCCAACTTTTTAATGCTAATATTCTCTTGGTTAAAGCTATATGGTTACAAGTCATGGATTGTCACAGTATACAAAGAAATGAAATTGTAATGATTCAAGGAGTAGTGGACATGTATGGAATATATGGAATATTTATGGAAAGACATAGATGGAAAAGTTTCACAGAGGAAAAGAAGGTGTGAATGAACCAACATTACAGTTTAAAGAAGTACTTACATTAATGAAGTTATAGATCCCTGAAGTACTTTTTTTAGTGCCACTGTAGGATCAACCAGAAAATGGTAAGGCAACTTTTAGAAAATCATCAGTTATGACACTGTTTCTTGAAGTTTTTAAAGTTCAACTACTCTCAAGTATTTTTTTCAACTTCAGCAAACAGGATCGGATATTTTTAAATTTAATTTTTAATGATTTCTTTTGTTTTACATCACCTATATTTCCCATTCAAATTTCCCTTCACCCTGTCCCCAAGAGCCACACCTTATATTAAAGAACTAAAAAAAAAAAAGCAGAAGAAAAATAAAAAGTTCTGCCAAACAAAAAAGACTGATATTTATTATAAGGCAGTATTTCATTACATACAACTATAGGTTATGGGAATCTCTGGGTCAGTGGACATGGGCATTTGAGTTACTTTCTTTGCAAAAGTTCAAATTGCTTTCTAAAACAGTTGGACCATTTTATGAATGTGCCTATCTTTCCACAACTCTTCCAACACTGACTGTTCCTGCTTTTTGTCATCTTTGTTCTTTTGTTGGAGTGAAAACTCAAGGTTCTTTTGATTTGTATTTCTCTTATTATTGGTTATTTAGAACATTCTTTCATGTGGTAGTAATTAATTAGTTCACTATTTTCTTTTGAGAATAGCAAAGGGAATTGTTTTTGTTTCTTCATTTGCCTTTATTTCACTTTCAAGATTTTGGAAATAAAGAATGCAGTCAGGACATGCATATTATAAAGTAGCTGCTATTACCACCATTGCTGGAGAGCTATCTAACTTCCTTTGTCCCTAAGAATAATATAATATTAGGACAAGAAATCAATGACCCTTCAGCTATTCTTCCAGGAATATTTTCATATAGTCTCAGACTTCATTGGATTATGGAGGGATTTGATATTTCATTGTACTTCATCTGACTTTTTGACTGTGCTTCTATTTAGTAGAAGAAACTCAGTATAATGTGTTCCTTTTCCATCCTTATTGAGGCAGATCCAGCTATTGTTTATCATATGAAATAATGAATAATATTCCTAATCTTTATTCTCAAACTTGAAACAGTAACTCAGAACTTTTAAGAGGGCAGAGAAATCATAGATATTTTTTTTCTATATTAAATTCTAGATGTCATAAGGGTCACCACTATCAATCATAACTTGACTCTGGTAGGTGCAAACTTTTTATTTTAGTCCATAATATTCCCAAAAATCTAGATTAACTTTAAGTAATCTGTGTTCTAAGGAGAATGAATTAGTCAATGGGTTGTAACCCAATTCTCCTTACATTATACTATATATACTTCCATATAATAAAACCGTACTCATGATGAAGTTTTTTATTGGAGGAAGCTATTTTATTGTTGGAAGTGGTCATTATACCATTTTCTATAATAGTCATAGTTAGCAATAAAGCATTTAAAAAGTATTATTTGTATATATAGTTAGAGATTTTTTGTAACCATCTCAATAAGGCATTATTTCTCTCCCAAATCTTTAATTCCCTTAAGGTCTTAAAATCAGGAAGTAGTTAGAAAAGATGCTGAGGATGAAGTCTCTAAATTCTCTTAACCCCATTAAACTTTCTCATATAATAAAGAAAAATATATAAACAAAACCTACTACCAAGCTATGCTATGGTCCCATGCATTCCATACTTCTAAATCCTCATCTCTTTTCCAAGCAGAGAAATAATGTATTTTATCCCATGTTCTCTACAATTAACCTGAGTTTACCAGCTTTTTAGCATTTTAATTTATATTATTGTAGTTATTATTCTTTTATTTTTGCTCACTTCATACAAATCTTCCCACATCTCAATTCCTCATCTTTGTTGTTTTTATCTTGTAACAAATATTATTATCCATATATCATAATTTGTTTACCCATTCCTATAGCAATAGGTAGTTACTTTATTTTCATTTTTTTCTACTCCCAAATATGTGCTTATACTTTTAAAACTGGTTTTGATGGCTAAGAAGTTATGATATATAAATGTAATGGAATATTGTTCTATAAAAAATTATGAGCAGACTGATTTCAGAAAAGCTTGAAAAGACTTACATGAACTGATATACAAGGTGAAGTGAATAGAACCAAGAGAACATTGTGTACACAGCAATAAGATTATGTGATCTTCAACTATGATAGACTTGGCTCTTTTCAACAATCAAGGCAGTTCCAATAGAAAGAGCCATCTGCAACTAGAGAGAGAACTATTGAATGTGAATAAAACTGAATGTGGATCAAACATAGCACTTTCACTTCTGTTATTTGTTTGCTTGTTTTTTTTCTTATTTTTTTTCCCCTTTTGATATAGTTTTTCTTGTACAGCATGACAAATGTGGAAATATGTTTAGAGGAATTGCATATATTTAACCTGTATAAGATTACTTGCTGTCTAGAGGAGGAGGGAAGGAGCAAGGAAGGGAGAAAAATTTGGAACACAAAGTTTTGTAAGAGTGAATGTTGAAAACTATCTTTGCATGTATTTTGAAAAATAAAAAACTGACTGATGACAAGTTTCCAAGTTTTTGTTTTTTTTAAACCATATAGATAGGAAGAAACTTGTCAACTATAGTAGTAAGCCATGAGAATGGAGAACCCTGCTAGTATTTGTCTCTTAATGAATTAATTGAGGTTTCTAGATCAGTTTGTGAAGGATCACTTTTATGACCCATCCTCTGTGGCAAGGAAAAAAAATTATAATATAGACCCCCTCTCTGTGCTGTGATTTATTGCAAAAGGATTTAACTTGTATAAAAGAGCTGCTATTGAGCCTGTATTTATTTCATTACTTTAAACACAGTTAAGATATAATGTAGAAGTATGGTGTTTTAAGGTTGAGCCAGACAAATTTTTTCCAGCCATTTGGAAAAGAATGGAGGATATGCTTTTTAAAAATGAACCATCTATTCTTTAAATTGTTTTTTATTTGAGTTGTATGTATGTTTGTTCTCTATATTCTCAAGTTGTTAGAGCCTCAGGACATTTTAATATAATTTTGGTATTAATTTATTTGATGTGGGTGAATTAAAAGAAAATGCTTATAATCCAGATTAATTTCTATGACAATATTACTCAATCATATAGTAATTATAATTTTAAGGCAACAATGTAGTATAATATCACTTTCATTTTGAGAATAAAAAAAGGCTTTGGTGGGATTTTATTTTCTTAGTTTAAATTCCACAGGCTAATTAAGAATATCTAATTTCTTTCCTTTTTTGTAAAGAAAATATAGGTTTTTATTGAAGTTCTTTTTTCATTTTAAATATTATTTTATTTTTTTCCAAATATATTTAAAAACAATTTGTATATTATTTTTAAAAATATTAATTTCCAAATTTTCTCCATCCCTTTCTTATCTCTTTCTTCCCTAAGATGGTAAGCAATTTGCTATGTTATGTATGTGAAATCATGTAAGACATATTTCCATAAATGTCATGTTGTGAAAAAAGAAATAAGCCAAAGGGAAAAAACCACAAAAACTGTAATCTGCATTCAGACTCTATCACCTCTTTCTCTGAATGCAGAGAGCATTTTACATAATGGGTCCTTTGGAATTCTCTTGGATCATTGTATTGCTAAGAATTATTAAGTCATTAATAATTGATTGTTAACATAGTGTTGCTGATACTGTTGTGCAAAATGTTCTCCTGGTTCTTTTCACTTCACTTTTCATCAGTTCCTGTAAATCATTTCATGTTTTCTGAAATCTTGCTGCTTGTCAGTTCTTACAGCACAAAAGTATTCTTTTAAATTCTTATACCACAACTTGTTTAGCCATTTTCCAATTGATGGGTCTCCCCTTGATTTCAATTTTTTGCCACCACAAAAAGAGCTGCTATAAATAGTTTTGCATATGTGGATCCTTTCCCCCTTTTTAATGATCTCTTTGGGATACAGGCCTAGTAAAGGTATTGCTGGATCAAAGGTGATGCACCATTTGATTGCCCTTTGGGCATAATGAAACATCCAGTTTCAAACAAAACCATATTTCAAGTTGGTAGCAAAAATAACTGTAATCTGTATGAGTGATTCATACTTTTATCTCTAAATCTATTCCTTCAGTAATTTAAAAATGAAATTGAGGCCAAAGTTAAGCAAATATATCTTTTCTTTCTTCAATGATATTAAAACAAATATAAAGAAATAAGATCAAGAGAGCTGACTTATACTTAAGTTTTTCAAATTAGAGAGCTTAAATCAATCAAGTGTTTCTACCACTTATTTGTTGTTTACTGCATACTACTTGATATTATTGCTTATATTTTACACATATATGTCTTATTTATCCAGTTATATTATTAGCTTTTTGGGAGCAGTACTGCTTCTTATGCATGTCCTTCATAATGATTATATGGTTTCATATGTAGAATTTCTTTATTAATACTTCTCAACATCTGTGATTTCATGAATATAAAATTAGTAAATAAAATTTAGTGAATAAAAATCACTAAAACAGATCACATCTCTTCTATGTCTTAAGATTGTGTTAAGAAATTTTAAATCAAATATAAAGGAAGCATAAGGACTCCAACTTGTAGGTTAAGTCCCTAGGGGAAAAGGACTTGTTTCACATTCCTAAAACTCTTATGTATGTTCAAATAAAGTCAGATTTAAACAATTGGGAAAATATCAATTGCTTATGGGTAGGCTGAGCTAGTATAATAAAACTGACAATTCTATCTAAATTAATCTACTTATTCAGTGCCATACCAAACTTCTAGAAAATCATGTTGTAGAGAGAGAAAATATTTAAAAAAGCAACTTTATATGTGTTTAACTTGATTCTAGTTACCCAGATAGAATGACCTCAAAACAAAAGCATTTACTAAAATAGTACAAGAAGAGTAGCAAACCTTGTCCACGCTGTAAACCTGATTATGTCCTTTTCTATACAAATACATATAGCATCAATGGGAGTAGTAAACGCAAAAAAGTTCATAAGTGGAGAAGCTCACACTTAGAGAGCATATTGCCAACGCTATTTTTGGAGGGGATTCATGCCTCTCAAGGTCCAGATCTTTTGGTATCTTTGCCTTGCTCCTGTCAACCTTGGTCTGTCTTCAGATGTTGGTCTGCTTGTTGCTATCAAATCCTGCTGTTCCATTGCATCCTACATGATATTGTTTTGCTGCTTAGTGAGCTGTAGGCACTACTGCTTCCAGTTTGGGGCTAGGTTTATATCCTGGGTCCCTATTGCACCATTTTTAAAGGAGTAGTGTAATTATGCGACCAGCAGGAATTTTAGCTCCAGGATCTGCTTTCTCTTCAGCAGGATCCAAGTTCCAGGACTTTTACAATCTTTCTAACTGACTGTATTTCACATGACATGGCAAGATACTATGCCAGTTGTAGTAATTGATTAAGAAATATCTCTCCTGCTCTATGCCCACCAAAAGGGGGAAGGAAAAAGATGAAGAATAAACTGTCAAAAGCTTCCTCTAGAGCTAGATTCTTCCTTCACAACTGGCTCTCTTCTCAACTGACTTCACAACTGGATTGCCAGAAGGATGAGCTCTTTAGATTTCCCTTTCCCCAAAATAATGTGGCTGAGCCTTGAACTACTAGAAGTTTTTGATCATTATCAGTTGTCCTGATATAATACCTTATACCTCATAATATTATCAGGTTGATTGTTGGATTTCCTTCCTCTGTTGTTCAGAAAATTTTCTATATATCTACTTTATACCTCCTCTAAATAAATATTTTATTAATAATGCTCTTTCCCTCCAGCATCACACCATCATTTCCTAAGGATTCTCCCATCCCCCTGCAAATCCTCCCTTGTGTCAAAGAAATTCAATTAAATAAAATAAGCTATATCATATTGGACATAAGTAGATCATTTTTATGAATTTCTGCAGTCCTACTAAAGCTCATCATGAAGTAATGGTTTTGCTTGGTAAGTGGGAGAACTTAGTGAAGGCAGAGAAGTGAAATAAAGAAGTGAAGACACACTGATATTTTTCCCTGCCGTTTCAGAGGCAGAATTATGCTAGCGTTTTCAAGGAGAAAGGATGATGAATGGCAGCAAACCTTTTCCCTTTAGGCAGATTAATTTAGCCATAAAGAGAATAACTGACCTTATTGTGCACAAGAAAAGTATATATAAACTGTACCTAGTTAACACAGAGGTGTTTTGGGTGCACTTCTGGTGTACTCATCACTTGAAAGAGAACCTTGTTGGGATGTTCAGCTAAAGGGTGAATTTGTAACAGTGAGATTTGTGTTGGAAGGATAACTCAGTTATAGTCTAGGCTATAAATCCATGTAAGCAAATTGAGCCTCTGACCTATCCCTATAGGGTGTACTTTGAGGGTCTTAGACATTAAGGAGGCTTTCCATTTATGATGATGCACTTAGCTAGATTGTTATTTGGACAACAGTTTTTTCACCAGACTCAAACTGGAAACTTTTCTAACCTGATAGAACCTGGCAAAATTTCCATTTCTGGAATGTTCTCCCTTTTCATTCCTACTTCCTGGTTTCTCTTGCATTCTTCAAGTCCCAACTAAAATCCTACCTTCTATAGGAAAGCCCTTCTCACTCTTAATTTTAGTGCCTTTCCTCTATTGATTATTTCCTAATTATCTTTAAATACTTTGTATATTGTCTCCTACTTTAGATTGTAAGCTCCTCAAGGACAGGAGCTGTCTTTTGACTTTCTTACTATCTCCAGCACTGAGTATAGTGCCTGGCACACATATACTGAATAAATCCTTATTGACTGACATGGCCTTTGAGAACAGGAATTTACATCCATGCCATGATAACAAGAAGCTTTATTTAATTGTTGTTTACAATGTGCCTGGTACTGCACTATCATTAGGAATACAAAGAAAGGCAAAAACACAGTCCCTGTCCTCAAGCTTACATCTAAATGGGGGCAGATAACATATGCAAATAACTACTTACATGCTGCAGCAAGAGTCGGTGGTGGGAAATTATGCAAGAAAGAAAGCCAATGCAAAGGCATGGAATGTCATGTGTAAGGAGCAGCAAATAGGAAGAAGCATCATGAAGCTGACTTGTATAGAGGGTATGGAAGGCAGTAAAGTATAAGAAGATTGAATAGGGAAGAAAGTATCAGATTATGAAGGATTTCAAACTGCAAGAAAAGGATTGTATACTTGATCCTGAAAAGAAGAGGGTACCACCAAAGTTTTTTGAGTAGAGGTGGTATCATAGTCAGGACTGCTTTTTAGGGAAATCACTTTGTAAACCAAGTGGAGTATAAATTGGAGTGGAGAGAGACTGGAGGCATGGAGAGCAATCAGAGAGTTAGTATGTGTTTCTACATATACCAGATACTCAACAAATTGAGTTTTTCATACTGCATGTGTTTAGTTTGGGAAGAAAAAAGACTAAGAGGGGAAAATGTTATTTTAAGTAAAGGGAACAGTGTGAGTTAATATCTGAAGTACAACAGTATAAAATAGGGTATGTTAAGGGAATGATGGGTAATTCAGATTCTTGGAACTTGGGGAACCTAAGGAATATTAGGAAATAGGTTGAAAAGGAAAGGTTGGAACCAGAGCATAGAAGATCTTGTGTTTAATTTCATAGATAACTGGAAGTTATTTAAAGGTTTTGTTTTCATTTATTTATTTATTTATTTTGTCAATGGAGTTGTATCATTACATTAGTGGCAGTGAACATTGGAAGGAACAGATACAGAAAAAACAAAGACTGAACTCATTAATCTCATAGTGAAGTGTTAACAGGTCCATGTGGAGGGTTCCATCTGAATCTAGAAGCTGGAAATGTAGCAGAACTCCACTGCCCATTGGTGTGTATTCAGAAACACTGTGTTGTGGGACCAGTAGAGAAAGACTTAATAGCCACTGGGAAGAAGCAACTCACCATGCCCACGTGTCCAGCAAAGACTACACACCTGCTAAAGATTCCCTGCCATTTGAGATCAACAGGGAGCAGGCCTGGCAGAGGAAGTGACTTCACTTACTGGTGAATAAGAAAATCATGTTGCCATTTACAGATGAAAACAGGCCATTTAATGCTGCAAAGGGATTTAATTTGTTTTAAGGCGTCTTAAATTTGAGTTGTTGGGATTGCAGCTGGGGCACCTTAGGTTCCTCTGTTGATTGTATTCTGTAGGTCTCTAAACACCAAAACCACAGCTTACAAGCTCCCACAAGCTTCATTCATCAGCTAGAAAACATTATTAATTTAAAATCGGTCATTTAAATGAAATTACATAGTAAGAAAAGCACTAATAAAATATTCCCCTCATAAACCTGGGGTACATTTTGCCCCTAATATGCACATTCCCACTGAGAAGAGAGAACACTCATAGAGGATATGAATGGAGATATTCATGTATCAGTAACAGTTATTGAGGTATAAGCATGAAGTTATTCCTTCTACTCAGCAAGCTCACTTTCTTCAAGCAGTTATTACACTGCTCCTGTGAATTGCTTATCTCAAAAGGCATCTCAAAAGTCTCTGCCCATAGATCTGAAACTGCCAGTCACAAGGGCTTATGGAAAATTATGTCAAAATTTGGTTGCCCAGAAAAGTTCATCGGTATTATGCATCAGTTTCATAGTAGCATGCTTGTCTAGGTTCCAGATAATAGATGCTGTTGTCATGCTTTCCCAGTCACCAGTGAAGTAAAAAAAGGTTGTGTGCTTGTTCCCAAGCTTTTTAGTATGGTGTTTTCAGCCATGTTGTCAAACACCTTCAATGAGGACAAACATGACATCAAGGTCAGCTATCACACTATTGGTAAATCCTTCAATTTGAAAAGGCTACAAGCCAAAACTAAAGTGGAGAGAGTTGGTACATGATTTTTTGTTTGCAGATGATTGTGCACTCAATGCAGCATTTAAAGCTGAGATGCAACATGTGGATCAATTCTCTGCTACTTGTGCTAATTTTGGCCTAACAATCAACACCAAGAAAACAGATTCTTCACCCACCAGCACCACATCATCACATGTGGAATCATTGATTACAGCAAATGGAGACGTTTTGAATGCTGAGGATAAGCTCACTTATCTTGGCAACATATTTTCCAGGGATGTACACATTGATGTGAGATTGACATTTACGTTTCTAGGCTAGCTCAGTGTTTGAGAGCCTCCAAAGGAAAGTGTGGCAGAGAAGAGGTAAACTGAAGGTGTACAGAGCCATTATAATAACCTCATTGTGAAATCTGGACAGTCTACCAGCACTATGCCAGGAAACTGAATCATTGCCATTTGCCAGAGGAGTTCTGTTCCCCTTCCCTTCCTGGTTGAAAGTACTCAACTGTTAATATAGTGGGTTCTGTCATTGCTATTCCAAGTCAAGTCAGCAAGCATTTATTAAGCTTCTACTTTAGAATTGATTGCATGACTTGGGAGACACTGGTACAGGATTGAGAAGCATAGTATGCCCTCATCAGAAAAGGTGCTATAAGCCAAGCAAAGGCTCTACAAGCCAAGCAAAATCAGAGTAGTTCAAAAGTGGTAGGCACTGTGCTAAGCACTAGAGATAAAAAGATAAAAATAAAACACATCTGCCTTCAAGGAGTGGAAGAAAGCAACATTCATATATATATATATATATATATATGTACGTATATATATATATATACGTACATATATATATATATATATATATATATCATAAATATAAAAAATAAATTTGAGAGGTGACACTAATAGCATATTGAAACAGGAAAAGAGCTTTGCTAGAAAAACTGGCAATTCATCTGGATTCAAAATCTACATTTTTATTCTGTTACTCTGCACTAGGTTAATGAAGCCCTGAAAGGTACATTGGAGTCCAGAGATCTTTCTTCTATAATTATTTTTAAAAAGATAACTCTAACATAATTAAGTTTCATTGAAATAGGATTGAAGGGCTGGGAAAAACCTTCAGGACATTTTTCCTGTAATAAAATCTTGCTTTTTCAAGTTGTTTGTTGTTGTTGTTTTTAACTGTAATGTCTTTTTCCTTTGTAGAAAGGATTCCTTATTCTGGGCCAGGGTTTTTGGAACATGAGCCAGAACCTCTCTAGCTAACCAGTATTTTCAGGCTTAAATCTCTATTTCTATCTGGATTTCATTTTCATTAATGGAAGGATCTCTATTAGAAGCTTCACTCTGACTTGGAAATTCTGGTTCCTTATATTCTCTCTCTATTCAATTCCCACTTGTTAAATTGTTCATAATATCTGTTTCAGAGGCTTCCTTCATAATAAAATGCTTTTGATGTTTCAGCTCTCCTGTTTTTCAATCCCAAAATTCCTTTGCTATTCCATGCAAATGATGTGAGGGAAGAAGGAAGGCACAAGTAAACCTAGGGAGAGCAAGTCTTGTTTTCTGCCTGCCTAGCCACATCTCTGACTTTGTTATGTATACGTGACCGTCAACAATCTTACATGGGACTAACCACATACTTGCTCTACAGTATTCAAATAAATATGTCTACTGGTAATTAGAAATATAGGACTGGAACTAAAAAAAGAAAAAAGATGGTGCTTAAGATAAAGATTTGAAAACCTTTTGTATCTGCTTATCACTAACATATTCTTCATAAAATCTTCAATATTCTAGCTCATTTTGCTCTTTCCCTTCTTGAAACTACCTTCAAATTTGTACTACATCATTCGGAATTTATTATATACTGTCTTATATTTGTAGCACATGTTTTAGGCTCCTTATCCCAACTCCCATTTACACTGGTAAATTGGATCCCTTGAGGGATTAGTCTATATATCTCCTCAGGATTCTTGGGGTCAACTGAAAGATGTTTTTTTTTTTTTTTTTTTTTTTTACTATTGTTGCTCATTAATCCCTGTGAATATGCATGTCCTGTTGATTATCAGTTAATAGCAATCAACAAAACTTAATTAGCTTTTATGAAGAGGTATTTACTAAGATGTATAGTAAGAACAATTAGTACAAACCATCCAAAAATCTGGGACACTTCCTCACAAGTGTTTCTAGTCTAGAGGAAAATGAGCTCAACCTAAGAGCATATGAAACTGTGAAGACCGTGTATTTTTAAATCAGCAGGAGTCAGGAATTCAGGTTAGGGGAAAATCGTCAGTCTTTATTCTCAGTGAAGAAGGATCGGAGGTGGAAGAGAATGGGCGATAGCAATGTGTGCAGCTGAGTCAAGAAGCTAGCTAGACCAACAGCCACACGACCAGCAGCTCCGAGTCTTGAACCCAGGCCCAATCTCTCCCAGCTTCTCTTCCTGTCTCTCTCTGCCTCCACCCACCCAAATCGTCATTTCCTATACAACACATCAGGACTTGCACGGAGAGTGGGCAGGGACCATTCTTTATCCAAGCATGTATATTAATAGAGTATAGCCCAATTACTATTTAGCCTCACGTGCTTGGGACCTCAGTGCATCAACTCAAACCTCAGCCCATTATATGAAACAAATGGAATAACTCAGAAATCCCTTTGCTCTCTTCATAGGAACTTCATGAAATTCTCCATCAACATAGTATGGCTTTCTGCTGGGCTTTTTGTAAAGAGCTAGAGTTGCTTTTCTTCCTTTGGCCTGGACTCCCAATATAGACATTCCCACCCCTCACTGTTCTTCTGGAGACACTGCTAGAACACTGAGTAATACAAAAAAAATTTTTTTAATAACCCTCTAATTAAAAGTGGAGGGCAAGGAGTAATACAGGGCTTTTTTACTCTGTTTCCCCTACCCCTGCTTCCCAAATATTTCCTTTTAGGGGATCCACTGAACTATTCTTTTCTCCAGGCTGCCAGGCCTCAGAAAATGTGCACTTCTGAACTAACTTGTTTTATTTGTATAAGCCTCACAGGATATGCCTGAGTCTCTTCAGCTAGTCCAAATACAACTCCTGTGCAGTGTCATTTAAATTTATCCGATGGTTTTTCATTCTCTCTTCCCATTTATTTAACTAGGTTATTTGTACTTTAATGTCTCTGATTTATTGATTGAAAGATTTAATGACACTATACTAAATACTTTACCATTATTATCTCATTTGATTTTTACAACACCCATGGGAGATTTAAGTGCCATTATTATCCTTATTTTGCAATTGAAGAAACTGAGGCAGATAGAAATTAAGTGACTTGCCCAAGGGGAAGGGAGTCACCCAGTTAATAAGTGTTTAAGATCAGAATTGAGTTCATGTCTTAAGAAATTGGGACCTGGAACTCTATCCTCTCAGTTAGTGAGCTGTCTTCATTACAGCCCTTATTTTCTGATTAACAGATACAATGGAAAAGTGTTGCTCTCATTTATTACTGAATTAGAGGCATTAGAATACTCTCCTTAGATATTGTTCCTTGTTGTTTTATGTATTTATGTTGCTTCCTTTTTTTTTTTTTTTTTTTTTTTGCTGAGGCAATTGGGATTAAGTGACTTGCCTAGGGTCACACAGCCAGGAAGTAGTGTCTGAGGTCGCATTTGAACTCAGTTCCTCCTGAGTTCAGGGCTGGTGCTCTATCCACTTGTTCCTTTTTTTTTTTTTTTTTTTTAACAGTAATAAACAGTTTTATTCAAGCAATAAAACATGAAAGAAGATATTACTACTTATAATAATTTCATTTGTGTAATTATAACTCTTAAAACTATTTACCTGACATATAAAAAGAGAAATTATCATACATATAAAATTGATGTAGATCATCATTACATATACAATGAAATCTTGGTAGGAGTCGAGCAACTTTTATTCTTCCCTATGGGAAGGTAATCAATCACTCACTGTGTGACAGTCACAGGGGCACATATGCTGTTGTTTAGCTAGAACAATAGTTAATAGATTATAAGGCACTATGTCCTATGCTATTTTTGTATTTCCTTTAGTTTCTAATATAGTCCTGGCATGTTATAAGTCCTCAAAAGTACTATGCCTGACTTTGACAAAAAAAAGTTACTTTTTAAAATAATAATGATAGATCAAAGTGAGAAAAGAAATATTTGTCATAAGTTGCTTCTATTAGGAAGTTTTAGGATAACTTAATGCATATTGTTTCAAATATGATAGCCATTGTTTAGAGGAACTTTTTTTTTCAATTTTAATTTTATTTATTTTTATTTTGTTTTCTTTTTATTGTTTTTCTTGGTTACACATGTACATTAATTTTAATACACATTTCTTTATGAATTATGTTGGGAAAGAAAAATCATTACAAAAGGGAAAAATCACGAGAGAGAAAAAAAACAGAAGAAAAAGGAAAAAAGTGAACATAGTATGTGTTGATTTATATTTAGAACTCATTCTTTAATCGAATAAAATGTTTCAATATATTTGCTTTTTTTTTTAGCTGATCAAAATTATGTTTTTTCTAGGAAATGTTAATAAAAACCAGTGCTGAGACTGCTGGAGTTTTCATTGGAAATTCTTTAATTTACCATCTGCCCCTGTAATGGAACACTTATTTTTTATGATAGTTGACCATCATTTAGAGATGGACATGGGCAAAGTAGGTTTATTTTTTAAAGAATAGGCTTAATTTTGTGGCTTCAAAAGTATTTTTCCATTAGATTTCAAAAGGTTAAAATTTTAAAAGCATGCTTAAGTTATGTTTTAAGAAAAATTTTGGTATTTTGTTAGAGACAATTGAGAAGTTATGACTTTGTTCCCAGTATATAAAGCATATCCTATAGCTAAACACTTGGTGTAGGAGAATTCGGCAGAGCAAGAATATTCAAAAATTATTTCAAAATGTTCTGAAAGCATTCTAATTGGAAAGAAAGGTATCCTGGGATATTAGCCATTTACTAAAAAATATTAAACATTTTTTCTTTGATGATATTTACTTCAACTTTTACATAATTGAGTTTAGCATGCCAACTTTTTTTCTTCATTGTTTCAACACCATCATTTAGCTCAGGAATTGTGAAATGGTTGATGAACCTAGTGTTTACTAAATAAAATTATATACTACAAGTATATTTGTATGCAGTATCTCCCAGATACTTTTGATCTAAAAATTTATCATTTCCCACCCTGGCCAATAATGTTCTTTATCTTTTCTGGATATAAATTAATACTATCATAGAGTATTAGAGCTTAGAGAGACCTTAAAAGATGAGGGAGCTAAGGCCACATGCATCAAGTGGTTTTGTCTAGGGTCCTATTTCTCACTAATCTTGCATAAAGACATACTAAATCCTATCTGTTATTTAAATCTAAATCTAAATCCTAGGGGATCATGTCACCATGGCAGGTGGTCACTACTGTAACCCAATTTCATAACCTCAGAGCCATCATCAGCTCCTTACTCTCCCTTATCCCGTGCACCCCGTCAGTTGCTACATTGTCTAATTTACCGCCACATTTCCCATATTTTTTCTCTATTCAGTTAGTTACCACTCTAGTTCAAACCCTTATCTTATCTGTACTATTATAATAACCTCTCATTTGAGCTCTAGCCTCAAATCACTCCTTTCCATTCTGTCCTTCACTAGCTGCCAAAGTTATTTTCTTTAAGTGCAGGTATTTTATCCCTCTCTGTACAATTAATTCCATGGCTCTTTGTCACCTCTAGGAGGCAGTGTGATATAGTGGAAAAAGTTCTGGCTCTCAATTCAGAGGATCTGGGTTCAAATGTCACTTCAAATACTCTCTGGTCCTGACCCAGGCATTTTATTTCCCTTGACTTCCATCTTCATCAGTTTCTTCATATGTAAAAGGAAGGGGTTGTACTAGATGCTTTCTGGATTCCAAAAGCTCTTCACAACCTGACCCCAACCTGCTTCTCCAACATTGTTGACGTATTATTCCCTTTCATAATGCATTATTTTCCTAGCCTTCTGTTTTTCATACATAATTCTCTGTACCTTTACACAGGTTGTCCTCCCTACCTTGAAGGCATCTCCTTCTAGCTAGCATCTATCTGATTTCCTTCAAAATTCCATTCAAGCCTTTGTATCGTAAAGCTTCCCTGGTTCCAGAGCTTAGGACTTTGCTGTCAGTTATCTTATGTGTATTTTGTATATACTTACATATGTACAGATTGTAAATCCCTGTAGAAAGTAAATTCTCTAGGACATGCCTTTTTCCTCTTTCCTCTATGTTTTTTTTTGTTTGTTTGTTTGTTTTGGTATCCATTACCTGACACATAGTGACTTAAGAAATGATTGATTGATTGGAGTGTCCAGTTCTCAGAAGAACTAATAGGCATTTGTGATCAAAGTGTAGAGTGTTTGAAGGGGAGTATTATGAAATAAGTCTGCAAAGATAGGTGGAAGTCAAGTTTTCAAGAATGTCAAGCTGAGTTTTATTTTACACTAGAAAATAGGGACACGAAGGTTTTTATGCAGAGGAATGACGTTAGATTTGTATTTTTGGATTACTAGTTTGGCATCAGTGTGGAAGATAGATTAGAGAAAGGAAAGATTAGAAATAAGGGAAACCAATTAGGAGGCTATTATAGCAGCCCAAGTGAAGACTGATGAGGGTCTTGTTAATATAGAAAAGATGACTGACATGAAGGATGTTGAAAAAGAGTTTATAAGATTTGAAAATTAGAGGATTAGGGAGAATAAAGAATCAAAGATGACTGCCTTTTATAAAACTTGACTGGACAGATAGTAATTACTTCCACAGAAGCATAGATATTAAAATAGATGGTTTAGAGCAGGAGCAGGAAACTTTTTTTCTGCCAAGGACCATTTGGAAATTTATAATATCATTCAGGGGTCATACAAAATTATCAACTTACAGAATTCAAGCAGTGGCAAGTTGTTGTACCTACCTTTCAGTTCATCATCATCTGCAGATGCCTTAGCAAATGGTTTTGTGGGTCTTATACAGCCCATGAACCAGAAGTTTGCCACTCCTGGTTTAGAGGAATGTGACAATTACCCTAACCATTAGGTTTGAAATACTAGTGAGACATCCAGGTGAAGATGCCCTGAACATAGTTGGTGAGGTGAGAGTAGAGTTCAGGAGAGACATTCAGTGTAGACAGAGAGATTTGGTAGTCATCTTCATAAAGAAGAAAATTGAACACATGAGCTGATGGTAAGTGTAGAAAGAGGTGGAGATGAAAGACAGAACTTTGAGGGAATAACTTTCACATGGATGAAGATAAATAATGATCAGCAAAGGAGAATGAGAAAAAGTAGCTTAACAGGTAGAAGAGCCAACAGAGAGCTGTGTGACAAGTTATGAAATAAAAAGTAATATAAAAAGAATGTTTCCTATGGAATCTGCTTTTTGTGTTCTTTATGCATATATGAAAATATTTCTTCCCAGTTAGTTTAAATGCTGGATTCTCCCCCAGATCATGCCTCCAAACTGAAAGAGACTATTAAGGAAAAGAAAGTGGTCACAGTGATTACACTGTGACCACTGTTAAAAGTTACAGTGAAGGATGAAAAAGAAGGGGATTGAGTAAAGGCTATTGGATTCAGCTAGTCATTTTGGAGAGAGCAGTTTTAATGGAATAAGATCAGAAGCCAGATGGTAAGAGGTTAAAAAGAAGATTGGGGGAAAGAAAGTAAAGGCATTTATTGTAGATAGGCTTTTTTCAAGGAGTGTAGCTACAAAGAGTAGAAGAGATATAATATAGAATGATAGCAAGGATGGAAGGATCAAGTGAGGTTTTTTTCAGGATAGATTAAACCTGGGTGCGTTTGTAGACAGTAGGAAATGAGCCAATAAAGAGTAGGGATGACAGAGGGTGCATTGTTTTGAAAGAGAGGAGATAAATTGGGATCAGTTGAACAAGTTTGAGAGGTTAGCCTTGGTAAGGAGTAAGGCCACTTTCTCATGTGAAATGGGTGAAGGAGAAGTAACAAAATGTATTTGAGTGATAGGAGATGAAGAAGGGAGTTCATGGCAAATAACCTCAATTTTTACCAAAAAAAAAAAAAAAAAAGCTAAGAGAAAATAAAATCATCATAAGTACAAGAATAAAAAGTTTTTAGAGGACAAGTTCCTATCAGGTCCAGTCTAGTCATCATCAATATAAAAAGTAGCTATCTATGCTTTTCATTGGCACAGTTTTTGATGTCTAGTTGGGTTTTTATTACATCCAAGATCACAAGTTCCTTCCTTTATATTGATCTGTTTGTTTAGTTGATGCTTGTGTCTGGCTCTTCTTCCACAATAGTCACATAGCCTAAATAAGCTGACCTCTTAGTGCCTGTTCTTCTCAGCTGATTCTGATTTTCTGTCTCTTGTACCATGTGGCTGTTGCCTCATTTCTATATGGATAGCTGGCTAACAGGTGCAGAGCTTAAACTTGTCACCATTTCTCTTTTCTGGACCTTGCTTATAGTTTTAAACTAACCCTCTAACTAACTTCATAAATAAGATTCTCATTGGCTCATATAGCTTACCCCATGCCTTTCTAAGATAACACTTTTACAATAGGAGACTTTAAAGTATATATTCCAAGGAAGAAGGATACAACTGGAGTATTCCTTAGTATTCAGGAAATTCTGGAGAAAAAGAATTCACTACTTATAGTTTTTATTTCAAACTCCTTTTTTAGGGCGAGTAGGGAATATTTCCAGGCCTCTTCTGACAGAGGCCAATTCTACTTGAAAGAGTAAAAATATATTTATTTATTGTACTACCAAGTACAATGAGGTTTAATGAGGTTATCTTCACTCAGATAATAAGAACAGACTTCTTTGACATATAGATAAAATGCGTGCTCTTGAACAATCAGAGAGATTTTATTCATATGAATATAGTGTTAAGTATGTGTGTTGTGTTTTGTTTTTGCTATCTTAAACATTATCATGGCTGGCAGAATAAGTGCAATTGGCTTTTAGTTATTGGATTTGGGTTTTATAAACAGTGCAAGTAATTTTTAAAAATCAGATACTATTTTCCAATTGAAGTTCAACTTGACTGTGAATTATAAGATCATAGATACAGCACTTGAAGGGACCTCAGAAGTCATATCAGCACTCTAATTTTACAGATTCAAGAAGGAGATTTGAACCCAAGTGCTCATCATTTCTTAAAGTACAATGCTATTCCATTATAATCATATACTACAACTTGTTCAGCCATTTCCCCATTGATGATAGGCAGCCCTTCAATTTCCAATTCTTTGCCATCATTAAAAGAACTGCTCTAAGTATTTTTGTCCATAAGGGTCCTTTTCCTTTTTTTTTTTTAAATCTCTTTTGGGATACAGAATCAGTACTGGTATTAATTACTAGGTCAAAGGGTATTATTAGGCTTGGTTTTATAGCCCTTTGGTTATAATTCCAAATTGCTCTCCAGAATGGTTGAATAAATTCAAAACTCTACTAACATTGCATTAGTGTCTCCATTTCCTTCTCATCCCTTCCTACATTTGTCATTTCCCTTTTCTGTCATATTAGTCAATCTTAACAGTGGATGGTAACCTCAGAGTTGTTTTAATTTGAATTTCTCTAATCAATAGTGATTAAGAATATTTTTTTCATATGACTTTAAAGAGCTTTAATTTGCTTGTTCATATCCATTGCCCATTTTGAGAAAAGGGGGCCTTTCTCAGAAAAAAATTGTTATTAATTTTTTCCCACACTTATGATTATGGTATAATTCCCTTTATCCTGTTTCCCTCTATTTATCCCACACTCTTTCTCTCCTTTTACTATTCTTCCTCAAAAGTGTTTGCTTCTGATTACCTCCTCTACCCATTTGTCTCTTCTTTTATCAGCTCCCCCCCTTTTTTAACCTCTTCCTCTCCTTTCCTGGAGGGTAATTTATATTTCTGTACCCCCATTCATTGAACCAGTTCTGATAAAAGTAAGATTCAGGTGCTTCTCCTACTTTCTCCTACATAGTAAAAGCTTCTTTCATGCCTGTTTTATATGAGATAATTTATTCATTGTACCTTTCTCTATCTCACAGTGCATTCTTCTTTCTTACTACTTAATATTATTTTTTAGATACTATCATTTTCAACTTATGCCCATGCCTTCTATATTTATTTCTTCTGCCTTAATGAGATAGTTCTTATACCCAAAGAACTATAAAACTGTACATAATCTGATTCAGCAATACTACTGCTAGGTCTGTATCCCAAAAGCATCCAAAAAAGGGGAAAGAATCTCTCAATACAAAAATATTTTTAGCAGCTCTTTAGTGGTGGCTAAGAATTGGAAATTGAAGAAATACCTATCAATTGGAGAATTGCTGAGCAATCAATTGTAATGGAATGTTATTGTGCTATAAGAAGTGACAAGCAGGAAAATTTCAGAAAAACCTGGAATTATATGAATTGATGAATAGTGAAGTGAACAAAATCAGGATAATGTTATACATAGTTACAGTAATATTATTCAGTGAAGAATTGTGAATTATTTAGCTATTCGCAGCAATACAGTGATCTAAGAAAATCCCAAAAGACTAATGATGAAGCATACTATGCACCTCCAGAGAAAGAACTGATTGTTTGAATACAAACCAAAGCACGTTTTTTTTTCTTCCATTTCTTTGAATCTTCTTGTACAAAACGACTAATATGAAAATGTTTTATATAATTGCAGATATATAAATAATATCTGATTGCTTACCATTTTGGGAAGGAGAAAGGAGTAGGGGGATAGAATTTAGAAACAAAAACTTTAAATGAAACTTTTTTTACAATTAGCTGCTAATAGGCAAAAAAGGGAGATCAGTGGATTAGCTACATATACCAAAAATCACATCAAATATATACAAGATTAATGTTTAGTAGAAAGTCCTTAGGGGTTACAACTATCATATTACTATGTAGTAATGTTAAGAGTTTACCTTATTGAATCCTTTATGATTTCTCTTTACTGTTTACCTTTTTATGCTTCTCTCAAATCTTGTATTTGAAAATCAGATTTTTTTTCAGCTTTGGTCTTTTCATCAAGAATGTTTGAAAGTCTTCTATTTCATTGAACTTCTATTTTCCCTCTTTAAAGGATTATACTCAGTTTTGCTGAGTAGGTGATTCTTGGTTGTAACTCCAACTTCTTTGCTAGGAATATCATACCCTTTCTTCTGGAATATAATATTTCAAATCTTCTGATCTTTTAATGTAGAAGCTCCTAAATCTTGTGTTATCTTGTGTGGCTCCATAATATTTGAATTGTTTCTTACTAGCTGCTTGCAATATTTTCTTCTTGAACTGGGAACTCTGGAATTTGAATATAACATTCCCGAAAGTTTTCATTTGGAAATCTCTTTCAGGTGGTGATCAGTGGATTCTTTCAATTTCTATTTTACCTTCTCTTTCTAGAATATCAGAGCAATTTCCTTAATAATTTCTTGAAAAATGATGTTAAGGTTCTTTTCTGATCAGAGCTTTCAGGTAGTCCAATAATTTTAGAATTATTTTTTCTGGAGTTATTTTCCACATCATTTGTTTTTCCAGTGAGATAGTTTACATTTTCTTTTATTTTTCATTCTTTTTTATTTTGTTTCATTGCTTCTTGATGTTTCTAAAAGTAATTAGATTTCATTTGACCAATTCTCATTTTTTTAAAGGAATTATTTTCTTCAGGTAAGCTTTTATAACTTTTTCATTTGGTCAATTCTGCTTCTTAAGAAGTTCTTCTCTTCAGTGAATTTTTGTATCTTTTTCACTTGGCCAATTCTGGCTTTTAAGATGTTTTTCTCTTCAGTGAGTTTTGTGTTTCTTTTACCATTTAGCCTGTTCTGTTTTTTAAAGTGTTATTTTCTTCAGTTTTTTTTTTGCCACCCTTATGAAACTATTTTTTCCTTTTCCATGATTTTCTTGCATCTCTAATTTTTTCCCCCAATTTTTCTTCTACCTCTTTTATTTAACTTTTAAATCTTTCTTGAGTTTTTCCATGACCTGATGTCAATTCATATTTTTCTTTGAGCTTTTGGGTGTAGCAGTTTTGACTTTGTTGTCTTCTTTTGTATGTGTATTTCAATCTTCCCTGTAACAGGAGTAACTTGCTATAGTCAGGATCTTTTTGTTGTTTATTTTTCCAGCTCTTTCTTGATTTCTACTTTTATATATTAATATTGGACTCTACTCCCGGAATGGAGAGGACACTGTCTCAAGCTTCAGATTTTTGTGAACCTATTTTCAGAGCTAATTGTGGAGATTTGCAATTTTTTATTTATTTTCAGGTGATATGATACAAAGAGAGGTGTGTTTAGTTTTCTCCTAGCCTGTCTTCTGCTCTGTGGGTAACCACAAGCACTCTTTCCTGTTCTGGAACTGTGAGCTACCCCCTGTGGCTCTGGTGTACATTAATGCTCTTCCTTGCCCTAAGACTACAAAGCCAAGACTATGACTTAGTTCACATAGATGCAATACGACAGAAGTCCTACACCTCATGCCACCAAAGGGACCCTATGTATTTTCCTTTTGACCAATTGCCTGAACCCCCTTACCATCTGTGGGCTGAGAGGTCCAGAAGCCATTACTGCTGCAGATGCTGATTCAGCTGCCCCCTAAAACTTGCTGCTGTTTGCTGAGGCACAGCCTGCACTCCAACTCTCACTCCAGTGTAACAGACTTTTCCTTTTATCCTTTTAAGTTGTCTTGAGGTTGAAAAAAATTTGCCCCATCTTTTGGTGCATTCTGAAGCTCCAGAATTGTGAGGCATTATTTAAAATTGTTTGGAGGAGAGTTTGGGAGGGTTCAGCTAAGTCCCTTTTCTCCATCATTTTGGCTCTGCCCTACCCATAAGGGGACTATTTTAAAGAGAGATCTTAGTATTATATGTGATATGCTACTCATCATTCTCCTCAGTATATATTTACTAAATAATTAAAAAATAATTAAATGACCTCTATTAGCAGAGGAGAGTATAAATAAAACTATTTAAATATAAAATGGAACCAGAAATCCTCGAGTTCTTATCCCACCTGTCACTAGAACTCTGTGTAAATCAATTATTTATTCCTTCCCTGTGAAATTAATATTATACTATTCTGAGATGAATGTAAAAACTATTTTTGTAAAGAATTTTAGAGATGGAAAGTAATGCATGAAGGTTGTGGTTCAGTTGTTTTTCAGTTGTATCTGACTCTGTGATCCCATTTGGGGTTTTCTCAGCAAAGATACTAGAGATGAGGAATACTGGAAATGAGATACTTACAGATGAGGAAACTAAAGCAAACAAGGTTAAGTGACTTGCCCATGGTCACACATCTAGTGAATGTCTGAAACCAAATCTGAACTCAGGAAGATGAGTCTTGCTGACTCCAGGCTTGTCACTCTATGCACTGTGCCACCTCGATGCCTCTGAAGATTGGAAATTATTATTATATCAAAGAAAAATAAAGTTACATCATAGGTTTTCTGTGACCTCACAAGCACCTCTGGATTTGCTGTCATAGTTACCATGTGGCTATTGGAACTCAAGTGCTTTGTAATGTTACTGTATTGGGAAAATCCCTTCACTGCCCTAGCTGCATCCAGGAGAACTCAAAGACAGATGATCTCAAGTGGGTTCCTTCTTAGAATAACAGTTACAAGAACTGGTGCTTCATTTTCATTTTTTGGAACTGGTAAAACTTTTATCCTTGTGAAGGAACCATAAGTGGTTTTATTTATCCTGCTAATTGATTGATTAATTTACAAGTAAATGTGAGACTAGAATTGATTGATTTTTGTGTTTTGTTTGAAAGTTAATATTTTAAGTAAAAAACGCTCTAAATTCTGTTTGGAAATGAAAGAACCAGAATTTTCTGAAAATTAAAATTTTAAGGCAACTGAATATGGAAAGCATTACTAAATTGCAATCTTTTTCTTATAGGCAATCACAACTGTAGCAAGAGCACTAGTACTTAGGAGTAAGTAGATCTGGTTGAAATTCTGGCTTTGCTACTACTAATTATTTATGTGACCTTGAACAAGTCAAGTCATCCCTTTGGACTTTTGTTTAATCATCTGTAAAATGAAGGAGTTAGATTAAGTGTGCTAAGGTCCTTTTCATCTCTAACATTCTATGATTCTAGATTTTTGCTTAGTCCTTTTGTAATATTTCTTTCTCAAATGTATGATATGCCCCATAAATTGATACATTGAGAGTAAATGTTTTCATCAGACTAATGCACAAGATTAAGAAAATTCTAATGGCTACAGAATGTCTTTTTTTAAGTTAGCGAAAAACCTTTATTTAAAATAGGACTCCCTGATCAAAATTTCTTTATCATCCTCTAATTAAAAAAAAAAAAAAAAAAGCACTTCAGCTTGTTCTAATGTTATTTATCTAGAAAGGAGTTTAAGGCTTAAAGAAACACCTTGCTTAAAAAAATATAAGTTTTATTAATAATAATAATAATAATCCTGCTTTTTAGAATTAAGACAATACTGACCTTAACTGACCTTAACCTTAACTGTCTACTGTTTTTCCAAGAGTGGTGATGAATAAATCTTTCTCTTTTGTTTATAAATATACATTTGCAAACTGGCCAAATCAGTTAAGGATATAAATCAGGAGTCATAGAATAGAGCAAAACTAATTCCAGAGGAATAAAAGCCATAGCTTTGGTCTTTAGTACTATGTTCTAATCAGCTAGCTATAATGCTAAATGTCAAGTGTGATAGAATTTAGTATTGGAAATTTTATTTATAAAAAGATCTGCTAAGAATAACAGCATGACAAATCTAGACTAAACATGTTCATTAATAAAACGGAAGTAGATAAGTATGAATTTTTAGATTAAAATAATTGAACTTTTGGTTTTTATTAGATGTGTGCTAAATATTTCCCTATTGTGATATACATAGGATAGTAGTTTCAGTTATGGGAAAAAGATCCATTTTATAATTACAAGCACCTGTGTATTTTTTTTTCTATAAACTTTTTTTAAGAAAAAAAGTTGAGGAATTCAAATAAATCAGAATTATATTTTGAATGACTAGTCTTGGTAAAAAGAATTAAAAGATAGAGAAGAATCACAACTTAAAGCAAAATTATATAATTAATCAGAACTGTTTCTTAGTCCTAAACAGCTCTAGCACACACAGAAGACCTAACTTTCAGTAACTGCTATTTTTTGACCCATTGAACTTCCTTGACAATTATAGGCCAGTAACTCATTGTCAGATTCATAGATTGTCTATAAGTTTACTTTCTTTCTATGGTCTTTAACTTTTGAGTCTTCGTTGATCATGAGCATCTTAAGCAAAGAATCTTCTTGAAAGAGAAATAAATGTGGAAATTCCAATTAAGTGACTGTCTAACTCTTGTTTCACAGAAAAAGGTAATTTGACTACAAGACTGATAAAAACCTATGCTAAGGGCTCTAAAGTATATACTCTGAAACATGACTAGGAATTTATTGAAAGGAAGTGTAGTCATATATAGACTCAGTTTCTATGCCTTCATTTTAGGCCCCAGTTTAGTACTACCTCAAAACTTGGAGTTTAAGATATAGAAAATTCCCCCAAAAAATAACTCCCAGAAAAATATTCAATGTCGTAAGAGACCACTTTCCAAACAATTGATTTGTGCTATTTCTGCTGAGCTGTAATAAATATTTAGGTTGAAAAAGATGGTTGAATTCATGGATAAAAAGTTTTGAAATTTTAGATTGTAATTATCAAAACTGTACTTAGCCCTTATTATAGATAAAATAAGTGTATATTCTGGTTTCAATTATGCATCCTAGCATCTACTTACATTTTTAATTCCATAATATTACTTTTTATTGTGTTTAACTTTTTATCTAGCATAGCTACTCTTTGGTTCCCTTAAATACGTAATTAATTTTTCTAGCTTTTTTTCCCCCAATAGCTGTTATAAAAAGGTTTGGCAAGAGAGAAAATTGAACTATTTAGCCAAAATGGCCACTTTTTTTTCTGAGTGATTTTCCTCCATGAAATTTGATGTTATATTTCAATAATATAATTTATTCTGTTTTATATAGGGCTGAATCATAACCACAGGTGCTGCGACAAAGAACACTTTAAAGATGCATAAAAGTCTGTTTAAAGTGAAGAGGAAGAACTGGATAAAATAATGAGGTAAGGAAAACTTATATTTCCTACTTAATAGAATGCATCTGAATCTTAAATTTTGTTGCAACTTCAGCTTTTATGATTTTGCATTCATTAGTATAATGTGAATATCATTAATAAGAAAAAAAAACAGACGAATGTATAACTTGTACTTCTATACATAATAGGCTTTTGGATTGCTTGTAAAAGTTCTTTTTAAGAAAATTTTCCCTGCTAAGTTGAACTAAAAGCTTTTCTATTAAAAATATTGAGAAGATAAATTAGAATAAATGGATAGATTGCCTATGAGAAGGCAAACTTGATAGGAACATATTAGATATTAATTAGTTTGATTAATGTTGTCTGCATAAAAAAAAGAGATTTGTTCATATAAGTTTCTGAGCCTCTGGACTTGTTGAATATGTTTTGTGTCTATTAATGCAATTGATAAGCCCATCCTGGTGATCTCTTTTTTAACTTTAATGGAGGACCTATCTGTGTATCATTATTTCATTTATCATTTAATTCAGTTAATCAGATATTTGTCAAACCCTTACAGCATACAGAATTCTAGACTACAAACTCTAAGATAACCTAAAAATCTAAATTAGAATTTTATCAGTCTAGTTGTAGGCATATTAATGCTTTTGAAGCATTAGGAGGGGGAAAAAAGGTAATTTGATTCCAAGATTGATAAAACTTATGCTAGGGCTCTGAAGTATATATATATATATTAGGAATCATAGCACTTATCCTGAAGGAGCATAGAATTTAATAGAGAAAACAATATAGATTAAAAAGATAATAAACATGAATATGGATATTTTCCCCTTTGTGAAATAGATGTGTTCTAATGCAATTAATTTCTTTTAAAAATTGTCATATTTTTATTTCTGACTTTTGTGTCACATTCATTTATAACTTTATCCCTGCTTTTCTCTACTCGGGGGCTATTCCTCATAAAAGAGTTTTAAAAAGAAAGAGGCAAAAAATAGTTCAACAAAATTAACCAGTCAATAGCAGTAGTGTTTGAAAACTTATAAAAACTCCATACCAGAAACTTCCATTTCTACAATAGTGAGGAGGTACACTTTTTAATAATCTCTCTTCTTTGGAGCTATGCTTGGTCATTAGAATTACATAATGTTCAGTCTGTGTTTTTGGCTCTTTGCATTTATGTTGTTTTAGTCATACATTGCTTATATTTTTTGTGCAATAACTTGTCAGTGCCTTGATGACTATTGTGTTTTTTGTCTCACGGTTTTATGACACCACCAGTAAAATATTGGTATTAAAAACATGAACTTTTGTTTCTAGAAGAAATTTGGGATCATAAAAGTATTTTTGTAATTTCCTGAAGGGAATCTAGCCACTCTCCTCCTCTTATTTAATTCTTGATCCAGTCCATTTTCTATGTGTACTGTGTGTACTGATGTATATGCTAATGAAGAGGTTTCAAGAAATGTCCAGATAGACTGCATGTTATCAACTGAGCAATAGACATTTTCTTTTCACTTGATTTTTCCTTTGTGGATGGTCAGACCAAACTCTTTTGATGGGTTACAGAACTCTTATAGGAGTTTTTGCAATATTGTGTATGCTTCATATAACAATTGGAAGACACCACCATCTAAAGGAAATCCCTCTTTAACCTAGCTTGCACTGGATCTCCTTCATTACAGTGACAAGCACTTTTGGCAAGTATTCATCTCCCTGTTTTATACTTTGCCTGATGTTTATGATCAAAAAGTCACTGAGCAATGTTATCTCATTGGTTACTTACATCTTTTAAGGATCATTCAGCATAAATGTTTATGAAGACATTTTGTTAGAAAAGAGACTTTAAAGTGTTATTCTGTTATACCAAATCAAATGCTTTTCAAAAAATTGAGTCATAATTATGGTAGAATCTGTGAAAACATTTATTAAGCACTTACTATGTATATATTATATATCAAATACTGAGGGGATGGGGATACAAATAGAAAACAAGACAATTCCTGCTCTCAAGAAGCCCATATTCCAATTAAAGCAGACATCCTACATAAGGTTCAGTTTTAAAACAGATGAAAAGGACAGCTATCCTTGGAAAGTAATGGTAAGGCAGATGACCTCTAAGGTTAGTAAGAAGGTAATGAGCCTAAGAATTCAAGTAGAGTATTCTATAGAGCTCTGAAATATTTCAAAATATTCCAGAATATTCTGAAGATTGGTGGTCAGCATTTAATTGAAAGTGCCTAGAGGGAATTAAGGAGTGGGAGTTGGAAGATGGAAGATGGATTAGGGTAGGAGATTACTTCTGATTCTTTTGCAAGAGTACTTCAACTGCCTTATTTTACATAAATCTTAGCCTCAGGTTTTCAGGTAATGTCATTTTGAGATATAGCTTTTGGTGATTTATTATTTTTCTCCTTCAATGATTTCTTGGGCATCTGGAATAATACAACATTATTTGAATTATTTTTCCTTCATATTTGAAAGTATTTTTTCTGTTTACTTCTGAAATTGGTTTGTCGTTGAAATTGTTAAATTTAACTATTATGTGTCTTAATGCACAGGTTTCACTTTTGGCAGGGATCTGTGAATTTTCTTAATGGAAATTGTGTTGCCTGGATTCTAATATTCTACACAATTTTCTTGTAATGTTCCCTGCATTAAGGGAGTCAGGTTTTTTGGTTCTTAATTTGGAATGTTCTTTTGAGAGATGGATGACCTATGCTATTGCTGTGTATCATTTCTTCAAGATTGATCACTTTAGCTTGTATAGAATTCATATTTTCTTTTAATGTCGCTGCCTTTTGCTTTTCTTTTGCCAAATTTTCTCTACTTTATCTTTGTGTTCTTAATCTGCTGTTCTCTCTCACACTGTCTCTACTTTTTGGGAGAGATTTTCCATAGATTGTTTTTTTTTATTTTTCCTACTTTGTTTTGTATTCTTCAGTTTTGCATTGAGAGCTCTAATATATGACCTAAAGTTATTCTTAACTTTTCTTTTATGAATATGAATTTTCTTTTGAAGGATTCCAGAATTTCTTTCCTCTATTTTATGATCTCTGGGGGATCCACAGTATTCTTTTCTTTTGTCAATGACTATCAATTAATTTTCATTCAAATTACAATGTTTATTAAACATTTCTAACTTCCTTTCCAAGATTTTACACATTCTTTTTATAGACTATTATGTGTTCGTTCATTATTTTGTGGACTGGACTTTTTTTTTTTAATTAAAGTTTTTTATTTACAAAACATATGCATGAGTAATTTTTCAATATTGAACCTTGCAAAACCTTTTGTTCCAAATTTTCTTCTTCCCCCCACATTCTCCTCTTATGGCAGGTAGTCCAATACATGTTAAACATGTAAAATATATGTTAAATCCAATATGTATATACAATTTTATACAGTTATCTTGCTGCACAAAAAAAAAAAAAAATCAGATCAAGAAGGAAGAAAAAATGAGAAAGAAAACAAAAAAGCAAGCAAACAACAACAGAGAGTGAGAATGCTATGTTGTGTTCCACACTCAGTTCCCACAGTTCTTTCTCTGGGTGTAGATGGCTCTCTTCATCACTGAACAAGTGGAACTGGTTTGAATCATCTCAATGTTGAAGAGAGTCATGTCCATCAGAATTGGTTGTCGTTTAGTCTTCTTGTTGCCATATATAATGATCTCCTGGTTCTGCTCATTTCACTCATCATCAGATCATGTAAGTCTCTCCAGGCCTTTCTCAAATCATCCTGTTGGTCATTTCTTACAGAACAGTAATATTCCATAATATTCATATACCACAATTTATTCAGCCATTCTCCAATTGATGGGCATCCACTCAGTTTCCAGTTTCTGGCCACTACAAAGAGGGCTGCCACAAACATTTTTGCATATATAGGTCCCTTTCCGTTCTTTAAAATCTCTTTGGGATATAATCCCAGTAGTAACACTGCTGGATCAAAGGGTATGCACAGTTTGATAACTTTTTGAGCATAGTTCCAAATTGCTCTCCAGAATGGTTGGATTCATTAACAACTCCACCAACAATGCATCAGTGTATGGGCTGGAGTTTTAATGATGCTTTTTTCATTTGAATAATTGATGGTTTTATCTTTCAAGTTTTCCCCTCACTCTTTGTTTTTTCCCCTTTTCTCCTGGTGCACAGACCCTAAAACCTGGGCTGTAAGGACCCAGCCTCCATTACATTGGAGAATTTGGTTACTGGACATTTTCTAGATCCTCCTTCAGTCATGCCTGCTCCTTTGCTTCCTTTTATCCAATGACTCAAACTACTGAATGTATCTGAGTTATTTCCAGCCTATTTCCATCTTTCTCTCACATATTTGCGATGAATTATCTTATACGACTACTACTAAATTTCAGGGTGGAGAGGCTTTAGGGACAGAGTAGCTAATGTCTACCCTAAGTGATGAGGTTGGGCGCAGGGTAGGGAGTTGTGGGAATCCCCTTCTGGTCCTTTGGAAATGGATTTACAAACCAAAAAAATTAAACTGGCAAAAGAAGTTTATTATTAGAACTAAGAAGTCAGCTTTTGCAGGCTGAAAGTTTTTAGCAGAGAAATCCCAACAAGAGGTAGATAGGGTCCGGTTAGGGAAATAGGTGAGAGAGATAAAGAGGGAGTAAGGCTGAAAAGAGAATTCGTGCTATGCCAAGGGGAGAGAAAGGTTCCTTGGCATGATTAGGTCCTCTGCAAGGAGTTGGGCTGAAGGAAGCTTGTTATATGAGTAGCTCTTGGTGGGGGCTGGGACCAGTTTGAGCTGGAATCAGAATAGAGAATCTTGGAATTGAATGAGTGTCCTGGGACTAATCGTCAAATCAATAGAGTTGGATAAAAATCTCCATTTCCAGCTTCCAGCTAAGTAGGAGTCCTGGACTCAACTAATCCCACCCAGATAACAGAATGAAACCACTTTATCTTGATTCCCTGGGGTGGGTCTCTCAGGAGAGAGCTTCTCTGAGGGAGTTTCCCAAGCTTTCCCCACAAAGTTGGGGGGGGAGAGAGAAAAAGAGAGAGAGTGGCTCCTCTTGTTATAAGGACATGCCCCCAGGTATAAAACCTGGGAATCTGCTTGTGATTATTACAATAAGTTTAGTGTGAAAAAAGGAAACAGAATGTTTTAAGTTCTCTGGGGGCAGCTAGGTGGCGCAGTAGATAGAAGACTGGTCCTGAAGTCAGGAGGACCTGAATTCAAATCTAGCCACAGACACAGACACTTAACACTTCCTGGCTGTGTGACCCTGGGCAAGTCACTTAACCCCAATTGCCCCAGCAAAAATAAATAAATAAATAAATGTTCTCTAGAGTTAATTCCTGGGATTTTTGCTTGCTTTACCTATAAATTGTCTCATCATGTGAAATCAGCTCTAATTTATATCTGATGCATATTTCATTTGTTTTGAGGTTGTGATATTAAAGAAATAAATATACAAGAAATAACTATTCTGTCACATGACTTCAGTAGAGATGATTCTTATAAACATAAAGCTAGAAAAGTTAACATGGATCACTGGTCATCAGTGTTCCTTTGTTCAGCTTTTTGGGGCATTCCTGGGGCCCAAGATGTTTTTTATTACCTCTGATATCATTACATTTAAATACCATCTAAATGATTTCTTTGATGTCCTCATATTTATGTCACTTCTAGTGCTAATCTCCTCTTATGTACGCTTGATCTAATCTGGCTGCTTTTCCTGTCTTTGTTTTTTTTTTACTGTCATTACTTCTACAAGTATACCAGGAACTATAATTTAGAATCCCAGTACTATGGCTCTTCTGCCCCTTGATGGTAAAAAATTTATCACATAAATTTTGTGGATCTTTTCCCTTTTTTGGGGTGACAGCAGTGGTGATGGTGGTGGTGGTGGTTTTTGGACTGCTATTTTGTATCTTTAAATGCCTTTAAAAATGACTTTACTTAGCTAGGTCTTTCACCAAGCTTACTTTAAACTAGTGTTATCTTTTATTTCTCCTCTTTTTTTATGAGGTGACACTGTTCATAATCTCTTATCAGCTTTCATAGTAAAATTATTGAAATGAATTTACATTTGCCTTTACCACATCTCTTTCTACTTTGCAAGACAATTGTTGACTCTGAAGTATTTTAGGTACTTCGGTCCTCTCTATTATGGCAGTTAATTTATAGTCATTAATTTTAATGTAAAATTATTTAATTGGTATTTTTACCATGCATTATTTATCTTTCAAATTAATACTCTGAGTAAATAAATCAATCAAGATTGAGTTATTTCAGTTGTATGCAGTATCCTTTTTTCATTTCTTCTTCTAGCTTTATACTTATTTTTATCTTTGTCCTATCAAATCATTGCTACATTTCTACACAGATAATCAATTTAAGAATGACTTCCACCTTAGTAATGAATATTTTCCTGTATGTTACAATAAAACCAGGTTCAATTTTTGTATTGTTGTTTGGTACTTGCCATGTATAGAAGATATGGCTTCTTTTCTTGAAAGAAGTATTTATAATGTGAAGGTATTAGAGCTTTTTGTTTCTCGTTCAGTATTCCTGACTCCTGTTTTCAGTCAGTTAATTAACAAGCATTTATTTATTTTTTAAAGCTTTTTATTTTCAAAACATACACATGGATAATTTTTAACATTGACCCTTGCATAGCCTTGTGTTTCAAATTTTCCCCTCCTTCCCTCTGCTCTTCCCCTAGACGGCAAGCAATATGTTATACATGTTAAAATCTATGTTAAATCCAATGTGTGTAAACATATTTATACAATTCTCTTGCTGCACAAGAAAAATCAGATCAAAAAGGAAAGTAAATGAGTAAGAAAACAAAATGCAAACAAACAACAAGAAAAAGAATGAGAATGTTATGTTGTGATCCATATTCAGTTCCCAAATCCTCTTTCTGCGTGTAGATGGTTCTCTTCATCACAAGATCATTGGAACTGGCATCAGTTATCTCACTGTTGGAAAGAATCACTTAATAAGCATTTGTGAAGTACCTTGTATGTGTTAGATACTTTTTTAAGTGTTGAAGATACAAAGACAAAGTGAAACAATTCTTATCATCAAGAAGCTTATAGTTTAATGGGAATTTGCAAACGGTTTATATAAAATATATACGCAGGGATATATAAAATATATCCCTTCATTTTGGAAGGGAGGCAGTAGTAGTTTATGGAATCAGAAAAGATCTCATGTAGAAAGTGGCACTTGACTTGAACCTTAAAGAAAGTCAGGGATTGGGGAGAGGAGAGATACACACACACACACACACACACACACACACACACACACACACACAAACACTCTGAGTGAGGCGGGGGAACATTAAAGAAATGGAGAAATGAAGAGCATTATTTGTTTTAGGAAAGAACCAGATTGAGAAGAGATTTAAACACTAAATAGAAGAATTTATATTTGAATCAAGATGTAATAGACAGCTACTAGAGCTTGTTGAATTGGGGGGGGGGAGAATGATATGGGTAAAATGAAATTTAGATATGTATTTTAGCCATTCATTAAAGTCTCTGTATAAAGTTAATTTAGAGGGTCTCATCAAATTCTTTATATAACTTTCCTACTTTTTTGTCCCATGTGACTAACAATTTTCTTTCTTGAGAAAATAAATGCTTATTAAACAAAAGTTTAAAGATACTAACACTAATCAGAGAACTGCAGTATAAAATGATATCACATGCAATGTTACTTGTTGCCTGTGCCCAGAGGATAAAAACCAATATCATCAGTTCCTTATTTGTGCCTCCAAGTAGTATCCTTTCTCTTAGCTATACACTTAGCTACAACTTTGTTTCTTTAGGTTTCATTTAAAACAAGAATATCCAGACATGATTTAATTCATTTAGTAGAATGTTCAATTGTTCAGGAATGGAGAAGGATCTCACATTTAGTGTATTAGCAATCAAGTTCAAGTTTAAAGACCGTCTGAAAATTGTGATTCCTAGGTCTTTTTTCATGACTACCATCATTGTTGCATAAATGAAAGGGAACCACATAGAATAAAGGACCATTTTTCTTTCTTTGATTCATAGTCAAAGAACTTACCTATCTTAAGAAAGCCAGTGAAGCCAGAAGAGAGAGAGATAAGGGAGAATACTAGAAATGGAATAGTGAAATATATTCAATGAGGAAAATGAGCAAGAAACAGCAAGGACCCGAGTTAAGGAATATACAACTAAGTGTAAGATCAAAGAAAGTTAGGATATCAGCCAGCAGACTAATGACTAGTTAACAGTGATGAATCTTTAGTACTTAGCTAGGCTGTTCTTACAAAACAGACTAAAGATCATACTTAAATTTTTTTGATCTAGTAGAACCCATCAGAGCTTATGTTTGCTGACACAACCTTCAAAATCCCAGGGTCACCTCCATGCCAAGATGAAGTATTAGAATAAAATTTATGGCCCTATATTATTATAATTATGATTTTATAAATATGTTACAAATGTTGCAAGGGCTGTGGGTGCCCTATTGGTGGAGCAGTGAATTAATCTAGCCATTTTGGAAAGGTATTTTGAACTATAAGAGTCACTAAACTGCATAACCTTTGACCCAGATCTTTGACCTTCATACTAATAGAACTTAGCACTTCGGGGTATATTCCAAAGAAATCAAATGTAAAAAAGTAGTACTCTAATATACAAATGTATTTGTAAAAACCTCTTAGACTGTAAGAAATGGCAAAAGTGATGGTGTCACAGAAATGTAGGAAGACTTATATCAAATAATATAGAATGAAGTAGTAGAACTAGGATAATGATTTGTGATATGTGATATGTGATAATGAATGTGATAACATCATTATAAAAACAAACAAATTTGACTCTGTTGTTGTAGTTTCAATTACATCTGATTTTGTGACCTCATTTAAGATGTTCTTTGCAAGAATACTGGATTATTTTGTCATTTCTTTCTCCAGCTCATTTTACAGATGAGGAAACTGAGGTAAACAGTATTAAGTGTCTTGTCTAAGATCATATGGCTAAGTAAGTGTCTGAAGTCAGATTTGAACTCAGATCTTCCTGACTCCAGGCTCAGAACTCTATCCACTGTATCACCCAGAAATCCTTTCAAAAGACTTACCTCTGATCAATACAGTTGATTCCCTGATTCCATGAGTCCAACCATGATTCCAAAAGTCCAGTGATGAAGCATGCTATCCATCAGCCGAAAGAAAGATGAATTGAACTCAAGATGTAAAATAAGCCATGGGATTTTAAAATATAACTAATGTGAGAATTTGTTTTGTTTTATTATACATAATTGTTATATTAGGGTTTTGTTTTACTGTTTAATTGATGGAAAGGAGAGGGAGAAAATGCTTGTTAAATAAAAGTTTTTTTGAAAAGGTGAAAGGGGGCCAAACCCTGTAGATCACTGAGAAGCCTCACCCCAAATCATGAAAGCTTTTTGTTTTTGATCTTGTCTTCATTTTTAAAAAGTTGTTGTCTGAATCCAGACTTTTTAGTAGTATCTCTCTTGAGGCTAATTAGTCTACCTAAATGAAATGTACCTTTGGCTTGCTCTTTACCCTCTATCTGGCTCATTTATCCCACTGATGCCTCCAAGCCTTCCTTCACATAATACCTTGCACCTAAGTACCTTCCCTCCTCCAAGCCATCATGTGCAGAACTCCTAAAATCCTACTTTCCACATAAAACTTTATCTACCTCACTAGAATAATTCACTAGCAAAGTTCCCCAGTTGTAATCCCCAAATCAGCCTCACTCCCACAGCTTCCAACTTTGTATTCTCCAAGCCACCAAAAACTTAGGCACCCATATCTACATAGAGTAATTCTGTATTCCTAGTAACAAACTTGGTACCCATCCCATGTATCATTTCAGTTCTTTTACATATAGATACAGAAAAGGTTTTTATTTTAAAAAGTTAAAGGTTTTTATTTTCAAAATAGATATAAAGATAGTTTTCAACATTCACATTTGCAAAACCTTGTGTTCCAAATTTTTCTCCCTCCTTCTCCCTTCTTCTCTTCCCCCAGACAGCAAATAATCTAATATAGGTTAAATGTGTGCATTTCTTCTACATATATTTCCACATTTATCATTCTACATAAGAAGAATCAGATCAAAGAGGGAAAAATGAGAAGAAAAAAAAAACCAAGTAAACAACCAAAAAAAAATGTGAGAATACTATGTTGGGATCCACATTCAGTCCCCACAACCTTCTTTCTGATGCAGATGGCTCTCTCCATCACAAGTTTATTGGAACTGATCTGAATCATCTCATTGTTGGAAAGAGCCACATCTATCAGAATTGATCATCATATAATCTTCTTGTTGCTGTGTACAATGTTCTCCTGGTTCTCATCATTTCATTTTGCATCAGTTCATGTAAGTCTCTCCAGATCTCTCTAAAATCATCCTGCTGGTCATTTCTTAAAGAACAATAATATTCCATAACATTCATATATCATGACTTATCCAGCCATTCTCCAACTGATGGGTATCCATTCAGTTTCCAGTTCCTTGCCACTACGAAAAGGGCTGCCACAAATATTTTTGCACATGTGGGGTCCTTTCCCTCCTTTTTAAGAACTTTAAGAAATATTCTAAGATATAAGCCAGTAGGAACATTGCTGGATTAAAGGGTATGCACATTTTGATAGATGAATGCTTTCTAAAGGAGAATTAGAAGGTTGAGATATAGTGAGCACCAGAAAACTTCATTAAAAATGAAACATATTAATATCTTACTGTATGAAAAACAGAGATTGATATGAATCATAGTAGAATTGGCTAGCTTTATGCTAGCAAATCATTTACAGAAGTCATTATCTTTCCTCCTAAACCTTCTCTACTTACTATTTTCCTCTGTATATAGAGGGCTTCACCATCTTCTGGTTCATCTTCAATTCTTCATATATCCAATCTTTTGGATCTGTTGATTTCACCTGTGCAATATTTCTCCAATATTTCCCTTTTTATATTTTGACACTGTTACTCTGATACTGTTGCATCACCTCATGAAGAGACCAATATATTGACTATTGTTGCCATTTCCTAAAAAAAAATTGATATAAAACAATAGCCATAGCAAAAAAAAAACCAAGAAAGCCCAGAAATCTTGGCTAAAAGGATCATTTAGACCATTTCCTTGCCAAATAGAAAGATGGTAGCCAAGAGGAACACTGATTTAGAGAGTACACATAAGAGTTTGGAGGAAGATGACAAATAGTATTGTCTTTTAAAACAAGGGGAAACAGTGGAAGCAAATAAGTCTACAGAAATCTTGGTTTGAGACATCCCCTTCATAATCTACCATGAGCTATATCCTCTCAGTAGTATGTAGTATTCATGGATGAAATTGACATAAAGACAACAAATAAAACAGGTTTGTCAGTGTTTCTATAATGTTTTTTATCCTTGTGATAGAAAAACCATGATATTTGGATGCTTTAGACCTCACTCATGTGATAAGAAAAACAAATGACACCTAAGAAAATAAGATTGGAAGAAGTTGCTAGATGAAACCAAATAAAACCTGATGGTATCCATTCTAGAAATATGATGTAATAAAAAGTTGTTATTGCTGTGAAAATGACAAATGGGAAAAATTCAAAGAAGAAAAGGAAAATTTACCTGAATTGATAGAGAATAATCAGTATTTGTAGAACGTTACACACAACTACAAATAATGTAAAATAGAAGAATACTGAAAAGCAGCTGAATTTGTAAGTTATAATTAATTTTAATCTCAGAGAACAGATGATAAAACAAACTGAGATGGAGACTATGGATGCAGAATGTTAAATATGTTGTCAGAGGTAGTTCTTGGTTAGTTGTGCTGAATTTTTTTTGTTATATAGTACAGGAACATTCAGTTGGAGGGGGGCAGAATATGTACTGAGAAAAGACTAAAATATAAAAACAAAAACCAAGTTTTTTTTTTCAAAAAAAGAAAATCTATATTGCAGCTAACATAATTTTGAAAGCATTTTAAGAATATATATTGTAGTTACCATTACTCTTTAAGCACACTATCAGATAGACAAGGGAAGTTAACCAAAATTTAAAAATCAGAATTGAAAAAAAATGAATATGAGTATCCCCCAAAAGATTTATCACTATTTATACACTTAATTTCTTACTCAAAAAAATTTTTATAAGAATGATTTACCTAAGTATCAAGAATATCCTAGATTAAAATATAAAGTAGGTAAACTTCTACAAATTATTTTATTGATGTTATATTCCCAAGTTTCCCATTAGAATGAAGTGACTAAGACTATAAGCAATTGAAGAAAAAAAAGCTAGAGACAAATTATTTTACTTAGAATTTCAGAATGTTATTCATTTCATTAAACCATTAAATATGAACCAGTTCTTCAGAGAAAATATTTATAATGGAATTTGAAATGTAAAGACATTAAATCAAAACTTGAAGGTCTTTCTCCAATAAGGAATCTCTCAGACATTTTTAAAGATCATATAGAATTCTTTTATGAATATAACAACAGAGATAACTTTGTTCAGTGATTTTCTGATTATTAATATTAAAAAAGACAAAAAGTCAAGCAATATATACTTGCTAAAGGTATATACCGTTTTCAATAGGATATGCAGTGCCTAAATTGAAAGCCATTCTATATAGAGACAGAAGAATCCTCTAGTTTTTTTTTTATAGATGTTAATACTGATTATATTGAGCCATAGAATATTATAGCAATTTCTCAGTGAGATTTGTCTTATTCTTTATTGATGGAAATTTTCATGTTGGCTGAAGAGTAAGTTTATAATTTTAAAAAATAAAATAATACAAATCATGCATTGGTCCCAGCCTTTTCTTCATTTTGGCCTTAATTGTCTGAGTGAATGTAAATATCAATTGTTTGTTTTAGTCAGAAACCCTGAGAATTTTCCCCTCTGATTGATTTCTTTTTTGACCAGGTAAAAAAGATTAACTCTTCATTTCTTTTTTACTTAGCTTTAACCGCTGATTGGGTGTTGCCTTAGTCAAATGGAGACCTGTTAAAGGACTTAGCTTAAAAAAGTCAAGGTTTCCCACTGCATTTAAGGCCATCTCCATTCATCCTGATCTATATCTTGTCTCTGGAATCCAGATGGCTCTAGTGGAGAAAGAAAGGCTAATGATTTTGTATAGCCCTCCTTCACTTAAATATAGTTCATTTGCATATCATGATATCACCTCCCTGATGTCATAGTTCTCTTCAACAATGAAAGACAAACAATAAGTTCACTTCATCCTTGAAAGAATATAAATCCACAATTGTCAACTTTTTGGTATGTTGCCAACAAAAGCTGGCAGAGGGAGAAAGAAATTCAATTCAAAATTACCTATACAGTGTATAAAATATTTAGTTATCTGTCTACTGAGCTGCATACTGAAATTATGAGAATATAGTTTATAAAACACTGCAGAAATAGAGAAGGATTTAAATAACTGGTTTCCATCTATAATTTCTTTAAATATTCTAATGATTTCTTGAAAAGACTTCTTAATTACCTCCCTCTCTGGACAGTGTTGTCATTTCCTATCAATTAATCAATATTTATTAATGTGCTATATTAATCAAGTTCTATGCTGGGTATTGAGGATATAAGTTCAAAGAAGGAAACCATCCCCATTCAAAATGAACTTTTTCCTTTTGAGAAAACAGCTCCACTTTATTCTTTGTAGAGATGGGAGAACATGGTGTGGAATGTAACAAAACATTAGATTTTTTCAGTACATTTAGTTTTGCTAAACCTTAATTTTTTTCTTCTTCTTTTTTTTAATAACAGCCCCCCCCCATTTTCAAAATACATGGAAAGATAGCCCCAACACTCACGCCTGCAAAACTCTTTGCTCTAAACTCTCTCTCTCTTCCCTCTTCCTGTCCCCCTCCCACAGTCAGCAAACAATCCAATATATCTCAGTAAACTTATTATCTAATGTATTCTAATAGTTGAGCCAACAAATTTATGTAAAAATAAAGTTAGGTCTCAGTTACTGTGAATTCAGAAATCTAATGAAGTGGTTGCACTACTTAAATTCAAACTATTTAAAGTTGTAATTATGTATAAAGTGATAATCATTTCCAGCCCAATTGAAATATTTAGTGAAAATATTTTAAAATAAGTTGTGTTAATCTCTTAACGTAACATAACAGCAAAAGATGAGAACAATATTTCTTACTAAAGTTTATTATAAAATAATCATTATAGAAATCAAAATTTTTTAAAAATTTAAAATTACTGAATGTCATAGTTAAAAGATAATCCTATACTGATATGACAAAAAGTTACTATTGTTATTTAAAATAGAAAATTACTATTGTTATTTAAGATAGTTTAGAAGTATAAAATGAACTGTTTTTTAAAATCTTTGTATATATAAAATATATATATATGTTAATAGGTACAGAAAAGTTTTTTTCATATCACAGCAAATTTGTATGTTCTCATTCTCATAATATTAACCAAATGTAGTTGGATGACCTAGGACATAATTCTGAATCAGTAATGCTTTATAAAAGATGCTGTTTTTCTTGTAATATTTTTCAACAGCTGGGCTTAAGTAACTTGAAACCAGTCTTCAGAAACAGTTTTAGTTACCCATGATTTCTTGTTTGACTTCCAAAGAAATGAAAGTGATCGATGATTGTAGCCACTCAAAGGATGAGGATTTCAAGACCAATAAATAAGCACTGATTTTAACTTGAAATTCCTTTCTTCATTACCCTCCAGTAAAAGTGTGAGACCCATCCTTAGACATTTAAATACAGATTGATTTTTTTTCTCAGAAACATAAGTTCTAGAAGGCATATTTTCCCACATTAATAATCTCTTGATCAGTATATGCTCCTTCAGTTATTTTATTCAAAACATCAGGATAATTACTTGCTGGATCTTTATCTATACAGGCCTCACCTCTGGTTATTTTAATGTAATGCAGTTGAATTTAGTTTTTAAAGCTTTAGAACCAAGTAACATTTGTGATAGAAGTTTTGACACTTTCTCTTTTCTTTTACTGTCATAAACTTAAAATAAATTTTTGTCTCAATGGCTCAAAAGGAATGCATTTTTTTTGCCCTCTTCAACCAATACAACTAAATAAATACTCTGTTTTGATCACTAACACCTTGCAGTTGTTTGTAAAACACAAAAAAGCTGATGCAACTTTTTACTTTTATTTCACCTTCATGTTTTATAATATTCTGTACCTTGGATTCAGACATTTCAGCATCTTATCCTATTTTACTGTGACCATGATCATGTTTCAGTTACATCAGTTATTTTTTGTTCTAACAAAATAACAAACCTCCGATTTTTCTGTGCTGACATTATTCCTATTTGAAGTATTCTTCCTCTTGTCCATTAGGGGCTTTATTTAAAAAAAAAAGCAACTGTTGATAATAAGGTTTGCTGCAGCACAGCACATCCACCCATGATGACAATAGGCAAGAGACACAGATGGCAAGCTTGCATGTGTCACATTAATTGAATTTTGGTTCATATTAAATGTGATTTGATATTATTTTATAATTTGTACTGAATTGAATTTTGTACTATTCACACACTCATTAATTGTGACCTCACTGAATTGGATAAAAATAAAATTAATAAATACAGTTATATACAAAATAGCTGCGTAGTAGTTTGATAGGAAATGTATTAGCAGCATGGGGTGGGGCGCATTCAGGAAAAGCTTTATGCAGAAGATGGTTATCTGAGATTTTTTTTTTTTTTTTGCTGAGGCAATTGGGGTTAAGTAATTTGCCCAGGGTAACACAGCTAGGAAGTGTTATGTGTCTGAGACCAGATTTGAACCCAGGTCCTCCTGATTTCAGTGCTTATGCCCTATCCACTGCACCACCTAGCTGCCCAACCTGACATAATCTTAAATAAAGAGGGGGATTGAGGCAAAATAAAGGAGTACATCATGGGCATATGGGGCAGCTAGAGCCATCACACAAAATTGGAGTGCCATGTGTGAGTAATAAAGAGATGAAGAATAGAGATATTATTTGGATCACCATGTGGAAGGAAGTGTTCAGTGAGGCTGGAAAGATAAGGGGATCAGATGATGTAGGACTTTAAAGGCTAAATGGAAGGAGTTCATATTTATCCTAGAATAATGATGAAACAACCCCTGGAATTATTTGTGTAGAGAAGTTAATTAAGGAAAATTACTTGGTGATCTCATAAGCTCTCATAGGTTCACTTATCATCTTTATAGTTGATTCTCATATCTATGTATCCAATTCTAATTAGTCTTTCTTCGAAACTCCAATCCCCTATTTCCAACTACATAATGAATATTTCAAATTGGATGTCCCAGTGGCATGTCATACTAAACATTTGCAAATCAGAAGTCATTATCTTTCTCTCCAAATCCTCCCCTCTTCTGAACTTTCCTATTACTATTGAGGATGCCACCATTCTCTCAAGCAACCTTAGTATCTTATATACCCAGTCATTGCCAAATCTTATTGTTTATATCTTCACAGCTCCACTTTGGAGACTAATGTAGACTGTACATTGTAGAGAACTCTAGGTAAAGTGCTCCTTACCAATTCAATTAAGTGACTACTAATTACAGTGAAGAAATGTCAAACAACTTTATCATCTTTGCTGGGAAAACTCATAGACAATATGGTCATGAAAAGTGAAACACAACTGAACAACTGAACAACAATTGTGTATTAGGCACTTTGCAAAGCACTGGAGATGCAGTGCAGTGAAATGAGTGAGTGAAACCTTACTCTCAAGGGGCTCACATCTTAAGAGAGACAATTATGTATGTGTACATACTTGTATATTTACTGAATAAATACAAAGTGTGAGAATAAATACAAGGCCATTTGAGAAAAATCTTTAAAAAGAGCCTTCTTTGACATAGGGAACAGATGTCTCTGAGAGAAAAAATTCCAGGGTGGTAGAAAAGCACATAGATGGAAGATGGAGTGAGAGGAACAGATCAAAGAGTATTAAGTGTTCTGCAGTTTGAGGGTGTAGAAAGATGCCTTGTGTGCTGAGAATTTTAGTTGCTTTTTTGAGATTTTGTCATTTTCAGGGTAGCAAAAGACCACCTTTACACCTCTCTTCAGTTGTGATTCAGTGCACCCTACACATGGATATTTTCATCATTGCTCTTTTGTTTTGCTTTGATCAAATTGTTTTCCCAATTTTCTCTGAAATTATCCTTTTTATCATTTCTTATGGTAAGTAATAGCTATTATAAATAATTTTGTGTTCATGGATCATTTCCTTCTTTCTTTGATTTTTTTTTTTGAGTATGGCCTTGTAGTACTATCCTGATATATAAACATAAGTACATAAACAGCTTAGTAATTTTTTGGGTATAATTCTGAATTGCTTTTTTAAGTTGGAAAATTGTTTAGTTTATTGTGCATTAGTTTCAAAGCTCCTGCATTCCCTTGAACAATTACCATTTGCCTGTTGTTATCTTTGACAATCCAATAACATACTTTCATTTTAAAGATGATGAAAAAATGAAAAAATAATAAATAAATAAAGATGATGAAACTGTCACAGAGAGATTAGGTGACTAGCCTTGGGTGATATACATTATAAATATCTGACCTGGATTTTGAATCCTATGCCTGACATCAAATTCATTTCTTTCTTTCTTTTTTTTTTTTAACCATTCTATACTGCCCTCTATAAAGACTTTTAAAACATTTCTTTAAATTGAAGTTAATTGAATGCATTTTCAAATCTGTATGTAAGGACTTTAAAAACATTTCTCTAAATTGAAATTAATTGAACAAATTTTCAGAGTATATTAACTGATCCATTTTATTCTTCTAGGCCATCTCCTCAAATCTTAAATATTTTAGTTTCTTTAAAAAGCATGTAAAGCATACATACCATGTATATAGCATCATTGTGATACCATTGGTAACTCATAATGATTCTGCTTTTTTTTATTGTAATACATCCAGCATATTTCACCCTGTCCAGCTCTTTATTTACCAAACTAAGGTTTCTTTTTGTCTGTCACATTTGTTTGTATCTTAAACATGCTTTAAGGACACTGTTGAACTTTCTTAGACTTCTTTGAGGGTATTTACTCCAGTTATTCTGCCAACTTTGATTCTTGGTAATCTGGCAGCTGGCTCTAAGCAGAACTTTTGAAGTAGTTGCTGCTTTTTGTATTATCATACTGTCTGTCTCCAGTGTGCCTTTACTGTGAACTTCTATCCTTAAGTAAATGTCATTCTATGACTTGTGCCTAGTCTTTTATCCATGAAAACAAACTTGACTAGTACCAACACTGGGTACTAGTCCAACTCTTCTGATAAACTAATGTTCATGATTGGAGCTTAGTAAGTTACTCTTCTTAGATAACATTTTCACAATAGTTTTTCTTTTTTAAAAAACCCAGTAATGGGAATTTTAGGGAATAGAACAAATTGGTAGGAAGGAACTATTTTGGAGGTAAGTAGTCTTTCCTGACATTAAACTGTGTTCCTACTCCCTTTGCATAAACAGTAGAGGTCTGTGTGTTAAAAATAATTATAAATTTGTTTGCCATTGTTTAACCTACTGAAGTAAACATTTCACATCTGTTTTAAAGGTAAGCATTTTATATTGTTTTTCTTTTTGCTAAATGATACCTTAATTCTTCCCATGTCTAGCAGTTTAAAAACGGATAAATTTTCACTTTTATAGGACTGTTCTTCCCAGTATATTATTTAGTTAAAATGGCTATTTTTGATGAGAGTTAGGCTGACAGATTCTAGAATGAAAATGTTCATTAAGTTCTGGTTTACTGTAAGTTTTAATTTTTATAAAATTATCAAGGACTGCTAAATTTGCATCAAAAATTTTAAACTTGTCTTTTAAAAAATTGGGCTATAAACATATCCCCTCTGTTTGAGATTGTGAAATTCAATAAACATTTATAAATACCTATTATGTTCCAGGTAATTGTGGTGCTGGGGAAACCAAATATGAAAGCAAAAATAATACTGGCCCAGCTCTCACTGAGGAATCTTAGTTTCCAAGGTGACTACTTTTTTTGAGGACTACAGGGATCCCTGGACTTTGGAAGTCATGAGTTGCTTCTTAACTTATTCTACTATAATGGCTTTGCACAAATAATTTCAGGTCAAAATTTCATACTGTTTATTCCCACCCATTTCCTTTACTGGCTGTGACACACAGGAATTACACCCATTGCTTGACTTAACCTTGTTGACCTTTTGTTACTTGGCTATAAATTGACTTGGGTCTCTTGCAAAAACACAGTCAGAAGGGAAAAATCTTTGTTAAAACACAGCCAATTCCTGCTTTACTGAAGAACAGTTTGTTCCCTTGAAGAAATGAAGCAGTTCAGTGAACAGAAAAACATTGCCACAAATTGGCATATTCAATAGCTCAAAGAGAGATTATCCATAACAGTGCTATGGAGGAAGGCACTTTGTGAAACTGAGGCTTTACCTTATTTTGGGCCTGGGTGGGAGCAAGCTAGAAATAGGGAGATAAAGATAGTATTAATTTACATGTTGCATATATTGCTTGAGTTTTAAGAGTATGCATTTTACTCCTTCTAATTCCATAGTAATTATCTAGACAGTAGGACTTATTCTGAACCCTAGTAGTGACAATTTTCTAAGTGGGTAAATTTTATAAAATTATGCATAGAGAAAGTATTGTAATCCAGAACACTGAATAATGTAAAAGTCAAAAACTGCCTGCTGTGATATTAAAGACTGAGAACTTTTATAAACAAAACATTTTTTGATAGAAAGGAGATTTTGACAAAAATTGTTAAATTGTGGGGAACGGGCTAGTGAAATGGAATTGTGGTAAAATGTATATTATATGTACACACATATAGTATACATATATGCACACATATATAATATACATATGTATATATATATATATTTATATATATACATATACTTGCTTGGTTGGCATGAACTAATTTGTGAAGAGTCTTTTTCTAATATGGATATATTCTGTCTTATTAAAAAGAAGTTGTGTTTTTTAATAACAATACCTTAAATAGGATTTCTTGATCTTGAATATTGTGATATAGCAGAAAGCAAAGAATTTCAAGTCTGCTAATTGCTAGCTCTATGTTGGCAAATCACATATTCCTTGGGTGTTTCACTTTCTTTACATACAAAATAAGGAGCTTGGTTTAAATAATTTCTGAATTCTCATCAAGATTAAGATATCTATTATCTCCTATGAATCACCCAGTATTAAAATGAATCATAAAATATACACTATTCATAATATTTACCTCTGGGATGGACCTTCCATTAAGAAATGCTTAACCCAGTAAATATAGCATGGACTAGTATGCAAAGAGCACTCATAGTTCAAATATATACTAGGTCTAATTTCAAAGCCACCTTTCTCTTCATTATACCAAACAGCCTTGATAGATAATGCTTTAAAGAGGGGCCCCATGATGTGCATTTTTAAGTGTACAAAAAAATAGAGGAAAAATACAATTGTGTTACTACCTTATAAAATTAGTGGACATATATAATATTTTAAAGGTAGTACATTGTTGGAGTCTAACTCCTGTAGTGATGTGAAGGGTGTGGAAAATATGCTGGGGCCAGGCAGAGAAATCTAGATTAGGGACTCTTCAAAGTTTATTGATCAGAGAGACGAATACACACCACACACACACACACACACACACACACACACACACACCCCTCAAATGCTCATAGACTAGATAGATACAAAGTACACTCTTTGAAGTTCCTGTAGTTTTCTCACTGACAAGCAAGATCTACTGAGATGTAAATGATTAAGCCCTGGATCTTGGTTAATTAGACAGAGATGCAAATAGTTTAGATACACATTTATCATACCATTGTCTCAAATTTCTCCCAAATGCCTTTAATCTCTATTGTGGGCTCTTTTTCCTGTCCGGAATTCAAAAGTTTGCCTTTAATCCAAAGAAGTAGTATTTGCATTTTACTTCAGTCACTAGATTATTGACAAGCAGTCTCTGCTGTTTAAATAAGGGAGTTTTGGTGAGCCAAGTTACAGTAAGATTCAAAACCTGGAATGGATTCTTACCTTCTGGCCCTCTACAATACATACGTTTATAATTTTATATAACTTCCTTTCTTGTCTTGTTTGTATATTGAACTGTTTGTTTGACTAGGTTCCTAAGAACCATTAAAAAAAAAAAAAAAAAAGAATGCTTATTATAGAGTTAGACCACCTGAACTGAAATTCTGCCTCTGCTATTTATCATTTTGGTGACTTTAACCTTCCTGAGCCTCAGTTTTCTCCTCTTTAAAATGAGGGAGTTGGACTAGATGGATTTTAAAGCCCTCTCTAAGCTCTGAATCTATATCCTTTCTTATAATATAGTCTCTTCTCGGTATTTCATTACCCATCATGATATTCAAGATAGACTATACTACAAAAACTTATTAATTTGGAGCAATTAATAGACTGACCAACCTGAATTAGCACTTTGCAGTATATTCTATCAACTAGTCTGCCTCTCTGAGGTTCAGATTCTTTACATGTAAAACAATGATTCAATTCAACAAATATTTATTGAGGACCTGCTGTGTGCTGGGCACTATTCTTGGCATTGTAGATACAGATTATAATAAAATCACTGCTTTTATGGAGTTTACAATTTTATATGTGTGTGTATATGTATATATAAATATATCTGTGCTTAATTGTAACCTGCTTGGGGGAGTTTGGAGGATTGAAAGGGAAAAAAGAATAAACTAAAAAGTGTGTAGCAGGAAACAAAAGAGTAACTAACAAAGAAGCAAAGACAAATATAAATATAATTTCTTCTATTATCATATATGCTTTCTTGACGTGGAAATTTATTGTTATATTTTGAATCCTCCCTGATGTTCTGCTGGGCACATAACAATGTTCTGTTTTGTTTTAATTTTTCTTTTCTGTCTTTTTTATATTGTTTTTTATTTTGTGTTTAGTTCAATAAATAAATTTTTTAAAAAAGAAAAAATTTTCAGTGGTAACAAACATACTTGAAGGGTCCACTTTGGGCCCATCGAAGAGACTAAATCTGACTTTTTAATAATCAGTCATTCATTTGCAGAAAAATTGTGATGAGCTCAATATTAGCATTTGGAAAACACCATCCAAAATTCAAGAACTTTTCAGTTCTGCTTTTTTCAGGCTCTGCTTTTCAAAGTTTTTTTCAGGTAAAAGTCCTTATGCATTAAAACAGTGAAATTTTTAAAAATAAATAAATAAGACTTGTCAATTTATAAGTTGTTTGTATATTTTGTCTTCTAAAACCCTTGAAAATAATTTGTGATAGCTATTTTTAACAATAAAAGTTAATATTATAAGGAAGACTATGTGAAGGTAAGGATTTATATATAAAGAAAGCTGCAACTGAGCTTTCCTTTTGAATTAACAAAAATTCCTAATGTATTGAAGCATGAATGATACTTAGCAAGTCAGAAATTTAATATAAATATCACATTCTACTAACTTTTAAAGAGAATCCATCAGTTCCACTAATATAGAACTAATATAGGGAATTTGACAGTTGCCTCTCCTTGCTAATTGTTTATTTTCAGAAAGTAGAAGTGCTATCTTCCCTCTTTCCTTTCCTCCCTTTTTCAGCAAGCCCTTCCAGTAACCTGCTTAATGTTCAAGACGTTGTGGGGTTAACAGTCCTATCCACAAGTTTCTCATGTGGTAAGAACAGAGTGGGGTCCAAGGTCAGTCTTATGTGCTATATGATATAATTTGGAAGGACCTCTGGAAAAGCTGCTCCACCTCAAAATAATTTCCTTGCTGACATGCAAATACAACAAGTTCTATCATTCTGCTATTGCCAATTCATTCCTTTGAACCAAATCATTTTATCTCCTGGAATTCTCTGTTAGAAAGGTAAACAGCTGGGGCAGCTAGGTGGCACAGCGGATGGAGCACCAGCCCTGAAGTCAGGAGGACCTGAGTTCAAATCTGCCCTCAGACATTTAATACTTCTTAGCTGTGTGACCCTTGGCAAGTCATGTACCCCCAATCGCCTCGGCAAAAAATAAATAAGTAAAAGTCAACCAGCTTTGGAGAACTCGTATTTAAAGCCATACTGAAAACCAAGTCACCTTGAAAAGCCCTAAAGTGAGAAGAGGACACCAGATAAATAAATTTTGATGGGAGAGAGGAAGAGAAAATACAGGTACTGGAAGTGTGAGTCCCTTGACATCAAAGGAGCACCAGTCCCCTTTGATTGACTTCATTTGGGGAAAGGAAAGGGTTATAAAAGGAGAAAGGAAGAATATCCCCAAACCCTTTACAACTTGCTTGTGTCAAAATTTGTCTTGTAATGTGCTTTCTTTATGATAGATTAGCCATTGATTGCTTACCGAATTTTACATATTTTGATTTCTAATATCGAGGGACCATAGCACACTGATACTTATTACTAACCAGCCCTCCTTAGTTTTTATTTCATGTTTCTTCCTTTGTCCTTAAGCCAAAGTGAAACTAAAAATACTAAAAGTTTAAACTTATATTGTCATGTATTATATATATATATATATATATATATATATATATATATATATATATATAACAAAGTGAAGCAGTTATAAAGAATTTAAAGAAATGAAGAAATATATTTTGTTACAATCAGGATCTATGTATACATATACATACATATATATATATATATATATATATATATATATATATATATATACATATGTGTATATATATCCAAGTTTGCAGAATTATACCATTGTCTGTACTCTCACACAGTGTTATAAAAAGCATAAAAAAGTAACAATCACTTTAATTTTTTAAAATGATTCTGAAAGTGGGGCATATCTAGCTTTGGAAATGATCTGTTAGTTATTTAGTTATTTGGACTGCAACATTTCAAAGGTTTAGCTCAGGACTAATTAGCATAGTGATCAGAGTGTGGTGATAAGAAGGCCAGGGTTACAAGTGTGATTTTATTTAGTTTGCTTCATTAAACACCAAGATTATATTTTATTTCTGTATTTGCACCTGATCCCAACTAACCATTTAGAAAATTTGAGTTCTAGACTAAAGGAAACCTGAGGAAGTTATATAGATGGCTTAGTACTGGATATAATTTTTCATGAGACAGCAAGCAATACTGGATAGAAAAGCTAGCCATGGAATACTTAGATTCAGATTATGGGCAGATTATGGGCAATTTGCCTCTCAATGAAAGTTCTCCATATATATAAAATCACTAGTCTGAATGAAATAAAGTCAAGGATTACAAATTATTAGAATAATATAATGACTAGGCCTATAGTTTCATTGTTATAAAGGAATTCCCAGGCAAAGAAATTCCTCCTACCACTCTAACTCAATACTTTCCCTGCAATTCATAAATTTAGAGAATGGCCTAGATTGGAGAACTCCAAGGTTGAATGACTTGCCCAAAATCACACAGATAGTGTGTCAGAGATTGGATTTGAACCTAGGTCTTTTTTCTTCTAGACCAACTTTCTTTACACAGAGCCCACACAGTCTCTCAAGCTGTAAGATAATTAAAACGCACATCTTAAATCATAAACATATGATTTGCATAACAAAGTATTTTATTCTGAGGGATTGTCATAACTGACTAAAAAGCATAAAGGAAAATTTAATTAAGGAAGTAGAATTTGAGTTGGACTTTAAAAATGGGTACAAATTAAGTAGAGGAGGAACAGAATATTCTAGCTAGGGACCAAAGACCTTAAAGTATGTAGAGTATAGGATGTAGTTGGGAGCAGAATGGAATCCAATTTTGATGGAGCACAAGGTTTACAGAAGGGAGTGAAATGAAACAAGACTGGAAAAGATAGGTGCCAAGTTGTAGATGTTCTTGATTGTCAGGTAAAGAAGTTAGAACTTATAACTTCACTAAGGGCTTCTGAAGATGTTTTAGTAAAGGAGTAAGAATAACAATAAATGTGATAAAATTAGTCTGGCAGCCACATGAAGGAAAAATTGGAGAATAGAAGAGAAGGGGGAGGAAGGAAGACTAATATGGGTAATATTTCATAAGGGATTGTATAAAGTGGCAGCAGTGGGAATAGAGAAGGGATGAATTTAATAGAGTTTGAAGAGGTAGGATTTCTTATATAAAATAAGAAATTTAATTAAGGTCTCAAAGAAGGGAAAATTAAAGCATATTCCTTCCACAATAGTAGAGACAGAGGCAACTGTTCAGACAGAATATTACATGCATTGGTTTGGTTATATGATCCAATATAAAGCAAAAATGTGATTTCTGTATTGGTTATATTTCTTTTAATTGTTTTTCTTTGTTACAAAGAAGAGTTCATTGGAGGGTTGGAATGGTAGATGACTGATGAGTTTATTTTGTATTTGTCACTTGATACACATTTGAGAGGCATTATAGTACAATAGAAAGCCCAGGACTAGGAGACCTGTGTCATGAATGACTGATGTAAAGACAAAACATATTAATTTTCATTCATTCATAAATGAATAAAAGTAGTTGCACTAGTTGACACATAAAGGTCCCTTTCAGCTCAAACACTGTGCTTTTGAGGACCAAAGAAGAGGTCAAAGGTCAACAAACCAGAGGTTTTAAAGATTAAAAATAGGGAGATCAGTGATGCTATAAATAAAAGTAGAAAAGTCGTAAGAGCAGACGTAGAAAGAAAAGTACTTGTTAAGTGTGAGACATCAACAGAATATCCTGATAGAGATATCCTCTAAATATTTGGAGCTAAGGGGTAGGAGATGAATTTTAGTCATCTATAGAGGTAGAAGGACCCATGGGAGTGAATGAAATTTCCAAGAACTAGTATAGAGAATAAAGAGATCCTAGGACAGACTTTGAGGAACACAGTAACTAGATTTCAGACCATTGAGTCCAACCTTCTCATTTTGCAAATGAGTAAACTGAGGCCCCAAAAGGTTGAATTGACCAACCAAGCTCACAGGAATAGTAAATGGCAGAGGCGCAGGGATCAACAATCTTAAGGGATTCAGAAGAGCATGAGGAGCCAATAAGGAAAATAAGAAATGATTAGTGAAGGTATAGGAGGAAAATCAAGAGAATATTGTGTCTCTGAATTTGAGAGAAATACCCTTTTTAAGAAGGAGGTCAACAGCTTCAAATATTGCAGTGAAATTAAGGAGGATGGTCACTGAGGAGGAAAGAAAAAGTTTTAGATTTAATGATAAGACAGTTGTTGGTCATGTTCGAGAAGGCCATTTCATTAGACTGGTTAGGAAGGACAAGTTAGATAATAAGAGGTATTGGTGATATGTAACTTAAAAAAGAAATTTAGCAATGAATGGATGAAAAAAATGAGATGGTGGGGTGGGTGGGGGTAGAAAAGGTCAGGGAATAGCTTTTTTAAAACTTAAAACTGAAGAAGGGGAACTCATAATGATAAAATAGGCAAAGTTTTAATTTTATTATGGAAATTGTTTTTAAACAAATGGGAAACCACCCATTTATATTTAAAATTGATGATTTACTATATTATTCTTTGTACACTAAAACAAGATCCCCTTATCATTCTACAACAATTTTGCTAATTAGTATATATTTGAAAGTAAGAAACAACATATTCTAGAAGATCCCTTTTAGTTGTAAACTCCTTTGATTATCTCAAATAGTTAAGAACTCAAAAAGGATCTGTGTTCTTATTGATATGAATATATACCACCAATTGTCACAGGGCAGATTAAAATTCGATCTATATCCATTCTCTCCAAGTCTGAATCATATAGCAATCAAATGATTTCAAGTACTTGGTAACAGAAATTCATATATCCTCCCGCCATGGGTACACATTGGTTGTAAGCTAAACAAACACATCTACTCCTCCTGCTTTCCTGAGGAAGAATCAGTTCTGTTTTTATCCTAAATTATTTTTTCTATGTTATATTTAAACTTATAAGACCCTACAAATTCTGTGGTAAATAGATAAGCTAGGCATACCAAACACCAATGTAAAATAGGTATATTTAGTTTTGCCTTAATTTTTTCTCTCTTTTTGGCCTTAATTTTTCAAGTTTTTGTCAAAATCAAAAACTTTGATTTTGTATATGTATAATAATAAATCATATTTTATATGATGCTTTTTAAAATTTACAAAGGACTTCACAATAACCCTGTTAGGTAGATTATATAAGTATCATTATTCCAATTTTCCAGATGAAGAAACTGAAACTCAGAGAGTAAGTAAAGTGATTTATTCAAGGCTCCATGGCTATTAAATGTCAGAAGCAAATTTAAATCCAGGTCTCATAACTTTAAATCCACAGCTCTGCCTAATATGCTGTGCTGTCTCTTAATTTTTTTAAGTGACTTGAATTGACATGAATTCATCAGCATATATCTCTGTTTACATTATCGTTATCTTAATATTCACATATAGCTTTCTTTCATTGGATTTTATGCATTTCTTATAGCTAGAGGACAACTTGCCTAATGTACTTATTAGTGTAGAATAAAGATATATGTGGTTGTTACAAACATTCCTTTATAAAGTTTTAAGGGTCAATCTCTTATTATTACTTATTAGGATTTCTTAGTCAAGGGATAGTGTTCTATGGGGTTGCTTGAAAGTATAATTTTTTTTTTTATCAGTAACTCAAAAAATATAGTAAAACAATGTTATAAAAGGGAGAATATCTTTAAACCCTGTAACACATTTCCAGTGCTATTAAGGGTTTTATTAAAATTGCAATCAAAGCAAAGGAAACTTTTTTCCATAGTCTAAAGTTTTATTCTAAAACTCCCAATTAAATACCAAATTTGAAATTTTGAAAATAAAAGGAGAGATTAATAAAGTTGAAAGTAAGAAAAACTATTGAATTAATAAATAAAACTGAGTTGGTTTTATAAAAAAACCCCAACAAAATAGATAAACCTTTAATTAATTTGATTAGAAAAAGGAAAGAAGAAAACCAAATTATTAGTATCAAAAATGAAAAGGGAGAACTTTTTAACAATGAAGAGGAAATTAGAGCAATAATTGGGAGTTATTTTATTCAGTTCTATGTCAATAAATCTGATAATCTAAGTGAAATGGAGGAATACTTACAAAAATATAGATTACCCAAATTAACAGAAAAAGAAATAAATTACTTAATCCCATTTTAGAAAACAAAAAATTGGACCAGTTATTAATCAACTCTATAAGGAAAAAACCTCCAGGGCCAGTTGGATTTACATGTGAATTATACCAAACATTTAAAGAATGATTAATTCTAATAACTATGCAAACTATTTGAAAGAATAGGGAAAGGAGTCCTACCAAAATCTTTTTATGACTTAGATATTATGCTGATACCAAAACAGAGAAAGAAAATTATAGACCTAATGAATATTAATACAAAAATCTTAAATAAAATATTAGCAAAAGGGTTCCAAAAGTTTTATTCTATCAGTGGCTTATTCTTATAGTTACTTTGTTATTTCCAACCCATTATCTTGCATGCTTGTGTCTTATTTAACAACAACAACAAAAAATAACTGGCAATCTAAACTAAATCATTGGAAAAAATAAAGAGAAAGATGTAAATATTTGTTAGGTGTTTTAAAAACATATTTTATTAAAGTCTTCTGCTTTTCCCAAAGTCATTTCCCACTCATCCTTTCTAAATTGAACTTTTCCTTGTGACAAAGAAAAACTAAGAGACAATGTCCAGTATAAACTTTGTCTAATAAAGTATATGTGTGTATACACACACATGCACATACACTATCCTATCCTAGTAGATTTCCATTACTGTAATGTGATGGAGGAAAGCTGGTTCCTTTGTCTCTTCTCTAGGATTTTCCATTGGTTTTTCCATTATCAGAATTCATCTTCTTTAAAGCAATCTTTAAATTTGTTTTGTTGTAGTAAGGAATGTGTTATTGTCTTCTCACACCTTATCCATTTTGAATTCTCCACAGCACTCCATCTCCTTGTTTTATGACTTTGTATAGTATAGAATGTCATCTATACCTGGAATGTCCCTTACCCTCTACCTCTTAGAATCTTGTCTTTCCTTCAAAGCTCAGTTCAAGTGTGACTTTCTACATGTAGTTTTTCCTGATTTCCCTGCCTTCCTTTTAACATTGTCATATATATATATATATATATATATATATATATATATATATATATATATATATATATGTATGTATATAATTTTATGTATGTTTCTTCCTCCTAATGTTGTCTTGTATCCATTTGTATATCTCTATGTATGTCCCCTCTCATTTTCTCCAGTAGATTTATCTAATCCCATCTTTTTTTAAAACTTCAATTTCTCTCTATCCACTGATTTCTTTCCTACTACTTGCTGCCTTACTCTAGTTTTAAGTGAGAAGAAGAGTAAGATTTTCCTCTGATCCCCCTTATCTTTTATCTCCTACTTCTCAAGGGATAGGACAACTTCAGTCCCCCTGCAGCAAGAGACTTCCACCTCCTGTTATACCAGCTTGATCTCTAGCCTCAGGTGAGAAGAATAAGATCTTTCTCTGATCTTATCAGGCTTTTCATCTCTTCTTGCATATATGTTCCCTGAGGGAAGGCTGCTAGGGACCATAGACTTTCTGTGCTAGATCAAGGCAACTTCTACCTCCTGCTGCCTGTCTGATTTCTCACTGGAGATGTGGAGACACTTTGTTAGGAATAGGAGCAATATTTCTTTTGACCTTTGGCTTTCTGCTGTATCTGTCCTTTGGGAGAACAGAAAAGTCAGTGAAGAGCAGAACTTTTATTTCTTGCTATTCACATTTTACTTATTAGGTCTCTTACTGTATCATCTTCTGCCTAGTCTCTAACTTTTGAAGAAAAATAATAGTAATAAAACAGGACCTCTCCTCTAATCATTTTGACTATGTGTCTTCCATTTGATGTGTTTGTCTATGGTCTGATTTTCAGACCATTCCTTCCAAAAAAAAAAATAGCAGTGATACCTTCTATCCAGTGATTAATATTTTTTTATACTTAAATCTTATCCTATACATCCCAGTGATTCTGAACCCCTATAGGTCATCATGCAAATCCAGTTCCCCATTATGTGGGACAATGACCATTATCCAAATTAAAATCAGTGACTCTCAAGGTAAAAAACAAAAAGGATTTATTACAATCTCTCAAGAAAGAGCAGCTCCCAAAGATAACAGTGTTGGTGTAGGATTGCAAAGCACAAGGTAAAAATTACAGAATTATGTAGACCCAAATGGGCAAGTCCTCATCTCCTTCTGATCTTTTCTCCCATTGACTGGAAGTCCAGGCTTACATTTTAAAATGGAAAATCTATCTAGAGACTAAAAATCTACCCAGAGACTAACTAAAAATCTGCTAGCCAATCTACTAGACAAAGAATACTAGCCAATTACACATTCTTTACCTTTACCATTACCATTACCACTTAATGCTACTTGTGGCCAAAAGGACACGGGGAACAGGAGGAGCAGCTTTTGGCTGTAGCACAACTTGTTATCGCAAAGTTTCAAGTGATAATTATGGTATAGGTCGAGGTCACATTCTTATGAGAGGTATTTAATAAGACTGAATAGGATGAATTGAGTAATCTTTGAAGACCTTTCACATAAATTCTAGATATATTTCCTCAACTATCTCATCCTCAGTCTCCAATTACTTTGGGCCTAGTCTGCTAACAAGTCTAGTGCCTTAATTATTTTGACCATAACCTGGAGTCTAATGAACCTATTCATCATGTAAATTGGGGTTCTGTACCCCAACTCCATCTGATACCACCTATCACCCCAATCATTTGCATCCCCAGTAATTGGAGTAGATAAGCCTTCACAAATAAAGATGCCTATCACGAAAGTCAACAACAACAGAAATGCTAAAAGAAACAGACATATGCATCTAGCAACAGATAGATAATGAGCCCCAATACTTACTTACCTACTTATTTAAGATATAATGACCACATATTCTCAGACTGAAAACTCAAAGATCCTACATACTTGAATTATGTTCATGGCTTCTGCTGATCACTTGCTCTGATTATGAGCTTGACATTAGGTAATTGTCACAGTTTTCAACCAGTAATACGGTAAATAATTCCACCTTATACCCAAACTCAGGAATAATCAAGTAGATTCTTATTCAAAGGAATAAGTTCCACTGGAAACTGTGTCAAAAGGATCCCACCTTAAGTAGAGGCCAAGGTTGTCCTCCCAACTCTAGCACAGATACTAACCACCTCCTGTTAATGATTCAGGATCACATTCCTCTAAGTGGGGCATATTTCTTTCAAATGGTGGGTTACTGATGATATTCCATCAGACAATTATAACTGAATTCAAAACTCTAAATAATATCAGCTACAGTCCCAAGAGATTTTATCTCAAATAGCAAGTCTCATTAATCAAAGCTTTGGTGAATTTAGCTCTCAAGAATCTTAAGTATTGACTATAATCTTACATTGATTGATAACAGTAAGAGATTCCTTCTATAAGGTTCACAACTTATTTTCATATCTGGGGTAGATGATTTTAAATTCAACATTACACAAATCATTTTACTTTTAATGCTCAATAACCAATCTATAGCAAAACATGTTCAGGTATTAACCATGTTCAAAGGGACAAAGACATAGACACTGTCCTCAGAATCCACCTAAACAATGGGAACAATTTTAAGATGACTCAATACAACCAATTAAAACTCACATACCTAAGAAATTTCACTTAACATATAACAAACTTGTAGATTCTAAATAAACTCATGCCTTGTTAGAAACCGCAAAACCCAAACAAGTTCTTTTCCTATGACTGACAAGATGGTGTCAAGAAACATAGCAAGCTTTCAAATGAAGGGAAATCAACAGGGATCCCAGAGAAGGGACTAAGCTTGATGTTCCTGCCTGTTCATCCTAGCTATCCTTAGGATTTCATTTTTTTTGGTGGAATGTGCTCTTTGATATACCTTGTGTTTGTTTAGCAAGAGGCCAACTATGCCTTTCAAATCCAAACCAAAATTCAATACTATCTCCCTTACATCTGACTGAAGTTACTGAAAATCCAGATCAGACTCAAGGGTGTAGGGTACGATGAGCATAATTTAGTGGTTGGCACTAGTCACTACATCTGTCAATTGCACAGATGTAATATAGAATATAGATATATAAAATACATGTATATGTTATAGAATATGTATATATATATATATATTTTTATATATATATATATATATAAATGGGTGGGGCAGTCCTAATTTTACATTAAAGAATCCTATCAGAATTTACATTAATAATTTCATCCTAAGAAATGTTAATTCAACTTCATCCATTTGAGGAGTCTCCCTATAAACTCTTCTGGAAACATAAATAACAAGAACAAAATCAATATTGCTAAAATTCCTCTAAGCACAATTAATTTGGTCTCCCACCAAAACCTTCCTAATTGCCCTGGTGCGAAGTCAGTCTATAAATTGTCTTTAACAGTCCATTCTTGAGGTTCATCCACAGATCCTTTAACCCTGGTGTAATGAATCCATCTCTTAACAGCCTCCAGACTGCAGTTTTAATTATCAGTAATATCTCATAAGGTCCTTCCCACTCTGCTCCTTTCAGGACTTAGTAAGTACCCAGTCTCCTGAAACTGCAAACTCCAAAGGTGCTGCCTGGGCCAACTAAGGAATGAAAGGAATGAGAACAGTGCCAGTTTATAAGTCCTTAAAATTTATCCTTTGTTTAAAAAGAGGTTATTTCCCTTTCCCCTTCCATATAAAGTAAACCAAGCAGCATCTCATATAGGGAAAATCCCAGATCATTCTTTCTACTTTTCCTGATGAAGGCAGATGTCCAAATGTAAAGAGAGAAAGCAAGACGAATCTTAAGATTTAAAATATAGCTAATAACTAAATAAGTTTGGACCAAATTTCACAAAATTTATAACACATGTCCAGCAGAGCTGACAAAATGTTAATGTATAGCTCACACAATTTTTACAAATTACCCATTATACAATATAGAAAGCAACATGGTATCTTAAATATATTTCATCTAATTAGGAGATAGAAATATGTGATTTAAGTTAGTTACCAGAGAACTTTGTTTTAATACCAAGTTTCTACTTAAAATCAATTCAAATACAGATTTAAATTTCTAATAGCAATTCTTCAGTATTAATGAACACATATTTCTAAAATCTTATTTCCAAATGCATCAATTGAAAGTAATTCTAATCATATACAATTTAAATTTAAAAACACAAATTTAGGTCACATTATTGGAAGAAAATTACTCCTCCTCCTCAAAAATTCCTCCATCTTTGATTCCCAAAATATTTACAATTGCTCCTGCCTCCTGTCCAAAATTTGTACTCTTCCCCAAACCCATGTGAACTGCTTATATAAGGAAGAGGGAAATGTTTTATTTTCCTGGATTTCCCAAGCCACATAGGAATACACACTTATTTTTACAGAGTCCAGAGACCCTGGGGAAAAAATGTTAGGACTCTGGGGGATCAGGACACAGGGACCCATCTAGAGAGAAACTGAGACTGACTCCAGAGCATGGGGTGGAGGTTTGGGGGGAGCCTACCATTTGGAGAAGCTGGATTGGACCTCTCATTCCCAAATGCAGTGATCCTAGCCCTTCCCCAGTCTCCTCTAGGGAAAGAAGATTGAATGCTTAACTTTTAAGAAAAATTCAGCTTAGTTTGAAAAAAATCAGGTTAGTTTGCCTGACAGGCAAACAGAGACATAAAATGAAAAGAAAAGACAAGCTCTTTTAAATCTCAAATGTCCAGATCTTTTCTTTTGTAATTCAGCTGACTGAAGACTAAGCACATACACACACACACACACACACACACACACACACACACTGCTTTTAAATTCTTCTCTTGAACTTTTAATATTTAAGTTCTCTCCAAAGAGGACCATGAAGAGAGGAAATAGACAGTGGGTTCTAAATTAATCAAGTTCCTATTCTTGGCCCCTCTTTAGAGTAGAGGCAAGGAGGGGAGTTCTGGTGCTGCAGCCATAGGAGTGGCAACTAGCTCAGGGGCTTAGGGAGGAATTAGTGCTGAGAAGGGGTTCCAAGGATGGGGTTTCTCTGACTCCTTTCCCTCCTCCTTCAATGCAAATTGTCCTGCAGTCAGCAACCACAAGGTTGCATACTCACTCTTCTCAGTATTAAACAACTCCTTTTAATTTACAGAGAGATAAAATTGTTGGCACACTCAGCCCTCAGGGAATCTGTTCTTTGGCCAGAAGACATTTCCTTCAAGTGGGGCACCTGTCCAAACAAAACAACAGTATTTAAATCATTTTCTTTTTTTTCCTTCTCTGTAAATTTTGACTTCATCCTGATTCTTAAGCCCATTTCCTAAAGGGCTATCTTTTGGGAAACTAGATAAGTTTTTAGAGCCAGCTACCTTAAATTGTTCCTTTTTCATGGTTTATAATTCCATGGTTGCTTTGATGGAGGACTCACCTGATAGTGCCAAAGGGAACTTGGGAGCACTCTTACAGACTTGGACTGTTTAGAGTCTCCCAACCCCAAAGGGAAATAGGAGCACTCTTACAGACTTAAACCACTAAGAATCTCCCAACTCCAGGCACCCAAGCTTTCACCAGTTCTTGCCAAAGGGAGAGTACTCTTACAGACTTGAACCACTTAGAACCCCCCAGCTCACAAGTTTATGGCTTACCTGGATCGTGTGCACAACTTATGTGACTGATTCCAAATTTTTTTTCTACTGGCTGGCTTATCTCCTGAGCTGAATTAATTCTCTATCTTTGTTAGACCAGTCCAGAGTACACTTATTTTCATTTTTGCTTTCTCTGAGTGTCTCTCTTTGGGAATTTACCCAGTAGGATCAGGAGTCTCCAAGCCAAGTCCAAGGACCACCAGAGCACTCTTTGAAGGCACCTGCCCAAGGATTCAGCCTGGGAGAGACCCCTCATGAACAGGAAATATCCTGGAATGAATCCCCAGAGTTGTATAGGACAGAAACCCTTACCCAAATTAAAATCAGAGATTCCCAAGGTAAAAAGTAAAAAAGGATTTTACGATCTTGCAAGAAAGGGTAGTTCCCAATGACAGCAGTGTCAGTATAGGAATATAAATCACAAGTTGCAAAGAACAGATTATATATACCCAATGAGGATGTCCCCATCCCCTTCTTACCTTTTTTCCTTGATACAAGTCTAAGCTTATATTCTAAAATGGGAACTCTGTCCAGAGACTAGAAATCTACCCAGAGGCAAAGAATACTAGCCAATGACAAACTATTTACCATATTAGCAATTTAATGCTAATTGTGGCAAAGAAAAAAAGGGGGCAGGGGGAACAGGAAGGAAGTTTATGTTTATCTAAGATAAACATCTGCAGCCTTTGGCTACAGCACAACTTGTTATTGCAAAGTTTAAAGTTATAATCAGTTTATAGATCAAGACCACATTCTTATGAGAATTAGTTTATCCTACTCAGCATCTTCCCCAAACAGATTCCTTATACTCATCCCCCTGAATCCTTTTTCTAGAAGTCCTAGCCAAATGCTACCTACCCCTCTTTTGTGCCTGAAATACATATTCCATGGTCAACAAACTTCCTTACATCCTAAATGTTTTCTTCTTGCATTTGTCTCCTAGCAATTACTGAAACCTGGCTCCTCCATAGCCTCATTGGGTTATTCTTTCTAGTATTGATTATACTTACCAATACCTCAAATCAATTTGTGGAATGGGAGAGCCAACAAAATGTCAGAGTAAGACCTTTTTCCAGCCTAAGAAAACTTAGGAAGGTCTACTCTCAGGAGAGGTCTGTAACTCAGGAGCGCAGGCCTCTCTGGAGCTACACACATACTGTGACAGCAATGATGGCTACAACAAGGGCAGCTAGGTGGCACAGTAGGTAGAACACTGGTCCTGAAGTCAGGAGGACCCGAGTTCAAAAAATCTGGTTTCAGACACTTAACACTTCCTAGCTGTGTGACCCTGGGCTTAACCCCAATTGCCTCAGCAAAAAAAAAAAAAAAAAAAAAAAAAAATTAATTTTGTATTGATCCAACCATTCTGGAGAGCAATTTGAAACTATGCCCAAAGGGCTCTCAAACTGTGCCATCAGTGTTTCTATTGGGCTTATATTCCAAAAAGATCATAAAGGAGGGAAAGGGACCCACATGTGCCTTTTTGTAGTGGCAAGAAACTGAAACTGAGTGGATGCCCATCAACTGGAAAATGGCTAAATAAGTTACGGTATATGAATGTTGTGGAATATTATTATTCTATAAGAAACAACCAGCAGGATGATTTCAGAGTGTCTTGGAGAGACTTACATGAACTGATGCAAAGTGAAATTAGCAGAACCAGGAGATCATTATATACTTCAACAACAAGATCAAGATCAATTCTGATGGACATGGCTCTCTTCAACAATGAGATGATTTAGACCAGTTTCAATGATCTTGTGATGAAGAGAGTCATCTACACCCAGAGAGAAGCCTTTGGGAACTGAGTGTGGACCAAACATAGCATTTTCATTTTTTCTGTTGTTGGTTATTTGCATTTTATTTTTTTTCTCATTTTTTTGTTTTTGATCTGATTTTTCTTGTGCAACAAGATAATTTTATAAATATGTATGCATACATTGGAGTTAACATACATATATATTTTGCCATGTTTAACATATATTGTACTAACTTGCTATCTAGAGAAGGGGATGGGAGGAAGGCAGGGGAAATTGGAACACAAGGTTTTGCAAGGGTCAGTGTTGAAAAATTGTCCATGCATATGTTTTGAAAATAAAAAGTTTTAATTAAAAAAAGTTAAATAGTGGCCACAACAGTCACAGTAACTTTAAGAGCTTTTAACCTAAAAAGTAAAGGAACAACTGGCCAGAAAGAGATTTCTGGGACCCATTGCTGGCAGTGGGTTCATCTGCAGCTGATTGGCAACTCTTATTGCCTATACATAGTTCTGGTTTGCAGTTCTAAGGCAGACAGGAGTGACTCTGGGTAGTCACAAAGAAGCATGGAATCTAGTCACAGTTTCAGAGCCAAGAGGAGTATTAGTTCTTATGGCTCCAGGAGAGCAGGTACCCTTTCTGTATAAAGACCAGAACAGAGACAAGGAGAGCAGTGACTACCTTTCTCCCAGGATGATTCCTGGGAGACCCCCAGGAGAATTTGAAGACCTCCAGAAATAGCTTTGAAAACAACAGTACAACATACCCTTTGATCAGGCAGTGTTTCTACTGGGCTTACATCCCAAAGAGCTATTAAAGAAGGGAAAGGGACCTGTATGTGCCAAAATGTTTGTGGCAGCCCTCTTTGTAGTGGCTAGAAACTGGAAATTGAATGGATGCCCATTAATTGGAGAATGGTTGGGTAAATTGTGGTATAAGAATGTTATGGAATATTATTGTTCTATAAGAAATGATTAGCAGATGATTTCAAAAAGCCTTGGGGAGACTTAAGTGAACTGATGCTAAGTGAAATGAGCAGAACCAAGAGATCATTATACACTTCAACAATAATACTATATGAAGATCAACTCTGATGGAAATGGATATCTTTGGCAATGAGAGGATCCAATTTAGATCCAACTGATCAGTGATGAACAGAACCAGCTATACCCAGAGAAGGAACACTGGGAAATGGATGTGGACTGCTTGCATTTTTGTTTTTCTTCCCAGGTTATTTTTACCTTTCTGAATCCGATTTTTCTTATGCAACAAGAGAACTGTACGGATCTATACACATATGTTGTATTTAAGATATACTTTAACATGTATGAGACTGCCTGCCATCTAGGGGAGGGGGTTGAGGGAGGGAAGGGAAAAGTTGGAACAGAAGTACCAATAATGTTGAAGGGACAGTTTTGAAAAACTACCCATGCATATATATGTTCTGTCAATTATAATAATAATAAAAAGAAAATAGCGGCACAAAAAAAGCCTGAAGCTTGGAACAGTTCTTCCTCATCCCAAGTGAGCAGATCTTAATATAAAGTGCAAAATGAAGAAATAGGCTAGGAAAATGAGCACAAATAATAGAGAATTTGACCATAAAAAACTGCTAAGGTGGCAGGGAAGATCAAGAGACAAAAATCAAGAAAAAGATAATTACATTCAACACAACTAAACCCTCAAAGAAAAATGCTGATTGGATACCAGCCCAACAAGAATTCATAGAAGAGTATAAAGAAAGTGAAGGGTGTAGAGGAAAAATTGGGGAAAGAAATGACAATGATATAAGAAATTAAAAGAGAACTGACAACAGTATAAAAGAAGCACAAAAGTTTAAAATAATGACCTAAAAAAAGAATGTGTCTAGTGGCAAAAGTGAAACAAAAATTTACTGAAGAAAATAACTCCTTGAAAAGCAGAATAAGCCAAATGAGGGAAAAAATACAAAGGCTCACTGAAGAAAATCATTCATCAAATATTAGAATTGGAAAGTGAAAGCTTATGATTCCAGGAAATAGTAAGACATAATAAAATGAAGTCGAAAGAATTAAAAATAGGGGAAAATGTTGACTTTCTTATTAGAAAAAATAGCTAATCTGAAAAACAGATCAAGGAGAAATAATTTAAGAATTATTGGACTGCCAGAAAGCCATCATCAAAAATAAAAGTCTAAACATGAGGACAACTACCTCAAATCTTAGATCCAGAGAGCAAAATAGAAATTTTAAGAATACACTAATCTCCTGAAAAATAATCCTAAAATGAAAAATCCCAGATTTATAGCTAAATTTCAAACCTCTTAGATCAAGGAGAAAAATATTGCAAGCAGCCAGATAGAAGCAGTAAATATTGTGGCATCACAGTAAGGATCACACAAGGCTACTTCCACATTCAAGGAGCAGAAAGCTTGGTATATGATATTTTGAAAGGCAAAGAAAAATCTGGCAAAACTGAGTTCAAGGGAGAAATAGATATTTAATGAATAGAGGCCTTTCAGGTATTCCTAATGAAAATACCAGAGCTGAATAGAGAATTTGACATTTAAATAAGTATCAATAGAAGGATAAAAAAGAAATCTTAAGAAAATCAATGAAGTTAAACTAAGTCCCTATGTGGAACAATGATACTTGTAACTTATAAGAATTTTTATCATCATTAGGGCACTTAAAAATAAATTTACATAGATAGATAGGTGTAAGATGATTATGAGGGAATGATCTCCAAGAAAATAAACAAAAGGCTGAGAAAGGGATCCACTGGGAAAAGAAAGGAGAGGGACAATGGGGAATTTTTTCTCACATAAGAGGCAATCAAGAAGGTTTTTATAGTGGAGGGAGAAATGGGTAAGGAGTGTAGCAAACAAATGAACTCTCATCATAACTGATTTGAAGAAAGGAGAATACACACACTCTGTGGTATATAGAAATGTAATTTGCTAAAGAAGAAAAAAGGATAAAAGAAAGTGAGATAATGGCATAAGGGAAGCAGTGGTTAGAAGCAAAATAGCTTTTGTGGATGGGCAGGATAAAAAAGAGAAAAGAAACAGAAGAAAATGGGATAGAGGGAAATACACAGTAAGGGACCTAATTGTGAATGTAAGTGATATGAGCTCACCCATATAACAGAAGGAGATAGCAGAATGGATTAGAAATAAGAATCCAAAAATATGGTATTTACAAGAGACACACTTGAAACAGAAAGACATAATAATGAAAATAAAGTGCTGGAGCAGAATGTATAATATACTTTAGCTAAAATTTTTAAAAAGACAGGAATAGCAATAATCTCATACAAAAAAACACATAATTAAAAGACAATTAGGGAAACTATTTTTTACTAAGAGGTAACATAGATAATGAAATAATATAAAAAAATTTTACAGCAAGTTCTCTGATAAAGTCTTCATTTCTCAAATATATACTAGATATAGAATTGAGTCAAATTCATAAAAATAAGAGGCATTCCCCAATTGATAGATGACCAAAGAATATAAACCAGGTGGTTTTCAGAAGAAGAAATCAAATTTCTCTGTAATCATGTAAAAAAAGTTCTATAATTTGTAACTATGTCCAAAGGGCTATAAACTATGCATACCTTTTGATCCACCAATGTGTCTATGGGGTTTGTATCCCAAAGAGATCATAAAAGAGGGAAAAGGACCCATATGTGCAAAAATGTTTGTAGCAGATCTTTTTGTAGTATCAAGGAACTAGAAATTGAGTGAATGCCCTTCAATTGGGGAATGCTGAATAAATTATAATATATGAATATAATAGAGTACTATTGTTCTATAAGAAATGATGAACAGGTTGAGTTCAGAAAAATCTGGAAAGACTTAAAATGAACTGGTGATGCTGAATGAAGTGAGCAGAACCAAGAGAACATTGTACACAGTATTAACAGTTTTTTGTTTTTTTTTTAACAATGCAGTAATTCAAAGCAATTCCAATAGACTTGGGATGGAAAATTAACAATCACATTCAGAGGCAGTTATGGAGATTTCTTTGGATCAAAGCATAGTTTTTTTCACCTTTTTGGGGGATTGTTGTTTGCTTGCTTGCTTTTTTCCCTTTTTCTGGGATTTTTCCCTTTTGATCTGATTTTTCTTGCCCAATACGACAAATATAGAAATATGTTTAAAAGAATTGTACCTATTTAATGTATATCAGATTGCTTGCTCTCTTGGAGAGTTAAGAGTAAGGAAAGAGGGGAAAAATTTGGAAACACAAAGTTTTAGAAAAATGAATGTTAAAAACCATTTTACATGTATTTGGAAAACTAAAATACCATTTGAGAAAAGAACACTTTGCTTTAAAATTATTCTAAATCACTATTGATTAATGAAATGAAAATTAAAACACCTCTGAGATACCAACTCACACCTATCAGAAATGATAAGCTGGTGAGAATGAGGATAAAATTAGGTATATTAATGAACTGTTATTGGAATATTAAATTTATCTAATCATTCTGAAGAACAATTTGGAAATATCCCAAAGTGCTAAAAAACTATTTATATACCGTTTGATACAAGAATATCACTATTAGGACTGCATCACAAAGAGGTTTAACAAGAAAGAAAAGGGACCTATATGTACCAAATATATATAGCAGCTCTTTTTGTGATAGCAAAGAATTGGCCAATGAAGCAATGCACAACAAGTTGTGGAATGTGCTTGTGATAGAGCATCATTGTGCTATAAGAAGTCATGGGGCGGGGGGGGGAGGGGGTGTTTAAGAAAAACATGGAAAACCTATATGAATTGATAACAAAGCGAACTGAAGAGAAACAGAAGAACATTGTGCACAGTAACAGCAATATTGTAATAATGATCAATTGTGGCTTAACTATTTGACAGCTTGACTACTCTAATCAGTCAAATGATCCAAGACAATTACAAGGGACTCATGATGAAAAATACTGTCCATTCCCAGAGAGAGTTGATAAACTCTTATGTACAAATTGGAAGTATGATTTTTTTTGCTCTTTTTGCAATATGGCTGATAGGAAAATATGCTTTACATGATTTCATATGTATAATTGATAGAATTTGCAACTCAAAATTTAAAAAGAAAAGAATGTTTAAAATGATAATAAAAACTTGATGCCCTTCTATAACCTATACCTCCTTTTCCCAATCTTCTTCTATCTTACATTCCACAAAATACTCTGATGCAATAACTTAATATTACTTAATATATAATATTATATAATATAATAATACTTATTTTTACTAAAACAAGACACTCCATCTCTTAGTGCCAGGTATTTTCTTGGGGTGTCCTTCCTGCCTGGAATGCTCTCCTTCCTAATCTCTGTCTCCTGGCTTCCTTCAAGTTCCAACTAGAATCCTTTCTTTTAGAGGAAGCCTATTTCAACCCTCTTAACTTAAGTCTATGACTTTTTACTATTCTCTATTTTATATATATATATATATATATATATATATATATATATAATGTATATAGCTCATTTGTACATATTTGTTGTTTCTATTCCCAATTTTTCATATATATGTATATATATGAATATATATATTTATATGTGTATAGCTTATTTGTACATATTTGTTATTTCTATTCCCTATTTTTCATTTATGTACATATATGTAATGTGTATAACTCATTTGTACATATTAGTTGTTTCTCCCATTAGATCTGAGCTCCTTGAAGGCAAAGGCTGTCTTTTGCCTCTTTTTTTATCCCTACCTCTTAGCACAGTACCTGACCCCATAGTAGGTGTTTAAAAAAAGCTTATTGATTGACTTCTCTCACTACTCAGCCATTTACAATCTAGCTTTTGACCTCATTACTTAACTGAAACCCTCTTTCCAAAGTTACCAATAATTTCTTAATTGCCAAATCTTTTGGTCTTTTTTTCAGTCCTGATTCTTCTTGGCTTCTCTCCTGTATTTGACACTGCTGGCCAATCTTTCCTCCTGAGTATTCTTTCCTTTTTCAGAGGAGGACTTCATGATAGATCTTCATGACACTACTCTCTTTTGCATCATCCCCTACTTGTCTAACGATTTTTATTCAGTAGCCTTTGCTGGCTCATTATCCTATTACAGTCTTTAAGGGATTTGCCCAAAATTCTCTCCTAGGTCTTCTTTTCTTAGATTTCTATGGACAACTGAGTGTGTATGTTATTCTCTTTTTGAGTCAATTCATGTGCCAGTAAGATTCAAGTGATGTTCCTTCCCATCTTTCCCTCTACTATAATAGGTCTTTCATATGTTAGATAATTTACTTTATTCTACCTCTCCCTTTCCTCTTCTCCCAGTGCCACTTTTTTCTCACCCCTTAGTTTTGTTTGGTTTTGTTTTGTTTTCAATATCATTGCAACAAAATGACCTTATATAACACCTTCTATCTATGGTGTACTCTTCCTAGTTGATCTCATAGTGATAGTTCCTAAGAGTTTGCTAGCATCATCTTCCTATGTATGGATTTTAACACTTTAATCTTACTGAATTTTTTTCCCGATTTTGTCATTTTGATCTTCTCTGTCACCACAGTAACTTTTTTTCTTTCCTTACCTTTTTATGCATCTCTTGAATCTTGTACTTGAAAGTCAAATTTTCTGTAGCTCTGGTCTTTTCATCAGTAATGCTAGAAAGTCCTCTATTTCATCAAATGACCATTTTTTATCTCTCAAGGATTATACTTGCTTTTGCTCGGTGATTCTTAGCTGTATTCCTATTGTGACTTCCAGAATACCATATTCCAAGACCTCCAATCCATTAGTATAGAAGCTACTAAATTCTGTGTAATTCTGACTGTGACTTCACAATATTTGAATTGCTTCTTTGTGGTTGCTTGCAGTATTTTCTCCTTGGTCTGAGAATTCTGAAGTTTGGCTATGATATTATTGGGAATTCATTTTGAAATCTCTTTCAGAAACTGATCTGTGGATTCTTTCAGCTTGCATTTTATCCTGTTGTAAGCAATTTTTGATAATTTCTCGAAAAATGTTGTCTGGGCTCTTTTTTTAAATCACAGCTTTAAGGTAGTCTAATAACTCTTAAATTGTCTCTCCTTGACCCTTTTTTCTAGATCAATTGCTTTTTCAATGAGCTATTTCATATTTTCTTCTATTTTTTCATTCTTTTACTTTTGTTTTATTGTTTCTTGATATCTTAATATGATAACATATTAGCTTCCACTTGCCCAATTCTAATTTTTAAGGAATTATTTTCTTCAGTGAGCTTTTATACCTTCTTTTCCATTTGGCTACTTCTACTTTTTAAGGAATTGTTTTATTCTGAGAAATTTTGTCCATCTTTTTCTATTTTTTGTTCCTTTCCTTACCCAACTGTTGATTCCACATAATTCTCCTGCATCATTTTCCTCAATTTTTCTTCTGCCTCATTTATTGATTTTAAAAATATTCTTATTCAGCTTTTCTAGTTCTTTTTGTGGTCCCGAGATGAATTCACATTTTTCTTTGGGCTTTCATATGTCCTTTTTGACATTTGTTTTGATCTCTATGTGACCATAATAACTTTTTGTGGTCAGGTTTTTTTTTTTTTAATTTCTTTTTTGTTCATTTTCCAGTCTATTTTGTGACTTTACATTTTCATATTAAAATTGAGCTCTACTCCTGCTGTGAAGTGAACACTGTCACAAGTTTCTTGCACTGGGGCACTAACTTGCGCTGACACTAACCTGTGACAGAGAGGGTGAGGCCTCTCCACTGGCCTGTTGTATCAGGGCTGTGGTATCTTGCCACTGATCTCAGGCTCAGGGCCTGGCTTGCTGAAAGGCCATCTGCAATCTGTCCTAGTGAGACAAATTATTCCTGCCAATCTTTTTAGTTGTCTTGGGCTAGAAAATTGTTTCCAACTCATTCCTTTGTTGGTTTTGCTGCTCTGGAATTTGTTTTAAGGTGTTATTTTATAGTTGTTTGAAGATGTATTTGAGAGAGTTCAGGCAGTTTTCTGCCTTATTCTACCATCTTGGCTCTCTACCTCCCTTTTAAATATTTCAAAACATTAGGAATAAAATGAGTTTAAACTTATATTTCCAATATTATTACAAAGCTCTTCTCACTATCTCCAGCTTAGACCTCTCTTTTAATCTATATTGTTGATCTCTGATTGCCTTTTGGATATATATGGATATGAATTGGGTATGGACCAGATTTCCATTTCCTCCCACAAAAGGCCCATAAGCACATACTGATAGACTTAAAGTAACAAACTACAATAATGACTACTGTTATATTCTCCTAGAAGGTCAAGACTTCAAACCATAAAAATATAAAACATCTAGTGTGACTCTCAAGTAGACATTTCACATATTTTCTTGGCTTTGCTGCAAAAAATTGTTTATCCATATCGCTTAGTAATCAAGGGCAGGACCTAAAACTATCCCTCCATTAATGAGACAAAATCCCTCTACACTAGTCACCTGGGGCAACCAGTAGATCTTGACTCTTCAATCTTTGAAATGCATAAAGTGCCTTGAAAATTGGATATGTTTATCTCAAGATTGCCATTTTGTTGCAGCATGTAAGAACGGGAGGTAGACAGATAATGGAAATAATCCCAAGACTGGGGTTTAGGAAAGGATAAATGGTGAATAAGAAGTGGCTGCTAGAATAAAGTACAATGTTGAATTTAATTGGTTAACTTAGTTAAAATTAGAAAAGGAGGAGAGTGAAGTCAGGGCAAGGGTTATAGTCTGATTAAGTACTTTGGGGTAGAGGAATCAGAGGGAGCAGTGTTGGCAAGGAATAGGTTTAGGAGGGAAATAAGGGAAGGTGAAATGATAAGAGGAGGCTTGTATCAGAGGAATGTCAAAGATTTTGATCAAGAAAATGCAATACTTGTAGGTGATGATTAGGTCTAGGGAATGACTAACAAGTTTCCTTCCTTAAAGGCTTTTATAGTCACTGCTGTCTAATAGTCTTAAGCACCCTGTTTTATTATTATTTCACTCCCTTCATCAAAAATGTTGTGGCTTCCCATAATTTACAGAATAAAAAAGCTAGTCCTTAGCTTTACATTTCAAACCCTTTCACAGCCTTTATTTACAAATTAATCTCCCATTACTTGCACATAGGAACCCATGGATCCTCCTGTGGCCCACAACACTACCAAGTATGTCCCAAACCAGATTGAAAAGTAATTGATAAATGCATTTTCAGTATACATCCAGCAAGGATCCTTATGTACAGTTGAATAGTACCTGATTCTATATGAGTTTGACATCACTGGTCCAGACTATTGAAATAGCCTTTTAATAGATCAAATAGATCTTCCTGCCTTAAGTGTTTCCTACCTCTAATCCATCATTCACATAGCTGCCAGGCTAATATTGTTAAGGTATAAGTCTATACATGTCACTCACGTGTTCAACTAAATTCAGTAGTTCCCTATTATGTTTAGGATCAAATACAAATGCCTCTATTTGGCATTTAAAGCCCTTCACAAACTGGCTCCAACCTACTCTTCCAGGCTTATTATCCATTATTTTCCTTTATATACTCCATGGCCCAACCAAAATGAGCAACTTTCTAATTTTCACACAACATTCTACCTCCTATCTCTTTGTATAGTCTATTCCCCATTCTTAGAAAGCGTCCTTTCAATGCCCATAATTTAGGGAATGGATGAACAGATTGTATATTAATGTGATGGAATATCATTGTACTATAAGAAATAATGAATGGAATAGTTTCAGAAAAACCTGAAAAAACTTATGTGAACTGATAGAAAGTGAAATGAGCAAAACAAAGAGAATAATATCAATAACAGAATTATTCTAACAATAATCCACTCTGAAAATCTTACTAACTTTGATCAACATAATGACCAGCCACAATTCCAAAGGACTAATGATGAAACATGCTTCCACCTCCTGATAGAGAACTGATAGTATAGAATGAAGCATATTTTCTTCTATTTCTTGATTTTTTCCCCATGGCTAATGAAGAAATTTATATTGTACGTTCATATGTATTTGTAATGGATTTTATTTATCTTGCCTTCTCAATGGTGAAGTAGAAGGAGGGAAAGAACTTGGAATTGAAAATAAGACAAAATTGAATTAAAAATTTAGAAAAACCAATCCTCCTCATTTGTACCTTTTAGAAATCCTAATTTCTGTCAGTTTAACTCTAATGCTACCTCCTATATAAGGCTTTTTCAGTAATAGAATCAATACTACCTGACAATTACTTGCTTTGTGGCTCACTTACCATGCCTTTGACTTCTCAAACTAAAGTGCCCTTTTCTAGTCACCGCTTTTTAATGTATTATCTTTCCCACTTAGAATGTAAGTTCTTTGGAAGCAGAGACTGTCTTGCTTTTGTATTTGTGTCCCCAGCATGCAGCATAGTATCTGATATGTAGCATGTATTTAATAAACACTTTTTCACTTGTTTGTTCATTTTCTAATCCTACCCACTCAAAAAGTTATCTTGGTGTATCTTACCCCAAAAATTACCATGGATTTATTTTATGTATATTTTGTACAATCTATATATGTATGTGTTGTCTCTCCTAGTAGAATGAAAACCTCTTAAGGGGGAGACATTGTTTAATTTTTGTCTTTGTAACTTCATTGTTTTAATAAATGCTTATTGTTTGATTCCTAAACGATTGTCTCTGTTTTGGACCATTTAAACCAACTTAGCAAGATGGATCATAAGATTTTAGAGAGAAAGGGAACTTAGAAATCTTCAAATTTAGTTTGTTCATTTTGCAAATGAAATAAGCAGTCTGGAATGCCATTTGGTGAAGTAAAATGATTTTCTCTAGTCTACTCAAGTAATAAGCAATAGAGCTAAAATTTGTATCCATGTTTTTGAACTCTAAATCCAGTATTGTGTGTGTGTGTGTGTGTGTGTGTGTGTGTGTGTGTTTTTACTGTATCATGTCACCTGTATACTTTCTGGTATGAAAGGTCTTCAGAGAATAGCATCCCTTAAATATTTGATGTTTAATAGTTTTTAGCAAGTATTTCCTTAAATATATTTTATTCCCTTATTATTTATTAACTTATGTCTGTTTTTTGTGTTCACTCCTTGGTGGAAATATCTTTAGTGGACAGGGAAGACATCTACATCATAATTATGCTTGAAGAGTTTATCAAAGTCATCTGTATGCTCTAAGCAAAATCATCTAAATTTTTTTATAAAGAAAATACAAATGTTGACTAGAAATGCAATTGTGTTTAATTTTTAGAAATATTGGTATACTGAATGATGCTCATGAAAAAATTACTGTTGGCTTAATTATCATCTTGTTTGTTTAGAAATTTTTACCAGTCTTCTGAATTTAAGTAGATGTTATTACATTAGGAAGAGGCATTCATCATCCGGGGTTAATCAGGTGCTTATGTCCACTTTGCTCTTACTGTAATGATTTAGTGGTATTTGAAGAAAAATTAAAGCAAATTTAATTTATTATTCAGAAATATATTAGTAACAAGAGATTCAAAACATTCAGTTAAGCAAGAGGAATATAAAGATAAAAAAAAAGTGCATGCCCTTTAGAAGCTTACACTTTTGAAAACCATATGCATATATATATAGTGTATACTAAATAAATGCCAGTTAATTTTAAGGGGAAGCACTGTGGGAATCAGTAAAGCTTTGTATAAGAGTTGGTATTTATTCTCAATTTTGAAGAAACTATATTGGGAGCAAGATGTGAAGAGAGAAGGCATTCCAGACCTAGAGTATAGCCTGTTCAGAGATAACAAAGATGGGAAATGGAATGTTATAACGGCAGAAATATCAAAAAGGACAATTTAGCCAACCATAGAATACATAAACAGCACTCAATAGTAAGCCTAAAATAATGGACTGGAACTAGATTGTAAAGAACTTTAAATGCCATCAGAGAAGTTTGTATTTTATTGTAGAAATAATAGGGACTTACTAAAGTTTATCAGGCAGGGAAATGATATGGTCAAATTTGTGATTTAAGAATATCACTGAGTCAGACTCTTTTTGTGCAGCAAAATAACTGTATGGACATGTATAGGGACCATCCTAGCTATGTGACCCTGAGTAAATCACTTAACTTCTTTAATCTCAGTTTCCTCATCTGTTAAAAAAGGGGGGGAGGGGTGGGCATCAATAGCATCTATCTCATACAGTTGTGGTGGGGATCAAATGAGGTACTATATGTAAAGCACTTTGTAAACCTTAAAATGCTACATAAATATTAGCTGATACTATTATTGTTTTCCCCTTTAGAATCTAAGTGAAAGAAAAGAAAATTATCATTCTGCCATCTATTTAATGTAGTTGCTAAAAGTTCTAGTTCTGGAAAAGACCCATAGAAAACTGTTAGGCTTTGTTAAAGGATTCAGTGAGATCCACTTATATTTCAGAACCAACTTCCAGTTATCTGTTGAACTAAAATCTTCTTGCTTTGTACATGACCAAAAATGGAACAGGTTGCCTTGAGGTTATAATAAGCTCTTTGTCACAAATATATTCAAATAATTCTTTAAGCATTCTCATGAAAGGAATTAATCCAAAAGACAACAATTTTTTATTTTAGTGTAAAATACAAAAAAATTTTCTTTGTTAACCATTTTATATGAAAATGATATACCATCAATAAGACATGTGCTTTGAGGTACTGTTTTTATCATTTCATTTATGGGTATAAGGTTCCCGCAGCTATTTATCCCTTGTTTGTTTGTGAATTATGGAACTGCCAGAATTATGGGGGGAAGCATTTTTTCCAAAGGAAGGGAAAAGAGTAAGAAAGTTTTTTTTGTCTTAGTTTTACTATTAAGTTTAATTATCATACAGACTTTTTTTTTGGTGGGGGAGGGGGAAACAAGCCCTTTAAAACAAAATAGGAGACATTTCTGGGAAGATGGAAGAATAAGTCAGAAAATTCTAAGCTCTCCAGATTTCCCACACACAAGACAAAATACCACCTCAGGGCAAACATAGAGTGGTAAAAATAGACAAGAATTGGGACAGAACAGTGGTCTTTCTGGGATAACCTAAAAATATTTGAAGATACCAGGAAGGAGCTTTGACATGTATGAAATGTAAATACCTCAATCTAACTCCACTGAAACAGCAAGCAGCCAGTGCTAGGTCTAGCTGGGTTGGGTGATAACCTTGACCCCAGTCACAGGAATTTTCATCTAGGGAACAATGTGTGGACTTAGAATTAAAATGGGGGAAGATTGAGGTAACCTTTGCTGATAAGGGACTCCAGGTCCAGCTGTGCTGCTGAGATACAATCCTGTGCTAGAGGGAACCAACATATGCCAGGTGAGTCTAGAAGCACTGGGACAGGAATATTGCTGACTATGGCTATTTATAGGAGGGCAAAATTCTTGGTTTTGGTTCTAGATCTAAGGGGAGACTGAAGGGGACCTGAGGCCAGAAACACCATTCTCCCATGTCCCAGAACTAGAAATAATTACAATAACAAGTTGCTATAAATGTTTTAAAAAATGATCAGGCAAAGGAGAAAGTTGCTATGGGAATAGAGAAGACTTGGAGTTCTTCTTCAGAGGAGGATACTGAAGCAAAAAGCCTCTCCTACCCCAAAGGATAACATCAAATGCTCACCTGCTCAAAAAGAATTCATAAAAGAACTAAAAAAAAATTTTAAAAAGCAAATGACAAAATTGAAGAAACTTTAAAAAGGCATGGGGGGGGGGGCAGCTAAATGGCACAGTGGATACAGCACCAGCCTTGGTGTCAGGAGATCCTGAGTTCAAATCCAGCCTCAGACCCATAACACTTTCTAGATGTGTAACTCTGGACAAGTCACCCAACTTCAATTACCTAGTGCCCCCCCAAAAAAAGAAAGAAAGAAAGAAAGAAAAAATAAGAACAATCCAAGAAAAGTTAAAAGATTATGAAAGTCAACCACCTCTGGCAAAGGAGCTTAAGGAAGAAAATGACTCCAAAAAAAAGATGTGAGCAAAGAGAAACCAGCAAAGTTATGAGACCAAGAAATAATAAAACTAAATATAAAGAATAAAAAAGATAATTAATAGATAATGTGAAACAACTCATAAGAAAAACTGATCCTAGAGAACAGATCAAGAAGAGAAAACATAAATAATCAGATTACCTGAAAACTACAATTTAAAAAGCCTCTTGATTCAATAATATAAGAAATAATTAAAAGAAAATTGTCTTGCAGTCTTAAAGCAAGAGAGGAAAAGTAGAGATAGAAAAAAATCCACCAAATGCCACTTGACAAAGATCCTACAAGGAAAATCAAAAATCAACAGGAATATCATTGTCAAATTCTGAAATCCCCAGCTCAAGGAGAAAATATTATGAGCAACAACAACAAAAAATTCAAATGCAACAGATCCACAATTAAAATAACACAAGACTTAGCTAGCAATGGCTAAGTTAAAAGATCACAGGGCTGAAAATATCTTATCAGCAAAGTTAAACGTAATTCTGAACAAACAAAGAAACAAACAAAAAGGATGTTTAATGAATTGCCAGAATTTTAGGATTTTGTTGCAATAAGACCTGAACTTAATAGAAAATCTGACATACAAGATCTAAAAGAAATATAATGTAAACATCAAAGACTAATTTACAAGGTTAAAAACATAAGGACAGACTATTTTTAATACATGAAAATGTAAACCCTATGTCTAAGATTGACATTAGTAATTAGGTAGTTCAAAAGAAAGATTGGGATAGAGCTGAGCATGACATGCTTAAAACAAAACTGTGTAGAAAAAGGTAAAAAGAATTATCTTACACAAATAAGATGCAAGAGGAAGAACTCACACAGAGGAATTAAATGGTAGAGAAGAGCTGATAATTCTGGAACCTACTCTCATAAGGTATGGGTTAAAAAGGGGAACAATACATATGTCTGCATGTGTGTGCGTGCATGCTTGTGTGTGTCTTACTAAATTCAGAAAGAAATAAGGTAAGGGGAAAGGAAGGGAGGAAAGGATAAGGGAGGAATCTTGAGAGTGGGGGTAGGTGTTAGATTAAGTAACAGGAGGGGAAGATAGTAAGTAGAAGCAAAGCAGAAAAGTCAGGAGGGTTAGGAAATAAGACATAAGAAATAAAGATCAGGAGTATAATTTATTATGTTAAAAAGGGGGGAGGGGAGGGAAAGGAGAGGTAGTATCCATGACCTGACCTCAGACAGAGTTAAAGCTAAAATAGATTTAATCAAAACAGAAATTAGGGAAAACACATTAGTCATATTAATCAATATTATTTTAGACTATTTAAAATAACTAGACAGTATACGTTTGCAATATTGTTGTGATGTAGGAAATAATGAGCTGAAGTTAGAAAAATATAGAAAGACTTGGATTTATGAAGGAAGATGTTATCCACCTTCAGAGAAATAGAGAACAAGTATGATATAGTCTTACATAGATACATATGAATATATATATGTGTGATTTTAGTTATCTGTGTATGAATAGGTATTTTATATCCTATATATATAGCATTTTTTTTCTTTTCTTATTTGTAATTTAAGTTTAAAATAAAATTCAAAAATTAAATGAAAGCAAATGGAATTTTAAAATCAAAATTACATACAGCATACCCTTTAACTTTTAGTTTTAAACTTAATGTAATTTTGTTGGGGGTTTTTTGTTTTGTTTTGTAGAAAAATTTGATGACAAGTTTTTTCCTAATAGTATTTTATTTTTCCAAATACATACAAAGATAGGTTTCAGTATTCATCTGTGCAAAACCTTGTGTTCCAAATTTTTCTTCCTTCCTCCCTCACCTCCTCCTCCCCAAGACAGCAATCAGTCCAATATTGGTCAAACACGTGTTCTTCTAAACATATTTCCATATTTGTCATGCTGTATAAGAAAAATCAGATCAAAAGGGGAAAAAACATGAGAAAGAAACAAACAACAACAAAAGGTGAAAATACCGTGCTTTGATCTACATTCAGTTTCCATAGTTCTGTGGATGCAGATGGCGCTTTCCATCACAAGTCTATTGGAATTGCCTTGAATCACCTTATTATTGAAAAGAGTCAAGTCTATCACAATTGATGATCACATAATCTTGTTACTTTGTACAGTGTTCTCTTAGTTCTTCTCTCTTCACTTAGCATCAGTTCATGCAAGTCTTTCCAGACTTTTCTGAAATTAGTCTGTTGATCATTTCTTATAGAACAATAATATTCCATTACATTCATATACCATAACTTATTCAGCCATTCTCCAACTGATGGGCATCTGTTTAGTTTCCAGTTCCTTGCCACTACAAAAAGGACTGTTACAAACATTTTTGAACAAGTGGATTCTTTCCCTTTTTTATGATCTTTTTGTCCAGTAAAGACATTGCTGGATCAAAGGGTAGGCACAGTTTGATAGCTCTTTGGACATAGTTCCAAATTGCTCTCTAGAATGGTTGGATCATTTCACAATTTTACAATTGTGAAACAATGCATTATTGTCCCATTTTGTCTCACTTTTCCCACATCCCCTCCAACATTTGTCTTTATCTTTTCCTGTCACCTTAGTCAATCTGAGAGGTGTGGAGTTGTTCTTCAGAGTTATTTGGCAAGTTTTTTCTTAAACAAATGAATTTGACTTTAGACATAATTCCTAATGTGATTTATCATATGAATTCTGATTTAGTCTACTGTAGACATCTTAATGTACATGTAGGAATGTTTGCCAGGTCTTCTCCTTCTCCAACTCTGTTTTCTATTTGATGCTTGATAAGGGTAAAATTTTTTTCACTGGAAATCTTAGCTTTGTATTGTCTAACTTCAGTATTAGCACCCTAACTTGTTAATTCACTAAAACATTTAAGACTAAACCAGCTTTCTACTTAAGCTCAGAAAAAGGCAGCATTCCAGTTTCAGCAGTACATTTTAGCTCCCTTTAAACCCTACTTTTGTTGTTTTATATAAAAGAACTATTTCCACTAAACTCAACAAGTTCAAGTGAAATTTAGTATCGTGACCTCTCTTGCTTGTCATGATAGTGTGCCAAGTAACAGTGTCATATTAGAAAAGAAGATTAAGCCCCAAATCAGCAGGAGGTTATATTTTTCCATGGAATTTTAAAATCCAGATGATCACTGGCACTTTACTTGGAAAACTCAGAATTAATATTCAACTTTTTTTAATTATAGCTTTTTATTTACAAAACATATGCATGGGTAATTTTTTCAACATTGACCCTATCAAAACCTTCTGTTCCAACTTTCCCTCTCCTTCCCCCCACTCCCTCCCCTAGATGGCAGGTAGACCAACACATGTTAAAAATGTTAAAGTATATGTTAAATATAATATATGTATACATATTTATACAGTTATCTTGCTGCACAATAAAAATCAGATTTAGAAATAAGGTAAAAACCTGAGAAGGAAAACAAAAATGCAAGCGTACAATAACAGAGTGAAAATGCTATAATATGGTCAACACTCAGTTCCTATAGTGCTCTCTCTGGGTGTAGATGGCTTTATTCATTACTGAACAATTAGAACTGGTTTGAATCATCTCATTGTTGAAGAGAGCCACGTCCCTCAGAATTGATCATCATATAGTATTGTTGTTGAAGTATATAATGATCTCCTGGTCCTACTCATTTCATTTAGCATCAGTTCATGTAAGTCTCTCCAAGGCCCTCTGAAATCATTCTGGTGGTCATTTCTTACAGAACAATAATTCATATACCATAATTTATTCAGCCATTCTCCAACTGATGGGTATCCACTCAGTTTCCAGTTTCTAGCCACTACAAAAAGGGCTGCCACAAACATTTTTGCATATACAGGTCCCTTTCTCTCCTTTAAGATCTCTTTAGGATATAAGTCCACACTGCTGGATCAAAGGGTATGCACAGTTTGATAACTCTGAGCATAGTTCCAAATTGCTCTCCAGAATAGTTGGATCCATTCACAACTCCACCAATAATGAGTCAGTGTCCCAGTTTTCCCACATCCCCTCCAACATTCGTCATTATCTTTTCCTGTCATCTTAGCCAATCTGACAGGTGTGTAGTGGTATCTCAGAGTTTTCTTAATTTGCATTTCTCTGATCAACAGTGATTGGGAGCACCTTTTCATATGACTAGAAATAGCTTCAATTTCTTCGTCTGAAAATTGTTCATATCCTTTGACCATTTATCAATTGGAGAATGGCTTGATTTCTTATCAATTTGAGTCAATTCTCTTTCTGTTTTGGAAATGAGGCCTTTATCAGAACCTTTGAATGTAAAAATGTTTTCCCAGTATATTGTTTCCCTTCTAATTTTGTCTACATTAGTTTTGTTTGTACAAAACCTTTTTAACTTAATATAATCAAAATTATCTATTTTGTGATCAATAATGATCTTTAGTAGTTTTTTGATCACAAATTCCTCCTCCACAGATCTGAGAAATAAACTATCCTATGTTCTTCTAATTTGTTTATAGTATCATTCTTTATGTCTAAATCATAAACCCATTTTGACCTTATCTTGATATACAGTGTTAAGTGTGGGTCAATGCCTGGTTTCTGCCATACTAGTTTCCAATTTTCCCAGCAGTTTTTGTCAAATAGTGAATTCTTATCCTTAATGCTGGGGTCTTTGAGTTTGTCAAACACTAGATTACTATAGTTATTGACTATTTTGTCCTATGAATCTAACCTACACCACTGATCAACTAGTCTATTTCTTAACCAATACCAAATGGTTTTGATGACTGCTGCTTTATAATATAATTTTAGATCTGGTACAGCTAGGCCATCTTCATTTGATTTTTTTTTCATTAGTTCCTTTGAAATTCTTGATCTTTTGTTCTTCCAGATGAATTTTGTTGTTATTTTTTCTAGGTCAGTAAAATAGTTTCTTGGGAGTTTGATTGGCATAGCACTAAGTAAATAAATTAGTTTAGGTAATATTGTCATCTTTATTATATTTGCTCAACCTATCCAAGAGCACTTAATATTTTTCCAGTTGTTTAGATCTGTCTATTTGTGTGGAAAGTGTTTTGTAGTTTTGCTCATATAGTTCCCGACTTCCCCTTGGCAGATAAATTCCCAAATATTTTTATACTGTCAACAGTTATTTTAAATGGAATTTCTCTTTGTATCTCTTGCTGTTGCATGTTGTTAGTGATGTATAGAAATGCTGATGATTTATGTGGATTTATTTTGTATCCTGCAACTTTGCTAAAGTTGTGGATTATTTCTTTTCTTTTTTTTTTTTGACTATTTTTTCTTCTTTTTTTTTTAGAAACAACTTTTTTTATTATAACTTTTTATTTACAAGATATATGCATGGGTAATTTTTCAGCATTGACAATTGCAAAATCTTTTGTTCCAACTTTTCCCCTCCTTCCCTCCATCCCTTCCCCAACATGGCAGGTTACCAATACATGCTAAATATGTTAAAATATAAGTTAAATACAATATATGTATACATGTCCATACAGTTATTTTGCTGTACAAAAAGAATCGGACTTTGAAATAGTATAAAATTAGCCTGTCAAGGAAATAAAAAATGCAGGCAGACAAAAATAGAGGGATTGGGAATTCTATGTAGTAGTCCATAGTTATCTCCCAGAGTTCTTTCGCTGGGTGTAGCTGGTTCAATTCATTAGTGCTCTATTGGAACTGATTTGGTTGTTGAAGAGGGCCATGTCCATCAGAATTGATCATCATGTAGTATTGTTGTTGAAGTATATAATGATCTCCTGGTCCTGCTCATTTCACTCAGCATCAGTTCAGATAACTCTCTCCAGACCTTTCTGAAATCATCCTGCTGGTCATTTCTTACAAAACAATAATATTCCATAATATTCCTATACCACAATTTATTCAGCCATTCTCCAATTGATGGGCATCCACTCATTTTCTAGTTTCTGGCCACTACAAAGAGGGCTGAGCTGTGGATTATTTCTAGTAGCTTTTTAGGTTGATTCTCTGGTATTCTCTAAATGTACCATCATATCATCCTTAAAGAGTGATAATTTAGTTTCCTCATTATCTACTCTAATTCCTTTAATTTCTTTTTCATCTCTTATTGCTGAGGCTAGCATTTCTAATACAATATTGAGTAGTAATGGTGATAGTGGGCAACCTTGTTTTACCCCTGATCTTATTGGGAATTTTATTGGGAATGAGTTTATCCCCATTACAGATGGTGCTTACTGATGGTTTTAAATAGATGCTACTGACTTTAATATTCAAGTTTAAGTAGCTCCTTTAAATTAATTACATTTGGCTACATTATTTTTATCTGAGTTTTGACAGATACAAAACTTGAATGGGAAAAAACCATGGAAAGTAGATGAATAGCAAATCTCAAATGAACAAAGCTATTGAGAACCCATAGTGCTATCTTTAGTGCAGAAATAGAGTGTCTTTCATCTCCCAGATAATCACTCTGTTTGATATACATCTGATATTTCATTCACATAAGGAATTCTTAAGTGAAGAAACTCCATCAATATCGTTCAGTATATGTTATATAATTTATAGTCTAAAATCATTGTTGATGCTCTGAGAACCAGGTAAATAATTTATCCAAAGTCATATATTCATTATCCCTTAGAGGCACCACTTGAGCTCAAGTTTTCCAGACTCATAGGCCAACTTTATCTATTGCAGCACTGTTCTCCTGTTGTCTTATAGGCTTGAAATTATCCAACACTTGGCAAACTAAGGCTATGTGGTTGGAAAGATCATTGGAAATTAAAATTGCTTACAACTATTTTCCCTGACTTCTCTAAAAATAAAATTCTAAAGCCCCTAACACATTTACCTCTTTGATCTTTTTTGTTATAAATTTGTCCAGACTTGACTGACATCAGTCATGCATTTAATTCCTGAAAACAGAGTAGTTCTCCTGTTATAGATAGAAAACACATAATGCATTGCCTCTCCTTACATCATAGGATTATGGTATCTTTGTTCTATCATGGTTGCACTATAACAGTGTCCAGTTGGTTACAGAAACTTCCCAGTAAGCCAAAATAGTGTAGCATTGTAATCCTTGCATTATATATCAGTGTTTGATTCTTTAATCAAAGAAATGATTGTGCTTTTGTTGTTTTGACTTTTCCTGTATTAATATAAAGTTAGTGCCTGATCAATACTTTAAAAAGTTTTTTATTTTTTTTAACCATAGCAGTTAGAATATTAGAAAATTTTGCACCCATATTAGGATTTCCTCCTTATACACACATCCCTCTTAATGAATTTATCCCAATCAGCTTGAACAAGTTTTAAAATTATAGATGAGATTAGGCATTTTCTTGCCAGCTTCAAATTATACTTCTACTTATTGGGGGGATTCTGCCAGATGTGCTGGTTAAGGGTTAGCAGCAGGCCTGTTTTGTTTTCTTAGCTTCCTGACTTTTCTTTATTCATATTGACTTCCAAGTTTGAAAAATGGTGCCCTACTTCCAGCTATTTTCTAAACAGGTAAATAATAACAAGGAAAAATGGAGGAATGTTAATGGAGTTCAAGTGAGTAATAGCTTTGGGGGCTCTTCATTACCAAGTAGTTCTCAGTCATTTTTTTTTTCATATGAGGTGCATATTTACTTTCAGATGATTTAATTGGTTCCTGAAGATTGTCTTACTCCCTTTTATTATTGTGTGTGTGTGTGTGTATATATATAGATTTTTTTAAATTAAAGCTTTTTATTTTCAAAACATAAGTATGGATAATTTTTCAACATTAACCCTTGTAAAACCTTGTGTTGCAATTTCCCTTTTCCTTCCCCTCCCCCCTCCCCTAGGTAGTGCTGAGGTATAAGAATTGAAGGTAAGAGATCCCCTAACAGCAATGGGATCCCTTTGGTGGATGGCAGGTTTTGTGAAAGAATTTGCAAACCCCAATAAATATAGACACAAGATTTGTGGCAAACGATGGGTTTATTTACCCTAAGAAAACAGTACACTAAGAAGACAGCTTTCATAGCTGGCAAACTCCTGATTAGGAATTTAGCAAAGATGAGTTTACATTGAGAAGAAAATATCTTCATCAGTGAGCTAAGTCCAAAAGGGCATTTAGCAAAGCTTCGGGGTTCAGAGTCATCTTTTATTATTAGCCTTCTGAGATCTAGAGCTTCTTTGATCTATGGCCCCGAGGTAGGTGGTGGTGGCCAATCTCTGGATGAATCTGAGAGACTGATATTCAATTAAATTAGAAATGGATGAGATTAATTATCTTGGGGGTTTCCCTTATGGACAGAAGGGTATGCTAGAGGTTGGGAGGTTTTGAGACCCCCAAATCAACCTTCCCCCAAAGCTTCCTTTATGACTCTTCCCCCCGACAGATTAAAAGGGACACAATTTACATCAGTAGCAAGTAATCCAATATATGTTAAACATGGTAGAAATATGTTAAATCCAATATGTGCATATATATTTATATAATTATCTTGCTGCACAGGAAAAAATGAAAAAAAATATAAAATGCAAGCAAACAACAACAAAAAGAGTGAAAATGCTGTGTTGTGAACCAGCCTCATTTTCTAGTCTTCTCTCTGGATGTGAATGACTCTCTTTATCACAAGACCATAATAGTTTTATTGCCTATTTTATGTATTCTTCTGTTTGGGTAATTTGTATAAGAAATTTTACAAAGGCCAATTTTACAAAGTAAATTTTTTTTAATTTTTTGAAAGAATATAATTGATTTGAAATGTAATGCTGGAGAAACTGAGGCAAGATAGAGATTAGAGAGTTTTTAATATTTTATTTGAGATTGTGTTGGGACCAAATGGATCCATGGCTGAATGAGACTGTTGTCTCCAAAAATCTAGCAGCGAATGTGAGTTCTCAATGACATACATATATATATATATATATATATATATATATATATATATATATATATATATGCATATATATATATATATGCATGCACATGGCTCCAAACTACCAGGGGGTAGACCTAGGCAGGGGTGAAGTCAGAGCACTGAGAGCAGAAAGGGACTATCAATCTGATTCTGACAGGGCTTATAAGGGATGCACTGGACATTCTGATGACTTAGGAGGAGTTAGGAGCCAGGAAGTCTGAACTCCCCCTTATCTTGAATTTACACATTTACAATTTATAATCTTCGAGTAACTAGCCCTAAATTATATCAGTACTCATGATCAGGAGCAGGGTTGCAACCAGGGGGATTTAAGGCAGAACAATTCTGGGAAACTGAGGCAGGACAATAAAAGGGAACTGTGGTACAACATTCCACATTCTCTCTTCTAAATATTCAAGTCATCGAATTACCTATTTCTAGATACTTTGAAGGTCTTAGCAGCATAACTGACTAATCCTAGAAAAATGCAAGGACTTATAACAAGGACAAGTCTCTCCCTGACAACCCCAGAGTTCATGTTGCAAGCATTTCAGGCCCTCTGCAGTTGGGGCACCATCTCAGCCAGGGAATCCAGTTTGAGATAGACAATTCACTATGTTAGACCTGTGGTCATTTAACTTGACTCAACATACCCAGAACTGCTGGTCAGAAGGGCTGTGGTGCTAAGGTGGTGCCAGCCCTAGCCCTACTATGAGGGGAAGAAATGGCAAAGCATGTCTCTGTCTGATAGACTTCAGGGGGAAAAATGGGACTGAAAGTGGCTCCATCGTCCCTCCTGGGAGAACAGACAGGTTGGGAAACTCCGCTACCAGGATCCAGGAAGGATCTGGATTTCTGAACAGGGTATCAGCATGCACAATTAAACTATCAAGGCAGGCAAACACTGAACTTTTTAGAGGCCTGATATTAAACTGCAAAGTCCTTGGGGTTACAAGACTGGAGAAATAGATCAGAGAGACTGCCAGTCCTAAGACAGATGTCTGTATCTTGGAGATTTCCTAAAAAAAATAGGCCCAAAACAGAAACCAGGCATTGACCCACACTTAACACTGTACATCAAGATAAGGTCAAAATGGGTTCATGTTCTAGGCATAAGGAATGAGATTATAAACAAATTAGAAGAACATAGGTTAGTTTACCTCTCAGACCTGTGGAAGAGGAAAGAATTTGTGACCAAAGAAGAACTAGAGATCATTATTGATAACAAAATAGAAAATTTTGATTATATCAAATTAAAAAGCCTTTGTACAAACAAAACTAATGCAAACAAGATTAGAAGGGAAGCAACAAACTGGGAAAACATTTTTACAATCAAAGGTTCTGATAAAGGCCTCATTTCCAAAATATATAGAGAGTTGATTCTGATTTACAAGAAATCAAGCCAGTCTCCAATTGATAAATGGTCAAAGGATATGAACAGACAATTTTCTGATGAAGAAATTGAAATCATTTGTAGCCATATGAAACGATGCTTCAAATCATTATTGATCAGAGAAATGCAAATTAAGACAGCTCTGAGATACCACTACACACCTCTGACATTGGCTAAGATGACAGGAAAAAATAATGATGAATGTTGGAGAGTATGTGGGAAAATTGTTACACCGACTCATTGTTGGTGAAACAGTGAACACATCCAGCCATTCTGGAGAGCAATCTGGAACTATGCTCAAAAAGTTATCAAACTGTGCATACCCTTTGATCCAGCAGTATTACTACTGGGCTTATATCCCAAATAGATTTTAAAGGAGAGAAAGGGACCTGTATGTGCAAGAATATTTGTGGCAGCCCTTTTTGTAGTGGCCAGAAACTGGAAATTGAAGAGATGTCCATCAGTTGGAGAATGGCTGAATAAATTGTGGTATATGAATGCTATGGAATATTATTTTTGTATAAGAAATGACCAGCAGGATGAATACAGAGAGGCTTGTAGAGACATGAACTGATGCTGAGTGAAACGAGCAGAACCAGGAGCTCATTATACACTTCAGCAACAATACTATATGATGATCAGTTCTGATGGACTTGCCTCTCTTCAAAAATGAGATGAACTAAATCAGTTCCGATTGTTCAGTAATGAAGAGAACCAGCTACACCCAGAGAGAGAACTCTGGGAAATGAGTGTGAACCACTACATAGCATTTCTATGCCTTCTGTTATTGTATGCTTGCATTTTTGTTTTCCTTCTCAGGTTATTTTTACCTCATTTCTAAATCTGATTTTTCTTGTGCAGCAAGATAACTGTATAAATATGTATACATATATTGTATTTAACATATACTTTAACATATTTAACATGTATTAGTCTACCTGCCATCTAGGGGGTGAGGGGGGAAAGGAGAGGGAAAGTTGGAACAGAAGGTTTTGCAAGGGTCAATGCTGAAAAATTATCCATGCATAGGTCTTGTAAATAAAAAACTTAAAAAAAAACAAGACAAAACAAAAACAAACAAACAAACAAAAAAAAAAAAAAAACAGGCCCCCAAACCAAGTCTGCCAGGGCAACTGCAACAGAACAAGGGGTTTCAAAGCTAAAACGTAACCAGCAGTCACATCCCAATAGGTTTTTAAAAGGAAAAAAGGACTGCTAGAAGGCTTCAGTGGTAAGGGACACAATGACAGAAATGCCTGAGGCAAAGTGAACAAAAAACTAGGGGTTCCCATTTCAGGTATTTTGAGAAAAATCCACCAGTTTCCCTAATTCCCTATATCTTCTCCTTTTTTGTTTAGGCAAATGGAATCATCCAAAGAAAAGCAAATAAATTATCAAATAACCATCCCATATATAAATTCTGAGAGTGAAGTAAAACAGACTAGTACAAAAGGATTTCCTAAAAAAATCCCACAAACATAATAGCAATAGTTACACAAGTTTAACAATTTCCGTTCCATTAAACACACAATAATAGATGACTCAGTCAGGATTTAACAGTCCTTCATCAGCCATTCCCAAATCCCCACATCAGTCCATGGAAGGCGGAAAGTGCCCTCATTCAAAAGTGCTCTCATTCAAAACTGCTTCGTTCTGATAAGGGTCAGACTCTCAGTCCAAGCAGGGGCTGGGTGTGGGGTGCTGAGAACGATCCCAGAAGCAGGTCAATTAGAGCTGTAATTTGACAAAAATCTAGAACAAAAAACACAAATCTAACAAATAAAGATTAGAACAGTCTGAGATAGAAAGACTTGGTTGATAAGACTGCTGCAAAAGGTGGAGAGGCTAGTATAGACTAGCCAGCAGCTCCTATGTAAAGAGATGAGCTTTCCTCACAGGACAGGCAAACATAGTCCCAATAAATAAAACAGCAGTTAGGTTTCACAGACCACTGTGAATTGTCCTCACATTATTTAGAAACCTTTAAAAAAAACTTGAATATCCACAGATGCAAATATCCAGTAACAGATTGATGACCAGGGTAAAGACTCATTTGCCTAAGTATTTAGGATATAATGATTACATATAACCAAATTGGAAACAGTAAGGTATGACATGATTGAATTGCATTAATTGTTGTTACTATTGCTCTGATCATAGAAATTAGTCACAGGAGGAAAAAAATGCAGGGACATGACTATAACATAATCCAGTAATTGTCCCAATGAAGCTTTAAAACTCCCAAATAATATTAACTACAAGGCCAAGAAATTTTACCTCCCATAACAAATCCTATTAACTAAAGTTTCAGATAAATCCTAAACAGGTATTTACCATGATCTTATATTGGTAACAGTAAGAAATTTGTCTCAGTAAGTTCACATCTTTCATACCCAAGTAGATAGTTATATAAGTTGAACATTATACAAATCATTTTGCTTTAAAAATATCTCAAACTACTACATATTGTCCATAACGGAAACATTTCCAAAAGGACAAAGGGAAAAAAAAATCTTATTTTCAGAGGTCCTTTAAATAACCTTAGGATGATCCAATATAATCAATTAAACTTATACAGAATATCCTAAAACCACATAAAAGAATCTGAAAGATTCTTAAAAATATCAATTAAACTTTTAGAAATAACCCTACCAAATTATAGATCACATTTATGACCATATCCCTTAACCAAGGAAACCATTATATATCTAAAGAAACAAATATTCAATTAACTTAAAAGTAGGCCTGTCTCTTAAAATCACTTGCCAAAGCCAAGCCTCTGCAGAGTAGCTGGAACATACTTTGGAGGGGTGGAGGGAATTAAATAACACCTTGACAAGGCTCTTTCCAAGGCTGACCTTCTGCTCTTCCCACCTCCCCTCCTCCCCAATTCCACGTGGCTTTTCTTGTAACTCCATCATGCTTCCTGACCCTCTATTTAACTTCCTCTTTCCCTCTTGCTACATGCTTTAAACAAATCCCAACAATTTTTCTAATTAGATGCTCCATTGCTCAAGTAGCAGAAAGCAGTGGGGGGAGGGGGTGGAAGAAGGTGGGTTTAATCTTCTTTTCCTGTTTCTCCCTCACCCACCTCACCTCTCTCTCCTCCCAATTACCTTCCCAATACTTTTTTCCCCTTCTCTCTTAAATCATCTTAATTCTCCTATCCTTTCCCTTCAAAACTTTTAAGATTCACAATTAAGTGAATAGCTAAATAATTCCATAAAACTCACACATGTCCAGAAAAGCATAACTCATTGATGTTTATAAATTACCCAATATATTTCAGAAACATACTTTACCTAATTAGAGGCACGTGACATCTTTCAGGTAATTTAACAGAATTTCGCTTTAACAAGCCATTGTTCTTAAGATCTTATACTCAAGATAACCAAATCTAGCCTGCACAGACAAACAGTAAAATTATTTCCCACCATTTTAAAACTGCCAAAAATGATACTTTTTTTTCCACTTGGGTTTAAACCAGTTCTCCAAAACCTTTCCCCCACTTTTTAAAAGCAATTAGCATAAACCCTTTTGACAATAGGTTAAGAAATTCCTTTAGAGGTTTTATTTGCCCTGCCCGGCCCAAATCAAGCTTATGCTAAACACATTTGCATCATTGAAATAACCAATTCTAAATCATTGTTCTTAAACCTTTAGTAGAGCTCTTTAACTAACAAAATTCACACAGACAATTCACACAGAATACAAATCACACAGACACAGACTGCAATTACAACATTAAACAAAACATTTAACACAGACACTAGGGGCTTTTCCCCCAGGAATAGCCCTGAGGGAAGTGTGTTTCAGCTGGAGATTCTTCCCTCCCAGAATCCAAATGGAGCTTTTTAGGCTTTCATTCCCAATTTGGCGCATTTCTCTGCCTTCACAGAGAATGCCCAGATATAAAAATATATCCAGAACCAAGTTGTGCCTAATCACCTAGATGTGCCCAAAAGGTACCCAGACCAGATAGTGCCGAAAAAAGGCACTCAGAATCAGATAACCAGACCCAGATTTATACTCTAGAACACCCAATATAAGTTGTTAACTATTAAAGCAAATATGTCCCTGGGACCAAAAAAAAAAGGCAGCTGGATGGGGATGGTGGAATAAAATCTTTGCGCTAAACATTTTTGGAAATTGTCTTCAGCATTAGTTTATAAGCCATGTAAGGAAATTATTTTTGGTATTTTATAGCAACACTATCTTTTTAAAATGATGTTTATTACGGAACTTGATCACAGTTTATTTGCCAGTCTTGGCTTTGAATGACTTAGTTGTTTCCAAAACTAAAGTCTGACTTCAAGTATGCAAATATACCAACATTCTTTTTTTATTTTTGCACTAACAGTATTTTTTTTTCCAATTACATGTAAATATAGTTTTAACATTCATTTTTGGGGGATTTTGAGTTCCAAATTTTTTTCCTCCCTTACTTCCCTTTTCCCTTCAAAGAAGTCAGCAAGCAACTGATATAGGCAATACTTCTGCAATCATATTAAATGTATTAGTCATATTGTGAAAATAGAATCAGAACAAAAGGAAAAACTATGAAAAAGGAAAAACCAATTTTTAAAAGTTGAAAATAGTATGCTTCTGTCTGTATTCATAGTGAATAGTTCTTTCTCTAGCATTTTTTTTTTTCATGTCTTTGGAAATTGTCTTAGTTCAATATATTGCTGAGAAGAGCTAAATCTATCATAGCTGATCATCACGCAGTTCGGCTGTTAATGTGTACAGTGTTCTCCTGGTTCTGCTCATTTTACTCAACATTAGTTCCTGTAAATCTTTCCAGGTTTTTCTAAAAGCTGCTGCTCATCATTTCTTACAGAATAATAATATTCTTTTACATTTTAGGTACCACAACTTTTTCAGTCATTTCCCAATCAATGGGCATCCCTTTAATGTCCAATTTTGTGCCACCACAAAAAGAGCTTCTATAAATATTTTTGTACATATAGGTCCTTTTCCCTTTTTTATGATCTCCTTGCAATATAGACTTAGTGCTGGATCAAAGGGTATGCATGCATATTTGTTTATGCTATAGTTGCTGATGGCCATTCCAAAAAGTTGTCTCCCCAAGTATTTTGAGCAATGGCAGCATCATTTGAGTGAAGGCACAGCTGGTCAGAGTAACTCTTTTTAAGAATCATCATCATTTGAATATGTGCATATTCTTAGGAGTATTGATTTAGAACTAGAAGCCGACCCTCTTTGTCCAACTTACACACTTTTTAAAAGAGGAAAGACCACTTTGTTATCTTTATAGGCACACCTTGTATATACTACACTTCCCTCCTTTAGTAAAATAATACTGAAACATAATTTAATCTTTTCTTAGTGATTTGGGGCCATCATTATAAGCCCTTTTTGTATTATGTGGAAATAAGGATTTTTTCAGGGTTACTGGGAGTGTTTAAGATTGGCTTGTTCTTAAATTGATTTCCTCTATATTGTTCTCTTATTCATAGCATCATAGATGTGGATTCTATGTCTTTGGAACTTATTTTATGTTTATAACTGTTCAAAGGGCATTAAGGTTGCTGAAACTCTGAACACTGGATAAATGTATTAGTATTGCTGTTCTGTATTCATGTGAATCAGAATTTGGGGAAAAGCCTAATGATAAATGTATGCTAAAGAAAAAGATTATATGAGATGTATAAATTCAAGTTCAGGCTAGTTTTTCTTTAAAAATTAATGTTAATAATAAGATGATGAAAGGGTAGCTAGTCCCTAATAGAAGATCAGATGATCCTTCATCAGGCCATTCAATTAAATAGCTATTTATTGAGTGTCCATCATGTGGTATATTTTTAATTAAGATGCCCCCAGTTGTTATTTCCCCCTAACTTTGCATTTTTATTTATTTTATATGTAATCTCTACCTATCTGAGAAAGTGCTGAATTCCCCCACCCCCAGTAAAATGTAATCTCCACAAAGGGGGAGGGATTTTCTCAATTTTGTTTCCCCAGTCCTAGCATATATAGTAACTTAATATAGTAATGTAATAAATTTTCATCAATTGTGAAGACATGTTGCCAAGAATCATTATACATTTGTCATATATCTCTAGCAACTAAACCTGTATCTTTCCAAGTTTGGATATATTTCAATGTAAAAATGGCTAAGAACTGAATAAAAGATTTTATAATTCTCTCAGACCTAAAGGAACATGCAACATGAATTAAAATTGATAGAGACAGGAGGAATAACAACAAATAACACCAAAATTATGTGAGATTCCTTTAATATTGTGGCCTTTTTGTTTTGAGTTTTCTTTTTATTCTTTTATATGGAAAAGAGATTCTTTAATGGAAAAGATTGAGGAATAGCCTGGTGATTTGGGGATCTTTAGGGGCAACTGAGTCCTCAATCAACCCCAGAGGAACAAGAATAAGCTCCAAGAGTTACCTATTCAAGCTGTTTTTGTAGTAGCAAATAACTGGAAACTCATTTGGGGAATGACTGAATAAGTTATGATATAGGAACGTTATGGAATATTATTGTTCTATAAGAAGTGATCAGCAGGATGATTTCAGAAAGGCCTGGAGAGACTTATATGAACTGATGGTAAGTGAAGAGAGTAGAACCAAGAGAATATTGCACACAACAACAATAAGATGATGTGATGATCAATTTTGATGGGTGGCTCTTTTCAACAATGAAGTGATTCAGGCCAGTTCCAATAGACCTGTAATGGAGAGAGTCATCTGCATTCAGAGAGAGGACTGTGACGACTGAGTGTGGATCACAACATAGTATTTTCACCTTTTTTGTTGTTTGCTTGCTTTTTTCTTTTTGCATTTTCCCCTTTTTGATCTGATTTTTCTTGTGCAGCATGATAAATGTGGAAATATATAGAGAAGAACTGCTCATGTCTAACATACCTCACTACTTGCTGACTAGGGGATGGGGAGGAGGAAGAGAGGGAGAAAATTTGGAACACAAGGTTTTGCATGGATAAATGCTGAAAACTATCTTTGCGTATATTTTGAAAATAAAAACCTATTATTAAGAAAAAAATACATAAAGATGAATGTTTATTGCTCTAAATTTTTTGAGCCAGAATTAGACTAGAATCTTATTTCTATGCTCATATGGCTGTAATTAATTCAAATATAGAGAATTTTTTTTCACTGAGTCGTTTCCTGCTTGTAGGTGCAACATGAAAAACAGTTGTTCCAGTCAAATAAACTGAAATAATAGATTTCTAGATACTCTTGTGCATATTGTGCTGCAGCACTAAATAGATCATAGATTTAGAGCTTGAAGGTACCTTAAAGGTGGTCCGGCCTCCTCATTTTATAGATTAAGAAATGAGATGTCAAGTGATTGGCATATGATTAGTCAGAGAAGTAGCAGCAGATCTGGAAAATTAATCTAAACCCTTTAATTCCAGATCCAGTCTTCCTCCCAAGTGAGGAATTGGCAGAACCGTCATATCCAAACTGCTGCTTAACTAATTTCCTTTGAAAATGTCAAGGAAACTGGAACCAGATTGTAGAGTACATTCAAGAATCTATACTACATCTTTGAATTAAATGCTTTTAAATAAGTTAACTGCTTGTTTTCTTCCTCTTTAGGTTTAAAAGGGAAAATGTACACTCTTCAGCCAATTGAGATTCAGCTCTTGGAGAATACTTCTTTGAACCTCATGGATTAGCTGGAATTTGGACTGTGAAGCCCTTGCTGAGAAGAGCTTTCAAGCTTTGATCACCTGAACAGACTCTAGCAATGGCCAGCAAACGGAAATCTACTACCCCTTGCATGATACCAGTAAAAACTGTGGTGTTACAGGAAACAGAAGCAGACCCTGTTGAAGGTTTTAACGAAGGAACTCAGCAAGAGTTACCTCCTGAAACTTCTACTGTTAATGATGCTGTTAACAACAACAATAATAATAATGGAACACTATCTAATGGGCATCGAAGTACTTTTGATGGTGATTCTTACATATGTAAATATTGTGATTTTGGGTCTCAAGACATGAATCAATTTATGGGGCATATGAACTCAGAACACACAGACTTTAATAAAGACCCCTCTTTTGTATGTATTGAATGCAATTTTATGGCAAAAACCTCTGAAGGACTTTCACTCCACAATGGCAAATGTCATACTGGTGAAATCAGCTTCATTTGGAATGTGGCCAAACAGGACAATCATTTAACTATAGAGCAAATCATCTCTGATAGCACCAGCAGTCACGACCTTTCAGGGGAGTCCTATGAAGAAGGGATAGATGGACAAGCTGAAATTATCATTACTAAAACTCCAATTATGAAGATAATGAAAGGGAAAGCTGAAGCCAAAAAAATTCACACACTGAAGGAGAACTTGCCAAATCCATCTGTTGGAGAGAATTTATTAAATCAGCCATCTGGAGAGAACTTACTCAGTCAGTCAGTTGGTGAAACTGAGATGAAAGAGAGTGACCATTCTTTCACCAATGGATCTGTTCCAGTCAGCCAGGCAACCAGTAACCCTGTGAAAACTTCACATGTTGCCAATGGCCCGCTAATTGGAACCGTGCCTGTTTTACCTGCTGGCATAGCTCAGTTTCTATCTATTCAACAGCAGCCCCAAGTGCATACACAACACCATCACCACCAGCCACTGCCTACATCTAAGTCACTTCCCAAAGTGATGATTCCATTGAGCAGCATTCCAACATACAATGCAGCCATGGACTCAAATAGCTTCCTGAAAAACTCTTTCCATAAGTTTCCTTACCCCACCAAAGCTGAGCTTTGCTACTTGACTGTTGTGACCAAATACCCTGAAGAACAACTAAAAATTTGGTTTACTGCCCAAAGATTGAAGCAAGGTATCAGTTGGTCCCCTGAGGAGATAGAAGATGCAAGGAAAAAGATGTTTAACACAGTTATCCAGTCAGTACCTCAGCCTACAATCACAGTTTTAAATACTCCTTTGGTTGCCAATGCTGGCAACGTCCAACATCTCATTCAGGCTGCCTTACCCGGTCATGTTGTTACAGGGCAACCAGAAGGTACAGGCGGATTACTGGTTACTCAGCCAATAATGGCCAATGGGCTACAGGGGTCAAGTTCCTCTCTCACCTTAGCAGTTACCTCTGTTCCCAAGCAGCCAGCTGTTGCACCACATAACACTGTTTGCTCAAATACTGCATCCACCGTGAAGGTGGTAAATGCTGCTCAGTCTCTGCTCACTGCATGCCCAACTATAACTTCCCAAGCTTTCCTAGATTCTAGCATCTACAAAAATAAAAAATCTCATGAACAGCTATCAGCTTTGAAAGGTAGCTTTTGTAGGAATCAGTTCCCTGGACAAGGTGAAGTAGAGCACTTGACCAAAATTACAGGCCTCACTACAAGGGAGGTTCGAAAATGGTTCAGTGATCGAAGATATCATTGCAGAAATCTGAAAGGTACTCGGAGCATGTTACCCGGAGATAGTAGTTCTATGATTATGGATTCCACACCTGATGTTACCTTCACTCTATCACCCAAAGCACCTGACTTAGCCTGTGTGACAACAGCAGCAACACCAGGAATTCATCACTCAGCCAAACGGCAATCCTGGCATCAGACACCAGATTTCACCCCAACAAAATATAAGGAGAGAGCCCCAGAACAGCTCAGAGCCTTGGAAAGCAGTTTTGCACAAAATCCTCTTCCCCTTGAGGAAGAAGTAGACCGACTGAGAAGTGAAACCAAAATGACCAGAAGAGAAATTGATAGCTGGTTTTCAGAGCGGCGGAAAAAAAAGTCTGCAGAAGAGAACAAAAAATCTGAAGAAGCAGCTTCTCAGGAGGAGGAAGAAGCTGAAGAAGATTGCGGTGAAGAGGATCCCGCTGATGAGTGGAGGGCTTCAAATGAAAATGGCTCTTCAGAGGCTACTGGTAGTGACCATCCTCGAGTGGAACGGAAAGTCAGCCCCATCAAAATCAATCTCAAGAATCTGAGAGTGACAGAGGCCAATGGCAGAAACGAATCAGTAGGACTGAGTACTAATGACCACGAGGATGAGCAGGGTTTGAGCAAATCCCTGGAACAACCCAAGAACAAAGTGAATTATAAAAAGACTGCCCAGCAAAGGCACTTGCTCAGGCAGCTGTTTGTCCAAACCCAGTGGCCAACAAATCAGGAATACGATGGTCTTGTCTCCCAGTCTGGCCTGCCCAGGGCAGAGGTCGTGCGCTGGTTTGGAGACAGCAGATATGCACTTAAAAATGGACAGCTGAAGTGGTATGAGGATTATAAGCATGGTAATTTCCCCCCTGGTCTATTGGTCATCAGCCCAAGCAATAGAGAGCTTCTTCAGGATTATTATAAAACCCACAAAACGCTGTATGAAGATGATCTTCAGGGCCTATGTGACAAAACTCAGATGAGCTCACAACAAGTTAAATTGTGGTTTGCTGAAAAAATGGGTGAGGAAACCCGAGCTGTATCTGACACTTGCAGTGAGGACCAGTATTCCAGTACTGGAGAACAAGCAGGAAATCACAAAGGAACATGTGACACCTATTCAGAAGTGTCTGAGAATAGTGAGTGCTGGGAGCCCAGTGGCCAGGAGATCAGTTCAGAACCTTTTGATACACTGAGCCCTCAAGCTGGAATCCAGCTAGGTAAGGAATCACAGCATGTCCCTGTCTGCAGTGGAGAGCCTAAGCTTACCAAGCTTCTATCTAGATTACTCTTCTCAATTATTGTGATCTGGTCATCAATACTAGTACAAGTCTGATGACTGTTGATTTTCCATGGAACGTCTGGTGGCACAATGAGAAGGAGACAGCAGTCATGAGGATGAGTTTATGTAATGCTAGAAGAGGGAGAAAAAGCCGGTCCTTTATAGGAATGTATTAGTGCTGGGGCAAGAACTTAATGTGCTTAGCTAAGGTGGCCTCTCCAACTGCCCTAGAACTTGGTTACCTGAACTAAAAAGTGTACTTGTGAATAGTAAGTAGCTCCAGAAGTTCTTGAGATATGGTGCTGAGGTAGAGAAGTACATATGCCTTCATATTGGGTTTTGGTTTGGAATTTGTTTGTTTTTTTTAAGTGATGATGGGAGGAAGGAGAAGAGAGGGGATTTTTAAAAGCCCAACAATTTAAGAGTAATGAGTAAGGGAAAAAGACTTTTAATTGCCTTTATATAAGATATAATAAGTTTTAACAAAAAAGTATGGACTGCCTTTTCTGTTGCCCTCCCTCAAACTTTTAGGAATGTTGATGATGGAAAAATCATTTAGTATCTTTGAGAAGAGTATAGGTGTTTAGATTCTCTATTTTGAATGTCATGCTTTTTTGTGGAACTATATAGGTTCTCTTTTAAAGTAGAAATATCAAACTAATAGCCTGGTGCTCAAACAAAATTAAGATGTCATTAGGGAATCTTTAACGAAATTAATAAAAATACAAATATGTTGTAACATAGATATTTTCTAAGTAAGTAGATAGCATACTCAGATTGGTTCTAATTGAGTTTGACACCAATTGTTTAAAGATTATTTTGGAGGGACCTACGTTATTTAAAAAAACAAACAAACAGTTGAAGAAACAAACATCTCTAAGGTATCCAGGCCTTAATTATGCATTTGATGGATTCTCTAGGTCTTTGTCTGGGATCTTTTTCCCCATATTTAAGGCTTTCATTTGATTTACTATTTGTAACACATATATTAAGAAATGTCCAAGAGGAGGTGAAAATATGATGAGCCCATTCACCTGTAGATTATTAATTCTAGTGAAAGATTTGGTGAAAGCCTAGTAAGATTTTGAGATGAGCTGTGAATTTGTTTTCTGTGCTTTCTCTATGTGACATTACCACATGGATAATTTTGTGTGGCATATTTTCCTTCTAATGTCATCTCTTGTCAAAAATTCAGTTCAAAGAACATTTGTTAAATGTCTATCATGTGTAATTCTGTGCTAGGTGCTAGTGATACAAAGATTAAAAACTTGCCCTCAGAGAGCTTGTTAAGGGGTCCGGGTCCTCTGAATTTGTTGGGATTTTTTTTAGTTAATTACTGTATTTTCCAGATATGGTAGACCCAAAGTATACAAGAGGCCCTAACTGTGTCAAGGATAACTGAAGCTCCCCCTGAGCTGAAATAATTTGTGGTTACATCCCAAGCTGGATTCCCTGTGTGTCTTTAAGAGGCAAGATAGGCACCAGCCAGTCTGTACCAGGCTGGGATAATGCTTGTACAGTTGGGGTCCTTTAGATATAAGCCTGCCTTTTATAGTGTAGCTGTTTCCCAGGAGAATACTCTTCCCTGGAGCTGGGGGAAAGGAAAAAGAGAAGGGGAAGTACTCTTTTGTTTTTTCCCTCACCTTAGCTGTATAGGTCCCTCCTCCCATGTTACAACTATTGCCTGTATCCCCTCCTTCCTTTGTCCCACTGTTATAAAAATGTAAACTTCTGAAAAGACAGGGAATCCTTTGGGTTCAACATGCAGGTTCATTTCTCTTGTAATAAATCTGGTTTAAGTCTCATAACATGATTGTAGTGGAATGAGGTAGGGCAATGATGGTTTAATATACACTACCTAGAAAAGTATTGTTTAGGGTGAGGTGTGATGGGATAAGGGAGAGACTTAATCCTCTAGGAAAATGACAAGAGGGAGACTGAGAAAAAAAAAAAAAAATCTCCTGAGCTGAAGAGAAAGAAGATAAGGATTTTAAGTGATACCTAAGAAAATAAGGAAATGAGAGATTGCCTTTCAGGTGTGGGGAATGCATGTTTGTGGAAGAAGGAGAAAGTATGTCAAAACCTTAGAGAGCCAGAATAACATGGGCTTTCACCAACCAAATTTTTTTTTTCTTCATAGGTGAAAGTTGATAATCTGAAGTTGTAATATTTGGTCTTACTGTGTAGCCTCAGATTTACAAGACAGGCTACAGAGTCTGATTATTTCTCCTTACACCAGGGATCCTTAACTTGAGTTACTTGGTTTTTGTACTTAGTTTTTAATATTTTTGTAACTTTATTTTAACATAACTAATTTCCTTTGAAACCTTAGGTATTTATTTTATGCTTTTATAAATGCCATTCTGAGGAAAGATTTACGGGCTTTTAGCAAAATGCCAAAGTAGATTGTAACATGCAAAATGGTTTTTTAAAAATGTTTTTAAAAAATAGATACTATTACTATAGAAAGTAAGGCAGGGAGGGAGGGAGGAAATTTAAAGTGCTATAAATTCCAATTCACAAATTTAGATTCTTCTTCCCTCTAAATTTTAGCTATCTTTGCTACTTAATATAACTCTGGCTTTCTTTTCTCGGGAAGAAGAGAAAACCACTTTAATTCAACTGAAATTATTCTTAAAGTCAGAAACTGTGCTGTTGGCATTTTTGAACAATGAAATGGTCCAGCTCCTTGGCTTCCAAACAAGCATTTATTAAGCATCAACTCTGTTCTGGGAACCAAGCTAGCTACTGGAAATACAAGAACAAAAATGAATCTACTTCTGAGCTTAAGGTACCCACATTCTGAGTGTTTGAGTGAGCCTCTTCTAGGACCCTAATATTTACATCTTTTTCAAAAGTATATCTCTTGTAGAAAGAACTGACTACCTTATTAATCTTAGGGAAGGAAGTCTGACACCTATCTATTAATTCTGTATTCATCATCCAAAAATCCAGAAACAATTGACTAAACTGTTCTCATTCCCCCCAGGAAGTTGTGAGATTTTCTTTTATGTAATCAAAAAAGTTTTCTTTTCTTTTAAACAATACTCCCTCCTTCCACTTGATCAACTCAGCTTTGTTCTAAGTTGTTTTACATGCATAAAGATTATTCTTTAAGTATAATATGCTATACTAGAAAAATCACTTGCTTTAGATTCAGAGTACCCGGAGTTCAAATTTGTACCTCTGATGTTTGCTACATATATGACTTTGGGACACTGTACAAATTTATTTAACTTCTCTGGAGGATAGCTAGGTGGTACAATGGATTAGAGTAACAGGCGTAGAGTCAGGTAGACTCACCTTCCTGAGGTCTGGTCTCAAGTACTTACTACCTGTATGACTCTGGGCAGGTCATTTCTCCCTGTCTTCCTCAATTTCCTCATCTGCGAAATGATTTGTAGAAGAAAACAGCAAACTACATATCTCTGCCAGGAAAACCCCAAATGGGGTCATGAAGAACAGAGCACAGTTGAAAAATGATTGAAGGAATACAGCTTCTATGGGATTTAAGAGTCCTCTTCTATAAAATGAAGGGGTTGGATTAGATCACCTCTAAAGTCATTTCTAGCTTTAAGTCTATATAATTCTGTGAATAATAGCTTACATTTTAAAGTCTGTAAAATAATTATACATATATTATCTCATTTAATCTTCACAAAAGCCCAGTGAGGTAAAATGCTATTTTTAACCTCCATTTTATGGGAATAAATGAGGAAACTGAGATGAAAAATAAGTTCACTTGAACAGGGTCAGAGAAGAAGTAAATATCAGAGGAAGAATTTAAACCCAGGTCTACCTGATTCCTTTGTATATTATTCTATTCATGAGATTCAGTTATCTGAGTTTTTCAAATGCCCAAAGGTTTTTTTAAAATCATGATCTAGTCCTAAAACTTTTTTTGAAACCTTTTTAAATTATATATTTTATCGATGCTTTTTTTTTTTCTTTTCTTTCTTACATCTGTGACATTTCCCAATGACTGTTGCCCCCATGGAATCCTTTCTTATGACAAATGAGTATAGCCTACTCCTAGATCACAAACTAGACATTTTCCCCAAACTTTATAACCTTTCAAACTTGTCCAAAATAGGAATCATAATAAAAAGTCAAGAAATCTCAGCGCTCTCTAGACTATGGGACACAAAGAATCCCAATGAGGTAAAACCTCACTGAAAAGATAATCTTTAACACACAACATGCTTACTCAGCACTTTCTGTTCCACTCCCCCATAATGTAGAAGTTGATTATTTATTCTTGTACCGGGGTCCTTTAACTTACTTGGAAGCACTAGCTGATTCCTGGGCTGGTAACGAAACTCAACCTTCCCCTCCCCTTCTCCCAGTACTAAGGAAAACCAAATAGCAGAATTTTACTCTGGCAGGGAAGAAGGGAGACAAATGTCTATACTGCAACAGAATTCTGCAAGAAAACCTAGGAACGAAGGGAAGTAGGCCAGGACATGTGTATGTAGCTATGTAGCACTCTGTTAACCTGAATGGAGGAGTCCAGCATCCATCTGGAGCCACTTCTGTCCCCTTCAGAAGTCACTTGAGGGTAGAAACTAAGGCTTGTGAAGTGTCCAAGTAGGAGGAAGCTGAGACAACCTTTAGGTCAGCCTTTAAGGATACTTTATCAAAGGAGAGAGGCAGAAAGTGATCCATAGGGAAATATAAAAAAAGAAGACTGAAATTACCAAAAATTTTAAAAGAAAACTTCAGTTAAAAACTTTGAGCATTAGCAGAAAAAAACACACAGAAAAGATATTAATTACGGAAGGGAGTATGGTTTCTAGATCACATAAAAACGTCCAGATATCTATGAATAAAGTTTTTGAAGCAAAGAAAAATTAATCAATACATGAAAAGGCAGAGGATCCAGGAGATTTCCAAGAGAGCATGGAACCACAGCAGGATGTTTCTGAATGATTTAAAGAGAAATAAGAATTGTGAAAGCAGAATGTCTGCAGAATAGAAATAATTGGCAGAAGAGAAACTTGGTAAGTCTTACCACAGAAACAAAAGAGTAATTGAGTGGGAATGCAAATACATTAAAGTGAAAGTTTATCTGGAAAAAAAGCCAAAAACCCCACATTTTACACACACACACACACACAATTATTTCCATTCAAGCAAAACATTAATCTTCAAGATAGGATTAGTAGACAAGGGGAGAGGCGAAGCAGCAAACAAGGTATGAGTACCTTCTATGAGCCAGGTACTATGCTAAGTGTTTTGTAAATATTGTTTGATCCTCACAATAATTCTGTGAGGAAGATGCTTTTATAGTTGTTTTTATAGTTAGGGAAAGTGACAACAGTTAAGTGACTTGTTCGGGGTCACACAGCTAGTAAGTATCTGAATCTTGATCTTAAGTCCAGTCTTTTCTAACTCCAGACCCTGCACTTTTATCCAATGTGCCACTGAGCTGCAGGATTATAGGTTTCCCAGAAGACCAGTCAAAAAATTTGAACATTATAATGCAAGAAATAGAAGAAAACTGCTCTTAAAGTGTTTAGCTAATCCAAACGAACAAATATATATATATATATATAATTCCAAAAGTACTTAAAATTGCATTCAGACTTTTGGGACACTCTTATATTGGTTGTCAGTCAAAGCATACCTCATTTTACAGCTATCACCAACCACCCCTCGAGAGAAGAGGAAGACTTGTTTCACAATCATGATTATTAGCATAAGAAAGATAATGAATAATCACTGTGAATACTTTGCTTTCCTAATCAAAGTAGCATGCTTTTGTTGTATGGCCTAAATATGATGTTACACGACGTTTATACTTGAATCACAGTCTTTTCATAAGGTTGCTGCAAAATAAATGATAATTAATATTACTGTAATAATGTAGCCTTTCCAGTGTTGTTAGTCACAGTAAATGTATTTCATCTTCTTATAATAGCTTGAGTTTTTGCCAGTTTCCCCTTGTGGGGTGAGTAAATAATGCTCAATAACTTTTCTACATAGACAACTTTTTATGTAAACCTTTGATGTGGTTATAGTGAATGTGCTTAATTGTGGTACTAATACTGGTGAGTCAACATAAAAGGACATTGTGTTAAATGATTATTTTTTTTTAAACCTCAAGTCTTAAAACTGTTAACCTGGCAGAGGAGGACTTTTCTCTTTTCACCTGACAGATTTGCTCTAAAATATTCCAAGTTTCCCTTGCAATTTCAAGTCCAACTTGATATTGGAAAAAAGTGACCTTTCAGGTCCTTTGTAGTTCTATTTTTTTCCTATATTTTTCTGATTCCAAGTATGAACACCTCAGCTTTCAACACATGAGGAAATGAAAAACATGTTTTTATTGTCATCCCACAAACTAAAAGAATATTACCTGTATTTGTAATGCATTTGTTGGTATCTTCACAGCTTTTACTACTTGGAAGGCAGTGTGGTATACAGAAAAGAGCACTGGCTTTGGAATGAGAGGATGTAGATTCAAATCTCATCTCTGATCTTTATTACCTGTGTGACCTTGAGATCTGACTTGGCTTTGGTGGGCCTTCCTCTATACATTTTCCAAATGACAGGAGCTTCTGTGATCTACAGATCTATTTCCTAATCATCTTGATTCTATTGTAGTCAAGAAAGAACAGTGGGATGACAAGGGATTTGCGGCATTTCAGGGGGTGGAGGTGGGGAAAAAGAGGTGTTACACTTTAATGATCCTTTTTTTGAGGGTATCACAGACACCAAATGGCTGCCATAGGCCAGGGCAAATAACATAAAAAGAATGTTACGATTATCGTTAATCACCATAAGCTGTTAAAAAGCCTGTTTGGGGAATGCTTTTTCAGTCAAGGTCAGTGAAGAAGATACCAAGGTCTGTGTATGTGTTTTTTTTAAAGGCTCTTGTGTTTACTTCACGTTCAGGGCTAAAAATTGTGAAACAAAGATGAAGGCTGCAATAAAAATCTGGGTAGAAAATTAGACTGCTTGCTCATCTTAGAGGAGTGTTCTGAAGGGTACAACATGACATAGGTACCCTGCCCAGGGGCCTATGGTCATCAGGCCAAAGAAGGCTTCTTGTAACTATTCTGATTGCTATGTTGGAATTTTAGCCAACTAGCAGCTCTAGCAGCTCTCCTCCCTCAGGCTAAAATTGAGCTGAACCTGGAAGTGAGGCTTCCAAAAAGCTCTTAACTTACGAATGTGGAATTACATTGAAAATGTAATTTTCAATAAATTAATATTTCAAATAAATAAATAAAATTTATTTATGAAAGCTCAAACTTTCACATGTACATGTTTGAAGTCTGTTATAAAATGTATTTTATATATCTTTTTTTTTTCTTTTTCCAGAAGCAGATTGAATTTAAACTGACTGCTATGAAGGATCTGCCAAATATGGGAAGATGTCAAATGGAATGGGTCAGATCTGAACCTCTGCTGCAGGGGCCAGTTTCAGTGCCTGCTGCTGTGAGACTTTTACCCAAGCACACTGGGGAGAAGCTGTTGGGAACTCACTGGTCACACCAGAGCTCTTCACAGCCAACTTAGGATGAGATGCTGAGCTGGAGAGCAGGGTTCATGTCAGATTCTTTCTCCCGCAATATAGGACCTCTTCTTTGCCTTCCAGTGCATAAAATATTTCAGATTTCTTATTCATGTACAACAGAACCAACTTTTTTAACATATACATCTGCCTATACACATTTAATAAAACATCAAATTATAAACATGTTCATTACATAGAAACTTCTGATTAGCAAAACAATGCATTTCCTTTTTCTCTCTGTGTTTAGTGTCTGTTCTCTGAAGGTTGATATCACTATATTTACTCCACTCTGTCTTTTATCAGGGTACAATGCATTGAATCTAGAGAGCGTGTCATCAATATATTTAAGACTTTATCTGAAATCCTTTCTGTGGACCCCTTTCTGAAAATAATTCTGCTTTGTTAAGCAATCTCTGACCAGCAAGTCTTTAAGCACCAGTTTTCTTGTCTGAAGTAATAGCTGAATAGCCATTTCCCCCCAGGTTTAAAAAAAAAAAAAAAAACACACACATTTTTTACTTTCCTTTTTCTGAAAAATTCTAGATTAGATAATTAACTATTTTTCCATCATTGGAGTAAATGAAGATGTGTTTGATTTTGAATCTGGTATATGTATTCAAATGCCTACTACAAGTTAGAAATGTTCCAGTATTAGAGAAAAAAAAAGACAAAAATCTATAAACAAAAGCACAAAGCCACTACACACAGCACCTTTCACTTGAGGATTTCAAAGCACTTTATAAATGTTGATTTCTAAATCCTCATACAAGGGGAGGAAAAATGTGGCAAACATGATCACCACTTTACCAGTAAGGAAACGGAGAATGAGAAGAGATTAACTTTCTTAGTTATTTGAGTTGAAAGTGACCCTCAATTTAAAATCGGTTGTATGAGGCTTCCCAATAAAATCATAAAAGTTATCTTTTTATTGTAATCATGAGTTCTACTAGTCCTCTCTCAGTGAATGCACAAGATTTAAAAAGGTCAGAAATAATTATCAATTTTTTAAATGTTCCCCTTAACTTGTAAGCTAATATGGTTTATTTAATTTTAATCTCTAGCTTGTCATTTTTGCCTTCCATGAAACTTTGACATTTTTGGAAATGATGCCTTTTGAAATGTGGAACAATTATTTGAATGTACCATCTTTTTTATTCACATAAAGATCTTCTAATGTAAGTAGTAATTTCCATGGTATGAGTGGAAAGACTGGAAAGCATCTTAATTAGCTAGCAAGACTAACTTGCAATGTCAGAGTTAGAAAGAAACTCAGAAATCATTCAGTTCTCTTATTTTACAGATAAGATTAAAGCCACAAGAGTTAAAGTGATTTGCCTAAAGTCACACAGTTAGCAGAAGGGAACCTGGAGTGAAGTAGTCTGATGCCAAATCTAATGGTAACTACTGTAGAACGCCATTGAGAATGACTGCCAGCTCTTTAGGGAAGAGTGAGGGAGATTAGGTGATAGGACTTCAGGTCTAGAGTAAAACACAAAAGAACAGGAAAACCTGAAGATAAATGTCTGGGACTATGCGGTGCAGTCAGTTGAAGACAGGCAAGTAAAAGCTTAAAATGAATTATGTTGGAAATTGAGGGGCATGAACTGTGGCTCTTTAGCAGAAGTCAAGCATGCTCTCCCTTTACAAACCCTTACTATCCTACATGAACACTTTGGGAGCACATGTTACAAGCCACAGCATTAAATTGGCTTATAGCAGACAGGTGCCTTTTCTGGAGACAAGGGATGTTTTATTCTGTGGTCTTGAAGAACTCTTTCTTTAGAATCCAGAGGCCTTCATACTATTTCTTCCAGAGCCTAATTTTTCTTGAAAAAAATAATCTGGCAATTTTACCCAGACTTGAATTCTGTCATTATACACACTGTGATGGACATGACATTGGTATGACACTGATGGATTGTGTTGGATATTATGTCAAGAGCATGGATGTGTGAGTAGTAGCTTCCTGCAGAGAACAAATAATGACTTTTCTCTAGTGTTTATATACATGCAGGTTAATTTATATATGTACATATACAGTACAAATATTTGCTATTACCCTGCAAAATGTACATGCTATGTGCATTTAGTAAATGAATAACCTAGATATTAAGGGGAAAAAAACTCATGCATTAGAAATGAATGTATTTGTACATTGAACGTGACTGGGGGAGAGGCAAAGAGAAGGCCATTGTTGAAGTATCCCACTCAGGAATCTCACTTCCAAAGTGAAGACAACCCTTGAAATATGATCACTCCCATAGTTTCTTCATGTATTAACTATAGAGTTTTTACTGGAGGATGTTTTTTGGTTCTTTTATTAGAGGTCATATTAAATGTATAATCCAAACACTGAAATGGAAAAAAATAGTACTAGAAAATTGCAGTGTGGGAAGCATATTCAGGCAAGGTTCACAGAATACATTATGGATATAAAAATTATTCATTATACATGAAGGTCCACTAGCAGAAAAAAGTTGAGTGGAAGATTTAGGATCTTTTTAATAAACTTTTTTTCATATGCATTAGCCTCTTTAGACAGCTATGACCTAATAGCTGCATAGTTAGCACGGTGAGAGAATCAGGAAGGAAAGCTGAAAGGGAAATCCCAGGGAAGCAGAAAAGATCCACATTCTGCTCATATCCTTGTTATCTCAGTATATTTAAATATGATTTGATATTTATTTATTGCAAAAAATTTTATCTAAGTACCAAATGAACATAAGCAATGAACAAAGTAGTTTGATCTCAGAACCATATACTTAAAATGGTCTTCAATAAAAATGTTGTGTGGGTATCAGAGGCCCAGTACTTTGGGTACACACCTTAGGAGAAACCAAAACCAAATAAAAATTGGAATCAAGAATAGGTATATGGAGTCAACAACTGGGTTTAATGGTCCTGGCAACAATCATTGTGGTATCCTAAGACACATTGCCACAATTTTGCATGTAGCCAAAGTGTTATCTTCTAAGTGAAGGCAGTCTTCTGAATCGGGAATATAACTGGGAGTAAAATTGGTCTGTTTTGAGGAAAAAATGTTTAAAGCTGACTAACCTTTCTTTTCTCAGTACGCACTTGGACTTTGGATAGTAAGATTATATATATTTAAGTTTCTTACTGCCTTTTTTTTTTAATGTTTAAATTTTTTTTTTACATGAAGATATAGATCCAGTTTTTATAGATGAAACCAGATCTCTTATGCTGAAGGAAAGGAATAATATGGTATGCTTTTCATATTTTTGATTGTTTTAAGTTTTGATTGTAGAAAAGATTTGTGCTTTGAGTTATTTTTAAATAGCTTTTTTAAAAAATAGATAACTGAAATCTGATCTTTTAGCACTTTTGACTTTTTGTTATTAGTTGAATGCACTAATAATTAGACTGCTTCTTTGAGTGTCTCCTCATTTCTAATATTGGTTCCCTTAATTCATACACTTAAGACTCTGATCCTGATTTATTCATAATATGCTTGATTATTTGCACTATTTTCTGAGGACAAAAGAACTCAGCATAAAGTATTAGAGATCTTTCCTTGGTTTTAAGTAAGTGGGTAGTTATTCTTACTCCTTGCCTGGGGTTCTGTCCTAGAAATTCAGAACATTTCTCCAGGCTGTGATCCTGGCAAGTGGTAGACTCATTCATTGAGTGAGCAGATAGTGGCTAGCATTCTTCTGCCACTCTCCTCCAGCTTCTTGGACATCATTTCTATTATCTTTCTCCTTTGGGTGTCAGAATATAACCTTTCCTTAAGTATGTGAATAAACCCCCTTCTTCATGATAAGCAGTCTTGTACCCTATCAGCTTTTCTCTTCCTTCCCTCTTAATGGACCAAAAGAGTTTAGTTGGGGTTAATAGGCAGTAGTGTTTTATGGGAAACTCAGGTGGTCAGTCCCCAAGGGATAAAAAAGAATTTAGAGAAAGTTTTTATATAGTACTGCAAAATCCTTGACACTACAAAAGCTATGTTGCTGTAAAACCAAGTGTGACACTTCCTTAATGTATGTTTAATAAGTCCAGATTTTAGTGTCTGGTTGGTTAAGTTCTAACTGGACCATGTAGAGCAGAGGGCAGTATTCAGTAGGGTCATTTCCCTCAAATAGATGTGTGTACTGCTGACAGCTCATTAGATTTCTGCAATGCACTGGTCACCCCACACATACTTTGTGATTTTGTCCAAGCAGAAATGCAAGAAAAGCATTTCAGATGTCATTCATAAGAAATAGGAGACTTTCATTAACACACAGTCATGTAAGAAACTAAGGAAAAGTGGTACCCACCCAGACTTGCATCACTTTCACTCAAATAGCCTCCCTTCTGCAAACCTGTTACTTTTCCAGACTGTGGTAATGTGACTGGAAGCCCAGCCTCCTTTTATTCCTTTTAAATGCAGAGAACCCATTAGGAACTTTTATTTGATAAAGCTGATGTGTACAGATAAATGAATACAAACCCAAGAAATAATATTCTGGAGCATTTATAATAATCAGATGTGGTTGAGGATAGCAACTGTCTATAAAAAGCTTAACTTTACTTTCAGAGAGCAGACATTTTAATAACCTAAGGTCCCATCCCGTTTTCTGTAGTCCATGTGTAATTTGGCAAGTTTGCATCCAGGTTGTGGAAAAATTTTTAATAGTGGGGAAATCTAAATAAAGTGGACACATCAGGGGAATTACTTGATTTATTTATGCAGTTTTATGTGAAGATTAAAACCCAGTCTTTAATAGTTAATCAGTTTCTGCTCAGATTATATGTTGTAGTCAGACTAGTCATGTTAAATGAGAAGAAAAAAATACCTAACTTTTATTAGCATTAACACTTTTAATTTTTAAATATAGGTTAATGAGTACTTGACTAGATAAATTGGTTGTTGATTGAAAAAGGGGTCCCATGCAATGTGACCATCATTAAACGAAGTCTTCTTTATATAGGTTAACACAATTATTAGTTTTCTTCTAGGGATTAGAATCGAGTTTTTCTTCCACTTTATCAATTCAATACATTCCCAGTGCCCCGAGTGAACAATGTAAATTGGTAACTGAATTTAGCTTGCACCTTTCTGTCCCTCTTGGCCCAGGTACTCAGAGAGAACCTTGATTGTCAAAAATAATTACCAAGTAGGAAACTTAATATGGTGTGGAAAGAATGACTGTTGTAAGGACTGAGTTGCTGTGAATTCTTTAACAGGCTTTTTTTTTTTTGGTATGCATGAAAAGACTTGTAGGGAAAATCATTTCTGAAATCAAAGTTTTGTTTAGGCCTGAATATTTTCTTTGCCTGGTCAAAGAGTTAATATTAGGCATTTTCATTAAAATCTGGAAGTATCTCTACTTCCTAATGGCTTTGGTGAGATCACTGTTCTGGGAGAAGTTCAAAGGCAACCAAGAATAAGTTGTCAGAGGTTTTAATTAAATCTTGTTTGGGTGTAGTTTTTCAGAAAAAAGAATGGAGTAGGAGAGAGAGGGAGAAAGACTGGGAGAGGAAGGAGGAAGGGGGAGAGGGAGGAGAGAAGAAATGGTTTGTCTTGGTTACTGCAATGAAAGCCTTTTCATCTTTTTGTCCCCTTTTTAAAAAGATGAGGCAGGAAAATCTGATGATTTAAGTAGAATCAACAGGGCCAAAATCTAGGATAAAAGCTGTTCACAATAAATGTGGATTCTCCTCCCCCTCCCAGGCAGAGCCACATTTTTAAGTGTTAACTACTCACATGGTGCCTAAGAACTGTATAATTTATATTCAAAAAATGGTATCTCTGCTTCCTGTCCATATAACACTATACCATGTTTGCAGTCTGCTGGAAAACAGAGGTATATCCTATTATAAATGACAGACTAGAACCAGGAAGTTTGTGGTTTTACACCCCAAATGCTTAACCCGATAATCAGCCCAACTGTTTTCAGGTGAGAATTAAAGAAGAGACACAGTTCATCTTTGGCACATTTGTAGTTCCTGCTTTGTCCATAGGCAAGAGCTTTGTTCAGTTGTGCCAGGAGAAGTGGTATGTTATGTGACTGTTGTTTAAAAAATGAAAACATGCCAGTATCTCCTCTCCCCCTGTAGATCGTTCATTGAGACTGTTATTAAGCGTACTCTTTGTAAAAACCAGTTGTTTTTGCCAATGACCTACAGGTAACTTCTGAGAACAGCCTGCTTCTTTCTCTCTCCTGCTAATTTGAGTATAAGCACTTTGTTCCTTATATGCTGCAGGAAGAGATTTTGAAAAAGATTGTAATGATTTTGCTACTGCAAGACTGACCACTGCTGAGAAATAAACTGGATTTGAAAACAATTCACTTCAGTGAATTCAGCAGTTCAAAACGGACCTGTTTCTGATTACTTGTCTAAAGGTAAAGAACTAGCCTTGTGGACTCAATATGTGGATTAACAGGTCTTAAGATTCTAGAAGATAGCCAGGGATAGGGTTGGGGGTAGGGTACAGTGGAAAAACTAGGGGGCTAAGGCACATGTTAATTTAGCCTTACATGTGAATAACTTTTTTTTTTTTTTTTAAACTGGGGTAAACATTTTTTAAAAATCTAAAACCTGCCTTAGACTGGGGGCCGTGGTTATTGCTACTGCTTATAGTGGCTCATGTGAGTGCAAAATTTACCTACAGTTGGTCTCAAGGGCTAGCACTCCTTATAGCACTACTGCTCCTTCTAAGAAGTACATTGTGTTATTTCCCTAAATCTTGTATATGTGGACTTAATGTAAGGAGGGAAAAAGAAAAATTGTTTGTATAGTTTGAAATGGTTCTAAATGGTACTTCAGATCTTGATTAATCCTAAATAAAATACATAAAACCATTATCTCACATTCACAGATTTTTTCCTATGAAGGAAGTCTGAATTTATAGGTAAGGTGGGATATCGGCAAATGATCCAACTCAACTCGTATCAACTGTTGTTCTGGTTTCTATGTGTAGTTGCAACATTTGACTTCCGCCAAAGATTTTGAATTCTTCAATAAACTAAGTCCATTAATGGCAAAATGTCACTGACATAGAATAATGCATAAGGAATCTGAAGGGGGTCTTGATTCAGTCCCAACTGCCTCCACGTACGTTGCAGCAGCAGCAGCCTAGGCAGATTTTGCTAATTCCTATAGTATGATTTTCTTTTCTTAAAGCGCAAAGTAAAAGCCTGTCCAAACATCATCTGCTAGACGATGCACGTTTACAAAGGAAAGTCTCTATTCCAGACATAACCTTGTTCTCGCATGCCAAGCTGAGTTGCCTTAATCACAACTAGATGTGAAATTACTGCTTTTGTTGAAAGAGCAGAGAAAAAAAGCCTGAGTATGTACAGAAGAGTCCTGGTCCTTGCTGTTTAAGTCTCTGAGGCCAGGGTCAGAACAGCTTTACTTTATTCCTCTTACTATTGGTGCTGCAAAGGAAGGTCTTCCCTGCCCACCCCCAAACCCTCGTTCACCACCTCCCGAACCATAGTTCACGCCTCACCGTTGAAGAAGCTACAACCAAATTAGTCTTGAATAAAAACAGCAGTTGAAAGGGGAATAATATAACCATCCCAGAACCAGTCTTTTCTGTTATCCCAGGAGTCTGGTTGTGAGAATGTGAGAATCCCCCGCTTCAGGGAATGGATCCTCCTGAAAAGTAACCAAAGGGTCTGCTGAATTAGTTCAAGTTGAGGATATGAGTTTAGAGCAGGATTGTAGATGTGTCCCATGTCTCTGTGCTCAGTTGGACCTCTTAATTTTGCTAATAATCATATTCACCTGAAGTAAAAGGAGGCTATTACTGAATGGAAAGTTTTAAAATTTTAACTTAGAATCGAGATTATTTTCTCTTTAGAAATATCACATTCTACTAAAAGACAAGTCACACAAATTCAGCCATTGCTTGAGAGGCTCAAAGAAATGACTTCATCTCATCCCTTTGACAAAATATTTACTATAAAGAAAGCTTGCTAATAAACTGAGGTATTTATTCATAAAAACTAAACTTGTCAGAATAAATGAACAAAGTACATTTTGTAATGAAGTAGACTTGACAATGGTATGCACCACTGTCCATCCTCGCCATTTACTAATCAGAAAAAGCTCTCGTGGCATCAAAGATGTTACCATTTTTCTAATATTAAAAACCAAAATAATAATAGAATGGAAACCCAGAATCAAGGAATTTAAAAAACCCAACAGAATTGGAAAGACTCCTACACAGTAATGCGTACATACTACGAGGCTGGGTTTTGCTGCCATGAGGTGGCCTGGGGCGCCTTTTTTATGGGAACAGTGGGAGGGATCACTTTGCCTGATGCCTAGTCATTTAATGCCCTCCAGGAGATAACAAATGTAAAGGTTTTTTTGTTTCAGGCCCACCTATGAATAACAGAGAGTTCTCTTCCCCTTTGGGTGGACTAGACCATATGTTTCCAACAGAGCCCAGGAGGAAAAACTGGGGAGGGCTGACAGTTGAACGTCCAACCAAGGTCCTTCCTCAGGCTTTTGGCTTGGTGACCTTTGTACTCCCAATAACATCTTTTTACCAAATCTCTGCAAAATAATGCCTCTCACAGGCACCACAGGTTAATGGAAGTCCTTTTCTTGGGGGGTCAGTCTTGTTTTGGAGAAGAACAGGGTAATGATGGTATGAAGAACCAACTGAGCTATATACTTTCTAAGTTCCAGTGAAACACTTGTAAAACAGATAAATTTTTTTTTAAATGCTCCTTTAGGCATTCTATATAGCTTGGAGTTCAAATTGTTTTTCTTTATGGTAATTTTTATGCCACCTGTGGTTGATTAACAAAAACATCATCTTCCTGGACAGATTTAGTTTCTTTTTAGATATTCTTATTCCTGGGGAACACGTATGCCTTGAGCTTTAGGAATTCATCCTACACTATCTGAAGTCTTGCCTAGGCTTATATGTAAACTGCTGAAACATGAGATTGAGATGGGAGATAATTTATATGAAATATTTGTTCAGCAGCAGTCTAGCCAGAGATAGGTCTGCTTTCAGAGCAGCTTGGGGCCTTTTGAGGACAGGGTTGAGGAGGAACAGGAGAGATAAGAGTTTATTAAATTTCTTTACAACCTGACAGAAGATAGACCTCCTCCTGGGTTGCTGGCCTTATGGGAATAGTTTGTATGAATGGAAGTTTTGAAATAACAAATTGGAACCTTCCCTGCTTAACTGCCCTCTCTCCCTATCACTTTGAGGGGAATGATAGACACAGTTGGGCAAAAAGAAGTTGTAGTATAGACAGATCTCTGACAATATAAGATGTACCCAAAATCTTAGTGCCATTGTAAGCTACTAAAACTTTAATTTTAATTTACTAAACTTGCTTCAGTAATTTACACCACTAAGATTTTAGGACACCCTGTATTTCCAATTTATCTGGTAACATCATCTTTGCTTACTGCCAAAAGCTCAGTATAGGTGACTAAGTGCTAATAGCTTCCCAGTTCCCCTTGCCTCCATAAAGAATACACCAATTGGGGGGGGGGGGGGGGGGGGGGGGGGGGGGGGGGGGGCGGAAGGGGGAAGAAGAGAGGGAGAGGGCAGAATCACCTGAAGTCTTTTTATTTGGTGGTCGGAGTCCTGAGGACCCAAAATTGGGGGTGGCAGGTTTGCCTATGCTGAAGGAAGGCAGCTGAGGGCTGAGCCTCCTCTGAGCTCCTGCCCCAGGGCAAGCACTGATTTCTCAAACCCAGGACATGAGACACCAGTTGTAGGTCCTACAGAATCTCTTCTCCCCACCCAAGTCAGCCTGTCTCTTCTAGTCAGGTCTGAGGGAAGGCTTTCTCCTTGGGGCCAGAAAGTCAATCATTCCAAGTAGATAACAAAAACCACAGTATCCAAGCTGCTAGTTCAGCCTCACAGATGCCTTCCTGGCCATTCAACATCAGACATAGGGATTTCCCAATGTTCTCTGTTGCTCTTGATGAATATTAACTACAAATTCCCTTTTCATGCCTAAAAAACTTAAGAATCCTAAAATGTGACCCCTTTCCCTTAAAATTTTTTCGAGTCAGCTATTTTCCCCAGCCTCTTCTGGCACTGTCACTGACACTGCCTAAGTCACTTCTCAAAGGCCCACCAAGCAGCCACCACTGAGCATCTCAGCTGGCCCTCAGCTCAACTCAGGAAGCTGCCACATGGGTGGTTGGCAGGCTTTTTTTTAAATGCCACCTGCTTTAGGGGTTGTGATAACAGGAACAGTATGGGGAGGGGGGGAGTAAATAACTTAGTTACAATACAATTTAGAAGAAAAAATAATACTGCTGTTTGTAACATGTTTTAACTTCAGGAGAGCATTCCATCCTGAAAGAGGGTTAGTGTTCCAGGGGCACACTGCTACGTCTGCAATATTGCCTTTCTTGTCCCACTCCCCAAGTAAAATATTCAGCACAGATGCCCCTGTGGAGTGGGTTTCAGGTCTCACTAACAAGGCAACCATCAAGTCGGGCCTGGATTGATCAGGGGACAACCACTCAGGAACATTAGCCCTCTCATGCCGTTCATTCGTGGTTTTAAAGCTACAGGAGGATGTAAACTTTGTTCTTGGGGGTCTTTGTGGGTCCCTTCAGGAACCAGCAAAGACAGCAGTCAGCCCCTTAGTCAGTCTCGGGAATCTGTCCATGCTCCTCAGAGCCCCAGAGCTCTGTTGGGGGCAAAGGTGACTGACCTGCCCGTGCTCCCCGTGAGCGAGGGAGCCGGGACAAGGGCCCTGTCCTTTCCAGGAGAGGTGAGATGAGAGCACCAGTCTCTGGGGGGCCGAGACAAGATTTTGTGCTCAATGCCAGGCATGGTATAGTCTTCTTGCCTTTATCATGGACAAGAGTGAACAGACTCACGACAGTACAACAGCTGAACAATGGCTTGGTGTTTGTGTGACGGATCTCCGCTGGAGCATCGGGCAGAGAACCCAGGAGGGCTGCCTGAAGTAAGGGCCAGTTCACAGAATTCCACGAGGCATCTGCTGCTCAAACCCGCCTAATTCTCAAAGGCCAGTGCGGTGAAGTCTAGAGGCGGTTGTCTCCATTGATACGAGTTCTCCGAAGTGCCCTGGAGGAGAGAAGCAGTGGTTCTGATTGGGGGCACAGGGCCCGAGGGAAAGCTGCCCAATAGGACCTGCTAAGGGTGGAGGTGTGCGGCAACAAGTCATTCCCAGAAAAAAACAAACGCTCAAGAAAGGCACAAATCCCAGAGCAGAGTCCCATGTGAGGCTGAAACCCTGAGTGGTACTGTAGTAGCAGGGACACTAGATTCTGCCTCAGAATCTAAGCAGGGTGGCCCAAGCAAGTGATATAAGGTGTAAGGGTGGTCTGAGCCACATGCCACTGAGCACTGGGCCTAAGTACACAGCAGGTGTTTAATAAATGCTTGTTGGCCTGACTCAATGATCCTAAATGGCTCTTCTAGGGAGACTACGAGCTTGACTTGTGAAACCCACCGAGGTGGTGCTCTGCCATAAATAATATAGTCATCGGACAAGGCTGTTCCAACTGGCTGATTATTTGAACAATAGATTCCCCATCACAGCCTCTCCCATCACCTTAAGCTGTGGTCTCAGACTTTTTTATGAATATAAGCAGTGAGTGCAGAAAAACGGGTGTATACCCTGGGACAGGTCAGTTTTAGCAAAAAGAGCCAAGTATCCTGGCATCCAGCCTGCCTCGAATGGAATCTGGGTTAAGGGCTGCCCCTGAACACTGAAGCTGCATGAGGCTGCCTTGGCTCACACTGTTCAAGCCTTTGCAAATGGGGAAAGAACATGTTGGGAAATGGGGAACCAGAAAATCCAGGCCAGTCCCGAGTGCCCTGGCTGCATTCCTGCTTCTCCCTCCCAGCCCGAGAGGAGGGAGTGGGAAGCCAGAAGCAGATGCCGCCATCACCTTCGTTCCCGGCTGTCAAAGTGGTCTGCTAGGTGCTCCTGGGAGATGCGGAAGTCCTCGAAGGGCTGCTGGTAGCGGGCTTCAAAGGAGCCCTCCCGGGCCCGTCCGTGGAGCAGCTGGCCAGAAGATTCGGAGCCCCGTTCTCGGAACGACGAGCTGCCAAAGGGACTGATCTCCCCGTTCTCCTGCTTTAGGAAGAAGCCCCCCCACACAACCTGCTTCAGCCTCTGTGGGTCCCAGGACAGACCCTCCCCCCAAGTCTCCTCTAATAAGAGCCAGAGCATGTGCTCAGGCCAGGCTCTCCCCGCCCTGCTCTCCACCCCCGTCTGGAGCCTTCTCTTCCTTCCTTCTGACACCACCTGGGTCTTTAAGGTCCCTTCTGCAGCTCAGGTAGGCAGCAAGTACCTTGGCAGGAAATATATCTATTTTGATAAGCAGAGAGGCCAACTCCAAGTCCTCACTGTAGTTATTCTTCAAAGGCACCGCTCTGTATCCTGGAACCAATGAGACCCCCCCACGCCGTGTGCGAGTTTGCCTGGGCCTGCCTTCCTCCCCCAGCCCTCCCTCCCACGGAGTTGGGTGCCCGGCTCCATCCGAGCCTGAGCCACTAGAGAAAGCATCCTCCTCCTGCTGCCCGTCCCATGACCCTCTGTCTGACTCTTCCCCACAACTTCAGCTTGGCTGTCAGAGGGTTAATTCCTCTGACAGTGTCACTGACATCGCAGACACCACCGGCTCACACTCAGAAAGCACCCTCAGTGGTAACACTGATGCTACCGTTAGCTTAGCATCTGAAAAGAACCGTCAATAAATAAGAGTCAAACACAAACCAATTCCTGAGGTTGCAGTGCTAGGTGACGACGACCCAAAAGGACGAAATGGGAGCTCGGGCTTCATAATGGAGACAAATGGGGAGGCGTTTGGGGGTCAGAGGGGCGTTCCCAGAACCTGTCCTACCGAGGTCTGCGGCCAAGCCACACCTCGGCACAGTGACGCCCACTCGGCCTGGCCGGCCCACCCCTGGAAGCGGGTGTTAGTGATAAAAGTCATGTGGGCACCACCCCAGCTGTGGCCTGGCAAGTTCCTCTAAAGGGCAGAAAGGAGCTAAGCCATGGCTTCCAAAACTAAGGGGGCTAAATGATGATCCTTGTGACTTGGTCATCAAAAAAGAGAAAAGGGAACCTTACAGGTCACTGAAGGCCCGAATGGGCCAGCTCCCCTCACCCCCCCACCCCCAGAGCTCTTACCTGTCTTTAGGCCTTTCACCAGGAAGGTGGCCTGAGCCAAGAAATTCTGGTCACTGAACATATCTTCTTCATATACCACAAAGCGCAGGAAAGCAAACTCGGGGTTACTAATCTGGAAGTGGAAGGGCTTTGCCGGCCAAACGGGGTTCAGACCATTGTCCACTGTAAAGTAGAAAAGGCAGGAGCCCGTAATCAGTGCCTCAGTCTGGCTTCTGGGGCACCCCTCCCCCAGTCCCTTGAACCCCACTATATGGGAGAAGCAGACAGGATGTTGGAGGAAAAGGTCAGAGAGCTAAGGGATTCCGGTCACTTAGTAACCCCCTTTTCTGAGGCCATTCTTTTGAGACCAGAAGGAAGAGGACCATTACCTCTAAGCAAGCTTCCTTTGGGGCTAGGTAGATATCTCCCCCTGTCTCCCAAGTATTTCCCAGCTCTAACCTGTGCCCCAGTGTTTGGGGAGCCGGGGAAAGGGAAATGAAGCAAAGGATGGGGGGTGGGGAAGGGAGGGAAGAGCCTCCAGCTCTTCACTTAGCCTAGACTCGGCACCACAACTCTCCTCCGAGAGGCACCGACACAGAGAGAAACTGCCGGTGACCCGTGAGACGGACCTGACCTTGAGGGCCCTGACAATCCCCCCCCCCCCAAACAGTGCCCGGGTCATCAGGGACAAAGACAGCAGGAGGTGCTGGGCCCTGGGGCTGCCCCACCCTGCCCCCTGGCCCTCACCCACAAACTCCGTCTTGTGCTTCATGTTGTCGTAGTCGGCCCCGGCCACCTCAATCTCCACAAAAGGACACACGATGCCCCGGCCGTTCTTGGGGAGGTGCCGGGCCCCCAGGACCTAGGCAAGGCAGAGATGGCTCGTCTCCACTCCCCTCCCCGTCCCCGTGCCAGCCCTGCCTCGGTGGAGGACGTGGCCAGGCTCCGCTGTGACTCAGAGGCTGGAAGCCTGGGCCCCAGCAGGGGCAAGTGTTAACTCCGGGCCCAGCCCTGGGCCAGCTCCGGCCACGCAGGCCCAGGCCCAGGCCCAGGCCCAGGCCCAGGACCAGGCGGCCCCGGCGGGCCCGGCACTCCCGGGCCAAATGTGTCAAGTGGGGAGGGCCCATGGCTGGAGGTGTGACGCCCTCTGCTGGGGCCTGAAAAGGCTGCTGCTCAAATCCCAGCCAGCCTCCTCTCAGCCCGGCGGGGGCTCCTGCAGCCTCTGGCTCTCTCCCTTCCAGCTGCCCTGACTTTCTCTAGGAGAGGAGCGGAGTTCGCAGACTTTGCCCGCCTGAGCCCTTCCCCGGCTCAACAATGGGCAGGGGCTTCTCCTCCCCCACCAACAGCCAGAGGCTCCTTCCCCCTCAACAGCTCTGTTCCGGGTCTCTCGCGTCCCACCCAGCCGGATCTATGGCCCCAGAGGGGGTTATCCTAAGGAAGCCTGCCCGGCGGTGCCTCGGCCCTGGGCACCGTTCACCTTGGGGGAGTGGGGCCCGTTATCACGTATTCACTTGCCTACAGAGGCAGGTGGAGAACATGTAATTGTGGAAGGGAGGCTTTCTGGAGCGGGAGCCTGGGGTCCAAAGCGCACTTCCTCACAAATCTGAGGGTCGCTCTGTCCCAAGAAGCATCTCTGCGGGGAACACCCTCTCACCCAAGGATGGCCCACCAGCCAGCCCTTAACCTACCACCCTTTTGGGGACCTTCAACCAGACTGATGGCGGCCGGCTACCCTCTCCCTCATACTGCCCTATGGAAGGGCCTGCCACGAATGGCTGTGCCCTGTGCTGGGACAGCAGAGAAAACACAGGATTCAGAATACAGATCTCATCTCTAATATAGTTAGAAGCTGTGTCCTCTGGCAAGTAAACTCACTTCTCCCAGTCTTTTTTTCCTCATCTGTAAAAGGAAGCAGGACCTGACTTCTAACAGCCTTTCTAACCCCCCAAACCTACAATTAATACTGGACTTTGGACGGTGTCACCATTTTCAGCCCTCAGAAGGTAAGGCCACAAGGAAGTTGGCCTTTCGAAGTCCTCAATTTCCTCTTCTGTTAATTGGAAATAATATCTGTACCCACCTCACAGGTAGTTGTGAGAAAAGCATCTTGTAAAGCAATACAGAAGTGGGAGCTGTCATTGTTGTATATGGCACCCACCAGGATAGGATGCAAATTCCCTAACTCAACTCAGTTCTACCTGCTGCTTTCTATACTAGTTGTTCCCTTCTCCTGGGCTGCTCTCTCCTTCAGCCTTCTCCAAACCTAAGACCCACCTCGTTCGCTCTATTTCCATTTATAGCCCATGTTATGAGACACCACATAATAGGGTCTCTCCTCCCGCTCTTTGTGGTCCCAAGTCAGATTCCAAATTCCCACTGCTGTGTCAGTCAGACTTTTTCTAATGGACAAACAGCATGTTCCAAAGTGAGGTGGACCTAGGCTATGGACCGACTGCCCCCTGCCTGGGGGGCACACCACATTGCTGCCCTAAGTGGCCTTTGCTGGGGCAGCATGGAGACACCCCTCTATGAGTTTACTCGCCCTGCCCACCTCAATGCAGACCGCACATGGCTCTATCCCACGCAAGCTACACTTGTCAAAGGGGTCGAAGGCTTCGTCTCTCATGTTGCTTGGCTGCATCACATATCCACAACGCCCACTGGACATGAATAAGGCCTGGTTCATCTGCATGGGTTTGTCTAGAAGAAATTAATTTAGCTATAGTGAACTCAAATTATCTTTGGACCCCTTAGTTCAGAATTAATGGGAAAAGGGGAAGCAAAATCCCTAAACCCACCCTCATAGATGGAAATTACAGCTCTCGAGACAGAACTGCTAACATGCTCCCTCACCTGGAGTCTGGAAGTTGAGGGCCACAAGTTGGCTGCCACAAATCCACATGGGCAAAGGGTCATAGTTGGAAGAGTCCAGCCGTTGGCCCTTAGGGTAAATGCGTGACAGCTGAAGCCGATTATACTGCAAGAACTTCTTGCCTTTGGTCTTATTCACGTATTTCTCTGCCTTGGTCTCAGGGAAGGATGACATGTCTCGGTAACAGGCCCGCTCGGTGCCGATCTCTGGGAATGTGAGGACAAGGTCACTGACTTGGCCATTAGGATGTTGCCAACCCGTGCCATAGACAAAAAGAGCCATCACCGCCAAGCCCTGACTCCACAACCTACACTGGCCATGTGGGGGCAGAGCCCTGGCTCAGGGCCAGTCTGCCCCAAACATCCCTACTGCACAGTCACTGGCACCAACAGTCATCGCCCAGTACCGCCCATGTGCCCCCAGCCTGGTCACACACACACCAGCGGGGACCCGCGCGGGCTGCTCCCGGCCTCGTTCCTTCCCATACTCACTATCCTCATCGAAGGGGACGGGCCGACAGTAAATGACAAGTTCAGACAGCTCCAAGGCAATTTTCTTCCTTCGTTCCATCATCTTTCCCTCTGTGAGCTGTACAGCAGAGAGAGACCCAATGTGAGAACATGACCTAATGCCAATGACCAGGGCCAGCCCTACAAAAACTCTCTCCCTTTAGGGAAGATACCAAGAGCACCTTCTCTGAACCTCCCAGAGTCTGGCTTTCATCTGTTCATCCCTCCCTACATCCTCCCCAACCCTTAAAAGCATGAGCTAAAATGAGCACATGACCATGCAGCCTCCACCAGGACCCATACAATAACTCTCCTGCTTCCACATTCCCTATCCCTCAGCCCAGGAGTGACCCTCACCCGGGCATCCGCAGTCTGGGCAACCTCTCGGATCTTCTTCACCCAGTCCTGTAGGTCCTCCTGGGAATCAGCAGCCACATCCAAGGACCAATGGGCAATGGACGCCATGCTGATCGAGAACACAAAGAGTCGGTTGTTCTTCCCCTCGGGGCGGATAGCTACAAGGCAAAAGCCCAAAAGAGAAAACAGATCAGCGCCTGAAGGATTTGTCTGTCCAGCCCTTCTCCCAAGCTCCTTACCCCTACACAACAGACACACATATAGAAGTCTAGATAAGAACATGACACCCAGATCGGAGACTGTAACCTCCCCGAGCCCCGCCTAAAGCCAAGGGGGCTGATCCAGACCAAGATTGGGCAAGGCCCAGGGCTCACCGATCTGGCAGGCCGGCACATCCAGGACTCCACGGAGCAGATCTCCCAGGGGGCTATTCTCATCCAACTGCTGTAAAGAACAAAGCTACAGTGATCATCAGCTTGTCAACCTCCATGTTGTTCTGCATGTGTATTATGGGGTGTGACCTACTGACTCTCCTGCCAGGTTGGGAGTTGGGGAGGAACAGGGATTATACATGCATGAGTATAGAGCCTCGTGGGTCTCACCTCCCTCTCAGGCTCTAAAGTGGCAGGATTGGCCATCTCTTCCACATAGTTGGATGGAAACCAGAGCTGCTTCTTCCCTCCATAGTCTCCCCTCCACCTGCAGACAGACAGCAAATCTGGAAACTTGGCACATGGGACTCAGATCGCATGTTGGATGAATGGTCACCCTAGCCATCTTCCTATCTCCCCTTTCCTCATACCCCGTGACAGCTGTCCTGTGCAGAATGCTAGCATCCAGTTGGAAGACTGATATATTTTTGTGTATTTTTAAGTAAGTGCAGGTATTTATTTACTTGGGCATAATCACACAAGCAAGAGTCCAGACCTATAAGCAAGTAGATCCCATGACTCCCGTTGCCTTTTCAATTGTGGACCCAATTCTCAGTCTTCTGGGAAGCAACCACGCACTCAGCCCTTCCCACTATCAGAACTCTTAGTCCAAGAGAGTGAGGTAGAGATCGTCTGAATTAGGACAGTCTGGGGGAAAAAGAAGCACCCCAGACAGCACCAACTCACCAGCCTCCCTCCTGCTTTTCCACATTCTGGATGATGGCACTCTTCGTAAAGGTCAGCTCATCTTCCCGCTGTGCCTTGTAGTCAAAGAGGGCTTTGACAGCACACTGGGGAGACAGGGGGGCTGGTCAAAAAGGGGAGGGGACAAGGACCCTGCCCCTAACAAGCCCTGGTAGAGAAAGAGGGATCTGTGTTCAGAAAATACATCTTAGTTTGCGGAGGCAGGAAGAATACAATGGTCTCCAAACTGGGAACACCAACATGGTTCCACATTATTCACTACTCAAATGAGGAGCAAAAACTTGAAGGGGAAAAGCTAAGTTTAGTTAAGCTGGGTTTGGTCGGAGGATCCCCCTGGAGGAACTCTGTACAGCCTGGAGAGCAGATGGCCTAACCTTGTGCTGCTGTCACGGAATTTAAAAGCCACAGGAGAAAGATCTGAAAGGTCGTTTTGTCCAACCTCCTCATTTCACAAAGAGAGGCCATCTGGTCTAAGCAAGCCTCTCAATTTGCAGAGGAGGAAATGGAGGCCAAACGAGGAGAAAGGCCTTGCCAGGACTTAGAGCAGACTGGGCAACCCCAGGTCCTGTTTCCAAATTCCATACTATTTTCACTGTAGCCAGCTGACAGTGCTGATGGACTGACTCTCCATCTGGTCTCTCCTTCACATGTGAGAGCAATCACTCGCCTGCATGCATAACCCCAAATACATATAAATATATGCAGATAAAAAACATATTCATAAGTTCTAAGGTCCCTTCCACCCCAATAGCTTAGGAAACGCAGGGATACATAAAAGGAAAGACCCTGATTTGGAGCCAGAAGGCCTAGATTCAAAAATCTGCCTCTGCTACTTATTACCTATGTGACCTTGAGCTAGTCCCTTTGTCTCTCCAGGTCTATTTCTTCTTTTGCTTTAAAAGAAAAATCAAGGATTTGATATAGCTCATTTCTTAATAAGAGGTTTGATCCTAATGAACCTTCTCTTACCAATTAGATGGGAACTATTTTGATTGGCATATGTCATACTTTAGAGTAACTTAGGCAGGAACTGGGACTGAGATGTCTAGCTGAGACTGCTCAGTAAGAGGACTGGTGATTCTAGAACTTTTAGGGGCAGCAACTGAGTCCTCAATCAGCTCCAGAGGAAGAAGTTTAAGCGTCAAGACTTACCTGTTCAAGCCCTTTTTGTTGTGGCAAGGAATTGGAAACTCATTTGGGGAATGGCTGAATGAGTTCTATATATATATATGAATGTTATGGAATATTATTGTTCTATAAGAAACAATCAGCAGGATGATTTCAAAAGGCCTGGGGAGACTTACATGAACTGATGCTAAGGGAAGTGAGTAGAACCAAGAGAACATTGTACACAGCAACAAGATTATGTGACAATCAACTCTGATAGATGTGGCTCTTTTCAATAATGATATGATTCAGGCCAGTTCCAATAGACTAGGGAAGGAAAGTGCCATCCGCATCCAGAGAGAGAACTATGGAGACTGAATGTGGATCATAACACAATATGTTCACCTGTTTTTTGTTGTTTGCTTGCTTGTTTTTTGTTTTCTCGTTTTTTCCCCCTTTGATCTTTTTTTTTTTTTTTTTTTTTTTTTTTTTGCACAGCATGATAAATGTGGAAATATGTTTAGAAAAATTGCACATGTTTAATTTACGTGGGTTGCTTGCTATCTAGGGGAATGAGGAGATGGGAAGGGACAAGCACAAGGTTTTACAAGGGTGAATATTGAAAATTATCTTTGCATGTATTTTGAAAAATAAAAAGCTATTATTATTATTATTATCATTTTTTAAAGTTACCTGCTCAAGCCGAAGAAGATCCTTAACCCCAGAAGGTGACAATAACTCAGAGCAAGATATGGCCTCTCAATTAAGTAACCCTTCTCAGAACAAGAACCCTCTTTTACAACCATCCTGAAAAATCATCTTCTGGTCTCCTAGGAACACTTTTTGCAGTGCTGTGCTACTTCTTCCAAAGAAGGGGAAGCTGAATATTGACTACAAGTGTGCAATCTCCTCCAACCCAGAAATTCAGGTATGGGCAAGTATAGGGAAGGGAGGGAAGAAGAGGAAAAAATCCAAATCACCTACCCTTATGGGAAATCTCCCTATTTATCTCTCAACTCCAAGAGATAACCCAAAGACAACCATGAGGTCCCAGACTAGCACTATCCCAGGGGAAAGGGAGATCTCAAGAAGGGATTCCCAGTCCCTGGAAAGAGTTTGAATGAGAGGCCATGGGGAACAATGTCAAGGTGATAGCATCTAATATAGCTAAGTGCTAACATAGCACTTTCAGGTTTACAAAGTACTATACATGTTGACTTGTCTAACCCTCACGACATCCCTATGAGGTTGGTGCTATTATTATTCTAATTTTACAGATGAGGAAACAGGCTGAGAGCAATTGCCTTGCCCAAGGTCACACAGCTAAGTAATTGTGTAGGAAAGACTTGGACACAAGTCTTCCAGATTCCAAGTCTACCACTGGATCCCCTGTGCCACCCAGAACTCTTTACCTTAAAAGTTGGCATAGGATTTGCCTCCACATAGAAACCTGGATTCCGTCCTTCATACAGAGCTCCATAGTCAGGTTCCTGAAAAGAAAGTGACTTCCTATCAGGTGCAGCAAGATCTCTGGCCTCATCTTGCCCCTCGGTGATCGGCACATACAATCATCTTCAAACTCACACTTCTCTTGGCTTCCTTCCTCTCAGAATGCTGGTTCTTGGTCTCTCATCCCATTTTTCTCATCTTTCTCCCACTTGCTAAAGAGTGATTTTCCTCAATGCTGCCCTTAACTTTCTCTCTACATTCTCTCCCTTGACCATTTCATCCATTTGCATGACTTTGATACTCAATACAAATGAGCCCCAAGTCTTTGCATCTAACTCAGAACTCCAGAGATGTACTTCCAACTACTAGTGAGATAAAATCCAACATTTTAGGATCAATGTCAAATATGAAGCTGTTTGCTACCCCAGACTGACCTGCCTTCCCTCCGAGTTTCTTTATTTCTGTTGATGGTATCAGCACTGTTCTCTCAGGTTTGAAATCTTGGTGTCATCTCTCCCTCTCCCTTTTCTCGCTTTCCCTCAAAATCAATTCTATCTCTGCCTCCTCTTCCTCACCCCTAACTGCCTTATTGCCTTGGACTATTTGTAGGTCCTATCCTCTCCTTCATCACCAATCCAAACCTGCCTGACTCAGCTTAAGCCCCACTGGCCATCCATGGGCTTTCTTCTTGCTATTCATGGCCTCTCCCAGCCATCACTAGATGCTCCCAAATCAGCTACTGTACAAGATGATACTTTTAAAAAAAAATTTGGTTTTATTATTTTTTAATTTCAAAACCATCTCACAGATTCCCAGCTTTCTCCAAGTTCTCATATGCTTCCCCAGCCCAGCCCATGACTTCCAAATCCACCCTGCTTTCCCAGGTGCCCCCTTCTTACCGCTGTGCCCATCTTCTCCAATGCCTCCTCATTGATGGGGTACCGGAGCTTCATCTTTCGATACAGTGGATGCTTCTCATAGTAACTGATGAGATCTACAAGGCTGTCAAACTCCGAGTTCCCCAGCATCACCGTCTGCCCCTCCTGCTGGACCCGGCAATGTTTGATCTTCCCTTCTGCCCTGAGGGGTCAGTGAGACAATAGTTCAACCCTCCACAGAATTGCATCCGAATGTGGCACATATCCCTCCCATCTCCTTGTCTTTGCTCTACCCATCTCTTAGGCCCTTAACACCCTCTCTCCTTTCTCTGGCCTCTAACACTCTCTCATCCTTCAAATCACAGTTCAAGCAACTCTTACATGAAGCTTGTTCTGATGCCTCCTAATATTTGTCTCCCCCATCCTCCCCAATTACCCTCTACCTATTGACATGTATTCTCTCCTTCTGCTATACATACTTATACATGTTCTTGTTTTCTAATTCATTAAAAAAATAAACTCCTTGAGATTAGGGATAATTTCATTTTTAGTCATTTGAAACAGGATAGCTAAGTAGCACAGTGATAGAGCACCAGCTCTGGAGTCAGGGAGACCTAAGTTCAAGTATTTTACATGTAAAGAGAGTTTTCAACATTTCTTAGTTTTTAAACAATTTTTTAATTTAATAATTAATTTTAAAAAGTTTTAGTTTTCAAAACACACGCACAGATAGTTTTCAACATTTACCCTGACAAAACCTTGCGTTCCAAATTTTTTCTTCCTCCTTTCCCCAATCCCTTCTCCCGGACAGAAAGTAATCCAACAATATGTTAAAATATCAACATTCATTTTTGTAACTTTGTGTTCCAAATTTTTTTTCCTCTTTCCCTTACCTCTCTCCTCCCCAAGACAGCAAACCTATCCGTATAGTTTAAACAGGTGCAAGTTCAAATATAGCCTCAGACACTGAGTAGCTGTGTGACCCTAAGCAAGTCACTTAACCCCAATTGCCTCTAAAGATAAAAATATAGCGACTGATTGACCCTGAAACATCTTTTTAAAAAATTGTAGATCTACGCTTAATAAATGCTGGCTGACTGAATGCCTGAACACAGGCCCAGGACCGCCTCTCCCCCTCCTGGGCTTGCGGTCCCTGACGAGACTCGGACACCTCTCAGCCCTGTCCCACCCTGCCCCCAGCCCACACAGAGGCAGAGCTCCAGACCAGTCCCCATGGCCCCCTTCCCCCCCACCCCTCCCTCTCTGGCGCGGGCACTCTCCCCACACCCCGCCAGGGCCCTACCGGAAGGAGATGGCGTAGGAGTTGGGCTCGCTCCGCTTTCGCACGAGGAAGGCCCCGTCCCGGGGAACCCGCATCAACATATGTTCCGCCTGGGCTCGGGTCAGACTGGCGTGGTACCACCTGCAGGCAGGGCCCCGGGTTAATGCGCTCCACCGTCCGCCAGCAGGACGGCCCCCCGCTCTCCCCCAGGCCCTGCAAGCTCCTCGTTCCCACTGGGCTGCCCCTCACTCTTTGCTCTCGTGTGCGTTAGTCTGAGGCACGGGCTCCGTAAGGCGCATCTCGAACTCGTTGCATCGCAGCGGCACCTGCTGGTAGTGGGTGATGAGGTCATAGAGCGAGTCAAACACCAGGTTGTCTGTCAGGAAGAACTTGGGGCTGCCGGCGTCCTGACGGGAGTGGATCCGGCAGTGCTGCACCTTCCCGTTCCGCCTGAGGGAGGGAGGGAGAGGATCAGGAAGCCCAAAGACATCAGACTCAGCACTTCCCCAGGGCCCCTTTCCTTCAGCCCGTGGCGCAGGACGCCAGAATCCCGAGGCCGCGGGAAACAGATGCTGGGAGCGGGGTCTGAGGCTGGCCAAGCACTGCTCGGCCCTGGAGGTCCCGGGCCCGAGGAGACTAACTCTAAGGCAGAGAACTAATGGAGGGGAGATGTTCCCAGCGGGGCAGGGGAGCCTCACCAGAAGGACAGGGTGTAGTCCCCGACAAAGGTCTCACTCTCCCGAACCAGAAAGGAACCGTCGGGGGCTCCGGTCTCAATGCAGTACTCGGTAAGCAGCCGCTCGGCGATGTGTCGCCCGTCCCGACCGGCCCCTAGCTTCCCATGGAACCATTTCTCGCTGGAGTGTAGCTCGGCACTGCTGCTCACCTGGCGGGAGGGCAGGGGAGGAGATTTCATCTCTCATCCCCTCTTGGGCTTATCTGAGCAGCTGATTTTCAGCGTCCATGCTCTATCACCTTCCCAATCCCATCTCCGACCCTTTGGGCCCAGCTCCATCATCACCTCCTTTGGCTCCTCCTCGTCCTCGTTGCCCTGGTCACTGTTGGTCTCCTCTGAGTAATAGATTTTGCTGCTGGTCAGTACAAAGTAGTGCGGGTACCACTCCTGAGAATCACAGGATAAAGTCACTAAGGACCCCTAACTGCCCCCATGCCCCCTTCCCAAGATCCCTCATCCTCACTGCCCCCATGTCCCCTTCCCAAGATCCCTCATCCTCACTGCCCCCATGTCCCCTACCCAAGATCCCTCACTCCTCACTGCCCCCATGTCCCCTACCCAAGATCCCTCACTCCTCACTGCCCCCATGTCCCCTACCCAAGATCCCTCGCTCCTCACTGCCCCCATGTCCCCTACCCAAGATCCCTCATCCTCACTGCCCCCATGTCCCCTTCCCAAGATCCCTCATCCTCACTGCCCCCATGTCCCCTACCCAAGATCCCTCACTCCTCACTGCCCCCATGTCCCCTACCCAAGATCCCTCACTCCTCACTGCCCCCATGTCCCCTACCTAAGATCTCTCGCTCCTCACTGCCCCCATGTCCCCTACCCAAGATCCCTCACTCCTCACTGCCCCCATGTCCCTTACCCAAGATCCCTCACTCCTCACTGCCCCCATGTCCCCTACCTAAGATCTCTCGCTCCTCACTGCCCCCATGTCCCCTACTCAAGATCTGAGGAGGGTCCCTTGCACTCCTCAGGCCTCCTTGCCTGAGGTTATAGAGGTATTAAATAGCAGAGCTGGAATTTAAATCTAGTTCACTTTACTACAAACTAACTGCACCCTCCTGGCCCACTCTCCTTCCCGTGGCCCCGGCCCAACTCTCACGTGATTAATGGGGTCTTCCAAATAGAGGATGCCGTTCTTGATGGAATTGCTGATGTCATTCTCTGAGTACATCACCGACGTGGGCACCTCCTCGTAGGCACTGCCCTCAGCCAGCTTCTTGTGCTGCATAAGGGGGGTCAGAGTCCTTGCTCACCCAATATTCCCCCCGACCTCTATCCTTCTGATGGTCTGCTAGAAAACCTCACTCTGCTAGGCCACAAGTCCTCGGCCTGCCTGTAGCTCTGCAAAGGTCACTGGGGCCCCAGCAAGGTCGGTCCCGGCCAGGCTCAGCCTCCCAACTCTGGCCGAGGCAACAGGTCCAGGAAGGGAAAGGAAGCCCAGGGAACTGGGCCCCCCCCCCATCCTTTCGTCACCTCGTCCCCTGCTCCTAGGCCCTCCTGCCTGCTCCCTTCTCTCCCCGCTCTGAGCCCTGCCTCCCACGCAGATACCTTGATAAGGATTTTTCTCTTGAGCTGGTTGGGCGAAGGCAGACCATCAGCCGCAATGTCCACGGGCTTGGTGAGAAGCGTGTCGCCAAATACCTTCTTGAAGTACTGGGCCATGTTTCTCTGCTGAGCGATGCTGCAATGATCCTCAATGGACAAGATCACGGGGTACCTGGTTCAGGAAGGGGGGCCAGAGTCAGGTGAGGTCTCCCCCCAGGCTCAGCCCTGTGGGAAGGGGAGAAGAGGTACGCGGTCTCGCCTGGGAAGAAGTCTGGCTGCGGTATATGGCACATATCCTCCAATCAGGGCACACTTAGTGTGGGATGAGGGAAGCACACTGTGCCGGGCACTCACGGAGGAAAAGATCACCATTCGGGGCTGGTTCGGCCCGCTAGGTGCAGCGGCAGATAGAACACTGGGCTTAGAGTAATTAAGAGTCAGCTTCATGAATTCAAATCCAGCCTCAGACACTTCCTTAACTGTGTGATCCTGGGCAAGTCATTTAACTGTTTGCCTCAGTTTCCTCATCTGTAAAAGGAGCTGGAGACAGAAATGGCAAACCACTCTAATACTTCTGCCCCCCAAAAACCCTAAATGGGGATCACAAAAGGTCAGATACAAGCTGGAATGACTGAACAAGGGGCAGGCCGGGAGAAATGGGGGTGACTGCACAGGAACGCCTGGGGCTGGAAGAGGCAGAAAGAGTTGAAGCTTATTGTGGTACCCCCTCCCTTCTCCCCCCCTCCCAGCACAGGGCTCTGTCTATAATCAGTACTTACGAAGGATTCATTAAAAGCACACTATAGTCAGGGAACACTTCATGAAGGAAGTTAAAACTGGGGCTTAGGGGAGGGGATAGAACAAGAGGATGGGGGTGGGGGAAGGGGATATTTCAAGCAGGCAAGATAAAAGGAAGACATGAATGCAAGATGGGCAGGGGACACTGGGAATGATAATAACAAGAGCTAAGATATTTATAGGACCTTACAAAGTTTCTCAAGTGCTTTACACATGTTATCTCATTTGAACTAACACAGTCTAGAGGTAGGTGCCATTCTTATCATCCCTGTTTGACAGATAAAGAAACTAAGGCTGAGCAGCATCAAAAAATTCTCAAGTGTCTTAAGGAAGTTTCGAATTTAGTCCTATTTAGCCTCAATCCACCTTGCCACCTAGTTGCTGGGCAGAAAACAAGGGCACCCCTGAATCACTGTTTTGTAAAAGCAGACCAATGCAAGATAAGGCTGGAGACTCAGGGAGATGCCAGATGGTTCTGCCTTTACACTTTCATTGGACAAGCATTTATTAAGCACCTGCTATATGCAGGCCATTAATCTAAGTGTCAGCAATGCAAAGATAAAAAGGAGCAGTTCCTTTCCTCAAAGAATTTGTATTACACTGGGGAAGCAAATACAAAGTATCTCTCTGAGGAGTATGCCCTCATAGGGCATAGGATGGACTGCTTGTAGGATGCCCCAAGTACTTGATCTGAGTTTTGAAAAAAGGACACGAGGGATTCTACAAAAATAAGGCAAGGAGGCAAAGATCCAGAAATGGGAGACTAAATGTCAGAGACAAGGAACAGCAATAAGGCAGGTTCATTAGAAATACAGAGTGTGTGAAGGAAAGTGATATGACATATAAAAGAACAGGCTGGAGGCAAGACTGTGAAAGGCCTTAAAAACAACACAAAGTAATTTGATTTAGATCCTGGAGCAAGAGAAAGGCCCCTGGAGTTAGTTGAGCAGAGGAGTCAAAATCAGTCAGACCTATACTTTAGGAAAATCATGGTATGAACAGGCAAATTCTCAATAATCACATAAAAATATTCTAAATAACTAATAGAGAAATGAAAATTAAAATGACTCAGGTGCCATATCACATCTATAAAATGAGCAAAAAGGACAAGTGCTGGAGGGACTGTGGGAAGGAAAACAAGCACACTGGTATATTTTTGATGAACCTATGGAAATTAATTTGGAATTAGATCCAAAAAGTTCCTAAAGTTTGTAGACACTTTGACCCAGCTTTATTACTACTCAGCCTAAAGAGATCAAAGAAAGAGGATAAGAATCTATGTTCTGTTTTGCTGAGGCAGTTGGGATTAAGTGACTTGCCCAGGGTCACACAGCCAGGAAGTGTTAAGTGTCTGAGACCATATTTGAACTCACATCCTCTTGACTTCAGGGCTGATGCTCTATCCGCTGCACCAACTAGCTGCCTCAAGAATCTATATGTTAAAAAAATATATTTATGGCAGCTCTTTCCATAGTAGCCAAAAAAGTGGAAATGGGTATAAAATAAAATGAGTAGCTTTAGAAGAAATGGAGAAGACTGTCACGAACCACAGAGTAAGGTGAACAGAACTAAGGAAACAACTTAAACAATTACACAACATTATTAAAAATTATTTTAAAAAATAACTTTGGAAGACTTTAGAATCTAATCAATGCGATGAAAAACCATTTATTCAAGACAATGTAGAAAAAGACATATTTGCAGACATGATTCCTATAGAATTTGTTTTGTTGAACAATGCATGTTTATAATAAGGGTTTTTTTTTGTAGTTTTTAATTTATAATTTTTAAAAATAAGTATATTTAACTTTGAAAAATACAATTACACACACACTTCTGTGAAATTTGTTTTGGAGAGGAGAAAGCCCAAAGACTGAAGGACCAATTAGGAGGCTATTGTAGGTAAGAGGCGATAAGGACCAGAACCTTGTGAGGGAAGGGGATGAATATAAGATCTGTCAGGCAGCTAGGTGGCGCAATGGAGAGAGTGCTGAGCCTGGAGACAGGAAAACCAGTTTCAGTCATTTACCAGCTTTATGTGTTTCAGCAATTCACTTCGCCCATTTGCCTCAGTTTCCTCAACTGTAAAATGGGATAATAACAGCACTTACACCTTGCAAGGTTTTTGTGAAAATCAAATGAGATATTTGCAAATTATTTAGCATAAGCACATTATAGGTGCATATAAATGCTAGCCATTTGTATTAGTATAATGGTCATCACCATTATTGTTATATATTATGAGAGTAGAATCAGCATCACTATCACTGTTACATATCGTGAAAGAATTATCAATGTCATTATTATTGTTAATTGGCAATACTGGGTAACTGACTGGACATAAGGGGTAAGAAATAGCTAAGAAATCAAGGCTGGTTCTGAGGATGCCAACAAGGATACCCTCGCAGGACAGGTAGCCAAGGAAGGAACAAGATCGAGTTATCACTGAAAAGGACGTTAGCAATTACCTAGAATAAACTTCCCATTTTAAAGATGAAGAAACTGAGGCTTAAAGAGAGGAAGTGGCTGAGCATTAGGAAGACCACAGCGGCAGCTACAGGCAGAAAGGATTGGATGAGGAGAGACCGGAATCAAGAATACCTGTTAGAAGCCTATTGTGACAATCACACAAGGAATAACAAAGAAACAGAAAGAAAGGAGATGGATGAAAGAAAATATAAAGCAGATTAAAATGTAATTGAGAAATGTTTAACAAAAAAATATATAAAAATATAACGCAATATAGATAATGGTCACTTGTGGTTTCCTAAGTCAATGTGGCCAGTAATCCAGTTCTATTTTAGTTTGACACCACAAGATAAACAGGTCAAAAATACAGGACTCAGGTGGAAGGAGAGCCAGCACTGTGTGCCAGAATGCTGGATGGGGAGCCGAGAAACCTGGGTTCAATTTTCTGTTCTGCCACTAATTTGTGTGACTTCAGGCAAATCCCACAGACCACTAGAGCTGGAAAGGCTCTAAATAATCATCTAATCCAATTCCATTTCACAGATGGAAAAACTGAGAATCAGAGAGTCAAATCAAGCCACACAGACAGCAGCCCAGCAGGGCTGGGATTACCCCACAACTTTCCCTTCTCTTAGAACCTCTGTGAAGTCAGTCTCCCCAGCCCTTTTCCGTCTCTTCAGGCTCTCACGTTCCACGAGCAGAGGCGGCCGTAGGTGGCGAGTCTCAGTGACCCAGTGGGAGCAGGGATAGCAGGCGTAGGCGGCAAGGTCCCCCCACCCCCCCAGACCCCTGCCCGGCGGCCCCGGCCTGCCCACTCCCCATCCCACTCCACTCACTCCGAGGTCACGAAGGCATGCTCCTTGATGGTGTGCAGAACATCGGAGAACTTGATCTTGGTGGTGAGGGTGTGTCCATGGTAAATGACTGGCATCCCGTCCGGTCCATCCCAGCAGTCCACTTCAAGAGGAGAGACAAGGTGGTTGGTCCCAGGAAGAGCAGCAGCTAAGGGGCCCCTCCCTTCCTGCGCCCGGCCCCAGACAGGCCCACGCCGGACAGATGTACCCCTCCTCCCATCCCTCGCCCCCCCTTCCTGCCCCGACTCACACTCGATGCATCGGCAGCCCATCCGGAGGCACCGCGCATAGGCCTCCAAGGAGGACTCGCTGGAGAACTGGTCCCCGGTCAGGTACCTGTTATTCACAGATGGGGCTGGCGTTGGGGTAGCCACGGGGCAGACCCTGCTCCCCTAAGCCCGTCACCCGGCTTCCTCCCGGGCCAGAGGCGAGGGAGAGGAAAGAAAGGGGGAAGTGATGCTGGCGCCGAGGGGACCCCTCCCATCCCCCCATCCACAGGTCCTCACGTGTTGTGAGATGAAGAGATCCAATACTGAGACAGAGGGTTGTTCATGGTGTCCACACACACCGAATCCAGCTGGGAGTTCCAGATGTTATTCTCTTTGGAAAACAGGAAGGTAACAAACTGCCCCAAAACAGATGGGGAGAGTAATTAAATTCCCAGCAGTTGGGATGCTATCTCCAAAAGGCAGTCTGGGCTTATGGCTCCCACAAGGAGTGTGCAGGTCACGGTGCTGCTGGGTCGGCCCGGGCCAGCCACGGGCTAACGAGACCTCAGCTGGGGGAACAGGCTGCTCCCGCTGCCCCCAACCCCTCCTATCCGCAGGGTCCAGCTTCTCCCCTTACAGGAAGCCTCTTTGGGCAAGAGCTCTGGGTCCGGCTGGCCGGTGAAAGTACTGGGGATGTCACAGAAAGAGCAAACCTCTCGGTTCCACCCAAGTCCCAAAGGCACAGCTAGCCTGCTCGTTAGGGGGCAGAGCCCCGGACTTGGAGTCGGGACAATCCAGCTTCAAACACAGCCTCAGACCCTTATGTGCTGTGTGACAAGTCACTTAAACGTTTGCCCTGTTTGCCCACTCCAGTTTCCCCATCTATAAAATGAAGATAAGCAATATCCCAGCTCCCAGAATGTTGTGAGGGCAAAATGAGATAATGTTTCTAAAGTGTTTTACAACTTCAAAGCATTTTATAAGTGATAGTTCTTATTAACCCAATTATAATCTAAAAAGAAAAGCTACAGGGGGTTGTCTTTCAATATATACAAGTAACAACTTGCTAACATAACTAGGGCTGTCAAACAGATTTCCTTGGAAGATAGGGAGCTCCCTGTCACTGCCCAAAGTGGACGATCACTGTGTTCTGTGAGGGTCTCACCTCGTCCAGGAAGAAGTAAGGCTCCTCGATTTCCCGGAGCGGGTCTTGGAGGAAGCTGAGCATGAACTCCTGCACCTGCAGCCTGTCAGTGGCCCACAGCTCCTGCAGGGAAAGAACTGGCGTAGGGTACACAGAGCCTCAGACCTCCCAACCCAGCCCGCTACCGCCCTGGAGCCTTGAGGATGAGGATGGGGGACGGGGTGATCCAAAGGCCCTTTCCCTGTCCTGACACCCTCCAGAATCACCTCCCTCCCCAAACCCTCAAAAGCAGGGCCACACGACAACTACGGCCTTCCCTCAATCCCGGCCTGCCACAGAGAATGTCACTCCCTAGTTAGGAAAGCTCAAGGTCATCTCTCTTAGGTTTAAGTCCTACAACATGGGGAGACCCTCTCCCTCCTCCACTCCCCTCTGGCCCTTGGATCCTCCATACCCCCTGGTATTCCAGGAGAAACTGCTGAAACTCCGACAGGGAAACTCTGCAGAGCTCGGGTCGATCCCCGCCCCTGCAGACAGGAAAAAGAGAAGGAGAGATTAGGGTCTCAGCCTACTCCAGAAAGGGACCACCGAGATCTAGTCTAAGAACCTCATTTCAAAGAGGGGAAAAAGAGATGGGTGATTTTCCCAAAGTCATATATTGAGTGACAGACGCAGGATTTGAATCCAGATCCTCTACTCTGTCTACATCATGCACTGTGCATTAGATCTGTGTGCCGGACCTACAAAGCAATGTCCCTCTTTCCTTGGGAAGCCATTTAGCATCCAGGTTCTGAGGAAAATCTTAATCCTATGAAGGGTTCCATCCTTCTCCCCAGTTCCTCCTTCCCCTCTCCCCCATCCCAGCCCACCCCACCAGGAGAAGGGTTAAGATGAAGGGAAGGGAAACCACCCCACCCCACAAACCTCAGGGTGCCGGCTTCCAGGAAAGGAAAGTCCATCTGTGGGAGACAGCCAAATTAGGGGAAGGGGCTCAAAGATGCCCTAGGAATTGGAGGTGGGGAAGACAGAAATAGACTTCAAGGAAATGGGAGTTCCAGGGTCTCAAACGAGAGTTCCCTTGTATTCTAGTGTCTAACTTAGAATCACAGACTGTCAGTCGGGAACCCGAGAGATTAGCCAGTCCAAGACTTCTGTCTCACAGATGAGAAAGCGGAGGCCAAAAGCTTTGCCAATAGCAGTAAGGAGCCCAACTAGGGCTGTGACGACTCTGGATATAGTATCTTTCCTATACCAATATGGCAGCTGGGTGGTGCAGTTGACAGAACCATAAGCTGGCAGGGTCTAGGTTTGAATTCAAATCCTGCCTCAAATACCTATGAGCTACATGACACTAGGCAAGTTACTTAACCTGTCTGCCTCAATTTTGTCATCTATAAAATGGGAATCATACTGGAATCTATCCGCCAGGATTGTTGTAAGGATTAAGTGAGATATCTGTAAAGCACTTTATAAACTTTAAAGTGTTGTATAAGTGCTAGACATTATGATTTTTACAGACTTGTTGAGGATCAAACAAAATAATCTTTGTAAAATGCTTAGCACGAGGCCTGACATACAGCAGGCACTTAATAGATGCTTAGTCCCTTCCTTTTCCCATTTAATAAATGTTTATTCAACTCAACTGAATGGAGGTGGCTACAAAGCAATTGGGACCTGGGGTTACATTCATATGTAAGTGAGGGGGTCTGGATTTCCACAGACAGAATGCTGGAGGTGAAATGGGGAAGGGCGGCAGTTCCAGAGCAGTTCTCACCGATTTCTGGGCACTGAACATGAGGCTGCGGTAGAGCTGCGCAAACTGGCCATAGGTGATGTCCCCACTCCGCTGCTCCATGTCCTGGCAAAGCACAAGCCCATGAGTCATCCCAGGAGTGCCCAAGGTCAAAGGTATCAGGGGAGAAGGGAGACCGAGTGAAATGTAAGGAAAAACTCAGGCTCCCTCTCCTTCCTCCCAGGTTCCTCTAGGGGCAATGTGTGCACCAATCCACCCAATGGGGCCTTCTCTGTGAGGGCTGACTCGGAGCCCCGGGCCCCACGATGCTGGCCAGCACCAGACAGACACGGATGAAACAACGCTTACCGTCAACCGTTCCCTCAGGAACCGCATGTTGGGAACTCGGTAGTTGACCTGGGACAGCATGTTCTTAAGATCCTTGGCAGAAATCCTGAGAGGACAAAGACATCCCCTCGTCTTTCCCTCTGTGGTCAGTGAGCCCGAGGGCCCATTCCACAGACCCACCACCGATTCCTGCCCTCCCGAGGGCTAAGTTAATAAGGCCCTGACCAGGGCCAGGAGTAGGAGGAGGTGCCTGAATGGACAGAGGGACAAGGAGCATAAAACCACTGAATGTGCAGCTGGGAAGGAGCTCGGGGCACAAAAAACAGGTCAGAGCTGGTCTCAGAGAACACCTCTTCTAATGTCCTCATTTTTGAGATGAGGAAACTTATGAGGGAGGGATAGCACCAATGACAATTAGCTATGTTCTTAATTACCATTCAAGTCCCCACTTAGACTATTTCAACCAATTCTCCGAGAAGCACTCACCTAAACTCCCAAGCTAAGCCAGCCTACACACAAAGGCACATGTATAACCTTATCTGATTGCTTGGCACCTCAGGGAGGGCAGAGGGGAGAGAGGGATTGAATCTGGAACTCAAAACTATTTTTAACATAAAAAAATTGTTTAATGTAATTACAGGAAAAAAATATAAATATTTTAAATAATATTTTATTTATTCATAATTACATATTATATATATAACTGTTATATATAATACATAATTATTTATAAAATTTAAAAAATCAAACTTAAAACTATATACAGAGATTTAGGAGCTAGAAGAAGGAAGAAAGGAACGTGTGCATAAGTATATGTGTGCATGCGCATATGCTGCTGAGGAAAAAGGAAGCAGTAGATAAGATATAGTTCATTTCTGTTTATATCCCCAATTTCTTGCACTTAGTAGGTGCCCAATAAATTCGTTTTACGTTAACACAAATCCATCCTTTCCCTTTAAGGTCCATACCATTTATTTTCAATAACTAATTTAATATAGAAAAGGTGTGGGTGGGCCTTCTGTTTGCCCTCCAGCTCCCACAGGTGATCCCATTGGAAGAACAGTTGGATATAACCTTAGTCAGGAGGTCCCAAGGGGTTCATTCTTTCCATACAATGATGACCTTACTGCCTGTAGGAAGGAAGGTGGGTCTGTTCTGGGAAGAGCTACTGCCCAGGGATTACCCAGAGCCGGCTCCTATGGGACGACCCAGCCCCTGCTCCTACACGGAGGCAGCCAGCTGTTCTGAGACCCCCTTCCCTTAGGGCAGCGCACTCCTGGGCCCCGCGCTTACCTGTCTTCCCGATTCCGATCCACGGAGTAGAACTGCTTCCGGAGCCACCTGCGACAAAGCACACAGCTCGAGATGGGCCTCGGGCCAGCTGGCTTGGGCCGGGTGACGGGGCCCCCATGAATACCCTCAGCTTCCCTGTAAGGTGGGACCCCCACCCCCTCGTCCTGCCTTGTCCCCCCCCCCACTCCAAGGAGCCAGCTGGGCTGGCTGAGACCCACCTCTCGATCTGCAGAGGCGTGGCCGCCTGCACGGTATCAGTCACCAACCAGTTCAAGCCTTTGATCCACATATTCACTTCGTCCTCCGAGGTGGCTGCGGGGCGGAGGGAAAGCCGGGTGAGCAGAGGCCGAGGCTGCCCCCTCCCCGAGAAGCTGCCAGACATACCCACCGGCCCTCCCTGCAGGCCCCCCAGGCTCCCCCAGACCCGCACCTTGCAGACTCAGCGTTTTCAGGCGGAATTCCATGCCGTACAGGATAACAAAGCAATGGGACTGGTCGGGCCGGAAGGCCGGGTCCTCCTGGTAACGGTCAAAATCACGAGAGGTTTTCCCAGGCCGGATCTCCTTGATTTCACGAATATCAACTACGGAAGAGCAAAGGCCCCATGAGTCAGTTCAGAAAGAGCCTCCACCTGAAACCTCCAACGGTCTTGGCTCAGACAGTCGATAGCCAAGAGCTGCGGGGCAAAGTGGACACTAAGACCTGGTTTGGGTCTTCTCATAGGCTCCTGCCGGCCCCTGTGAACTGGAGGAATCTTCCCCTCCTCTCTGGGTCTCCATTTCCTCATCTGTAAAACGAAGGGGGAGGCCCTCTGAGGTCCCTTCTGGCTACAGATTCAAGATCCAAGGATCCCAACCAACCCATTTTACTCAAGTCTCCCCCGTGTCCCCCACCCTACCACTAGTCTACCTCTACACTGGGCTCTAAGTGAAACACACAAAAACAGAGACTTTCAGCTATTTAAAAGCCCCCCTCTAGGAAGGGGAACAGAGATACACATACTGTCACATCTGGGGGACACTGGGGCTAAGGGACACAGGGACACACAGTGTCTGAGGCAGGATTTGAATTCAGTGTCTCCTCCCTCTCAGGCTGGTGCTCTCTCCCCTGGGTCACCTACCTGCCCCCCTACCAGGACAGTTAGCACTGAATCCTATGGCTCTAAGCACCATGTGGCACCAGGCTGCGCGAGGAACCCATGAGGGGAACCAGGGATTTTCCACATGGAAAGAAGCCCATTCAGCTTAGCCCTGGAGGGCAGAATTGGCAGTAATGGGAGGTACAATAACTGGAGCTGTCCAGAAGTAAAAGGGGCTGGTAAGGGAAGCAGTGACGATTTCCAAGCAGGGGCTGTCCTGGATGGCAGAAAGGGGCTTCTTGACCAAGACCCGACTGGATGAGATTAACTCTTGAGGTTCCTCCCAACTCTCAGAAATTCTGAGCTCTGAGAAGAGACCAGTCGTAGTGTGAGGCAGTGAGAAGAGATTTTCTAAAGGAATGGGTTTCTTTGTGAGGGATGCAGCTCCCCCAGCCCTGAAGGTCTTGTGGGGGATCACAGCTTTCAAGCCAGAAGCTCATCAAGACCAGTCACAAAGGCAGCAAGTAGCAGAGCTGGGATTCCCCCAGCCCCGATTCCAAACTCACCATCATTTCTCATTTTACTTATCTAACATGACAATTTCCTAAGGGGATTCCAAGGGGCTTCCTTCATGTGGCAGGGGAACTTTGAACTAGATAATCTTTAAGACTCTTTCCAAATCCTAAATCTCTGTGATTCTTCTCTGTGATTCTACAAGGTACGGTAAGATATGGTTGGAGGTGGAGTGCTCCCAGTAGGAGAAACTGCATGGGCAAAGAAATGAAGGCTGGAACAAACTTTGAAAATAGGAGACGATGTGAAAATCATGTTATTGTATACCTCCTCATTCCTTTACAGAGGTGGGGAGCCCACAGGCATAGAATAGTGCACAAATTGCCAGATTTTTATTTTATTTTTATTTTTTTGGTAATTGACCGATTTAGCTGATGTTTTTTCCTCTTCTTCCTTGTTTTGTTTTTTTCTTTAAAAAAAAAAAAAAGCTTTGCCACATGGAATAGCTTGGAGAGACAGGAGAGGACCACAGAAGGAAATTTTGGTGATATAAAAACAGAAGATAACAATAGAAGAAAATTTTTTTAAAGACCATTGCGCACTTGACCCCAGAAAAGAGCTGAGAAAATGCACGTCCCTCCCTTCTCTGAAGAGGTAAGAGACTATAGGTGTGTGATACTGCACGACTGTCAGACTAGACCATGTTAATTTGTTTTCCTGACCCCCCCCCTTTTTTTTTCCCATTTTTGGTACAAGGAACAGCTTCGCTGAATAGAGGAAGAAGGCATATGTTCAGAAACAAAGGTTTTGTAAAAAGAAAACAGCTATCAATTTTTAAAAGCAAAAACAAAAATAAAATCAATAAATGAAAGAGCACTAATTATAATTCTTATCAAAATCACCCCTCTCCCGTTTGGCTAAATTCAAATCCTGGGCTTGCTACTTATAATGTGCTCAAGTAAGTCCCTGATCTCTCTGGGCCTCAGTTTCCCTTTCTGTAAAATAAGATTAGATTGGATGACCTCCCAGTGCTTTCCAGCCCTGGGTCTCACAGACTGCTTGAAAAAGCAGAGCCAGGCATTCTTGCAGGTTCTCAGGCCCGGGCTGACACCACGACTAGCCACGGCTGGCCTGGGCACGCCAGTCCAGCTCAGGCGCTTCTCCCAGAGCTAAGAGGGAACCATGGCGACTCCCGATGACTTCTCATGACCTGACCCTCCCCCTTCAGAAGCCAGAGGAGCCCAGTCAGGTGAGGAGATGCCTGGGAAAAACTGGAGGTGTGTGTGGGGGGGGGGGGGGGGGGGGGGGGGGGGGGTGAGTGACACTTTGTGAGTCATTTTTTCTCACACAAGGTACGGCTGAACAACAAACCCCAGCCACCAGTTAGGGTCCTGTGGGGTGCCTGGGCTGGGGGTGGGGGCTGGGGGCACGGGGCGGGCTGGCTTCTTAGCCAAGGGGGGGATGCTGAGAATGAGGAGCTGTAAACGTCCCCCACCACCCCCACTTCTTCCCTTGGCTCTGCCAGCTATAGCTTCTGGTCTGGTGGGAGGCAGTCGGTGGCCAAGGAGAGAGCCCAGTGCACCCCACCCAAACCTCAGGTAGGAGGCAAATACCATGGAGACTATAAATACGTCTCACAAACATGGGAGAGAAAGGAGTTTTGTCCTCTGAGCGAAGGGACCTTGGGGGAGGCTGGCCAGGGCTGGGCCTTCCCCCAGGGAGGAAGCAAGCTTGCTGAAAAACACAATCACCCTAAAACGTGGTGAGTGTCAGCTCAAGAAACAAGGCTCTGGAGAGAGCCCAGACGGGATCTCAGACAATCACGCGGGGAGGAACAAAGGTCAGGAGGAGGCCTAAGCCCCTGGATTCCCTCCCACTACCATCCCTCATTAGGCCACACAGGGGGCACCCCGGAACAACTACAACCCTCAGACCTTAAGCCCATAATCTCTTGGTCCGATCTCCTTTCTCTCCTGACTTGCACCTGGAGAATCCAGCCTTTGCCCTTTAAATGCCTCATAGTCGTCATTAATAAATGTTACTGAATTACAGGACGGGACCATAGAGACAGTTAAGTGACGCAGGGGACAGAACCCTGAATCCAGAGCCTGGAAGAATTCCAATTTTGCCTCAGACACTTACTACCTGTGAGAACTTGGATAAGTCACTTAAACTGTCTGCCTCAATCCCCTCATCTGTAAAATGGGACTAACAACAACATTATCTTTCAGATAAAAAGAGACAATTTATGTAAGGTGCCATCCCAAGCAGAAATCCTTTTCTTATCTCAGGCACATCTTTACCTTGGGTTCAAACACTTCCCATGACAGGAGCTCACTACCTCCCAAAGGAGTCCATTCCAGTTTTAGGCAGCTCTAAAAGTTACAAAAGAGGCAGCAGTGGATAGAGCACTGGGCCTGGAATCAAGAATACCCGAGTTCAAATTCAACCTCAGATCCTAGGCAAGTCACTTAACCTCTGCCTTTATCCAAGGAAAGGGCAAACCAGTATCTTTGCCAAGAAAACTCCAAAGAACTGCATCCAGAGAGAGGTGTGGATCAAAGCATAGCATTTTCCCCTTTTGTTGTTGTTTGGTTTTTTTTCTCTCGTTTTTTTCCCCTTTTGATCTGATTTTTCTTGCACAGCACAATAAATATGGAAATATATTTAGAAGAAATGCATATATTTAACCTAGATAAAATTGCTTGCTATCTCTCTCTGTCTCTCTCTCCTCTCTCTGGTCAAGTCCAAACTCTAGGGCTCATGGATTGTTTTCCTCCTTCCCTCAGTTCCAAGAATAGCTGACCCTCCCAGCTTTTCAGCACCCCTCTTCTGCCCTGCCCCCCCCAACATGTTCTCTGGCTCCCCCCCCCCCAATGCCGGCTTCCTTCTGGACCTCAAACCACGGATCCCTCCCTCCTCCTTGCACTAACACAGGGCACACTCCCAAAGTGAATGAACCCCGGGATGGGAGGCAGAAGATCCAAATCCGATTCTGGGCGCTGCTCTTTGCTGTCCGAGAGTGACTCTGGACAAATTGGTCTGTGCAGGCTGGGAGCTTCAGCTTCCCTGCTGAAAAGCGTGGGTGACAGTCCCTGTACTGCCCACCCTGGAGGCGACGGCGCGGAGTGTGCAGGGTCTGCGACCCCAGAGAAGGGAAAACCGGGGCTGGGGCAGAAGGCCCGGGCTGGGGCAGAAGGCCCGGGCTGGGGCAGAAGGCCCGGGCTGGGGCGGCCCTGGGCCACCTCAGAGGCCTGTGTAAACAGGAGCTGTTAGCAGTAACAATAACAATCTCTGAAAGCAGCGCACCAGGAGGGCAGAGACAGGGGTCTGGATCGGGAGGAGAGGAAACAAAGTGGAGAGACCAGTTGGGTGGAGAAGGAAAGGGGGAGAGGGCCGGCCTCTGCTGAGGGCAACTTCAAAGGGCAGAAGGAGCCCTTAATGGCAGCTCCTCGCTCACCCAAGGCGAAACCACCAGTGAACACCTCCGAAACAGAAAACAACTTTTCTTGTGCAAACCTGACCCTCCTCCCCCACACAGGAACGTCTGGCGGCCCAAAGGCTTGCCCGCGGGGGAGGGCCCCGCCCGGCCCCTCTGGACCCATGGCCCTGCCCTTGGAAGGGCTGACCTCCCTGCAGCCCGGCCTAAGTTACAGGAAGGCATCCCCCATGATGTCCTGGGCAGAGAGGACTCCCGTGTCCGCAACACTTCCGAGCGCGCCATTCCTCTCACGCCTCATAACCGGCAAACGGACAAAAACATGAAAAATGAAATGCTGTCAGCCTCTGTCAAATTTCTTGCCTTCTCAATAAGGGCAGTGGGGAGGGAGGGAGAGAGTTTGGAACTCCATTTCAAAAATGAATGTTGAAAATTCTTTTCACATGTAATTGAGGAAAATAAAATACTTAAAAAAAAATGCTGGTTTAGATGTAGAGAAAACTGGCCAGTCATGAGTGCCTTCCACATAATAACTTCAGGAGGGAATCTGAGGAAAAGCTCATTAAAGCCCATTTACACACTAAGAACACTGAGGCTTAGGAAAGCTGTGCCTTACTCAGTCACCCCAGGAGTGCGTGCAAGCCCAGCCCCTTCCACAGCAGCCCAGTGTTCTGCTCCTGACTCCTCTTCCTGTGGTGATGTGGGAGATGCTCTACTAGTCCCACTGGTACGCAAGTCTAGTTCATGTACAGCAAACATGCTCACAGAGAAGGGCTCCGGCTCTTCAATTGACCAAAAACTAAATAATTCTACCTCCACAATGGGCTGATTAATGGTCAAATGAAGACCTTCAAATGAGGAAACACAATAAGAACCGAATCTCACTAATAATCAAACACAATCTGGGGGCACCGCCACCCAGGGAAGAGGAATGGGATCCACTAGTATAGTCAATGATGAAGATCTTTTCAGATCCTGTTCCAAAGAGCCTTCCCTGGGCCAAGCAGTAAAAGAAAAGCCCCTTGAACTTAAATTTTAAAATATAAGCAAAGTGGAATGAATGTTCCACTGGCAAAGTATATTTAAAACAGTCAAAAATTTCCTCCCTCCTCAGGGGGGAAATGGGGTTCAGTTTCTTCCCATACACTGTCACCTTTTTAACTCAGATCCTTAAAGAGTTGCCTGGAGTGCTGAGACAGGTGACCTCTCCCTCTTTCTCTCTGTGTGTGTGGGTCTCTCTCTCTCTCTCTCTTTCTCTCTCTCTCTGTATTTTTCTTTTTATCTCTGCCTCTCTCCCTCTCTCTCCCCTCCCTCCATCTCTCTCTGTCTCTCTCTCTTTCTCTCTCTCTCTCTCTCTCTCTCTCTCACACATACACACACACACACACACACACACACACACACACACACACACACATTCCAGATGCAGATTGTAAACTCAGGTTCCTGACTTCAAGGCCATCTCTATCTAGTATATCACATTGACTCTCATCATATCAAATTGGCAAGTAGAGTTAATACTATTTTACTTTTAAATAAAGAGGAACATCCACATTCAGTGCTAACAGGATAGACAACTTGTAGAATCTTTTGGGAAAGCAATCCAGGCAATGTGAGGTAAAAGTTACAAAAATAATCATACTTCTGAAAGATAATTTCACTGCCAGGAATATATTTATCAGTGTTAGCAAAAACAAGAAGAAAAAAAAAAAGAACTATCTGCTCAAAGTCTTCACAGAACCATTATATGTAATAACAAAAAAGTTGGAAGCAATCTAAATGTCTACTAATAGGGGAATGTTCAAATTGTGCTACATTAATATAATGGAATAATATGAAATAAATAAGGACAATTATGAGGAAAACAAAGAAATCCAGTAAGAGTGTTTTCTGAAATAATGGAAAATGAAAAAGGAGAACCAGAATAATGGAGTTCACTTAATTGCAGTCATGCAAGAAAACGTCATTGAGAATGGATGGTCAAAGAATATTGAAATGGAACTTGGTCTCTTGGGAGGGACTGAAAAAGTGTTAAGTCATTTTGTGAAATTACTTTAAATGTGAATGGTTACTAAGTGAATTTGGTTGTCTATAATGATGTTCATTATTCAATTTCCAAGAAAAAATAAAATTTTTGTAAAATTTAAATTTTAAAATATAACCAAAATGGAAAGAATGTTCCACTTGCAGAGTGTATTTAAAATAGTCAAAAATTTCTGTTTACACAATTTTTAAGAACTTTTGAAAATTAATATTAAGTAATATTGAGGCCAGGCATATTACCTGCCAACTCATTCTCCTTCCCATCTCCAGGAAATAGGGAGAAGGCAACAATTTTCCCCATTTCATAGAAACTGAGATGTGAACAAGAGAGGAAAAGGAAGAAAGCTAAAATAGACCTCAAAGCTCCCAACTACCTAGGGCTGGGTTCCTCCCAGATGTAGTAAGTTCCCCATTGAAGTCCCCTATTCCCTCTAACCTATGTGACAGCATCCCCCTCTTTTCAGATACTATTCCAAAGAGCTTCCACTATGCCAAACAGTGAAAGAAAAGCCCCTTGAACCAGCTTCCCTCCTCTGGGGGGAAACGGGGTTCAGTTTCAGCCCCAACCGGAAGGAAGCACCTTCTCCTCCTCAGAACTGCGAGCTGGGCCTGGAGGAGGGCATGAGGCCCCTGGTACCTCAAACCCACATCCTGCCCACCTCCCAGCCCTCTTCTACTTTCCCATAGCACAACGACCCAATTAACTCCTCTTCTAGGGGAAAGGAATAGAATAACCCAGCAACAAGATATCAAGGCACATAGGGCCATTCCAAGAACTATGGACTCCATAACCCATTACATGGACTAGACCCACACCATAACCTACTGAGCTAAACCCAAGAGCCACAGCTTTGGGGTCTAGAAGTCACCTCAAGATTATCTTCTCCTAGAGGCGGTGAATACTATGACTTACATGAACCATGAACTACAGATAGTGTTAAAAAAAAAAAAAAAAAAATCATGGTGGGCCTTTTCCAATCTAGAAACTAGAAACTTTCCAAACTAGAAACAAAGCAGACATCCATCAACTGGAAAGCAAGTGAAGAAACGGTGATATTTGAAAGTAATGGATTTTTACATCCTAGGAAGTGACAAATATGAGGAATTCAGAACAACATGGATAATCTTCTATGAAATGGTACAGAGTGAAGAACCAAGGAAACAATATAAATGATGAAAAAAACACTCAAATGAAGCAAAAAGCTCTAATTAAAGTGCTTTTGGGAATGTTTGATGTTGCCTAGAGATGCGAGGGGCTACGGGTGTACAATATATCACATATAGAGCCAGCCATGGTCATTTCCTTTGTTTGGCTTAGCTTCCTTTTATTGTTTTTGTTTTTCACAAGAGAAGGCTCATTTGAGAAGAGTGGAGTGGAAGGTGTAAGCATCTATCTGGAAATGACTGGTGTAAAAACAAAAGGCATTAATAAAATTGTATAATCTAAAAATAAAATGAAACGAGGGGGTTGGACTTGATGACCTTAATGGGTCCTTTCCAGTTCTGACATTCTCAAATTCTAACGTAATCAGCAAGCAAGAAGATTAAGCTGATGGGCATTGAACAAGTTGGTCATGGGAAGGAGGTCTATGGGCATTTTCTGACTGAAAGGAGACTATCATGATTGTCCTGCAGGCCAGGACTAGAAATGATACAACAAAGTCATAGGGAATTGATGCTGCCCTGAAAGAATTCAAGTCACCTAGCCACCTCCTTGAGGACTGCAAGAACCAGCAGATGTTATTCCAAGCCTCCAGCAGTGGTCTTCCTGAAAGACCAGGGAAAATGGAAAACGTGCCACAAGCCTGAAGAAGGACAAAGGTTCTGATGTTCAAAAAAGAGGAAGTAAAAAGGTCTACAAGTTATATATAGTCCAGGAAGTTTAACTTCAATTCCTACAAAATTCTAGAACTAGTTATGAAAAGACATTTAGTAAATCTCTAGAAAGGGAAGTGGTGATTACAATAAACTATCATATGTTTGCTCCTCCGATGCAATGATTTGAGTAAATGGCATAGATGGCAAGAACATCAAATACAGAAATGACACTAAAAAGATCTTGCAAGCTAAGGAGTGAGCTGAACCTAATAAAATGAGAGTCAGCAGAAATAAATGCAAAGTCTCATGCTCAGTCCAAAAGATTAATTTCACAAGTATAAGATGGAGAAGGCAGTTAGATGGGGAAGATTACTGGAGTCAACAGAGAGAGGGTGGAAAGAGAGTTGAGATAATGATCATCTCCAAATTCTTAGGAGCAATGGGTAGAAGACGCAGAGAGGCCTAAGAGGCTTAATGTCAGGTAAAGCATCCCAACAATTAGACCTCTTGGTCAGGAGTTTTCCCTTTTTGAATTTCTCCAGGCAGAGATTGGTTAAGCCTACTGTAGCAGGAATTCCTTTCAGGTATGGGTTGGTACCTGATGATGATGATGATGATGATGGCTAGCTGATGATAGCTACAAATGGAGTACATCACAAAGGAGATGGCAATTCCTTTTCTTTAATACCATCTCCACTAATAAACTTGTACAAGTTTCTGATGTTGAATCGTCTTCACATTTGGATTATACTTGACGTACTAAGAGGAAATACTTTAAAAAATTAAGTCAGGAAAATAACTAGATGTGACAGAATTGAGATCTTTACTAAGAATTAGCAATTCTAAAAGCCATTCATAGGAATCAATTTTCAGAATATTTCAGAGATCTCCAAAGAATGAAAAGAGATTGTGGACTATATCATTACCCCAAAAAAGGGAAATCAGGATGACAGCAGTAACTAACAATCCAGACACCTAATTTCTCAGCTCCATAAAATCTTCATGAGAATGGTCATCAAAGATTTCCTTCATGAATATAATTTGTGTGTATGTATACATACATACATGTATTTTACACACACACACACACACACACACACAGTAAATAGGTAAGTTTTTATAGTTATCCATTACAGGCCATATCATCACATTCAAACAACTGACTGAGAAATAAATACAAGGTATTTACTGATTATTTAAAAAAAAAAAAAAAAAAGCATTTAGACTCCACAGAACAAAATGTGAGAATCTAAAGGGTTCTCATCCACCCCAAAGTGGCCCTCAGGCAACATTAAGATCATATGAGACTGCTTGATAGATGTGACCACAGAAATAACTTTGTTCAACAATACTCTGATTAAAAATATCAAGTGAGTTATAAAACAAGGAGGTGGATGTTTGCCAAAGGTGTTCAACACTGTCAAGGAAGACATAACTGCATAAAGTCCAAATGAAGGCAAGATCCTTAATAAAAAGTAAGGGCCTGTGGATAATCCAGCAAGATTTATGTCCTACAGAAAAACAAAATACAAATACATGTCCAGGAAGAGTCACTGATATCCTATATGTACCCCATGAACCTCCTGGGAGGTGAGAGGGAGAAGGATAATTATCTGTCATTTTTAAAATTGAAGTTTAATTGATACTTTTTGTGTTCCTAGCATGGTCGTTTTTAATACACCCAGAGACTCATGCATTCAAAACCCCACACAAAAGTAACGCCACTCACACTTACATACTGCTTCCCACAAAGGGAACCTTAACTGGTCCCAAGGAAGAGAAAAATCAACGCAACTCCACACTGAGGAACCTCCTTGGACAGACAGAGAGAACATGCATTTCTTCACGGGAGATGCCATTTCTAAAAATGCATTTTCTCATTAGGTCCAGCAAGCAGTAGTAGTACTACTTAGTAGTAGTAGACTAGCCTAGAGCCTCTCCTAAAGTCTTCTGTCTGACCCAACAAAGGCATATATCTATATGTACAAAAACATGCATGCATACACACACATACACAGAGTACTTCCAGTTACATGCACACACATCCCCAGCAGCAAATGCACACCTAATACAGACAGACACACTCACACACACGCTTGTGAGGAGCTCTGAGCCCAGGCGGAACAGGGGAGTAACAGGTCTGAGATGCTATTTCCTTCTACTCCACAAACCTAGCTGAAAATAGCATTTTTTTAAGTTAAAAAAAAAAAAAGAGGAAAAAGAAAAATAAATATATATATTTTAGGAATCGAGGCTCTCAGCATCTGGAAAGGATGGAGATCCATGTTGCGGTGACATTACAGGTGTAGGGCTCGAGATGGGTCATTGCTCCCCTCCTGGCTGTCAGCCTCTGCCAGCTGGAACTCTCTCCCACTCTCTCTGGGGCCTTTGCCACTTCCCATCACCTCCTCAGAGCCGGCTTTTCTTCTGCAGCCCAGGCTGGATCCCTACCCACGATAAACCATAGGATGATACTGACAGCCCAGACACAACACAGGGACGAACAAAGGCACGAGGTCAGAATCCCCCAGTGATCGAGGGTACCCTCAGACAGGATGTCCCCATGCCTGAAGCACGCCCAGAGTAGGTGCCCACAACACCAAGTACACATAAAGCCCCTCAGCCTGAAATACACTGCTAGAAGCCGTAGGGAAGCCCCTCTAACCAGACCAAACAGCCCAAACAGCAACCATTCCACCCAATGTCACCAAATCTTTTGGCCCAATAACCAACCCAAGGAACAAGGGGAGACCAGTTTGATTTAGTGAAAAGGGCTTTAAAATGGAAATCAAGAGAATGAAGTCAAAACTCTTAGATTCTGCACTAATTCTCTCTGCCATTCCTGCCGACTTTATTTGCTCTAAATGGGAGGTGGTAGTGGTAGAAGAGGTAGAAAAGTAAATGGTCTCTCTGGGCCCTTCCAGCACCAAGCTTCTATGCCCCATCTTCTTTTTTGTTGTTATTGTTCTACCATGTATGAGGAAATGCTCATTATATTTGGTATTTGTTAAGTTCACAACATTTTTAAATTCCAAAAGGAATTTTAAAAACAAAATAGTTTATGTGTCCTACTTACTGCAGTCCCAGATCCAATCTAGTTGTTGCTGGGGAAGAAAGAATCTCATGACCTAGGTTTATTTCGAAAGATGATTAGGGAAAAAGGAAAAGAACCAATATGTTCTAAAAATATATATAGCAGTTCTCTTTGTGGTGGCAAAGAACTGGAAATTACAGAGATGCCCTTCAATTGGGAATAGCTGAATAAGTTGTGGTGTATGATTGTGATGGGATACTGATGTGTTAGAAGAAATGATGACTTCATTGATCTCAGAAAGGCATGGAAAGACTTCCATGAAATAATGAAGAATGAAGTGAGAAGAACCATTATATATATAATAACAGCAATATTGTTTTAAGAACAACTTTGAGCAAATAAGTCATTTGGACAACTATCAATACCCAAATTAACTAAAAAGGACAAATGAAGAAAGACCCTATCTGCATCCAAAGAAGGAAGTGACCAACAGGAGTCAAGTGTATAGTGTATACACAAAAGGAGTGTATAGAATGATTTTATATACGTGTAAATATTTGTGTCTAATGGTAGTCATCTCTAGAATGGGGAGAGGGAAAAAAATTTTACATGACAACTTTATTATCTATTTAAAAGGAATAGCAAGTTATACATAACAGATTTGCAGTTTCATGCACAATCATCTTTTTATTATGCTGTTATGAAAACACTTGTTTTATTCCATAAGTTAAAAATAATAAAATTTTTAAAGAGAGATGGAAGACACCAAAGGCAAAGACAGTAAGCCATCATATCTAGACCTAGAAGACACCTTAACAGATCATCTAGACTCAGCTTTCTCATTTTACAAAAGAATTAGGACGAGGCCCTGGAGATGAGATATCTGTCCCTTAGTTACACAGAGAGTTCACAGCCGAGCTGGGATTTGAATCTGGATCCTCTCACAAACCAATGCTTTTACTATCACATTGAGCTGCCTTTGCTACGGTTCGCCATACCCCCCATGCTTACTTAGCACAGTGCCTAACAAGCAAAAAACACTTAACAAAGTTTGTCCTAGGGACCAATCCCAGCCTTCATGCAGTTCCCACTTGTTCAAAACTAACTCAAAGATTTACAAAGTATCAAGAGGCTTCCTAGTTGGACAGACAAAGACTCACACCCAGGAAACAATTAGAAAACTCAGAACAGGATGTAAGCAAGAGCTAAGTGTGTGGAAAAGATGCTGAGTGCTGCGGGATGCAGAGACTGATCGATAAGGACTGCCTGCCAACGTCCCCAGGGACAGAAGATGGAGCTGGGGGGCCCCTGGAGGACAGCAGTACAGACAGGCAGGCAGAGGGAAAAAGAGAACGGGGGAGTCATTGGGAGGGGTGCAAAGGGGGTACATAAAGAGAAAGGGAAAATGCCAGTACAATGAACTGTGGACAGGATGTGTAGGGAAGCCCAGGATAATCAGGACAGAGAATGGAGTTCAGCCAGAGAAAGGAAAGCCTTGGGTAACTGCCCAAAAGGCCCTGAGGGAGGCCTGGGCATGGCCCCCAACATTTCAAGGTTAGGACTGAGGCCTGTTGAGTACATGGCTCCGTACTGGACACTATGGGGAAGAATCAATGCCCAGGAGGAGACCCCTCCCCCAAGACCCACAGATTCCACTGCTCCCAACATTGCCCTTTACAGACACCACCCCAAAGCTCAGTCCCAGTGCCTCAACACACACACACACAGAGAGACATAGACAAAGAGCAAGGAAGAAGGGGAGAAAAAAGGAGAGAGGGAGAGAAGAAGAGAAGGAGGAGGTAGAGGGGGAGAGAGAGAGAGAGTGAGTGTGTGTGTGTGTATGTATGTAAGAACTATAATCATTAAATACAGGCAGTGGGGAGGGAGACCACTCTCCTCCGGGTTCAACTTCCCCAGGCTATGGGCCAGGCTGAAGGGCAGGGCTCATTCTGGCTACGCTGTAAGCTAAGGGCCCCAGGGAGAACAAGGAGCGATCAATGTAGGAAACAAGGAGGGGAAGCAGCCGCCATCCGGCGATTCCTACATCCCCCCAGCCCCAAGTTACCACAGCCAGGTTCCTGTGCAGCTGGAAGCTGAGTGTGTGTGAGTGCGTGTCACACACACACACACACACACACACACACTCTCTCTCACACTCTCTCTCTCTCTCTCTCTCTCTCTCTCTCTCTCTCTCTCTCTCTCCCTTCCCTCCCTCCCTTCTCCTTCTCTCCTTCCCCTCCTCACCCTCCCTCCCCTCTATCTCCCTCCCTCTCTCTCTCTCCCTCATATCCAGCCCAGGCCTGCAAGGTCTCAGCCCCTCCCAGCTCCCCGGCTGGCTGTCCTGGGGATCCCATGATCCTCTCCACCTCACCACTTCTTTCTAAATTCTGCCCCTCTTTAAGCCCCCCCCCCCCCCCCCGCAGCCTCCCCTGCCCACCTCGGCTAGGAGTTCGGACCCCTGAGCACATGCTCTGCCCCCGGACAAGAGTCACCACTGTGCATCTGTGCATCTTCTCAGCCGAACACGAGCATGAGGTCAGGCAGGGATGGTACCTTCTACGTGGTCTCTGCCCACCCTCTACCACAATGAATACCCAGAGTGCCCGGGGCAGCAAGACATGTCTATGCGGGCCTCTGTGGCCATCTTGCAGCCATTTCCCTCCCCCACTTTCTGCCTCTTCCACTCAATCCCACTTCTCAGAATCACCTTCCTTATACAATAAAAATTCACAGCAACAGCACTTTGGAGTTCAGGACCTCAGAGGCCATTTAGTCCAATCCCTTCATCTCAGAGATGAGGAAACTAAAGCTCAGGAAGGTGAATTTCCTTGGTCACAGTTCCAATGCTAATGGCAGCTTTGAAACTCAAACACCCAGGGGTCCTGCCTCTTTGGCTCAAAAGCCATCAGCGCCTTCCTCCTGTAACCCCTAAAAAGTTCAAGTTTTTTGCTTGGCATTCAAGGCCCTACACATCCTTGATCCACCCAATCTTTGTCGTTTTATTTCTATATTTCTACTACTTGACATGGCCTGAACTTTCCTATAAATAGGCAATCAAGTTTTTTCTGTCTCAAGAAGCTCTACATGACTAACCTTGCATGGGGACACTCCTGGTCTACCTTTAACACTGTTTTCCTCTCAAATGCTTTTTTGTAAGCAATGGCACCGAGGGGCCTAACACATTCAGGTGATTAACAAATGCAGGAACCATTTCCAGCTTTGCTGCAACTGCTCACTATGACTAGGACGCCCTGCCCAATCCATAAAAATTTCTAGCCAGATTTTACAAATCCAATCAAATGTCACCTCTTTAATGCAGGCTTCCCTGATCGCCTCAGTCAGTAATGACCCTTCTTTCCCCACTCTGGGAGTCACGGGGGTACTTTGCACCTTTCTGATGCACTCACCATCTGTGGTCTTTAATTATACTATTTGTATATTTATCAAATACTAAAAAGTTTGGTGTACTATGATTACTTCTGTCTCTCTCCCTGTGCACAGCAGGGGATTTGCACATACAGTTGGTGATTAATAAATGCTTACTGAATTGGATTAAACTGAGTTGGGGGAAGTGGAGTAATAAAATAATGATGACATATGCGATAATAAGAACAAGGAGATGACAGCTATAAGAAGATAGTGACTGATGACTTCTCTGCTCCCATCCCCTCAGCCCCCTGCACATACAGGTGGACACAATCAGATTCACCTGAACCTCAAGGTTGGGGAGAAGAGGGAGGTAGCTAATGGGGCAAAGTAAGGTTAGCAAGAGGAGAACCAAATTACAGGAAGGAAGCGTTGTTCAGGCCCTGCTCTATCCTACAGGAGACCAAAGTTAAGTTGAGCTCCCTAAGGACCAAGATGAGAAAGCGCCAAGTGCTAAGCTGCACACACAGCTGGTGCTTAATAATGGCTGTTCCCCACACACTTCCCCAGCCCTGGCAAAGAGGAGCAGCCCCAGCTTGACTCACCATCCGGTCCCCTTTCCCTGACTAGGTAAACAGGAAAAGGCCATTCAGCCAGCTGGCTCAGGAGGGGCCAGGGACCCCCGACAGCCTCCTATTCCAAAACATCACACACACACACACACACACACACACACACACACAATATCACACAATCACACACACAACCCTAGCGAAGACAAACAAACCCCAGCTCCACAGTAGCCATTCTGAGGACAGGAGCAAAAGAGGGTAAAAGAGAGAAGGAAGAAAAACAATTTTAAGGATTCACCAGCAACGAGCAAGGCTCGGGACTTCCATTTGTAGATGGCTATGCTATTTACAAAACACTTTCCCCAGAATCACCCTGTGAAGTACAGGTAACAAAAGTAATACTAGTCCTATTTTATAGATGAATAAACCGAGACTCAAGGTTAAGTGAATTATTCAATGTCACACATTTAATATCAAAGCCAAGTTCTGAAATATGTTTTCCTAACTCCACACCTAGTACTTCATCCTTTATAGTATAATATCCTGACATAGGTCCTGGGAATGGAGAGGTATTTAGAAACATCGTCAAGCCTGATACATACAAAATAATTTCAACCCTGGGCATCGGGCCCATTTCATGGATGGAAAAACATGGCTATGAGATCCCACAGGAAGGATGAAGGGCCAAGTCAACTAAAGCACAGGTCAGCCAGGCTCTGAGAAGCTGGACGTCCATGAATCAGAGAAAGATTTCGACACCAGGTAAGAGGGATAGACCGGAGCAGGGGCTTTTGTGAATTCCTCTGGCAGTCTACTGAAACATGTGGACCCCTTCTCAAGATCATGTTTTAAAATAACTGAAAGAAATGAATGAAAATAAAGAGGTGATTCTGTTTCCATATAAGTTTACGTATCCCCTGATTTAAAACCCCTGGGTTTGAAGACCTCTAAAGTTTCTTTTCTAGATATATGATTTATTGAACAGTTTCAGTAACAGGGAGCTCATTACCTTCCCAGGTAGCTGATTCCACTGTTAGATAATTTCAGTTGCTACAAAGTTCTTCCTTTTATTAAGCTAAAAATCTGCCTACTAGAACTGCCTATTCTGACAAACATCAAATTTGTCTGCTCCTATCAGTTCTTCACTTATTTGGGACAGTGATCATCCCCCATGACCACAGGTCTCTCTTCTTCAAGATCCTGTTCTTTTGTGGTCCAGTGGAATGTATGTGGCCTTTGGAATCAGAGATTACTGTTTTTCAATTGTTTCAGCCACGCTGGACTCTGTGACCCCATTTGAGGTTTTCTTGGCAAAGACGCTGGGCCGGTTTGCCATTTCCATCTCTAACTCGTTTTACAGATGAGGAAACTGGGGTAAATGGGGATAAGTGACTTGCCCAGGATCACACACTCAGATCTTCCTGGTGCCAAACTGGGCACTCTTTTCTTTTTTAAAAAAATTTTCTAAACTTATATTTAGTAAAATTGCATATGTTTAACATATATCTGATTGCTTGTTGTTTTGGAGAAGGAGAATGGGGGGGGGGAATTTGAAACAAAGTTTTGCAATAGACAATGTTGAAAACTATCTTTGCGTGTATATGGAAGAATAAAATATTATTAATTTTCCAATACTATATTATTTTCCAAATATATGTAAATATATTGTTTTATAAGACTTTGTGTTCCAAAATTTTCTCCCTCCCTCCCTTACTTCCTCCTCCCCAAGATGGAAAGTAATCTGATATAGGTTAAATATGTGCAATCCTTTTAAACATATTTCCATATTTGTTATGTTGTGCAAGAAAAATCGGACCAAAAAGTGTAGGGGGGGGGGGGGGGTGAAGGGTGGGGGGGGGGGGGGGGGGAGACTGAGAAAAAAACAAACAAAAAAAACAAGAAAGAAAAAACCAGACAAAAGTGAAAACACTATGCGCTTCTATCCACATTCAGTCTTCAGAGTTCTCTCACTGGATGTGGATGGCATTTTCCAACCTAAGTCTATTGGAATTGCCTTGAATCACAGGGCAGGCTGGAATCAGGAGCTGGATTCTAATCCCCTCTCTCTCACTTACTCTCCGTGTGGCTTTTTGTCAGTCATTTTACCTCTTTGTTCCCCAATTTCCTCATTTGTAAAATAAGGGCTCTGAATAACTTTGAAGGCTCCTTCTAGCTCTGCAAATCCAGACAATGCCATGTATCTGTTTTTATATTACCCGATCTTTTCTTCCCTCTCTATCCAGGAAGCCCTCCTTGGACTGTCTCTAGCTTTTCTAGAATATGATATTTAGAAGCAAACACAAAGCTGCATTTGCTTTCTGGCGAGGGACAAGGACAGCAGGGCTTTCTTCTTCCTTACTCAGGCCACTAGGTTTTGATTAGCACAAGAGAAGAAGGCCCTGCTGAATTTTGGTAGCAGCCACATCACAAGACTGGTTCATCACAAGCTCGTGCTAGACAGAAACCACTGGGGCTTTTTCCAGTGAAAACCACCAAGCTGAGTGTGCCTCAGGACTACCCTTGAACCCTGGGCATGCTGAAAGTCTATCTATGCAGGACTTTACATTTATCCTGTAAGGGTTCTCTTTGATGGTTTGGGTCCAGCATTCCCATCTGCTGAGATCATTCTGAAACCTGATTCTCAACCCCTCGCAGGCTGGCTCCTGACCTCATCACTCCTGGGGAACCACTCTCAGCAAAGCTGCTCTCTATCCCAAAGCCCTCTTCTAGGTCCTTGTTCTTCCCGACTTCTGCGGAGCATCTGCCACTGCCTGCCACCCTCTCCTCCCTAGATGTTCCTGATGGTGTCTCCTGCCCATATGGCTGCTGCGGCTCAGTCTCCTTTCCTGGATTAATCCATGCCCCATCTCCAAGGGCTGCTACTTCCCTGCTGTGCACAAACTCTGTCCTGAACCCTCTCACTCTCACCCCTCCCAGCTCTATCTTTCCTCGTCTCTTTCTCCCCCTTTCCTTCTCTTTGTCTCTCCCTTGCTTACTCCCTCTCCCTCCCTCTTCTTTCTTCCTCCTTTCTTTTTCTTGCTCCTTCTCGCTCCCTCCCTCCTTTTCTCTCTCTCCCCGTCTCTCCCATCTCTCCCTGCCCTTCTCCTCCTCTCCCTTTCTCTCCTCCTGTCTCTTCTCTCTCTCCCCTCATCTCTCCTCCTCTTTCCTCCCTTTCTCCTTTCTCTCCTCTTTCTCCTATCACCTTTCATAGGCTTAGTTTTAGCGCGCGCTCTCTCTCTCTCTCTCTCTCTCTTCCTCCCTCCCTCCCTCCCTTCTTCTTTCCCTCCCTCCCTTCTTCCTTTCCTTCCTCCCTCCCCGCCCCTTCTCAGATTCACATCTCCTTTCTGATCTCCAGCACCATATCACCAACTGCCTATGGGACATTTCCTGCTGGATGTCCTCAAATTTAACACGATCTAAACACCCTAAATTATCTTGTACTGACTTTGCACATATTTTGAATTTACTCCCATGTACATGACTTGTTTCCCCATACAGAATGTTAAGCTCTCCAAGGAAGGGATTGTTTTATTTGTTTTCTTTTCATAACCGGGATGCTATCTGGTTATAATGCTCATCCTCTTCATTTTTGTATGTATTGATTAGACAAGAATACCTCTTGCATCACCTTCTAAGTGATGGCTAGATAGCATAAAAATATGAGCATACCTCTTCTATTCTCCACTGGACTCCTTGTTTCTGAACTATTCAAACAGCTTTAATGTCACTTAGGGTTCAAATCCCAGTTCTTACATTTACAGAGTTCTTGGCCACATCACTTAATCTCTCTGTAGTTCTCTCATGACAGACTTTATCCAATGCCTTGTTGAATTAACATCAAACGTAATTATAATGTTTCTCTGTCTGTCAGCATAGCCACTGGGTTCAAATCCCACCTCTGACCAGACCTCTTTGACCTTCAGCCAAGTCACTTTCCTGGGTTTCAGTTTCCTCCTCCATAAAATGAGGGTTGGACTAGAGAGCCTCTAAAATCTCTTACTGCTCTAGATCTATAATCTCATGATTTAGCAATCCTATCAAAAAGGAACTTAAGCTAATTTAGCAATTCTTAATGAATCTGTGTTAGAGTCTATTGATGCTCACCAACCATTTACTAGATGTTCTAAAATCTTCCCAGAGACAAAGAGCAAGTTTACCAGCCTATCGCTTTCAGAATCCAACCTTGTTTTTGTTTTTGAAACATCACAACAGGCTCATAATGGTAACATCTTCGCAGATCTCCAATTCCCCAAAATATTGTCAAAATGACAGCGGTTCTGGGAACACACAGCTGCATGTTCCTTCCTTCGTACCCTTCCTCACTGTCTGTGTCCCACTTGCCTACAACTGAAAATACTGACTACCCAAAGTCTTAGTGAAAAAACCCCTAAAGCTAACCAGAAACCAAGACCAATGTTTGGTCTCAGAGCTTGCACACTAAAAATATTTTGATCCCTGGCCAAGCCTATCCATCAAACGATCATACCATGGATCCCAAATGATTCCTCAGTAACAAAGTCTTATTCAGTCTTTGTGAGCCCTGCCTACCAAGCACCTGCCTTCAGCTTTTACTCTGAGGGCTCCCATCAACCCTAACCACCACTGCTTCTCACAGGACAATGGTTTCTTTAAAAGTTTCATCCTTCACTTTGCAGTCTGAAGACCAATCTCTCTAAAATCCAAATCCACAACCATTTATTAAGCACTTATAAGGCAGTTAGCATACAAGAACAATATCAATAGAATAAAATTTTACTTGCTCCAGGAGCTTAAATTGTAGGAAGGAGATACAATATGTATCCTAAAAACAAACACAAATTGACTTTTCAAGAAGGACTAGAGGGTTGGGAGAGGACTGGAAAAGAAAGTAACCCCATAGCCGTCCCCAGGAAGGTAAGGATTCTAAGAGGTAAAAGTGAGAAGACTGTGCATCCCAAACCACCTAGTCAGAAAACAATCGTGAAAGACAGCACATCTTGCACAGTGAGGTAAGCCACTCTCATTGAAGAGTGTGTGAAAGGAATTGGGGGAGGGATCAATACAAAACAAGACCAGAGAGGTAGGTGAAGCCTCGTTGTATAGAATTTTTTTTTGAGGTGATCAGATTTAAGTGACTTGCCCAGGGTCACACAGCTCGTAAGTGTCTGAGGTTAGAGTTGAAATCAGGTCCTCCTGACTCCAGGGCCAGTCTCTGCACAGAGCCCCCCAGCTGCTCCTGTAGAGCACTTTAAAGACCATATTGAGGCTTTTCTATTGCTATTCATTGTTACTAGTTTACCTCTCTGGAGATTAGTGACATGGCATTCCAAATACTTGAAATGTACATTCCTCCTAAGTCTCTTCTCCAGGCCAAACATCCCCCAGTCCCTTCAAATCCTTTTCAGTCATCGGACCTCTTCACCATCTTGGTCACTCTGCTCTGGGGGCCTTTAAGCTCACTGATGCCCTTTTCCAGACACCGCGGCAAACAGAACTGAACCTAATACTCCGGTGGGGGTCTGACCGTGGTAGAGCACAGCAAGACAATCCCCTCCCTCATCCTGGCCACTAAATCTCTCTCAAAGTAGCCCTTTAGCTTTCTCCGTTACTATATGGCTCGAGCTATTTAGGTTTGAAGTCCATTAGAATTTTCTCCTCACAAACTAATCACACTGCCCTCATTTTGCATTTGTACAGGTCATTTCCTAAATCAAACTGGACTTTGTTTATCTCTATTCGATTTCTACTTATATCCTACCCATTATTTTAATTTATCAAGTTATTTTTAGACACACAAAAGATCCCGGCAGTCAGTGAGCATTTATTAAGCGTCTCCTTTCCAGTTCAGTGTCCTCTGAGAACCAGTAAGTCCTGGATGCCTTCGCCCAAGCCAATGACAAAAATATTGAATCCCATCGGGGTCCCCAGAGTCTAGTCTCACCCCCAGTCCTTCCTCTGGGCAGCCAAGAGATTCCTCCCACTCCTCTGGGCCTTCAATCACAGCCGCTTACATTGACAAAGCCAGTAGGTTTGTTCACATGGTCCTCCAGCCTGTACCGGCTGTCCTAACTCACCTAAATCCCGGTCATCTCTCGCTCTCCTGCCAGAACGCTCGCCCGTTCTAGCACTGCCTGTCCCTGCCTCAGTCTTCTGTCCCTCACACAATCTCCGAGACTCTTCATGTCGAAGTCAAACTTACAACTAAACTGAATTCAATTCAATTCAAAATTTACCGACTGCAGAATTTTCAGAGCGGAGCCCTGCTCTGGGTACCCACAAGCACATAGAGTTTGGCTAAAATGCTGTCACTCACCTTCCTGGAGTTCAGTGTCAAAGGAGAACAGGACACTAGATCTAAGATGCTCACGTGTGTCCCATCAGCCTTCATCCCACTGTGCATCCCCTTCCCTGACATTGTCTTTGATTTACCTGATAGTTGGCAAGGCCCTGGAGAACAAGGACAAGTTGATTTGTCTTTATCCTGGCACATTAGTTAAATTGATGAGGGATAGGGGACAGAAGCACTTACTAAGTACCCAGCAACTGTGCGTAAATGCATCATAGATATTATCTCCTTTTACTGAAGAATGGATGAGGTTATAACCTCATTTTAGAGTTGAGGAAACTGAGACAGAGGGTGTGAGTTGCCCAGAGTCACATTCTAGGCTGAGGCTGGATTTGAACACTACCCACTGTATCACCTCCGGGCTTAATAAATGTTTCCTGATCTTTATCTCTGGGAGCAAGAGCCCTGAGAAAGGCCATAGTATACTCAGCAGCTATGGCCCTTTCAGCCCAAGTTCTCTTCCACACAGCCCCACATTCCGGTGCTTGCTGGCCTGCCCTCCCACGCCCCTGTGCGCTCCTTCCTCTGTCCCTTCCCCCTGAGCCTAACTCTGGCACCCCCTTCCCCATCCAGCCTCCCCTCTCCCCAGCAACGACTCTGCCCTGTGATTTCTAACACTCTGATAAGACCTCTCCTCTGAAAATGAATCATCTTCCTTCATGTCACAATTGTCATCTGAGTGCGTGACTTCCCCTTAGGCGAGCTCCTTAAGAGCAAAGATTCTGTGACCTCTTGCTCCTCTCCGCACAGTAATTTCCACAGATCAAAACACGATGTTGTTTATGGAACTGAGGTATAACTGAGACCCTCTTGGGCAGCTCGAAAGCCCCATCTCTCTGCAAATCAAACCTAAGCAGAGAGAAACGTCTCCTAGGCAGAAATTCTGCCCTTGTCATCCAGGAGGTTATAGATCCCTTTTGAGAAAAGTTTGGTTGCAAACCACTTCCCCTTGGCAGGCCTCAGCTTCCTCATCCATAAAAGAGCTGGACTAAAAGACAGGAGATTACAGAGTCAATGGAAGGGACCTTCAGAAAGCCCTCTTCCAGCTCTGGCATTCTGGGCTCTGGAGTCCCGTCTAGTTCGGACACTGCGAGTTCCAAGGTCACTCACATTCTAAGCTGCTACGCTGGCTGCCCCTCCCATAATGGGGGCCCTTCTGCCCTGGCCCTGGGCATCTTCTGAAACAAGAGAGCCTTTCCCAAGGCTGGGTCTTGTCTTTAATCTGCATTTAACCATTCCTAGTCCAGGGGTGGAGGACGATTGTAAATTCCCCCATCTCAGCTCAAGTGGGATCAGACAAGTCAAGAAAGTACTTTCTACAAACACAATATGTAACTACAACTCCTAACCTCTCCCACAGCCTCCTGGGACATTTTATTAAAGACTTAATAATCACACCTAGATACTCGGGGAGAGGCAGAGGCGTTCAACCTTTTATAGTCTCCATTCTCTCATCATCCCCAAAAGAGTAATTTTAGAAGCACTTTTAAAGTGCCTAAGAGTTTGAGGTGACAGATCAACAGCCCTCAGCTAAATAAGCAAATGAATAGGTGGATCTGGGTTAGGTCAGAGCATCAGAAAAAACAATGTGGGGGAAATGATGGGTTTCAAAGATCTTAAAACTTGTCAAAGAGAAGGGAGAGCCGGGCTTCTTTTGTACAGCCCCAGGGACAGGCCCCTAGGGCAACCTGTGGGAGGAGGAATGGCCTCCGGGTCAAAGCTGCCCCCCCCAACTGGGACTGGCAGAAGGGGAGACCAAGGGAAGGATGCAGAATCAAGACTTCTCACTAGACCCAAGATAACAACTTCACGGTTTCCGAAGGAGATGTCCACACGGTTCCCCCTCAGCCTCAGGCAAATTTCAGAAACCACATCCCCCCCTCCCCCGGGGGATGTAGGGTCACCTGGGGTTAGTCCCCAAACCAAACCACACACCAGAGGGAGGAAGTCACAGTTTTAAGCTTGTAGGAAGGAGATCCAGCATGGGAAATTGTCCACTTCCAAAAGTTACTCCCCTGGTCATTATCCTTGGAAAACTGAGGCCATCTCACTGAGAGAAGAAACCCACAGTCAGTCCCACCAGGCAAAGCGAGACTCAAGGGAAAAAAGGGAGGGAGGAGGAGCAAAGATGGGAACAATGCGCAATAGAAAAGCACTGAATTTGTAATCCAAAGAGCTGGATTTTATCCAGGCTCTACCACTTATTAGCTGTGTGACCGTAAGTAAGCTGCTTCCCCTCTCTGAGCATCAGCTGCCTCCAGAGGACTCTATTAGGGCAGGGGAATCCTAAAGTTTGTTTTTTGATCATGGATCTCTCTTAAAGTCCACTGAAGTCTACAGATGCTATCTCAGAGAAGATTAATGTTAGAAATGCTTTAAATAAAATACACAGGGGGTTGCCATTATATGGCAATTTGGAACTATGGAAAACTATGCCCAAAGGCTATCAAACTGTGCACACTCTTTGGTCCAGCAGGATTTCCACAAAGAGATCTTAAAGGAGGGAAAGGGACCTGGTGTGCAAGAATGTTTGTAGCAGCCCTTTGTGTAGTGGCCAGAAACTGGAAACTGAGTGGATGCCCATCAGGTGAAGAATGGCTGAATAAGTTATGGTGTATGAATGTTATAGAATATTATTGTTCTGTAAGAAATGACCAGCAGGATGATTTCAGAAAGGCCTGGAGAGACTTACATGAATTGATAACTAAGTGAAACGACCAGAAGCAGGAGATCATTGTACACAGCAACAGTAAAATTAGAGGATGATCAATTCTGATGGACGCGGCTCTCTTCAACAAGAGATGATTCAGACCAGTTCCAACAGACTTATGATGAAGAGAGCCATCTGCATCCAGAGAGAGGGCTGGGAGTAGTGAATGTGGATCACAACATAGTATTTTCACTCTTGTTGTTGTTGTTCACTTACTTATTTTTTTCTTTTTCATTTTGTTCCCTTTTGATCTGGTTTTTGTTGTACAGAATGATAAATGTGGAAATATGTTTGAAAGAACTGCACATGTTTAATCTATCTTGGATTATTTGCTGTCTAGGGAAGGGATTTGGGAGAGGGAGGGCGGAAAATTTGGAATACAGAGTTTTGCAAGGTGATGTTGAAAATTATCTTTACAAGTATTTTGAAAAATAAAAAGCTAATATTATTTTAAAATACATAGATTTGCAAAGGAAACCAATTATATAGAAAAAGTTATTTAAAAAATTTTTTTTAAGTTTATGGACTCCAACTTAAGAATTCCAGGGCAAGATGACCATTTAATAGCCCTTCCAGCTCAAATTCTATACATTTATGAATGCCCATATAATAAACAAATGGTCAGTGTTTGAGGCAGGCATTTGAGTCCTGTACTGGTCCCATAGGATCTACTAACAGTCTGGACATCACACAGCTTACTATTGGATAGCATGTCATCTTGAACAGAGATGGTAATATTGATGATAAAATGATAATAGATGATAATTTCTGTTGTATGTTAGACTCTTGGCCCTAATTAGATTCTGAATTCCTCAAAGGTACATATCCCACATACACCCCCATCCCCTTCCCAGAACACAGACAAGTCCAAAGCCCAAGAAGGCTTCGAAGACCAGAGGACCAGATAAAGAGTTATCCAAGAATGATATCTTCCTCCCTCCAGTTCAGTTCCAAACTATGATCTGGTACCAGCCCTGGCCAATCCAATGATTCCTTTCCTTGTCCCCAGCTTTGACTGAAGGAGCCAAGAGGTTCCTATTCTCCCAGGTGTGCTGAAGCCACCAGGAGCCCTCAGCTGACTGTCAAATTTTTCGGTGTAAAACATTTACCTCTTAGAAATCAGCAATTTACATATTAGAGCTTAATTTATTATTCTGTTGATAGTTTAGATTGAAGAAAGTGATTGAGAAAATAAAATAGCAATAATGCAGGATCCTTTGTGAAAGAATATTTATCAGCACATGCCATGTACTCCCTCCCACATCCAAACTCAGACTGACCCTCCTAGCCTTCCCCATTTGTTGATCTCTCTTCTCCCTCTTCCTGGCTCTCACTTAGCTTCTCCTCTGTTCCAACCACTTCCTAACACAGCAGCTCTCTAACACGAGCAGTTCCCTGATCCTTCTCCCAAAGTAGCCTCCAGCTGGTGCAGGGTCCCTTTTCCTTACTAGGCTGGGCCCCGCTCCATCCTTTTCAACCCGAGGCCCCTCCTAATCTGAGCTCCCTGGGGCCCCACCCAAGACTCCAGAGGGGTCCCAGGGGAGGTGTTTACAGAGCATTGTTGTTTCTGGGGCCAGGAAGGAAGCGGCACCTCCTGTCGCCCAGGGCCTTGGACTCCAAGTTATAAAAAAGGTCCCCTTCTCTGACCAAGACTGGATCCCAGGGAGCAGGAGCTGGCCAACGGGGACAAAGTCCATGTTTTCTGGGAGCCAGGGTGGCCAGATGTTCCCCACTCCAGCACCTTTCAGAGGATTCCTAAACACCTCCTTTTAGAGGAAGGATTGTTTCATGCTTTGTCCTTGCACATTTGTACCCCTGCCCCCAAGGCACAAACACTTACCAAATGCTTGTTGTTTGATGTTCAATTAATCCTGTTTCAGGACTGAGAACTTCTGGCACAGTGGGGAAGTCAGGATGAATTTGTGGTACAGTGGAAAGAATATCACTCTTGGACAGAGGACCAGAGTTCAAATTCTAACTTACTACAAGTCACTAACCATTCTGATTAAAGTGAGAGTTGGACAAAAATGACCTCTCTAAGATACATTCCAGCAATAAATTAAGAAGTTCTGAATCAAAAAAGGCACCTCACAGGAGCAGTTAGGTGGCACCAACCTCAGAATCAGAAGACCCCTAATTTAAATTCAGATTCAGATACTTGCTAGCTAGTCACTCGACCCTGACAGCCTCCCAAAAGAGAAAAGAAAAAGGCACCTGGTAATAGCAACATTGCATGATAATCAACTTTGATAGACTTTGCTCATCTCAGCACTATGATGGGCTAAGACAATTCCAAAAGACTCATGTTGGAAAATGCTATTTACATCTAGAGAAAGATTTATGGAGCCTGAATGCGTTTCGAAGCACACTATTTTCACTTTTTTGTTGTTTTTTATTTCTCATGGTTTTTCCTTTTGTTCTGATTCTTTTTTCACAACATGACTAATATGGAAATATATTTAATATAATTGTACATATGCAACCTATTTCGGATGAATTGCCATCTTGGGGAGAGGGAGAGGGAAAAAATTGGAAATCACAATCTTATAAAAGTAAATGATGAAAATGGAAAAAAATGTTTTAAAAAAATAAGATAAAACTATACTATTAAAAGAAAAGAAATAGGCATCTCACAGTTCCACCAACTGTGTCTCCTGAGAAATATCAAACTTGGGCCAGAAGCTACCCAGAACTCAGCTTTCACATCTCAGCCCCAGGTTCCTCAACCCCCCAGCCAGCTCCAGCCCCAGCACACAGGACCATCTGTATCGTCGACCTAATCACAACAGGACTTTTACAAGGATTTTTTTAAGAAAAGAAAGGATTTCCCACAGCTAGGATGTGGCAATGCAGGAATCTAAAGATAGGGCTCCTGACTTCATCTTTCTCTTGGGCAGTATCAGCAGAAGGCAGTAAAATGCTCAGGTGGCCACTGGGTATAGAAAAATGCCCAAGGTTTACTTGCTTAACTAGTCAGTGTTGGAAAAGGATGTAAGCCCAGGGCTTGATTCCAAGTCCAGGATGCTGGTTCCTATAATGAAATGGGCAACCCTTCAAGGAGCTTCCTCTCCCCAGGTACCAGGAGACTAGAATATCTACCTAAGATAATGCAGGACCCTAAGAAGTTTCTTCTTCCATAAAATAGGAGGGATTACACTAGCTGGCCTCCAAGGTCTCTTCCAGATCTAAATCTATGGAGATTTGTTTGCTTACTGGAAACAGACAATTCAGAGATTGGTTTTGCTTGACCATATGTGACCAAAACAGAAGTTTTATTTTTCTTACTTTCTCAAGGGACAGTAGGGGAGGGAGGAAGGAGAGACTACAGATCTGAAAATGAATAAATCTATACTTCTATGAACAGAGCTATGGACTCAAAGTAAAGACCCAAGTTCAAATTTGGACTCGGGTATTTAAGAGGTCTGTTATGGTGAGCAAGTCACAGCCTCAGTCTCCTCATCTGTAAAACATCTCACAGTATTATGAGGAGAATACTTTAAAGTATCATGGATATATAAATTATTATCAATATAATTATTATCCAAAAGACTCCATGACATAATAGGACAAAATTATGTCCTAGTACAAAAGGGAAAGAGTATACTCCGTGGACTTATAGAGCCTGGTACATAGCAAGTACTTAGTAAATATTTATAGAATTGGACACAACCAATCCCTGCTAGCATCCCACCTCCATCCATGCAACTTTCCCTTTCCACGTCTGACCTTGAGGGTTCCAGCAACCCAGACCAGATAGGAAAGAGTTATCAGTCTCCAGACCAGATCCCTGACAAAGCTCGTCCCCTGCCAGTCCATCTTCCCTCCCTCCAATTCATCCATGGCTGAGATCTTCGATGCCATTTCTTTTGGGTTAAATCAAGAAGGGGAAAAGAACATATGATCAATCCCTAGGACGGGGCATTGGCCATGAGGAATGAGGACTGAGTACCCAGTACAACACAGGTCGGAGAGGCTTTTATTTTCTACAAAGCAGCAGTTTCTCAGTCAATGTGTTCAAACAGCTTTTCTCTGCAGGCAGGCAACAAGTCAGAAAGCAACCACCCTCAGAAGGAGTTAACATTCAAAACAGATGAAAACTGCCTTTGGTCCAGAAGGGACAGACCTGGAAATATCCCTTCTTCCAGGAGTCAGAATCACAAAGGCCTAGAACAACAAAGCTAGGAGGAAGGAGGGAAACTTAGAGGTCACTCAGCCCAACTCTCTAATTTTACAGAGAAGGGGAAATGACTTCCAGGGTCACTCAGTGAGGAAGTGGAAAATCTGGTACCTGAACCCAGGTCTTTTATCTCCACATCCAGAGCTCTTTCAATTATAGCACAAACATACAGGGATGTACTTACTTAAGCACCAGAGTTCCTTTGTGAAACTTTTACCAATCAATCAACCAAGATGTATTAAACACACTCTTACAGAGAAAAGTAGTCTGGAGAGAGAACTGGTATCAGAGTCAGGGAGAACTGAGTCCAAGGCACATCTATGAGACATGCCAGCTGTGGGACCCCAAGCAAGTCATTTATCTCTTGGCAACACTATAATTTGTAGGCAACACTATAAATTGTAGAGAAAATGCCTGCCCATCAGCATCAGCAGCCTCACTGGGTGTTCCCTATGCTGAGGAAATCCCAGGTATTAAAAGGAAATAAAAGGAGAGAGGGAGAGGGAGAAAGAGAAAGACAGAGAGGGAGAGAGGAGAGGAGGAAAAGGAGAGTATGAAAGAGAAAGAGAGAAAGAGAAAAAACAGTAAGATACAGGGAAGGGAGAGAGGGGAGAGAAGAGAGAGAAAGAGAAAGAGAGAGGGAGAGAGAGCACACAAACATACTACATGCCATACACTAGAGATACAGACAAGAGTGAAAGAGGTTGCCTTCAGAGAACATATATACACAGAGGTAGCTATAGAATAAATCAACCTAAAATAACTGAGGAAACCAGAGGGAGGGCTGGGAAAGGCTTCTTGTAGGAAGCAGCACCTGGGCTAGGTTTTGAAGGAAGTGAGGGATTCTAAAGAGGTCAAGCTGTGACTTAGTTCATCAAGCTGACCCTGGGCTGGGGCACTTCCTTACGCCCTCACCCAATCCCACCGAAGGCTGGGGAGACAAGAGGCCAGGGCTGGCAGAGGGGCATGCAGGGTCCTAGGTAACAGAAGAGGCAGAGCATTCCCACAGAAGTCAAGAATGACGTTCCAGGATTATCATTCTTTGCCTTAGCCCCAAATACTCAAGATCATGATTCTAGTCTTATCACCCATAACTTTTAAGGGCAAGAGTTCCTCATACCTTCTATCAATTAAGTCTGGTAAAACCTCAAAATTACATTTTTAAATGCAAAAAATTTAAAGATACATAGGATTACAAAAGAAGCCTATTACACTGAAATATAATTATCAAGTTTTGTTTTGTTTTTTAAATAAAACAAGTTCATACATCCCAGATTAAGAACGAACCCCTATTAGTGACAGCAAGGATCAAGGACACTCAAAATCCCCCAGGTGAGTGCCACTCCAAGGAAGGCTGGTGAGGGGGAGGCAAGATTTGGGACGTGAGGGCTGGGGCTCCAGAGAGGAGCTGCCCAGCTCTGTCTGTGTTGTACAGACACTCACATCCACAGAGAATGCCTTACAATGAAAATGTGGCACTTCTCAAGATGAAGGTTACACCATAAGTGAATGAAGGAGTCAGAGAGAAAACTCAGTCTTCCGAACACTAATCCAGATTTATAGCACACTGTTCTGTGGCACAGCAGGAAGGAGAGTCCTGGCTTTGGAGTTAGAAGAACTGAATGCTGGGACTGACTTTATTGCTACACGTCACAGACTTCCAGAAACACTTGCCTTCTTCAGCCTCAATTTACTCTTCTTTAAAACAGAGATGAATGAAGATGTCTCTTCTAGCTGTCACAGTCAATAAGCCTTTCCTTCTCTCATACGACCATACTCCAGCCCACAGATACAAATTCTCTCTCTGTCTGTCTTTCTCTGTCTCTCTCTGTCTCTGTTTCTTTCTCTCTCTCTGTCTCTCTCTGTCTCTGTTTCTTTCTCTCTCTCTTTCTCTCTCTCTCTCTCTCTCTCTCTCTCTCTCTCTCTCTCTCTCTCTCACACACACACACACACACACAACCAGGCAAGAACACATCAGACACATATATCCAGAGAGAAAGACATGTGCACAGCTCTTCATGCATACACACCCCCATTGCCACATATATGTAGCAAACCCTGGCAGGCAGGCAAACCCCATATAAATATCTATATCTCTAAACACATGTATCGGTGCACAGCCACAAGCACAGTGTGAGTAGCTGGATCCAAGACACTGACAGAGACACCAAGAAGCACAATCCCCTCCTCAGGTTGGGGCTGAGAGTGTAAGGGAAGAAAAAATGGAGAAACGGAACCCCATATATCCCCAAACATAAGTTCCTGAGAAACAGAGAAAGGTAAAAAAATATGGAGGGCTACCTAACCCAACAGGGCCAGACTGGCTCCAAGATCTAGTGTCTCTGACCTTGGAGGGATCTCTAAGTAGTCTGAATTTTGCTGTTTTCCACTCTCATTTCATGCTGCTCCTCACTATACTCTTATACTACAAGCAAACTGGACAACCCCTTATCCCTAGACAAACACTGTACCCCCAATACCACCACACCTTTGCTGAGGGCAGTGTCTCCCAGCTAGAATGTCATCCTCACTCTACTTGCTGAATTCTTACTATTCTTTAAAATCCAATTCAAATGCCACCTTCTTTCTTTCCTGTTGGTGACTACTTTCTCTTCAGATCTCACAAAAACACTTATTTCAAATTTCTTTCTTTTATTTTCCTCTCAAAACCCAGTTCTCTTCCAAAGATCTTAATTTCTGCTAAAGATCTTCCAGTTTATAGCTTGGATGTTGCCCTCTCTTCCTGACTCTCTCATCCCATTCTCTCTTATTCCATTGATTGCCAAATCCTGTCATTTTTAATCTGATGGGTTTTTTTCCCCTACACACATACACTATCTAAACTAATTCAGGCCCTTGACATCTCTTACCTTACCTTCTAAACAGCCTCTCTGACATATGTCTCAGTCCACTCCCATCTATCCTCCACATTGTTGAAAGTGATTTTTCTGACTCCACCACTCACTAAGCTCCAATGGTTCTCTATTTCCTCTAAGATAAAATATAAAATTTTGTTTGTTTTTAAAGCTCTTCACAACCTGGTTTCAACCTTTCATTAGTGCTGCATTGTATATCACTCCCTTCTTCCGCAATTCTGCCAAGCTGCTTTCTTCCTGTCTCTTACACACAATGATCTCCCACTCCCATGTCTCCTCACTAGCCATCCCCCCAGCCTGTAATGCACTCCCCCCTCCCCACGAGTCTCCTAAAATCCCTTCAACAAATCCCTTCAAAAAACTGTTCAAACATCCACATGGAGCTTTTCCTGATTCTCTCCATACATATTGCTAACATATTTATTCCTTTTATATTCATTCTATAGTTTTAAGAAAGTGCATGTTTTCTCCCTTATTAAAATAAAGGCCCTTAGAAAGCAATAATAATTTTCATTCTTTGCTAGATCTAGAGCCTAGCAAAAGGTATACATTAGGTACTTAATAAATGCTTATTGGATCACAGGGTATCTATCACATAGTTAGTACTATTATCTGTGTTTGTATTTTATCTTACTAGATTATAAACTCCCCAAGAAGCACAACATGCAGTGGAGTAGAAAGAACCTAGTATGTGGAGCTGGAAAACTCTAGGATGGAATCCTGACTTAAGGCATGTTCTCAGTCATATAATATGACTGAGGGACAATAGGACTTCAAGCTGGAAGGGTCCTTAGATATTTATCCAAGCCCTTGAAGTTTGAAATAAAGAAACCAAAGCTCAGAGTGAAAACCCATAAAGTTTAAAGCTATTCCAGGTTAAGACCGGACACATGACTCCAAACTGGCATTCTTTGCACTACACCACCTTGAAAATGACAGAGGGAAAGAAGAAGGAAACAAGCATTTATTAAGCACTACCTATAGCCAGGATCATACAGGTTTCAAATCCAGCCCCTCTGAAGCTACCTCCCATGCTGCTTAGACATCTGAATTATAGGCCCTGAAAAATGCTTGCTGACTTGACCTGGAAAGGTATCACATTTAGAAACCCAGATCTGGGAGCTGTGGGACTAGCTGAGAATGGGTCATCTTATCTTACAGTTGCATCTATCTGAGATTCTGGAATCTGAGATTCTGGGAACCGAGATCCAAGGGCCCCATCTCCGTTCTCAAGTACCAGGTTTGAGGCACTCCCCACTGTCCTCAAATTCCAAACCAGGTCACTCTACCCTCCCGATTGCAAATCCCACCAAAACCTTGCCTCATTCCCATACCAAGCTCTGTATTTCCTCAACATGCCTCCTGCTGTCCTCAGATTCTGAGTCACTTCATGCACATCCTCAAACTATTTGCTGCCTATCCCTTCTCCAACATCCTCACCCCATCTCAAACTGTGAAGCACCTGGCTCCACCTACTCTCCTCAAATCAGGTGCTTTTTTCTCCTCCCCCAAACATCAGTCATGAGCAGCCAGCAGACTCACACATCAATCCAGTACTGGGTATCCCCAGGAAAACAATAGAAATAAGAACAGAGGCCTCAGCCAAGGACCCAGGAGGGGGATACCCTTGGGTCTGTGGGGCCTGACTGACAGCCTAATGTGTCTGGAGAAAGGAAGCAGGACCTCAACCACTTCAATTCTCTAGCTCTTGCTCTTAAGGGAGATTCCTCCTAAGGTCCTGTTTGGATATAAACAGTAACCATTCCATCTTCCCGGGGGAGGTAATCTACGCCTTCCCCTACCCCCACCCCAGCTCTAGCTGAACAGAAAAAGCCCTTCCTCAGTCTGCCACAGTCAGAGTTGTTCCTCTTCAGGCCTAGAATCCCAAACTCTCTTCAGACCTTCCTTAATAATTAATTGCCCATTGTGAGATTTCCCCCACCAGGTGCTATCTCCTCCTGGAAGTTCTATGGGTTATTTTCTCTGGGTATCACTTCCAGGTTTCCATCTGGAAGGAGGAAGACGCAGTCCCCCCAAAAAAGTCCTGGATGTCATTCGCTGCCCTGCACTGAAGCTAAGTTCTTGCTCTAGGAGCCAATATATATGCGTCTAGACCTAAGCCTGAGGAGTACTCTTCCTCAGGGCCTGTCTGGGAAAGGATAGCCCCCACGCTGGAACTGTGTTACACACACATCCACACACACCCTCCACCAGACCAGAAGGGCTGGATGGATCAGATCGCACCCTATCTAGGAGAGGTAACCCATTCCCCTAGCCAGGGAGTCTACCTCATCAACCAGGTCTAATTCCAAGAAAACCCCCTGTGGGCCTGTCCCAGACTAGGCTGATATTCAGTGTTAGGACAAAAGGCCCAGCAGGAAGGAGGGAGCCTAGGGGAGGCCTTCTCTTCCCTCCCTCCCAGGCCTTCCCAAACCCAGCTTCCTTCCCTTTGGGATCGGGAAGAGCAGGGAGGTGGGGGAGGCAGGCGCCGGCAGGCTGGCCCGTCGGCCTCCCTCCCCACCCCCAAACCTAACTGCAACAATGTAACAACCTAAGCGATACACTGTGGCTGTTTCTTTCCTCTTCAGGCCCAGAGCAGGAAAAGCCCGGAGACAAAGCTACCCCTCTTCTCCCAGCCTCAGCCGAGAGGCTGGGCGCGCATTTAGGGGAGGGGAAGGCGGGAGGAAGAAGGGGAGAAGGACATAATCCCTATGCTCCGACCCCGGGATTCAGTCTCCCCACACACCAGCATCAATGACTCCAGCTCTCCTGAAGGAGAGAGCACACGTATCTACGCCCTGGGCCTGTAGGCAAGAGTGGGAAGGTGTCTTTCACAGCACCTGGGCCCAATTTTCCCTGGATGAATCGTCATGGGAGCCAGTACCTGATCCACAGCCTGCGAGACCAATAAAAATCGCCAGGCTAAGGGTGACGGGAGTGTAACTAAGGCTCTTAGAGTTGCCCCCTCCCCAAAGCAACCAAATTCTGAGCAATAGCCGACGGCGGAAGAGATCTAGAAACATGTAAAGTTTGCAACAATATCTCCACCACCCCCTTCCCCCAGCCCGGACAAACAGCTGGACCGAACGATCCGAGTTCTCCAACCGAAGAAGGTGGGGAAGGAGGCCGGGGCCGCAGGCACCTACCCGCTCCCTCGATTTTATCTGCCCCTCGACTCCACGTGATCTGCCGGGTCTCCAACTTGACCTGGAAGGTTTTCCTCTCAGGTCGCTGGGATTTCTTGGAGTAGAACAAGGTCATGACTGTGCCCACTTCCAAACTCCGGCAGAGGTGAAGAGCCTCGGCCTCCGACGGAGCGCAGGCCCCGCAGCCATTGGCGAAGGGGGCCCCGACCCCTGCCATCATTCCGAAGATCTCTTGCTCTCTTTCAGATCCGAGTTAGTCCCAAACAGCAGGCCAGGGAGCCCCGGAGGGCGCTCAGGAGGCAGCGTCCGGACGAAGGTTGCGCCTGCCAGCAATCCGCGCCGCGGCAGCGGCTCCTGCGGGGGCGGGGAGGAGGGGGAGGAGGAGGAGGAGGAGGAGGAAGGGGCCGAGTTAACCAAGGAGGCGCCCGGAGACTGACCCCCCTCCCCCAGCGCCCCGCCCGCGCAGACCCCGCCTCCCATCCCGAACAAAGACCCCCCCCCTTCCCGCCCCCCAGCAGGCGGGGCTGCTCGCCCCCCTCCCAGGCCGCGTCCTTCCCTCCCAGCGTTCCCCAAGCAAGCCTTCAGGACCACCTTTCTACAGCCAGCACGGTCCGGGTTCAGCGCCCCAACCCCTTGTCAGTCTTCCGATCTTAGGAGCCCAGGCATCGATTCGAGGCCGATAAGATGTCCCGAAAACTCAGGAAGTAATGGCTGAAAAAGAGCACACAGCAGTGTCACACACACACACACACACACACACACACACACACACAACACAAACCCAGTCGGACACCCTGCCACAGTCCTTCGTACACCCGGAGACCGCCGCCGCCACCCCCACGCACACCCCGAAAGGGCCACGTACGAATAATGAAAGTCACGGAGGGCAATGGGACCACACAAACGGCGGCACACACAAGTCCCTGGGACAGTCACACACAAATAGTCGCACAAGTCCCGGACCCACCCTACAGCCTGAGTCACTTTCACATCTCGGGCACCGCGGCTACCTGGGCCCGTCTTTCCCCCCTTCTCTCTTCCCTCTGCTGCAGGGGGTGGGGAGGAAGGGGCTGATGGGGTGGGGGGGAGGGATCTTTTGACCCTAAATCAACACGTGCATGGGCTCCAGAAGTGGGAGAGAACCGAGTCGAGCTGCAGGGCGGTTCCCAATTTGCCTGCCCCTGCCTCCGGGCCTCTCCCTGTCTGCCCGTCTCTCCCTGGCTCCACTCTCTCCTCTTTCTCGTTTTTTTGGGCTGGAGCCCGACCGGGTCTTCTAAGCGCCCCCGGGCTCTCGGGCCCCCGCTGCCCCCGGCCTCCCCCGCCCCACATCCGGTGGCGTCCGTAGCTCTAGCTGCAGAGGGAGCGGGGAGCGGGGAGAGGGGCCGGGCGGGCGAGTTAGAACCAAGACGCTCCCCCTTTCCCGGCTCTCTGAAAGACAAAGCGGCGAGAGGGAGGGGGTGGGGGGAGCCCAACCTCTTAAAGGGACACCAGCTTAACTCCGGGGGGAGGGGGACTCCCTCAGATGTAATACCCCCTCCCTCGCTCACCTGAGCACGTCTAGCTCAGCTCTGCAAAATGGGAAGGAAAGAGAAGTGTCGGATAGAGTTGGCCCCAGACCCCCGAATCGACCCTCTCTCCCTCTTTTTCTTAGGGGGGTAGGAGGGTGGAGTAAAGGACGGAAAAGGGGCTTGGGAAGGCGGTGCCACCTGTTGATTGGCCAGGGGGGCAACTGATTGACAAGGTCTCATCCACCACCCCCTTTTTCCCATTAAGAGGTGGAGGCGGCCCTGGCTGAGGTCACTTCCAGACTGTCCGGACTAGGTTTAGACTACCTTCTCCCGCCCTTAGAGGCTAGCTGATTGACTGATTAATTCCCACCTCCTACCAACCTCTGGGACTGCCTTCCCGGTTTCCCCACAGGTCTTCGGATTAGGGACTGGACCTGGGGTTTCAATGGAATAGGGAAGGCATCTTCTCTGAGTTTCTGTGTGGGTGGGTGAGTGTGAGTTCGCGCGCTCGCGATGAACTCTTTTAGCTATAATTGTCATAAAAGTTATAATTGAAGGAAATTTCATTTAGGAATTAGTAAAAATTAAAGCATTATTTTTTTTTTCCCGTTCTTGTTCACAATCCTAAAAATCTATCCATGGATAGTCCTACCCCATATCAAGAACATCTGAATAGAGCTCAGTCTCTTAAACTGGTTTTGGACCCCATATGGAGTCTTCTAATGCATATGATGGGGGGGGGGGAGGTTAGTGACATTATGGTTTGTTATCAATTAATGTTTGATTTGCATACCTATTTTGTATACCTATATACCCAGGTCACATAAAAATTTCTCAGGGAAAAGGGGTCAAGAGTGGGAAATATTTAAGAAACCTTGAACTAGAGAAATTTAATAGCTTGCCAATGTTAAACGGGCAATATGTATCAGTCAGGACTTGACCCACAGGTAGCTCTCTCTCCACTAGATCACTGTGGTCAGGTCTTTATCCCGGTCATAAATGGGCCCAAAATTTCAAAGGTAATGTTCAATCATTTTGTGGTTCAGTTACTTTTCAGTTAAATCCAACTCTTCATGATTTCATTTGTTTTATTTTGTTTCAATTTTTTTTTTTGGCTGAGATATTGAAGTGGTTTGACATTTCCTTAACCAATTCCTTTTACAGATGAGGAAACTGAGGCAGTGATAATTTGTTATGCCAAAGTTCTCTTTTAATGGGGTGACCAGTTCCTCCAATTGTCCTATTTCATAATTCTGCCTTAGGTTATGACCGTCCCCTCTTAATGGTTGAGGTAAAGGTTTTATAGACATTCCTTAATGTCATTAGAATATCAGTAACCTCCTTTTATTAGGTTATCCCCACCTAGGTCCCTCCATTGTTGTTATTCCATAAAAGGCTCCCTGCCCAGAGACTCAGGGCTAGATTCTCTGAGATGATAGTCTCGTCTAGCCCTGGGATCAACATGGATCCCAGTATTTCTCTCCATTTAATAAACTATTGAATTGGTCTCTAATCTCTGTCTTGCTCAATTTCTTTGGCATTACAAAATATTTGAGGGGGGGTTGTATCTGAACTCAAATTTGAATTCCCAAAGATGAATCTGATTCCAGACCCAACACTACATCCACTTCACCAGCTAGCTCTAATCATATTCTAATGGGACAACTGAAGAATTCTATATTGTGCCTGGGGGCACTCCCACTTCCATTTGGGAGCTTCCATCCTAAAGCCAAAGTATGGAGCACACCGAAATCAAGAATTCACCTTCAAAGCTAAGGTGAAGATTTCCTACATTTCTAAATTAATTTACCAAACATTTATTTATTTATTTGTGGTCAACTATTCACATGATACAATTGCAACTGGGAAAACAAAGACAAAAACTTCTTCGCTCTGGCAACTTGTCTTCTACTTGATAAAAATCAATACAAAATAATTTGAGATGAAAGGCTCTGGGAAGTGGAAGGTAAGAAGGTAAAAGGCGCTTTAACTGAATCATGAAGGAAGTTAGAGATTTCCAAGAGAATGATTAAAGTTATTCATCCCGGATTTAAGGACAGTCTAGCCAAAGACCTGGAGACAATGGATCGATAAAACTTATTAGACATTGATTTGTGCAAGGTACTCTGCTAAGTACTGGGGATATAAAAAAAGGGCAAAAGTTTACAATCTAATGGGAGAGAGAACATGCAAATAAATATACACAAAGCAAGCTATACCCAGAATAAATAGGAAATAATGAACAAGAAAAAAGGCACTGGAATTAAGAGGGGTTGGGGAAAACTTCCTGTAAAAGGTGAGATTTTACTTAAGATTTAAAGAAAACCAGGGAAATTAGCCATCAGAGTAGAGGAAGAAGAGTGTTCTAAGCATGGGAGACAGCCAAAGAAAATGCTTGGAACTGAAAGTTGGAAGATCTTATCACTGGATCCAAGAATGTAGAGGAATAAGGTGTAAAAAGATTGGGAAGGTAGGAGAAAACTAGTTAGGTAAGGCTCTGGATGCCAAACATTAATTTGAATCTACTCCTGGAGGCAATAGGAAGCCATTAGAATTTTTTAATGGGGAGTGGGGGTGGGATGTGTGACTTTATTGGACCTGTACTTTAAGAAAATCACTTTAGTGCCTGAATGGAGGATAGTTTGGAGTGAGAAAACAAATCCACCAGTAATCCAGGTGTGAAATGAGGAGAATATGCACTAAAATGACAGCAATGTCAGAGGAGAGAAAGGGATGTATTCAAGAAATACTACAAAGGAGAAATCAATAGGCTTTGGCAACCTAGATGTGTAGAGATAGTGAAGAAACCAGGATTGCTCCTAGGTTGTAGGCCTGAAGGACTAGAGGAATGATATCCTCTAGACAAATCTGAGGAGAAGGCAGAAGAGGAGGAGAGACAATGAATTCTGTTTTGGATATATTGAGTTTAAGATGTCTACTGGACTTCCAGTTTGAGATGTCTGAAATTCGATATGATATTAGAGCAGCAGAGATTTGAGAGTCATCACTTTAAAGATAGTAATTAAATTCTTGGGAGCTGATGATATCAGCTGAAGAAATATAGAAACAAAAGAGAAAAAGGCCCCTGAGGGTCACCTATGGTTCGAGGGTGGAATCTGAAGGAGGTGCCAGCGAAGGAGACAGAGAAGGAAGAGTCAGCGACTAGAATCCTAAAAATCTAGAGAAAAGAGAGTGGGAAGGAAATAAGATGATTAACAGTATTAAAGGCTGCAGAGAGGTCAAGGAGAAAGACTGAAATGGAATGTAAGGTCTGGGGAAGGGAATAGACAGTTCTGATTACTCCCCCATATCCTTTACTGAATCATGATCTGTACCCTGTTCCTCACTGTGGCTGCCACAGTCTATGTTTCTCTTTCTCCCTCTGTACTTGTGTGTATATACACACATATTCATTTCTGTATTATATGCTGTAGGGCTTCTTAAATTTTTTCCACTTGTGACCCCTTTTTGCCAAAGATATTTTTCCAGATTGGGGTTTTATAAGTATATAAAATCTGTATACAAATCAAACATTTACTAATAATAAATCATATTTTGATGACTCCCATATTCAGTTAGGATACCCCATATGGTGTTGCAAATCACATTTTAAGAACCTGGGGTATGTTGTATATATACTAACAATATATATATGTATATATAATATACACATATATACATGTATGTGTGTCCCACATATGTATATGCACAGGTGTACATATATTTCATACATACATAAATTTTAATCTGTGGGAACTGATTCTATAAATAGCATATATTATAATTATATATAGCTATATAATCAACTTCCAAAGATTCAATTATCTCTATGTATATGACTCCTAGATCAATATACCTGGTCTTCAGGCTGATTGCCAGTTCTATATTGCCAATTGCCTAAGGGATATTCTGAATTAACTGTTTATCCATGTCAAGAGTCTCATCAACTGTCTGGTCCCCTAGGCTTAGAAACCCAGTGTGATCCTCCACTCCGCTCTCTCCCTCTCACTCCACATTTTCAATCAGTTGCTGGGTCTTATTTCCATTCACCTCTCCTGTACTATTGCAATGATGTCCTCATTCATTCTTAATTTCTATCAATAGAGGCTAAAATGTACAGGGCTGTCCTGAATTTCACAGTCCCTGATAAAGCACTGGGCCTGGAGTCAAAAAGGCCTGATTTCAAATCTGATCTCAGATACTAACTGTGAGAACCTGGTCAAGTTACTTAAGCTCTGTCTGCCTCAGTTTCCTCAATGGTGAAAGAGAAACAACGACAGCACCTATCTCATAGTGTTATAGTGAGGATCAAGTGAAGTAATACTCATAAAGCACTTAGCACAGTTTCTGGGACATAGTCGGCATTTAATGAATTCCCTAAATTGATCTCTTTGCTTTTCTTTTTTCTCTCCAATCCATCCTTCATATAACAGTCTAATTTTAAAAAAGTGATATTCCTAAAGTAAAATCTGACTAGTACCTCCCCTGCTCCAAAAGCTCCATTAACTATTCCAAACTTCTCCAGCACATAAAGACCCTGGCTGGAATCTTGTTCCAACCTACTTTTCCTGAAATACACTATTCCCTTTCCCACACTTTTTGGTCAGGTCATACTGATCCTTTTTTTTCCTTTGTTCATGAGATTCCATCTTCATTCCATTATCCCATCATTCCATCAAAGAGATTTGCTTTAAAAAAAAAAAAAAAAATGTTATGGTTAGGGCAGCTAGGTAGCAAAGGGGAGAGAACACCAGCCCTGAAGTCAAAAAGGCCTGAATTCAAATCAGACACTTAGTGTGTGATGCTAAGAAAGTCACTTAACCCCCATGGCCAAAGCAACAACCAAAACAACAACAACAACAAAATCCCCAAAACAAACCTCCAGACTATTGTTAATCCGTTATTGTAACACACCACTTTTGCCTTCAGAATCCTCAGCTTCCTTCAAAGCTCAAATCAAGATACTTCTTAGAGGAGACCTTCGTGATCCCTGGGCTAACCCCAACTATTAGTGACTCTCCACCATTAGTTTTAATTTACTTCACATTTATTTTGTATTTATATATACCCACAGAATGTGATAGAATAACTCTGATAGAATATTAAATCCTTTGAGAGTAGAGACTGTTTTGGATTTGTCTTCATATTCCTAGTGCCTAAAGAGATCCAGATACTTAGTAAGTGTTTAATAAATGTTTATTGATTGATTGAATAATGTAGAGCAAATCCAGGAAGGTTGTATAGACCACAGATATCACCCACATTCAATTCAGTTCCATTTGACAGCCTTTCATTAAGTGCTCTAGACACAGGGAAGTTACAAGGACAAGAAGGAAACTCTCCATACTGACAAAAGGGCATTCTCCTGAAAGGAATACTTCGTGGAAAATGTGAATATAATATATTCATAAGGTAGGACGTTATGGGAGCCAAAGAGAAAGCTAGACAAAGTTGTCCAGAACCTGTTCAATTACTGGTATCAGCTTGCAGGCCATAATGATGGGAACCCAAGAGTGGTCAGAAGTCAGGATTGGGAAATCCAGGAAAGGAGAGGCTCAGAGAGATGAACAGAGATAGAGCTCGAGGGGGTAAGAATGGATAGGGTAGAGAAATAAAAGTGACAGATGGGAGTGAGACAGGGGACTGAGGCTGGAGGTGTCCAAGGCTGCCACAGCCTCTGGTCACTGCAGCCTGGAACACTGGGGTCTAGTTTGTAGCAAAGAACAGAAGTGGAAAGGGCAAGAGGGGGCTAACTTTCACTCCTCATTCTCTGCATGGCCTTCAGGAAGCGTCTCTGGACCATTCTTGCTCACAATATCTTTAAATTTGGTGAAGGCCTATGTGAAAACTCTCTGGAGTAAGTCTCATTGTAAAGCTGCATGTGAAGGCCTCCCCCCGAGGGAGAATTTTCTCCACAACAAATATCCTCTGAATGTAGGTGTTGCCCCTCAAAAGGGAGAAAAGGCTCTGGAATAACATTTCAGACAGTCTTGAGTGCTCAATGCAATCTCAGCCCAGCACCTGGTGCTGTGGGAAAGACAGAAGGGGGAAACAGAATTCCTGCCCTCAAGAGAACTCACACTCAAGTTAAAGAGATCTCAGGACCCACATTCATGAAAAATTAAGGATCATACTTCCTGTAAAAGAAATGATGTACCACTCTTTGCAGATGATATGATGGTATACTTAGAGTACCCCAGAGATTCTACTACAAAGCTATTAGAAATAATTCATAACTTAAGGAAAGTTGCAGGATACAAAATAAATCCCCATAAATCCTCAGCATTTTTATAAATCACCAACAAAATCCAACAGGAAGAGCTACAAAGAGAAATTCCATTCAAAATAACTGTCGATAGCATAAAATATTTGGGAATCCATCTACCAAAGGAAAGTCAAGAATTATATGAGCAAAATTACAAAAAAACTTTCCACACAAATAAAATCAGACTTAAATAATTGGAAAAATATTAAGTGCTCTTGGATAGGCTGAGCGAATATAATAAAGATGACAATACTCCCTAAACTAATCTATTTATTTAGTGCTATACCAATCAGACTCCCAAGAAAATATTTTAATGATCTAGAAAAAATAACAACAAAATTCATATGGAAGAACAAAAGGTTGAGAATCTCAAGGGAATTAATGAAAAAAACAAATCAAATGAAGGTGGCCTAGCTGTACCTGATCTAAAACTATATTATAAAGCAGCAGTCACCAAAACCATTTGGTATTGGTTAAGAAATAGATTAGTTGATTAGTGGAACAGGTTAGATTCACAAGACAAAATTGTCAACTATAGCAATCTAGTGTTTGACAAACCCAAAGATCCTAACTTTTGGGATAAGAATTCATTATTTGACAAAAACTGCTGGGATAACTGGAAATTAGTATGGCAGAAATTAGGCATGGACCCACACTTAACACCATATACCAAAATAAGATCAAAATGGGTTCATGAGTTAGACATAAAAGAATGAGATTATAAATAAATTAGAGGAACATAGGATAGTTTATCTCTCAGACTTGTGGAAGAGGAAGAAATTTGTGACCAAAGATGAACTAGAGACCATTATTGATCACAAAATAGAAAATTTTGATTATATCAAATTAAAAAGCCTTTGTACAAACAAAACTAATGCAAACAAGATTAGAAGGGAAGTAACAAACTGGGAAAACATCTTCACAGTTAAATGTTCTGATAAAGGCCTCATTTCCAAAATATATAGAGAATTGACTCTAATTTATAAGAAATCAAGCCATTGTCCAATTGATAAATGGTCAAAGGATATAAACAGACAATTTTCAGATGATGAAATTGAAACTATTTCCACTCATATGAAAGAGTGTTCCAAATCACTATTGATCAGAAAAATGCAAATTAAGACAACTCTGAGATACCACTACACACCTGTCAGATTGGCTAAGATGACAGGAAAAAATAATGATGAATGTTGGAAGGGATGTGGGAAAACAGGGACACTGATACATTGTTGGTGGAATTGTGAATACATCCAGCCATTCTGGAGAGCAATCTGGAATTATGCCTAAAAAGTTATCAAACTGTGCAAACCCTTTGATCCAGCAGTGCTCCTACTGGGCTTATACCCCAAGGAGATACTAAAGAAGGGAAAGGGACCAGTATGTGCCAAAATGTTTGTGGCAGCCCTGTTTGTAGTGGCTAGAAACTGGAAACTGAATGGATGCCCATCAATTGGAGAATGGTTGGGTAAATTGTGTTATATGAATGTTATGGACTATTATTGTTCTGTAAGAAATGACCAGCAGGATGAATACAGAGAGGCTTGGAGATACTTACATGAACTGATACTAAGTGAAATGAGCAGAACCAGGAGATCATTATATACTTCAACAACGTTACTGTATGAAGAGGTATTCTGATGGAAGTGGATTTCTTCGACAAAGAGAAGGTCTAACTCGGTTTCAATTGATCAAGGATGGACAGAAGCAGCTACACCCAAAGAAAGAACACTGGGAAATAAATGTAAACTGTTTGCATTTTTGTTTTTCTTCCCTGGCTTATTTCTACCCTCTGAATCCAAGTCTTCCTTTGCAACAAGAGAATTATTCGGTTCTGTACACATATTGTGTCTAGGATATACTGTAACCTATTTAACATGTATAGGACTGCTTGCCATCTGGGGAAGGGGGTGAAGGGAGGGAGGGGAAAAATTGGAACAGAAGTGAATGCAAGGGATAATGTTGTAAAAAATTACCCTGGCATGGGTTCTGTCAATTAAAAAAAAAAAGAAGTGATGGACCTAGAACACAATATATAATAGTAATAAATGCAAGCAGACAATAACAGAAGGAGTGCAAATGCTATGCTGTGGTCCACACTCATTTCCCAGTGTTCTCTCTTTGGATGTAGCTGATTTTCTTCATTACTGTACAGTTGGAACTGGTTTGGATCATCTCATTGTTGAAGAGAGCCACGTCCATCAGAATTGCTCATTGTATAATTTTGTTGTTGCCAAGTACAATGATCTCCTGGTCCTGCTCACTTCACTCAGCATCAGTCCATGTAAGTCTCTCCATGCCTTTCTGAAATCATCCTGCTTGACCCATGATATATTGATACAGTGATAAGGAAAGTTGAGATGTAGAAGGGATAACCGTACATCTCTTTTTTCCCAGAACAGACTATATGTAAGAGATAATTAGAAATACATATATTGTTCTTTCATAAAAACATTCATGTTTCTTGATTAAGTTCATTATATGTACTTATTTTTCCTTTAGAACGTTAGACATAAAAGTTAACAGCAGATGATCATCTGTGAATGACAGCTTTTCTCAGGATGATAATGATCCAAGATAATTCTGAAAGATTTATGATGAAAAATGCTATCCAGCTCCAGAGAAAGAACTGATCATGTCTGAATACATATTGAAGCATATTTGTTTAAACTTTCTTTATCTTGAATTTTTTTTGCCTATGTTTTCTTTTACAACAGGACTATTATGGAAATGTTTTATATGACTGACTACACTTATATATACTAAATTGAATTGCTTGCTTTCTCAATGAGGGAAAGTGGGGAAGGAGGAAAGGAGACAGTTTGAAACTCAAAGTTTTAAAAACTAATGTTAAAAATTGTTTTTATAGGTAACTGGGAAAAATTAAATACTAAATTAAAAATAATGAATATTAGATAGAGGGGCAGCTGGGAAGCACCAGGCCTAGTGTCAGAAGGACTCGAGTTCAAATGCAGCCTCACACCACTTACTAGTTTATGAGACCCTGGGCAAATTGCCTAACTCTGATTACCACCCCAAACTTCCCAAACAAAACACAGCAACAAAAAGTAGTATTAGAGGCACATATTTTCAGACTTTTTCAATGTATTCATTATTCCATTTTTTTTCCCTCTTCTTTTACTTTGTCTTTAAGAAATACTATTTTGGGAGCAGCTAGGTGACTCAGTGGATAGCTCATAAGCCTGAAGTCAAGAAGACCTGAATTCAAATCTAACCTCCAACACTTAACATTTACCATTTCCTAGCTGTGTGACCTTGGGCAAGTCTCTTAACCCCAATTGCCTCAGCAAAAAAAAAAAAAAAAAAAGTAATAATAATACTATTTTTACCTGGAAAATCCTCTATGGACAAAGTGAAATGTATAGTATACAAAATAATAGCAATGTTCTGGGGATGACCATCTGTAAACGACTCTTCTGTTCTTAGCATACAATGATCCACAACTACTCTGAAGGACTTATGATGAAAAATCCTATCCATATTCAGAGAAGGAACTGATTGTGTCTCTCTCTCTTTCTGTCTATCTGTCTGTCTCTCTCTGTTTCTCTCTGTCTCTTTGTATTTCTCTGTCTCTCTGTCTCTCTCTCTTTGTGTGTGTCTCTGTCTCTCTCTCTATTTCTCTCTCTGTCTCTCTGTCTCTGTTTCTGTCTCCCTCCCTCCCTCCCTCTCTCTCTGTGTCTTTCTATTTCTCTCTGTGTCTCTGTCCGTCTCTCTCTCTCTGTCTCTCTCTCTCTCTCTCTATTTCTTTCTGTGTGTCTCTCTCTCTGTCTCTCTGTGTCTCTATCTCTGTTTCTGTCTCTTTCTATTTCTCTGTGTGTATCTCTCTCTTTCTTTCTGTCTCTGTCTCTCTCTCTATTTCTCTCTCTGTTTCTGTATCCCTCCCTCCCTCCCTCTCTCTCTCTGTGTCTTTCTATTTCTCTCTTTGTCTCTGTCTGTCTCTCTCTGTGTGTCTCTCTATTTCTCTCTCTGTCTCTCTCTCTGTCTCTCTCTCTCTCTCTCTCTTTCTCTCTCCCTCCCTCCCTTCCCTGCTATCATGTCTGCTCCCTTTACTTTATAGATGAGAAAATTGAGGCCAGAGACAGGATGTCACTTGCCTAAAGTAATAGCAGAGCCAACTCGAAATCTAAGAACCTTACACTACACTTTAGGCAATGGCAAAACCTGAAAAGCTTTTGGGAAGGAGCATTATATGATCAGACCCTGTGACTTAGAAATATGAATCTGGTTGTAAGAGCAGGAAGGATTGGAGGAAGAGGGATCAGAAAGAAGGAAAACTAATGAAAAAAAAAGCTGTTGAAATACTTCAGTGAAAAGAGATAAAGCTTCAGCTAGGGAAGGGTTTGGAAAGATGAAGAGTAGGGAAAGAAATGGGAAGATGTTGAGGCTGGGGAAGAGAAAGAAATTCTGGAGGGATCCCCCACCCCCACGTTGCTATTCAGGGCTGCACATGCTCCACTACACCCACTTAGTGTCTGTCTCCCAGGCAGCATTGCCTGAGCCCCAGCTCCTTCAGGACCTGTAAAGTGTTTGAGAGTACAGTGCAGCTCCATGCTTCAACATGCCCCAAGCTGCGCCTTCCCTGGGCATGGCTTGGGATTTGGAGAAACCAGATTATTGGACGTTAGGACTTGGAAGTAGTAGAAGAGGCCTAAGAAATCTGAGCACCTCATTTTTACAGAGTGGGAAACTGAGGCTCACAGAAAGTCTGTAACATTTCATCCCAAGCCATGCTATTGACTTTAAAGTCTTAAAGGTTCTTTTCCCAAGGACAGCAAAACTCTGAAGACTTCTTGCCCCAGTGCTCAAGATTATCCAAGTCAGAAGACAAATTAAAAAAAAAAAAATTTTTGTATTTAATTTCCTCCTGGCTGTTCTTTATGCATGAAATGTTCTCCCTTCTTTTCACTGTCTCCTGGCTTCCCTGGCTGCCTTCAAGTCCCAACTAAATCCCATCCTCCATAAAAACCCTTTCCCAAACCCTCTTAATTCTAGGGCCTTCCTTTACTCTTATATATGACTTTTTTTTTTTATTTAGTTGTTTGCATGTTGTCATTGCTATTAGGTGATAAGATTCTGGAAGACAGGCATTGTCTTGTGCCTTTTTTTGTATCCCCAAAACTTAGAATAGTATCTAGAACATTCGTTGTTCAGTGTTGCCATCGTGTCCCACTTTTTATGACCCCATTTGGGGTTTTCTTGGCAGAGATACTGGAGGAATTTGCCATTTCTTTCTCCAGCTCATTTTACAGATGAGCAAACTGGGGAAAACAAGGTGAAGTGATTTCCCCAGGATCACACAGCTGGTAAGTGTCTGAGGTCAAATTTGAACCTAGGAAGAGGAGTTTTCCTAACTCCAGGCTCTCCTGACTCACTTCCAAAGAGAGAAAAATGAGAGGGGGAAGGGGAAAGGAGAGGGAGAGAGGAAAAAAAGGGAGGGGAGAGGAAGGACATAGAGAGAAAGAGGAAGAGGGAGGAGAAAGAGAGGAAGAAAGAAAGAGAGAAGGGGAGGGAAGAAGGGAGACAGAGACAGAGAAGAAGAGAGAGAGAAAGACAAAGACAGAGATAGAGAGAAAGAGAGACAGGGGAAAGGGAGGGAGGAAGGGAGAGAGAGATATCAGGAAGCAAGATGGATAGTCACTATTCTCAAGGAACTGACTTTCTAATGGAGAAAGATAGCTTATTAAGGGAATCTGAAAGGGTGGAGATGAGGAGTTGGAGATAAGGATAAGGAAAACAGTCCAAAAAATCAAGCTGTGAAAGAAGTGGAGGATGCTGATGGACCCTACTGAAATAGTTCACCTATTTCGTAAGTGGCTCCCCGATGTGTTCCTTCCAGGATGCCTCTATTTTGTGGACAGGATGTAGCCCTCCCAGGTGAGGTTCTGATTCAGTCTTCATCAGCATTCTCATCTCCCATTCCATTCCAGTCTTTCAGCTCCTTTTTTTTTTTTTTTTTTTTTTTTTTTGGTGTAGTTCTTCTCTATAGAATGTAAAGAAGTTCTTTAAGGAAGGGAACCATCTTACTTTTTGTTTACAAGTTTACTCCCTGAATTTAACAGTGTCTTGTACACAGTAGTCATTTAATAAATGCTAAGTGAACAGTCATAGTCAGAAGAGTGACCCTCATTTTGCCCTTGATGCTTTGATCCTTATTGCCCTGTCCCCCCTCTCCAAATTTGGATGTTGCTCCTTGGCCAGCCTCTTACAGATACATTTTTACCTTATGTTGGCAAGAATTAGGCCTCCACTTGTAGGCCATCCCCAGATTATAGTCTCACTCTTCTCTGGTTCCCCTTTATGTGTTTTTCTTTCCGCATTAGATTATAAACTCTTTGAAAGTAGACACTGTTTTCTTTGTATTTCTGTTCCCATTATTTAGCACTGTGCCTGACCTAGGTCTTATGGTTCCAAGATCAGAATATCTTCCTCACTACTTACTTAATTATAATTTTAATATTATCTGCTGTTTTTAAACATTTGAATATTTTCATTGATAACCTTTTTTTTTTACATTATCTTCATTTCCGAATTTATCCTTCCCTATTCCCATACCCAAAAAGCTCTCTCTCATAACAAGAAACAAAAAATTAAGAAAAAAGAATTTAACAAAATTAACTTGTGAAAGGAGCAAAGGGATGCTGCTGAATGTTTAATAACTGACTCTCTGGGTGGGTGGGTGGGGGTTTGAAAGGCTCTGCCATTGACATGACTGCTTAGTTGCTGAGTACAAAAACAGACTGGCTCTGTTTGAGCACCATGGACAACTCTGAGATAGGAGAGCTGATTCACCTGAATCAATACAAGGTACCCTCACTGTACATACTTGTGAAATAAATACCCTTCCTTTTCCATGGCTAAGTAAATCTCCTTATGTTAACTATTGAATAACCTGCCAATGTCTTATTTCAATAAAATATCAGATCTAAACTTCCAGAAGACTGGCCTATCAGACCCAGCAAACTACATTAACCAGTTCACTGACAGCATATTTAATGTTTACTCTCTCTTTTTTTTTTTTTTTTACTTTTTTTTGATTATTATAACTTTTTATTGACAGAACCCATGCCAGGGTAATTTTTTACAACATTATCCCTTGCATTCATTTCTGTTCCGATTTTTCCCTTCCCTCCCTCCACCCCCTCCCCTAGATGGCAGGCAGTCTTATACATGTTAAATATATACTATAAATGTATATATATATATATATTCTCTTTTTCCACAGAAAGAATTGGATTCAGAAGGTAAAATGTATAATAATCTCCTGGTTTTCCTCATTTCACTCAGCATCAGTTCATGTAAGTTTCTCCAGGCCTTTCTGAAATCATCCTGTTGTCATTTCTTACAGAACAATAATATTCCACAAAATGTTCACTCTCCTAACACCACTGTACCTACTATAACAAAAAGAAGAAGGTGTTTTTTCCTTTTCTTTTCTTTAAGACCAAGTCTGGAAGTCTAGTAACCAAAAGTCATTTCAAAAGCTGATCCCAGTGACTTAGATGAAACTGTAGCAGAAGTAAGATTTCATCTCATAGTCTTAGACTGACCCTGTGGTCCTCTGAGCATGGTGTTGAGTAAACAGTTAAGGGACCAGTGTCATGAGTTGTCTCAAAAGAATTTGTAGGCTTAGACATTCTCCAAATCAAGGGTTCATCATGGAATCATGGATTTAGGATTGGCAGGGACCATAGAGGTCCATTAATTTGATCCCCTCATTTTACAGTTGCAATTCTCAGGGCCATGTTTTAAGAAAAACACTGATAAATCAGGACAAATCCAGGGATGAACAATTAGGCTGGTAAGAGAACAGCAGATCACGTTCATGCTATGGGATGACTGATTGATGGAATGCAAGGAGTTTAGCTTGGAGAAAAGGACACTGTAGGCTAATGTGGAACTATGTTTAATATGATTGCACACATATAACCTATTTTGGATTGTTTTCTGTCTTGGGGAAGAAGGAGGGGAGGGAGAAAAAAATTAAAAGCTCAAAATCTTATAAAAGTGAATGTTGAAAATTATCTTACCTGTAACTATAAAAAAATAAAATATGGGGGGTGGAGTCAAGATGGCAGAGAGTAGACATGTCTTTCTGTGACCCACTCTGACCTTCTCTCAAACTAACAGCAAATTAAGGCTCTAAACTGGTTTTGGAGTCACAGAACCCACAAATATCTGGGGTACAACACATTCCCAGAAGACGATACCTTGGAAGAACTTCAGAACAGGTCTGTTTCAAACAAGCAGGGGGATAGTCTGCCAAGCCCAGACTGTAGCACAGGGAGCCCTGGGAAAGGAGCTGGGTGAGGATTCAGAGCATTGCAGCTTTCACCCACCTGGGAATCTCTGCGAGCCTCTTAGGCTCTCTGTCCTGGTTACAAGCAGGTGGTTTAGCAGATTGGCTACAAAAGACAAATTGTGAACCATTGAGCCCTAGAAGAAGGCCAGACCTAGCAGCCATTACCCAGCACTGGAAATCAATCAACAAAAGTGCCCCAGGGCAAATTAAAGCAGCTGTCTCTCCTTTGCATTGAACAGACCTCAAGTCTTTAAAAATGAATAAAAAACAAAAAAGAACTCTCACCATAGACAGCTTTTATGGAGAGGGAGAAGAACAGACCCCAAATCCTGAGGTTCTTAAAAGCAAAGCAACTCCAGATGTTTCCCCAAAGGGAGACATGGACTGGTCCTCATTTCACAAGGCTTTCTTTGAAGATTGCACAAGTTAGAAGAAGAGAGTTAGAAGAAAAATGAGGAAATGAAATAAGATCATTTCAAGAAGGAATGGAAAAAGCATATAATGTCCTACAAAAGAGATGTGAAAAAGACACCAATTCACTGAAAAACAAAATTTGTGAAATGGAAAAAGAATGCAATGAACAAAAAAAAATCAATTAGCCAGTTACAAAAGGGGCTAAAAAAGGTAATTGAAGAAAATAATACACTAAAAATTAGAATTAAACAAATGGAAGTGAATGACTCTATAAGACTTCAAGAATCAGTCAAACAAAACCAAAAAAATGAAAAATAGAAGAAAATATGAAATATCTCCTAGGAAAAACAACTGACCTGGAAAATAGATCTAGGAGAGACAATCTAAGGATTATTAGACTTCCTGAAAGCCATGATGAAAAAAAGAACCTAGACATTATCTTACAGGAAATCATAAAAGAAAACTGACCTGATATTTTAGAATCAGAAGGTAAGATAGGCATCAAAAGAATTCACTAATCACCTACTGAAAGAGACCCCAAAATTAAATCTCCAAGAAATATCATGGCTAAATTTCAGAACTATTGCACCAAGGAAAAGATATTGCAAGCAGCCAGAAAGAAACAATTTAAAAACCAAAGAGCTACAATTAGAATTATCCAGGACCTAGAAGCTTCCACCTTAAAGGACTGAAGGACCTGGAATCTGATATTCTGAAAGGCAAAGGAACTTGGATTACAGCCAAGAATAAGCTATCCAACTAAAATGAGTATTATCTCTCAGGGAAGAAGATGGACATTTAATGATGTAGGTGAATTTAACCTATTTCTAATGAAAAGACCAGAACTGAACAAAAGATTTGATCTCCAAACACAGAACTCAAGAGAAGCATAAAAAGTAAAAAGGAAAGAACTCTTGAAAACTATATTTCTGTTATGGGTATACTTAGAGAATTCAGGTATAATTTGATTTTATGATGATAATATGAAAAAGAAACTAGAAGTGGAAAGGGAATTATACTGGGAAAAGGAGGTAAAATAAGGGAAATTACATCTCACGAAGAGGCAAAGAAAACCTATTATAATTGAGGGAGAGGAGAGAGGGGGATGAGCATTGTGTGAATCTTATTCTCATCAGATTTGGCTCTAAGAGGGAATATCAGACATATTTGGTTTCACAGAGAAACTTGTCTCCCCTTATAGAGAAGCGGGAGGGAAAGGGGGGAAAGAAAGGGAAAGACTAATAGAAGAGAAAACAGAAATATTAGGGAAAAGGTATAAAAAGGGAGAGGGGCTTTAAAAGGGGAAGACTGTTTGAGGAAAGTAGTCTTCAAAAGCAGAATATTGGGGAGGAAGGAAGGGGGAAAGGAAAGAGAAAAATATAACAGAGTAAATAAATGGCAGGAAATACAAAATTAGTTATTTTAACTGTCAATGTAAATGGGATGAACTTTCCCATAAAACAGAAGCAGATACCACACTGGATTAAAAGCCAGAATCCTACAATATGTTGTTTACAAGAAACAGATTTAAAGGGGGCAGTTAGATGGTGCAGTGGATAGAGCACTAGCCCTGAAGTCAGGAGGACCTGAAGTCAAATCTGGCCTCAGACATTTACCACTTCTTAGCTGTATGACCCTGAGCTAGTCACTTAACCTCAATTGCCTCAGCAAAAAGAAAAGAAAAGAAAAAAGAAATACATTTAAAGCATAGTAATACATACAGAGTGAAGGTAAAGGGCTAGAGCAAAATCTAATTATGCTTCTGATAAAATAAAAAAAGCAGGGGTAGCAATCCTGATCTCCGATCAAGTAAAAACAAAGATAGATCTAATTAAAAGAGATAAGAAAGGAAACTATATTTTACTAAAGGATACCATAGATAATGAAGCAATATTAATACTAAACATATGTGCACCAAGTAGTATAGCATTCAAATTCCTAAAGAAGAAGTTAGGAGAGATGCAAGAAGAAATTGACAGCAAAACTATACTAGTAGGGGATCTCAACCTTGCTCTCTCAGAACTAGATAAATTGAACCACAAAATAAATAAGAAAGAAGTTAAAGAGGTAAATAGAATACTAGAAAAGTTAGGTATGATAGATTTTTGGAGAAAATTGAATGGAGACCAAAAGGAGTTTACTTTTTTCATGGAACTTATACAAAAACTGACCATGTATTAGGGCATAAAAACTTCAAAATCAAATGCAGAAAGGCAGAAATAGTAAATGCATTTTTTCAAATCATGACACAATAAAAATCACATGCAATATAAGGCCAGGAGAAAATAGACCAAAAGTTAATTAGGAATTAAATAATCTAATCCTAAAGAATGAATGGATGAAGCACCAAATTATAGACACAATCAATAATTTCATCTAAGAGAATGACAATAATGAACAACATAACAAAATTTGTGGGATACAGCCAAAGTGGTTACAAAAGTAAATTATATATCTCCAGATGCTTATTTGCTTAAAATAGAGAAAGAGAAGATCAATGAATTGGGCTTACAACTAAAAAAAACTAGAAAAAGAACAAATTAAAAACCCTCAATTAAATACCAAATTTGAAATTCTGAAAATAAAAGGGGAGATTAATAAAATTGAAAATAAGAAAACTATTGAATTAATTGAATTGATAAATAAAATTAAAAGTTGGTTTTATGAAAAAAATCAGCAAAATAGATAAACCTTTAGTTAGTTTGATTAGAAAAAGGAAAGAAGAAAATCAAATTGTTAGTCTCAAAAATTAAAAGGGAGAAATTTCCATCAATGAAGAGGAAACTAAAGCAATAATTGGGAGTTATTTTGCCCAATTATATGCCAATTAGTTTGATAACCTAAATGAAATGGAAGAATATCTACAAAAATATAGATTGCCCAGATTAACAGAAGATGAAATAAATTATTTAAATAGTCCCATTTTAGAAAAAGATATAGAACAAGCTATTAATCAGCTCCCTAAGAAAAAAGCCCCAGGGCCAGATGGATTTACATGTGAATTCTACCAAACATTCAAATAACAATTAATTCCAATATTATATAAATTTTTTGAAAAAATAGGGAAAGAAAGAGTCCTACCAAATTCCTTTTATGACACAGATATGTTGCTGATAGCTAAACCAGGTAAGGTGAATACAGAGAAAGGAATATTATAGACCAATTTCCCTAATGGATATTGATGTAAAAATCTTAAATAAAATATTAGCAATGAGATTACAGAAAGTCATCCTTGGGATAATAAACTATGACCAAATAGGATTCATACCAGGAATGCAGGGCTGGTTCAATATTAGGAAAACTATCAGCATATATATATCAACTCTATCAATAAATCAAATTAACAAAAATCATATGAATATCTCATAGATGCAGAAAAAGCATTTGATAAAATCCAACACCCATTCTTATTAAAAAAAAAAACATTTAAGAGTATAGGAATAAATAGACTTTTCCTTTAAATGATCAGTAGCATCTATTTAGAACTATCAGCAAGAATCATATGTAATGTGGACAAACTAGAATCACTTCCAATAAGATCAGGAGTAAAACAAAGCTGCCTGCTATAACCATTACTATTCAATAGTGTATTAGAAATGTTAGCTTTGGCAATAAGAGAAGAAAAATAGATTAAAGGTATTAGAGGAAACCAACTTATCACTCCTTGCAGATGATATGATGGCATACTTACAGAACCCTAGAGAATCAACTAAGAAACTACTAGAACCAATTCACAACTTTAGCAAAGTTGCAGGATATAAAATAAATGCACATAAATCATCAGCATTTTTATATATTGTCAACAAAGTCCAGCAGCAAGAGATACAAAAAGAAATTCCATTCAAAATAATTGTCAATAGCATAAATATGTGGGAATCTTTCTGTCAAGGGAAAGTCTGGAACAATATGAATACAAATACAAAAACCTTTCCACACAAATAAAGTCAGATCTAATCAGTTGGAAAAATATCAAGTGTTCATGGGTAGGCCGAGTGAATATAATAAAAATGACAATACTATTTAAATTAATCTACTTACTTAGTGCCATACTAATCAAATTCCCATGAAACTATTTTACAGATCTAGAAAAATTAGTAATAAAGTTCATCTGGAAAAACAAAAGGTCAAGAATTTCAAGGGAATTATTGAAAAAAATGCTAATGAAGGTGGCCTATCTATACCAGAACTAAAATTATATTATAAACCAGCGGTCATCAAAATCATTTGATACTGGCTAAGAAATAGAGTAGTTGATCAATGGAATAGGTTAGGACCACAGGACAAAATAGGCAATAACTGAACTATAGCAAACCCAAAAACCCCAACTTTTGGGATAAGAACTCGCTATTTGACAGAAACTGCTGGGAAAATTGGAAACTAGTATAGAAGAAATTAGGGCTCGACCCACACCTAACACCATATACCAAAATAAGATCTAAATGGGTTCATGATTTAGACATAAAGAGTGATATTATAAGAGAGGAACATAGGATAGTTTACCTCTCAGATTTGTGGAGAAGAAAGGAATTTGTATTCAAAGAAGAACTGGAACTCATTATTGAACACCAGATAGACAATTTGATTATAGTAAATTAAAAAGTTTTTGTACAAACAAAATTAATGCAGACAAGATCAGAAGGGAAGCAATAAATTGGGAAATCATTTTTATATTTAAGGGTTCTAATAAAGGTCTCATTTCTAAAATATATAGAGAATTAATTCAAATTTATGAAAATCCAAGCCACTCTCCAACTGATAAATGGTCAAAGGAAATGAACAGACAATTTTCAGATGATGAAATTGAAATTATTACCACTCATATGAAAGAGTTCCAAATCATTATTAATCAGAGAAATGCAAATTAAGACAACTCTGAGATACCACTACACACCTTTCAGATTAGTTAAGATGACAGGAAAAAGAAATGACGAATGTTGGAGGGGATGTGGGAAAACTAGGACACTAATACATTCTTGGTGGAGTTGAAAACCGATCCAACCATTCTGGAGAGCAATTTGGAACTATGTTCAAAAAGTTATCAAACTGTGCATACCCTTTGATGCAGCAGTGTTACTACTGGGCTTATATCCCAAAGAGTTATTAAAGAAGGGAAAGGGACCTGTATGTGCAAGAATGTTTGTGGCAGCCCTGCTTGTAGTGGCCAGAAACTGGAAACTGAGTAAATGCCCATCAATTGGATAATGGTTGAGTAAATTATGGTATATGAATGTTATGGAATATTATTGTTCTGTAAGAAATTACCAGACGATTTCAGAAAGGACTGGAGAGACTTACATGAACTGATGTTGAGTGAAATGAGTAGGACCAGGAGATCATTGTGCATGGCAACAACAAGATTATATGATGATCAATTCTGACGGTCGTGGCTCTCTTTAACAATGAGATAATTGATAACAGTTCCAACAATCTTGTGACAAAGAGAGCCAGCTACACCCAGAGAGAGAACTGTGGGAACTGAGTGAGGTTCACAACATAGCATTCTCACTCTTTTTGATGCTGTTCACTTGCATTTTGCTTTCTTACTCATTTACTTTCTTTTTTTGATCTGCTTTCTCTTGTGCAGCAAGAGAATTGTATAAATATGTTTATATATATTGGATTTAACATATATTTTAACATGTTTAACATATATTGAATTGCTTGCCATCTTGGGACGGGTTGGGGGAAGGAGGAGAAAATCTGAAACACAAGGCTGTGCATATCTGTGCATATGTTTTGAAAATAAAAAGCTTTATTTAAAAAAAAAAAAAAAAGAAAGAACCATCTATATTCATTGCGCTCATCTCTATACCTTTTACTCACTTCTCCTCCCCTGGAAATTTGTCTCCCAATTCCATCACCTAACTGAAATTGTTCTTTCCAAAGTTACCAATGATGTCTTTTTTTTTTTTATTAAAGCTTTTTATTTTTCAAAACAATAAAATAAAATATCATTAAATGAAAATAAAGTTGTTCTAGGATAGAGGGACTTGATTTGTTTAACTCTAAAAGGATAGATCTAGGAGGAGAGATGAGGAGAAATTCCCAGAAAGTTTACTTTTCTTGTAAGGAAAAAATTTCCTAGCAACAAAAGCTGCTCCAAAGTGTAATGAACTGCCTGGGGGAAAAGGCACACAGGCCAGTCACATCTTTTTTTCCAAGTAGAATTGAAGTAACTCACAAGAAATGAAAAATTTGCACAGTTGGAGTTTCTACTCCAAATGTTCACATGGATTATTTGGCCGACCTGAGGTACAGTATGTAAAGCTTATATTGGTTTGATCAGACACAATGGAACACAATGTAGCTTGATTTTAACACAGTGATGTCATTTTCATCTTCTTGGAGAATGAAGGACAAGAACTACTCTCACCAGGCTGTACTCCTTTGGATTTCTCCATTATACCCCCAAATCACTCAAACTCAAATCTTATAATTACCCTGTTTCCCTGGAACCCCTCCCTCTGATTGGAGGCATCTTTCCCAGAATCATTTCAGGAGAGCACTCAGAACAACCAACTCTTCATTTTTTACATAAAGACACTCTTTGACCCAGCAGTGCCATTACTGGGTCTGCATCTCAAAGAAATCATAAAGGAGAGAAATGGACCCACATGTGCAAGAATGTTTGTAGCAGCTCTTTTTGTGGTAGCAAAGAGTTGGAAAAGGAGTGGATACCCATCAGTTGGGGAATGTCTGAACAAGTCTCTGTAGAATATAAACTCCCTATGGAGAAGGATTATCCTTCTTTTTTTCCTCTGTGTTTATATTCCCAGGGTTTAGCTGTGTCTGGCGCCCAATAAGGATCTGGTAAATGCTGGTTGACTGATTGACCAATTCCCTATCTCTGGAGATCTTCAAGAAGAAGCTAGATAATCACTAGTTGAGGATGTTATAGATTATAGCTTCTTAAACCTGTCATAGATAATTCTGAGTAAGCTTTGGACTATTTCTTCCAGCTATTTGTCCCCTCTAGCCCTGAGATTCTGTGTTAGCTCAGGTCTGGACTTCTCAGCCTTAGTACTAATTTCCTCTCCTCCCTGATTTCCTTTAGCCTCTCCCACTTAGCACTCCATACTTCTAGAGAAGAACTGCTTAAATTTTTCCCACCTTTTTCACCAGAGAAATTTTTCATGACCCTGGTTATATAGATATATAAAATAGGCATGCAAATCAAGCATTTACTGATAATAAATCATAATTTTGTGACCTCCCCACATTCAGTTACAAGACTGCATACAGTGTTGAAAATCATGGATTAAGAAGCTGGGTCCTAGAACCTTTATTACAAAGTTAGAGGGAAAAGAGGAAGAATTATTGTAGGATTTAAGAGAGTTTGTGTTCATTCTTCCCCTTCTGCCATTTACTTTCTGTATAACCATGGCAAATTGTTTCATATGGGCTTTAATTTTCTCTTTTGTAGAATAAAGTTTGGAACAAATGGTCCCTAAAGTTTTTTCCAATTTTATATCGATGACTCAAGAGGGAACTTTTGAGCACCATACATTTTAGCTATTTTTATCTTTGCCTTTTGTCCCAGCCCTACTACATTCTGAGCTCCGGGGAAAGCAGGGACTATATCATATACTCCCCCCCCCCCCCCAAGTGCTAAGCACAGGGCCTGAGAACACAATAAATGTTCACTGATTGACTTACTGATTGTGGATCAGCATCTGATTGCCCTTGGTTCTGTAAGCCAGCCAGAATATCAGGATCACTTTTCTGCCTATGAAGCCCTAATGGATACAGATGAAAGACCCAGAGTCCACATTTCTTGCTGCTTTTTGCCCTTCCCTTGCCTGGTCTTTGGACAGTTTCAATAGGACCAACATCATTGGGATTAAGAGATTAAAAATTAAAAGAGATTAATTTTAGAGATTATCTAGCACTGTTTTTTTCTTCTCCTTCTCCCTCTACTTCCCATTTTACAGAGGATTGGAAAGAAGCCTGATGAGGTGAAATGTGTTGTCTAAACTCACATTCCAGGAAATAACAGACATCAATTCAATTTAACATCCACACTCATAATACCACTATTCCCACCATAAAGAAGGGAGGGAAATAGGTTATCTCTTCTTTGAGGACAAACTTGGAAATCTAGAAGTTCAAAAGTCATTTAAGCAGCTGATTCCAGCCCCTTACCCACATAAAACCGAGGGCAGAAATAGGATTTGCTCTCACACCCATAGACTGACCCTGTGGCCCTCTGGTCATAGCATAAGGATAAGATGCTCTGACTACAAATTCAGGATTCTCTGCCATCCTAATTACCATGCCCTATGATAGGACAAACCCAAGAGTCTGCTTCATGGAGTAGTATACAAGGAGCTGTCCTTGGTGTCGGGTTGCTTGCTGGCTGTGTGACTGAGGAAGTCACAACCTTTCAGGGCCCTAGATAATTTTCTACACAATTAGGTTCCGAGCAATTATTTGCCCTCATTGGGAAAAAGAGTTCCTGGATGGGGAGCTTCTTACACAGATGAAATCATGGGTCCAAGAACAAAACAAACAACAATGATAAAAAGAAGACAAACATTTATTAAATGTCTCCTATGTGTGGTACCCAGTGCTTGGCTTTGAAGGAAATACAGATCTCCACCCAGCTGTCATGAAGGGGCACATTTTAGTCAGGGGCTAAGACTGGCATTGATAATTCTAATTTCCAATAAAATTCAGGTTCACCAAACACACATTGTGCACAAGAGAAAAACCTACTACATATTACATAAGACACAAACCTACTATATTTAACAACAGCACACACCCATTGTGCTTTAAAATTTGGGAAGAGCTTTTCACATAACAACTCAGTGAGGTAGATGGTAGTATTTTTTCCCCTCCTACAGATGAGGAAATTGAATCTGAGAGAACTTAAGTGACTAAACCAGGATCACACAGCTAGTGAGTACCCGAGGTAGAGCTATCCAGACTCCAGTTTGAACACTCTACTGCCTTTACCACCTAGCTGTCTCCTTTTTGGATGTAAACTCCTTGAGATCAAGTAGTTTCAGGTTTTTTCCCCTTTGTATTTCTAGTGGCTAACATAGTGCTTGGTGGGAAGTAGGTGTTTAAAAAATTCTTACTGACTGATTGACTAATGTTGTTCATCATTTCAGTTGTATACAACTCTTCTTGATCCCATTTGGGGTTTTCTTGACAGAGACTGGGATGTTTTACTTTTTCCTTCTCCAGCTCATTTTACAGATGAGGAAACTGAGGTAACCAGGGTTAAGTGACTTGCTCAGGCTCTTACATCTAGCATCTGAAGACAGATTTGAATTCAGGAAGATGAATCCTTCTGGTTCCAGGCCAGTTGTTTACTGCATCACCTAGCTGCCCTTGATCAATTAACATAAGGACTATAAAATGAAAAAAAGGGGTGAAAACAAGTTAGTAAAACTAGCCTACAAATCACCCATATCTGGCATTGTATTCTGTGTTTCACACACTTAGTTTTCCCCTTGTGTGAAAAAGGGAAAGTTGTATATTTCCCCATCTCTTCTTCAGGGCCGAACCTGATGGTAATGATATATAGCACTCGGTTGGACTATTTTTGTTCTTTCCACTTACATTGTTGAAGGCATTGTGAATATTTTTTCCTAATTCCGTTTGTTTCACTTTGCCTCAGTTCCTATAGAGATATGCATCATATGCATCATTTCCCAGAGTACTGTAATATTCCATTATGTTCATGTACCACAAAAAATATAGATCACCACAATTTTGCATGTTATCTTTGCAATAAGGGCCATACCACTCTTCTCTGTATCATTATGATTTTAGTATTCTTGTTGACAAATCAAACAGAGATATGGACATTGTCGTCACCTTTTTTTTGGATAGTAGCCCAGTACATTGCAGACTTTACAGGAGGCTACCCCAGGGTAAAAAAAGGGGGCAAAAGATCAAAATATGAAAAATGCATGTCCACATATATTTCTTAGAATTCTTGGGTTTCTATCTTGTTTGCCCTCAAAGACACTTCCACCCAGATTTTTACAGGCTAAGGACAAAGAAAGCACCTTATCCCTGTGACTGCAATTGTGGAAAAACCAAGTGTAAAGTGATCTTTTGGTAGAACCATTCATTTTCCCAAGGGGAAAACCATAGACTATAAATATATGTATATGTATTGATATATGTAATGTTTATATATACACATTATATAATCTATATACATGCACATACATATATGTGGATATATTAGTTTATGGTACATATATATGTGGGATGATTGTATAGATAGTATGCATACAGATGTATATATCTGTATATGTATTTATGGATATGAATGATGAGCAAAGTGGAAAGGAACTGAGTCCAGAAAGAGTGTAGGGTATAGTTTGGGGTGAAATTAGAAACTACTAAAAGTGAAGTGAAACAGGATTGTTCCATAGTTTCTTCTACTTCTGCTTCCTGAAAGCATTAGAGGAAGCTCCTGTTCATTTCTATTCCCCCTGGCAAAAAAGGGAATTAGGAAGAAAAGAAGAAATCAACCCAGGTTTCAGTGTGATTATGGCCGGCTATATGGATCTTAGTTTTATTGTTCCTATTTATGTTAAAATACAAGGACATAAATTGCAAATGGTGAATCCTATGAGTTTGGAATTTTAGGATTAAGTGGGGTATAAATTTAGTCCTTTGTGCATGGGGGTGTAGAAATGGGGGCCTGGAGGAGAAATTTTGCATTTTGTGTAATTTTAAAGTATATTTGGGATCAGATCTGCTGAGCTACAATTGCATGTGGGATGAGAGGGAATGGGGGATAGGTAGTGAATAGGCTGCTCATAGGTAGCTCGAGTTCCCTCTGGTGGCCTAATAATGTACTTACCTCAGTTTGCTAACATCACATGATACACCCTTCCCCCTCCCCAAGTCCCCCATCTCTCTCAGCAGAGAGCAAGGGAACAGCCAGAGGTGATTGATTGCATCTGTTACTAAGTGCATCTTTTAGCAATGCACCCAGCGCTTCCTGAACACTATTATAGCATCATTACAAACTGGCTTCCAGAATGACTGGACCAATGTGCATTTCCACCAACAGGGTTACTGTAACAACTGTATGTCTGTCTTCCCAAAGCCCCTCCATCACTGACACAAAAAACTTCTTCAAGAAGCTTAGGAGTATTTTGATTTGATTTTTCTTTCGCAGCATGATGAATAGGGAACCATGTTTAAAAGAACTGCACATTTTAATCTAATTCGGCTTGCTTACTGTCTTGTAGAGGGGAAGAAAGGTAAGGGAGGAAGGGGGAAATGTTGGAACACAAGATTTTGCAAAGATGAATGTTGAAAACTATCTTTGCATGTATTTGGAAAAATAAAATTCTATTGAAAATAGGAGTAATGGGGAGGAGAGAGATGGATTAGTACCTGAGTGATAGGGGAGGGTCAAAAATGATTTCATAGGATTATAGACATTTGATCATGTTTTGGAGCAGATGGAAGGAACCACTGATAAGGGAGGGAATGAAGATGTTAAAGTGACTGCTGTAGCACATAGTTTCTGGAGCCTGTTAAATATAGAATTAGGAACTTCTTTGAATCATCACAGTATAGATACACAGTTTAATTACAAAGTTCCAACTTCATGAATTATTAGACTGACTTACTCTATCAGGGTCAGGTAGCCCTTTCTTAGAAAACCAGGCACAACCCCCTAGCCTCAGAGTGAAGTTTCCTAGCATCCAGGGTGGCTGCTTTCTACTTCTTGGGTCTTTGGGCCTAGAATCTCCAGGTGTCTCCTCAAGAGAGAGTTCAGCCTTTCGCTGATCCTGCTTGGATTTTGGTTTGCTTTTCCCCTCTCCCCCCACTGCCTTTAGTTTTCTCTCTCATATCTCCCGTTTTATTTGCACAGGCATGGGATTGATGTAGATGTACACAGACATTTGAGAGGACATCTCCCAAATACCATACCTGTCTCACAGAATTACAGAGTTAGGAAAGTAGAGAGCATCTTGTTCAACTCCGTCAGTCAAAAAGAGAACCACAAAAGCCCAAAAGTGTATTAGGGCTTTCCTTATACAGTTTTTCATCTTGTACATTTACCAAAAAGATTATTTTATGGAGAACCCACATAGGGCAAACACTCACAAGGTGGTCAATAAAAGTGATATAAGGACATTCTCAAGGTCTCTATAAAGACCTTTACATATATATATAATTGACTGCATGACATGGGAGCTATGGCGTGTCTATATCAGAGAAGGTTCTATACTCTATGAGAATTAAATTAGCTCAGAAGAAGCTCAAGATGTGCAAAGTTAGAGAAGTCACCCCAAATGTTCATCTGGACTTTGTGGGAGAGCATTCTGAGTATGTATGGGTCTAATCAACCAGTCACCCTGTAACTTGATTCTAACAGAGTGATGTCATTTTTACCCTCTTCAGGAACAAAGGACAACAACCAACTTTTCACCAAGGAGGACCTCAGAGTCAGGGGTTGCCAAATTAGGAAAATGTAGGGGGGAGACAGATAAATGCTTAAAGCTAGACAGAATGGATCAGGCAGGACTCAAAGTCAGAACTGACCCAGGGATGAAGGAGACTTACAATACAGTAGGTAAACCCGCTATATCGACTCCTTCCAAACAGACCACTGACCCTATTGTTTTTTGTTTTTTTCTGAGGGGAGTGGATCTGTCTTGTCCCAGAGCCACTATCCAGATTGATGGGGAAATTCAGTGTGGAAAGACAGAAAAGGGAGAAATGTATATTTCCTTAGAGATAAAACTTTTACCTCACACAGAGGGAAGTGAATGGATATATACAACTGACCTCCCTTCCCCCTTTCACTCTCAGGAACTGACTCAGGACGGAAATGGAGTGGGGGACTTTAAATGTATACATAGCCTGCACATTTAAGGAAGTCAAGGGGGTTTGCAGATGCCATTAACTTTTTTAACAAAATTTTATTGATGTCTTTTTAAAAAATCATAATCACATCTGGAAAGTTACCTTCCCTCAACTCACTTCCTGTCACTTCCCTTATGGAAGTCCTTGCTAGTAACAACAAAAAAATTAACCATAAAGATCCATATGATAATATAGACAATGCTTTATTTCATTTTCTCCACTCCAGGATCAATAATTTTTGTTTTAAGTAACTTAGTTTAGTTTCCTTTTAGCCATCTTTTCAATAATGCTGTTGTAATCATTGTGCATATTGTTCTTTTGGTTCTCCTTATTTCACTTTACATCAATTCAAATTTTTCCCATGTTTCTCAGAATCAGTCAGTTAATTCTTCATATTCATTATTAGGGGTCCCTCATCTTGAAGGAATTTTGTTTACATCTATCTAATACACTTATTATATAATAGTTTACAGAGAACTGTAGTTGGGGCTATGTTACCCAACCAAAACCCCATCATCTACAGAAAGTCTCTCCCAATCTCTCTTCATTCCTCTGTACCCTCCTTCAGGATCCCCATTAGAGCAGAAGGTACAATAAAGTGAGACTTTACTCACTACTCAATAGTCATTCATTAATCAACTATTCCATGGGCTCATACTTCTAGAACCTGGGACTTCAGAGGCCATCTAATAAGTCCAGCCTCTCAGTTTTACAGGGAGCCCAGAGAGGTGAAGTAGCTTGTGTGAGGTCTCCTAGGACAAGAATAAGCATCAGAGAACTTCAGGCAGGATGCTGTCCTGGGCACTAGCAGGGATGGCGAGAGAAATAGAAGAACTCCCAGGCCACTGGGAGAAATGTGATACACACAGATAACAAGAGCGTAGATGAAAATGTGATAGACTGCAAAATGCCAGGAGATCACTTGAAGGAGATTATTTTCCAGTTATAGGAAAGTCAACTAATGTGAGCAAAGCAGGCGGCTAGGTGGCACAGTGGGTAGAGTGCCAGCCCTAAAGTCACAAGGATCCTAATTCAAATCCAACCCACACACTTTAGAATTGTGTGACTCTGGACGAATCATTTAGTCCCAATTGCCTCAAAATAAATACAGAAATGCTAAAAAAAAAAAAAAAAAAAAAAAGGAGGATCTGGACTCCTGAAAGAGGTGGGGAGATTCACTTGGAATTTGGTATTTGAGACTGAACATGAAAATACTGGAACCTGTCAATTAAACTCATTTAATTAATTTCTGTTCAGTTTAGTTCAATTCAGGATGCCTTTGTGGAAGACACTACAGTAGATGTTGGGGATAAAATACAAAATAAAAAAAAAAAAATTCCATTTCCAAGGCCCTTACAGGAGGACTTTGCTGCTTCCTCTAGGGATTGGTACCTATTTTTATTAGTTTGTTTTTTTTATTATCCTGTATTTACTGTTCTGTGAAAGCACTATATCCCACTGAAGATAGTAAGCCCCTTGAGGAAAAGGATTGCCTCACCTTTTACTTCTATTACCAGTAGTCAGTGTAATGCCTGACCACAGTTCCTGCTTAATAAATGTTTGTTGATTGATTGAATGAATGATCCAGAATCCAGTTGTTCTTTCAAAGAAGGCAACTGAGAAACTAGAATTGTGTGTGTGTGTGTGTGTGTGTGTGTGTGTGTGTGTAGGGGAGGAGTTGAGAGGGTAGGTAGAGAAAGAAAGGGGAAAGGGGAAGAAGGGATTTCCCCCAATCATGCCCAAGTCTCATCTGTACTTTTTTCCATCGGGAATATGTCTCAGCAAACCCCATTCCATTTACTTACTGGGTACCTCTTAAATGAACCCTTTCTTTCCAGGAGCAGAGCTGGAATTTATCTGGAAACTAAAAAGGATAAAATAGAGCCACGGAATTTCAGAATCCCAGCATTAAAAGGAAAAAAACAAATGAATGAATGAAAAATACTTATTAAACCTTATGATTGGATCTTGTGATATTATGGTGAACCTAATGGGTTCAAATTCAAAAATAAGTCTCAATAATCTTATATTCTAATAGGGAAAGATAATACAATAATAATAGTTAGGAAGGGGCATTTAGAGGGACGGGGGTGCTGCTGAAAAGCAGACTGCCATGTGGCAGAGGAGAGTATTGTGGCTCTAGGACTAGAGAAAGGAGAAGTGGAGAAAGATCACTGTCTTAGGCTGTGATGTAGAGAGGTGGAGGTTAGGAAGTCAACAGGCAAATATTAAGCTCCTAATGTGTGGCTTGATTCTATGCCAAGGGCTTGGTAGGGAGTGAAGGGAAGCAGGGTTTTAGAAAAAGCGTGGTCTTCAGGAGAGGCAGAAACCAGTGAAGGTGGAGAAGAGGAAGGGACAGATGAAGAGGAGGCTGGATAGGAAAGTATTTACAGCTGGATCCTTTGATTAAACTATTAATTTTAAGGATGAAGGGGTTCTATCTCCTCTGTAGTTTCTCCAAAGGATTGCCTTTTGTTTTTCATCATTATACTATAATTTACAAATGAGTCCTGAACTGCTTTCTTCCACTGAGCTCCCTTATTCTGGCCCCTATGTCATTGTTATTCTCTCATGTTCAAAATCTCATCTTTGAGTCCTTGTTGCTGTTGTTTAACGTTTATTTTTATAAGTATTTACTATCTCTCCCTTCCACTGCTACTCCCAACCCCGCTTCATTGTACAACAACAAAAGAAAAAGACACTTCTGTAATAAATACACATACTCCAGCAAAACAAAATCCCACATTAACTCTTTTCCCCCTTTTATGATTTCATTGGCATACAGACCAGAAGAGACACTACTGGATCAAAGATAAGCATGGAGGTGGGAGACTCAAAGCCAGACCCTTTAAGTGAAGTCTGGCACTTTTTTCCTTCTACCATTAAAAAAAAGTGCAACTCAAATCCAATTCAGTAAACTTATTTTTTGTGTTTTTTTTAGATTATGCATGCACATTGTTGGTGGAGTTGTGAATGAATCCAACCATTCTGGAGAGTGATTTGGAACTATGCTCAAAAAGTTATCAAACTGTGCATACCCTTTGATCCAGCAGTGTTACTACTGGGATATACATCCAAAGAGATTATAAAGAAGGAAGGGACCGTAGTGCAACGAACGTTCGCAGCCCTTATATAGTGGCTAGAAACTGAAACTGATGGATGCCCATCAGTTGAGACTCGAATCAAATTGTGGTATATGAATATTATGGAATATTATTGTTCTGTAAGAAATGACCAACAGGATGATTTCCAGAAAGGCCTGAGAAACCTTACAACCAACGATGCTGGAGTGAAACTGAGTAGACCAGGAGATCATTATACTTCAACAACAATATAGATGATGACCAGTCCTGATGGACCAAGCCATCCCAGCAACCAGATCAACCAAATCATCCAATCGGAGCAGAAGAACGAATCAGCACCAGAGAAACCTGGGATGACTAACGAACCATCACATCGAATCAACCCATATCTATGCAACCCAGCATTTTGATCCTTCACAAGTCTAAGTACAATCTCAAAGTCCGATCTTTGTACAAAATAACCTTCAGATCTATCCTGTGATCAATCCATATTCTTAATCGATCTAACATCCATCCCGCCATCTAGAGGTGATAAGATGAAAACGAACAAGATATCAGCAATCTCTGTCAACCACATATAACCGTACAATCACCATTAAACCAAAGATCATGCACCATCCATTCATCTTCCATGAACCATGTTAGAGAAAACCAAACAAAACGAAACCAGAGAAGAAAAGTGAACATCAATCGATCCATCCAACCTAGTCCTCCGATCAGAGTCATCCCAAACCAAACCAATCCATGAAAAGAATCAAGTCATCCCAAACCATAAACTCAAGATATGAACATTCACATAACGAAAAAGCATTCAATCATACGAAAACTCTAATCATGATCTTGAGAAACGAAAACATGACAACCCTATTCCATCTTATATCCAGATCATGTCTATTATAAACACAAACAAACGTCTGAGAGGATATGATAAACCGAACCAACCTAATATTGTGAGTCGTAAACCGATCCAACCATCCAGAGAGAAACCTAGAACCATCCCAAAAGACTAATCAAACCGCAACCCCTGATCCAGCATCCCATCATCCATATCAACCAACGAACCATAAAGGAAAGCAACCACTGTATAAAACGTCTAGTAGCCCTCCAACAGATTGAAACGAAACGCCAACCACAACCAGCATGATGAACTATACATTATCCATCCATTATATTACATATTATATCACGACATACCATAACACATCACACATATATACACAAACCTATCCAATACACAACCCCAACATCAACACACTCACACACCATACACACACATACATACTATTACACATATAACACACACACAAATACACACACACACACACATATAACACACACATACACACATAACAAACATATAACACACACACACACACACACACATAACACACACACACATATATCACATATATCACTACACACAATTATACACACACACATCACATACACACTATACATACACACACATATATACACACATATACACCACAATACTACACATTATATACACATAATATATACACATATATAATCTAAAGCACACATATACACACATACACGCACATACACACATATATACACATACATACACACATATACACGCACATACACACATATATACACATACACACATATATACACGCATATAACGCACATACACACATACATACACGCATATACACGCACATACACACATACACATATATACACGCACACATATACACACACACATACACGCACACACATATACACGCACACATATACATGCACACACATATATACACGCACATACACACATATATACACATACACATATATATACACATACACACATATATACACATACATACATCACAACATATGAAAAATACATATACACGCACATACACACATACACACATATATACACGCACACATATACACACACACATACATACAGCATAACATACACGACATATATACATCAACATATATATGCTACATACAATATACACGACATATACATTATACATATATATATACACATACACATATATACACATACATATATACATACATATGCATATACACATATACAATTATACTATATATCACATATACAATATATATACACAACATACACATATATACATATATATACACATAATATAAGCATACATATATACACACACATACATACACACACATATACATGCACATACACGCAATACACATATACACGCATATACACGCAATACACATATACACGCATATACACACATATACATAACTATGATACATGTACACATATATATATACACGCATATACACACATATACACGCACACACACACATATACACATACATATACACGCATATACACACACATACACACACATACACACATATATACACACATATACACGCACATACACACATATATACACGCACATACACACATGTACATACACATATACACATATATACACATATACACACACATATACACGCACACATACATGCACACACATATATACACGCATATACATATACTACATAAATACACGACACAACTACATATATATATACATGAACATATAGCATAATATACATACACGCATATAATATATAACATATATAATACCATATTATACAACATGCTACATCACACATAATTATATCTATATATGACACATACATGACAATCACATAATATACAATATATGCTACATATATTATATACATACAATACATATATACAATTGAAAACAACATATATAACAACACACATTTATATCAAGGCAGTTACGGTTTTGTTTCCTCATAACCTATGGTTGATACCTTCACAATATGACAACATATGAAATACTTAAATAAGATTTACATATTTATACATTATCAGATACAGCTGGATGAAGAAAGAGAAAAAGAACATAATAAGTGAAAATTATTTACCATTATTGGAAAAACAAATACTGAAATTAAAACCCACTTAAACCTATAACAACACAAGTATTATATTACTATGTCAAGACATATAAGAAAAAGACGAAACATACAAATACATCTTCATTATGGATTAGTATTGCTGTGGACAAAAGAGATGGTACAGGGTGGTACTAGGCAGAATTAGCCCCCATCTTCCCTTACACAGGGCCCCAGGGTTGTGGGCAATATACCCATAACCAGAGATGGAAGCACATTTAAGATATGAGATGACGTCCACAGCCTCATTTATCAAATCTGTTGGGGTGTGTGTGTGTGTGTGTGTGGGGTGTGTGTGTGTGTGTGTGTGTGTGTGTGTGTAACTGTTCAGGAAGATCCATAGAGGAGGGAGCAAATCTTATGCTGAAAAAAATCATACTTTACTCAGCAGGGAGGAAATGACAAAGTTATCCAGCCAAGTGAGGTTGTACAGGTAGAAAATATTGAGGGGGGGCTTCAAAACTCAGAAAATCATAGCCACTGATTCCAATGTGACAAAGCCCTGACAGAGGGGAAGGGAAGTCTAGGGATAGTTTGCGCTTTGGGGGCTGGTGTCAGAATGATTCCGTGACAATGATTGCCTCCAAATGCTTTCAACATCACATGCCTTGTGTGTATCTCAAATCTCAAGGAACATTCCTGATGTTAGGTGCATGGGGAAGGCAGAGGGAAAAATACTTGAGGCTTCTGCCCTGAAGGAACTAGCATGATAGGGAAATCAGAGATCCAGAGGAAAAGTTAACCAAGAACCTAAGGCAGTGCATGCACCCCAAATACCACGTGAATGAATGGTACCAAGTTCAGAGAAGGAAGAAAAAGTGCTCCTTCCTGGGATGGCCAACAAAGGCTTCATGGAAAATGTGGCATTTGGGCTGAGCTTTGAATGATGGGAAAGAGGAGGAAGAAGAGAGATTCTCAGTGTCAGGAGCTTCACGTGGAGAGGCAGCCAAAAAACCCAAACCATCATCCAAAGTCAAAGCGAAGTTTACACTTTGGTTGGTTACTGGTCAGACGTTAAGGTCATCAGTAACACTGCCTCTCCAGTTTTCTTGGCTTCAGTGCTGGCTTGACTCACACAAAAGGAGTCTCTTTAGGCTCCACTCTGGCAGGGACTCTTGGAGCCGGCCTGATCGTAAAAGCTCTGGAGCCCTCAATACCTTCCTCCAACCTTGCCCAGGCATGAGTCCTAGGGCTGGAGTGCTCAGCTTTTGCTAGGGCATCGTCAGTTTGGATGGGATCCCCCCAGAGGCCTCTAGTCCAGCTCAAACATTGTCAGCAAACCGTCCTTTTTAGTCCAGCAAACTCCTGGGTCAACCCGCTCCATTCTCGGAGAGCTGGTGGGAAGCTCTTCCTTACACAGAGCAGAGATGCCTCCCTCTACCTTTCCCCAGTGGCCAGCCTTCCTCCCTCACTCTAAGTCGCTAGCCCTGAGTTAGCTGTAACCTCAGAACCTTTGAGGAAGCAGCCCAATTCTGCTTTGACAGATGCCCTGCCTCAGGGAAGCCGACATAGGACCTGCGCTGCTACAAGCTCTGTCTACATCCTGAATAAAGTCCAGTTTCATCACCCAACGAGACAAGTGATGACAGCAGACCTTAAAATGCAAAGGACCAGTGTGTGTTCTCTGCCTGGGTTTTCTCTCGGTTCCACAGCTGCAGAAGAACCCCAGCATCCCCCAGGCACCTCAGCGTACAGCTCACCCCCATCCAAAGGGGGTTCCCCAAAGTCCTGTGTGGGTTAGTGTGGCCCAACTGTCCCAAAGCTGCACACAGCCAAGCACGATGACATTATTGTGGAGAGAGCACAGCCAAGACTTCACTCTGTCTAGATCCGAGCCAGGGACATGTGGTGAGGTTGGCTGCAGTTGGAAGGTTCCACCCCAGGCCCAGCCACGCCACCCTGCTGACCAAGGACGACACAGACACTGAGATTCCGTTAAGTTGTAGGAATTTATTTTAAATAACCTACAGTTGATTAAAAGGGAATTCATGATAAAAATAGAAGATACTTGAGGAAAGATGTGGGAAATGGTCTTTGCACACACTCTAAGCTAACAATGCCTCTAAAACTAATGATTATAGCAAAAGAAAGAAAAGAAAAGAAAAGAAAGAAAAAAAAAGTCTTCACATTAAAATTCTGCTTTTTATGTTTTTTTTTAAATTTTTTACACAATTACAAAAGAAAAAATAAAAGCCCTAAAATCTTGATTATTTTTTCCTTTTGGGACCAAATACTCATTTTCCTCGAAATTTATTGACCTGTGGAACTTTTTACACAATAGACTCTTTCAAGTAAAAACATTGGGGTTTAAAAAGAAAAAAAAAAAAGAGAGAGGTGGGTATTTTAGAAGTGTACAGAACATGCTCAGAACAAAGAATGATGGGAAAATGGTTTCAGTCACTGATTATTTCATTATTCTCAAACTCACTCATCCCTCATCCCTCCCAACCCCAATCTACACGATCTTTAAGATCAAGAAAAAGGTTTAAATATTTTAAAATAATTAAAAGAAATAAAAATTCACATTTAAAAAGGAACACTCAAGTCAGGAAGCATCTTCCCATCATGCTTTGCTGTGAACAGATGTCTGAACTGAAACACTGCCGATGTCACAATTGCTTCAAGCTAAATGAAAATTGATTCCCATGACGATAGTGACAGCTCTAACAGGTGCGCTGGGTTTCTGTTTTACTTAATTTTAAATTTCTGAAATGGGAGAGGAGAAGGAAGTGGGGAGGGAAGGGTTAGGAGTTCATTTTCTATTAAAATATAGAAGTTATTGCAAAACCCTAACTGTAAAAACGCACCAATATAATCGGACTTCGTATACAGTAGCTAAAGAACCCAAACTCTTCAGTGAAATAGCGAATTTGTCTGGCGGAAGGTTGACAAATTCCCATCCACTCGCCCTCTTAAAAAAACAAAACAAAACAAAACAAAAAATGAAAAAAAATCATACAGCTAGAATTTTGATATCTGAAATATTTTTAAATAAGTTGTCCATAGGACAACTGGCTCAGCTCTCTGTTAGAATATTTCCAGGTTTTTCTCTTCTCAAAGATGTTGGCTTGTTAACACTTCCTTGCCCACTTGCTGTCCTTCTTTCCCCACCCCCCTCCCCCCAAGTACAAGGGCAAGTAAGGCTCACAGTTTCTTAATATTCCTCAAACCTGTTTCCTTCCCATAAAACCTCACCCTGTAAAAACAACTAAAATTCATAGTCTTTATCGGCCATGTCAATGGCCCAGGCAAACTTCTCTCGCTGGGTTTTGTTATAAATTTTCTCAATCGGGATTCCCCACTTCTTACACCTAGAAACAAAAAGGAGACAAATATTAGTTGTTTATTAATATTTTTAAAAAAAGATCTCCTGGAGAGAAAAGACAAGTCCAAATCTGATGTCCATTTCAAATTAAGGATCCATTAGAATCCAAAAACTAAAATGCATTTTAAACCACGGTGGTTGTTTCAAAGGACAAAACTTAGCACCATATCAAGCCAAAATTACAAAAACACAACCCACTCCAAGGAAAGAGCTTCAGACTGTCAGTAGTAGTATCTTTGGAATGCCATTCCATGGAAGCTTCTGTGTACATTTCTGAATTTATCTTTGTTCTTTTTATTCCCTCACTAACTTTTCCCTGATATGTATAATTTTTTTAATGTTTATCAAATAGCACTGTGATTTTCATTTTCAGCATGGATAAACTGAAGGGGAACTGTGGTCCAGAGGCTAGAGAGGCAACCATGGAATCAATAAAAGCTAGGCTCAAGGTCTGCTTTTATAAAAAACACTCTAATCTTACATACTGTTACTTATTACACATGTTAGGACTCTGGCCATGGTAATCGATCTCTCTTTGATCCCAGCAATGTTAGTCACAGAGCAGGTATAGGTCTGTATTGGGATAGGAAATTTTGTCACTAGCAATTTCCTATACCTATGAAATCCCAGGTCTGGTCTAAAAAAGGAAGTAGACAAATGAACGTCTAATATTTTGCTATTTTAAATCTTGTTGCTTTAAAAACAATAACAACAACAATTCCGACTTATGTGATTTGTTGGAAAATAAGAGTTCCTATAATAGAATTTTGCTCTTAGTCCTAATAAGCCTAAATTCTTTCCAGGAAATTTTAAAATAAAAATTAAAAACCATTTCAAAAGCAGCAACTCTAATAAAAAAAAGCATTGGTTGTTGCTAGCCATTAACCTATTCCTTTTGAGTTGAAGGGGAACTTATTGACTGATCAGCCTTCAGAAAAGGTAATGCGTCCCTGAGCCAAGTCTTCTTCCAAAGCTGAGTTGCAGAGTTTAGCAAAGCCCTTACTACCATCTCTCAGAAGGGCAGGGAATGTAAGAAAAGCAAGGAGGAAGCTGTACACAGAATCAGCATCCTTCTGAAAAGGGTATAAAAGGCCCTACCTTCCTCAATATAGAGGGCAGGTACTTACCAAGCAACTGAGATCCTGGGATCTAAATAGTTGAGTTTGGAGGTTCCCAAGGCAATCTGTTTGTTCTCCTCTCTGTCTGTGGCCTGAACCTCCAGCTTCATCAACTGCTCCTCCAGCCTCTGAACAGCTTTCTTCTTAGTTTCTACCACCCTATAAACACGGGGCAGAAACATTACTCAGAGATGCCCGCCTCTCAGAATATCCGCTGGACAGGCTTTGTTCACAGCTCAGTCACTCAGTCTGACTTTCAGATGCCAAAAGAATCCCCTGACCACATAGCCTCCCACTCTTCCCCATGCCCTGGGTTCGCTGCTGTGAACCCCTTAGCCCTACAGGCCACCTCAACGTCAGGACCTACTTTTTAGATTTGACATCCTTTCGGACCTTGGCCTCAGCTTTGGCACTTTTCAGATCTCTTCGGGCATCAGCGAGCTGGTCCTTCTTGGCATCAATCTGGGTCAGGAAAGAAACCACAATAGCAGGGATTTGGATTAGATAAAGCTCCTGCAAGAGGACGGGCCCCTGGTGACCCAGAGGGAAAGGAGAGCAGCTTCACTGGGCTCATGGAACCTCAGGAAACTCCAGGGCCTTTGCTTCTAGGCTCTAATTTTTTAAAAAAAGTTATTTATTTAGTGTTTCATTTTTCCCCCAATTACATGTGAAAAAAAACACTTTATATTTGTTTTTAAAACTTTTAAAATTCTCCCTACCTCCCTCCTTACTCCACTCATTGAGAAGGCAAGCAATTTGATACGTTATATATATGTAGTCATGCAAAACATATTTCTATATTAGTCATATTGTAAAAGAAAATATAAATTAAAAACCCTCAGAAAAATAAAGACTATTTCAAAAAAGTATACTTCAGTTTATATTCAGATACGATCAGTCCTTTCTCTGGAAATAGATAGCATTTTTCACCACAAAGTTATCTTCAGAATTGTATTGGATCATTGCATTGCTAAGAACAGCTAAATCATTCAGAGTTGATCATCTTACAATATTGATACTGTTCTCCCGATTGCACTCATTTCACTTTGCATCAGTTCATGCAAATCATGCCAGGTTTTTCTGAGAGCATTCTGTTCATAATTTCTTATAGCGCAATAATATTCCATTACAATCACACCAACAACTTGTTCAGCCATTCCCAAATTGATAGGCATACCCTCAATTCCCATTCTTTGCCACCAGAAAAGAACTGTTGAGTACTTTTGTATATATAGGTCCTTTCCCTTTAAAAAAAAAAAAAAAATCTCTTTTTGAATACAGATCTAGTAGTTGCATTACTAGATCAAAAGGTATGCATGATTTTATAATCCTTTGGGCATAATTCCAAATTTAGAATGGTTCTCTAGAATGGTTGAGTCAGTTCATAACTCCACCAACAATGCATCAATGTCTCGATTTTCCCATATCCCCTCCAGCATTTGTCATTTCTCCTTTCTGTCCTGTTATAAGCCAGTCTGATAGGTGCGAGATAGTACTTCAGAACTATTTTAATTTTCATTTCACCAATCAATAGTGATTTGGAGCATTTTTCATAGGGCAGCTTTACTTCATCTGAAAATTAACTGTTCATATTTTTTGACCACTTGTCAATTGGGGAATGGCTCTGATTTTTATAATCTAGGTTCTAAAATTTTACATGAGTGCTGTGACCTTAGACAGACTATTAATGTCTCAATACCTGTTTTCTGAAGGGCCACAGGAAAACGTTGAAAAGGAGAGTTAAAGAAACGAAAACCTTTGGCAAACAACTGGCTGGAAACAGTATATCACAGCAAAAGTCTCAGAGATTACCAAAACCAAGCACCAAGAGACAAATATATATATCAAGTACCTACTGTGTGCTGGACACAGTGGGTGAGTATATGAAGACAAAATGAAATAATTCTTTTTTTCCTCATATAAGAAAAATATACCCTTCCTCACATACACCCCCTAATGTTTCACTGGCTTTAAAAAGATGCCTAAGTGAGGAGTTCCTTCTGCCAATGCTCCTGTTCTGCCTTTTATGTTTTAGAGGGCTACCCAGATATCTAACAGGGATACAAATTTTGATTTGCCAGCGACACAAAGCCTGTGTGTTCAAGGCTTCCAGGTCCTAGGGCCAGGAACAGTGGCCATGATATATTGCCTTTTTACACAAGTATACGCAAAACATAAAATAATAAAGACAGGACTGTGAATTGGTCCAGACAATCTGGAAGCCATATTGAAAGCATGTTCTGACCCAATGATACAACTTCAAAGCCTACACTCCAATGAACGATGAATTAAAGGATTAGACAAAGGATCTATACCTCACCTCCCTGTATCATAGCAGCTCTTTATGTGGCAGCCCAAAACTGGAAACTACAAGATGCTCTCATATTGAGGAATGGATAAACAAATCATGGCATAGGAAGACAAAATCAACAATTTCAGAGAAATTGATATAGAGTGAAGTGACTAGTACTAGGAGAACAATTTATTCAATGATGACAATGATTATAAAGTAAACCAGCTATGATAGACTTCAGAGCTATGATGAATGCAATGATAAACTCCCAGGCCAGAGGACTGAAGGTGAACTAGGCCATCTACCTGCTGCCAGGAGTGACGGACTTAATGAAAAATGAAACATATTTGTTATGGTGGACTATGTATACTTTGAGTTTTGTTTTTTTGGTGCAATTAGGGAAGGTAGTAGGTGAGATAATAAATGTTTCTAAAATAAATTAATAGAAAATGTAATAAAAGGTAATTGGGGGAGAAAAGACAATAACAACTATAGGGCTCAAGAAAGGCCTCAGGAAGAAGGGATCACTTGAATTAAGCCTTAAAAGAAAACCAAAATTTTTAATTTCCTTGTCATAAATAGTTTTTCGAGTCATGAAGACCTGAGTTTAAATCTGACCTCAGATATTCACTAGCTATGTGAACCTGGATAAGTCGCCTCATCACTGTTGGCCTCAGTTTCCTTATTTATAAAAAGATGATGATAAAAATACCTCCCTCCTCCTAGGGATAAGAAAACAACTGTAAAGTGTTTTGCACAATGCCTGGCAACAGTAAGTACAGTATAAATGTTAGCTATTTATTAATCTGGATGAGATTTCTTCAACTCAAGAATGGGAAACACAGAACCTCTCAGGGACAAGGAACAAGAGTTGCTCAGACAAAGGATTCTCACTGGATCCAAAGCACACCAAAGGAGGGACCCTCAGAATGCCCCCGGGTCTTTACAGAAGGAGCCCAGACAAGCACAGTTCTCTAAATTTCCAGGTCCCAGGGAAAATGGCAAACAGCTCCTCACAAAGAGGAGAATCCAGAACAAGACACAAGACATAAGCCTTGAGAGTCCTGGCAATGCAAGGATTCTTAAAACAGAGAAGAAAGGGAACTGCAAATAACCAGAAAAATGGAAAGTTATTGCACTTAAAACACCCAGCATTTGGTTCAGCTGGTACCACCTCCCACCCCTGCACCATCACATGATGAAGGGGGCAGTCCCAAGGTAGAGATGGAGTGAAATGAAGCAGCAGTGAGGACACTCTGCCTCTCCCCTAACAATTGAGATAATTCCAGGCTCCTGTTTCTCCACTCCAATCCATCTGTCCTGGCCCAAGATGCTTCACAAAGAGATCCAATGGGGATGGCTGAGGTGTGATTATGGCCTCTAACCCACTCAGGCCCAGGGGAAAGAAGTGGACAGAACGGGGGCTGCTGGCAGAGAGGAGAGGCAGAAATGGGTCAGGAAGGGGATGGACAAAGTAGCATAGCCAAGGACAAACCTGGGCCTCCATTCTTCCGGCTATAATTAACCCTCGACCCACTAACTTTGACCAGCTCTCTCCATCAGTGACATGCCGCTACTTCCAACTCACTCCCGGCATTCTCAGCACTGATATTCTCAATAGGCTCACAGGCCCTTTTGCCATGGCCAGGGCAAATGTAAGATGATCCCAGAATAATCTGACGTATGTGCCAAGTTATTTAAATGATTCCAAGTTCAAAAGAGTTTGTAAAGGAAACTAACAGGCAAGGTTAAAGCCAAGAATTGGGTGAGCAGCACAAAAATGGTATCAAGCATAAATCACTCTTGCCTTGGAATGAAAACTGCCCACTTCCTGAGATAGTCTGCTGATCTCTCTACCAGCTGTAACCTCCAGAGAACAGAGCAAGACATCACTCGGGGGCCTAGGGAGGCAGCTTGTAAAGCCTCTCATTGTCTCCTTCCAGACACACACAGAATACTGAAGGCTGAAAACAGGGCCCAGCATTGTGAAGGACATTTGAAATAGAATCATCAAATACATTTTACTACCCATGGCTTTTGCCCTAACATACATGTTGGCTGAGGCCAAGCTACGATAACTGAAGGCTGTACACAAAAGAAACCCTCCCTGCACTGGTTGAGATCATCTTGGGGCTCAAAATGAGCAAACCACAGGAATCATCACCCACTTTAAGAGAAGGCAAGTTGAGGGGAGGGGAAAGGGGGGGGGGGGGGGGGGGGGGGGGGAAGGTCAAAGTTAGTGGAAGGAAGGAAAAAGAGATGGAGAGCAACTGGTCTTGGAGCAGCATTGCAGGAAAACAGCCACACCTGCAATGCAGCACAAGGAACCATGGGATTCAGAGCTGGCAGAGATCTCATTTTATAAAGGAGGGAATAGAGGTCAGAGAGGTTAGTGCTGAAGGTACCACCATCTCTCCCAACTTCCCAAAGGCAGTAATTTTTAACTCTTGCCCAGGTCTGAACAAGTCACTCTCTGGCTCAAGAATCTTCATGGGTTTTCAACTGCCTTTATGACAAAGTACATTTTTTGTAGGCTACATTTAAAAACATTGCAATCTGGCTCCAACGTGCTTTTTCCAGACTTTTTTATTTTCTATTACTCTCCTCTATATAAAAGGCATTCCAGTCATATTGGCCCACTTTCTATTCCCTGAATTTGATGTTCCAGTTGTTACTGATATTACTTTTGCACAATTTTCTCTAATGTCTGCAACGTATTCTTTTTCCACATTTTTTGTTTCTTAAAATTCTTATCTTTTTTCAAGGCTAATTTAGCTCAGGTCTCATCTCTGTGAAGCATATCCTGATATACCTCATTTTTATTTCTCCCACTATCTAAAATGATCTGATGTTGATTATCTGTTTACCTGCTCTTTACCTTAGCTGAATGCAAGCTCCTGGAAGACAGGAACTGCTAAGTTTTTTCCTTTGTATTTTCAGGGTTTAACATGTAATTGGTGCTTAATAAATGCTGACTGGATTGAATTAAGTGATTTACCCAAGGTTACACATTCTAAGTTAATTTCCTAGTATTCTGAGATGTCCAAAAGTCAAAAGGGCTGCTTCAAGGTCTGTAAGTAGAGCCTGGATGGCCATTAGTCAGGTATCTCAGAGTGAGGATTCTTTTGAAGAAAGATTGGAGTACGGTCATGAGATCCCTTCCAATTCTCAGATTCTGGGATTCTCTAAGTAATTGAACTAGGACTGTGTATTTAAAGTAGGCTTTATAAAGCCTGTATCCCAAATTAACATTAATTTTCTTAGAAAAAAGTAATCTTGTCTCGTTTCTGATATGGATAAAGCACTAACTGTGGTTCTCAAACCAGAGACCCTCTCCTGAGGTTTTTTCCAAAGAAAGGCCAATCTGCCCAGGAGGTCAGGAAAGGCCAGCCCCCTGGAGAGGGTAGACTGCTATTTCCTCCAAATGTGGTACCTGAAACCAAAGCAGGGAATAAGTCATTTCTTCCTTCTCTGTGTCCATTCAGTTCCAAAAGTTATAAGGAATATAACACACCACTTCCTCAACAGGTTACTGATGCTATCTTCTCATAATAGCTATACAGAAAAAGGGAAATTTATAATGTCCAAGATGTAATTTCCTTTCATAACCTGTGGCAGCAGTCATAATCTCTCCTACTTGTACATTTTGTGTATTTTCAGATAGCATTTGTTTTTTCCTTCTACAACAGTTTTCACCTCAGCAAAATTTTTTGATCCTGTATTGCAAAGGTCCTAATTTGTAAGTCTTTTTCATCTGCCCCCCTAGGGTATTGCTACTGAAGACAAGATGTTTGAAGTTATTTACCTTAGTCTGCAGGTTCAGCATGGACTTCTCAAAAGTTTTTGGTGGTGCCCTCTGATGGTTACACAGAATTGCAACAGCTCTGTTGGCACGGTTATAAGAAAGGATCTTTGCTGGGATATTTTCATCCGCTATAAAAGAACAAACACCGTCTTAAGTTGAATTTGGTTTTGACATCCCAGCTTGTCTCTGCCCCACTCATTTTATTGGCTTTTATTTTATTCCAAAGATTGAGAGATGACGCTCTCAGAATCAAGGTCATGAAGATGGATGCTAACAAATTAAAATACTACCTGGAATCCCACATGCCAGCTCATTCTGGGTTGGCCTTTTATTGAAGATTAGGGGAGCGGGTGTGGAGTTGAGGGGGAAAGGCTTTAGAGGATGGACTCTAGATGGCAGAGAACTTACTATTTATACCTTCACCTTTATTAAAGCCCAACAAACCTATCAATCCCACACCAGCATTATTCTTCCCATTCCTTAAAGGATCAATGGAAAATCTGCAGCTGGGCCAGAAAAAGACCAGGAAAAACATGACAAGAATCTTAGTCTACAGGTTTTTTTTTTTTTTTTAAATCAAGCTTAAAATTCTCTCACTTTGAAAAGAAAAAATTACATGAATTAAAAGAGGCCGTGTCCAGTGAACCTTTTTTGAAGGCAATAATATCATGTCTCTACAGGTGACTCAACACTTGAAAAGCTGTTGAAACTCTGATCCCAAAACCATGCTGTCTCTTCTCCAAATGTTAACTCACCATTTTATGGTTTATAATGTAAAGCATTAAAGCCACTCTCCATATTATAGAGAGTAATTAAAACTTGGCATTGATTTGCTTTGAGGTACTAGCAAATACCCTTCGGAGCTGGTTTTTGGGAAATACAACTAACTATGAGGGGAAAATAGCATATATAACATATACCTCAGGGAAAGGTTTGCTGCTACCTCCTCCATCTAGTAACCATGACAACCCCACTTGCTCTCCAATTTCAAAAGGACATCATATCACAATGTCTTCACCAGAGTGAGCTTTGTAATAATGTATATAAAAAATAAAAGCCTTTTCAGAGCTGTGCTTCAACACACTTGCCAGTCCTTTAGGGAATAATGATGCCAGCAGCCAGCGAAGGACTTATCAGTCTCTGAGCTTCTTCAAACATGAACATGGACACCCCCACCCCCACCCCCACCCCACCCTTGTACATATGTGCCTGTATGCCTGGGATTTGATGAGCTGAGTGTGCTGGATACCCAATACTGTGTTCATTCTATTCAGAAGGGGATCACTTACGGGCAGTGAGTTCCTTTAGCTGCTGCTGTAGCGTGATAGAAGCGTTGTACGTACGGAAAACCTTGGCTGTCAAGCCCTCCATGAGATCTTGAAGGTGTTTGTTGAGGATACTGGTCTAGGAGAGGAATTGAGAATTTCAGCTGAAACCCTGGCCCTGGAATATCATTTGATTACTTCCAAGCCACTAGATCTTACCACACACCAATACAATTTCTCCTATTAGGAACCAATTAAACCAAACACTAGCAGAGGAGAGCAATTAGTGCCCTCTGCTGGATGGAAAATTAGGGGCGAACAGTCTGAAAGCTGAAAAAGTAAAGTCTACCTTTCTCCACAAAAACCTAGAAAGTGGAGCATCTCAGGTTTAGACAAACTTAAAGGCAGGTCTAGAATTTCAAGCTCAGGTCTACAAAAGGATTAAGAGAGGCTGTCAAAGCCTGCACTAATAAAAAGTTAGGGGTACTGTGAACAAAGGACAGATCAGCACCAAAGCTTACTCACTTGGGCCATTTCTGAGCCCTCTAATCTCAGGCTGAGGAGCAAAGTGGGTTGACCCAAGTCACCCACAGATGCTGCTCCCTAGCGGGGATTTCACAATACAGCTTAACTCTTGAATATACTTACATTTAGTCTATCAAAAAGATCATCCTCAGGCTGCTTGTTCTCCATAAATAGCTGAAGATTCTTAAAAACCTAAAAGAAAACATGAGTATAAGAATATACTAAAAATCTCAACATATTCATCATGCCCTGACCTGGAACCTTGCACTGTAAGGGGTCATCCACTGAGGCACATCAGAAAACTTTCTTAGAGACGTACAATCAGGTAGTGGGGCCCCTAAAATAGCTTTCTAGATAAATGACCACAAGTAAGGTTCAGAAGGGGTAAGTGGGAAAAGCTTCTTGAAGGGCAAATCTAAAAGAATGGATGGGGTCAATAAGAGTCTGAACTTCATGTGTGAAAGCTTTGCACTGAATTAAAATCACTGCAATACTCAAGTCTTTGAAGCACATTCTGCTGCATATTAATGAAGCTAACTTGGAGACAAAAATAAGGAATTTTTAAAAAACATAAAATAAGGATACTCTATGGCTCTAAGGCCACACCCTTCTGAAGCCACAGAACACCAACCATAATTGCTTACCCTCTTCTCAACAGGGACTTTGTTGTAGTATCGGATGGAATCCTTTCCTAGGAAATCAAACTCAACCACGTATTCCTGGCCATCCATCTCCGGATGTAAGTTGATGTGCTCTACTCGGAGGGAACAGCAGCCCACAGTATCAGCTGTCTCTCCTTCTTCTTTCTCATTGCCAGCTCTCAGAGCAAGCTGTAGATTTGGCAGCGAGAATTGGAGGGGACAGAAGAGGGAGAAGAGTTGGCAGAAAGAATACAGGTGAAAAACGTGAATTAAAGTGGAGGCTAGACTGATGTCATGAGACTTAAAAAGGGAAGCCTTTTCCTCTCCTTTGGGTAGTTTTGGAATTCCCATATACTACTATTGTATACACTTATTCTCTCAGCTGAGAATCCTCCAATATTCCAATAGGGTATTGCTACTGCTTCAGTCTTAACTTTTTTGTGTCTGTGTATCACAGACACCTCTCATGACCCCCCAGCAGCCTATCGAGGCCTATAGCTCTCTGTTCAGAATTGTGTTTATAAAACTACAAAACACAGAAGATTACAAAGGAAAACAATCATAGTGAAAGACAGTGATTAATGTTTAAATTTATAGGTCCCCTGAAAAGTAGCTACAGGTTAAAAACTTGCTCTATTGTGAGGTAAAAAAGTAGAGATTAAAGAGATTTATAACTTAATTCAGACAAATTCAGACTGCTTTTTGTCACTAATACATATAATTTTCTAAAAGGGACAGAATGAATCTGGCTTTTTAAAATAGGGCTACAAATAAGATGTTGCACCATGCTCGAGAAGCCTGGGATTCTGAGCAAACAACCATACTCACTTGAAATGGTTTGCCATAGGCAAACCCTGTCTACACAGGATGTTAAGCAAAATGTTACTGGGCCCATTAGTTCTAAAGGAAAAATGCTCTATGACAGTATTAAGCAGGATTTCACAACTTTATGATGAGGCTTGATTAAGACAACAGAAACATTATAATAAAACAATTTTGATTTGGGTTATTTTATGTAGTGTGTGCTTATACCCAGTATGGGAATACAAATAGCAGAGTAATTAGGCAACTACAAAAATGATTTTGCCTTTCACCAGAAGATGCTACAGAAAGAACTAGCTTCTTTGAGATAGTAATTACATAATTTCCCATTCATCCTCATTATTTTATATGGACTATATCTTTTAATGTTGGCTGGAAAAACTTGGACTGGCCTGACAACTGGCCCTTTACCTAGGGCAAGATTAAAAAAAAAAAAGCAAAAGAAAAAAGGGAAAATTCCCTCCCTAGTCTCCATGTCAGCATGCCTTTTACCTTGTCAATGAAGTATAATGCTACAGCCCTCTGTCGGACTTTCATTTCCTTGGACTTCCAGTCTTCTCGGTATTGGTTCCGGATCTTGTCTACGCACTTCTTCAATCTACGGGCTGTCTCATACTTCTGCCAATCCTTCTCCCCCTGCAAAGACCCAATCCCAGGAATTTACTGCCAAGAGTCATAGGAGTAAAAAATGTTTCTAAATAAAGCTCAGGCCAACCACCTGAGTAGTTAATACCCAGGTAAAAAGCCTCGGATTGGCACCACATTTGGGCTCCAATCAAAAAGATCCTTCGAGTTGGTAAATGAATGGAACTGAACTAAAAAGGAACTGGCATATAAGATGGATGAGAATTCAGACTATCATAATAGGATTATCAAATCTAGCCCTTTATCTATCAATAAAGTCACTGGCTTTATCTCTGTAAAATGCCTCCTATTTTGGAAAAAGTGTCCAACTGTACCAAATGGAATACTGCCATAATTATCACAGAAGTTATCAAGTATCTCAATATTCCCATTTCATTTGTTACACAGTCAAAAGCTTTATATAAATGTGCCATAGGGCCAGAGTCCTTGAAGTAGCTTCATTCCAGGAATTAGATTCTATGAAACTCAGTATAATCAGGAAGACAAAGAAGCTGGACCAAAGATAACAGCACGAGATAGGGTGCAAAAACAATTCCCAGGTAAAGCTAATCATTTTAAGACCTCTTTATTTGGAGGCATTCTGTAGTACAATTTTGAGGTTATTAAATTCATGCCTTCATTTGTTTCTTAAACCTTTTTTTTGCTGATCTTTTGTTTTTGTTACCTTCATTTTTGAATATATTCCCTCATTCTTTTCCTCCCCAGAAAACTATTCCTTGTAACAAATATTATATGGAAAAAAAAGAGAGAGAAAAGCAACTCAGTAAAACCAAACAATTACCAACTGTATCTGATAATATGAGTAATATTCCACACTTAGAGTCCCACACTTAGGCCTAGCATAAGCCAAACTTATTAAAGTGGTCAAATATTTAGTTTCACTTGCTTGTGTTATGCTATTGCAGTCTCTGTGCATACTGCTTTCTTGGTTTAACTTACTTTACTTTGCATCATTTCATATTAAGTCTGTTCGTGCTTCTTGAATTCTTCAAATTTATTATTTTTTTTTTTTTGTGGTACAGAAATATTCCCTTCCTTTCCCCCTTCCCAGAGAACTATCCTTTGTACCAAAGCATAAAAAGAGATTTTTTTTAAAAAAAGGACTTTGGTAAAATTGGCTGACATAACATGCAATGTTCTACATCTGGTGTCCCCCCACCTTTATAAAGGAAGGATAGAGGAATATTTTCTCCTCTCTTCTTTGGGATCAAGCTTGATTATTCTAAGTGTTCAATTTATATTAGGAATTAGTTTTTTCTTCTCCTTTTCCAATCCTATAATCATCATCCTGACTCTTCTCTGGACTCCATCCCAGCATTCCAGATCTTAAATCAGGTACCCAAAACAAAAATGGTTTAATCAGTATAAAGGTGGATGATAAAATGCTTCTTAGTTCTTCCTCCCTACACCTGGCTGATTACAATATGGAAGGCCTGGGGCGAGGGCTTGGAGACAAGGAAACAAACACATTCTTCCTGCTCTCAAGGAATTCGGTCTAGTCAGGAAGATATTCCTAACAATCTAGTTATAAATACTAGCGTAGTTAAATAATCCCTTAACAACTTATATTGTAAGTTTAAAAGGATAGCACATATTTAACCTATATCAGATTATGCTTGCTGTCTTGGGAAGGAGGGGAGGGAGAGAGAACATTTGGAACACAAAACTCTTACAAAAATTAATGTTGAAAATAATTTTTACAAATATTTGGAAAATAATACCAACAGTATTGGGAAAAAAAAGAAAAAAACAATTCATATTGTGTGTACTCCTTATTCATACGTAAGCTCTTTGAGCAGGGATTATTTAACTCCTTGTATTTGTATTCCCTGTGCTTAATGGTGCTTGGCACATAGGAGGTGCTGCTCAATAAGAATTTAAGATTATAATCAAATACCTACCTGCCATGGGACGTTCTATGCAATGAGATCCATCCTCTTGATATTGCTAAAGTAAACCCGTGAGATGTTCTTGGCTGTTAAGATTTTTTTTTTTTTTTTTTTAATACGTGAGAGTCTTTCTTCAAAAACTAAGGGAAGTTCCCCATGTGCTCGGGCTCCCTCCCAATACACAGACACACACATTGGCTAAGATGATTATTTCCAAGTGCTCTGTTACCTTGATTCGTGAACTAGGGTTCAGCATAATGTACTTGATGGATCCTTGGATATTCTCAGTCCAGGACACCAGCCAGGTAACCTTGTTATCATGTCGAACTTCTTTCCATTTATGTCCAGGGGGAGGAGGAGGAACCTTGGAATCTCTACAGAAGACAATAAGAAAGCATTTAATTAAAGAGAAGCAATCAATGATAATTTCCTTTTTAAATCTATGAAATCTATGGTGTCCTAAAAAGTGACGGGGAAAAATATATATAAAACAAAAACACACATATATAATATGTATGTGAGTTGGTCTTATTTGCACAAATTACCACATTCACCCCTTTCCTTAGTAAAAAAAAAAATTCCTCAAATAGTTGAACCATTTAACCGCATATAATTAACATATTTCCAATTAGACTCCTTACACTGGACAATTTCAAAGAGCTATATGCAATATAGCAAACCTTCCCATTTCCTCTCTTGCCCTATCTTCTTTACCACTTTAGGCACTTAAGGAGAAAGTCAAAGATGACTGTGCTCACTTGCTACAGTTGATAATTATATCTTCAGGCATAATCCGCCTTTTCAACATTCCCATCTTGGGATGGTTGCCTCGGCCCCGGAAAAGACCTGGAGGTTCAATCTTGAAGTTGGCAATTCTCTCTCTGTGATTGTCCATCACACAGAAACCATACTCTTTCAATAGCCTTTCATTTTCCTCTTTGATTTTCTATGAAAAAACAACAACAAAATATTAAAAACCGATTCAGACTCCAGTCATATTTTAGGATATTTTATCAACTGGCCTACAGGTCAAAAGCACATATAGATTTAAAAAGCAATGCAACTAAAACAATTTGAACTCAAAATTATCAAATGACACAAGTGATGTTCAATGATTAAAGTTTGGAATAATTTATTCCTCCGACTATCCAGTCTTACCCAAAAGGTATAAGAGAATCTGGAAAAAAGATTATATCTTCCACCTCCCCCCAGGTCCCCTAGGATTAAAAAAAACAGATTTTCTAATAGGACTGCTTTGAACTTCTAGGCACAAGAATCATTTATTTTTTACAAATAATTTACTGACATTTTAATAAATATATGGAACACTATACATTTTTATAGTATGCCAAGATTTATAAAGTATATCTTATGAAATAAGATAAGAAATATAACAACAATTGTAATAAAATTATTAATTTCATTTTTTAGATAAGAAAACTTTGCTCCAATTACAGAGCTAAGCATTGCCTGGGACATCCTGGCTTTAAATCTAACATTTTGCCACACCATAGACGTTTCCTTTTTCATTGATCAGACTTCATTTTTTCAGTGATTCCTATTTACATTGTAGTCAGTGATACATGCTGATGTCCATGTATCATTAGAGGCAGAGCCATTACTAAGGAATTTTTAAATCTGGGACAAGCCCCACAAAGCACTCAGAGAAAACTATAAAAGGGCATCTGAGTTGGGCAGATGGAGTGAATGCTACTACAAGGGAGGGGCAGAGACCCTGGGATACCAATCACTTATTCATGAAAAGTCTTAACTTATCCTCTTAGCAGAAGACTGCTACTGGGGAGCTTCCTATTTTAACTAATCAGGCTATCTGGATGCTAAAATCATGCTATCTTTGACATTCTAGAAGCCTGATTATTAAGAAATGAAGGTAGGAATAGAATGGTATCCTTTGGTAAGGGGGCTAAGATCACTGAAATCCTATAAATGCCTAATATGTCAGAGAGAATATTTAGTATAATTCCTGGATTTTATAGAGGAAGAAAATGATATCCCCAATCAGGGAAGTTACTTTCTTAAGTTCAAGGAAGATGAGCTGAGAGTAGAGTCGAGAAATTAAATTTCACGCCCAATTTTTGTATAAAAGAGGGACCCAGAGTTAGTGTTATTAGAGGCTTGAACAGAGATTTCTGTCACTTTACTTCACAGTGCAAAGGAAACCAATTGCCTTGAAATAAAATTGTCAAAATATAAAAATAGAGGTTCACAGACTCGGGGAAAACAAAAGTCACTTGAAAGGACAAATCTCTGAAGGAAAGGAAAAAACCCTGCAAAAAGAGGCAAATGTGCTCTAAGGAAAGTGTAGGGATTCTACAAAGGGCTAAAGAATAGTTTTCCTTTTCCCACTTCCAACTCTCTGGAGGTGGCTCTTTTCAACAATGAGATGATTCAGGCCAGTTCCAAAGATCTTGTGATGAAGAGAGCCATCTACACCCAGAGAGAGGACTGTGGGATCCAGAGAGTGGAGTATGGATCACAACACAACATTCTCACTCTTGTGTGGTGGTGTTTGCTTGTATTTTATTTTCTTTCTCATTTTTTCCTTTTTGATCTGATTTTTCCTGTGAAGCCTGGTAACTGTATAAATATGTATGCATAGATAATGCATTTAAGATATATTTTAACATGTTTAACATATACTGGGTTACTTGCCATCTAGGAGAGGAGGTGAAGGGAAGGGGAAAATTTGGAACTCAAGATTTTGCAAGAGTCAATGTTGAAAAATTATCCATGCATGTGTTTTAAAAATTTTTTAAAAAGAAAAAAAATTCCATCTCTCTTTGGTCCAACTGTACTCCATCGCTGTTCTCTGGTCTACTCCTGCCTCCTGGGCAGTGAGATATGTTGTATGATGCTTCTTAAATGTACTACTGCTTTTAGAACAGGACCTGACTTCCCTTTCTACTCCTTAGGCTGGGCCAGAGCTCAGAACCTATCACTCATGTTTTCTCTGCCCTGTGAATCCCAGGACACAGCTTTGAGGTTTCATTAGCAGAAGCCCCTCCTCTCACCAAATTTCAACCAACTCTTCCTTTTTATATTCCTGTCCCTCCCCCACTACCCAGGTTTGATTTCCCATACCTCCCCTCTCAGAATAGAAGTACAAATGTGGTTATCAGCCCACTCTATTTTCCATCCTGGAACAAATCTTGGGTTGCTGCTCTGCTCTTCTTAAGGGCCTGACTATAGGAAGGAAGCCAAATATAATTCCAACTCTCCAATGTCAGATTTGTCTTGCTGGCCAAATTAGTAAAGTCTTACTATATATTATTAAATTCAGGAATGATCAAGTACTTCTTTTCTCATATTAAATTGCTGAGCTTATGTACCTGCATTGCCAAGTCCTTTCCCTTTCTAAGGATAGATAAATATATTTATATTTTGTGGTGTCTGGGCTTCTATGAGAGAAGTTGTGGGCTGCTTTGTGGCCTTTTCTTGAAGATCCTATGGAGTTATCAGAAAAAAATTATAGGATGAGGAATGAATGAAGGGAAAGAGTAAGAAAAATCAATCTCATTTTGAATAATTCTAAAACCTAGGTTGGCAATGGGCTAATCTGTTTTGTTTAATTCTATTTCATTGTATAAGGAAAGGTTCTACAGATCAATTAAGTTTGGGAGGAAGAAAATCATTAGGAAGCCAGGTTTTTTTTTTTGTTTTGTTTTGTTTTTTTTAAAGACCAATAAAACATTTCCATTAAAAAAAAAAAAATCTCTACTAAGCAGCCCACAGAGACTACCAGAACTGTTTCAACAATGAATGATAATGACACAAAGAAACACAAAAATACTTATATAAACTGATACAAAATGAAATAAGCAGAATTAGGAGAACAAATTGTGTAATTACTACTATATTGGAAAGGAAAATGACTTAGAAAGAAAGAATTCTAAATAAATGTAATGATCAATCAATTACAACTGCAGAAGACTAATGATGAATCATGTTTCTCATCTTTCCCAAAGTAGTGTTGGTCTAGAAGTGGAGAATGAGTCATACATTTTCAGACACAATCAAGATAAGGATTAGCTTTGTTTGATTATACTTACTTGTTAGAAAGAAGGTCTTTTTTTATGGGGAGAAAGAAGAGGGTTTTAATGAAAGGGAAGTAGAAATTATAGTGATAGTGATGTCAGAAAGAAAAGAACATCAATGAAACATTAAAAAATATATATAGATGAGGGAAAGAAAGAAAGATCATTAGGAGACAAGAGCAGTATTAGTACTACCACACTGCTTAGTTTATATATGCTTTTAGCAACCAAGCTGCACACTATATTTATTTATATGTTTGTTTGCTTATTAGAAAAGACTTTACTTCCCTCATTACCTTGCAGAAGTAGAGGGCTGTAAATATAGAATGATGCATATAATGTCAGACTTAGTTGAGATGATTATAAGTCTTATTAGACTGCTTTCCCCTTTTTAAAATTCTGTTTTAAGGGACAGCTCTTTGAAACAGGGATATGTTAGGCAATAGATATGATGTAAAAACAAAAGACAGGAAGACAGGAAAAAGTGATGTTTTTTTCCAAAGGCAAAGAAGATTTATGTGTGTGTCTTTTTGACAAAAGTAATGCTCTAAGAATATGACATTCAGAATTTGTTTATTCTTATAATATAGTCAAAAAGGGTGTTCCAAAAAGTTTTAATAGCTTACAACTGCATGAAAACGTTTGGAAAACTTTATACAACTGTTTTAGTCAGCTGACCCCAGGAAGATCAGTCTTTAAGAAAAATCAGTAACACAAACTGGAAAAAAATGTATCAGTTGAAAATCAAAGTAGGATTGGATAAGCTTGGCTTTTACCCCCAATTAAATGTTATTATAATATAAGTCAATTATAAAAGCCGGTAGATGGCAGAGTGTGGATAGGGTAACAGTCCTGGAGTCAGGAGGATGAGTTCAAATTCACCCCCAGACACTTAACACTTACTAGCTTGTGAGACTTGAAAAAGTCATAACTTTTACATCTATCTCAAGAAAAGGAAGGAAGAAAGAAAGGAGGGAAGGAGGAGGGAAGAAAGGAATCATAAAATACAGAAGAGTATTGTGATTATTAGTAGTGTTGATGAAAAGTTTTAAAAATATACCAGTTTCTCTTCCTTGCTCATTTGCTTTCTTGCTTCTGACTGGGCTTTGAAATACTGGCTTATCTGGTTGAAGTCACACTTGCTAAGACTGGTGATATTATTTTTCTCTTCATTTGTCATCTCCTGATGGGAAAATAATATGGGGAAAGTTAAAAAGGATCCAAGAAAGAAAAAAGTTATAATTTCCCTTGTCCCCCCCATTTTACTTAGAAAAATTTCACTAATTAAACTGATGTGCTCTGGGAGGTAGCCAGTCTGAATTAATGAAAAGATCAGTTTAAAATACATAGTTTAATAACATTCAAGTCCACACAGTAATTAAGACTTTTCTGATACAGGTATGGTTTCTAAGAAGACTGATATAAGATTAGCACACAAGCACCAAGACTCACATGCCAGTTAAACAAGGGTGCTTTCAGAATTTTCAGAATTAGTGAATTTTTTATTATCTAACCACTTGGCCAATAACATCTAAAAGCCCCAGTCCAAAATGATGAAGGTTGAGCTGCAGAAATAGTAAAATCAAATAAAGTACAATAAAGAGGAAACTAAATTTTCTCTTCAGAATTCAGAAATATCCATTTCTTTTCTATAGTCAATAGTCAATAAGAGAAATTGAAGTTTTCTCCCTGTATTACCTGTCAGTAAGTAATTCTCAAAACTATCTTAGCCGTTGTTAAAGAGTGTTACTTTGGCCATATGGTATAAATACCTATAGCTCCTCTCTAATATAATGAGGCAAGACAACATTTAATTCTCCTATAAACTCCTAGAATCTCTTCCCTGCTACCCCACTTGAAACATAGCTATTAACCAAAGATTAGTTCTTCATTCTTCCCTGACAATGGCATTTACTCTCAGAGCTTCAGTTGTCAACTTTTATATGAAAATTTTCCAAATCTTGATTTTAGTTACTTTTGTACATGTGCAATTATCCATTGGATTGTGAGCTATATAACAGTACTCTGGTAAGGCAAAGTGCAGGATCTTTCCCAAGTATTAGAAGCTCATTCAAAAGCTAGTAAATTGAATCAAAAGATTACATGATCTACAGCTGGAAGAAACTTCACAGGTCATCTGCTCCAACCTCCTCATTTATAGATGAGGAAACTGAAGCTCAATAAGATGAAGGAACTTGCCCCAAGGTCAGTCAGAGATTTGAGCCCAGATCTTTTCACCCCAGAAGCAGGATTCTTCCCACTGGCCAATCAAATTTCACTCTAATTTTAGGGAACTGTTTTGTCAGTTATCAGTACTCTTCAACAGACTTGTGATTTCACTGGCTAGGACATGCTCTCTCTCTGATAGAAAAATCAATTCTTCCAAACCTTAGATTTTCACGACTTGCTGTGATCATATAGTACAAGTTATAAAGACTAAGTAATTGTAGCTCTAATGGAGAATAATTTTTTCCAATTTAATCTCACCTTTCGGTACCATTCTACATTCAAGATTTTGAAAGTTTCATTTTACTAAAATCTGAGGGAGACATACCTTTCTCCAGTCTTTGAAGAAATTTTTCCTAAAAATATCCTTAGTAGTGTATTCATGGTCAAGCATTTTTGCAAAGAATGTAGCCACTTCTTCTGCTTTGGGACTCAGCTTCATGACTTTACCTAGAGAAAAGATGTTCCCAACAAAGGTTAGCCAAGAATTTAAAGCCACTGTCTGTATAAGCCCCTTTTCCCAAGGCTTGTGAGCCAAAGATGGCTTTTCTAGAGACCAAGTCACTATAATCAAAAAAATTTCTTTGGTAGTTCTTTAAAAGCCCTGAAACAGGCTTTTGATGCTGCTGATTCAGGCAATATAACCCCTTGGGAGAGACTAAAAACTCAGCAGATTCACATGAGGAAAGCAGTTCTTTCTGGGAAATGACAAGCATCTTTTCCAATATACATATTATGAATTAAGATCTTTTTTCCCATTTATAATATAGTTCCCTCATTCTTCAACTGAATATTCAGACTGAGCTTCCTGAGGACAGGAACTATGTTTCCCCAGGTTTCTGGACCAAAGAGGTACTTCATAAATTGAGGATTTATCTTGGGGCTTCTGGCAGTAAACAAACAGTGTACAGAAGGTTAGAGCTAAAAAGAACCTTACGTTATCTAGTCTAATCATTTTGCTTTCTATATAAGGGCAGAAAGACACACAAGACTTGCTAAAAGCCAAGTAATTAATTACAGAGCCAGGTCTAGTTTCTCTAAATTTCCTGCCTCATTCCATTTCTGTTTTAAAGCAATATCAATTTTATTAAATGACTGATAGGCAAAGTTTGATAAATTTAAGTTTTAAATACACTGAGATTTTTATTTATACATATTTATTAGTAGAGAGATATTTTATTGTCCATCTTTGAAACAATATTTTTCTCTGGAAAATTCTCAAGGTAAATTTTAATTTTCTTGGCAAATGTATTTTATAGAACTCCCTTAGATTCATGGATGATCTGCTTCAACCCCTTATTGTGGCATAGACCCTTTTGGTGAGAAGAGCATTTAGCTATAATTGAGTCAAAGTTCAGTCCAGGAGAAAGACAGTTCAGTCAAAAAACAAGAATTGACATTTCAGGATATAGCTACATCCCTTAGAAGACAATGGCTACCCCTTTGTCTGAAATAACAAATTGTCAGGCCTAGAGGGAGGAACCTTAGAGATCACCTAGTTCATCTATTTACAGAGAACAAAATAGGCCAGAGAGTGAGCCTGTCAAGGTCACAGTGAAGAAACATGAGCCTGTTTAAAGGTCATCATTAGTCATCCCTTCAGAACTGACCAAAAGGTGGCGCTCCTTTCCATACAAAGACAAATCCACTTTTAGATCCTATAAGCCAAATGTAGCAATCCAAAGGCCTACAACCCACAGAACCCTTGACACAGCTGTGGGGGACAAATCACTATAGCTATAAGAAGGAACTGCAACAATGTAAAAATTCACAAGCAAACAATAAAAACAATAATGTAATACCCAGGTTTTATAAGTAAATGATTGTTTGGCAATGTAAACATTGGTCAGGATACTAACATTCTGGTTGGGAAAAACAAAAACAAAAACAAAACCTTCCAGCTAAAGTGCATAGACGAAAGCTTGTGCTCTCAGTTACAGCTAGCCCTGACCCAAAAAGCTTCACTAGAAGGGGTCAAAGAGCCAAGTGGCCACAGGAAATATTCCAACTCCTCCAGCCTCTGGAATGTTAGTGAGTTTAAAATGAGCTTCTCAAAGTCAATGACAGTTCCTCACAGTGGTGAGAAGGTGATAGGGCTGTTCCTGGCAATGATATCATTTATGGAACAGGAGAAGCATCGAGATCCAGGAAGAAACTGCTGAGTCAGAGCTGAAAACCTGATGTCCCTTCAGGAAGAGAAGCTCATGCATGTTCTTAGTCATGGCAGGGCCCTAGCTCCCCTGCAGATTTCTCTGGGAAGGTAAATCTGACAGGTGACTCAGAATTCTCTTCCCAAGAGTCTTGTAGGACCAGTTTGACTTTTTCTCTAGGTGGAGCTTGCACAAATGTGTAATCTCAAATCAGAGGGAGAACAAAGTACTAGTTAGTCAAAAGGGCTGAGAATATCTGACACCTCCATAGGAAATGGAGTCAAAGTAGAGGCAGCATGTGGAAAAGGCTATCAGTGATAGTTACACATCAGAAAGACCAATACCAATGATCAAATACCAAAAGAAAATACCTTCAAATTCACTAACAGAATCAACACAAAAATCAAGCCTGTAATTTCAGTGTATGATGGAAGAAAAGAAAGTGGGGACTTTATTATCTCTTTTTAAAAAGGAGATTCAAAGGCAACATCCAGCCCATAGCCACAGTCCAGTACACTAAAGCCTCTTTTCAAAGTCACTTCTCTGGCTATTAATCTTTACTAAAACAATGGAAAGTTGTGCTTTGAAAGGCTACCTCTTTGAGGATTTTAGGGAATACTATATTGACCTTGCTTCCTAAGAAGCACAGATGAAAAAATAATTATATGCCAACTGTTTACATCGAGACACCAATGTCTTTATACAATGCTAATTCATTAAGTTTGGTACTGTTCCCAATTACCAAATGTAGGTAGACTTAACCCTTTTGTCCAAACCATGACTTCATCACATTGAAAACACAAAAGTGCTTATGAGCAATAAGATATGTAATTGTTATCTGAGGCAACTCTGGGGGATCTAATTGGAGCTCCCCATCATTGCTTCTCTTAGCTCTCACATGTGGGAAACTCATCACTTTATGGTAAAAACGACAGATGTGTGTGTGTGTGTGTATATACACACTGCATTTGAAGGTCTGCCAAGTGCTTGCCTCACAACATCCCTGTGAGGTAGGTATTGCAAGTATTATGATCCCAACTATACCTGGCTACCTATCACATAACTAAGAATTGAGATCCATTCCAATGCTCCAGTTATTAATTACTAGTTTACTTTGAGATTTAATCAATATAAATGTAGCTTATGGAAAAAGGGAAAACTTGAGATTAACATCCTGCATATGAGATGCCAGTAATGCCTTTGAACACGTACCCAGCTCCATGGGTTTGCAACCATTCCTGCAGCCAATGGACCAACCAGCCATTATCAAAAGAGAATAGCACCCTTGCAGATGCAATGCCCCAGAAGCGGGGCTGCCTGCTACAACATTTATTAAGCACCCATTCAATACAGAGCACTATGCTCACCTACAGGTGAGTCAAAATTTAGATAAAATATAGTAACTGCCCGCATGGAGCTTACAGGCTAATGGGGAATAAAACACAAGCACCAAGTAAATATAATACACTCTATTACACAGTGATCGGTTTAGGTAAGAAACTAAATGTGTTACTAAAGATGTGAGGAAAAGGGTGGCCAAAAGCCAAGGTCTGAAAGTGCAGGGTGTGTCTGAAGCAAGTAGTAGTTTGGCTGGCAGTCAGAAAGAATGGAGGGGAGGAACATGAGACAAGGCTGAAAGGCAGACTATCCAAGCTTTTAATATAAGACAGAGGAGTGTGAACTTTCTTCCATAGACAAAAGAGAGACTGAAGATTTTTGAGCAGAGAACATAATTAGGTCTATCCCTAAGAAATCCAGCACTGATCTGGATGGACTAGACCAAATAGAGAAGGAAGACAGGATGTGTAATGAAACTATTACTATAGTTCAGGTGGGTGGTGGTGGTGGGAGGAGGGAGAGAGAAGAAGGGAATGATCCAAGATATGTTGCAAAGGTAAAATGGTCAATATTTGGTAACTGACTGAATAGAAGAAGAAAGAGTAAAGATAATCAGTGATATAAGTATAGGAGATTGGGTGAATAACTGTTCAGTCAAAAGAAGGAGCAAGTTTAGGAATAAAAATGATGAGCTCAAAGAATAATACATGCCTCTTCAAGCCAAGGCAGAGGCTAGAAGAATCAGAAAATGGATTTCACCCATTGCTGATTATTGTCTCAGATTATAAACCTCTGTTTAATTGAAATTAAGTAGTATGTTGACACTGAACCTTGAATAATACTGTTGTGTGCTTTTGTTAGAACCATTAGTCCCAAGGGACACTGCTAAACTACAGGTACTGAGTATATCTGTAGTTACCTACCTCCCAGAATGGCTGAAAGGATCAAATAAGGTCATGTGTATGAGACATTTTATAACCTGAAAGCACAATATAAATGTCAACAATTCTTGCTTCTTCCCCTGATATGTAGGTACCCTTCCATATGCCTTGGTACCATTAGGGGAGGGGTGGCAAGGTCAAGATCTTTAGGACTAGAGTATTTTAGGATAACATTAGGGGACTCTGTTGATGTAGGTATTTTCTGTTACAGGAACCAGTGGCCTGAGATGTGGTTTGACTCACAGCCTCTTGACATAATCAATTATCTACGTTCTTCCCTTCCCTTAAAAAGAGGTGAGAGGACAACAGGGGATCCAGATGGAAGGACCAACACTCATGGGATCACAGAGATGGAATCGTCTTCAGTGGCTAATCTAACTCCTTCATTTCACAAATAAGCTCACTGAAGCCTAGGGAACCTAAAGATTTGCCCAAATTCACAGAGGCAGTGGGGTCAAAATCTAAACTCAAGTAAAATATCTACCAAGTAGTATTTTTTCTACTGCAATACAGGGAGTCCAGTTTTGTAAATGAGGAAAACATGTTAATAGTCGTCCCGTCCCCCCCCCCCCCCACCCCGGCCCCTTTGGGACCTCAAATACCATGACCTGAGAGCAAACAAATTTTTAAAACTATTGCTAAAAGGTGATTCAGACTGTTTCCAGGGCACCCAGGCTATGGAGATCTATGACAAAGATGATCAAATTCTACAGTTTAGACCTTAAAAGCCACTTCTAAGATATTTGAACTCAGAAGCAGATGCATATATGTGCTTTTGCTCAATCTGGTATTCCTTCGTGGACTCAAAAGGACAGTACGATTCTAGGTTCATTTCCTGTGAAATGATACATATCACTTTCCTTGTATGTTTTCTAAACATATGTCTACATTTGTGTTTACTAAAAATACGTTGCCATGAGTTTGGCTTTCCCAACTAATTCATTCACAAGAGATCACAATGGAACAGAACAGAATAGAACATTATCACAAGGGTCCCTTGAAATACTATTCCCATCGAAATAATCTTTATATCAACTTCTGTGCTTAGAAATGTAAACAAAATAAACTAGATCTTTCTTCGCAACACTGTTTTAATACTAAATGTATTTTATTAGATCCTACCTCCAACTCTGTCCCCCTGTGTGGGGGTGGTCCACCACACCATCCTTCTTCAGGACCACAACCCAGACAAATCCTGAACAACTCACCATCATAGTAGAACTTGACATTTTCTGGCAGAGGCTCGTAAGGTGGAGCAAACACAGGGCCTTTATGTTCCAGGAATTTCCACTTGATGCCTTCAGGATAGCGCTCTTCTTCCCACCTTTATAAGAGAGGGGGGCAACCTATATTAGCAATCACCTTGCGTAACATCACCCATCAAATGTCAAGGAACCTATAGTCTACTTGGTTGATTAGGATAGTTCTGAAATTCCAATTGTGTATCCAATTGTGTTTGTCCCTCAATCTGAAAAACCAGATGATTATGACAGTAAGTATAAGGAGCTCAGTACAAAAGCATGATTTATTTGGGGAATGAAGATGTATCAATCAATTCCAAAATGTGGGTTTCATCTAGCGAAGTCAGCAAATTAAATGCCCTTGTCATCATCAATTCACTTGGCCTTTTAAAGCACTATTAAAACAGGCAAAGTTTTGTCTCACCAATAAACAACCATTAAGATTTGGCAACTTCTCTCCCCACTTAAAACCATAAAACCTCATAATGAATATTCAGGCTTCTCCAATGCTATTTTCACCTTTACCTTTTTCAAAGGAAAAAAGTTAATATACTATTTTCATCTTACTACTCTGAAATTTTAATCAGTTAGGATACATAAAACAATACATATTACATAATAACAGCAACATTAACAGCAAGTCAAAGAAATACAATTAGTATTCAAATCACATAAAACTGTAGTGTTATTAGGGTCATAGCATTGCAGGACTTAAAAGAGTTAAAAGGAACCTTATACCTCATCTTACTCTAAGTCCCAGCATTATATAGATAGAAAAACTATGGCCTGGAATGGTTGAGGAAAAAGAGCAAATTAACAGAAGAACTGGGACTACAAACCAGGTCTCCTGACTCTAAGTCCAGTGTTCTTCCCACTAAAAAACATGAGAATGCCAATCAATTGTTTTCTTCCCATAGGCAAATATATCCTGCTCAACATATTCACAATTATCAGATCAGAGAAAAGTTCTGTGTAGATTGTGAATAGACATGACAAGAAAAAAAGAATGCTTGTTTCCAAAAAACCCCACAGAATTTCCCCAATCTCTAAAAATCTAATTTTCTACTTTACATCAGCTTCTATGTGGCTCAGCTATCTCAGGACCTACTGTTTTGATCAAATACAATTATCCCTATTTCATTTTGCCTACCTGAGGCCCTTTCAATTCTCTAATTGTAGTGGAATCACTCAGGGCCATCAGACACTACTAGTTCTGTCTTAGCAGGAAGATTTGAAACAGAATTTACAGAGGTTACTGTCATAGGATCAATATCTCCTGCTCTGAAAAAAAAAAAATCATTATTCAGGGATGGTATGCTAGACCTCTGCTTTTAAGTTTCTTGACAAAACAGTTCCAAATTATTCTTAATGAAATTTTATAGTGAGGATTATCATAAAGGGTTAAGAGATGAAAATAGGGGAGAGAGATAAAAGAATGCTTGGTTAAAGGAAAAAAAATACACAACAGTATAAGGGGTTGATCAGCCACAGGGAAGTTAGTTCTTATAATTTTATGTGAATATCAATGCTAAATGGATCTTTGAGCAGAATATCATTTCTACAGTATCCATAAAATCCTGGCCATTTTAATAAGACTCTTCACTCTCTATATTATGATCATCTTTTATTTATTATGAGAAACTCAAAACTCTCAATAGAGCTTTAAACTGGTTAACACTTCAGATGAGAATAATTTAAAATATCTCTAAGTTTTTCTTTGTCTTAAAAAAAAAAATTGTCTGCTGCTCTCTCTAGAAGGAATATCAGAAGTAAAATATAGAAAGCTCCCAAATTATAGATGTTCATTTTAGGATTTTAGTTTGTTAATATTATCATAAATAGTGGTAATATTTCCAGATTAGCCCAAAGGGTTATTTACTTAATGTATAATATATTTGAAAATATCATGTATTTACAATGTAAAATTGCTAAACAATCCTGCTATAGATATCCACATTTCTACATTACAAATAAAGCTTTAACATGAGGCCTCCTCATGGTATGGGGGTGACCCAGGTTTCTTAAAAGTCTTTTGTGTGCATTGCATAAGGCCTAGCAGGTCCTACACCAAGCTGGAAAATGCAGGTACAGAGTTAAGAGTATGAGGTATTTGTCTAAGGACCAGTACAGCTAAGTTCAAAGAAGCTCATTATCAGGTTTGCTACATAATTAATGAAGTTTTTGGCCACAGAGATTTTTAGAGACCAGCCACTAAATTTTTTGGGGAACTGTGATATGTCAGTGGAGGGGATACCCATACTAACTAAACTACAAATCCTTGAGAGTACTGAAGAATAGATTAAACACATTTTTGCACACATGCTTGGGAGCTTAGTCAATTAACATTTTTAAAATAAAATTTTAAAAACTCTTCAATTAAGAAAAAAATTTTTTCTCTCCATTCCCCCCCCCACTCCCTTACTATAGAAAATAATAATCATAAAAAGAAAACCAAATCCATGTTCAACATTTCTTTAGAAAAACAGGTTCTTTATTATTATTCTGTAAGAAATGATGAATAGGCTGATTTCAGAAAAGCCTGGAAAGATTTACATGACCTAATGCTGAATGAACTGAGCAGACCCAGGAGAAGACTGTGCACAGTAACAATAAGATTATGTGATGATTAACTGTGATGGACTTGGCTCTTCTCAACAATGTGGTGATTACAGGAAATTCTAATAGACTTGGAATGGAAAATGCCTATCACATTCAGAGAGAGAGATATGGAGACTGAATGTGGAATACAGCATAGTATTTTCACCTTTTTATTTGTTTTTTTCTCTTTCATGTTTTTTTTTCTTTTGGTCTGATTTTTCTTGTACAACATGATAAAAATGGAAATATGGTTAAAAGGATAGAATATATTTAACCTATGTCATATTGCTTGTTGTCTTAGGGAAGGGGGAAGTAAGGGAGGGAGGAAGAAAAATTTGGAATGCAAAGTTTTACAAAAACAAATATTGAAAACTATCTTTACATATAGTTGGAAAAATAAAATACTATTGAAGAGAAAAAAGGGAAAATGTATTCTTCAGAAATATGTCAATGATGTTACTTTTTCATCTCCTGGATGATGAGCTAGTAAAAAGTATGTACATGTGGAGAGTAAGGAAACAGAGGGGCTGGTGTCTTGTGATAATCTCTTTTGCCACTTGTAACTATATTCCATGTGGAACTTGGGACTGCTCCCAAAGGTTAAACGATGGAAGATGCTTATAACCTTGTTCTTCCTTCTCATAACCTAACCACCAGCAAGAGAATATTAATCTCCTGCCTCTTACCTACAACCAACAATAAAAAGAATACAGAATGATGTCCTACTTTCTGTGGTTCCAGTAGGTCTGTCCCATCTATAGTATAAATCAACCATTCTCAATAAATACGAATAATTAGAATAGGGCTTGTACAGGTAAACTAGGTTTCTTTGTCTGGGATGAATAAATGAGGAGAAAATCAAAACACTACAATACTTTATGCTAAAAAGTCTGATTTGTGTTGAGAGAATTCAAAGTAAAATGGATGAAAAAAAATTGCTTTATTCATACTAAATTCTATTTGTTTTTATGAGCCTTAATCAGCAAAAATAGTGAGCTAGTTTTTTTCCAACTACCTCAATCTCCCTCTTCACCTCCCCAAATACCATGAGTTATATAGCTATTGGTTCTTAAATAAAGATTACAGAAAGTCACATGGGGTCCACTTACAGCACCTCATTTCAGAAGGATCCCTAAAAACTCAAGGAAAGTGCAATACAACACCAACTTTGCCAGTGGCTGCCCAGTGCTTTTAGTCTGTTTCTGGTCAGAAAAAGAACAGAATGTAGTACCTTCTCTTTTATGCAGAGTTTCAATTAGGAGGAAGTAGATAAAGTCTTCCCCAACCTCCTACCCACCCACACCCCAAAATCTCATCTGAACCAAAACACTTGCTCCAAGACAAAACACTATTTTCTATAACCCCACCTCCCATCTCCAAACCCATCAGTGTAAAGGTCAGTTCCCTCGGATAGGACTGGATTTCTGCCATTCTTGGATTTTCTTCCTTCCTAACAAAAGACCCTGCCACCCAAAGGCCCACTTGCTCCCACAGCATCTCCCGGCAGCTACAGCTGTGACGGCTACCTTCTCACATCCTGCACAGCAACAAGTCATACAAGTACACAGCTAGCTTCCTGCCCTGTTTCAAACTGCCCTGTTCAGTGTTCCAGCTGAACTGAGAAATATCTAGAATGCCAAGCTTACTGAGGTCCAATAGACTAAGACAAATACCTCATAAAGAGATAGTCTGCATATGGAGGAAACATAAGTTTATCCAGATGTTTCAGATAGTTCAAAGTAGGTGGGAAAGTGGCTTTTGGAAGTCATAGCTTGCCAGTTAAGTTCAAGGACAAAGTCAGAAAACAGCTGGAGCTTTTTCAAGGATGTGAGTTTAACAAAGAAGTACATGAACCAGATTAGAAAATCAATCTTGAACATTTTAATTATTCAGAAGAGACTAACCATATCCCTCTACTGTCACTTTATGCAGTTTGAACAATTAGAGATGTTTTGGGATAGAACTGTGGGAAATCAGTCAGTACAACAAATGCACTGAAATGGGAAGAGTAATATTCATTCATGACAAATGAAACCTCTCAATGACAAGTATTTGAAGAAACAATAAAAAATGACTGGAAACAGTCTAAGAGCTGACTTGAAAGGAATACAATATGCCCCGAGAATTTTTAAGTACTGCCCTCTAAAGAAGTTACAAGATGTAAGATATAAGTCAACTTAGAAGAGGGCCCACACCCAAATTGAACATAGCAAGCATCCTTATCCTAGGAGATTGCCACTGCCTGCAAGAAAAGTGTAAATAAGGGAGAAAAAAAGAATACCTGACAAGTCAGACTTACAAAATATAGCAAATCCTCTTCATATCTCGGACAGCGAACTTTAAGGAGCCGTGGAGACCACAGTGGCTCATAGTGAAGAAAAACAAAGATTAAAGGACAGTCTGGCTCATCTAAGTTAGAAAGAGCCTCTTCAAAGACACAAGTTAGAAAGAGACTTAAGATCAACCCATCAAGCCACTAGTTCTGCTTTTAATTAGAACTATCAGAAGAACGAGTTTTTTTGAAGCTGAAGAGAGATGATTTTAGATAGCAAGTAAGGGGAAGCAGTGGGAAAAAAAAGGGAAGACGACCATCTAAGCTCCATGATTAGAAGTTGCCAATAAGTAACACTATGGCCAAGGGAACTGAAAACAAGACTGAAAGGTGATATAAAAATAAGATATATTAATAAACAGTTTTCAAAAAGCTGAACTAAATTTTTAAATACAGAGCAAAGTACTTCTACAGTGACAGAAGAAAATAGAAACTCCTATCTCTGAGTGAATTCATCATATCTTCAAAAAATGCAAGGTATGGATGCAAAAAATACTTAAAGCTTCAATCCATTTCAGGGAAGTTTAAGAAATTGGGGTTTAGAAGGAAACATGCATTTAACATTGTAAAAACTATTCATCTCTTGATCCATGATCCATGATTACTCACACACTCAATTTTTGGTTAAGTACATACTATAACTAGAGTTAACTAGATTCTCATTTTAAAAAAAGAAAAAGAAAAATCTTCAAAGACAGCAGCTATTATTTGTCATGTGAATTCAAAGTACAAATGATTAGTTAAAAGTAACATTACAATATCCAAAAAAAGGTAACACATCTTCTAATAAAGATTTAAACATTAAATTGTAAGGTAGCTTCACAATATAAGGAAATGTTACTCTCCTCATGAAATGTTCCCCATGTTAAAAGGCTTCTCTTTGGGAACTAATATGCACAGATATCAATGGGAAGAGAAGAAAAGAATCATGAACCAGAATCATAACAACAGTCAATTTTCAGAAACTGGAAATATGCTCAAGTTAGAATATACCTTGAGTTTAATCAAATGGAGGAGATGGGCATCTCCACTGACAAGATACGAGATCAAAACTTTACTAACCAAAACCACAGAGAAATAAACAAAAGGGCTTTTTTGTTTTGTGCTTTCTAATATGAGACAGGAGAGGCCCCAAACCCTTTGCTTTCTGACTCATTTGAGAAACTCCTTTCCCAGTAACTGCATAGCTTTTCCCCTTTGCCAGACAAGTGCTAGTGTTTACTCACCTGACTAGAGCCTCTCCTAGACCGAACTAGCTGCCGTTCCTGCCACCTTAAACCTTCATTATCAATGATTCCTTCCCTGCTGTCACCCGGGCTCTAAACCACTCTCCAGTGCTCTTCCTTTTTGTCTGGGCAGTGAGAGTGCTAAGTTCTGCCAAGCTATATACTCCAACCTGGAACTCCCCCCCCACACACATCTAATCTAAAGCTGCTAAAGGCAATCTAAGAAATCTCCTTTAGGAGAAAAAGATAAAAGAGAACCTGTAACCTTATTTCAAAAAATACTGTTTTAGAGGAGCACATACTTTCTACATTATTACCACAAAAGTGAACTCCCCAATTAGACTAAATTAGATAATAGAGAAAACTGCTAAAATTTTATCCCAGTGATGACATGTTACCATTTCCATTTTTGCTCCTCCTCTTTCTTGGGCTTCTTCCGCTTGTTATCTGGTTCAGGAAGTTTCTTATCTTTGTTCTTGATTTTTTTTGCTTTGTTGTCCTAAGAGAACAGTTAAGAGAAAAGCACTAAGTCATGGAAGGAAACTATTTAAGAGTCAGCATAAACTATACTGTACTCACACACATAATTTCTTGAAGGGTTGAGGATCTGAATGTTCAAGACTGGCTTCACAGCATGTTTAAGTTAAAAGGAATTTTGGAGATTACTAAGTCCTCCCCATGGTACAAGGAGAAAACCAAGATGAAGAATGAAGATAATAGTTCCTTACAAGAGGAAGACAGCTCAGAGAAATGTCTACTTTTTTACTCGACTATACCTTGTTCTCAAGCGCTTCTACCACTAACAATCTAAGTATTTATGTGGTCCAATGTTCTCACAACTGACCTGGTGGTAAGTGATCTATTACCACTATCAAAAGGTAATTATTTGAAATCATATTTAAAATGAGGTAACAAAATCAACATAATGTGGCCAGAGAGACCTAAAAAGCTTATTCATTTCTATATTGGGCTTTTCTCCAAGGGTAAGTTGGCTCCACTTTGGCTCCCATTTTTCATGAATACACCAGTCTCAGGCAACAGTATTAAAATGGTAGTGGTCCAGCAGCAAATATAAGTAACACAAGCTCACTGAAACTTTTGGTGAAAAATAACATAACCAGACAGAATATGTATGATCAATGTAAAAATGTCATTTTCTTTAAAGTAAGAAGATCTTTTGAATATAAAGAAGCAAAATATTTCACATAGTATATATGCATTATACATCATGTATATTTTACATGTTAATATATTTAGGATCTTTCCTTACCTTCAGGAAAATTAAGTTTTTGCATATATTTTATATACCTTATAGACAGCAATATTTCAGCCTTTATTCATGTGCATTTTAAATCCTACTATAAGAGTTGTATGAAATTTTTAGAAAGGAAGATGTGGTTCATGAAAATGGATGAGAATCCTGAGTTTATTTAAATGATAAGGATTACCATTTAAACAAAAACAAGATAAAAGGAAATAACAGTTCAAATTATTCTCTTAATAGCTTCTGAAAACCTATGCAGATGTTCACACAAGTAAACTACTAGATACAGTATCACTTTCAAATCTCAAAATGAGAAAAACAGTAAGGGACTTCTGGGTAATTTTCAGATTAGAAAAAGTATAAAAACTTAAGTTTACATGGTATTTAAGTTCCCTGCCCTTATATAAGCTTGGTCTTTGACTGATACAGTCCCTCTGTCTTAATACCTTATGTATTTATTTGTTTGGAAGAATGGAGATCAGCAAGGAAAGGGTAAGTAAAGGCTGAAAAGAGACAGGATGGGACAATAAAAAAGAAAATTTAAATATCTTTTTGAAAGGGTTTAACTAAGGTATCTATTATCCACAACCATACCTTCACCTCAAAGATGGCTTATCTTGCTTTAAAGGGTTTAAGTATACAATCCTCTTGGTGGAACAGTTAGTAATATAAAGTTAGTGTACAGAACACTAAAGCAAGAGCAAAATCTTGGACTTAAGCTGCACATTCCTTTCTAGATTGGTTTATGCCAGTTACCTATATATAAAAGCACAATGATTGGCCACCACGATCACCACTCAACACTATTCTGAATTCCTTGAACTTGGCTGCCATAACTTGTACTATTGCCAGGAAAGGAAAGTAGTCAGCAAAAAGGCGACTTTGAAAACCAGGGAACTGAGAAATGTATTCTCATAACCCTTCTGGGCCTGTCTACTCACTACTGTTCCTAGAAGGGTTTATTAAAAATTCAGTTTCAGGGGATTGGACTAGATGGCCCCTAAAGATTTCTTCTAACTTCCAATCTATGATCCTATGATCTCATTCTTTCTTTTAGATAGTTCTATAAACTCATTATTATTTAATGTCTTCACTTCTAAGATTTTTATTCATTGACTGACTCTCCTGACTTTTCAAAATCAAAGACTAACCTTCCTGTTATTATTGTACACTCTAACATTCCCTTCCAAAAAGAAAGGTTCAACAACAGTCACAGTTAATGCTTTCCTTTCCTCTATGTACTAGCTAATAAACTAGCTAAGTATGAGAAAGTCTATTATACCCTTTTCTTTCCTTTCTATTACTGGCTACTTCCACAGAGCTGAATAAAGATTAAGAAAACATTTTGTCTGATAAAAAAATGATTAGCAGGACTGGAATGAAATAAAGAAGTGAAGATAGTCTCTTTAATAGTAGTAATGCACTATTCACATTATAGGAACTGAGATTGAGTTGGAAGGTATCAGCCAGCAAGGCTGATGGAGACCAATTCCATCTAGCTGCTTTGCTCTAAAAGGTCTCTAACTAGTGTGAGAATCAACAATTTTCTTGAATCCTCAGGGTGGGGGGAACAAGTAGACTGAAGAGGGAAGGTCAAGCACAACAACAGTTTTAGTCATCCCTTTATCCTTCACGGAATAAACCTCATTATACCTGAGTAGCTCAACATATAGGGGGTATAGGAGGAAATGGCAAGACTACCCAGCCAATTTCCTAGAAAAGTAATGATTTCAAAGGGTAGGAATTTCAAGCTTCCCAGAAAAATAAACTAGGAATCATTTAGCCAGTATTTTGATTGAGTATATCTGAACTAAGTAGCATTCTTTTTTCGGGGAGGGAAGTGGTCAATTTAGTATATTCACTCTATGATGGGAAATGTCTTAAGACTTTGTAATTCCACTCTCATCACTTAGGTCCACAAAGGAATTTTTTTTTTCCTAAGGTTGCTTTTTACATCATAGGATGATATACTTAAGAGCTGAGAGAAATCTTTAAAGATCATCAACACCAATTTACATCTGAGGTACCCGAGGTACCCCACAGAGATAAAACTGATTTGCCAAAGAGGCTGAAGGCAACAAATGGCAGAGCCAGGACTCCTAGGATCTCTCATACCCGACCCTGAACCCACTCCGTTGCACTGTGCTGTCTCCTGAGCAGATACAAAACCTCTCTGACGATCACATGAGCTATAGAAGTCAATCCCAAACCAGAAGTCCCATTCCATTTTCTTACTAACCTCCTCTTCCTCTGGTTTCCGCTTCTTCACTTTCTTGATATCTTCTGTTTTTATTTTCTTGGGTTTATAATCAGCACTAAAGAATAGCAGAGGAGAAAAAAGCACTTACGTATAAATCAATTGCTCTTTTGTTTTAACCATAAGAATGAAAAGCTCATATATGGGAATGCAATGAAATGAAAATGTAAGACCAAGTTACAGACAGAAAGATAAGATACAAAAGATATAGAAAAGAAAAGAAAAGTTACAGTCAGAAAGAAGACTACCAGGCATGGTATAAAATTAATTCCTCTAGATGAAGAGAAAGGAAATAAGCATTTATATATTGCTTCCTATGTACTAGGTATTTGCTAAATGCTTTTATTATTATTATTATTATTATAGTTTTTTATTGCCAGAACATATGCATGCATTGTCCCTTGCACTCACTTCTGTTCCAATTTTTCCCTTCCCTCCCTCCACACCCTCCCCTAGATGGCAGGCAGTCTCATACATGTTAAACATGTTAAAATATATCTTAGATACAATATATGTGTGCAGATCCATATAGTTCTCTTGTTGTGCTAAATGCTTTTTACAAATATTATCTCATTTCATCCTCATAATAGCTCTGTGAAGAAGGTACTCTTAATCACCCTATTTTATAATTAAGGAAATTGAGGCAAATAGGGGTTAAGTAACTTGCTTAGTCGGGGATACTGGTAAGTGTCTAAAGCAGGATTTGAACTCCCAACTCCAGGCCTAGTGCTCTATCCATTGCACCACGTAATTACCTCTAGTTCCAGAAGAGTGAGTGTACAATGACAGTTTAGAAACTAAAATTATGACAACACTGTGAAAAGCTATTGTGAAAAGGAAAGGAGCTTATTCTCTTATTGAATAAACAGTGAATTTAAATCTATCTACTACTTTTCTCACTAAAACACTTCACCAGCCATTCTTCTAAAGCCCGAATGTTGTGAATTTTTAACAGATATTTAGGTTCTAAGTGCCAGTGCTGGAACACTGATTTTTTTAAACTTTGTCTCACATGCCTAGGATGTTTTCCATTCCCCTTTCTTTTCCAATTTCTGAATTCCTCCAAATTACAACTAAAATCCTATCTTTTATAAGGTTTTCTTGATCCCCTTCAATGTTAGTGCCTTCCCTCTGTTGCTTAAAATTCCATTTATCATGTCTATATTTTGTTTGTACATAGCTGTCTGCATGTTGTCTTTCTACCTCACTATGGGCTCCTTGAGAGCAGATACTTGTGTATGGAGGGGAGGGCCTGGGTGAGAAGGGGGCAATGGTAGAAAGAGAGGGTACAAGGAAGAAGTGTTCTTAGTATCCCTAGTGCCTGACACAGTATTTGTCACATAATAGGCACTTAAATGTTTGCTGACTCAAAGAGATGTCTGACTGACCACCAGGTCTTCAGTATTATAGCTAACTCCTGAACCCATTTCCTTTTATCTGTGTCTTATGAATCCTTACTCTATTTTTGGAAGCACAGTAAGTAATCGGTACATAAATGAAATAAAGGAGCAATTAATGTTCAACAACTTAAGGAAAAGCGAATGAGCTAGTTTGAAATATAGAATATCTGAAAAAAGTGTAATTTTGATAACTTCTGTGTGTACCAAGTATTTATGCTGAATAAAATCCAACTTACAAAGGATCGCCTCAAAGTAACTACTTCTTGGTGAACTGTTTTAAGGAATAGTTTGGAAGACCATATATAATTAGTATATCAACTGATTTTAAGTAATAAGCATTTCAAAAATACTTCTTTTTGATCAAGTCTTAAATATCCTGTTTTTTTTTTTTTACACTGCTCTTTTATGCTTAATAAATCTTTACTCCAAAGAAGGAAAGCCATCTAATTTTATCCACTGAATCCAAATTCTGAATTAGTCAAATTAATGAAGTTTCAAATTGTATACTATGCAATCAAGTATTGTATTGACTCTTCTAGACAGCTATTCTCTAAAAAAAGAAACAATCCCCTTCTCTGCTCAATGAATCAAAATGAGTATTACTCACTCATCATCCTCTCGAGGTCTCTTTAAAGGCTTGATATCTTCTTTAGGTGAGGCAAAATAACCATCATCATCTGGTTCATCTTTAATACGAGGAGGGCTAAGGAAAGTTGATAAATCTTATTAGGAATACTGGAATTCTCTGAACAAAAGGCAGAAATCATCCTACTAAGAGATAACTGTCAGAATATATTTGGATCTTCATACTTTGGTTCTATATCAGAAACAGATTAAATCTCCCCTTGCTTCATATGTCCTTTTAGTTATCTGAATTTATCTACACTTCCTAGAATAAAGAGCTGAGTCATCTCACTTGAAATCTAGATTAGTTATACCCTTATGCACCACAGATGACTCAAGCTAAAATCAACTGGAGCCTATTCCTTATTGCTTACTCATTTCAGACTAGGGTGGATGGATTCAGTGCCGTCCTTCTGTCACAAGGTATAGCCAATCAGCTAGTCACTGCCAGAGACACACTCCAAAAGTCTTTGTATCTCTGAAGTAATTTCCTCAATATTGCACATATGATAAGGCATTAAAATTAACATTTGAGGTGATCTAAGACAATTCCAATAAAATAGGGATGGAAAATGGAATCTGCCATTTTCTGCCAGAGAGAGAACTACAGAAACGAAATGTGGATCAAAGTATGGCATTTTAGGTTTTTTTTTTTTTTGCCTTTTCTCATGGTTTCCCCCCCTTTTGGTTTGATTTTTCTTATATACCAGGACAATATGCTTAAAAAGACTGTACATTATAATCTATGACAGATTGCTTGTTTTATTTGGTAAGGGATAGGAAGGAAAAAACTAGAATGCAAAATCTTGCAAAAATGAATGTTGAAAACTATCTTTATATGTGTTTGGAGAAATAAAACCTTATTGAGGGAAAAAAAGCCCAAAGTGGATAAACTGTTCCAAAACTATTACTTCTCCTTGTAAAAAAAACTATAATTCTAAGCTTTAATGACATTAGTTTTGAAAAGCAAAATCTCCATTTACATAGTAAAGTTACATAGAATAGCTCCCTTTCTTATCAAATTTTTTTTTGGTCAACTCCCCCCTCTCTCCCCAGGCAACTAAGGTGAAGTGACTTGCCCAGGGTCACACAGCTAGGAGGTGTTAAGTGTCTGAGGCCAGATTTGAACTAGGGTCCTCCTGACTTCAGGTCTGGTGCTCTATCCACTGTGCCACCTAGCTGCCCCCTTTTTGTCAACTTTTATAGTTACAGAATAGGAAATCACTACCCACAACCCTGAATGTTGAAAAGTTCCAATTGTTCTTTGCCAGAACACCTCAATGGTTAGAAACCAGCTGAATGCAAGCTAGATTTTAGAACAGTCACAGGTAATAATAAAAACATGCAAACATGTATAAAACTACCCTGAAGGAAGTACTCCATCAGAACCAGACTGGATTGTTCTTTTTCACAGAAGTACAGAACACTATAGCTTTTTAAAAATGAACTCTGGGTATACTAATTTATCAGAGACAAGAAAGGACCATGATTTAGAACCAAATAATTTTGTTACTACTATTTAGAAAAGGTTAAATCTCCACTGGACCCAGAGAAGGCCAGTTATACTCTAAGATAAAAATGTGCCAGCACTAATTAGTTCAAGAAGCAGTTGGCTTTTAACTTAAGCTATTATTCTATATTTTTCACAATATACTTTTAAATTATGCCTAATTTTAATTTTAAAAATTATGTCTAATTATGCAACTGTCATTTCTACTTAGAGGAACTCAGAAATGACCATAAATTGTTCCAAAGAAGATTTATATTCAGAAATGAAACTAAAGTTTTAAGAATTAAACTCAAAGCACTTGGCTGGAAGCAGCAAAGGAATATCTATAGGTCTTTCCAGCAAAATGAAACAATGCTATAGGGTTATTTTAGGGAATAAACTGCCATCTTAGGAAAGCAGAATTTAAGTACTTATCCACAAAACCACAAAACTCCTGTACCTAACAGTGCATATTCCCCCTAAATATGCAATAAAATAGAGGTAGATTAAGATTGATTCCATATAGTACTTGAAAATGACAGACTTGAGAGCATGAGATTTGTTAATGAAATTTTGTAAAATTAAGTAGAACATCTCAATGGTGTTTCTTGTCACTGCTAAGAGAGAAGAAATTTTAGCTTAGTAGTAATAATGAATGGCTAGCACTAGTAAGGGCAAAATGGAAGCTGATAATTGGTTTTTGTTCAACATATCCTTCAAAATTAGGCACACATCCTCCTATTCACTTCTAAAGGGGAAAAAAAAAAGTCAGGCTTCAATCACTTCCTACCAGCCATTGCCCCTTCAAAATAATTTATTGGTATGTTCATATTGCTACTCTCTTCCTAATGTTTGATAGAACAAGAGTCAATGAGGGCTCAAATTAAATTCTTCATCCACTGCAATTGTCAGAAAAGACCAAGTAGGTCTCCTCTGTCTCTAGGCCCAATGTTGCTAATATGGTATTTAATAGTAAACACCAATATTGAAAGATAAATCGATGAAGAAGATTCCTTACCTAGAAAAACCATTTTCTTTCTCCTTCTTTATTTTTGCATCTCCAGATGGTCTTCCCTGCAAGGAAATCAACACAAACTGAGCAGCAGCTCAAATTATTTCAGTTTGAGTGAATCTCTCATATAACCATCACCATAAAGTTTTAAGTCTTTTTAGCACAAGGTAGGTTTCAGCTTTTCTTTTTATAAGGAACTTTGCAAAGTTTACTTGAAATGACAGAATTTTAGAGTTAGATGAGTTCAGGTAATCCAGTCCCCTCATTTTACAGAGGCGTAAACTAAGGCTCACTGAGTTGGACTCAGAAAGTGGGAGATCTGAGACTGTAATATGGAATATAGTATCCTGGGGTCTTCCCACTAATACCCCGTTTGTTGACTCCCAATTTTTGAGAGTGATAAAATATATAAATTCTCTCAAAGAATACAGCCTCATTATACTTTCAGAGGTTCAGAGTAAGTAAAGAGTAGGAGTCATGAAGAAACATGATTAGAGGGTAGCAAGAATTAGATGGTTAAAAAAAAAAAAAAAAAAAAAAAAAGCTTGTGGGGGTTTTAAGACATAAGAACCTTTGGTAGTCAAGGACTATATACAAATAAAATTTCACATAAGCCAGTATAGGTAGTTGGGAAACACAAAAGTTGTATCATACTAACTCCCTTTGAAAGGGAGTTTTGTTTCAGGCTAAAATGAAGATATTAAACCTTTGCGTATATGCCATTTCTTCCATTTCACAGACACCATTGTGCCTGTCACTGATGTGCTAAGCAGAGCAGGACGAAATGAGGAATGAGCCACTATTTCATGTATTTTTAAATTTAGCCAAACCAAACAGCCACATTCTTTTCTCTCAGTCTTCTAAGACTTGTCAGACACGTTGAGAATTTTTAAAAATTTGTACAATGTGTTCTACCCCCAGCCAGATGGGCAGAACCTCACTGAAAAAAGTTTTAATTGACTAGGCTGGGTCTGTGAGTCTCAGACTGATCATTAAAAAAAAAAAAAAAAAAAAAAAAAGAAAAAAAGCCTACAAGAACTTTCAATCTAAAAACAATGGCAATGCTAACAATCACTAGTATTTGTATACTGCTTTAAATTTTGCAAAACATTTTTATAAAGATTATTTCATTTGATCCTTTCCATAATTTTGGGAGATAAGTGCTATTAGTAGCTATTATCTTCATTTTACAGATGAGGCAATTGAGGCAGAGATTTGCCCAGGACCACAAAGCCAGTAGGTATCTAATGAAGGACTTGCTTTTGGATTCAAACACCCAGCACTCTATCCACTCTACCAGGTAGGCCATAATTCTGATCATATTCCTCTCATATGAGTAGGTTACTTAGGCTACCATCTTCTTGGCCCCAAAGTGTACTTCACCTGACAAAAATTTTTTATATCAGGTAAATAGAACTTATATCAAGGTACTCCATGTTTTTAGTTTATGTACTGACTAGTTGAAGGGTTTTCAGGAAAGAAGCAAAAACAATATAGCAATGATCTGCTCACCTGGAATATTACTCAAGAGTGATGGGAAGAAGGGAATTTGCTTTTTGTGGGTTAAGAATGATTTGCTTCTAAGTAACAGGCAAAACTGCCTGTTTCAAGGTCTCTATTAATAAAGAAAATTGCTGTGTTGTTTGGCAACTTAAAGTACCACCTCCATTTTTTCCCCCACTAAAAAATAATGTACCTTTTCTTCCTTTCGTTTCTCCTTGTCTCTATCTTTGTGTTTGTCTTTGTGTTTCTCTGAGCTGCCATCTTTGTGTTTGGTTTTCTCCTTTTCTCTGTGTTTCTTCTCTGAGGAATCTTTGTGCTCACTGAAAAAAGAAACCTTGAGTTAGCTTAAAACAGAGACTATAGGCGTTCACTTCACAGGATCACCTCACAAGACACACTGAGATAACATGAATCATGGAAACTCACTCATGGAAACTCACAATTACTTTATACAAACAGTCTTAGCGCAAAGATCAAGTAGAGGCTTTGTAGCTTTGTCCAAATTGATTAGCTTTTTTTTTTTTTTTAAACAAAACGGCAAGACAGAGAAAGAAAGCCATTAATGATGTAAGAATTAAAAACTTAAAGTAACCTGGAATTTATAAAGACACTATGCTACTAGCGCATTTCAATTATCCCATAAACAATGAAACAATATGAACTTGAATTGCTCATTAAAAAAATTTTACGTGGAAAGTATGTTTTAGGGTTTTATTCCAGATTTAGACTGACATGTAACATGTATAAAAAGCAGAGAGTTTTTTAAATGACCAGCAAGAAACAGGACTTATTTCCAGTAGGCTCCAAGGAAAGAGATGCAGGAAAAGACTTGGATGGTTCAGAAATCTTGTTCAGTTATGAATGTTCACTACAGATCAAACTTCTCTAGCCCTATCTCAGAAATGAGTAACTGCCATAGAAGCTTTCCATAAAATTTCAAAAAAAGTACTAAATCAGGCTGTCCAAGAATGCAAAACTCATTTTTGGGTAAGCCTGTCAAGTAGTTCCACAAGTTAAAAGATTGATCCAGAGTCAAGTCTGCTGGTAGTCAGTCCAGGCTGCTCTAGCCCACCAGGTGTAGAAGCTGAATCACTCCCTGCTGATTAAAGGGTTGGTCTTTCACAGCATTTAAAGGTCCCTAGTTTTAGTCCTTGGGAAGATGAATGAGCTTTTTTGAATCCATTCAAACTGTCAACTTATTAACTATTTTTCAACTGAAAATGAACATTTGCTATGGGTCTAGTCCATCTATATCATTAGATTATCATAATACAGTAAAGACGATGTTTATGGCCCAAAGATTATAACCTAAGAGGAAAGATAAGTTCCTGGATCTTCCACTACTGCTATATGACTTTGTACAAGTTATTTCTGTATGACTCCACTTGTAAAATGAAGGGGCTGAATTTTTTATTTATTATTTTGAGCACTAATAAAGGAGGAAAAACCCAACACTCTTCCTATATGTGACTTCACCTCAATCCAAAGCTGTGAGTAGTGATAACTGAAGAGCTAATCTGAATTTCATAAATAAGCAAATAGAGACTGCAGCAAGATGATAACTCACATTTATGTAAACTAGTTAATCAATTTACAAAATACTTTCCTCACGACTCTGGGAGGCAGGTAGTAAAAGAAAGGTTGTACTGCAACGTGCAATTATCACCATTTCTCTTTCAGGCAAGTACAGAGAAGATTAAATGACTTGCCTGGACTATACCATTAATAAACAGAAAGGCTGAGATTCAAACTGTAAATCCAAGACTAGTGCTCTTTCTATTCTGCCATCCAGTCTCTAAAATACTAAGCAAAGCCAAGTGTCAGGAAAAAAGTTAAGTCAGCACAGAGGAAGGAACATGCCTAGTCAACATTTATTGATACTCTAGGATTTTCAAATATTTGTATTTCATGTATCTTTAGATTCTTCCAAAGCATGTGTTGGAACCAGCTCAGAGAAACATTTATTAAATTTTCGCAACTTAGAAACAACAAATGCTAAAAATCAGTGCTTGATTTATTAATTTGTTGATTGCCTAGGTTTAAGAAAGTAATGGGAAAATGTTAACAATGAACCTTAGGCTTAAAAATGTGTCTTGCATACTCAGTAACAAAAGAACTATAGCTAACTTAAAATTTGAATTTTGTTGCTGAAAATAAAATTTTGAGATCTGAGACAGTTTTCATCCTGCTCCTTCTACAAGAACTACAAATGATTGCTAAGAGGTGCTAGTTCCCATAAGGCTCCCTCTTTCTTAAGTTCCACTCCACTTACTCTCTCTGACTTAATGAAGCTAATTCTCCCAGTGCTTTTGCGCTTTATTAGAACATAGGCAAATCTTTAACATTCAATTGCAATTAAAGTGCGCATAAGCACATGAGTGCTAACAGGCTACTGAAAAAAGACACAAAGTTTTATTTTATTTTTTCCAGTTTTCATTGTTCACCACACATTGGCCAAAAAGAGAAAAAATAAAGAAATCACAAAGTACCCAATCTAGGTTAACTTGTAGTCTGGGCATGAAGTATCCCATTCCTCCCTTTCTCACCCTCCCCAATACTGGTAATGACTGGCTGGCCATAGACTTGGTCCCCGAGGCCAGAGCTAGGAACCAAGAGTAGAGGCTGTAAGTTGGACAGATTTTGTTGCAATATAAAAAAAGAAAAAACTTCCTGACAAGTCTGACAGCCACAAAATGGGATAGACTTAGCTACAGGAATTATAAGGTTCTAGATTTCAAGGTTTTTCACTCTGTCTGTTCTTCATCTCTAGAATGCTCTCCTGGCTTCTTTGAAAGCCTTCTTCAAGACAACTCCAAACCCATCTCCTTTAAAGGCTTGTCAGTTCTTTTCCTGCCATTGCTTTCCCTCTAAAGCTCTTTTCCCTACACTGTATATATTTTGTACATGTACATGTACATTTGTTTGCATGATATTTCCCCATTAGAATGTGAACTCCTTGAGAGGGGCACCATGTTTTTGCCTTTCTTCCGTATCCCCAATACTTAGCACAATATTTAGTGCACAGCAGGTACTTAATATTTGCTTCACTGACTTACTAGTAGTCTTGAATGAGTACTTGTCAAGGATATTGTATAAGGAATTCCACATGAACTATGACTGGATTCAATGACTTCTTTCCAAAATTGACTCCAAAGTGACAAAAGGTGGTACCGATAGTCACAGGGAATTACAATGCCTCTTCCTTTCCCAGCATTACATGTGAGATAGGAAACTGTACCATCAGAAGCATGCTAGTTTTGGTAATGGATCTCCTTTTTTTCAGGCTTTGCCCAAATGAGATGAAACCAGGAACTGGCCCTTAGTGTGAAAATGGTCAAAGCTAATGTCAAAGCAGACAGGGAATTAACTCCAAGTCAGGGAAACCAGGGAAGGTTTCTGCAGCTATCTATTTATTTCCTTTTCTCAAAAGCTTTAAAATGAATCTAATTTTCATGAAGATCAAACAAACAAATCCCCTTCTTAATTTTTAAAATATCAAGGGATTTATGAATAGTACTGAACAAAATCAGAATACAAATTCATGACATCTAGGGGATGAATATTTGGGGAGATGTCACCCTTTTCTTCAAATTCTATCATGAGTTCACTATCGATGAACTCATTTAAAACAGATTCAAAAGGGACTTATGATTATCTACAGCTATTCTAAAATGCAGGCTCATTATATGTTTAAGAGAACAAATATTTGAGCTCTGTAGTAGAAAATATTAGGAAACCTTGCTTCCTTCCCTCAAAAAAACCTCCCACTAAAAAACAAATTTTAAAAATGTTTAAAAATATAAAAGGTAACCTATTGATTTGGAAGATAAACCCATCTTTAGAATGCCAATCAGGTCCTGCTACAATTAAAAGGTCTAAATGCAGATAACAGCATTCCCAAAACTTTCATATTAGTTTCACTTTTGATGGGATTCAAAATTACCCCCACCTATTCAGTATTATGAACCCAGAAGGAAAAAAAAGACCCCCAAAACATTGGACTACCAACTGTGCACAGATGCAGGATGCTTGGCTTTAGATTTCATTTCTGCCTGGAGGGTAAGATAGACTGCACTACCAGAGAATGAGAAATAAACATTCTAAGTGAAATAGAAGGAAACAGAGACACCTTCCTAAAATGTTTGTTTATATATTATTGTAAGGATCCAGGCACCAGGAAACAAATATAGCCCAAACCCATTCTATAAAACATACTACAGCTTCCTAATTGTGATGGTCAAATCAGTCAGGCATTCATTCAAGTAATGAAAAATGACCCTTCCTTAGTTCGGGATAGATGAAAAGTAGGGGATAAGGAAAAATAATGAGGAAAAAAGGAAGGAGAGAGAGAAATGTGTTCCCTTGTACATAGGAAAGAAAGTTATATCCATGAGTTCATTTCAACAAACATTTATTAAGTACCTACTGTGTACAAGGTACTGAGGATATTTTAAAAACAAAAATGAAGACCTTTTATTTCCTCCATTTTCACACTTTTCCAGTCTTCTGATATTTTACACTTACAGCCACACATCTTTGCTTTTCCTAGTACAAGACACTGTCTCCTGAGTCTGCACATATTCACTGGCTATCTCTTATGCCTGGAATTTTCTCCCTCATTTCCACTTTCTAGTTTATTTACCTGGTTCCCCTGGCCTTCTTCAAGCACTAACTAAAAAGCCCACCTTCTACAGGAAGCCTTCTAGTCCTCCTTAATTTTAGTGTTTTTCCTCTATTAACTGCCCCCAACTGTTGGAACACAGCTGTTTGCATGTTGTCTCCCATTAGATTGTGTGCTCCTTAAGAGCAGGAATTATCCTTTTGCCTTCCTTTGCATCCCCAGAGATTACAGTGCCTGGTGGACAGTAAGGGCTTAATAAGTGTTTATAGACTGATTAAAAATTTCTACAGACTGATTTTTCATGAGTAGACAAACCCTAAGGTTATCTAGTATACAGAACAATAATGTTCAGTTATTCTGTCCATCCCATTTTAGCCAAAATTCTCATTTTAGCGCATACACACACACACACACACACACACACACACTAGTCCTATTTCAATTCCAACACTATTTTATTTTATTCTTGTGACTTTTGGGAATGGGGGTGGGAGTGGGGGGGATGTTAATTAGAAATAATCCATTTCTTCTATATAGCCTAGGCAGACTATAGGGATATTCACAAAATACTTCTGATGCAGGGTCACTGCCTTTTCACAGAGACAATCTTTAAGAATTATTGTGAATGAGAAATGTATCACCTTGTGGCCAAATAGTTGCTGATTCTGCCATTTTTTCCAGACCTGTCTGACTCTTCATGTCCCCATTTAGGGTTTTCTTGGTAAAGACACTGGGGTGGTTTGCCATTTCCTTTTCTAATTCATTTTATAGATTAAGGAACTGAAACAAACTGGGTTAAGTGATTTGCCCAGAGTCATGCAAATTGTTAAATTCTTGAGGCCAAATTTAAACTCATAGAGATGTCTTCATGATTACAGGACTCTATCCATTCTATCACCTAGATGCTCTAAGCCTCTCCAGTTTAGACAGCGATCTTCAGATGATAGACAAATTGTCTTTAGCTTATACTTACATCCTACCTTCTAGAATAGCCTTCCCAGATTTACCACCAAGTTACAAAGTACCAGTGTAAGGTAAGAGAACTTCTCCCTCCCTATGATAACCATATATATGATAAACCAAAATACTCTCCATTGGTCTTTCTTGCTTAACAGTTATGAGTTTTCACACAAATGAAAAGTTTCTTGATAAGTCAATTTATCACTGTATTAATCAGATATTCTTCTGAATAAGGCATTTATCCCATCAAATCTAAGTAATTCCCATCTGCATTTATCAAGACCTCACACTATTTATTACCTTTGTTCTATACTTTAGTAGTATACAAACATCTGAAGTATTATCCCTACTCATTTTGCCATGACCAACTGGAAAAAGTGATGACACCACCACTAATCCTTTTTTATTTCCTTCATAGTCCCTGGAGACCTTTTCTAGGGTTACCACATATGTCATTAGAAAGGGGAAATGGCTGATAGGTTTAATGAGTCTCAGTAATTTTCATATCCCCAATACACCTCCCACTTTTATTGGTTGTGCCAAATATTTAAAGGATCACAACAGGGAAGATAGATGAAATTATGGATTTCCTGCAAAAGGGCCTAGAGTTAAGCACAGAAGGAAGTGGCATGGTTGCTATAGTGGAAAGAGTGTTGGATTTAAAGGCAGAGGATCTAGATTCAAACTCCAGCTTTGCTCCTTAGTATCTGTACTGACTGTGAACATAATCACATCTGAGACTCAGTTTGTTCATCTATTAAATAAGAGAATAAGATTAGGTGACTCCTAAGGTCTCTTCCAGCTCTAAATCTATTTTCTTATGATCTTAAACAGTGATCAGAATGAAATTACTTACATACTCTTGTATGCTATTACTTTTAGAAAAGTTTCCCAAATCCAAGGAACAGATATTTAATCCTATCTCATAAAATATTCCTCCCCCATCCTTAAAAAGCAGACTTCAAAAGGAGATCATGCCCACATTTCTCACTCTGAAAGTACAGGCATGTACTGCCAAAATAACCAAAAAGCTCAGTCCTCACTACCTCAAAAAATCAGTTTTCTTCTTCTCTTAGCTTCCCACAGATATGTCATCTGTGACAAGTTCAAGACTTGTGCTTGGGAGTTAGTACAGAAGCAGCATAAGCAACAAGAACCAAAGCCAGGCCAAAAAACACAATTTTCTCAGTCCTAAGGTTGTCTTTTCTGAACACCACACCCTCTCCCCTTTCAAAAGAAGGGGAAAGGACAGAGAACAAACCATTTCTCTTACACATAGCAACCCCCAAATAAAAGAATTTCTGATTGGGCATATGAAAAATGCAACTCTAAGGCACTCATTCTATCAAATACCATTTTCCTTGTAGATTTTTGGTCTGGTACCAAAAAGCTATACATACAATGACCCTTCTCAAGGAGGGAAGGAGAATAATATAGTGAAGCTATTCTGAAAACTCATGCAAACAACTTGAGGTTCATTTGTCACAACTGCTGCAAACTTCTCCAAATCGTTTTAGCTTAAAATAACCATGATCTAGGCCAATCTATATGTTGTTTCTTAAAATTTTACTGGTAAAATCACAAGGGAAATGAATGTTTCTGAACTGTTCAAAATAAATAAAATTTAAAATTATATATAATGGCAATGAGAAGGTAATAGTGTCAAGAATAAGGATTATTTCAAGTTTCTTCTTTTCTAATTGTCCTTGGGGTTCATTATTCATTTAGCTGAAGTTCTGCCTTCTTAACTGTTTTACTTCTAGATATGTCTAACTCAAGAAGACTGGAAGCACATGTTGAAGAATAATACACCTTGTTCCTCCCAGAAGGAGCATTTTGGGGGAAACACCTCAAATAAAACTTTTTAAAACTGTCCACATCTAAATATTCATATAAACGTGAAGGCTTAAGCATTTAAAAATATAGTGGGAGTCTGTTGGATTTGTTTTGAGAAAGTACAGGTATGTATTTTTCAGCTGTGAAGAAGATATTTTAAGTAAATTTTAGATTTCTAAAATGTGGGATCAGGAAGTGTCAACAGTGCAAATATAATTAGGGACATCCAGGCTCTGCAGAGTAGCAAAAAAAAAAATCTCAAGGAAAAAGTCTGGAGAAAACAGAGGGAGACAAAACAATAAAAGGTCACAAAAGTTGAGGGTCAATGGCAGAGTGAATGGGACATGAGAAGTCAAACAGGACCTAGGGAGTCCTAGGTCTAACATACACTAGACAGGAGTGAAGAGTAGCAAGTCGAGATTTCTTAGGGTTACTACTGGGGATGGTAATCATGATGCCAAAGGGACCAATGCAAGAAGCCAGTCACAGACTTGGAGCCCAAATAATCACAAATTTCAATTAAGGAGAATAGATGGAAGATGGTAGGTGGAAAACTGTTTGGTACTTCTATTGTATCAGTAGTGAAGTTCACTAACAGAAAGGGAGATAAGAGCCTACTGAACTGAGGTATCATAAGCCTGTTCTGTCACAGAATGGATATGCCAAAGAGCCTTTTTTGTTGTTTGTTTTGGCTACCTTACTGTTCCGGGTATTATAACATGTTGCTGCTCCCTAGTGGAAAGAAAGATATCTCCTTTTGTGTGGCTCCTAAGTGAAAGAGACAGAAAGCCTAGGGCTGCAAAAGGGATGTAGCTAGAGAAACAAGCAGTAATATGGCCAACATTCCCGTGGAAAAACTTCTTGTTAGCCACGTAATTGTACACCAGCCAAAGCAGCCAAATAAGGAAATGAAAAACATTGGATTTTGTTTTCACATTCCAGATGTGAACATGCTAAATCTTAGAAAGAAATTAAGTGATAGCATACACTAAAAAGTTATTATTTTCCTAATCCAAAACAAAAGTGAGGCTTAAGAAACCCAAAACTCTTGTAAGAATCAATTGGGTCAATTACTTCCATAAGAAAAATGGAATTAATTTCACTGGTTCATGAAAAAGCATATTTGCTTTGTGGCAAAGGGGTGCTTTTGTCAGAGGAAGTCAAAATGCAAGGAATTTTGAAAAAAAAAAATTTTTTTTTCAACCCACATCATTTTAATCAGCACACTCAGGCTTTCTCATGTGAAGAGAGAGACTGGGCCAAAATTATTCACAAGTGAAAAGACAAGAGGCTAAATTTTCTCAGAACATTTAGATTGTTTACCTGAAAAGCACTAATTCTAGCAACGCTTTATACCTTTTATTGATGGAACCCCCAGGTTATAATTCCAGCAATTTAAAGGCACTAAAACTTTGAGTAGGTCATAGCCTTGAATCTGCCTGGAAACAAAGCTGGATACAAACAAGGAATGATATAAAGAAAATTAATGTTGAACTCTATAGCCCTTGTTATTTGGAAGGGAGAAAGCACCAGAATTTAGCTAACAGAGCAGGGATAATTAGAGTGCAATTAAACTTCTAACTTTGAAGTCATTTTTACTTCTCCCCTCATTTCAATGTAACTTGGAATAAGTTCTAAGGGGAGACACATCACATTGCAGTTAAACATCTAACATTATACTTTACTTCTTTCGTTTTCCCTTTTCATTTTATATCTGTTGTAGAAGCAGAAAATTTGGCATTTTATCATAAATGGTTTGGGTTTTTTTAAATCATTGTTTCATGAACATATTTTTTTCCCATTCCCCACTTGACTGGCAGATAGACCCACTTTTTTAAACTTCCATATGCAATAAAGTATGAATATCAAATATGTCTCAATACAAAATTTGCTGATTGCTGGGGACACTAGGCACACCTATACAGTAGAAAGTATATAGGATTAGGTTTTAAATAACCTGAGTTCTAGTTTTAGTACAGCTAATAATTAACAAGATATAGAACATTGGGCAAGTCACACCACTTTGTGATTCAATTTCCTTATCTATTAAATGAAGCCATTGAATTATATTCCTTTTTTAGCTATGAAATTGTTATCCAAGTGAAGATGCAAGGATAGTAAGACATAGGAGACCAAAGAAGGAATGTCAGGACTAGACATATAGATTTGGAAGTCAACTACATACAGAGTATCATTACTCTGAGGTAACAAAACAAGAAGAAAATAAAAGGTCAGTGGCTGATGGTTGGAAGATGGTAATAATAGTCATAGAAGCCAAAGGAAGATAGAATTAAGGAGAAGGAGAATGGCCAAAGACAGCAGAAGTTAAAGTCAACAGTTCTGATGGACCTGGCCATCCTCAGCAATGGAGATCAACCAAATCATTTCCAATGGAGCAGTAATGAACTGAACCAGCTACGCCCAGAGAAAGAACTCTGGGAGATGACTAAAAACCATTACATTGAATTTCCAATCCCCATATTTATGCCCACCTGCATTTTTGATTTCCTTCACAAGCTAATTGTACAATATTTCAGAGTCTGATTCTTTTTGTACAGCAAAATAACGGTTTGGTCATGTATACTTATTGTGTATCTAATTTATATTTTAATATATTTAACATCTACTGGTCATCCTGCCATCTGGGGGAGGGGGTGGGGGGTAAGAGGTGAAAAATTGGAACAAGAGGTTTGGCAATTGTTAATACTGTAAAGTTACCCATGCATATAACCTGTAAATAAAAGGCTATTAAATAAAAATAAAAATAAAAAAATTAATTAAAAAAAATTATCCAGGTATATTCTAAAGATTGATAAGTATAGCAAAAGAGAAAAGTATTTCTATCTTATAAAAATACAATCTAGCTTTTAGTTTAAACATGATTATTTTTTTTTCTTTAAAATACAAATAAAATAATAAAAAATAGATTTTAAAGAAATTGGTGAGTTAGGTCCTCAGCAATTAAATTAAAATACATGTTTTCTAACTATGGAAAAAAAAAAAAAAAAAAAAAGAAGTTAGTCAAGGAGCATGAGAGAGAAAAGAAAACAAATTTTGCCTAAAGGGCAATGACTGGTGACCTTAAAGAGAGCAGTTTAGAACAGTCGGGAAGAAAGCCAGATTGTGCCAGATAAGGAGGGAGTGGCTGATGAGGAAGTGAAGGTAGCAGTAGCAACCATTTATTGGAGAAATTTACAGGCAACAGGTGGGAGAGAGTGGAGTCAAGGATGACTCCAGTTTCAGGCCAGGGGCACTTTGGGAATACAGGGTTTCTGACAGGAATGGGAGTTGTTTTTGAAAGTAGCTTGCCAACCATGATGTAACTATGACACACTGACACAATACATGCATAGACTACAATCCCTCTCTGTAGAATGAAACTGATAGCACTTAATCCCAAAGCACACCACACATTGTTAAGGTGAAAGGGTTTCTTGGTATGGAAAATAGAAATAAATCTCAATTTGGCCACTAACTATGTCATTGTATGATCCTAGGCAAATCATTTAACTGTGCTTGGGCCTAAGCTTTGGAAGATGCAGTATGTACTGTTAAACTATGAAGGATATATTTAAATAAATTTTAAAATCTCTAAGACATACAATCTAGGAACTGTTAGAAGTGCAGGTATCTCCACTAGCAGTAGGAGAGACTAAGAGGACTCTAGCAGAAGGTTGGATTTGAGTTAAACATTGAAGAAAGCCAGCAAGCAGAACATTCTACGAATGGAGAACATTCACTAAAAAGGCACTGAGTTGAGTGCTATGTATGAGGAACAGCAAGACGACCAATATTTTTGGATCTTTAGGGTACATGAAGGGGAGTATAATCCTGGAAAGGTTGAAAAATGACAAACTGCTTTAACTTCAGACAGAGGGTTTTGATATCTGATGCTAGAAATACTAGGGAATCATTGAAAGTTACTGAATAGGGGAGATGACATTACTAAACAGCTATTAAACTGTGCATATCCTTTCACCACCAATATCCCTACTAGGTTTATACCCCAAAGAGACTAAAGAGGAAAAGGTTCCATATAAACAAAAACATTTATAGCCCCTCCTTTTGTGATGACAAAGAATTAGAAAATGAGGAGGTATCTATCACCTGGAGAATGGATGAACAGTATGACAATATGAAAAATTATGAAAGTGATTGTTTCAGAGAAACATGAGTAGACTGGCATAAACTCATGCAAAGAAATAAGCAGAACTAGAACAATTATGCAACTAACAATAATCTTTGAAAGACTCAACTTTGATCAATAACTAATAATAACATTTTATCTAAAAGGTTGAACTCAAGAGTGTAGACAGACATATTTAGGGGAGATTACATAAATATATGGGGTTTTGTTTTTCTTTTTTTCCTCTTAGGGGAAGATAGAAGGAAAATAATGTAAGACTTGAAAATACAACTGAATTTTTAAGTCCCTTAATATTTGACACCTTTCCATATATTGTGCTATTGACTTCCAAAAACTACAACTGGCACCAGAAATCCTATTACTACAGACATACCTCAAAGATTTCAAAGACTGAGAAAAGAATAAGATATGGAAAAAATTTTATTGTAACACTTTTTGTATATTGAAGAATTGGAAATAAAATGGGTACCAATCAATTGAAGGAACAGATAAATAAAATGAGGCACATGAATATCATGGAAAACTACTACTATGTTCGAAAAAATGACCAAGATGCCAGATCAGGAGAAATTTGGGAAGACATGAATAAATTAATACAATGAAATAAGAACTTGGAAAATAATTTACATGCTGAACACAATAATGTAAAAGAAAACAACACTGAAAGATGTCAGAAGTCTAATCAATCCAGAGACCAATCATGACTTCAGAAGACCAATGAAGAGTGCTTCCTATCTCTTAACACAGAAGTGATAAACTAGAAGGACAGAATGAGAAATACATTTCAAGATACAGTAAGGTTGTTGATTTATTTGATATTTATTTTTAGGAAGGGCTTCAATGGGAAGCAGGGGATAAATTAATGGATAATAGATGCAAAAGAAAAAAATAAGAGTATCAATAAAACATTAAAAACACAAGAGGAAAAAAAAAAACCATTATAGTCAAATTTAGAACAAGTTGTTACCACCAAGTTTGTTAAGGACGAATTTTAATTTAAGGATAAATTAAATTTAATATCTACTTTGAAAACTATATGTTATTATATTGTATTTAACATATACTTTAACATATTTAACAGGTATTGGTCCACCTGCCATCTAGGGGAGGGGATGAGGAGAAGGAGGGGAAAAGTTGGAACCAAAAGTTTTGCAAGGGTCAATGCTAAGAAACTACCTATGCATATTATCTTGTAAATAAAAAGCTATAATAAAAAAAAAAGAAAGAAAGAAAACTATATGTTATCAAAGTTTGCCCTTGTTCCTCTTTGTATTATGAAACAAAATCTCTTTGGTAGTCAAAGAGAATAAACTAGATACCCAGAGGCTTGAGGTACAGAAATCAACTAGAAAACTATTACAGTAGTCCTAGTGTGAAATGATGAAGGCCACCACCAGGGTGGTTTCTATGTAAGTAGAGAGAAGGAAACTTGTATGAAAGATGTTGTAAAGGTAGAAATGACAAGGATTAGAAAACAGTTTGGATAGATAACATGCAGTAAATGTAAATGAGGCTGAGGAAGACACCAAAGTGATGAACTTTGGTAACTGAGTGGAAGATGGTACCCTTGAGAGTAATTTAGGAGAGGAAAAGAATTTTGGGGAAAAGACCATTAATGAGCTCTGTTTTAGATATGTTGAAACTGACATGCCTAAGGGATGTACAAAAAGTAACTGGTGAGTCAAGAGTGGAACTTAAGAGAAAAGTTAGGATTGGATATATAGATCAGGGAATTATCCACACAGGGATAACTCATGGGAGCTGATGTGGTTGCTAAGTGAAATAATATAAAGGGAAAAGAGAAGAAGGTCCAGAATAGACTGTTGGACACTCATGGTTAGTGGGTGGGGTCTGGATAAAAATATACTGTAAAGGAGATAGAGGAGAATATATAGAGAGAGGAAGGAATAATGTTATTAAAACCTAAAGAGAAAGATTATCAAGGAGAAGAATATAATCAACAGAGCTAAAGTCATTAGATAGGTCAAGAAGAGGAGTAAAGATCACTGGGTTTTCTTTTCATTAAGTTTTTAAATCCAATTTTAAAAGCATCAATCTCTCTTTCTGACAACTAGACCTTTACCCTGGAGCAGTTCTATTTCAGATCTTATCTCATGTAACAAATAAAAGCATCAATTCCTTGAGAACACAGGGAAGCCACCCCAAAGTAAAACTATTCTTGCCCTCAAGACATCTCCATCACATTAAAGTAAATCTGGAAGATTTTAAGAGAGGGAAAGCAATTCTTCACTGCTCAAGGAATTTACTAAGCGTCTCAAGTGAAAAACAGTGCCAAAGCAGAGACTGGAGCTCGTCTCTAGCTGGTCTAATGTCTTCGTATTACCAATTCCAAAGTTCCACTTGAGCTTTGGAATTGATCTCAATTTCCCTATCAATCTGTCAAATGGTACTTAGACTAAGCAATATCTTTTTTGATGTTTAATTCCCTCTATTCTGGAGTATGCAAGGCCAGGAAAGATCCAATTTCTCCATGGTCCCAAATCAAATGACATTTCAAAGGCAAAATATTCAGAGTTCCTGGAAGACCAGTTAGATCTGTTGTTTTCAAGAAGTGTTCGTTTTGATTGTAACAATGAATGCACGTTTCTTTCTTTGAGAAAGGTAAAGACTTCATAGCATATCAAGGAAAATGACATCATAAGCAATGGTTTGGTAGTTAGATAAGAATAACTGCTATTCCAAGTAGTCAGTCAAAGCATTTACTGAAGGTTTACTATGTGTCTACAAAACTGAATTCTTATCATGGTCACCTTAACCATCCTCTGCAGAATAAAGGGATAGATGAGAATGAAGCATATCTCTGCTTAGTTTTAAATCCACACTACCTAAAATTCTCTTGAAATTAGCTCTCATGTGAGCTAAGATCTTTTCAATTATCTAAATAGTGATGCGCTGACAAAGATACTCTTACCTATTACTGTGCTTGGACTTTTCCCGGTCTTTTTCCTTGTCCTTCTTGTGCTCTTTGTGTCGGTGTTCACGATCTTTGTGTTTATCTTTGTGTTTGTGAGAATCTGCAAGCAGAGGAGATGAGTCAGTCAAAGGAAGTCATTAGCTCTGGCCTGCTTGCCTGCCTTATACTGGCTGGATTGTTACCCAGTACAGCTTAAGAATCACAAAGACAGATTAAGTTTGCCTGTTGATGTTTATGCATAATTTCCCAAGAAGTTCAACAAGGCATGGGCTTGTTTTATCTGTAGCATGCAACTTACATGTAGGGCAAGAAGAAAACCTCTAAAGGATATGAGATTGCTCCTCTACTCTTCTTGTATACTTAGCTTATTTTGTTATAACTGAATCCAGTCATTAAAAATCAAAAGGAAAACCATTTAATGACAGGTGGCTCAGCTACATGTCTTTAGAGAAATTCAGATCTCTGGGGCTACCTACTTTCCCCTAAATCAGATAAGTAAGTTTTACTCAAAAATGTCTTAGTGTTTGTCTTTGTTAAAAAAGGTTCAATTTGGGGGTGTCATTATCATATGTAAGCAGAAATGCCTGGGATAGCTAAAAACAACCCAAAAGACATCACTAAAAAACTTAAAATGAAAATAAAAGCCAAAAAGCAATTATTGAGGAAAAGGTAGGAAATACATGAGGGACAAAAACAATGACACACTTGTTAATGCAGGGAGAGGTGAAGCAATGCTTGCTCCAGCACTTACTGTGCAGCTTTTAAGTCCTGTGCTGACTTGCCATCAGAATGGATGGCACCAGACAGTTTGCAACCCAAGATTTAAAGACAGAGAAGGCTACGTTTAATCCACACAATTGCAGATCAACAATTTATTAAGCACTTTCAATGAATAAGGCAGGTTGATAGAAGAAAAAAACTCAAAGAAGGTGAAACAGTTCCACATCTACAAAGGTGAAGTTTGCATTCAAAAGAGGTGGAGACAAAAGCAAAATACTAAGCTTTTTATTTGTTTTTCAAGAAAGGGAAAGTGCTAAGTGACCGGATTAATCCAAAGCAACAAAGTATTTACTAAACTCTAGCTAAATTTAAGATACAAAGCTGGGTTCCAGAGACAAACATAAGATAAAAAATTTGTGAACTTAGATCCTCTACAAAGGGAAAATGTTTAAAGGTCTTTAAACATTTAAACAGGTAAGCAGCTACATGATTATCTGAAGAAGGTTCTCAAGGTAAGAGTTTGTGGAAGATGTGGTGCCTGGGCAAAGAATATCTAAGACAGGAGGTGGAATGTATTATCTGAGAAACAGCAAATAGGAAAGCTTGGCTAGAATATAAATTGTATGAAATAACATGAGTAATGGGATATAATCCTGGAAAAGTAAATTGTCAGTATTAGAGAAAACCTGAAAAGAAATCATGAAGTGACACAGTGGAGTGCAGAATTTATACAATGACTACAATGATGTAAAGAAAAACAAGTCTGAAAGACTTAATTAAATTAAGTTATCTACATAATGACTAAACACGCTATCAAAATACTGTTAATAAAGCATGCTTCCCATTTCTAGGCATGGTGGTGATAGACCAGAGATGCCAAGTGAGATGTACTTTTTCAGGCATGGCCAAAATGCAAACTTATTTTCTTTCTCTACACTTATTTGTTAAAAGGGAAAGTTTCTCAGAGGTGAATGTTAGTGGTTAATGACAGTAATACAAAAACAAAAACAAATCCCCCCAAAAACCACAACCCAGGTCAATAAAAATACTCAGAAAAAAGGCCAAGAAGAGGACCCAAAAGGTAACTTTGTTAGTACCTTATAAAATTTAATGCACATGTTTTAAGGACAGTGGCTGACGGACAGGGGAAAGAAATTGTGAACCCAGTTAGGAAATTGATGCAAGAGCCCAGGTAAAAGGGTTAAAGGCTGAAATAGGTTAATGGCTGTATGAACAGAAAGCAAATAAATTTGAGCTATGTTGCGGGGATGGATTGCATATAGGGAGAAAATTGAGGATGCAAGATCAATGGTGGTGCCTTCAAAAAAAAAAGGGGGGGTGGTGGTGGTGTTAAGGGGGTAGGAGATGTGAAAGGGTTTGAGCTGTGGGACCATCCAAAAGTTTGGATCTATGACTGATCCAACAACAAAAGCCATCTAACAAATCCAACCCTCTCATTTTAGAGATGAGAACCTTGGGTCTCTTTCTGAGACACAGATAAATATGAATTAGAAGTGGGATTTGAACAAGGTTCAAAAAGCAATTGGCTAAAGTGGGACTAGAGATAGAGTTAGGTCTGAGAGTCATTTACATAGAGATAATCATGGGAGCTGATGAGATCACCAAGAGAGAAAGCACAAAGATAGTAGAGAGGTATGTCCAGGACAGACTTGGGAGAAATTAGAAGAAACAGAGATGATAATCAGCCAAAATTCCTGGAAAGGAGCCAATTGGTAGGAGGGGATCTCAACAGCAATGTCAAGAAAAATCAAGGAAAGAGTATCTAGGAAGAAAAGAAGGTCAAGAATGTCAAATAAGGCAGGTATGTGCCAAGCACTGAGAAAATACCAATGGTTTTACTATGAGAGCTTTGATAGTCTTGAGAAGAGCAGTTTCATTTGAATGAATGAAAAACCAGACTGCAAAGGACTGAGAAAGAGAGGGAGAAGAGGTAGTGAAGGCAACAGATATAAATGATTTCTGCTGTTTCACTGTAAAGGTGAAGAAAGGTATCAGATGAAAGCACAAGGGAATAGCAGGATTCAGTCAAGGTTTTTTAAGATGGTGGAGACCTGGGCAAGTTTGCAACAAACAGTAAAAAGGACCATTAGACAAGGATAAATGAAAGATTTGGGGTGGATAGAAGGGGCAAGCTTTTACTTCTAGAGAGATAGAGAGAAAATCAAAGACACATAAGTAGAAAGACAATCTCTTTGGAAACTATTGTTTGTCTTTCATTCTTAAAGAGGCCCATGACATCAGGGAAGTTATGCCATGACATGCAAGTGAATTGGATTTGTGCAAGGGGATGCTATGCAAGGTCTCCTGCCTCATTCTCCCATCTGGGTCCAGTGGCAGGATATAGACCAGGGAGACTGGAGATGGCTCTGGATGCAATGGGAATCCTCAGCCTTTTTAAGCTAAAGTCTTCAACAGGTCTCAGGTTGACTAAGGCTGCACCCATTCAGTGATTATGGCTAGGTAGAGATTAAGGTAAAGGAATGGCCTCTTTCATCTGTCCAAAAAAACAACAAAAAACATTAAATAAATCTGGAAGGGGAAGACTCAGAGCAAAGGAGGAGAGAATGAGGAATGAATGCATTTTAAGGTATGGGATTATGGGACGAGATGGCACTCCTCTGATGGTAGTGGTAGTGTAAGAAATAAGAGAAGGTTTAGATCAACCAGAGTAATAGGATAGATTGGTGGAGCTGTGAGTTGAGGATATATATCAAATTTTTAGTGACTTCAGTTGGCGCAGTTATGTGAATCTGGTTATCTGAGGTTTAGCATCTGGAGTATAGAAGCAAAGGCAGAAAGACAGAGAAATTGGGAGTTTATCAAGATACAGGCAGCAACAGAACAAGAGAGAAAGGAATTTGAGAACAGCAGGCAACATATGGTTGAATATACACTGCATGGCTGACAAGAGGATCAAAACTATAAAGGAAGAAATGATGGCGTGGGAACAAAAAGAAAAGACCATATTGAGCATATGAGACACTATAACAATAACAGCTAGTACAGCAAGCTAGGTGGTTTAGCACTGGTATACTGTCAGTCCTTGTGAGGGGGGACCATCTTTCACATCTTTTTGTATTCCTAGTACTTGATACAATGCCTAACACATAGGGGGTTTTTAATAAATATCTATTGTTTAACTGACTTATGGGGACAGAGATAGAAGGAACTGAGTTCAAAATCTACCCCAGGTATGAGATGCTAGGCCAGTTCCTTTGCTTCAATCAGCCTATTTCCTAATCTGCAAAATAGGGATAATAATAGCAACTACCTCCCAGGGCTTCAAACAATAAACATATGTAAAGTGCTACATAAATACTAGCTATTATTCTAAAATACTTAGAAAAATAATAGCATTTACATAGTGCTTTAAGGCATTGTAAATGTAAAGAATTTTACAATTATTTCATTTGATTCTCGAGATAAACCTGGGTAAGTGGGATTAGTATTATTCTCACTTTATAGAAGAGTAAACTGAGGCTGAATGAGGTTATATAACTTGCTCAAGGTCACATGACCAAAAAATAAAGAACAGGTTTTAAAAAAATTCAAAAACTGATGAGAAATGGAAGAAGGTGAGAAAGCTTGTGATCAGAGGTTATGAATTTTTTATGGACAAAATAGTATATGGAGACAAATTGAAGGTAAAGGACAAGGAAGCTGAAGAGATTAATGAACTGTAAGGCCAGGATGCTTGAGGAGACATCAACTCATCTATCTGAAGTTGCCAAGCAAAAGGGTAAATACTGGTGTAAAGAAGACTGCTGAACTCCTTGAAAAAGGAGGGAAAATCCTTTTGTAGCTAATAGCAGCTAATAGCAATAGCACCATAGCTAATAACTCCTTTTTCAAGGAGTTTTGTAGCTAATAGCAGATGAATGAAGTGAATGAACATCAAAGGAGGAAATTGGATGAGTGGTGAGAGCAAGTCACAGAAAAGTATATATAAAGAGTAGGTCTATTCTTCTTCCTGGCCCAGAGAGATAGAAGAAAGGAGATGAGAGAGCTAAGAACATAGAGTTTTCTGAGGGAGCCAGGATTCTAATGAGAGCAAGTAGACAGAAAGAGTGAGAAGAGACCTAAGATAGAAGGAGATTTGTTAATAATGGAACAGGGAAAATACAAAGAGGGCAAAATAGAGCAGAGATTCAGGAAGTATTAACACTTAAGCAGATGGGTATGAAACAAGTGGGAAGCAGTAACAAGTAAGAAAAAGGGATTTTTTTTGCCTAGGTATATGGCAACTCTGTGGGGAAGCAATCTGAATGAAATCTGGGGAAAACCAGATCATGGGGGAAGACTTTAAATGTCAGGAAGGAAACAGTATTTTAATACCTACTCTTGCCAGGTATTTTAAATACCTTAAAGTGCTTTAAAATATATCTCATTTTACCATTACACACCTCTCAGATTGGCTAACATGACAGGAAAAGATAATAACAAATGTTAGAGGGGATGTGAGAAAACTGGGACACTGATACATTGTTGGTGGAATTGTGAACAGATCTAGGTATTCTGGAGAGCAGTTTGGAACTATACTCAAAAAGTTATTAAGATCTCTTTGGGATATAAGCCCAGTAGTAACACTGCTGGGTTTGACAATGAGAGGATTCAAACCAGTTACATTTGTTCAGTAATGAGAGCCATTTACACCCAGAGAGAGAACGGTGGGAATAAAGTATGGACCATAACATAGCATTCTCACTCTGTTACTTGCTTGCATTTTGTTTTCTTTCTCAATTTTTCTTTTCCTTCCTTTTTGATCTGATTTTTCTTGTGCAGCAAGATAATTCTTTCCAATTGTTGAAAATTATTTTTTGCATATACTTTGAAAGTAAAAAGCTCTTATTAAAAAAAGTGTCCTTATTGAGACCATTACTGCCCCTTCCACAGTGCCTTGCACTTATCAGATGTTCAATAAATGTTTGTTAAACAAAAGACTTTTTAGTCAAAACTTTTCTTACCAACTAAGTGCTTTTTTATATGGTCTTGATTTGAAATAGATTGATAAAAATGCCACCCAGTGCAGCAATGAGCAATGCAGGGTGCAGGGATTTTTAATAATGCATTTTTCAACTTTGATTCTAGGTAAGTAACAAGCCAGAAGGTCCTACACAGTATGGCCACCAATCCAATATATGGAAAAGGTGATTTGGGAGAGCAAGATAAATGTAGCATATGTAGCATACCTTCTCGCCATCATAACATCAGTTAACAATCAGAGGATGGCCCATGCTTCTAGGGAGGCCTAGCCCTCTGGTGACCCCAAATAAAGCTTGTCATCAGAGCCAGAGCAAATCAAGTACCACAGTTTAAATGTTTGGCCTTGATTGTGGGTTGGATCCAAAATGCAGGCCACATCACTCCGTCATGCTCGAACACAAGGATTACAGTGAAGCAGGGACACACTATTAAGATATTGCCAAGCTTTTAAGAAGATTAATCTGACAAATGATAGCTTAATTATAGGGGAAAAGTGCGCTAAGTAACTAAAAAGCATTAGATTCAAAATGAAAAGGAAGCTAAAGGTATGACAGTAGATAAACTCCAAGTATGTTTGAAATATCCAGTACTGCAATGAAAAATTATTTTGAAATTTCTCATAACATCAAGAGTTTCTGGGGTACAGTTCTATTTTTTCCTTTCTCTCCCTATAGAACGACTGTTCTGAATATGCAGAATCACATTCTTCAATAGGTCCCTTACTAAGAATGCATTGATAAACAGTTTTTGGGGTTTTTTTGCATTTGATTAGCTCTATTGGCATTAAACTATCAAGATACCGAGTATAAACCTCAAATTCATTTATAAAAAACACACACTTTTAAGTAACTACTATCAATAGGTCCAGTGTCCTGTACTAGGAGAGATAAAAAGACGAGTGGCAGATTTACTACTATCATGGAGTTATACCATTTAATATGAGAAAAATGAATGAAATACAAATAGCATGTGATTCCTCAGAGCATTCAATGAAGTTCTCTTAGGCCAGTTCATTATGTTTCTTAATAGTTCACTTGACTTCTATGGACTTCAGTTCTTTCATCTATAAAGTAAAGGGGTTGGGACTAAGCCAACTAAAGATCTTTTAATTTTAAGTCCCATGAGCCTATGGATTGACATATTTATCAAAAAGATGACACAAAATAGGAATAACTGAAGTGGTGGACAACTGAATAGAGAAACTAACAACATCAAATTGAACAGGAATACATATAAAACACATTTAAAAACATTCCTTGTAAAGTACATATTTATCCCTTAGTGAAATTTATTTAGCAAATTACTAAAATGCACTGGAAGCAACTGCAATCTTTAAAAATTAGTCATTTTCCTCCAGGTATTTTTAAAATACATCATTATATTCAATTTCGTTGGTTAAGAGAAATGATTAGAAATAAAAAGCTCTAAACCATGGCACTTTAGATCACTAAGAAATCCAGCTGACAAATAGGTTATGGCAATAAACTTCTCATTTTTTAAGCATTCAGAAATTGCGGATGAAGCCAATGTAGCCTCTGATAAAGCAGCAGGGTCAAAAATGCAATCATGAAAATAACTATTTACCTATGCACCTAAGGTGAATAATATTTTGTGTTAAAGAGCAGAAAAGCTTGTTGATTTCTATTCACTGCAATACTATGACAATTCCAAAAGGATGAAAGAGTAGAAAATGCTTTTTTGAGGGTGAGGGTTGGCAGTTGCAACAAAGCACTCAAGGGAAATAGACCTAGGTTCAATAAGTAGACTAAGTAAACTAGTCATTGATTACTAAGTGAATAAAACTGAAGAGAAGGGAAGTAGAGTACCTTTCATTTTGGGGAAGGGCACTTTTTAAAAAATTTTATATTACAAAAATGCAACGAGAAGGTAGAAAAGATAAAGAGAAATCAATCCTAAGGACCTTGTCTCAAAGGAGGTTGGGAGGAAGAGAGGGAGGGAGGAAAGGAGAGAAGAGAGAACAGGAAGGGAGAGAAGGGGGAAGAGGAAGGGAGAGAAGGGGGAAGAGGAAGGGAGAGAAGGGGGAAGAGGAAGGGAGAGAAGGGGGAAGAGGAAGGGAGAGAAGGGGGAAGAGGAAGGGAGAGAAGGGGGAAGGGAAAGGGAGGGAAGAAAAGAAAAAGAATGAAAGAAAAGGAGAGGAGGAAGGAAGAAAGGAAGAAAGACATCAACATGAGCTGCATAATTATCCACTTAAACAGATTTAGAACTAGTTGAATGGTTGGACTCCAAAAGTAAGGCATTAATAGTCTGACACCAATTTGGAAGATGATATATTTTGTGCAGTGCCTCAGAGATGTCGGACTGTGTTGCATTTTATTCATGTCTGGCTAAAGGCATAGTGGACATAACTTATCAAGTTTTCAGATAACAGAAAGCAAGGAGAGATAACTAATAAAGTGGATGACAATCCAGAACCAAAAAGATCTTGACAATCTACAATGTGGGCCAAGTCTAATAGCATATGTAATGGGAATATATATCAAGGCTTACACTGGGGCACAAAAAAGTCAACTGCAGAGGACAAGATAGGGGAGATGAGGTTAGAAAGCAGTTTATCTAAAAAAGATCTGGGGATGGGAGATTAGTGGACTATAACCTCAATGAATCAATATCTCCCCAAACCTAACACAATTAGGATTCATTAAGAGAGGGATAATATACAGGCCAGAGAGTGGCAAGAGTCCCACACTGCTCTATCCTTCCTTGTCAGATCATATCATGAATGTTGGGTTAGGGACAACACTGATAAACTGGAGAATGTCCACCCAGAAAGGCACCCAGGGCAGGGAAGGGCCATGAACATCACAAGACTTAGAGGGAACATGATATATCTGTCAGTAAGGGCTGTATTTGAAAGGCTGATATATGAAAAAGGGATTAGATCTGTTCTGTTTGGTCCCAGAGGACAGAATTGGGAACGATGAGGAGAAGCTTGAAAGAGATTTAGATTTGAGAAACTTCCTAACAGTTAGTACTCGAAAAGTAGAATAAGCTGTCTTAGGAGGCAGTAGGTTCCTCCTCACTGCAAGTCCGTAAGTAAAGGATAAAAAACTTGCCAAGTCAGTTACAGAGGGGGTTTCTTGAAGCAGTTAGTCTATGTCTCAGATCTCTTCCAATTCAGATTATGGGATTCTGAAATTATCCTTTGAAGAGGTGTCATATACATGCATGGTGACAGAAATATATATTACATATGTGTGTATATATAGGTAGCTAGACACATACATATGCATATATAGAAATATTATCTCAGAGTATGACTCTGATGGACGATTCTCAAAAGATGTGAATCCTGTAATAGTCTATATCTGTTTTTATTCTTGAGAATCTCAAGCTAAATATGAAATGAATGACTTCTCAACTACAATCAATGAATGGGATTTTAAAAAAGGTTATATTTAGAACTGTGTGACCTTTTAAAAAATGCAGCACGGATTTTTCCAAAGATGAATGTGTCTATATTAAACCAATAGATTGGTGCCAGCACCTTGGCTTCTTACCCTGGAAAATATTTCTGCCTCCCTGCCCAACTACTACAATTCAGCGGATCTCTTTTATAAAAATTTTGGAAAGGAAGTCCTAAAGGTTCTACAGCAATTTTCTTTTGGTTTCCAAATGAAAGGTGGCATGCTGGCTTTATCTGATGGTACATCAGGGAACTGGTGTAAGCTCCCTTGACACTTCATGCTTGCTGGCTAAGCTGCTGCTTTACTAAGTCCCTGTGTTGTGACCTACAAGCCACCATCGCAAAACTGTCAGAAGAGATGATAGAGGCAGAAACAAATGTTAGTACTATCCTTCAACCTGAGGAAATTGGAGGCAAATAACAAAATACTCCATTCCAGATTTACTACAGAAATACTCTTTCTAAATGCACAACTTTTACCATTATCCATTATAGAAAAATGGAGAAGAATATAATAAATTTGAATCGAGGAGGCAAGCCTTATCTTAGGTGACTATTCCAATTCATCAAAACTGTAGTTACTTTGAATTCATTGAACTTCTTGCCTAGGAAGAGGGAGATGGGTATTTGGAAAGGCTATGTGAGAGCTGCCTAGTGAAGAGAGCTAAAACAAGATTTCTGTACATTCTAAACACAGTTCCAACACCTGTTGCTAATAATGACAAAAGTATTTTTCATATACCATCATCTCTTTTGATCTTCACCACAAACTTTTGACTACAAGAATTATTAATTCCCATTTTACAGATGAAGAACTGAGGTTCAGTATGGTTAAATAACCTACCCATGATGTCACTGCAAAGATGACAGAGGCAGGATCTGAGGCCAGGTCTCTCCTGACCCCACGTTGAGCATAAATTTTACCTCTTACCAGAGTCTATTTCAATCTTCATTTGTATGGAATGGTACTTGAAAGACAAAAAGAATTGCCGATAAATCCCACTTTTCCCCACTTTTATAGTGCATATCCCCCTCTCCCCTTTTGTCCCTCACCTTGCTCCTAGGTCACTTCAAGGATCTGAACCTTCACTGAGAATTATTAAAAAATAAATTCCAGCCTCTCAAGGAGAACAACATCTCCAGCCCTTAAAGTTCCAATGGGTCTTGTAACGGAGAGAGCCATTTGGACCCAGGGAAAACTACAGGGACTGAGTATGGATCACAACATAGTATTTTCACTTTATTTTGTTGTCGTTTCCTTACATTTTGTTTTCTTTCTCTCATTTTTTCCTTTTTTGATCTGATTTTTCTTGTGCAGCATGATAATTGTGGAAATATAGAAGACTTGCACATGTTTAACATATATTGAATTACTTGCCATCTAGAGGAAGTAGGGGAAAGGGAAGGAGAAAAAAAATTGGAACACAAGGTTTTGCCATAGTCAATGTTTTAAATTATGCATGTTTTGAAAAGAAAAAAAATTTATCAAAAAAAATTTTAAATGTGCCTTTAAGGACACATTAAAGATATCACATATTATAGTTTCCCCAACACTGTATTTTGCTTCATACAGCCTGTTGACTTTTAGTCCTAGATTTTTTAGTAGTCAAAAGACAGCTAACTTAAGTACAAACTCCCACCATTTTTTTTTCCTATCTGCATAACTTAAACAAGCCATGCACCTAGTCAATCATACAAGTCAACCTCCTCTCCTGATTGGGCAGCCATTAGACGAACTTCCTAATAACTGGCAAAAATGGTAGATTTGGTTCTTGCCTAGAGGGTCATTCTGGAACCTCAGATATAAACAGGTGCTCAAATAACAGAGCAATATTTCTATTGGATTACATTTGTTTTTTAAAGTCAATCAATTATGGCTTCCAAAAGAAATATTAGATTCAATTGAGTATCTCAAGGCCTATATAAATATCAGCTATTAAGAAAAGCAGAGTGAAATATAGTAGAGAAATGGAAAGCCAGAGTTTACATTGCACATAAGACAAAACTTCTGTGATTCATTTCATCTGTGAGCCTCAATTTCTCTCAATTTCCTTACTAGCAAAATGAGCTGTGTAATTCCTACTTCATCAGGCTGTTGGCTCAGAAGAGATCCTATGCATAAAGTTCTATGCAAATTTTTTAAGTATTAAGTAAATGCCAGCAAATAGAATTCTCTGTCAAAGTGAAAAGAGAAATACAGAAAACAGTTGGAGTAAATCATTTATTAACAAAATTTAGATCACCTGCCCTGAACACCAATTCAGCTGCTGTAACTTTAGAAACCAAATGCAACATCAATCTTAAAAGGCCTAAGATCAATTTGATTTAAAGTACAAGGTGAAAGGGGCTAAAGTACAAGGTGAAAGGGGCTAAAGTACAAGGTGAAAGGGGCTAAAGTACAAGGTGAAAGGGGCTAAAGTACAAGGTGAAAGGGGCTAAAGTACAAGGTGAAAGGGGCTAAAGAACAAGGTGAAAAGCAGAGAGGGCCATCTCCAGTCATCCTGATCTATATCTGGCTACTGGACCCTGATGGCTCTGGAGAGGAAAGTGAGGCAGAGAATCCTGCAATATAACAAATTGAAATGTGTCTATTCCTGAAACTAAGAGTATTATTGGAAAGTAGTGTGTAGCTCTATAAGCCACTCAATGGCTTCCCTTCTGCATTAGAAAATGCTAGCAATCATCCTAATAATAATCATACTAGTGAAAGACAACTCAATTATCATGTATAGTGTTCAGAGCACTTTCTTCACAATAATTCTAGGAGATGGACTTCAAATATCACTACCTCCATTTTACAGATGGGGAAACAAGATCAGCGGTGGTTAGATGTTTTGCCCAGGATTATATATCTAGCATCAAAGCTGGACTTCAAGACAAAGAAACAATTTTAGAACTGGAAGAGACATCAAAGATTGTCTAGTCCAAACCCATCATTTCACAGGTGAAAGAAACTATAGAAAAAGAAATGTAAAGCAATGTGCCAAAGGTAAAAAGGAAATGTGGAAAATTAAAATTCAAACTGAGGTCTTCTGACTCCAGTTTGGGTACTTTTTTTTCTATTCCTCTATTGTCCTATGTATGGCACTTGGAACACTGGAAGAACATTAATTACTGAGCAAGAAGGGATTGAATGCCTTTAGGCTTTTTTCTTTTCTAACTTAACTTAATATGGGGCTCACGGCCTGACCAGTCTACATGCAAAATCATCACCCATTTTCACTCGGTAAAACATACATTGTCCTCTGACCCAAATACTATCTCCCCTTGCTGATTGTATGGCAAATGGCATGGTACTGTTATAGCAGCTGAACCTAGAGAAAGGCTGATAGGCGCTTGGGGCAAGTTCAGAGCCAGGCCGTCACCATGGAGATTCATTCAGAGGGAACCAAAGGCAAGACTGCCAAAAGGGGAACTCCAGGAAACTAGGGAAACTCAAGGCAGGATACCAGCCATGGAGGAATCAGCAATAGGAAGTAACAGAATGTGAAGAAGCTTGTAATGGCCAATATGTGATCATTGTTTTTACTCCCTAGGGTACTCCACAGGCTGCTGTTTAAAAAAAGTTTTATGGATGTATTTTGTTTAAGAGGTGTCTTGCCACAAATTAAGACAAGCAAAAAAATATAGTGACCTCATCTGAAAGTGCATGCAACATTTTACATCTGTAGCATCTCTACCTCTCTATTTTTTCATCTATTTTTAAAAATAAATTTTTGATGAACAAATCTATTCTTTCCCTCCCACCCCCATTAAAAGAAAAACATTCTTTATCACAAATATATATAGACAAAAAAAAAAATTTCTCCCCAGCTATATACAAAAGTGTATGTACTGCTGCACCATAAATCTGTCCTGTCAGGAAATGGATAGCATGTTTCCTCATTGGTCTTTTAGCATTATGCATATAACATGGGTTGAAAACATACACTCAAGCAAGAGATTCCACTTCTTAAGCCCATAGCTTTCCCAAAACCCCAAGTCCTACAACTGCCATAATTGTGGTTGGTTATACCATCTATGACTGTGGTAATCAGGGGCTGCAAAATTCGCAGGCTTTTAGGAATATCTTGGAGGCTTTGATGAAAGAGTAAAAAAAAAAAAAAAAAAAAGTAGATATTGTTCTGGGAGCTAGCCAGGTGGAACAGTGGCATAGTCACAGCCAGGAACATATGAAAGAGGGCCCAGATCTTAGATAAGTCACTTAACTTCTTAGGCCCACTTCTTATATTGCCATCTCTGTGGACAAATATAGACAATACCTATAATTGATACCTAACTATTATCTATAGACATAAATAGCTATAAAATATGAGGGTTAGGCAGATAGCCTCTGGGGTCCCTACCATCTCTAGACCCATGAGCCTATAATCTTAAGTTTAAAGCCAGGTCATCACCATGGTAATCTGTCAAGAGCAGCAAAGGAGTAACTAAGGAGAGGTTGCCAGTAAGGGAAATCCAGGAATCATCACCAGGGAAACTTAAGCCAGGGTGCAAGGCACACAAGAATCACTAACAAGGAAGAAGAGAATGCAGGGGGAGGGGTGAATAGGGAGAGAAAAATGCTTGCAATGAGTAACTATTAATTAATTGAGCTATTAATGGGATGTTCTTTTGCATGTGCATTGCCTATGTCCACCCATACTTCTGAAAATGTTCTGCAGCCTGGCTGGTACACTGACCCACACAACCCAGGCACAAAGCAACAACCTATAAAGAAGTACACAAAAACAAAATTACTAAGTTTGACAAGCTTCAGACCAAGCTTCAAAGTCCTATGAAGTAACATGCTTATGTTGGCTGAAAAGAAAAAGATTAAAAAGTTTTGGAGCTGAAAGAACAGATAGTCTAACCCTACTCAGTTCAAGATAATGTAACTCACAAAAAGTCACTTGCTGAATGGCAGGGTTAAATCTGGAATAATCCAGGCTTCCCAACTTCCTTTGCCCATTATATCATACTATACTTAAAACATAATTCCAAGCCATCTCCTCTGATCTCACCTCATTGGTTAAAAAGTTTCTTCTCAGACTTCAGAGTACTTCGATTTCTAATTTTCTGGTGCATCTATCACGTGACATATACCATTATAAATGGCATCTATGTTGGTCTCTCATCCTTCTACTGAACTGCAATGTCCTTTAAGGAAGAGAATGTTTTATGCATAGTGTATCACCATCAGGGCCAATCACAGAGCAGATGTTGAATAAATGCTGTTTTGTTGTTGCATAATGAATACATACGACTGCCAAATTAAGAACTTCAGGTTCAAACTAACAAGATTTATTTTAATAGGGATAAATGTAAGATGCTACAATTAGATTCTTAAAACAATAAAATTGACCATATATAAGGAAAAGGGGCCATGATAGCAATTCATATGAAAAAAACTTGGGACTATTTGTTGACCACGATCTATATATTCAATGTCAATATAATGAATTCTTGGGTTGGTGTATGGATCATTATGCAATTGCCACGTCCTTCTAAGGTTTCCTTCTCTTGTATCTATCACCAGAAGATGAAGAGTATCCATTTTTTAAGAAACATATAAAATTCTGGCCTACATTAAGTTTAGTAGCTTCCTTCAACTTGGGAGCCAAAGAGCTTACAAGTCTTTTCCAGTACATAAAAAGCACCAGCCAATATCCTGGTGAGCAGTTTGATTGCAGCTAGAATCTGGCTAATACTGTTGCCAAGGTAATTCCATCTTGGATCAGAACTAAGGTCAAGTCAGATCTGAGCAGGAATTTGTAACATGCTAGTAAGGAGGAAACTTATAAGGAACTGAGTCACACCCATGGCACAGAAATCAAATCACTTCCTCACCTGCCAAAGTTCACTCTGTGATGCAAAAATTGTTGCAACTCAAGAGCCATTGCGGCCATGTACAGAAGTATGCCCTTTGCTTCCTTGTAAACAAATACATACTATTCTCTGGCCAACATACTATTCTCTGGCCAAAAAAAAAACAAAAACAAAAAAAAACGTAGTGAAGGCATTCATAGGATTAAGTTGTTCAAGGAACCTTAAAATCATTTAGTCTAATCCTATCATTTTAGAGATGAAGAACTGAGAAGTCCAAACAAGTTAATGTCATTTAGGTAGAAAGTGGCAGAGGGAGCATCTGAACCTGCCCTTAGATCAAACAGATTATGCTAATTCTGGCCAGCCCTTCCTCAACTTCCAACTCCCTCTTAAGCCCCAGATGTTTCAACACTAGGTGCACATCTAGGTGCACAGGATGAGTTTTCTCAAATAGAACCATCAAGTCTGTTGTGTACAATTCCAGTAAAAAGACAGTTCTGGATACAGAATGGGTTATTAAAGTATAAGATGACATTCCCAAATAGGTAGTCTTAGCAACAATGTACAATGGAACAGAAGAGAATAACCTGAACTTCAGAACGTGTAAGTTCCATTTTTTGCCACTTACTGTTGCGTGATCTTAAGCAAAGCAAGTAAGTCATTTCACTCTCTACTTTCTACATTTTCTATATTCTTTCTACATTCTCAGCTTTCCTTATGTTAAATTAGGATGATGGCCTCCACCTGATTCACAGAAGACCACTAGAGTGTATACTCTAGAAATTTAAGCTACATTATTAATTGGTGCTTGATTAAGCATCTGCCACCTCAGGGCTGACCTGACTAAATATGGAGAGAAAGCCATTATCAGAAATGATTCATGAATTAGTTCCTAAGGCACAAAGGAGCCACAGTTAGTGCTGGGGAGCAGAGACTCAAACAGATTAGGTCTTGGGAAATCTCTAAAATTTTTATTATTTCTTCACCTAGGAATTCCTTCCTTGATGCCTCCAAACACACTCAAGTCTCCCTCACCCTTAAAAAAACCCTTCACCTCATCCTTTCATCCTGTTTGGTTGCCTGCTATTTTTTCCTATCCTTTCGGGCTAAGCTTGAAAAAAAGCCATCTGCCCTAGATGCTTCCACTTTTAAACCCTTCACAATCTGACTAATCTTTCAACTGACCTTATTCTCTCAAAAGTTACCAATGATTTCTTAAATGCCAAATATAATAGCCTTAAAAAAAAAAAAATGTTCCATTCTTCCTGATCATTTTGCAGCCACTGACATTGTTGATAACCTCCCTCCTGAACATTTTCAGTTCTTCCATCAATGTGACTATTTTCTCAGTCACCTTTGACAGATCAGCTGTATCATGCCCACTACCTCTGAGGTGTTCCTCAAATCTGTCCTGGGCTGCCTTCTTTCTCTTTATATGCTCACATATGGTGAAGTCATCAACTCCCATAAGATCTATTACTGTTATACCAGCAATTCTCAGATCAATATATCCAGCCTTAGTCTCTCTTTTGGACTCCATTCCTGCATCATCAACCGCCTATTGGTCTTTTGCAGTGGAAGTGCTGTGGTCATGTCAACAACACATTCACATCTAAATTATCTTGAGGGTAATTATCTTTATCCTCAAATCAACCCTTCTTCCAAATTTCCCTATTACTGTCAGAGGGTATAGTTAGTATTATTCTTGACAACTTGTTAACTACCCATGCATTAAATCAATTTCAAAATTTTCTCTTTTCTGCCTCTACATCTCTTTCCTGAATATTCTTTATTCTCTTCACTTCCATGGCCACCACCCTATTTCAAGACTCATTACTTCTTGCCAAAATTAGTGTACTAATCTTCTAATTAGTATCCCTTCTCAAGCTTCTCAAAATTCTTCACATTCATTGTTCTTATGGTAAAATAATATTGCATTATGTTCATATACTACAATTTGTTTAGTCATTACCCAATTGATGAACACCCACTTTGCTTCTAGTTCTTTGCTATCAAATAAGTTCAACATTAGTTTCACAAAGGCCACATTGCTACCAAAGAAGTATTCTATGTCTGGCATGCTGAAACCAAGGAAGCTCATTCCAGGGCAGATAAAGAGCTGGTCTTATTTGATAAAGCCTAACAGCAGTTGTGGTCAGAAAAAAAAAAAAAAAAAAAAGCATTTATTTTTTCCTCAAAAAAAAGACAACTAAAAGAGCAAAGCATGTCATGTCTCTAGTGTCTCTAGTTGGATATTCCTACCTTGACCTGTCTGAATTCAGGAGAACACTAATCTGATTTTAAAGGAGAAAGGAGTTTTTCCCTAGTTCCTTTCCATACCTGCTACAACTAAGGCAGAATACCGGGAAACTAGCTTGAAATTCTTTTTGGTACCAAATTCAAATCCGTTTTCCCCTGTCTTTAAGAATCCCCAACAATGTTTTACAGTTTCCAACTGAAAAAACTGATAGAATTCCAAGGTTTAATTAGCCTGCTGAGACTAGGCCCATAAATTCTAGAATGTATAAGAAACCTAAATGCTCTTTCTATTAAAAACAACTTTTTCTTATTACTTTTTTTAATAGGGAGAATTTAGCTTCTGACTTAGAAACTCCACTTTGGAAAGAGGATACATTTTGGAGTTTTAAATAATCAACTAAATATTCATTCAATTAGTCTAAGAAATATTTGTGTACTGTTGTTTTGAATATGATGAGCTAGATATTGATATAGATATAGCTAGAGATAGATAATATAAACTGAATGAGGAACCAAGACACAATTTCATTCAATATTTTTCACAAGAAGGGAAACCTCTTTCAGAAAAGTTGGATTTTTGTTCTTTAGCCTATAATTGCCATTCTCTCTTAATAGCTTTGGAATCTGCCCTTCCTGCCTCAACTGCACAAGCACACAGAAATGCAATGAGGGGAATGCAGTCTCTAAGAATGTTTGCTTGCAAGAAAAGTCAAACAGGAGCTTCTATTCATATCAGGCCCATGTGTAGCTCAGTGAACCAGGCATGAATGCTAGTGAAATTGAAAGCTCCAGACTTTCCCCACAGGGTTAAGAGTCAGAACAAATTAAAAAAAAACATCTAGATCAATTTGTGCCACTATCCATACACAAAATCCATTAGCAGTGCTACAATCATCATTTATAATATTTTCTCAAAATCTTTAGAAAATGAAAACCCAAAACTCTTAAATGCAATAGATTCTGTATTAGAGACATCTTTTAAAATCTTATAAGCAGGAGGGCAGCTAGCTGGAGTTGTGGATAGAGTAGCAGCCCTAAAGTCAGAATGGATCAGAGTTCAAATCTGGCCTCAGACATTTAACATTTCCTAACTGTATGCCCCTGGGCAAGTCACTTAACTCCAATTGCCTCAGCAAAAACAACAACAAAAAAAAATACCTTATAAGCATTTCTCATTGAACTTTTTCACTAATCCTAACAAACAATAGTTTTCTTCAACAACATCTTAGACTAGGATCTGATGCCATGTCATAAGAAGTTGTAAACGAATATGCAACCTAAATAAAAAAGGTATATCATGAAATAGCTATAACAGAAAAACAAAATGCATCAATAAAACATTTTTAAAGTCACTTAAAAATATCTAAAAGTGTAATCTGAAAGGCTGTAGAATGTGAGGGAATAGTACAGCTAAAGAAACACTAGTCTTCAAATCTTGGAAGTAGACTGAAATTTCTATTTCTTGGAGCCATAGCTGCCTTATCTACAAAATAAGGACAAAAATGTATCTACTACTTGGCTCACAGGGTTTATTGTAAGGATCAAATAATTTATAAAGCATCTTCTAAGTGTAAAATCCTATTGTGAGTTACTATTCAAAGTGTCTGAAGGCTTACAGAAAAACAAAACACTATGAGATCCTAACTTTGTTCTGAAATAGCAGTTTCTAAGGAACCCAATGCCAAATGATATCCCCGTGGAGATTATGATACACTATGGCAGCTAATCCACAAGTGCTTTGTACAGGCTTAACCAAATGGATATTTACATCTATTAACCTATCCTGGCTAGGGGAAAGGTTTGATAAAATAACCAGTGTGCCATAGTGATCTAGACTTCACTTTCAGAGACCAGAGGGTTAACTGGAAACTGGCTCTCTTTGGGATTGCCTTAATCTGGTCTTTTCAGTTCCTTCCTGTCCACCATCTATTTTCTACCCTTCCACTTCACTGCCTTTACCCTCACCCTAGTCAACAATCCATTATTTTAAACACTGACCTTAACAGCTTCTGTTCCACCTCACATAATTTCTTTTCTTTTATTTAAAAAAAAGTAACCCTTTATAAAGCAAAAAAGAGTCAATGTGATCACCAAGTCACAATCAACAAAGTTTTCACATTACATAGAGGATAGTTACTTCATCCTGAAGAATGCAAACATTTAAAAGTAGATGGAAGATGGCTGCTCAGGTATATAGCAAGAGCTAAATACCATCCCAAAAAAGTCAATTTTGAAGGGCTGGAACAAGATACAGTTGGAAAACAAATTTTGTAGGAATTATGATCCTTCTGGAATTATAATTTACTGTTTTTAGATTCCTCCACTGAACAGAAAAAAAACCAAACCTCTGCACTGATGACAATTCAGTTTATAGTTTGTGTTAATAAAATAAAATTTCATTAGTCTGATAGTATAGTCAGACAACAATTGCCTCAGCATAAAAAAAAAAAAAAAGAAGAAAGAAAGAAAAAGAAAAATACTTAGAAAAATTGCACATGTTTAACATATTGCATTACTTGCTGTTTAAAGGTGGGGGGAAATAAGGGGAAGGGTGGGAGAAAAATTTGGAACACAAGATTTTGCAAGGGTGAATGTTGAAAACTATTCTTTGCCTATATTTTGAAAATAAAAAGCTATAAATAAAATAAAAAGTCAACTGATCAATTAATGACCATTCATATTTGCTAAATACCAATGAGGGGACAGCTCTCTGTACTCCCCCTTCCCCACCTCCTTCCCCATTAGAGAGGTGATAGTCAGAATGCACAAAAAAATTTGGACAATATAGGAATTCATTTTGTTTGACTCTACAGATTTGTTACATGGATTTTGCTTTTCTTTTTTCAAGTGGGAGTGATAGTAAAAAGGAGAGGGGGTTATTAGGGATAGCGTCCCCTTCTCATTCAAATGAGAACACAAGGCCAAAAACAGACAAGCAGGATGGTTGAAGAGCAGCTTTGTGCACAAACCCCCTTTTTTGTTCTATAATATAGATAGAAACATTCATTTTATTCAGTGTTTGTTTCCCATAAATTGTTTCTTAATAATGTGCCCAAACTCTTTGGCAAAACAGAACTAGAGAAGCTGGGGGACCTAGCAAAATAATGCATCATTTTTCATATCTACTTAGCTTTTTACATGATTTCCCAAGGAACATATACACGAACCATGTGTAAATAAATGTGACAACACTGTATAACAGATCGACCGCTGAAATGGAAGTGAGAAGCCCTGCCCGAGTGACAGGCTTGCCTCGGCTACTGTATGCTGCAGACCCCAGAAGGTCACTTAACCTTTCTAGGTCAGGGTTCCTTACCTGAACAAGAGAAGAGGAGCCGAGACAGAGAGAGGGTTAGACAACGATGACTTTCCAGCTCTAATAGTCAGTGATGCTATTTAGCTGGTTTGGCTCATGAGTAGAAGAAAGTCCAGGTATATGATAATGCACTGATACAAGTCGTATGGGAGGAAACAATGCACCAGCTGGGACTGTTCTGGAAAACCTTAGGGTAAAACCAAAGCCCAGGGAAGCGGGCTGCGTCCCCAAATTCTTTCAGCAACGCCTCAGCAGGGGATAGTAAATCAGTAAGCCAAATCGCTCCAGGTGATGCAGACTGCATCTTCAATTCCTGGTGTAATACAACCAAGCTCTGCTTTTCTACAAGACACTAGAGACAACTGAATGAGACCCAGGTGAAGATTTTTAAATCCTCGGCTAAAAAAAGGCAGAGGTTTCCCATTGTAGAATTAGTATGAGTGCTATTTAAGAAAATCTGCTTCTGGGGAGGGAGCCACTTGCGGGAGAGGGGCTGAGGAGAAAGCACTGCCACCCCCTTGCTCCAATGAAGCCTGGATGTGAGTCTGTTGGAAGCTGGAGGGGAAGGAGCAACTGCAGCTGCAGCTGCCAGGTCTTGGAATGGAGCCAGGAGATCTTTGGTGTGGACCGGTAGTGGGTGAGTAAAGCTCTATGCTGAGAAGAGCCCCCCCTAGCAGGGGGCCCAGGGAGGAAAGAGCAAGAACCCCGAATAAAGGCAAGCCCAGGGTGAATGAGACAAGAGGCCGAGGGCAGTCCTTCCCATCATGGAGATGTCCGGCTCCACAGCTCAAAGGCTGCTGGTCTGGGATCTGGGGCCTAGGCAAACCACTGACACTCCTTGAAAGCTTTCTCAGCGGAATCCCATATTCTCCTCAGTCAGGCAAATTGGTACCAGTCAGTTCGAGAGGGACAGATCCACCCCCGGCTGGGTCGCTAAGCGTCTGTGAGCGTGACGGGCCTTTTTTGGGTCCTGTCTGTTCCTCTGACCTAGGCCCTGCTAGGCTCAAGTCCCCAACCCTTCCAGTCCTGCCCCAGAGGCCGTCTCTTCTGTAACAGAGGCTTGGCAAACTCCAGCTGGGGCCCCTTCTGGCCTGCTAACTGTTCTTATGTAGAAAAGGCACAGAGCTGCCCTGGGCCCAGAGTGGGCTTAGCCCAGCCCTACTCAGGACTCTTCTGCATCTTCTCCTGTTCCTTTAATTTCCTTGAGGCTGAGCCTCAGAGCTAAGTCATCAGATCTTTTCCCTCCTCTGCAAACTCTGACAACCTCCTAAACCTGTCTCCTGTAGCCTCTGCCACTGAAACAACTCTGGAGCTCCAGTTAACCCAACACTACTTGGGAACGTGGCCAATTCCTCTTGGCCTTTTCCTAAATAGAAAAGGCAAGATTTCCCCTATTTCTTCCCAAGTGACTGGGCTGGCAGGTTCTGAGAAAGTGCCAGCTATTAAGTCAAGGTGAGGCTGTGCAGTGACCCACTGTGAGCCCCAAAGGTTATTGTCCTTGATGCTGCTGCTTTACTGAGTCATTGGGCTAGTTCATCCCTTTCTTTTCCCCAATTCAGTGGGGCCAAGGGCAACGGGGCTCAACCACCACTGAGAACATGGAGAAGGGGCTTCCAGGGCAATACAAGCCAGATTCCCGGGCTGTTTCTAGCCTTCTCTAAGGCAAGCAAATGGCCAGAAGCTAGCCTTCAAAGAAGGCAACTTCCCAATTGTGCTGGCTTCTGTCCACATGCAGCCCAAGCTCCTGTACTGCCACGTCATTCTTGATGTGGAAGACTGATGCCTACCCTGTAGCATTCTGGGTCTCTTAAAGAATGCCTTCTGGATAAAAGAACTTGACTGTTCCAAATGATGCACCAAGAAGAAAAGTAAGCACTTTAAAGAGGTCATCGTTCAGCGTTTTCGAATTAATAGTCAGTTTAAAACAAATTATTCCAAAGGAACGGCCTGAAGCTTTCTTATTCCTGGACTCTCTTAACTCTGAGGACTCTGGTACCCAGCATAGCTCAGAAAAGGCTTTTTTGAGAAGACAAACAGGAAAATACTCAATGGTCGATGACATCTAAATGCAAAAACATCCTTAACAAGAAAGTTTGCATACCTAAATTTGGTCAAATTGCATAAAATCAAACCTCAGTGGAATGGTTAAGAAGTGTGTAACTATAAATAAATCCTCTCCCACAACAGGAGCAGAGGCCCATTCTGGCCTAGAGTTTTATTGCTTTGGTTAGCTCTATGGTCAGTTGGGTGGGGGCAACTTCCCCTCTACTGGGTTGTTGCATTAGACTATCCTTTATCCAGGAGACTCCAGTCTGAAAAGAGAAATTGGAGAGCCCTGACTGAGCAGGATTTCAAAGGGCAGAGAAAATAGATGAAAACAGATGATAAAGGTTGTAAACAGCAAGGTAGATCAAGGTAAAGGGTTTTTACTTTCATGCTCATCTAGAAATCTGTGACTTTCCCTCCCTCTATTCTGCTGCCTTTAAGAAAGAAAGTGGAATGAACTGCACTGAAGAAGCTGAAGTGCTTTGTACTGTGCCTGCTGAGAGAATGGAGTGCACAGAAGTGAACTCAAAACCAATGGCAAGTCTTGGAGGTCACAGCCTGCTGGGACATATGATGACTGTGTGACCCTGGACAAGTTATCGGATTTCAAGTGCTCTAGGTCAGTGGGGCCAAGGAGGATGAGGAGATGATGGTACCTGAAAACCCAGAGGAGAAGGGAAAGGGTGATCAAGTGTCCAGGGTTTCAGAAGGCAAGGAAAATGAGCATTAAGAAGACAACCGGACTTGGTAGTTAACGGGTCACTGGTAACTGGAGAGGGGAGTTTGGGAGGAATGAGGAGACTGGAAGCTGGAGACCAAAAGTGTTGGAAAGAGAAAATGGAAAGCATCTGTTGTAGACTGCTTTTCTAGGGAGTTCAGTCACAAAGAGCAAAAGACATACATGGATGACAGCAAGAAAAGGATCGAGAGTTTTTGAGGAGGGGGTAAACAGACATGTTAATAAGCAGTAAAGGGAGTTGGATGGGGAGAAAACAGTGCCAAGTGATAGTGGAGATGGCAGAAGAGCCTGGCTAAGAAGTGAAGGCTGCTTTATCATGTGACAGAGCTATAGGAGCAGGAAGTAGCCAAAGGCACCTGAAGGACAGGAGATAAGGAAGAGAAGCATGCATAGCGCTCAATATTTTCTGTAATGGCCTCAATTTCTGTAAATCATGATGGGAGGCAAACTCATGGGAAGCTTGAGGAGGAATGAAAAGTTTAGAAGAGCTGCTAGGTGAGGAAAGTAGTACCTAGCAGCAAGTGAGGCTGTATTATATGAACTGGTAGATGAAGGTTAAGTGAGATCATTCTGTAGTGGACTGGCTTGGAATGGTTTGGTGACTCTTTATTTAATGGCAGGTCTACAAGAAAATAGAGGGGATGACAGGAACAATCCAAAGTTGTTCTAGCAGAATGTTATCCTTGAAATAAGGAGGTGGGGATTGAGAAGAGGGTAATGTATTGTAAACTTGAACTGTTTCACCAAGGGGACAACATGGAAAAGAGAAGAATGCAGGGAGATGAACTGGAGATCAGTAAGGATGCAAAAGTCAGAGTTTGGTAAGAGAAGGCAAAAGAGATGGAAAGCCAATTAATTCTGGTCAGAGACTAAGGGGACTTCAGAATCCCCCCCCCCCCCCCCCCCAAGGCAAGTGGGGTTAAGACACTTTCCCAGGATGAGGCAGCTCATAACTAGTGTCTATTTGAACTCTGGTCCTCCCAACTCTAGGTTACATTATGACCTAGAGGGGTTCAGAATCACTGGGATGTGCATAGTACGATCAGGAATGAAAAGGTCGACCAGTGAACAGAAGGGAAGCTAGAGACATACGGTCCTAGGAAAAAAAGCACAGGGTCAGATGGTCGGCCCTATTTCACTCCTCCTCCTACCTCCAAAGCCTGAAGACTGGGCAGGAAAATTGCAAAGCAGGAGATGAAAGTACCACTCTACCAATCTGTCCCTCCCTCTTAAGGGACAGGAATCAGAAGACCTGAAGTCAAAGGGAAGGTTTCTTCTTTGTACCAGAGATTCTCCACATGTCTGAGATCAGACTGGCAGCAGGAAGAAGTTGCCTTCTGCTGACAGGAATCCAAGTTAGCCCAGCTGGGTCCCTTGCTGCCTGTCTTCAGGGGACACGCACAAGCTGAAGGCTTGGTTCTTCTCACTGGAGATCAGGCAGCATGGAGCAGAGTCACTACCTGGACTTCACATGACAAAGAAAATGCATAGGAGAAACAGAAATAAAGCATAGAACAAGAAAGTGGTTGATCATCTAATGTTGGATGAGATACAATTTATCTGCTCCGCTGGCAATTATCTAAATGTTAAAACCTCCAGGAAGGTCTCCAGCTCGTGAGATGGAACTCTTGCTTAAAAGATCCATGGGAGGGCATCAGGAAAGATCTTGATAACAAGGTACAACTGGGGTACAAACCACCCTGAGAGTACCCACATCCAAGAGAACAAATATGAAGAATGCTCTGTCTAAGCAAATCGACTTGACTGTCAGAATAACAGTAAATTATCTACATGCTATGTAAGGCCTTTACCCTTGTGGTTTGATATGCTCACCTGGTTACAAAGCCTTGAATTTCAATAAAATACTGAATTCTATATGATGTATCTTACTCATTCAAAGGTTCTTTAAAGGTGATCTAGTGGTGGAAGAATCTCCCCTTATATTTGACAATGTTTGGATGTAAAGTAGAATATAAGTTCCTTAAAGCATGGACTGAATAATTTTCATCATATGTCCAGGCCTGGCTTACTGCCTAGCACAGAGTAGGTATTTAAATGCTTATTGATTTGGGGCACTTTCTTCCATTATAGAACTCTGCCTTCTGAAGTCATACTTTAAAGTCCTTCCTTATAAACCAAATTGCCCAAATCCCAGTGCTAGAAGGAAACCTCAGAATGGATAGTCTAACCTGTGTCTGGAGCATGAATCTTCTCTAAAACAATGATTTTAAACTCACAGGCCAAATGGCAAGCTTCACAAAATATCTGGTACCAAATACAAGGTTTGGGCTTAAGTCCTCCTCAAGACACCAGTAAAATATGAAATTCTAGAGTCGAGTTAAACCACAGGGTACTTCTAAGGACCATTTCAGCTTACTATAAGAACAAATTCCCATTTGGGGGGAAATTGTCTTGGTTTAAAGTTTAACTCCCTCACTTGACAGAGATGGCCTCTGCAAAACAAGAGCTGGAGGGAATGGGAAGGGGATAAATTATCCAGTGAAGTTCTAATTTAGTAGCTGCTCCTGAATTCTACTGTACATCATGAACAGACCCAAAGTTCAGTTCCACAACTCTTTATTCAGGGCCTATTAGATGAAAGCAAATCTGAAGCGTTTCATTGTAGGTATGTGTGGGTTTTTTTTTTTTTTTTTAAAGGTTAGGTCTTCCCAACCTCCCCAAGTAGCTGGTAGATCCAAAGAGGGTACGTTTGGTACCAGATATTCTTTTAACTTAGCCCTACAACAGCTCAGAACTCCTGTGCTCAACTGATTCACCAGTCTTGGCCTCCAGGGATTATTGACAATGTACCACCATGCCAAGCAAAACATCCAGTAAATCTAAAAATTTTAAATGTAATTACTTGTACAGCAAGTTTCTCTCGTGTGTGTTTTGCTGTTTAATTAAAAAAAAAAAAAAAATACCTCCAATCTGGGAATAGGTAGTGTTTATATCACTCTTCAGATTACAAGGTGCTCCCTTCTCCCAGGGCTAAGAGGCAGCAATAACACTGGCACTATCTATTTTACACAGGAAGAAACGAAGCTCAGAGGTCACTGCTGCCCAAGGTCCCACAAGCTAGGCCAGCTCTTCTGACTCCAGGTGCAAGGTTCTTTCTTCCACACCACATTAGACTGCCCTGGTTTGCAGGGAACAAAGAAGTTGGGCTTCAGGAGCTCTCTATCTCCTCTTCACCCAAGGAAAACTAGCCCAGATTCAGCAAGGAAAAAAAGTTCTAAATAAGAATTCAATGTTGAAAATCCCCAACTCTGAAGATTTTCTTAGTCTATCATCTGACAGTAGTTAAAGCGGGAGAAACCTCTAAGGTGGGCACTTCTATTTCATGTTTCCTTTATGAAATGAATCGTGCTTTTACAAGGACCCCTCCATCCTGCAAAACCTCCCTTCCCAAGAAAAGAACTTGTCTAACCTGAAAATGAGCCTTCTTAGGCAAGCTAAATTAGAACAGGTCCCTTCCTGCAGCTGTGAAGGTGAGCCCATTCACCTAGTTTCACTGACTTGGGCTAGGAATAAAGAATTGGAAACTTCCTGTTTGGACTTAATAGGAATCTACAATTCATAATTATCTATTTTCCTAATTTAGCACAGTCTCTACAACTTTAGGTTAGCATCTTTGTGGCTAAGAAAAGGAATTTGAAATGGGACAAAATACTGTAACAAGACTGCTATTGGCCCTTGGTCCTACCCCATATTAGGACACTCTTCTCCCCCATAACTTAATTATCAAAAGTTCTTTGAAAGCCTATTACATGTGGATTGCAACACATTTGCACTTTTTGTATGTTTGCTTTTCCTCTTTTTTTCCCTCTTTGATCTGATTTCTTGTGCAACGTGATAAATGTGGAAATATGTTAAAAAGAATTAAACATATTTAACATGTGTGGCTTGCCCTCTAGGGGAAGAGGTGAGGAAAAGAAGGGAGAAACTTGGAATAGGGTTTTGTAAGAGTGAATGTTAAACTCTTTGCATGTGTTTTGAAAATTAAAAGCCATTATTAAAGAAATACACAGCTTGGGGGGGGGGGAGAGGGGGGAAGACCTATTACAAGAGAAGATTAATGCCTCGGACATAAAGGAGAGTTCAAGTGTGTTGGGATGGGGGGAGGTGAGAGGGGAAACTTGCAGGAGCAGGATATTGTCTAATTCTTCCTTAGAAATTTGACTATTTGACTTCTATGGGATTAGACATGTAACAGAGCTGAAGAACTGCTAACTCAACCTGTCTATAACAACATAACACAAAAGCTCTTTTAATGATTAAAATAGATTCTGTCTCCTGAAATTCTTTACCGTCCCTGAGACAGAACAATGAGTAACTTGAACACTACATATTTGGAAACAAAAAAAGTAAAAGTCCAAGTGTTATAGAAATGTTGCCCTGCCACAACTCTCATTCTTCTGCAAGAAGCAATTCAAATCATTAAGTTGAACAGCTGCTATAATCTCAAGCAAATATAAAACCTGCCCAGAAATGTCTATGAAAATTACCTCTATTAAACCAGCCAACCCTCAGTGAAATAGGGGGTAGGATGGGGGAAGAGAGCAAAATATTCCATTATGTTATAAGAACCTTTAGAACGTGGGGGACTAAAAGACAGCATGGTAAAGTGGAAACACTTGGCTTGGTTTCAGGTTAGACTCTGGGTCCAAATCCCAATTCTACATTTAATAGCTAATAATTATAGAGCACTTTTAACTTGTGATTCTCAGTAAGTCATTTCTTTTTATTTAGGTTTCAGTTTCTCATCTGTACAATGAAGGGGCAGAGTATTAGGACAGACAAAAGGTCACTTTTTGGATCATGGAATCTGCCTTTATCCAAACGTACTCGCTTTAGACAGTAATGATGGTTCAAAAAATGCTGTAGCCAACTAAAAGATTTTCCTTTATCTTCTTAATAGACCTTTGGTTATATGATTTAATTTGTAAAGTTACACATGGATATTTCATTTTCTAGTCTCTTTGGCTCTATTCCTTACGAGGTTTTTGTTGGGTTTTTTTTTTAATTGTTTGGTCTAGATCTGTGATTAAGGAAGTCCTGGTGAGAACTCCCTCTACCTAAGGAGATCTGAAAATTGTAGTCTTAGAGTTGTTTAAGTCACTGGAAGTAGTGACTTATCTAGTTCCACAGCCACCATGTATGTCAGAGGAAAAAAATATCTACCTACTACTCTAAGACAAGTAGCCTTCTCTTAGGAGTATCTGCATGAAAACACTTGTTCAGGCCCAATCCCCAAATCACCTAATCCTCAGGTGACATCAGAATTAACTGGCCAGTTAAATAAGATTATTACAAAGATTACAACTCTATAAGAAGCAGAGGGTCAAACAGCAACACAAGCAGATAAACATCTTGGGTGTTATTCAGGTAAATGTGCCTGTAAAGGAGAAAACTGGAAAACACTTCCACTTAAATGCCAGGAGAAAAAAACAAACCTCTGTAAAAGGTTCCTCTGAATATCTCAAATCATGAGGTAGTTTTTGACCTACTTCCTAAAACCTAGAAGAGTTTAGCAACTCGGATCTAAAACAAAACCCCTTGATGTGATATCTCTATCACATGAAGAGAAATCACAGAGCAAAATAGGCATTATGGGGCTTTTTTTGTATCTGCCATAAACTAAATACAAGATGCTCTAGAAATGTTACATTACCTTCTAGGAGACAATTCTTCACAGGGTTCTAAAAAGTAAGCGAGTGGCCCTGCCCAAGAAGAGGGCAGAGTGACTTACAAATAGTAGGAAGGGCTTCATCAATGCTGACTGAATTACAGGAACTCAAGCATGCTACTGGTTTTGGAGGAAAGGCCAATAGTGATGGGACACGGACATATCTTAAGGAGGAATAGGACTGGGATTGGTAAAGAGGGACACTTCAGGTAAGAACAGCAAGAGAAACAAATCCATAAGCAGACTATAGCAACACAGCAAAACCAGAGGGTTTCTACTGAATAGCAGGAGATAAGGAGCTAGAAAGGAGAATCACAAAATGTCAGTGCTGAGGTCACTAACCATCCCCTAGGTTGGTAAATCTGGTAAACTTTTCCCCTTCTCTCCTTGGCTTCCTCTGACTTTTCTTTCCAGACTTTGGCCTGGGTCACCCTCTTCTTTGGCCAAGGCAATCCTTACGGATCTCCTTCTTTGACCATCATTTTAATATTTTTTGATGGCTCTTTAACCTTCTTGTACCTTAAATGTGAGAAGTCCTTTGGGGGTAATCTCACAGGTTACCCTCTTAACTTGCCTTTTTGGCAATCCCACAGCTTTAATGATTACCATTATGCTGCTGGCTCCCAAAGTTCTACCTCCACACCCTATTTCTGCCTGGATTCCCAACTATCTGCCCACTACCCATGAAATGTCCAGCTAATACCTGGAACTGAATGTATCCAAAACCAAGTTCATCTTGTCTTCCCTGGGAAACCCGTCATGCCTTATCACTGTAAAGTGCTGACATAACCATCTTCCAGTCACCAAGATGAACTCTTCACTCATCTTTGACTCATAGGATATGTCAAGATCTGTCAATTCTACTTCCGCCGTTTTTCCTATCTGTCCCTTCCAAACCTACAGCAACCATCCTAGTGCAAATTCTTCTCCCTTTAAAAGATGTTGTATGACTAGTTTTCATTAAACTAATTAATCCGTTTTCTTCCAGTCTACCTCTAATTCATTCTTCCACATAAGTCCCTGAACCTAATGGCTCTCCATTGCCTCTGAAATCAAATATAAATTCAGGAGTCCGGCAGGCAAGGCTCTGCACTCTGATTCCAACCTCCCTTTAGAGCTTCATGTATACTACACTTCCCCTTCATGTTATTACCTTTTAGCCAAACTACCTTCTCAATTCCTTGTTCTTCTCACCTTCTCCAATCTATGCCTTCATTCATAGGGAGGGAAGGGAAGAGACGTGTAGAAAAATAACCTGTACAAAAGTATAAGTATTATAGGCAAGGTGTTGTCAGAAATTTGGTGAGAGACTCTTGGGAGAGTCAGAAGTTGTGATAAAGATACTATCTTCAGGAAGAGTTGAGCATAGAAGGAAAACGCTTAAAACAGTGTTAGCCATTTGAGTGGGAAGTAATAATTAGTTTGAGGAATGAACCAAGTCCTAGACTTGGCAGCAGAGGTGGTTGAAGTTCCCCTTTAGGCCCAGACCAAGTTTTCAAATCAGGCTTTCAAATAGATTTGCCTGCCAAAAGTTTCTCATTTGAACTGTTAAGTAGCAAAAGTCACTGTTACTTTGTGGCTGCTTCTATAAAAAGGTCACTCTCAGAAGAAATAGGATATGACTGGGTCAATCTTTGAAGTATTTGGAAAACCAAATCGGCAAAATCCTAATTCTTGTACCAATTAGTACTTTGTATCTCTCATCTACATAGATATATCTAATCCTTCAGATCTCTGTGGTTCAGGAAGGGTTAACTTAAATGTTAAAATTTTAATGATTCTACAATGTTTCCTGGTGCTTTCAAGTGGTGATTATAATCTTAATTTTTATACTCTCTGTGGCTCAACCTGTCAACATATTCTATTGAATGCTCTTTTTGCTGGAATTTATTCTTAATTTCAGATACTTCAGTTGGGGGATTTAATATATTCTCCCTAATAAAGAGATATCTGGTTCTGAAGCACTCCCTCCACAGTACAACTCATGGGGGAACTGACTGAAGTCCATCTAAGTCCTAAGATGCCTGACCTTTATGTCCAAAGATGATAGAAACTATAGTACTTGCCACTTGGATGAAGTAAGGATGGATTATTCACAAAAAAACTTTATGCAGAAGGCACCTGGGTATCCTGGCAAAGATTTAATTGCTTCAAACTCTAATAGCTCACATAGTATACAGTTCAAACTTCTTCAGAAGAAACATTTATAGTAATAACAAGACACTTAAAATCCAACAGAAGCTGGAAAAGCCTTTATTCTCTTGAAAAAATGTTCTCTTCACCAGTTAGCCCTAAACTGAAACTGCTGGAAAGTACCTCCCACTGAAAGAACCCACTCACTATTAGCATAGCATCGAGGGTAACCAGAAGGAGAGAACCAGAACACACGGACTCCCAGATAATTGGTATACTACTATTGAAGAAATGAAAACACTGTAGCCTCTGTTAATCCTAAATCCATGAAAACCTGCTCATGGGAAGAACTTGCTCTTAAAAGGGAACTGTTTTTCCCCCCTACTTAAATAGAAGTATCAATTTAAGCTTTCCAAATAGATTTTTTTAAAGTCTACTACACTAATCCACAACACTCTAAAATGAAAAGCAGTTATTTGCCAGTAGAACAACAAAAATAAAGAAATTACATTTAGTTTATGGAAGCAAGTTATAGCAATACCAACAAGTAAGAGACTTGATAGTTGTAGTGGGCCCAAACTTAAACTTTCTCAGTAGTTCTCCCCCCCCCTTAAAAATGTAAACAGCTATCACAGTTAATGTGCCGAAAGCTTAAAATTAGAGTTTAAACAATTCTTTTTACAACTCCAGTTTAAATCTATGTGAAAAGGGTCTTTGAGGAAGTCATAAAGGACAAGGTCTTAATGTCTCAAGCAATTGAAAACTGGCCCAAGACAAGCCAAAGTTGAGGTGTCTTCAATCAAATAGCAGTCTTGACTATTTACAGCAGTAGTACTAAACTCAAATATAAAACAGGGCCACTCTAACAATATATAAGGATCCCTGAAGTTATCTCAGAAAATCACATATTGACATTGTTTTATTGTATTTTTACATTTTATTTTAATAATTATCTCCCAATTACATTTTAATCAGGTTCAGGCAGCTCTCAGTTGTGGCCCACTGTTGTTGACACCTAGCTGACAGCATAGTTAGGGTATTGTATTTGAAGAAGGTTCTTTAAAATATTAGGTTAGTCTATAAATCCTAATTTTGCCATGTATTTCCCCTTGAAAGTATTCCTCGTATGCTTTCTTGTCCTTAACTCTTACTTAAAATGAAGAATTTTATCTCTAGTTCTGTTCAATTTTTAAATTTGCTAGCCATACTTCAAATTGATAACCTTTTTCATCAGTTACTTTTTAAGCAACCAGAGGCTCAGTTCAATCTTACTCAAATGAGGAAATAAGACTTTCACAGATACACAGTCCACATTATTCCGGGCTTTCTTTAAGCAAAACTTGTTGAAAACTTTGAATTCAGAAAAATTAGCTATTAAAGACAGTTAGAATTCTGACCCATTACTGAAACTTTGATAGAACAAAAAGATATTCATTCTCTGTGGTAAAAATCATATGGAGCTATTCTTCTACAATAATTTAAGTTCTCACTTTAAATGTTTTAAGGATGTGACATTTGGATGTTAAAAACTGGCAAGAAGTTATCAGATGAGATGTCAAAGTACATGTATTAAGATTTGCACGTAAAATAACAATTTTGGGTGTACTGAACACAGTAGGCTCTAAGTTGAGATTTTTTTAATAAGGACTTTCCATATATAGCCCATAATGTCTAAAAGAAACCTTTAGGAAGTTTAATGGTAAGAAGAAATCTTCACATCATAAATAATGAGAACTTGGCATTTCATTTACAAAATATCTGTAACCCAAAGCTTTAGGTAGCTTCGTAGAAAATCTGCAGAGTTCTATTAAAAACCAGTAAATTAGTTGTAAAATAGACTTCCCTAAATCTGAGTGGATAACTGTTTCAAGAAAAGGTAATAGACACCTTTACCAAAAGCACCCAGCTTTCATAATAGTTAGGACTCCTACGGAAGTTATGTTTGCCATCCAAGCTGTAGGTGAGTAGAGGTTGTTGTTGTTCTAGAAGCAGGGCAAGTTCCTGGGGTTTTCTGGTCACCTGTAACTGTCTATTCCCAATAAGAAAATGATCTTTAAAGTAGCAACTAATGATTACTTGTCCATAGTGTAAAAAAAAAAAAAAAAAAAAAAAAAACCATAGCAAAAAAATAAATCTGAAATCAAAATGTAACTATAACTTCATGCCTGGATTTCATTTACCTCTTCTTTATGAAAAGAATCTATGACTAAGCCTGGGAATTCCCTATACCAGAATCTTTATCCTAGAGTAAAATCTAAATTCCAAATTGTTTAGCACCAAAGGCTGATATAAACTCAGTCTTCCTTATTCCAGTGTCCAGCACTGTATTCCCATGGCATATTGTCTCTACTATGAAATTAAGTTAACAATTTTGCAAATGGATTTTAATCAGCAGCACCTGTAAGATTTTAAGTAATTTCCCCTTTTATCAAAAAGTCATATAGTTCCATCATCTCCCTCCTCATTTTTACCTGTATCCTGAGAGAGTTAGAGCAACTTATCCACCAATGGGTATTCTTGAAAAGTCCCTCTGAGATAGAATTAGATAAAGGTAATCTCTAAAATGCTTTCTTCTTTTATAAGAGATAAAGTGACCCAAAATCATGGTGGGGTGGAGATTGGGGGGAGAAAGGTAAGCAGTGCTATGATGCTTTGGAGTTAGCAGAATGCTTTACTTCTAACTAAGCTGTGGGGTGGGCAGCATGAGTATTATTTCCATTTTACATCTCTCAAAGTCAGAGCCAGGATTTTAATGAGACCTTCTGAAAGCACATTCTATAATCCTGCTATACCACTGGGTATCTTTAATAAAACAAAAATTCACATTTATGTAAAAAGATAGAGAAATGATGGTTACATTCTAGCCCTGAATAGAAAAATGGAAAGTAAAAAATATTTCACCCAATAGGATTCACTGACCTCTAACTATTGTACTTTTCTGCCTACTTTCTAAAAGCATCATCTTGAGGAAGAAGTATGGAAAGAGCATTGATTCTAGAATCAAAGAACTTGGCAACACGTTCTACTTCTGATTACCTAGATGATCTTGGGCAAGCCCCTCATATGGCCTGGGCCTTGGTCCCTTGACTGCATAAGGAAGGGCTGTATCAGATGGCCCTGGAGAACCCTCCCCCAACTGGGGAGAGAGAAAATCCTATGACCTTTAGATGTTAAGACTAACAAAGAATAGTATTATTCTAGATCAGTCATTTAAATGACTGATCTAGAATAACTTCTACCATGACCTGATACGTAAGGTAGCCAAGTATTTGGAAGATCAATGAAAGGATGAGAGTATCAAACTTGAGCTTCAAAATAAGCATAATAATGATCGTTCTACAGTTCCTGTAGCAGATACAGCTGAGAAAGGAGGCCAGTTCCCTCTAGATGAAAAACTGGCTTCTCTTACTGAGCTTTTTATTTCAAATATGCTCACTATTAGCTCAAAACACTTCATTTTTGCCCTATCATTCTCAAACCAAGCAAGGTTGGGAAGGGAATATGTGTGGGGCTTACTCCAAGAAATGGTTCTCAAAGGCAATTATTAGTCAACACAGTAACTGAGAGAATAGGGACACTTTCTTCTGGTATATTACTGCTGAATACACTAATCTCGATGCACTAAAGATTGACCTAAAGTAAACCTGTCCAAAGAAAAAAAACATGAAGTTTTGCTGAAGGAAATATTATAGATCATGAAATATTAAAAGCCATAAAGATCATTTAGTCCAGTCCCTTAATTCTATAGAAGAAATGAAAGCCCTAAGAAACTAAGTCAAGGACATATAGCTAGTTAGTAAAAGAGAGAACTAAATCTAATTTTTTTTGTTCCAAATCTAATGTTCTTTCTATTGCTCAATTACCTGTGAAACACTTCTTTCTCTCCAACACATGCCAGTGTGCAATTCCTCTTAATCCCTCCCATCCACCCCCAAACTCCTCCTAGTTCCCTTTCCCCTTGCACTGTGAAGTGACACAGCTCAAGGAACTGAGTGTAGAACAAGTTGGAGATGTTTGTTTCACTGTGAAACTTAGGAAACATAATTGGTCTGAATCAAAGGAGTACTCCAAACAAAAAAGAACATTACTTTGGAGTGAACTGGAGTTATGATTTGGTCTAAGATCAAATCTTCCAAATATTAGTGCCTTGTCATGTGAGTACAAAATACCCAAAGGACATTTATAGACAATGTTTTTAATGCATGATGACACTAAGATTTCACCTTTCATCTATCCCATTAGTAGCAAAGTCTACTTTGGCATATATTTGGACTCCAATAAAGTAAAATTGAAAAAAGCAGTTGAAAATTCTAGTTCTGTACTTAATAGCTCTCTGATTTACAGGCAACTGGTTCCAGTTACTGGGTCATCCATAATCTGGGTAACTCTGGGATTAAGAAACAAAAATGTCTACATTATATAAAAGTACTTATATGGGACCACATAGCCACAAAGATTTCATCAAGTGTGGAAGTTAGATTAATTCCATATCAAAGAACCAAAAAGGAGAATTCAAATCTTCAGTAATCCTGATTTAGACACTCCAGAATATTTATGAATTTTCTTTCATTCCCAAAGAAAACAGACCATAAAATAACTTTAGGAACTCAGAAAGAAATCTGTGATATCTAATGGAATCATCCTCATACTAATTTGGCTTTGATATGGAAGAATAAAAATTCCTTCCTTGAAAGGAAATTTCAAAGTTGCAAACTATTCTAAATAGTTCTACATGAGGACCAAGTGACAAAACTATTAATAAAAACATAAAAAGTGTTGGCCAAATAGCTAAAAAGTGCTTTATGGCAACAATATGAAAAAAAGGAATCTATTTGCTTAAAAATAGGAACAGAAGATAGGAATTCGGGCCAGAAACACACTTTTTTATCTTTAAAGAAACTGGAGGGGAAGATTTATACCTCTTCACTTAAAAACTGTATACAAAACATTAATGACATTCCTAAATAACACAATCATTTGGATAATGATATCTCTTTCACTCTTTGACAACCTTCACCTGATCTATTTACTCAATAAATCTCAGCTATGCTATGACTTTCTTCTCCTTTGGCTTTATTCCCAAGTATTTGAAAACTACTCTGGTTAAAGTAGATCTTGAGTAAGGTTTTTTTTTCCTTCCTGTCTTTCACAAATACATGAATGAAAAAGCAGTTCAAAATCAGACATAACTTGCAAAAATGAGCAATCTCTACCAGAAAAGATTAATGGCTACAATAAAATGGCAGCTAAATATAAGACAGCCAAAAGCTTTCCCCCTTTAAATTCCTCCTTTTCCCATTTAATTCCACTTTTCACTTGTCAGCCTATCAGTACAGAACATACCTCTCCTTCCTTCTCTCAAATACCAAAAGGGGGGTCATACAATGCTGCCATCCATGTATTTATGTAGGACCAATGAAATTTAAATTTCATCCTATTGCTGCTACTCATCTCCCCCATATCTGAGACCCAGGTTGGATAATGTAGCAAATACAGCCTGTAAAATAAAGATGACTAGGTTTGCAAAGAACCCAAAGTGGAGAAGTATTTCTTCATAAGTTGCCAGTACGTCTTACATATTACTGTTGACATAAAAGGAAAATATTTAGGTCTTGGAGGTAGAAGATTAATAGGATTCAAAAACTTTTCTGCTACTTTCTACCAGTGTGACTACATTAGACAAGTTACTTATCCTGTCATCTCTTTAGAACTCAGTTTCCACATCTGTAAAACAATGACTTTATGTTGAAATCAACCATCCCTCACAGCCCTAAACCTAAGATGCTAAGATTTCAAATAGATCCCCAACATTTACTTTATTCAGGTATTTCCCCAACCAATTTTGTCAAATTCTAAGTAAAAAATCTTAAAGTGGTATTTTGAAACCTACTAGCAAAAATTATTATGCTTTGCCTTTTCCTAGACTACCCTGTGATCAATGTGCCACTGAATCACTATATAACTAAGAGATTGCTAGATAGAGAATTTGAATCAAAGGCTAAATACAACTGATTATTTGGAGCCTAAATACAAAGTTCATCAGGATGTCATAAGTCCTTTGAAGCCTCATCATCAACCAAGCCCCTCAGAAATCCTAATTTTCCCTCCTAAATCTTTTGCTTCTATTGGCTTATTCAAATTGGAAATAAAATCAATAAGTTAAGGAAAGGCTCTCAAGAAGGGGAATATATGCAGGGAGAAATCTAAGGGATGTAAAGCAAAAAAACAAAAACAAAACACACTAAACTTTTTTTTTTTTAAAGAAACTAAATTCTCCAAATAAATTTGGAACTTTGTCTTCATTAAAGTTCCACATATGAAGTAATCAAAAAAAGTCTGAGGACAAGAATATTCATTTTTCCTGTTGTACTTTAAATAATAATCCCTTTAAATCTTTATAGCATCTTTCAAAATAGTGTATCTTTATTATTTCACTTGACTAATAACAACCCTATGAAGGTGAATAGGCCAGAACAGGTAATGAATCAGATTGTTTTCTGAGGTCATACATCTATAAAATGATAAGGCAAGGACTAGAACCCAAAACTCAGGAGGAAGGGAGAAAAATTTGCAACACAGAGTCTTGTAAAAATGAATGTTGAAAACTATCTTTAAATATACTTGGAAAAATAAAATACTATTAATTTTTTTTTTAATTAAAAGGGAAAAAAAAATTAGAACCCAAGACTCCTGACTTAGGCATTAGGCAGGCTCTTTCCCCTAAGACAAACTGTTAAAACAGAACCCAAATTATATATATGTATATATGTGTGTGTGTGTGTGTGTGTGTGTGTGTGTATACACACACAAGCACAATATCAAGCCTCTTCTAAGTTCAATTAATCTCCTTGAATTTAACATTTACAACTACATTATAATATAATCTCAAAGAATCCAAAAAGCAAACACTGTCAAACACTATTCTGAAATCACTCCCCGTACTTGAAAACAGGTACCTCTGGCATGGAACACATACCTGTTAATAAATCATGTATGCTACTATAAAGATCATCTAACATAAATCACACAAATTGTAAAATGGTCAGGGTATTGAATTAACACTGGGTTTTGTCAAACAAAATTCTATCTTGTTAAGAATACTATCCTCCAAGAGTGGAGAGGACCTGAGCTTTAGATGACCAGCTTTTGGATGGGCAGGTCAAAGAATCCTTGATCTTCTCTAGAAGGGCACTGAATCAAGATGACCTGAAGAAAATAAATCAATCTTCTGACTCGTGTCTTCACAATTCTACCTCAACAGTGGAAATTACCCTTATTAAGGCAGTCATATAAATAGCTATTTGCCCTATCTAATCATGATTATTCTAGGAAAATACAATGTCCTGTCTCACTTATTTTACTGCCTTTATACTGTGTCAGGGAATAGAATATAAGTAAAATTATGTGGCCTAGAAAATATTTTCTAAGTTGAATTAGCTAAAAACAAAATTTAAAAGTCACTTGATTTTAGATATAGTTAAATGCCAATTATTAAAAGGATCAAGTGAATGTGGCCCTAAAAGCTGCACTTATATTGGCTATTGATTGAATTGTTTGCCAGCCCCTCCACTGTGGGGGAAGTCAAATTCAAATGTAGTCTGGGTTTGTAGGTTAGAATGAAATTTTCTACTATCTATGCTGTCCTGTCTCTCTTTACCCAGACACTCAGAAAAGTTGACTAAACACAGAAACATACCTACATTAGCCCACTGGCTGCTATACTGGTTTTTCCCTTTCTAGAAAACCTGGTTTTTTAAGTCTCTTGGATTTAAGCAGTGTGGCAGTAGGCGATATGATATAGTGGATAAAGGACTTGCTCAGACCAGAGTTTGAATTGGACTGATAACCACCCAGCTATATCATCCATGTGTAAGATGGATTTTGGGCTTCATGATAAGAAAAAAGGAGCTAATAATCGCACCTCAGATGGGCTACTGTATGAGACAAATAAGACAACCTACCTAAAGCATTTTACACACTTTACTATGATGCACCAATGTCAGCAATCATATTGTCATCAAGGTCTAAATTTATGATATTTATGAGATCTAGTAGACTGGAGATTCAAAAAGTATCTTTCAAGTAATGCCTGCAGACTTCCCACGACTTCAATACCCAAAGGACCAGCAGAATTCTTATTGTTGTAGAAATGGAAATGGCACTATTTCTTGATACCTAATAATAATTCTCCAACTTTTTACTCTCAGGACCTCTTTACATTCTTAAAAATTGAGGATCTGTCTACAAAAAACTCTTGTTTTTATGTGAGCTTTATCTGGCAACATTTACTATATTTAAAATGAAAACATTTTAGTATTATTAAAAGTTTTGAGTTCATGGACCCCTTGAAAAGGTGTCAGGGATCACTAGGGGTTCCAGAACACACTAGGAACTACTGTCTAAGGAGATGCAAATGCCAGGTCCCACCATTCCTTAGCTCAAAAACATGGTCAAAGAATTAAGAAACCAGGGGGAAAAAACAGATTCACAGAGCAGAGCAGAGAACACACTCTGCCTCTGCCATTGGCACAGAAATAAAAGTAACTACTAGGATCAAGTACAATTTGTATTTAATTCCTTCCATTCACTAATCCATTAAGCTACCTGGGATCAATACAATAGGATGTCAAATAATGAACAAAAAGCATTACCTACAATAAATATGTCAAAATATTTTACTTTGCTAAATGATAGTGAATCTAAACATCAGTGATTGGCAAGGATTGGAGCAGTGGTGTGACAATTCTAAGTCCCCTGGAGCAATGTAAGATCATGAGTGGCCATGAATTTTTCAGCTCAACATACCCTTCACACCATTTTGACAAAATAACACAACAGTCAGTATTTCCCTAGCACTTAGGTCTTTACAGATAGGAGAGGTGGAAGGGAGAGATAATACCTTAAGCACCTGAAGTCTTATTTCACGATAAACTTCTTAAAAAAACAATACTTTTCATAGATAAGATTGTTTTTAGCAGCCAAAAACAGGTCAGAGAATAAAATGTGGGTTCCAAACTCAAGAACCAAAACGATAAACCTTTATGCATTTTTACATGGGATAGAATCTATTTTTACCCCCAGAAAGCCATGAGGGTGAGGAATGAGGGCAATTCAAGTTACATGTATAAATTTGCACTGTTTTTGTAAATTTTGTAATTATAAATAGGACTAAGTCCACTCCTAATAAAGACCAACTTAAACTTGCCTAATTCAAAGACCAGAATTAAGACAATTAAATTCATGTAATTGGACTTTGATGTTTCCCTTAGAAAAACAAGAGTGTAGAACTCTTTTAGGTGGTTAGATAATTCCTAGCTATCTAGATGGCTCTTTGTAATGCCAGAAGTAGATTGCTAATACTAGCATAAGCCTTCCTTTGAACTATGTTGGCAAAAAAACAACTCCTAAACTGAAAGCTTGGAGTTTTTAGGAACCAAAACCAAAAAGCATCTTCTGCTAGAGAAGCAGACACCAGAAACACATAAATATTTGATGTTACCAAGTCTTCCCCTGCAACCTTTTCTAAACCTCTTCAAGTCTACATATCACTTTTGATAGAGAAACTAAATGTTTGTCCTTCTCCATAACAAAATCTGTTCGAACTGAGATAGAGCTTGGCCATAACAACCACAGTAGCAAAGACAGCATACAGACAAATTAGAAATTGTTAGGATAACTACAATCAATGTTATCTACAACATAATTTATCTCAGAAAAGCAGCCTATTTTCCCATGTGCAGTCTAGGTATAGTCTTTGGAACTACTTACACATTTGTGGAGGAAAGAGCCTTAAAACATTCTGAAAACCTTGCTATAAATACTACATGCTAACTCACCCCCCCCCACCCCCCCACCCCCGTTTCTCAGCCCAAGAATTTTTCTCCACATTATAACCCCAAGGATTCCAAAAGAGCAAAGAGATGAGAATTTCAACAAATCCTGTTCCTACTCAGATTTCTCTATCATACCCCAATTTAGGGGGGGGAAAAGGACAACTTAATTTTTGCTTCTGATTATTGTTTTCTGGGAAGCTAGTCTTCCCTTTTCAGACTTTTCTTTCTAGCCTTTAAAGGTCTGGTTTAAATGGATAGTAAAGAAATTCTTAGTTCTCTTATAATTCTCCCCCTGTAGGGAACAGTCTTCTACTCAATGCCCCATTTCATTGCTGCACAAGACAGTTTCAAACTAAGCAGACCAACATGATGGTCTGCTTATTACAAGATTCAAAAACTCACCAGAAGTCTCTTACCACTGAAGTGGCTAAACTCAGGCTAAATTGAGCAGAATTCTGTATTTATAGAAGTTACATATATAGCCAAGCCTCATCAGTGGAAAGTGACAAAATGCTATATAGCATACAACTTTTTCCATTTGACTTTCATAAAAGTGTGCAAGATGAACTATTATTTTATTGGGAACGAAAAATTGCCTGTTACATGGAATTGGTAGAAATAATAAACTAATGAATTAACTTTTCAGAAAAGGGTTAGAAAGCAACTAATAAAGATAAAGCAAGAGAGCCCTCAACTCCTGAGAGTCTGTGGTTGAAATGTAGTCCCAAAGAAAAAGAAATGAATTAATAGACCTACAGATTTTAAGGGTTGTCTTATCTGATTTTGGACAAACAAAATCCCCTTTTTCTCTCTCACAATTCTAGAAGATTTGAAGCTAGACTTTAAAATACTTTTCAAAGCATTTCTTTCTAAGTGCCATAATCCACAAAGACAAGCTCTACCCGCATGTGCTAAATGTCCATAAGCAGCTGTTAGAATAAAACAATTTCTAAGCTTGGCTATCCCAATCCCCAGACAAGCAATTTACAAACTTTTTGGAATGGGGATAAATTATTACAGCACGTTTTCTGCCCCCCTCCCCCCCTCCTTTGTTCAGAGCAAAAAATGATGCTCTGCAGATGATGTATTTAGTTTTAGGGTTATAATCACAATCTCAATGCAAGGTAAAAAGGTAATATAGATCTTATTTAAAAAAAAAAAAAGGGGCAAAGCAACAGTTGCAAAACTGACCTTTTATTTTAGAGGGAGGAATGGAAACAAACCAGATGCAGGAGAATGGAAAAAAAAATAATGTAAGCTTCTTTACAAAAGAAAGAAAAAAAATCAAACTCTCCCCGCTCTCTCCCTTCTAGTAAGGACGGTGATTTATAGGGCTTTTTTCTGCAGAAAGCTCCTCCTGGGCAGCTTTAGGAAGGAGCCGAGGGAGGGAGAGAAAGACAGACACAGAAAGAAGAGGAGAGAGAAAAAGAAAATGGCGCAGAGACTAAGTCCTGACTGTCGACAAGGCGACTTTCCAGGGGGGAATCCGGGCCCTGAAAGGCTCCCAGGCGCCGGCTCAACAGGGATAGGGGGCCTCGGTGGTCCCCTCTAGGGCAAACCGGGGTCCCCGGGGGGCCAGGAGCCCCGCAAAGGGGCGGTCGGGGCGGCTCGATGGGAACAATGGGGCCGGTGAGCGAGGAGCCGGGACTTAGTCTCTGGGACGCCATGTCTGTCCTTTCCCATCCGCAGCCGGGGAGAGCCGGGCGGCGCAGGCGGGCCTCTCCCCCACCCCCCCGGGCAGGGGGCCCAGCTCGGGCCCCGGGTGCACACTCACCATTCACTCGGAAATCCGCATCGATCTGTGGGGAGGGAAAGGAGAGGAAATCAAGCCTCCAATAAATAAGACACACTAGGTTGGGGTGGGGGTGGGGGAAGTAAAGAGAGGAGACTCTGGCGGGGGAGGGAGCACCAGGGATCTGACTCCTTACCTTCTCAGGGGGGGAGCAGAAAGCCGGGCAGGGTGGGGAGGGGGCTCGCCCTTCCAAACTTTAACTTCCCGGCATTTCCAGCCCGCCGCCTCCAGGGCGCCCCCCCTCCTACTCCTGCCAGCGCGGATCCCCCAAAGCAAGATCCCCTTCCCCCCAAACACATTCCCCAAACGACCCACTACACGGGGTGGGCAGGAGAGGGGGAACCTGTCATCTCCCCCAGCTACCAAACGTCAAAGATGGAAGGGGAGGGCAAGCTAAGGGAGCGTCCGGGGGAGGCAGGCCCGGCTCTGGGGGAAGGGGGAAGTGAGAAGCCGGCTCTAAGAGGAGCCGGGCCCGGGGGCGCCAGGAAGCCGGGCCCCGGGGCGGGGGCGGAGGAGCCGGGAACTCGAGGCTGGGGGCAGGCAGGCCCGGAGCACCGGGAGATCCGCGGGCCGCCTTACCTGGGAGTCGTTGTGCAGTTGATCCCCACTCATGTCGGACGTAGCCGCGGCACCGGCGGGACTGGGAAGGGGGCGGGCGATAGGAGGCACAGACTGCTCGGACCCCGGCCTTGAGTAAGGAGATCAGGCCTCGGAGCAAAGGAGGCGGTGGGCGAGTGAGGCCGAGGAATCAGCAACAGCAGCGGGAATGGCGGCGTCGGCGGCAGCGGCGGCAGCAGCGGCGGCGGCGGCAGCGGCAGACACTGGGGAGGGAATGAAGCTCCGAGGAGTTGTGTAACAGACTAAGTTCGCATTTCTCCCCACTGCGCCTGCGCGGCCGCTTTTAAACAGGACCCGGCGAGAGGGAGGGGGGCGAAACAGGAAGGGAGGAAGAGCACAGGAGGAGGGAGGAAGAAGAAGAAAACCAGCAGCCTGGAGGGAAACGGGCTTGGTTCTGGGAGAACCCGCCTCTCGCTACTCAAATGGTTGGCTCTGATTTGCATCTCAAGCCACGCCCCACGTCGAGACAGCCCCAACCACCCCACCCAGCGCGGAACTCATTTGCATAAGGAACTCCTCCTTCCACCGCTCCCCCAGAGTCCCCGCTCTCCTCCTTCAGCTACTCTCCTCCCCCCACCTCCACGACTCGGTTCTTGGAACTGGAGCCCGCTGGCAAGCGCGGGGCTAGGAATCCAAGGGGCTGCTCCCGGCGTCGGCAACCCCCGGCGATGCGCCGTGCGCAGGCGCCTTTGGCCACTCGGGCCTCCGGAGTTGCCGGGCGCTCACCACGTGGTGGGTTTTAAAGCCCGGCGGCCGCAAGCAACAGGAGGCGCCGGTTGGAGAGCTTTCTAACCTGCCTGAATTTTAAGCGTTAAATGTGCACGTCCCTCTCTGCCCACGCACCCAGCACCCCCGTCCGAGCAGCGTCACCCCGGGAAGCGGCAGCCTTCCTAAAGAGGCGTCCTCTGCCGCAAAAGGAGAGCGTTAGACTCGGGCTCTTCCAGGCCCCCTCCCTGGCGCTAGATCCTGTAAGCCTGCCGGCCTCGGCGCTCGCTGAGCATCCCCACAGAAGTGGAAGTAAACAGTGCAAGCCTCTTCGTTAGCAGACCGGAAAGCCGAGGCTCACAACCGGACGGTTCCAAAATCACAAGGCCAGCCACCGGCCAGCATTAGAACTCGAAACGCAGGTTTCTCGGCTCCGGTCCGTTGCTCTCTGTACTGCCTACTGTGGGAGGTAGTGAGGACACCTTCACAGCCCTGATGTAGGTGGTATCTCCAAGTCCCTCCCAGCTTCCAAGTTTTAGGATGCTGGCCACTCGATCTAGGCCTCGCGGCCTTGGCCAATCTATGTCGCCGTTACAGGCCACTCAACCCTTGTAAGGAAGGAACTGCTTTTAAAAAGCCAGTTAGATCTGACTCTTCTTAGTGAGTAAATGATGGACTATAGCTTCGAGATAAAGCAGGCGTGGGAGTGTATTCCGGTGGCTTGTGCGTTTCCACTAGGCTTTGCTACAAGGCAGTACTGGCCATAGAGCAGCAGGATGATGCCAAGTGAAGTGAGCAGAGCCAGGAGATCATTGTACCCGGCAACATCGGGATTATGCAATGATCAGTTCTGATGGATGTGACGCTTTCCCAACAATGAGGTGCTTCAGACCAGTTCCGATGCTCTTGTGATGAAGAGAGCCATCTACACCCGGAGAAAGACTGTGGGAACTGAGTGTGGACCACAGCATAAAATTCTCTTTCTTTTGTTGTTTGTTTGCATTTCGTTCTCTCTCTCGTTTTTTAATTCAGTATTACTTTTAACATATTTTTACCATGTTTAACATATATTGGATTACTTCCTATCTAGGGGAGGGGGTCGGAGGAAGGGAAGGGAAATTGGAACACAAGGTTTTTCAAGGATTGATGTTGAAAAAGTATCCATGCATGTCTTTTGAAAATTATAAAGCTTTAACTAAAAAAACAAACAAACCAACAACAACAAAAAAAAAGCAAGGAAGGGTTGTATTTAAAGTGTGGGGGGAGGGAGAAAGGGAGTAACTGGGGAGTTATAGCAATGTAAAAAACAATAAAAATTTTTTTTAAATTTAAAATTGCCTTCAGATAAACTCTGTAATAGAACTATCCTTAGAATTGGATGTCAGGAGAGTAGGAACCCTTATTATTGAGTTATTTCAGTTCTGTACAACTCTTTTCTACCCCATTTGGGGTTTTCGTGGAAAAGATACCGGGATGGTTTTCTATTTCCATCTCCAGCTCATTTTACAGATGAAGAACTTAAGGCAGACTTAAATAACTTGCCCAGGGTCACACAGCTACTAAGTGTCTGAGGCTGAATTTGAACTCAGATCTTCCTGAGTCCAGGCCTAGAGTTCTAGTCATTTCACCACCCAGAAAGAGCCCTGTCTGTCACTATGAAGATCACTATGATCTTATTTTCCTCTTTTATAAAATCATCACTTACTTTCTATTCATTGATTGTACTTGTACACTTAACACTTAGTTTACACTAACCTAACTAGGTTAGGCCTAGTTAACACTTAATGAATAGCACTCAGTAAATACTTAGTTGTTTTATCACAGCATTAATTAAGAACTTATATTTACACTGTGGTGTGAACCAAAGAGTTCACAAATATTATAGGCAAAGCATTTTCTTTCTTCCAGTAGAGGAGAGAAATATGAGTGCTGTGGTCTCCTCTAAGATTCTATAATTTCTCTAAATGGAACTACCTTCTGTCCTCTGAAAGTTGCATGACATTCTACCTCCTCTGCACTGTAGCCCATTTTGTGCCTGGAAAGTTAACACTTTTTTTCCTTTCCACTCCCTAACAACCATAACCCAATTTATCATTCTACTTTTCTCTTCTCTTTCATGACAAAATTCATTTACTGCCTATCTTCTCATTCTTTTCTAAAACTCTGAAATCTGGATTCCCACCTGATCAGTCAGTGGAAAGTGCCCTCATCAATGATTCCTAATTTCCAAATTTAATGGCCTTTTCTCAATCCTCATTTTTCTCTTACTCTTTGTGGCAATTGGCACTCTTGATTACCTTCTGTTCTCCTGGATAAGCTTTCTCCTCACTGGGTGCATATGACACTGATTTTTTAGGGTTCTTTTCCTATCATTCTGGCTTCTTCAGAATATCTTCTGCTGGTTCTTCATCTAAATCACACTCACTGATCATGGGTGCTCCCCACCCAAGACTCTTTCCTGGGCCTTCCTTCTCCCTTCTATATGATCTCCCTTGCTGATCTCATCAGCTCCCATGGATTCCACTATTATTTTTTCTTTTTTTATTTATTATTATTGCTATTTTTTGCTGAGGCAATTGGGTCACACAGGGTCACACAGCTAGGATTTGTTAAGTGTATGAGGTCAAATTTGAACTCAGGTCCTCCTGACTTCAGAACTGGTTCTCTATCCACTGCCCCACCTAGCTTATCCTCAATTATTATTTCTCTGTGGATGAGTCCCAGATCTATATATCTAGTCTCTGAACTCCAGCCCTTCAACATCAACAATCTTTAGGACCTCTCAAATGGGATGTCCAGTAGGCATTTCAAACTCTACATCTCCACAATAGAACTTATCTTTTCTCTGACATTTTAATGAACACTGTGAGAGTTTCCTCATCCTGAGTAGCCACATATTGCTAGTAAAGTAAGAGGTGAAGAGATCAAGAGATTCAGTCCTTGAAGATCTTAGAGAATATCTAGCCCCAAATGGTCACTGAGCTTTCAAAATCTAACTGATCTGCATGAGATAATAAGAAATACTAAGTTCAGAGAGCTAAGACTCAAGTCTGCAACTCCTAACTAGCCTCTAAATCTTGTGCTTCTTCACTAATTAGTTTCGGTCTGCCTTTTCCTGGAAAATCAGATTCTGTGTGAAGGAACAGGATCAATAATGCACCAGCTCATCCTCTGGATGTCCCAGTGGCTCCGGTGGGAAAAAGGAACAAACCAAAAATACCCCAGGTGGGGGCAAAAACTTTTAAATAGGTTTAAAGGGGCAAAAGGGGATTCAGAAGCCTTAAAAAAAAAGGGGGGGTGGTTGGCCATTTCCCGGGGCCAATTTTAAAAAGTTTTGGCCAGAAGAAACTGGGCAACGGATTAAAGTGATTTAAATTTAAGGTACAAAAAAGGGAAGTCAGAGAACCTGGGAAAAGAAAACTTTTATTAATTGGCTACAATTTAACCCATTTAGCTGGCCTCCCTTTTTTCCATCCTTAAATTTAGTATTTTTTGAAATTTTATAACTCCATTTATTTTTTCTTTCAAGGAAATGAGGGGAAAAGGAATTGAGGAAACCCATAACCCAAATTAATAATATTTTGAAAATTGTAATTTAAATCCAAATGAAAGAAAAGTTCTTTTATTTTCCACGGTTTTTTTCCCTAAAATTTAGCTGGCAAACCTTTATTTTAGTTATTTTTTGAAAATATTTTCTTATTTAATTTTGTGAAGATGGCAAAGGAAAAGGTTTGAAAAGAATTGGGAAATATCCTAACAAATTTGGAAAAGTTTGGTAAAAGGGGGCCCTTTTCAAATAAACCTGGAACCAGATTAATATTTTCCACCCTTTTTGGGGTAAAATAAATAATTTAATTTGAAATGGAAAAGTATTTTATTGGTTTTCCATGTAAAACTTTTCTGGAATTTAAACCAAAAAGGGAAAAGAAACCTTTAACAAATGGGAATTACCTTTTAAAAGGAAAGACAAATAAAAAGAGGTGAGTCAAAAACCTTTGGGAAAATTATGGCAATATTGGAGAAGGGTCCCCGAGGAAGTAGGTGAATAATTCCCTTTAAGGAAAAGGAATTGATTTACTGTTTCAAACTTGGGAAAAAAAAAGAAAGGAAATCCTAATTTTTAATTCTTAAAGGAGACAAACCTATGGAATTCCAGAGGCTTTGGGAGAAAAATTCAGGTAGGAAATAAAAAGGGCACCTTTTAAAAAGGCAGAAGGTTTCAAAGCCCAGTTGAAAAAAGGAAGGGAAGTTATTTTCTAGGAGAATAATTGGATACATGGAACCAATGAAATGACCTAAAGGAATTTAAGGAAAAACTCAATAGAAGGACCTTTGGAGTAACCTTTTATACAAGGTTTGGAATAAAATTCCTGTTTCCCTCCCTGTTTGAATTCCTGTGCATCGTTTAAACAGCAAATTCAACTTCTTTCAGGAAGTTTTCCCTGGGCCCTTGGTTAAAAAAGTACTTTATCAGGCCTCTTATACTACTTTGTTCTTACCTCTCTAATATTCTCCTTAGAGATCACAGTTTATTACGTGTATGAATTTCATATCTTAACTCCTTACCCGAACTCTAAAATACACGAAGGCAAAGACCCTGTCTTCTCCTAGATTTTGTCTTCTCTCTCCTTCCCCTTCCCTGGCACCTAATCTAGTGTTCTACACATAGGTGCTTAATAAACATTTGCTGAAATGAATGAATGAATATGGATGGAGTCTCTTTTGCTAAATCACTTCATGTATTACTACATCCACAGGGCAGAAAACTAATATTTTTTTACTTGCTTGGTAGATTAGGGAAGAATTGTAAATATGTATTTACAATTAAAATATTTCCACACTCAATCACATCTCATTTTCCCTCAGGGATAGCAATGATGCTGGCTGGCAGCCTGGTAGAATGGAAAGTATATTGGAACAGGAGCCAGAAGAAAAAAATGCTAGCCCTGCTAATTAGCTGTGACCCTGGGCAAAGCAGTTTACTTCTCTGAGACTAGATTTCCTCATCTGTAAAATGGAATTAACCATTGTAGATCTATCAAAGCTATAGATTTGCTGTGGTAACATTTAGCTTCAGTCTGCTGACTTATTATGAAAAAGCATGATTGTAACTGGAAAAAGTTGATATTGGATTTTTTTTTTCTTTTTTCTATTTTGGTGATTAAATGACTTGCCCAGGATCACATACCTTTTTCTATTTTGTAGATCTTTTTTCAGAGTCCGGCATAAAAAGGTTTTTTGTTTGTTTGTTTTGGTGTTTGTTTGTTTTTTCTTTTTTCTTTGTTTTGTCTCTTTCCACTAGTAATATTGTAAGTTTCTACTTGTTACATTTTATATCATATTTATGAGATTGTAATGAATATTTTCCTGGCTTCATACTCCCTGTTTTCCTCCCTTCTTTGATTCATAAAATATTAGACTTGGAAGGTTCCTTTATATATCGACTAGTTCACTTCTCCTCATTTCATAGGTGAGCAAACTGAGGCTTAGAAGGGAGAGAAGTTATCCATGTTCATCTTACAAGTATAAGAGAGCCAAAACTAGGTCATTTAACTTCCAATTCAATGTATTTGCCATTATACTGTCTTTTCGGCTTTATTCTTATTTCAGGTTCTACAGTATGCAGATTCCCCTGGTATTCCCCCTTTTCTGCCCAGTGCTAGTCATAATAGCTCACAGTTCTATCTCAAATCAAGATTCTCCCTATGACATACACTGGCTGTATGACCTTGGGCAAAACACAAATAGGGAGCCTGCGTTTCCAATCAGGAAACTCTCTAGTCCAGTGAAATCCTAGGTCCAATCAGTAATCCAATCTTTCAAGGTTTACACAAGGCTTTCCTCACAACCACCTTTTGTTGTTAGGTAGATCTGTGGTGCATTACATGTATAATCACATGTCAATCCTTTGTTCAAAATTCTCAAATGATTCTCTAGGGTCTTGAGGATAAGATGCAAAAATGCAAATTTCTCTGTTGTTAGGCATTTAAAGTCCTTTGCAATGTGACTGCAGCCTACCTTTCTGGGCTTATTATCCATTATTCCTTTTCATAGAACTAATGACCCTTAACAGGCTATTTTACTTTTAGTTTCTCATTCATGACATTACATCTCCTATTCCATCTTGCACTGACCCTCCCCATGTCTGGAATATATTCCTTTCCCATCGATGCCTCTTAGAATCCCTCGCTTCCTTCAAAATTCAGCTCAGCACCACCTCCACAAAGGAAGCCCTCTCTGACCCCTTCAGCTGTTGCTGCACTTCCATCCAGCTCCACTCCTATCCCCACTCCTCAAATTACCTTGTACTGACTTTGAATTTTGGATTCACTTATATCATTGTATATTATTTCTCCTGATAGAAAGTAAACTCCCTGAGAGCAGGCATTCTTTTATTTTTTGCCTTTGTATCCTTAGCATCTAACATAGCAGCAGCATTAATAAATGCTTATAGACATGAACTCCCATAGCATCCTCATTCTTTTTGTTGTTTGCTTGTATTTTATTTTCTTTCTCATTTTTTTCCTTTTTGATTTCATTTTTCTTGTGAAGCAAGACAATCATATAAATATATATGCATATATTGGATTTAACATATATTTTTACCATGTTTAACATATTGGATTATTTGCCATCTAGGGAAAGGGGTAGGGGGAAGAGAGGGGGGAATTGTAACACAAGGTTTTGCAAGGATTAATATTGAAAAATTATCCATGCATATGTTTTGAAAATAAAAAGCTTTAATTTTAAAAATTGTACTTATTTCTCAGGGTTGTTGTGAAAAGCATGAGATAGCTTATGTAAAGCGGTTTACAAACCTTAAAATTATATGTAAATGCAGCTATATTATTATACTATCCTTAATACAAAATTTTTTTAAATAACCGCATTAGCTCCACTTAAAAAAAAAAAGAAAAGAAAAGAAATGAACTCCCTCCAAAATTATATGGCTTGGAACCCAGCTATACATTTTCACCTCATGTAATGTGATTTCTCCAAATCTTCCCTTAAACCTTCTGTAGGGGATCTAACCAACCTGAGAGAGGCCTTCTTCTAGGTCTTTTATTTTTAATTCTAAATTTTAATTTTAAAAAATTTAAACACCCTCAAAGTGGATCATTTCCATATAGACAGCAAAACATAGACCAGCGCATGATTTGAGCTGTCCCTGTCATTTTTCATTATATGATCAGCTAACTGACTTTGCTAGTCATACAAGTAGAATGAGTTTAATCCTTTATTATTAACAATTAGCTTATTTAGAGGGGCAGCTAGATGGTGCAGTGGATAGAGCACCAGCCCTGGATTCAGGAGGACCTGAGTTCAAATGTGGTCTCAGACACTTTAACACTTCCTAGCTGTGTAACCCTGGCCAAAGTCACTTAACCCTAATTGCCTCAGGAAAAAAAAAAAAAAAAAAAAAACAATTAGCTTATTTAAAGACTAAGGGGCTATATAATGGTCCCCAAGGTCAATTTATTTTTTCACTTTGACTTCAGGGAATTTTTTTTTTAAGATGAAAAGTTCTGAGTGCAATCACAATTCCTTGGAGCTCCCCAATTAGGAAAAAGTCCTAAAACTTAGGCAGGGATTGAGTCCTCTGACAAGACTTACATTTATAAATATCAGTTTCTTTGTAGTCAAGGCAAAATTCAGATTACTGGAAGCACTTGGGTAAAGAGGCAGTAGATTGAATTATAGCGGATGGAAATAGACCCCCCCACCAGGCAGGAAAGTTGAAGAAAGAGCAAAACATTTTTTAAATAGTATTCAATTTTTCCAAATACATGCAAAGATACTTTTCAACATTCGCCTTTGCAAAACCTTGTGTTCCAGATTTTTCTCCCTCTCTCTTCCCCAAGACAGCAAGTAATCTGATATAGGTTAAACATGTACATTTCTTCTAAACGTATTTCCATATTCATCAAGCTGCACGAGAAAAATCAGATCAAAAGGGAAGAAAACATGAGAAAGAAAAAGAAAAACAAGAAAAAAAATCCCTAAACAATAACAATTAAAAGGTGAAAATACTTTGCTTTGATTTACATTCAGTTTCCATAGTTCTCTTTCTGGATGTGAAGGGCACTTCCCATTACAAGTCTATGCCCTGAGTCACTGCATTGCTGAGAAGAATCAAGTCCATCACAGTTGATCATCGCATAATCTTATTAATTCTGTTCTGCTCACTTCACTCAACCTCAGTTCATATAAGTCTTTCCAGGGTTTTCTGAAATCAGCCTGAAGAGCAAAACTTTTCTTGAGACTTCCATTAGCTTGGATGTTCTTTTCTACCTCTCCATGAGGATTATAGATCCCAAGACTTTTCCCAAAATATCTTTCTTCTTTGCTAGAACACAGAACCTCTTTTGCCCCATTCTTGCTGCCATGTCTTAAACCTCATCATTCAGAAAAATCTTCTTTCCTAATTCTGAGATAGTTTATGGCAATCTCTCACATAATGGTTTTTGTTCAAGAGGGAGAACAGGCCTTCTTCACACTCAATTCTGATCGTTGGATTTAAATTTTAAAAATTGTTTGTCCTAGTCAAGGCATCTGGCCAATGTCACCCAGCCAGAAAATGAGAAGACCAAGACCAAAAAGCAATTGTTTTGTCCAGTTTATTACTCAGTTCAACAAACACTTATTATCTCACCATCACACAGCAATTTCCCCCTTCTCCTGGTGACGGATCATCACCTTCCTACTCAAAAATCTTTGATGTTTCTCTTCCCCCCAGAATAAAATTCACCCTCTTCAGTCTGTGCTTTAATACCCTCTGCAACCCGACTTCAGGCCACTGTTCCAGTCTATTTCACATTACTTCCCTTCACTCCTTCTTATGCTCCAGCAAAACTGGCCAGCTTGCTATTCTCCACATGGGAAATCCATTTCCTTCTTCCATGTTTTGACCCAGCTTGTCTACCATGCTCATGAAGCACTTCTCGTTCATAGGGGCTAGTGGATAGAGTACCATACTTGGACTCAGAAGTTCCCGAGTTCAAATCTGGCCTCAGACTCTTCCTAGCTCTGTGATCCTGGACAAACCGCTGCACCTCAGTTTAGCCTCAGTTTCCTCACCTGTAAAATGGGAATAAGGATAGCATTCATGTTCCAGGACTGTTGTGAGGATCAAATGAAATAATAGCTGTGAAGGGCTTAGCCTAGTGAATGGCACAAAGCTCTTATCTTCAAACTGCCTCTTGGAATATTGCCGTTCATTCAAGGTTTAATCGTTGTGGAGGCCAGTTTGAAGCCTTTCCTAATTCCTCCTAGTTTGTGTTCTCTTTGTCCTAATAATGTAAAATGTTACATATTTTATATAATTTATACAGAACAGTGTATATTTAATAATTATACCATTATTTTTATTATATTATATATTAATTATATGATCGTGCATAATTATATAATTAATAATCATATGTTTACATAATAAATATATTTGTGTAAATACATATTCAAATAAAGCATCATATATGAAATAAACAATAATGTATAGTTTATGTATAAGTTTCTTGCGTCCTTTTCTGGGCACGTGTTTTATCTCCTTCCTGCGCGCTGGGTTTCCGCCTTTTCCCACCCACTCCCGTGACAAAGTCTTGCACTCGCGCACGTGATCAAAGGCTGTCGAAGGGAACAAGTCCCGAGCCCCGCGGGTCGCGTGCTCGGCACCGGGAGAGACTCGGACCCCCCCTCCCCCCCGGCGGGTCCCAGCCCCCACCCCGGAAGCGTGAGCGGTGAGACCGGCGGGATGGGAGAGCGCGGACAGCCGCGAACCCCCCCCCCGCCCCGCCCCCGCCCCCGCCCCGCGGACCTCCCGGCGCCGGGATCCGTCCGGGTTCCTGGGCCCGCACTCCCCCGGACGTTCCCTTCCTCCCCCGCAGCGCGGCAGCCCCCGGAGCCCGGCCCGCCCCCCAGCAGGGTCCTTTCCTCTCAGCCCGCGCGCTCAGCCGCCCCTCCCGCCGATCCACGGTCTGTGTGCACTTCCTTTGGGGGCGGGGGGCGCCGGCCCCTCTGAAACCCCTGCTCTCCGTTCCCGCCAGCGCCCCTCCCCCCTCCCCGCTTCTTCCGGGGCCGCTGTTGGGCGGGCGGGGGCGGGGCCCCGCGGTGCTCACCTGTCCCTTTCTCAGTCCGGCCCCGTCCTGGCCCGAGGGCACAGCAGGCTCTGCCCGTCAGAGGCCGCCGCGCCCCCGCTCTCGGACGGAGCGCGCACGGCCCCATCCCCGGGCTCCTCTCCGGGCGGCGGAACTTTCTGCCCGACGACTCTGAGGGGGTCGCGTCCCCCTTTGAGGGGCAGCCGAGCGTCCCCCGGGGGTCCGGCTGGTCCGTGGCAGGGCCGCGGCGCGAACACACCCTCCGATGCTGTTGGCTCGTCGTTCTCTCAGTAAAACATCGCTCTTATTCTGGCGCTTTTACTTTTCCCAGCGACAGGCCGGGCGTTCTCAGCGTCAGCCTCCGCAAGCCCCGGCCTCCGGATCCCTGCCCCCGCCGCCCCGCTCCCCAGCAAGCCAGCCGTCCGACGCAGGCTGCACGTGCGCGGCCTTCCCGGCCCGTTTCCGCGTGTGCCGCGTGGCGCAAGAAAGAACCAGATAGAAGCTGGAAACCCGCAAACAAGAACAACAAAACACGTGCCAATATCACGCTCTGCTCTGCATTCGGTCTTCCCGAGGCAGAGTCCTGTGCGGCACAGGGCCACAGGACAACTGGTTAGCCGAGCGTTAGTTATGAGTGCTGCGGGCGGGGCTCCTCCTCAGGCGGGGAAGACGCTGCTTCTGACTCGCAGAGTCGGGGATCGGCAAAGGCAAATCAGTCACTTGTCTGCAGCCACACAACTAGTGAGTAGCCAACTGCGGCCTCCTTAGCGCTCTTCCCAGGCCCTCCCGTGACTCTGCCTCGGTGTCGTCCCTCTCTTCTAGAACCTCCCCAGTTCATCAATCTCCTTCCTAAAATGTGGTGCCCAGGGCTGAGCACGGAAGCAGGCGGGCTAGGGCACAGAAAGGTGCGGCTACTTCCCCCTTAGCCTCTCCTGCATGGCTACTTCATGCTATTGACTGGACAGCGAGGTGACGGAGGCGATGGATAGAGCTCCAGGTCTTAAATCAGGAAGACCTGAAATCAAATTTGACCTCAATTACCAGCTGTGGGACGGTAGGCAAGTCATTTTGTCCTGTCTGCCTCAGTTTCTCATCTATAAAATGAGCTGGAAAAGGAAATAATGACCACTCTAGTATCTTTGCCCGAATTGTCAAGAATCAGACTGAAAAAGTGGTGCACCGAGGTCATAGTATTACACTCATAATACACTAAAAGCCCGAGAACTTTCACAGGAAATGTCAACCAGACACAACTCTGCACTCAGAACTTACAAAGTTGATTGCAAACAAACAAACAAAGAACAAATTGAGCCATGGATAAGTCACTTGCGGGACTTTTATTTGCCAAGTTTTATCTCTCTCTAATAATGGGATTGTCCTTTTCTGGAATTCACTTCCTCATCTCTGCCTCCCGATTTCTCTGACTTCCTTCAGGACTTAGCTGAAATCCCATCCTCTGTCGAAGGCCACTGACAGTCCCTTCCCTCTGAGACACTGCACGTACCCTGTATGTTATTTTCATGTTTTTCCTTCCGTTAGAATGTGAGCTCCTCGAGAGCAGGAAACTTTCCCCCCTTTCATTATATCCATACTGCTTAACCTAGTGCCTAGTACATGAAAATGTTTAATAAATGCTTGTTGATGGCCTGATTTAAATGGCATCTTTTAAACTTTCAGTTTCTCCATCTTTAAAAAGGGAAATAAGCCTTGCAATACCATCTCACAGCATTGTTTGGAAAGGGGGGAAGCACTCTGTAAATCACACAATGTTTTAGAAGAGGGAACTCTTATTACCCATAATAACTTGCTCTTTCCATAAACGAAAAACACTTGGCCATTGGTTCATTTCCTCTTCCCTTTGCTACAGTCCTATTCCCCCATATATTCCCTAGCCCAAAGTCCAAACAGCTCTGCCGCTTTAACTAGAGCTGTTAATACCTTATAATGTTTCCTTTACCCACGACTTCATTCCTAGAGTCTGGATCTGGTCCCTGGACGCACCATGAGGTTTGCCAGCCATGCTGGCCTATTTTCTCCTGATACATTCTCCAAAAATCTTATTTCTCCGCTGGCTTAAGGAGCACATCAATTTCTCCTCTTCCAGGAATCTGAATTTTGGCAAATCTGTTAGTTTTGTTGGGCCATCCCTGAAGAATTGGTAACCTGGGTTCCCATCATCCTCTGTGTGTGGTGAACAGAAGGGGTTCTCTTGTGAGCTTCTTTCTACCTTGAAATGGTAGAATTTGCTTTTTTCTTCCTTCTTACACCTTTTAATGACCCTTGTAGAAGAAAAAAAAAGTGAACAGGCCAGTAGTACTGCTTCCATTCTCTTCTTCTTTTCTTTCTTTCCTGTCTCTTGACTCTATCACTGAATTCTATTGCTCTTCTCCTTAAGAGTACCCCTTCTCAAGTGTCCTTTTCCTTGGTCCAAACTTGAATAGTAACACTAGCTAGTTGCCTCTTTTCTCATCTTTAGGTTCTTCAAGGCCTGTGCCTACTAACAACTGTCTTAATGTTCTTCTCTCACCACATCACTCCTCTACTCGAAATCCTTTTTCTGTAGCAGGTTGAATAAAATATAAATTTGACATTGAACAAGGTCTTTCACAATCTTACTCTAACTTACCTCTCCAGACTTCTCATACAACTCCCTTTCATGTATTCTTTGTTTCTGTCAAACTGGACTCCTCTATGTCTGGTTCTTGTCTTGCTCTCTCCTGTGTCTAGACCTTTTTTTAGTCATGCCATAACTCCTGAATGATTCCATCCATCCCTCTAACCCTACCTCTCCACCTCTTCCTTTTTTCTACTGAGATGATTCCCTTCTTTTCTACTCCTAATTCAAAAGTTACAGTCTCCAGGAAATTTTCTCTGACTTCTCTCTAAGTAAAAGTGATTTCTTTCCTCCCAACTATCTTGGAATACTTTTCCTGGAGTCTTTATTTGCATGTATCTCAACTCCTTTGTGTCAGAGTTCTTGTGTATATTTCTAAGGATCTTAGATTTATTTTTATTAAAGCTTTTTAATTTCAAAATATAAGCACGGATAATTTTCAGGATTCACCCTTGCAAAACCTTGTGTTCTAAATTTTTTCCCTCCCTTTTCCCCACCCCCGCCCCTAGATACCAAGTAATCCAATATATAATTGTTATATATTATTATATTAATTATATATGTATTATATATAATAAATATATTAAACATGTGCAATTCTTCATACACATTTCCACAAATATCATGCTACACAAGGAAAACCAAATAAAAAAGAAAAAAAAAGAAAAAAAAATGCAAGCAAACAACAAAAAGAGTGGAAATGCTATGTTGTGATCCACACTCACTTCCTACAGTCCTTCCTCTGGGTGCAGATGGCTCTCTTCATCACAAGACCATTGGAACTGGCCTGAATCACCTGCTGTTTTAGAGCCAGAAGAGACTAGACAGGTGGAGAGGTTGCCTGGTCACACTTTCTGACTTTACAGATGAGGAGAAGGAAGCTCAGTGAGATTAAGTGACCTATTGCATTTCACCCTGGGGTCTTTTCCCACTCTACCAACTGTCACTTCTTGACTGTATAAAAGCAGTCTCTGTGTTTGACCTCCCATTCCCCAGCAGCTGGCAGTGAGTTTTGCGCAGCTGTTTCTGAGCTTAAGAAGTATTTTTGGAAGTGAATCTCTCCTCTCTTTTCCACTTTCTCTTCCACCCTGAGGAGCTGCTTCAGTGTTTCCTGGTAGTGCAGAGTATGCCATAGTCATAGCCTATATGGGGGATTTCAGGGATGCATCACTCCCACCATATCCATGTGGGCACGGAGAAGAAACTGAGTGAGATTTTTAGTGCATGAAGGTGCGTCCTCTCAGTTAAATGACGATGCTAAAGGGTGCTGGCTAACACTGGTCTCCAGCGGGAGCGGTCTCTGGTGACGGGCCTCCGTGGGGCTGATCTCAGTCCTGCTCTGGTCACCGGTTTTATCAAGGTCAGATTCAGCGACAGAGGCTTGTCTAATCAAGTCCATAGGTGGTACAAAGCTGAGAGCAAGAGCTAATGCACTGGATGGTGGAACCAGACTCCAGAAAGAACCAAGAGCAGAATCAAACACAATGAGATCATAAAGGGCTAAGTGCAAAGATTCACGCTTTCAAGATGGGGGAGGCCGGACCTGGCAGAAAGTGGTTCAGAAAAACACTTGGGAGGTGTTTGTTTGTTTGTTTTGGTGAATTGCAAGGACAACAAATCCCTGATGTGACAAAGTAATCAGAAAGCTAAAGTTTAAGATACAGAATAAAGATGGCAACAGTCCCATTGAATTCTGCCCTTGTCAGAGCAAACTGGAGTGTGGTGTTTGGTGTTAGGTGCCCTGTTCTAGGAAGCTATAATCATGTAGAGAAAGCAAGTATGAGGTGAGAGGTCTCACAACCCTGTGCCATAGCTGAGAGACAACTGAAAGAATTAGGACTTTTTAGCCTAGAATAAATGAAGAGGAATTAGGGGATAGGGACGTCATTGACCAGTTTCAGGTTGTAAAATGGGAGAACAATGAGATGTATTTTGTATGACTCCAGAGACAGACACTCAATCAACGTTTATTTATTTATTTAATAAAGCGTTTTTATTTTCAAAACATATGCACGAATAATTTGACAACATTGACCCTTGCATAGCCTTGTGTTTCAGATATTCTCCTCCTTCCCCCCTACCCCTCCCCTAGATGGTAGAAAATCCAGTATATGTTAGACATGTTAAAATATTTGTTAAATCCAATATGTATAAACATATTTACACAATTTTCTTGGTGTACAGGAAAAATCGATCAAAGAAAGAAAGTAAATGAGTAAGAAAACAAAACGCAAGCCAACAACAAAAAGAGTGAGAAAGTCATGTTGTGATCCACACTCAGTCCCCTCAGTGCTCCCTCTGGGTGCAGATGGCTCTCTTCATCACAAGACCATTGGAACTGGCATCAGTCGTCTCATTTCAACCTGTATTTATTAAGCATTTACCATGTACCAAGTAGGTACTTTGCTTCGGGGAAACAGGGTCAATCAGTGAAAGTTACAGCTAGAAAGATTTCAGATCCATATAGAAAAGACTTTCCCAATGAGTGGAATTGGCTGCTCCAGGAGGTTCTGAGAACATGGCCCAAGAGGTGTTTAAGCAGAGACTGGATGAGGGGAGGACCTGTCACAGAGGCTGTATGGGGGCTGCAGGGCATGACCTCTAAGCCCTGGGGCCTTTGGGATTCTCTTCGAAGCCCTTCATCCTCTCTTCTGACCACATCTTCCCATCACCCTGCTCTCTGCCCTCAGATACTCGCCTTCCTTCTTTCTGTGGCGGAGCCCTTGTCAACACCTGGATCTTCCCAGGATATTTTCTTCCTTTCCCTTTGCCAGACCTCTGTCATGGCTTCAGGACCAAAATCATGACTTCTGTCCCTCCAGGAGCTGCTCCTAACCAAGCTCGCCCAAATCTGAGCCCTCCTTTCTACCAGTTCTAGCCCTAGGTGTGACACAGAACATCCAAGTTCAGGCCTTCCAGGGGATGAAAAGCACATTGCTCACACCTAGAGACCCAGGAAGAGCTATTCAAAGTCTACTGAAGTAAAAACAGCTGTTTGGAATGCAAATAAAAGCCACCTTCACTGAAGCCGACTAAGCACCTGGAAGTAAACAATGAAGTTCATTAAAATACCTGTGGGACCACCTGGCTCTGGGTTCTTTGAGGGGTTAAAGAGGTAGAAACAGGGCCGGGATGAATTCTCTCTTGGGTTGGGATTTGTTTATTTTACTTTCCATTGTCTTGAGTGGGACAGAGTCCTAAACTCTGCAACTGTTCTAAGTTTATCTGAAAAAGGACAGTTTTCCCTAAGGGCCTTAGGGCAGGAAGAATTAAGGCAAGTTTTGCTGAAACTTCTAAAGAATTTATCAAGAATTAATCTTTTTGTGCTCGTATCAAGTGCCTGAGAATCATCTGTGCTTGGGGGACTGGTACACTAGCTTAGAAGACCAGTCTCTGTGTTGGGAGGATGTGGGACCAAGCCCTTCCAATCACTCATGCTAAGTCTGAGATTGCAGGCAAATTAAACTCTTCATGCTTCAGGCAACTTTCTGAGGCTAAATTAGGTAAGCTGGTTGATTTTCATTAGTGGATGAAGTTTCCACAATGGGGGTTTTCCACACTTGTAAAATCACCTGCTTCTATGTCCTCCTCCTCCCAAAATAATTACAGCTAGCTATACTGTTTGATTGTCACAGCAACCTTGGGAGATATATTTAATTATACCCATTCTATTCCAGAAGAAACTGAATAGAAAGATGATTTTTCCCTCCTATATTTTATTTTTCCAAATATGGATAATATTCCATAACATTCATATACCATAACTTGTTCAGCCATTCTCCAATTGATGGGCATCCATTCAGTTTCTAGTTTCTGACCACTATAAAAAGGGCTGCACAAACATTTTTGCACATGTGGGTCCCTTTCCCTTCTTTAAAATCTCTTTGGAATATGACCAATAGAAACACTGCTGTGTCAAAGGGTATGTGCAGTTTGATAACTTTTTGAGCATAGTTCCAAATCGCTCTCCAGAATGGCTGGATGTTTCACAATTCCACCAACAATATATTAGTGTCCCAATTTTCCTGCATCCCCTCCAACATTAGTCATTATAGTTTCCTGTCATCTTAGCCAATCTGAGAGGTCTGTAGCAGTATCTCAGAGTTGTCTTAATTTGCATTTCTCTGATCAATAGTGATTTGGAGCACCTTGTCATATGACTACAAATAGTTTCAATTTCTTCATCTGAAAATTGTCTGTTCATATCCTCTGACCATTTATCAACTGGAGAATGGCTTGATTTCTTATAAATTAGAGTCAATTCTCTATATATTTTGGAAATTAGGCCTTTATCAGATCCTTTGGATGTAAAAATATTTTCCCAGTTTATTGCTTCCTTTCTAATCTTGTCTGCATTAGTTTTGTTTGTACAAAAACTTTTTAACTTGATATGATCAAAATTATCTATTTTGTGATCAATAATGATCTCTAATTCTTCTTTGGATACAAATTCCTTCCTCCTTCACAAGTCTGAGAGGTAAACTATCCTCTGTTCTTCTAATTTGTTTATAATATTATTCTTTATGTTCAAATAATGAACCCATTTCGACCTGATCTTGGTATATGGTGTTAGTGTGGGTCTATGTCTATTTTCTGACATACTAGTTTCCAGTTTTCCCAGCAGTTCTTGTCAAATAGTGAATTCTTATCCCAAAAGCTGTGGTCTTTGGGTTTGTCAAATACTAGATTGCTACAGTCATTGACTACTTTGTAGAACAATAATATCCCATAACTGCCTTCGACTTGTTCAGCCGCTCTCCCGCTGAGAGGCATCCTCTCAGTTTCCAGATTCTTGCCCCAACCATTTTTGCACAGCTGGGTCGCTTTCAGTGGGTGCACCTTTCAGGGACTTTGCCTTCCCCAGGTCCAGAATGCAGGACAAGGCCAAGCTTCATCTTACTCAGGGTGCAGGGGCCACGGTGGTTAACTCTCTGCCCTTTGTGAGCTTGCATTCAAGTTGGGAAAAATAAAATTAACATAAGGAAACTACTGCAAGACAATTAAATGCTAAACTATGTCACATTAGCCAGAAGTAAGAAGGCTGGGCCCTCGCTGAAGTATGACTGAGTAGGTAGAAAAGGCAGTGGAACCTGAAAGACCAGATTATAAACACTGGGAGGGTGCATGGTGCAGCCGAAAGGAGAACGGTTCTGAAGTCAGAAGGCTTGGGTTCAAGTTTTATCTCTTTTTTGGGACCTTTAAGCTGTCTTGGGGGGTCTCAGGTTCTTTGGTTATAAAAAGAAGAGGATTTAGAGACATCATGGCAGTCAGAAAGCTGTGTGCCTCTGGTCACGTCACCTACCAGCTCTGTTTCTTTGTTTCCTCCTGTGTAAGGAGAGGGGTTGGAATTGATAGTCTCTAAGATCCCTCCCAGCCTTAAATCTATGATCCTCTGATTCTCCTTTATAGGCAGGTCAGGAGTGTGCTTTGTAAACCATATAAGCTATATTAGATTGTTTGCTGTCTATGGAATGGGGTAGGGAAAGGGAGGGAGAAACATTTGGAACACACAAGGGTAAATGATGAAAAATGTCTTTTGCATTTGCAAAAATAAAAAAAGCTACTAAAAAAAGAGAGATAAATTATGTCCTCCCTGATTCTTCTCTTCTCCAGGCTAACTAGAAGATCTAGTGGTACAATGGATTGGGGACTAGACCACATGGAGCCAGGAAAAGGAGTTCAAATCTGACCTCAGGCACTTACTTGCTGGACAAATCACTTAACCTGTCTCTGCCCCAGTTTCCTCAAATGTAAAATGGGGATAATGATAGCATTTCCCTTGAAGGGTTGATGAGATAATATTTGTCAAAAATAAATTCTTGGCTCATAGTAAATGCTATCTAAACACTTATTACTCCTTTCCCTAAACGTTTCCAGTTCCTGCAATCAATACTATCAAATAGAGTGGACTCAAGCCCTTTTAACATACTGGCTGCCTTCCTTTAGACAAGCTCCTTCTCTTCAATGTCCCCTTCTAAAACAGGGTCATCCAGGATTGAACACAATACTACGAATGAGAACTGACCAAAACAGAGTCCAGACTATTGTCTCCTGATCCCTAGAAACTGTCTCTCTCAGCGTTGCCCGAGATCACCTTAAGAAGTCAGGAAAGTTTTCCTGATCCTTCTTAGAGTTACTTCCTTCCTTCTGTTGCCTGCTTAAACTTATCTGTACCTACATAATTTGCATTGTTTTCATGTGAGCTCCTTGAAAGCAAGAACTACTTTTTTCACTTTCTTTGTCCCTCCATCTCTTAGCTCCGTACTTGACATAGTAGATACTTAAAAGATGCTGGTTGACTGATTTACATGAGGAGGTTCCCACACACACACCCACAAAGCTGACTCACTGAGTTTGAGGTACCCCAAATATCCAGATATTTCTCAGAAAAAAATGTTCATACCTTCGGTGTCTCTGATGTGTAACTAGGGATTATGGCCACTTGTTTGGTGTTCATGAAATGAGAGAGAGAGAGAGACAGAGAGACAGAGAGAGAGAGAGACAGAGACAGAGACAGAGACACGGAGAGAGAGAGACAGAGTGTATGTTTAGGTAGGAGTTGGGGAGGAGTGATAATTTTTTACAATCAAGTGATTTGTGGGAGAAAGATACCAGATTTGAAGCTAATGTTCCCTAGCCCTCATGTCCACCCCCAATAACATGTCGTTCTGGGGTCATAGAAGGGAAAGAGTATAGAAAGCGACCTTAGAAATATAAAGTCCAATCTCCTCATTTTATAAATGAGGAAACTGGGGAATAGAGAGAATAAGTGACTTGACTAGAACCAGCCTGAAAACAAATAAACCAGAGTCCCAGAGGTTTGCAACTGCTGCTGCTTTAAAAAAGAGAGCTCCCATGGGTGATCCCAATCACAGTTATCTGTGGAAATATCAAAGAGCTCTCACAGGTTAGCACAACAGGAAATGTGACACATGTGCTGGGGCCTCCTTTTAGACCCACAGTAAAGATATCAGTATATCTACCAATGGCTACATTGGGTGTAATCCTGCCAGTGAGGGGGTCACAGAAGCAATGAGACAAATTTGATTCCTAACAGGGTCTCATGACCAGAATGTGGTTTCTGCAGGTATTTGTCCGAGCCCAGGAACTTCCTGGTGTTGCTCTGAAACAATTCTGGGATTTAGTGTGGCTGAATTCCTTTAGAGCAGGGTTGGGGAACGTCCAGTACAGTCCGTGGGCCAGAAAAGGTCCTTGAAATCATTTGGCCCTGCCAAGGTAACCACAAGCAGTGATGAGCTGAAATGCTCATCGGTCTCAGTGCTTGAGTTTTTAAGTTGATAACTGTGTATGTATAACATCTGAATGAAGTTTTAAATATTCAAATGACCCTGGACAGTAAATAGGTTCCCTACTTCTGATCTAGAGGGAAAGTGCAAAGGATTGTTGTTATGTCAAGCCCAGGATATAGTTTGCTGACTGGGCTTTAGCTCTGGAAAACGGGATGCTTCCTGTTAATAAAAAAGTTAAACAATAAAAAATAATAAATAAACAGTAAAAAAAAATAGTAAAATGAGAGGTGTAATCTTGGCATTGAAATCCTGGCACATTCATATAGCACCTTAACATTAATCACATTTAAAAAGCTACCAGGAAGGAGTGAGAGTGGTGGGACAGGACACTGGAGGCCTGGCTTCTAGTTCAATCTCTGCCAATTATTAGCTATGTATGCTTGGGTAACCTTGTCACTGTCCAATAAATGCCTTATTAATAAAATGAGAGGACTGGATTTTGGTTATAGATTTAGAACTGGAAGGTCATCTAGCTCAACTGCCTCATTTAACATGGGATGTTGAAATCAAGGCCCAGAGATGCTAAAAGACTCACCTAGTTGACAGAGGTAGACTATGAGTTCAGGTTTTTTTGCTACCAGATTGAAGGCTGGCCCCCATGTACCATGATGTTTTTCTGTGCATTCTGAAATTAAGAGCTAATAAAATCTAATCTCCTTTTTCTAATATGTTCTTTTTTTTCCTTTGGTATAAAGATTATGATTTCATCAGGGTGAGAAACTTCTTCACCAGCTGAGGAACTCCTTCTTCCAATATAGGTCAATCTCTTTCTTGAAACTTGATGCTTAAGAGAGGTGTAGAGATGTGGGAGGGATGTATTGAAAGGTGCCCAGAGTCACAGTTTGTATATGTCCATGGTAGGACTTGAACCCAGCTCAACTTGATTCTGAGACAGGGTTTCTATCCATTGTGCAATGAGACCTCTCATTGCTTTGTTCTTTTCTGTGAGAGATGGTGGGAGGATCATTGCAAAAGTATTTATAAGCTTACCTATCTCCATGTTTTTCAAAGCCTCCAATAGTGATGCTGGAACAAGTTTTATAGACAGTTCACAATCTCTGATCATTGAGATAAGGTGAAGAACCTGTGTAGTAGGTAATTCAAGGAGACCACTTCCAACATTATTTCCTTTGTGACTAAGAGCAAGTCACAACATCTCTGAGTTGCATCCTCATCCATAAAATGGGGATAATAACACTTACTCTACTTACCTCATAAAGTTGTTGGAAGGAATGCAAGTTCCATATAAATGTGAGTTATTATTATTATGAGGGCTCTGGAAGCTAACCATCTATCTCTTGTTGGTATCTTCCTTAGGCAAATATTGTTGTTGTGGGGCTTGGCTGGGTTCTGGGCTCCTAGATCCCCCCAGATATTCCCAGGCCTGTTGATCCTATTTCCCCTGATCAAACTTAACCTCCTAGCTTTGTAATGGACCTCTGACCTCACTCCTGGTCATCAGATGACTCTAGGCCCCCAGCAGAGAAGCCCACATATTCTGCTCATCAGAAGACACTCCCATTATAATTTCATCATTTGGCTCTCCCATGTCCATCATCTCTCCTTTTCCACTCCATCCTCCAACCTGACTTTGTGTATGTAGTAAAAGCTAGGAGACTTGGATTTAAATTCTAAACTCAAACCTTGGAAGTGTTTAAGAGTAGGCCCCAGTTTTCCCCTATGTAAAACAAGCTGTTTACTTTGAAATCATAATAATCGACATTCACGTAACACTTGAAAGTTTTACAAGTAACATAAATTATCTCATTAGAGCCTGTGAGGCAGGTATGACAGGTATCATTATCCCCATTTTACAGATGAGGAAATTGAGAGGTGGTGACTTGCCTATAGTCATGAAGTTAGTAAGAAAGTGGAGGTGAAGCAGCTGGTGGTGCAATAGAAAGAGCACTGAGCTTGGCATTAGAAAAACCAGAGTTCAGATCCAGTTTTAGATATTTACTAGTTGCATGACCTTGAACAAATCATTTAACCCCTAGTTGCCTCATTTTCCTCAACTATAAAATGGGAATCATCCTAGCAGGGTTGTTGTAAGGGAAAAAAATGAGATAATATTTGTGGAAAGTGCTTAGCCCAGTAGCTGGTATACAGTAGGTTCTCCACAAATGCCTATTCCCATCTCCAGAGGTGGATTTTAATTCAGGTCTCCCTGGCATCAAATCCTATACTCTCCCTGCTGGGACTCTGTCTCATTCTGTACCTATGATTGATATCTAAAATCCCGAGGACGGGAGGTGACACATGCTTGTGACATGGGCCACCTCACCTGGGCAGAATGTTGGGCCCATTTTCAGATGTCATCGCTGTTTCGGGAGGTACCCACCCAAAGGTTCTTTTGGATAGAGAAATATCTTCTGGGATGCAGATTATTGATTTCAGGAATAATACCACCAAAATATCATTCCCAATCTCCTAAATGGGAAAAGCCTGAGTGGGCAGACACCCCCAAGACTCAGGCCCCGATCCATCAAGACACTTGTCCCCAGGCTATCTCCCCAGGGCTGTGTGGAATTTTATACAGCTCAGTATATCAGCTATTAAACACCTTCTATGTTCAGTGCCTGGGGGGGGGGGGGGGGGGGGAGTCCTGAGGACACAAAATGTCCCTATACTCATGGACTTTACAGTCTACTGCAGGAGATAATAGGCACATACACCAGTATTGGGAAACATAGAATAGAGTCATGATGACACAATACAAAAACAATCACTAACTTTGAGGTAGGAGATTGCTGTCAAGTATGATTCTTCATGACCCCATTTGGATTTTTCTTGGCAAAGATATTGGAGCACTTGGCTGTTTCCTTCTCCAGCCCATTTTACAGATGCAGAAATTGAGGGGAATAGGGTGAAGTGATTTGCCCAGGGTAATAAAGCTAGTAAATATCTGAGGTCAGATTTGAACTCAAGAAGGAGTCTTTCTGATACCAAACCCAGTGCTCCATCCATTGTGCCATGTAGTTACCCTGAAGTAAGAGAATCAGGCTTCAAATACTCCCTGCCTATGTGACTTTGCCTTTCTGGACCTCATTTTCTGTGTCTATTGTTAGAATCCTAGTGTTAACTCAATGGAATTGATACAATGCTTATACAAGGTGTTAAGTCACTAGTATTGATAGAAACAATGCTTAAGTTAACACCTTTGAGAGTTCACACATTAGCTCACATTAGTTCACACCAGGGTTCAGTATGAGATATCCAAATTCACACCTCCCATAATCCCATTCTCAGAGGAGGAGTTAACCTTTGAGTTTACCCCTCTAAAAGAGCATAAAAATAGCTGAGCTCAGTCAGGAGAGTTCAGTTGAAAAGATTGAAAGGGGAACGTCAGTTGGAGATTGAGAAGCCACGAGTCGGAGTTGAGCTAGAGGCAGAAGCTGGAAGAGCTAAAAAACAAGCTGCAAGAGCTCTTGGAACCAAGGAGAGAGAGAGGCCTCTAAGAAAGCTAACCGGGCCCAAGGAAAGAGATAAGAATTGGAAGGAGAAAATAAAGATTTAGATTTTATCAGCTGGCTTTATTTGAAGTGATTATTACTTTGAACTGAAACTAAGGCTGCCTCCAGAGAACCTCCCCAAGAAACCTGCTCCCAGAGAGAACCATCTTATATTATAAAAAAGAAGAACATCACAGTCTATAATAAGAGAGGGTTAGACTAGAGAGCTTTTAAATTCCTTTACTTTTTTTTTTTAATTAAAGCTTTTTAATTTTCAAAAGATATGCATGGATAATTTTTCAACATTAACCCTTGCAAAACTTCGTGTTCCAATTTTCCCCCCTTTCCCTCCACCCCCTCTCTTAGATAGCAAGTAATCCAACATAACATGTTATATGTTAATTCCAAAATATGCATACACATTTATACAATTGTCTTTCTGCATAAGAAAAATCAAATCAAATCCCCCCAAAATGAGAAAGAAAATAAAATGCAAATAGAAAACAACAATAAGAGTGAAAATGCTATGTTATGGTCCACACTCAGGTCCACAGTTCTCTCTCTGGGTGTGGACGGCACTCTTCATCACAAGACCATTGAACTGGCCTGAATCATCTCATTGTTGGAAAGAGCCACATCCATCAGAAGTGATCAACAGATTGTTGCCGTGTATAATGATCTGCTCATTTCACTCAGCATCAGGTCCTGTAAGTCTCTCCAGGCCTCTCTGAAATCATCCTGCTGGTCATTTCTTACAGAACAATAATATTCCATAATGTTCATATACCACAATTTATTCAGCCATTCTCTGATGGGCATCCATTCAGCTTCCAGTTTCTGGCCATTACAAAAAGAGCTGCCACAAACGTTTGTGCACATGTGGGTCCCTTTCCCTCCTTTAAGAACTCTTTGGATATAAGCCCAGAACAAACACTGCTGGACCAAAGGGTATACAAGTTTGATAACCCTTTGGGCATAGTTCCAAATTGCTCTCCACAATTCTGAATCTATGATCCAATGGAGATGACAGGAGAAAAGAGACAACCAAAGTGCTCTATGAAAATGTAAGGACAAGGGGGGTGGGGAGGTGGGGAGGGTAGAGCAGGAAAGGGATCAGGTGAGCCAAAGTGGAAATTTGGAGGTATGGGAGAACAGCCTTGAGGAGGGAGAGATCGGGCCAAGCTTGGGGAACAGTTATTAGTCATGTTTGGCTGGAATGTATATAGAGAACACGAAGAAAGCAAGATAAATCAGCATGGAAAGTTAGGATTGAGGCAGACTGTGAAAGGCCTTAAAAGCTAAATTTAGGCATTTGTGTTTTAACCTCTGGGCAATAGGAAACCACTGACGGTTTTTGAATAGATGAATGACGTTTTGCCTTTTACCAGTTATTGAGTCAGCAAGACCTGAGTTCAAATGTAACCTCAGACACTGAGTAGTTGTGTTATCCTAAGTTTCCTCATCTGCAAAATGAGCTAGAGAAGGAAATGATAAATTACTTCAATATCTTTGCCAAGAAAACTTTAAACGGGGTCACAAAGACTCAGCCACAATTGAAAAAACCCAATCTAAGAGGAGAAAACTGGAGGGTTTCTGGCTAACACATAAACAACTGCAATTTAAATTCACTCTGAATCAATTAGGGCCCAAACAATGACTAATTAGGCTTAGCCTGGGACCTATTGTTGACCAATTAATGAAAGTCAGAGTGATTTGGATTTAAGGCAAGGTCTTTAAGAAAGAAATCTTGCTAGTAAATCCCAAGATATCTTGGGAGATTTCAGGGATTAAAAAAAAAAAAATTGCTTTCTTTGAGCAGCACACTCACAGGTGTATGATAGTCAATGTGGATGAAAGGAAAGAAGGAAGGAGGGGGGGGGGGAGGAAGGAAGGAAGGGGGTAAAGAAGGAGAGAAGAAGGGAAGGAGGGAGGAAGGAAATAGGGGAAAAAGGAGCAAAAGAAGTAAGGGATGGAAAGATAGAAGGAGAAAGAAATGAACTGTGCTCCTTTTCAGTTCCAGCTGGGTCCCCAGTGGACCAGCTTCACTCACAGAGGTTGTTGTTTGTCCGTTGTTCTTGCAGAGGACCATGATATCAGGGAGGGGATGCCATGACTTGCAAGTGAGCGGGTTTAAGAGAGGGAGGCTTGTGCAGTCACCAACCTCACTTTTTCCTCCAGTGCCATCTGGGTCCAGGGGCCAGATATAAATTCAGGATGACTGGAGATGGCCTTGTTCATAAATTTAAGGCTCAGGAAAAAGCATTTCATGAAATGCTTTATGTACCCCTTCCTCACCATGTTGGTCTAGCCTGAAGGTGAAAAGAAGGGGTTTGATCATCTCAATTTTTCTATGGTACCAGCTTGTTATACTTATTGGTGTCTTCTTCCTCTGGTAACTGCTTTCCTGAGTCAAAGGGAAGGAGGTGCAGAGCCTGGATCCATCCCTCAGGGACAGATTTTTTCTAGGGTCTAATTCCAGAGGATTTAGATCCCTGTTCCATCTGGCCTTTTAAACTGGGCCTTCTGCCAGGTGTACTGTGAGAGCCAGGGCTGGCAGGATTGTGGTGGCAGCAGGTACCCATGGCACCTTCTAAGGAAAAGTCAATAAACCAATTCGGTGCTAGTTCGCTTGTTTCAATCATGTTCGGCTCTGGGTGGTCCCGTTTGGGGTTTTCTTGACAAAAAGAGTGGTTTAAGTATCCATTGTTTTCTAGGCATCCAAAGGAACTGTACAGAAATATCTTCCCTGCCCACTCCCACATTTATCCCCTTCCACCCTCCCCACCCCCATCCCTGTTCCCAATAATTTAAAAAATGCTTATGTTCCCGTGGTTAGTGGGGCCTTCATCATGTGGAACCCGGAGTAATTCTGAATGACTGGATGTCCAAGTAGCTACAATTGGCTGATGTGTGTGTGGGGGAGTGGGAGAGTATGGTCTGGGGCAGGCAGAAGATGGGAAGGACTCAGTCTTCCTCTCCAGAGCTTCTAAGCTGGACCTGGACCTGAAGCTTGTGTTAGGAGGGAGCCCTAGCAGGGGGCCCTGGCCTAAAATGTTCATGCTCAGGATAGGCTGCATCCAAATCCTGGACTGAATGTGAACTAGGATTTCACCAAGATTAATCATTTATCATTAATCATATCAAATAAATAATTTGATGAACTTGAGACACAGAGAATTAAGGCTTGGATAAGGGCAGGAAGTGTACAGGGCTGGACCTCTGAAAAGGTGTACTTAAATCTAGGTCAGCAAGGTACTTACAGCTAAGCATATACTTAGTACTTAGTAAGGTGAGGCAATGGTTGCACTTGCTCAGTGTGCTGTAGTGATGTAATCATACGGAGGTATTTAAGGGAGCCTCAGTCACAGACACAAGAGAGGACGCCAGATTCCAGACTCCATCTTTGACCAGCCACGTGGCCCTCCTGCCCCCTGCACTCCTCCACTAAGACCAAGGACTCGAGCTGATTCCCAGGTCCTCCAGAAAGTTGTCCCGGACTTTAGAAACAAACAAAACTCAAAAGACTGAAAATGCTGCAGCGGACAGGGACAGTGACAGGGCTCTGGGCCTGGTGTTAAGGACCCTCAGTTTGAGCCCCAGCCCTGGCATCTGACAGCTGTGAGATCTTGGGAAGTCTTGAGCCTCGGTTTCCCCATCTGTAAAGTGAAGCTGATCTTGCCATTACTGACCATGAGATATTGCTTTGAGTGTGGCAGAAAGACAAAGTTAGAAGACAAAACGTGGAGTCATGGGACCTGAATGTGAATCCTGGCCCTGAAAGACACATTACCACTATGGAGCTCCGTGTCCTGATCTGTAAGACAGGGTGATCCGACTAGATGGCCTCTGAGGACCCTTCCAGCTCTAGTTTTTATGATTTATGTCTCTAAAGGGCTTTGCAAACCTTAAACTCATAGAAATATTAGTTCTCATTATTCATTATTCCTTTCCTCCATCACTCATTTAAACCAATTATTCAAGCCCGTTGGGGAGCCAGGACATCCATGTAGACATGAATGGACAGAAAAGCCATTACTAGTCCCTTATTCTGAGTACAGGAGCATTAATTGAGAGGGATTTCTCTCCACTCTTTAGTTCTATGTTTCAGAAAGAGATCTTCCAACTGGGGTAGTTCTGGAGTTCCAGTTCTGTTGTTCATTTCCACCACTGGTAGCGGGTCCTTGCTCACCTGGTGCCCGTGTCCTGGAAAACTTTCCTGACAATTCCTAAAGCATTTTCTGCCTTCACATGGATTTATTTGGTCTCTCCAAAGGCACAGTGAACTCTAAAGCCAGGATCTAGCCTCAGTTCCATTCTATATTCCTAACTAATCTTTGAGGGTTGGATCCAATAAATGCTTGTTGATTTGGTTTCATATGGATAATCCCACAGGAATACCTGCACCACGGATTGACCTGAACTGCCTTTTTGACCATCCCCTGTGCTTACTTCCTTAACAGCTTTCTTCAGGGCTCCATCAGTCTGATGTGTTTGACTGACATGCTGATTTTCTCTCCTCCTCCTCTCATTCCCTTTCCCACACATGCACAGTCTCCTTCTAGATGTAAGGGGGAAAGGGAAATATCAGTTGTCAGCTTACTTTACAATTTGGAAATTGTTTATCTCAATGATAAATGTTGGAGAGAATGTGGGAAAACTAGGACACTAATGCATTATTGGTGGAGTTGTTAACTGATCCAACCATTCAGGAGAGCAATTTGGAATTATGCCCCAAGGGCTATCAGGCTTTGCATACTTTTTGGTCCAGCAATGTCTCTACTGGGTGTGTATCCCAAAGAGACAATAAAAAGGGGAAAAGGACCCATGTGTGCAAAAATGTTTGTAGTAGATCTTTTTGTAGTATCAAGAAACTGGAAACTGGGTGGCTGCTCATCAGCTGGAGAATGGCTGAATAAGTTATAGTATGTGAATGCTATGGAATATTATTGTTCTGTAAGAAAGGACCAGGAGGATTATTTTAGAGAGGCCTGGAGAGACTTACATGAACTGATGCTGAGTGAAACGAGTAGAATTAAGAGAACATTGTACATGGCAACAAGAAGATTATGTCATGATCAGCTCTGATAGACTTGGTTCTTTCCATAATGAGGTGATTCAGGTCAGTTAAATCAATTTGTGTTGGAAAGAGACATCTGCATCCAGAAAGTGGATTATGGGAATTGAACGTACATCATCACAATATAGTATTTTCAATTTTTTTTATTGTTGTTTGCTTCTTTTTTCCCCTCCCTCACTTTTTTTTCTCTTTGATCTTCTTTCCCCTTGTGCAGCATGAAAAATGTGGAAATATGTTTAGAAGAGTTGGGCATGTTTAACCTATACTGCAGTATTTGCGATCTAGGGGAAGTGAGTGAGGGGAAGAGAGGGAGAAAAATTTGTAACACAAGGTTTTGCAAGAGTGAATGCTGAAAACTATCTTTGCTTGTATTTTGAGAATTAAAAGATATTATTAAAAATAAAAAGATAAATTGTTCATCTCTTTCAACTACCCTCTTTTTTTGTGCTTTTGGTCAGCAATACCCCTATTTTCCCAGGAAGTTAGGATCAAAAGTCTGGAGATCTCTTTGGTCCCTTCCTATGGAATGGGAAGGGATGACATAGAATTGAATGAAGTGGGATGGGATGGAATTGAATGGAATAGAATAGAATGGGATGGGGTGAGATATAATTAAATGATGTAGAATGTGAGGGGGGAAAGTAGAATATGATGGGATATAACTGGATAGGGCAGGCTAGGACAGGATAAGATAAAGAGGAATAGGGTAGAAAAGGTTCGGACTGGCTGGGTAGGATAGAAGAGGCTAATATAAAATGGATGAATTAAAATTGGACAAGATGTCGTAGGTTGGAAGGAGATGTAAGTGGGGTGGTACGGGCAGCAATAGGATAGGATAAGATTTAAAAAGGTCAAATTAAATTAGATAAAATGTGATATTATGGAATAAAAAAGGATGGATTGGATGAATTAGCAAGAGGAAGAACTACCTTTCCCCAGATTAGGTCTTCCCTTCTTCCCTCTCCTACCCATTTCCTACTCCCAGGGCTAACATGGGATCTAAAGTTCAGGCTCAACTTTTCTTACCCCTAATTCCCAGAACATTGACACCCCTCTCCTTCCCTTCACCCTCCTAACCAAACTACGGATAGGAAACACTGGCTGAGAACAATCTCACAGCAAAATGGGCACCAAGAGGTTAATTTGCCTTCACTTTCTCTATAATGATAATCCCTTCAAAGGGATCTAAAGAGAAAAAAAGTTTTATGCAGAAGAGAATAATTAATTTCTCCAAAGGGAAAAAGAAACAATTAGATGGTGTTTGTCATAGAAAGGAGTCAGTTTCTCCTCCTAGGCTTGTTGTATCATGTTCCTGGGTGCAGAGGCAGCAATTGCTTAGAGACAAAATACCTGCTTTCTCAGGGAGGGGAATGGAGACAAAAGAGAAGGGGAAAGGTGGAGGCAGAAAGAAGGAAAAGGAGGAAAAAGAGGAGGAATGAAGGAAACGGGAAGAAGTGAAGAAGGAATAATAAAAAGAGCAGTGAAAGACTCTCTTTCAACGGTAAAAATTCCAGAATCATGTGCTCTAGGGAATAACTTAGGGATTTAGGCAGTGTGCTCCTGATCGTGAGTAGAAGCAGTTGGGAGTGGGAAGAAAGGAGCTGGTTGGGAAAGGCTTCCTGGAGGAGGGAAGAAGAGAGAAGGAAGGAGGATCACAGAATAAGGCAGGAGAAGGATGAAAGGAAGCAGGGAGATGAATGAAGAAAGATTAGGAGGAGATTGGACAAAAGGAGTCCGGAGAGTCTGTCTGACTGCTCTCTTTCCTCTTCTCCCCACCTATGTACCCTCCCAACTTCATTCCTTTGCTCGAGCTATTCCCACTCCTGGAACACCCCACGTCCCCCTCTTTGTTCAGTTTCTATCTGTCCTTTAAAATCCAACGGCAGATTCACAACTGATCCAACTCCTCCTTGAGACAAGGTGGAATTGCGGAAGAGTCTGGGATTAATTCTCAGCGTTCTGGGCCAGCCACTAGAATTATTTGGTACTGGAGACTCCTCACACTTGGGAGGACCTTCCCCCAGTGAGGGCTACAGGATCTTCGGGCACCAAACCCGCGGACCAGGTAAATCCCCTGCCTGTGTCTTCATTGTTCTGGGCCACTGTGGGGCACTGGCCTATAATACCGCGTGCTGCAGTAGGTCAGGGTCTGGGCCTGGGTAGACTTTGTAGGGCAGCCTTCTCCTCCTCCAGCCCACACGGGCTATGGGTTTTCTTCACATTGATTAATTAAAGCCTCTTGGATGAAGGACTGACAGAACCAGGAGGTCACCTTGGCCACTGCTGCTCTCCATTAGGAGCCTGGGACTGTCCTGTGGGGAGCAGGAAGCTTCTGGGGTGAAGGGTCAGCCTAACAATCGGAAGGCAACCGCATGAAGGTCGGCCTTTCCAGGAGCTACAAGCAGGAAAATTCTGGGCAAGGTCGGCCTCTGGACAGCTCGGGGCTTTCTACCCCTCAGCTGTTGTGAGCTTGACAATAGTGCCAAAGGACCAAGCAGGGCCTCGAGGCCTGGCGGAAAGCCTGGGGCCCAGCTGGTTCGGTCTCTGCTGCCTCTTCTTCTCAGAACAACCTGTGGTCACTGAGAGTTGGGGGCGCTGGGCCAGGCTGTGGGACCAGGGGAGCCGTCCCTCACCCAGGGGGCACAAAGCGGGTTCGTGGCTCTGTTTCCTAGAGTACTATGGGCATGGTACCGTGACAAAGGCTTTGAATTTGGAGACATGATATCCTGGTTCTAGGACTCACTGGCTCTTATCCTGGGCAGGGCCCTGCTCTGGGCTCTAGTTCCTCATTTATGGAAAAGGTAACCAGACAGAAGGTGGAGTGACCAAGGAGCACATCTCTCTGGTCAGCAAGCAGTTGCTGGCTGTTGGGAGTGGAAATGACAGTACCTCTGGTTCTGGGAAGGGACCCCTCCGTTTTGAGGGGCAGAATTCAGGAAAGGTTGACATGGGGTAACAGATTTTGGCAGAGTGGGAATCATAGGAGGGATGGGTAGGACTTCATGGGCAAAATCCCACAAAGGGAGGCAACCCAGGAGATGGGAAGCTCTCAAGAATGAAATTCTGAAGATTTAAAGGGAAACCATTTCAGTCAGGAGGAAAAAGTTGTCAAGAAAGACAATGCGGAAGTGCTCATGCAGCCATTTAAATTTTAAAAGGGAAAGTATAAAAGATGAAAGAAGGGAGGATGAAAGGATGGATGTACAAGTATGGCATCTCTTTTAAGAAAAGGATCTAGATTTCTGAGACTTAGAATAAGTTGAGGATAGCAAGGCAAGGCAAGGGCAGTAGAAAAATATCCTTTAAAATTTTATAGTTTTGGGAAAAGAGGATCAAAGACTGGGAGGGTCAATGAAATGACAGACAAAAGATAATGGAGGGAAGACAGAGCTGTTTGGGTTTTGCATGTTTTCTATGGCAAAGAAAATAATCTTTGGACTGCAAAGAACAGAACAAAAATGAGTAACAGAGCATTGAAATCCAAGATAAGTAGGGAGATAGAGACTATCTGACTGCCCTTGACTAGTTCACATCCCAGGCATCCCAGGCATTAAAAGAACTGGTAGCTGTACTTACAGAATTCCAGTCAGGGACCTTTGAAATAAAGTGGAAAACAGGGGAGGGATTGCAGGACTAGAAAGGGAACCATATTGTCCTGCTTTTTAAGCAAGTAAAGACAATAAAACCTGAAAAATATCATTCAGTGACCTTGACTTCCATTCCTGGCAAAATTCCATAATGTATTATTAAAGGTATTATTAGTGAATATCTTGTAAAGGAAGTGGTGATCATCAAGAGTCAGGATGGCTTCATTAAGAACATGTCATACCAGACAGATTAACCTTGTTTCCTTTTTCGGCAAGTTTACTAAACCAGCAGAACAGGGGAATGCTATAGATATAGTTTATCTAGATTTTATTCTATTTAACTAAAATATATTGTATTGATGTCTTTTGTTTTAACAACACACTTATTTCTGGAAATTCCAAACAGAACCCTCCCTTGCAACAAAAATCCCAACAAAAGCCAATTAAACAGAAACATTCTGTGAGGTGATGGCTGGGATGGTATTGAAGACATCTGACAATACATGCAACATTTATCTTTTTTGCCATTATAGGGAGAGGGGTATATTTCATTCACAGAGACTGTACTTAGTTTTCCATTTGATCAAAGTTTTGTGTCCTTCTAGTGATTTTTATCCCTTCACACTGAAGAACACTTTGCTTGGGGGTATATTGGTAAACATAATAACCAAATTAAAAAAAGTATACATAATACATTTTTTCAATTTAATTGATATTCTTAGCATATCTCCATATCATCACTTTATTAAGTCTAGACAAACAGCAAATCAATAAATGAGGCCCTGAGCATAGCATCTGCAGATTTCTGAGATGCAAATGCTCAAACTGAAAATTCAGCCATCAGGTCTCCATAAGAGACATCTTCCTCTCCCTTTCCCCATCAGAAAGTAAGTCTCTTGAGGGTAAGGTCTGTTTTTCTGTGTGTATTTACATTTTTTAGTATTTAACAATATTATTGCATAGTAATAAATTCTCGTTGACTCAACCTGTCTTGAATGAAGATTTGAGTTCATGTTCTTCCTCAGACATAATATCTGGGTGACCCTGGGTGGATTGTAATTCTTTTGAAATCTGTTTATTTCCTTCGACCACTTATCTATTGAAAGAGTGGTTCTTGGTGTCTTATGTTTATGTTTGGATGTCAGGCTTTTTAAAAAACATTTTTCTTTTAGATCAGTGATAAGCTAGGAATGGACTTACAATTTTATTGGTATAGGAAACTTTCTGAGGAAGAAACTTCCTTTACCAATGCAGGTCAGCAACTTCTTTTTAACTTATGGTCTTAGAGAGTTTCCTAGACCATTAAATGGTAAATGACTTGCTCAGGATCACATAGCCAGTATATGTCAGTTCCTAGAACTGAATCCAAGTCTTCTTGGTTTCAGTGTCAGTAGCACCGTACTAATGTGTCCTTCTATAGCTATTATCTTTATTTTTTTTTTATTATAGTAACTTTTTATTGACAGAATCCATGCCAGGGTAATTTTTTTTTACAACATTATCCCTTGCACTCACTTCTGTTCCGATTTTTCCCTCCCACCCTCCACCCCTTCCCCTAGATGGCAAGTAGTCCTATATATGTTGAATATGTCCTAGTATATCCTAGATACAATGTATGTGTGCAGATCCAAACAGTTTTCTTGTTGCACAGGGAGAATTGGATTCAGAAGATAGAAAGAACCCAGGAAGAAAAACAAAAATGCAAACAGTTTACATTCATTTCCCAGTGTTTTTTTCTTTGGGTGTATAGCTATTATCGTTAAAGATTTCATGTAATTTTTTTTTAACTTCTTCATTGATTTTGTTCTTGAAACATTTTTTTTAAATGTTAAAAAAATTTTTAAATCAAAATCATCTGTTGTCTTTTTCAATCTCTTCTATCCCATGCTTGGCTAAGATTTCTCTTTCTAGTCATTGTTGTGAAATGCACACATATATTCCTGTTCTCCATTTTTTTTCTAATGATATCATTTACTCAAGGTTTAACAAAGCACAAGACAAAATTTCTCACGTTATTCTTTTGGATGATATAGAGAGATGTGGCCTAGATTGTAATATAGTTGGGTGGATTTGGAATCAGTTAATTGAGTAGATCCAGAGATGTCATTCATGATTTAATGCCAATTTCGTAGGAGATCTCAAATGGAAAGTTCTAATGATCTGAGCTTATTTCTAAGTGGTGCAATTTTTAAAATCAACTATTTGGGAAAAAAAGGAATGAAAAAGATAGTCTAATTAAATTAATTTTCAGTTTCAGCATTTACATCTCAGAAATCTACAAATGCAGGTGACATGAAACTAGAAAGGATAGCTAACATAGTGGATGGGAGGGTCAGAATCCTTAACAATCTCAACAGGCTAGAATGTTGGGTACTTTGAGTTAATTTAAGCTGAATAGGAATTAATGTAAAATTTTACATGTGGAGTTAAAAATTAAATTTATGAGTCAGAGGTAGGGGAAGCGTGGTTAGTAATAGTTTGTTTGAAAAGATCTGAGGATTTTACTGGATTACAAACTCAGTGTGAGTCAACAGTGTGAAATGGTTACCCAGAAAGCTAATGTGACCTTAGGCAGCATGGGGAGAGAGACATAGTGTCTAGGGACTAGGGAGGTGTCTGTTCCATTGTAACCTGCCCTGTTCAGTTCTGGTCTCTACATTTCAGGAAGACAGTTTATAAAATGGAATGTATCCAGGAGGCAGCAACTTAGAAGGCAGAGAGCCTTGATATCATTTCTACCCTCTGGTTGGTTAAAGACATTGGGGTGCTTTGGTATTTTGATTGAAATGACACTGAATAAGTCAATTAATTTACGAAGAACCATAACACATTTTTAAATTTGTTCTGCATCATTAACATTTTCTCTATCACTTTCTTAAATCTAGACACACAACAAAACAAGGAAGGAAAACATGTTTATAGTTGTTTGCCAGTTTCTGACTACACTGTCCATGGGTACATGGGGCCTGAGTGACTTCCTCTGACATTCACCTCTTGTTCAACAACTACTGAATGGAACCTGTCAGGCAACTATGATATATATATATATATATATATATATATTATAGATCTTGGTCTACAGTCAGGAGTATGGGATTTGTACCATATCTCTGTCGTTTAACAGGCCAAGTCACTTCATTCTCCATTCTCTCTCCAGACTTTCTTTACTTTTCCCAGTTACCTTAATTTCTTCCCCTCCATTCCCCTTTCACACCCCCCAACTTCTTATTTTCCTTTCACACAGTATCTTCCCCCCTTAGAATGTAAGCTCCCCAAGCACAAGAACTGTCTCTCTTTTTGCTTGTGTTTATATTCCCAATGTTTAACACAGTATCTAACTCATGGTAAGAGACTTCTTACTATGTTTGTTCACTTAACTAAACTGATTTAATAGTTGTGAGTCTCAGCTTCCTCATTTATAAAATGGGGTTGGTAATGTTCACAGGATCTACCACGTTCTTGTGGGGAAAGTACTTTACAAACCTATGAGTGATCTAGAGATGTGAGCAGTGAATTATAACAGACATTGTTATGTACTGGCCACTGCATTCATTCATTGAACAAATTTGCATTAATAAGAGAACTTTCCCACATTTACTGCCCTGTTTACAAAGCCATTTCGTACAGCTATTTCTCTGAATTCTCACAACCCTGTAAACTTCAAAGGGCAGGGACTTTAGGTCCTTTGATTCATTAGTTAGACCTTTGATTCATCAGTTTTTCCTCTGTAACATGGTGATAATATAATTAATCATCTGATAATGATGACATTTATAGAGTGCTTTCAAATTTGTAAAACACTTTACATGCACACTCTTTTCAGGGTCCAGTATTTCACTGAGGTATTCATAGCGACATAAGATTTGCATAACTGCTTTACAAATATTATCTCCTGGATTTAGACCAGCTCCAATGATCTTGTGATGAAGAGAGCTATCTACACCCAGAGAGAGAACTGTGGGAACTGAGTGTGATTCACAACATAGCATTTTCACTCTTTTTGTTATTTGTTTGCATTTTATTTTCTTTCTCATTTTTTTTTCTATTTTGATTTGATTTTTCTTGTGCAGCAAGATAGTTGTATAGATATGTATGTATATATTGGATTTAACATATATTTCTACCATGTCTGACACATATTGGACTACTTGCCATCTAGGGGAGGAGTTGGAGAAGGAGAAAAATTCAAACACAAGGTTTTGCAAGGATCATTATTGGAAAAATTACCCATGCATGTGTTTTGTAAATAAAACGTTTTTAATGAAAAAAAAAAAGGAAGAAATGTTAATGGAGACTGTGGTCTGAACATAATGTGTGAACTCTGTTTTCTTCAAAATTACTGTGATTGCAATTGCCAGATCTCTTGAAATCTCTGAAGTCTTTGACACTGTTTTTTTCTCTCCTATTTTTTTTTAAAAATCACAATACTCTCTCCTGGTTCTCCTCCTGCATCTCTTTCTCAGTCACCTTTATTGGATCTCCAGGTCACCACCAGTAATGTAGAGTGACTCTCAAAGCTTTGTTCTTGTCCTCCTTTCTTTTCTCCCTCTGTGTAATTTCATTTGGCGATCTGATCAGCTCCAGCGAGTACAATGGTCATTTCCTTTCTTTTTTCTCAAAAGTTTTTTATTTTTCCAAATACACGTAAAGGTAATTTTCAATGTTCATTTAAAATTTTTAAAAATACATTTTTATTTTTCTAAATACATGCAAAGGTAGTTTTCAACATTCATCTTTGCAAAACGTTGTGTTCTAAATTTTTCTCCCTCCTTCTCTTCCACCCCCTCCAAGCCAGAGCAAGCAATCTAATACAGGTTAAACAAGTGCAATTCTTCTATCCATATTTCCGTATTTGTCATTCTGCACAAGAAAAAATCAGAGCAAAAGGTGAAAGAAAAAAGTACAGGAAAAAAAAGCAATCAAACAACAACAAAAATGAAAATACAATGTTTTGATCCACATTCAGTCTCTATAGTTCTCTCTCTGGATACAGATGACTCTTTCCATCATAAGTCCATTGATATTGTCTTGAATCACCTCATTGTTGAATAGCACATTATCTTGTTGTTGCCATGTACAAGGATTTCCTGGTTCTACTCAATTCACTCAGCATCAATTCCTGTAAGTCTCTCCAGACCTTTCTGAAATCATCCTGCTGACCATTTCTTATAGAACAATAATATTACATTACATTCATATACCATACCTTATTCAGCCATTCTCCAATGTTGAGTATCTACTCAAATTCCAGTTCCTTGCCATCTCAAAAAAAGCTGCTACAAATACTTTTGTGCATGTGAGTCATTTTCCCTTTTTAATGATCTTTTGGGGATACAGATCCAGTAGAGATCTGGATCAAAGGTTATGCACAGTTTGATAGTCCTTTGGGCATAGTTCTAAATTGCCCTGCAGAATGCTTGGATTAAATTCACAACTCCACCAATATTATGCATTAGTGTTCCAGTTTTCCCAATTCTCTCCAACAGTTATCATTATTTTTTTTAAAAATGTCTTTTTATTTTCAAAATACATGCAATGATAGCTTTCAACACTCACCCTTGCAAAATCCTATGTTCCAAGATTTTACTCCCCTCCCTTCCTCCCACTTCTCTCCTCTAGACAACAAGCAATTCAATATATATCATTATCTTTTCCTGGTATCTTAGCCAGTCTGAGAAGTGTGAAATGGTACCTCTGAATTGTTTTAATTTGCATATCTCTAATCAATAGTGATTTAAAATATTTTTTAAAATATGACAAGAAATCAACATTCATTTTTGTAAGGTTTTGCAGTCCAAATTTTTCTATCTCCCTCCCTCTCTTCCTAATACAGCAAGAAATCTGATATAAGTTATAAATGTACAATCCATTTAAACTTGTTTCCATATTTATCATGTTGTATAAGATCAAAATGGAGAAAACCATAAGAAAGAAAAAACAAGCAATAAGGTGAAAATAATATGCTTTAATTCAACTGTCATTTCTTTACCAAAGATTCCCACATGTGTGAGACCCTCCCTAATCACTTATCTCAAATCTCCAACTGTTTTTTGTGTATCTTGAATAGGATGTGTTGAAGATATCTCAAGCTCAGCATGTCCATAACAGAACTTATTATTATTGGACTCCCCAAAGGTTCTTCTTTTCCTAACTTTCCAATTACCACAGAGGGTACCATAATTCTCGTTGTCACCCAGACTCACAACCCCATCCTCTCCATCCTCTCTTTTTCTTTTGCTTCCACACTCGCTCTACAGAGCCCATCTGTGGCCAAGTCACCTTGCTTCTACCTTCACACCTTCCCTTGTAGAAGTCCCTTCTCTTCACTCATAGCTCCTTCTCCAGTTCAGACTCTTGTGACCTCTCAAGTGGAGCACTGCAACAGCCTGCTAATTTATATCCCTGCCTCAAGTCTCCCCTCACTCCATCCATCTTCCATGAGATGGTAAACATCAAGATGGGATCATGTCATTTCCCTCTTAGTAAATTGCATTGGTTCCCTATTGCCTCTAGGATGAAACACTAAATTTTTGGTATTTTTTACAACCTGGATCCTTCCTGTTTTTCTGATATTTTTACACTTTGAATTCCCTTCAAGTACTCTACAATACAGCAGCACCAGCCTTCTTGTTGTACCTCACACTCAACTCTCTCCCTTCTGTTCCTCTGTCTTAACTCTGTGTATCCTTCAGATCTCAGAAATGCTCTCCCTCTTTACCTCTGTTTACCTTTAAGATTTAGAAAAAATTTATACTTTCTGCAAAAAGGTTTTTCCTCATAATCCTCCTCTCCTCCTCCTTTCCTCCCACCCTGCTAAAGCCTTTTCTTCAAGATTACCTTCCATACTCTTTCTTTGTATTTTAAGCATATTTGCATGTTGCCTTCTTTACTAACATATGGGCTCCTTGTGGGCTAGAGCTGTATTTTTGCCTTTCCTTGTATCCCCAGTGCTTAGTACAGTGCCTGGCACATGGTAAGTTCTTAATAAGTAGTTTTTCACTAAAGTATGAACAATGACAAGGGTAGAACAGTCTTGCCAGGATTCTGAAGGGGCTTAATGGAAGAATGGGGAAGACCACTTACAAGAAACTGGAAACTGAGTGGCTGCCCATCAATTAGAGAATGAGTTATGGTATATGAATGTTATGGAATATTATTGTTCTGTAAGAAACTATAAGCAAGATGATTTCAGAGAGGCCTGGAGAGACTTACATGAACTGATACTGAGTGAAATGAGCAGAACCAAGAGAACACTGTACATGGCAACAACGAGACTATATGATGATCAGTTCTGATGGGCGGGCTCTTTCCAACAATGAGATGATTCAGACAAGTTCCAATGGTCTTATGATATAGAGAGCCATCTGCACCCAGAGAGAGGACAGTGGGAACTGAGTATTGATCTCTACATAGCAGTTTTACTCTTTTTGTTGTTGTTTGTTTGCATTTTATTTTCTTTCTAATTTTTTTTTACTTTTTGATTTGATTTTTCTTGTGTAGCAAGATAATTGTATAAATGTGTATACATACATTTGACTTAACATATATTTTTACCATGTTTAACATGTATTGATTACTTGCTACCTAGGAGTGGGGGTAGGGATAAGGGGAGAAAATTGGAACACAGGGTTTTGCAGGAGTTAATGTTGAAAAATTATGTATATCTTTTGAAATTGAAAAACTTTAATAAAGAAAGAGAAATTTCACTTAGTGCTTATTGAGCAACAGATTCATTTGTGGGAAAGTCCAAAAGGGGCCCTGTGGTTTAACTGGAGACATTCAAGTGGACAAGAGAATGGGTTCTAGGGAAACCTAATGCCCCACTGTTTATAGTTGGGTTGTTTGTCCTGCATTCTCAAAGAGGACCATGACATCAGACCATGACATGCAAGTGAACTGTATTTAAGTGAGGGAGGATTGTACAAGGTCTCCTATCTCACTTTCTCCTCCAGAGCCATGTGGGTCTAGTGACCAGATGGAAATCTGCAAGATTGGAGATGGCCTTGGAGTCAGTGGGAGACCTTGACCTTTCTAAGGTAAAGTCCTTAACAGGTTCAGTTACCTTATCAGTGATTAAGGGTAGGATTGACATTTCCAAACTGTTACCCATCATTCCTCTCCTCCCCAACATAATGGCAGGGAATGGACGTCTTAGACTGAGATCTCAACCCCCTTCATACAGTGAAACAAGACTGGGAAGTGGGCAGGAAAGGGAAATAACCAGCAATGTCCCCAGTAAGCTTCAGTTCTCAGGAGCCTCAGACCTTGCCAGGAAGAGCCATGATGTAGGATTCCTGGGTTGCTATTTTAGGACAGCTCAGGGGTCGTAGTGGCTCCTGGATCACAGATGCTCCCGGGAGGAGAGGTATCCTAATGGGGTACATTGGATTGGTTTCCTATCCAGAACACAGGCAGAGAGCCAGCAGTCAGTTAGGAAACTGAAAGTTCTAGCCTGGAATGTCCAAATATAGACATTTCCAGATTACAGGGAGGAATGTTCCTGCAGGGCAGGAGGAAGGGTCATGTAGGACAGAGAAAGACTAAACTAGTAAAACTAGAAGATTATATCAGTCTGTCTTCCCAACAGGCTGGCTTTGCCCATGTACAATTAGAGGAAATCTGTACATCTGGCAGATGAGTTCTCCTTGCCAAGAGGACAAAGCTATGGGGTTACATAAAGAACTGGGCAAAGAGGTTCTGTAAAGTGAAACTTTTATGAAGAACAGAAAGCAAAGGTCAGAAAGCAAATCTCAGGGAGAATTACTTTTGGGACTGTTTTGATTTAAAATTTTAAAATACATATTTATTGCTGTCCTTTTTTGCACCATGTACATTTTTCAATTCATTCTTCCTCCTTCCTTTCAGAGAGTTATGCCTTATAAAAAAGGATAAAAAAGTTCACAAGATTAACCGACATAAAAAAGCTGACATTAAATACAAACAAACAAAAGGCTGGCATTATAGGCCATATTCCATACCCATAGTCTTTTTTCCCTGCAAAGAATCAGGGGGATGTTGCTTTCTCATCTTCTTTCTTTGGGGCAAAGCTTGGACGTTATAATTTCACACTGATTATTATATGGTTGTTCTTCCCATCGATATTGTTTGTAGTCATTGCATACAATGTTTTTTTCTGGTTGTTTATTTCATCTGTCCACGCAAGTCTTCTGTTTCTGACATCTATCATCTCACTACCTCCATGGGGTTGCTCCCCCAAACTGGCCTCTGTACAGTACAGTGATATTCTTTTTGGATTAGTTGAATATATAAATGTACCTCTCTTACTCATCATCCACAAGCTTTCAATAAAACAGGCCACAATTTCCCACTGTGTGTGTTTATCAGCACCCCTTCCCCATGAATAATTCCTGTACCATTCTGATGTTCTAAAACAGAAATATTCAATCCACTTTGCTTGACTAATATCAACACAGGATGACAGAAAACTGTGGCTTTTCATCAATATTCTCTGTAATTGATAGTGATGAGATGATGGTGGGAAAGTGTTCCAGAGGAGGGACTGGGCAGAAGGGAGAATGTACTAAGCAGGAGAAGAAGGCACAAGTCAATGCTACACTTAAGTAGAATTTATCAAGAAAAGAGAGAATAGGCCAGAAAAATGAGAAGCTTTGCCAAACTACAGATAGGGTCTGATTAGTGAGAATAATGACTCCCCTGAAGTGGTCCCATGTATTTGCTCTCAGGGCTCTCAGAGTTATAATTATATAAAATGTGTTAATTTATTCCATCCCAAAGGAAATGTACAGTACAAGTTTGAAAATTGGATCCATGTCAAGGGTTTCTCTATTTGTGAGAATCTGAGACCTACTTGTATAATACAGAAATATGAAAGGGGTAGCATAGTGTGTGAATCACACAGGGACAACTAGGACAGAAGTGTGAACCAGGACAGGAGTATGAACAACTAGTGGGTGAACAATGATAGTGAATGAACTACTTCTGTGTTGGGTTAGAAATTTCTAGCCTTCCCTCCCTGGTAAGGGGTACTTGTCTTGAGAGTAGAGGGCTTTGGCAGTTGAGAACCTCATTAGAATCCATTCTTCCCCTTCTGCCGTATAGCTGTTGTTTTCTTTCTAGCTTACCCTTTCCATCTTTCCCCCAAAACTTTAACAGCAAATAGGCTCTGTTTATCATTTGTTTACCCCCAAATGTGGCAATGCTTAGAAATCTGTTGATCATGTATTGGTCTACCTGCCATCTAGGGGAAGAGATGGGGGGAAGGAGGGGAAAAGTTGGAACAGAAGGTTTTGCAAGAGTTAATGCTGAAAAATTACCCATGCATATATATTTATAGCATATAAAAAGCTATAAAAAAGGAATCTCTTGATCTAGGGAGATATCTCAGCGTTCCAGCCTGAATCTGTGAGGACCAGATAGCCAAGATTTTGGATTTGCCTTCTTTAGCAACAGACTGAGCCCTTCCTTTTGTTCTAGGCTTAGCTTCAGGTTGAATTTTATCTGTAATCATAGCTTGGGTTTGAACCCATAACCCCATACTGAGTCTTAACTGAGGCTCTAGAATGATTTGGAAATCTTGGCCCAGCAATCTCACAAATAGATGATTTTGCTTGAAGCTGTTTTGTATTTTATGTCTGGTACCTACTGCCTGGATCCTATTTTCTGCTTTCCAAGTTGATAGTTAACTAATCTGATCATGTCATCCTTTTGAATGTATTAATAGCAGACATTTTATTTACCCTCTGATGACAGGAAAGAAACCCTAGTCTTGGATTTTGAACTACCCAAAGTAGCTTAAGAAAGGAAACTACTTGGAAGGAAAAGTTGCCCTTTAGATATCCTTTAAACTTTCCCTAATTGTCCCAGCTCTTAGAACCTGTTGATTCACTCAGTAAATATTTTTAACCCCTTCCTCTATTTTTTCTTTTTCTTCTGGATGCAATTGGGATTAAATTTCTTGCCTAGAGTCACATGACTAGTATATGTCTGAGGTTTCCTCCATTCTTCCCTCCCTCTCTCTCTCTCCCTTTCTCCTTCTCTCCCTTCTTCCCTCCCTCTGTCCCTCCCTCCCTCTGTCCCCCCTTCCTCCCTCCCTCTCTTCCTTCCTTCTTCCCTTCCTCCCTCCCTCTCACTTTCTCTCCCTCTCTTTCCTTCCCCCTTTCCTTCCCTTCCTCCTTCCTTCCTTCCTTCCTTCCTTCCTTCCTTCCTTCCTTCCTTCCTTCCTTCCTTCCTTCCTTCCTTCCTTCCTTCCTTCCTTCCTTCCTTCCTTCCTTCCTTCCTTCCTTTCTCTTTATAAAAATACTGTGCTAGGCTAGTAAACACAAAAGCTAGTTACTACCTTCAGGGAATTATAATGAAGAAACATTCTTTGTGAAACCCCTCTTCTGTCCCATCCATGAAGGAATGTCAGGGAGTCAGCTAGCCACTCAAAGTATAAAATATGTATGGATGCAACAAGGGATACATTTTTGCTATCATTTTTATAAATATATATTTTTTTCTGTGCCCCAAACTTAACATTAGGTAGTAGAAGGACCACAGGATTTGGAATGAGAGAATCTGTTTCTCTCATTTCCTAGCTATGTGATGTTGGAACAATCACTCCTCCTCTGTCTACAGTTCCTTCATGCAGAAAATGTGGACCGTGGTCTAGATAACGGTTAGAATCTCTCCCAACTTTATGCCTCCCCAGTCCTATAAGGGCACACTATTGAGGTAGCCCTTAGGCAGAGCACCTGGGACCAGGAAGGAAGTGAAACCTAAAATGACAGATAGAAAGAAAACCAGATGACTGACTGACTCAACCTGGGGTAGGGACCTGAGACTAAACAAATTTATTTCCATTTCTAGTCTCAGGTGCCTGAGTCAGGTCTTGATTCTTATGACTTGGGATCCTTCAAAAAGCAGCGACCCCTAGTGGTGGCCCTTGGAAAAAAGAAAGGGAGGTTCCATTCATAAAACTTTTAGGAAGGGCCTTTTGAGCAATAAGGCATCAGTGGATTAGACAAAGCCTTGAATCAAGAAGCTTTTAAGAAAGAGGGAAAAGACAAATATCTCGATACAAAGGCAAATGAAGCAAGTTGAAAGGAGAGGGAGAAAGGTGCCAATGAGGTTTAGGGAAGGGGGGACTGGTTTCGGGAAGTTCAGGAGGGGGCTTCACTGAGGAGGTGATGGGGCGCCTGAAACAGGCCTCGGAGGTCTTCAGCAGATGGTTGCATCCGTGCAGAAAAAGGCAGGGCCAGGCAGGATTAGTAGGGGCGAGGCGGTCCGGTTTGTCGGGACATAGAAATGGGAACGTGTTGGGGTGTGTGGGAGATGGTGTGGGATGAGGCTGGGCTGGTGTCAGGTTATGGGAGGCCAGAGGCTAAGCTTCGTTTTACAGGCGGGCGAACTCCCAGGGGTTACATCTTCGCCTTTTTTTCTCAGGGATGAGACAATAGAGGCTTATTGACTGACTGGCTGGTGAGCTGACTGATCTGACTGACAGGCTGACTGACTGGCTGACTGACGTGACAGGCTGTGACTGACTGACTGACTGATTGACTGGCTGGCTGGTGGCGGGGGCTAGAGGTTTTGGCGGGGGAGCACAATTTTGGCGGCCGGCAGGCGGTCCCAGCGCCCCTTCCGCAGACCGGGCCAGCCGAGGGCAGGCGGACCCGGCTTCGGGGACTTCAGGCGGGGCCTGCCGGGCCTCACCGGGGTGGGACTTTGGCCGTTGGCCGGCGGGCCGCGGGATTTCGGGCGGGCCCCGGGGCGGCCCCTGGCCTGAGCGGGGATTCCCCGCCCATCCCGACTAGGCGGGGAGACTCTCGGTGCCCGGGAGCTTGGGCAGTTCGGCACGAGGGGGGGAAGTGGAGGGCCGCAGGGCCCCGCGGGGCTTGGGGTAGCTTGGCCCAAGTCGGGAAGCGACCAAACGGCGGCCCCGCCCTCCCTTCCCTTCCGCCGCCCTCCCCGGGGCCGGTCCCTCGGCTGGGTGCTGAGGGGAAGCGAGGGAGGAGGGAAGCGCGGGGACGCCGGAGGCCGGCGGTACGCGCACCGGTTGCTTTCCCAGGGAGGGCTTGTGGGCCACCGGTGGCCACGGTGTTGCCAGGGCGGTCTGGGGTGGGAGGCTGGCCCGGCGGGCCGGGGAAGGCCCTTAGCGCCTCGGCCCGCCCTGGCGCCAGAGCCTCTGAGGGACCGTGGGGTTGGGAGGAAGGGCGGCCCCTTAGGCTGCGGCCCGAGGGCTCGTGCCTCTGTTCTCCTTTGGGATCCCCGGAAACCCCTGGAAAGTGTCCTGCTTCGCCGGGGGAGACGTCAAGGGCCCCGAAGGAACCTAGGGCCGGGCCCCCGCGGGAGGCTCATGGGGCGCGAGTTCCCGCGGAGCCGGTGCGGAGTCGTCGGGGACGGCTGGGACAGGTTCAGCAGCCCGCTTTCGGCCAGAAAAACCGAGGCTAAATTTAATCCAATCGTGGCGTTTCCCGCCCCCTAAGTCCCAGGGATAACAACCACCTAAGTAACCGGTCCCTGACTTTACTTTTTCCGATTTGGGGGAGACTCGCGCTGAGAAATTTAACCATTTGCCCCGTTCTAGTTCACGGATCCGGATCCCGCAGTGACTTGGACAATCACTTCTCTCTTCCCCAACTCCTCTGCAAGAGGAAAGGCCGGGTTGTCCTTAACCGCCCGGGTCTTCCAGCTTTGGCATTTCGTTCTGCCCTTTTTCTGATATTGGCGTTCTGGCAGAATCGGAAACTGGCCTGACGGGACCCAGAGGGCAGCTATTCAGTCCGGGCTACCTTCACAGGGACCCAGAGGGCAGCTATTCAGTCCGGCCTACCTTCACATCCTCCATCCTGCCCCTTATCTTCTGCAGAAGCAACTCTCCCTCCCCTCCCTGAACGGTGGTGCGCCTTTGCTGAATACCCTCTGTCTGAAATGAATGAACAAAAGGCACAAAAAGTTTATGGCAAAAAGGCTTGGGTAAGCGCTTGAAACAAAGGAGAAGAGTTCCAGATCTCATATTGTTTTTAAAAATCTAAACTTAAGGCAACAAATAAAGATCATTTCCATCTACGAAAGAAAAAGAATTATAACAAAACTGATCCTCTCTATCATTGCAGCTTATTTTCCCTTAAACATATAATATCCAAATATCCTTAAAGTATAATGATGTGTCCTTTAAATATCCTGCTCTTCTGCAATTCCTTTTGGTTTTCTGTGAATTGTAAAGAAATGCTTCAGTAATCTCCTTTGTTTCTTTTATCTTTATTTTTTTTGGAAGGAGCATCATTTTCTCTAACTCTTCCCCTCCTCTCCTCCCAATTGAAAACTGAGTAAAACAAAACCCTTTATAACAAATATGAATAGTCAAGCCAATCCAATCCCCACATTGATTGTATCTGATGAAAGATTGCTTTATTCTGCACCTCGAGTCCATCTCCCCTGTGTCAGGAGCCAGGCAGCCGGCTTCCTCATCAGTCAGTTCCTAGAGTCATGGTTGGTCACTGTGCTGATCAGGGTCATTAAGTCTTTCAAAGATGTTAGTCGTTATGTTGTTGTTACTGGATACCAGTAATTCCTGGTTTCTACTTATTTTACTCTGCGTCATTTCATACAGGTCTTCCTAGTGTTCCCAGGGATCTTGAGCTTACCTGCCCATCGGTGACAGCTGGCTGTGGTTGATTTTGGTGGGGGTGTTGTGAGAATGGTGGCCCCTTCTTTTTTTTTTTTTTTTTTTTTTTACTGGGATTACTTTTCTGGATGATGGCTATATGGTCTAGACTGGAAGTATCTCCACTTTTGGACAACTCTTGAGAGAAACATCAGGAAATATCAATTATTAAGACTGAGTTTCAAATCCTATACCTTAGACACACCTTGGCTGTGTGACCTTTGGCAAGTCACTTAACATTTCAGCATGACAGGCAGATAATTAAGCCCATGAATTGTGGGAGAATTGTTCACAGGCAGAAGGAGTTTTTCTGTCCATTTCCTATATTTTTGGAATCATAAGTATGGACCATCCCTATCTGCTCCCCATCCAAAATTATTAGGTTTTTTCCCATATTACACTGAAATTTGACTCCTTTCAACTTTGACCCATTTCTCTTAGCTCTGCTCTTTTGAGGTCAAACAAAACAAGTTTCAATAATCTTTCAGAAGACAACTCTTGGGAAAAACTCCCCAAAAGATCCCTTTCTCTTTTCTAGGCTAAAGGTCTGAGCTAAATATCCCCTTTATCCTGTCCTCCTATGTCATGGTCTCTAGTCTTCTCCCTTTCTTGCTCTACGGTGCCTCCAATATCCAACATTCTCTGTCCTTGTTCTGAAGTTACTTCCAACTCTGACATTTTTTATTATAGCTTTTTATTTACAAGATGTATGCATGGGTAATTTTACAGCATTGACAATTGCAAAACCTTTTGTTCCAATTTTTCCCCTCCTTCCCCTCCCCCCTCCCCAGATGGCAGGTTGATGAATACATGTTAAATATGTTAAAGTATAAGTTAAATAAAATATATGTATACGTGTCCTAACAGTTATTTTGCTGTACAAAAAGAATTGGACTTTGGAATAGTGTACAATTAACCTGTGAAGAAAATAAAAAATGCAGGTAGACAAAAATATGGGGATTGGGAATTCTATGTAGGGGTTCATACTCATCTCCCAGAGTTCTTTTGCTGGGTGTAGCTGGTTCAGTTCATTACTGCTCTACTGGAACTGATTTGGTTCATCTCATTGCTGAGGATGGCCAGGTCCATCAGAATTGATCATCATATAGTATTGTTGTTGAAGTATATAATGATCTGCTGTTTCTGCTCATTTCACTCAGCATCAGTTCGTGTAAGTCTCTCCAGGCCTCTCTGTATTCATCCTGCTGGTCATTTCTTACAGAACAATAATATTCCATAGCATTCATATACCACAATTTATTCAGCCATTCTCCAACTGATGGAATCCACTCAGTTTCCAGTTTCTGGCCACTACAAAAAGGGCTGCCACAAACATTTTTGCACATATGGGTCCCTTTCTCTCCTTTAAGATCTGAGATATAAGCCCAGTGAAAACACTGCTGGATCAAAGGGTATGCACAGTTTGATAACTTTTTGAGCATAGTTCCAAATTGCTCTCCAGAATGGCTGGATGATTCACAATTCCACCAACAATGTATCAGTATCCCAGTTTTCCCACATCCCCTCCAACATTCTGCATTATCTTTCCCTGTCATTCTAGCCAATCTGACAGATGTGTAGTGGTATCTCAGAGTTGTCTTATTTTGCATTTCTCTGATTAATGACTTGGAGCATCTTTTCATGTGGCTGGAAATAGTTTCAATTTCTTCATCTGAGAATTGTCTGTTCATATCCTTTGACCATTTATCAACTGGAGAATGGCTTGATTTCTTATAAATTAGAGACAATTCTGTACATATTTTGGAAATGAGACCTTTATCAGAACCTTTGTAAAAATGTTTTCCCAGTTTATTGCCTCCCTTCTAATCGTGTCTGCATTAGTTTTGTTTGTATAAAACCTTTTCAATTTGATATAATCAAAATTTTCTATTTTGTGATCAATAATGATCTCTAGTTCTTCTTTGGTCATAAATTCCTTCCTCTTCCACAGGTCTGAGAGGTCCTATGTTCTTCTAATTTATTTTTAATCTCATTCTTTATACCTAGGTCATGAACCCATTTTGACCTTATCTTGGTGTATGGTGTTAAATGTGGGGTTAAATGTAGTTTCTGCCATACTAGTTTCCAATTTTCCCAGCAGTTTTTGTCAAACAGTGAGTTCTTATCCCAAAAGATGGAGTCTTTGGGTTTGTCAAACACTGGATTATTAAAGTTATTGACTATTTTGTCCTTTGAACTTAACCTTTTTCACTGATCAACTAGTCTATTTCTTAGCCAGTACCAAATGGCTTTGATAACCACTGCTTTATAATGTAATTTTAGATCTGGTATAGCTAGGCCACTTTCATTTTTTTTTCCATTAGTTCCCTTGAAATTCTTGATCTTTTGTTTTTCCATATGGACTTTGTTGTTATTTTTTCTAGGTCATTAAAATAGTTTTTTGGGAGTCTGATTGGTATAGCGCTAAATAAATAGATTAGTTTAGGTAATATTGTCATCTTTATTATATTTGCTCGCCCTATCCAAGAGCATTTAATATTTTTCCAATTGGTTAGATCTGACTTTATGTGCGTGGAAAGTGTTTTGTAGTTTTGCTCATATAATTCCTGATTTCCCCTTGGCAGATAGATTCCCAAATATTTTATACTCTTGGTAGTTACTTTAAATGGAATTTCTCTTTGTCTCTCTAACTGTTGGATTTTGTTAGTGATATATAAGAATGCTAATGACTTATGTGGGTTTATTTTGTATCCTGCAACTTTGTTAAAGTTGTGGATTATTTCTAATAGCTTTTTAGTAGAATCTCTGGGGTTCTCTAAGTATATCATCATATCATATCAGCAAAGAGTGATAATTTGGTTTCCTCATTACCCACTCTAATTCCTTTCATCTCTTTCTTAACTCTTATTGCTAAAGCTAGCATTTCTAATACAATATTAAATAGTAATGGTGAAAGTGGGCAATCTTGTATCTCTCCTGATCTTATTGGGAATGGTTCCCAATGAGAGGGATTAAAGGATCAGAGATTTCCAATCCATCTTTTATTCAGTTGCTAATATGATTTTTCTAATGGGCAGAAGGGTCTGACAATGTCATTCTCCTACTTAGTACATCTCAATGGTTCCCTATTATTTCTTGGATCAGATATAAACTCTTCTTTAAAATGTTTTATAACTTAGCCCTACCCTATGTTTCCAATTTTATTTTACACTATTCCTCTTTTCATAGTATAATAGATGTCTTCAAACTTTCATTTGAACATGAAGGATCAGTAAAAAAGAAATCTGAGCATGTGTCCTATATAGACCCACAAGGGACTTCTGCAATATATGTGTGTATATATATGTGTGTGTGTGTGTGTGTGTGTGCGCTTGTAATTATGTATAGTGATATGTATACATCACTTAGACATTATATATGTAGCATTGTAGATAAAGAGTTTAAAGGAAATGATAATCAATAGGAAGGTATTGGAGTTGACAGAATAGGGAATTGATATGGGAGGAAGATAGAGCAAAGGAAACAGAGAGGAAATGATCAAGTAGGAAAAGAACCAGGAGAGAGATATGTTACAAAAATCTAGAAAGAAGAGAATGTAAAGGAGAAGAGGATGGTGCACAGTGTCAAATACTTCAGAGAAATCAAGTCGGATGAGATTTGAGAAGAAACCATTAGATTTGGCAAGCAAGAGATCAATGGGAACTTTGAAGAGAGAGTTTTGGTGGAACGATGAGGTGGGAAATCAGCGAACAGAGTGAACGAAAGAAAGTGGAGGCACTCAGTATACATAGCCTTCTCAAGGAGTTTAATAATGAAAGGAAAAAGAGATATATAGGTGACTGTAGAGGTGACAGTTAAATCCATGAGAAATGGGAAAAAAATCTTTGCAACAAGTTTCTCTGATAAAGATCTCATTCCTAAGATATATGAAAAATTAATTCAAATGAATAAGAATGAGAACTATTGCCCAGTTGATAAAATGGTCAAGTATATGAATAGCTAGTTTTCAATGGAAGAAATTGAAACTTTCAACAGTCATATCAGAAAATGTTCCAAATCATTAATAATTAGAGAAATGTGAAATAGAGCAATTCTGATGTCTTGCTTCATACCTATCAAATGGGTAAAGTACACAAAATATGACAAAAGTTAGAAAGGATATAAAAAAGGTACATTAATGCATTGTTAGAAGATCCATGAACAGTCAGTCATTCTGGAAACTATTCAGAATTTGGAACCAAGCCCCCCAAATTACTAAATTCTACCTGCCTTTTGACCCAGCAATACCCCTCCCCACCCCAAAATAAAAGAAATTGGAAAAAGACCAATATTATGTTCTTTTTGTAGTGGCAAAAAACTGGAAATGAAGGTTATTTCATCAATGGCTTTTGGAAAGACTTCAATTAACCGAAGCTGAGCGAAGCAAGAACCAAGAGAACATTGTACACAGTAATAAGATTTTGTGATGATCAACTGTGATGGACGTGGCTTGTCTGTACAATTCGGTGATTCAAGGCAATTCCAATAGACTTGGGATGGAAAATGACATCTGAGAGAGAGAGAGAACTATGGAGACTAAATACAGATCAAAGCACAGTATTTTCACTTCTTGTTTTTTTTTTTTCTCTCATGTTTTTTCCCCTTTTGGTCTGTTTTATCTTGTATGATATGACAAATATGGAAATATGTTTAAAAGAATTGCATATATTTAATCTATATCAGATTAGTTGCTGTCTGAGGAGGGGAGAAGGAAGGGAAGGAAGGAGAAAAATCTGGGACACAAAGTCAAAAAAAAGTTGAAAACCATCTTTACATGTATTTGGAAAATAAAATGCTATTGAAAATATATAAAAAAGAAGAATGGCTTAACAACTTTTGGAATATGTATATCCATTATATATACACACATATGTAAGTAAACACTCAATTTTAATTTTGTACACATACACACATATATATGATGGAATACTGTTGTGCTGGACCAAATAATGAAAGGGATAGTTTTAGAGAAGTCCTATATGAATTGAGGCAAAATACAGGGAGCAGAATCAGGAGAACAATTTATACAATAGCACAAAAAAGATAATTTGAAGGGTGGAGACCTCTAATTGGCATATGGTACAGAACGAGATTATCTATCTTTGGACATGACACATTTGGAGATCTTACATATTTATAAATAAAATATCTTTTTATAAATATTAGGAAGGTTTTTTTTGTTGTTGTTTTCCAATGGGAAAGGGAGAGGTGGGAGAGAAAATCAAGGAGGAATAATAGAGATGATGATCCAAAAAAAGATCCTGAGAAGGTCAGACAGGTAAGGAGAGAACTAGGAGAGATGTAGTACAAAAACCCAGGAAAAAGAATATTTGGGAGGAAACAATAATGTTAATTGCTACAGAAAAGCCAAGAAAAAAAAGAGGACTGAGAAAAGGCCATTGAATCTGGCAATTAAGAGCTTAATAATTTTGGAAAGTGCAGTTTCAGATTGAAGAATCAAGAATGATAAGGAGGTAAAAAAGAAAGAAAGAAATTATAGTGCCTTTGAGGGAAATTGGGAAGTTCAAAAATGGGGTGTATGGATAGAAAGATAATGTAGTCATTATTCATCTATTCCTCCATATCCTATGATATACTTACTCACTGAAAAGTATGGATTACTTAAAAGCTACCATCCAGGAGTAGAGAGCCTACTTTGGACTGGTTTATGGGGATGAAGGAGAAAGCTGCTGGTGTCTGGTTATGGTGATGATAACCCAGAGGGAACCAAGCCCAGGACAGCCCCACAGATTTCAGCAGGGGCAGGGCATGGAGCACAGAATAGATGTCAGAAGGGATGGGGTAACTATGTTTGAGATAAGCTCACAATTGGCTCTGAGGTTAGGATGGGACAGGCCCATGGTTGATCACCTACCCTCTCCCGTCAGTCCGCAGCCCTTGGAGTCATCCCACAGTCCTGCAGGGACCACAACCCTGGAGACCTCTTCCCCCTTTCCCTGTTTCTGTCCTGGCTGTCCCCTATGCCTGGAATGCACTCTCTCTCTTCCACCTTCTATCATTCTCTGTTTCCTTTAAGACTCAGCTCAGGAGCCACTTCCTCTATGAAGTCTTTCTTGACCCACCCAACTGCTAATGCCCCATCCCCCATCCCCCATCCTTTCCACTATCTCACATTTATTTTGTCATTTTTGTCTTTTCACCCCAGATCCTGGTGCCGAGTAGACACTAATAAATGCTTGTTAATTCATCTAGAAATAGGCAGGAATTCAGAGGTTGGTTAGTTTACAGATTTACAGGAGTGTGACTTACCCACAGGCGTAAGTATCTGAGGAGGGGGTGCAATCAGCACTTGACTCTAGAGCCTTGCCCTTGCCCACTGTCCCATGCTGCCTTCCTATGTTCTAGCCCAGACATTGTGAATCTGTATTCATCAGGGAAAACATCAATTGTTTCCTGTTTATTGGTCTCTGGACTCTATGTCAGGAAATCTCAGATATTCAGACTTTAGACATTGTCTTGATGGAAAAAGAGGGAAAATACCTGGTTAGGATAGAGGTGAAGAGAAGAAAGATTGCTCCAAGATCTGGATGGAGATGTTTATGGGACGGTGGGTATTTTCTGAGCTCAGGAATGGGTTCTGTTCTCTCTATGGGAGTGTGAGTGTGTGTCTATGTATTTATATGTGTGTGTGTGAGGGATGTTGTAAGGAAGGATGAGCTATGGGGAGGGGAGGAATGAGGAAACCAAAGCTCAGAAAAATCGGTATTATGGAGGACTGTTCTGTAGGGAATACACACCTGGTTTATTTTCTAATGGTTTTGGGTCTGACCATGTCATCTTCATCCTCATAAAGTCCAGTATCAAATTCTCTGGCATTCAAAGCCCTTCATGACCTCCCCCCTGCCCCACCTTTCCAGTCTTCTTACATCTTACAATCCTCCATAACCTCTTCTATGCAGTAACCCAGGTCTCTTTGCTGTTCCCTGAATTAGACAAAACTACACCTTCTAACGGAAATCTTTCCCAATCCTTCTTAACTGCAGTGACTTCTCTTCCTTAATTATTCCCCATCTATCCCGTTTATAGAGTTTCTGTACCTATTTGCTTGCTGCCTCCCCCGTTAGACTGTGACCATCTTTGTCTTTCTGTGCCCCTCAGAGCTGGGAAGAAGGCCTGGCACCAGTGAGAGCTTCCTGGATGGCTGCCTTCTGGGCCCGTGGCTGGCCTGGTTGCCAGGCCCAGTGAGTCATCTGCAGGGCCTGCCTTCATCCCCCACAGCACCTTTCCCTCGGCTCCAGGGACCCCTGCACCGGGGCCAGCAAACTCTGACCCGAAGGTCAATTCCCGTCTTCATACATGAGCTAAGAATGGCTTTTGCCTTTTAAAACAAAACGCAAACTCCGTTCCCTGCTTACTGACCCCACAGAGCCCTGCGGCGGCTGGGTTTGTCCGCGGGTCACGGTTTGCCCCCGTCCCCGCCCCACGGCCTGCTCATCTCTGGCCTCCAGCCTGGCATCGGGGGCGCCCTGCCTGGCATCGGGGGTGGCCTCCAGCCTGGCATCGGGGCCGCCCTGCCTGGCATCGGGGGTGGCCTCCAGCCTGGCATCGGGGGTGGCCTCCAGCCTGGCATCGGGGCCGCCCTGCCTGGGCCTGGCATCGGGGCCGCCCTGCCTGGAACTTCCTCTCAGGGAGAGCGGACTCCGGGAGCGGTTGCGCTTTTCCCATCTGCACCCTCGGGGTAGCGCAGAGCTGTATTGTGGCTGATTAGTCCCTTCCGTTGTCTGGGACTCTCCCGGGACCGTTTGGGGTGTTTGCCATTTCCTCCTCGGCCCCTTTTATGGAGGAGAGCCCGAGGCAAAGGGCTAAGTGACCTGTCCTGGGTCCCATGGCCGGTAAGCGTCTGAGGCTGGATTCGAACCCGGGAAGACAGAACTTCCTGCCTCCGGGCAGCTACCGGCCGGGCCATCCCAGGGACCCCGCTGGGCACCCAGTTAGCGCCCGATCCGTGCCCTCCCTCCCCCATTTAGCCCTGGGGTCATTGTCGGAGGTCTCTTGTCACCCAGGAACCAACGACTCCCAGGTGCTCTGGCGGTCACCGAGGACCCCTCCGACAAGGGCGTGTCCTTCTCCGCCCCTAGCGCGCCGGCACGTGACGTTAGCCCCCTGGGACCGTTCCACCCTGCCTGCTGGGCGCCCGGGGAGTCCGAACTCCGGTTCTGACCGGCTGAGTGAGTGCGGAGGCAGCACAAGCTCTGAATCTGCGCCGTCCGAAAGCGCCCCGGGCTGACTGATGGAGCTTCCGGGCAACTTCTGGGCCCCAAGCTCAGGGACTGACCCCTGGGCCGTGTGTCCCGCTGTCCCCGCTAGGTGCCGCTGTTGCTCTTCCCAGCAGCCTCCCGGCCCCCCGGCGCTGGGTCAGGGCTGAGCGACCGGAACTTCCCCGTGTCCGGTAACGGAGGGGACCGCGTGGTCCGGAGAGAGTCCCCGGGAGTCTCTGAAATAGGTGTAACCAACAAGGGAGAGAGCCCAAGCAGGACGATCCCTGCCTCCCGGCAGCCCCCGTCCGAGGCCCAGAATGCCCTGGGCAGAAGCAGGCGGTTCTTCCTCCCGGCCCCAGTCAGAGCCCGCGCGGCCCCGGGCGCCTGCGAGCATTTCAGTCTCCGGACCCGCGGGGATGCCCCTCTAACGGAGGCGGGAGCCCGGGCGGAGGGGCCAGCGCGGCGCGCCCGGGGTAGTTCTTGCTGCGCCGGCGGTGCGTGCGCCTTCTCTCTGAGCCCGAAAGTCTTTTCTGCGAAATAAAGACCCTCCCCTTCCCCCAGCCCCGGCGCTCCATCTTTACGGCCCCCTCGGGGTCTGTCCCTCTGTGGGACAGACGTGGTTTATTCTTCACCCAGTGGGGCTGAGACTGTACCCACAGCCCGACTCAGGGGGCAGAGGCTCCGCCGGCCTCGTGGCGCCTTTTTTCCCCGGTGGGGAAAGAGGAGGTCCTGGGGCGGACGTTGTCGGCGGCTGCCCTAGCGTCAGCCTCCTGTTTGCCGCGTCTGAAGGCGTGGCTGGTTGGTGGTTGTCCTGAATGCTCGAAGACCAGAGGGACGTCTCTGTGTGGGGATCGAGGGTCAAGGCACAGGCGTGGGAGGAGAGCGTGGAAGGCCCTTGTGCGTGCCGGGCGCAAACAGGGGCGCTTGGAAGAAGTGGCTCCGAATCTGCACATCTCACACTTCTGTGGAGCTGCTGTGATGTTGCCTTGCTCACAGAGGACGGGGCTTTCTTTGATGCCGTCACGCCACGGCGGTCCTGGGCCACTGTCTCCCATTCTCACAATCACTTCCAAAGTTCTTCGGGTGGGTATTGCGTCTTCTGACCTCTGTGTGAGCAATGGCTTTGTGAGTTTTCCATGAAATAGTCTTTTAGGGGGCAGCGAGGTGGCGCAGTGGGTAGAGCACCTGCCCTGAAATGAGGACCTGAATTCAAATTTGGCCCAGACACTTAACACTTCCTGGCCGTGTGACTCTGGGCAAGTCACTTAACCCCAACCGCCTCAGCCAAAAAAAAATTGTCTTTTAGGCACACTTAGATCAGATGGTGTGGTCAGCCCGCTGGAGCTGGGCTCCTGTAGTAGAGATTGAAAGCTCAAAAAGGGATCTCAGTGTCTGTTACCTTGTCCTGCCGGGTGATTTTCAGAGTCTTCCTAAGGTAATTCAAATGAAAGCGATCCTGTTTGCCGGCATGGTGCTGCCATGCTGACCAGGTTTCACAGCTAGTCAACAATGAAATCAGCAAACCTTCAGCTGGAAGGCAGCTTAATATTCCCTTCCTCTCATGATTTTTTTGGGGAACCCCCAAACACTGAACTAGCTCTGGCAATGTGTGTATCAACCTCGTTGCCTATGTGTACGTGCTGAGGTAACTGAACTAATGCACAGCATTCACAATTTCTCCATTTGCTGTAACGGATTATGTTATGCATGTTTGGTGTTATACTGGCTGGAGGAGAACCTCTGTTTTCTCAGTGTTAATTGTAAGGCCGAAAGTAGCACAAGTAGCAGATCCATGCCCTTTTGCGTCTCATCCTCAGAGGCTGAATAGAGTATATAATTATCTGCAAACAACTCTCTCTACAATTTGGTCTTGGTTAAAGCCTTTTAAAATCACATAATTTACAATCAGTGAGGTAGCTGACCATGATGCTGTTTTTGTTCTTACTGAAGGTATCACTGAAAACATCATACTAAAAAGCACAGGAGCATGCACACAGCTCGGCTTCATTCCCTTAGTGACTGGGAGGGTGTGAGAGGAGAGCATCGTGCATTGTCCAGAACCAGGGAAAGCAGGCTATCATGAATCTGGCATGCAGATTTGAGGTTCTGCTGAGGCAAGCAGGGCTATTTCTTGAAGACTCTATGGTCAAATAGCACTTTGACATTTAATATCCACTTCAGTTAAACCCTTCACACTTGGGAGACTCAAGTCTCTTTTTGAAAGCTAATAACTGTATTTGACAAGAGAGAATAAATTTTTTTTTATTTTTTATTTTTTTTTGCTGAGGCAATTGGGGCTAAGTAACTTGCCCAGGGAGTGTTAAGTGTCTGAGACCAGATTTGAACTCAGCTCCTCCTGACTTCAGGGCTGGTGCTCTATCCCCTCACCAACTAGCTTCCCCCAAGGAGTTGATAATTAAAGTTACAGATTAGAATCTGAAAAAATTAGAATTAAAAGGAAAAAGTTAGCCTATCCTACCCCCTGCTTAAATCATGAGTTCTTCTTGACAAGTGGACATCTAGATTCTGCTTGAGCATTTCCACTAATAGGAAGTTTGTTACCTCATAAGGTATTATAAAAAGGTATTAAAACCTTTATGTATATATATACACACACACAAATATATATTTAGATATCAAAAAGGTAACATAAAAATTATGTTGAAATGATTTTCTATTTTTCTTCTCTATTTTTTTTCTATTTTCTCTTTGTAGTTTCCTAGTTTTCTCTTTGTGGCCTACACAGTAGAAATCTGCTTTCTTTTCTATCAGGAGAGAGGACAAATAGCTAGATGATTAAGGACAGTAACCAAATACCTTCAGATTCAGCAAACAGAAGGATGGAGGTATTGAAGAAGGAGCCCTGTGATGCTAGCATAGCTGGGAGCGGAAAGGTGATTAAGATAGAACACTAGATCTGAGTCAAGAGGATATATGAGTTCAAATTCAGGCTCAAATTCAGTTTTATGATCCTGGGCCCATCACTTAGCCTCAATTTCTTTATCTGTAAAGTAAGGATAATAATAGTGCTTGTCTCCCAGGATTGAGGATCAAATGAAATATTTGTGAATTTGTTATTTTATTTCCCACTCTGTACCCAAATGCAGTTCTTCTTCCCCCTCCACCCCTCAGAATCCTTAGCTTCTTTCAAGATTTAGCTCAGGTGTTAGGACTTTTTGAAGCTCTTCACATCCCATTACTTATTAGTGCTTGCTCTTTCCTCACATTGTTTTGTATTTACTTTGTTTGCCTCATACCATTTCCTAATAGAATGTAAGCTCCTTGAAGTCAGGTCTTTCATTGTTCATTTCATTATTTTTATCTTTGTACTCAGAGAGCTAAGCACAGAAAATAGTCATTTATTATTTATAGAATTGAATTGAATCCCTGTATCTGGTCACCATGTAGCCCTATCATCTCTTCATCTTTACAAATACTACATATGTAATTCTTGTTCTTATGTAACGCTTTTTTTTATAATTGCCAGAACTGTTCATTCTAGAGTTACCAAAAGGGAAAGGAGGTCAACATGTTTTTGACTTTGCTGTTGGAGCTCTGCATTTCTAAGCCCACCACTGGTCATCTCTGGGTGTGGCTGGACAAAAGACCTGACCAGATGTTTCCTATCTAGCCCTCCAATTCTGAGTCTGGGTGGGGTCCAGCTCTGGTTGCCCTGGGGATGCTGCCACCGACTTTACCACATCCTGGGAAGTTGGCTTCTGGGAGAGGCTGCTAGGCCTGACAGGGGCAAGAGTGAGAGGCAGAGTGGAAGGAGCCTGGGAGTTACAGTTCTGTATTTGACAGCTCTGGCTACAAGTGGGGGCAGCATTAGTGATAGTCCTGGTCAGCTCTCGCAGACTAATGAACAGAATGAAAGAGAGAGGTTGATTAATTATTTTTTCTTAATTCAATCTTTTATTTTATTTATTTTAAAGAAAGCTCCCTAGAGGCACTAGGAAAGGGTCATTTCCTGTAGAAAAGATGCCCATGGGTACCAAAGATGCCAGTTTGTTTGGCAGAAAGGTGGGGGCCTTTAAAGCTTTTCTCTCCCTTCTCTTCGATACTCCTCTAGTTCTCCTAAAGATTACATTCTTTAACCACAGATATTTCAGGTCACTGGCTTGCCCATAGAGCTCTGTAGGCCACTTGAGCTTGGGTGCCTCATTTTATGAAAGGTTCTTCGTTATAAAGATACCTCTGAATCTAGGCAGACATTGGGCAGTGATGGTGGGAAGAGGGAGAGAAACGGGCCAGCTCTCCTCTGTGTCCTGGGGATTTCTGTTAGCTCTGAGACCAGACACTGGACAGATTCCTCCATGAGGTACTGATGCCCTTGCCTTCCTGTTTCTGATTGAGCATCAGTCTGACTCTTTCACCACGATATCAGCCTTTGCTTGGGTTTAATCCTGTCTCCTGGACACTTAAAATATAAGATTACAGAGAAGATGTAATTTCTCCATATTCATTCACCCTGTTTAGTTGTTATAAAAAACAAAGAAGAAAAATACTGGATTTGGCGGAATCACATGCTGCTGGAAAGGGGCCAAGACTGGGTCCTTCAGTCTAAGGAAGGCAGGGAGAGAGGAACAAATAAGAGTTCTTAACCTGAAATCCATATATTTAAAAAAAATTCAGTATTTAAATGAATTTTATTTAAATTGAAATTATTTCTATTTAAGTTATTTAAATGAAACTGTTATTATTTAAATTTATGTATTTTATTTGATTTTAGCATTTAAAAAATGAGACTTCACCCAGACATGTCCATGACACAAGAAAGATTAAGAATTCCTGATATAGGAGAAAATCAGTGCCTCAGATTTCTGTAGAAGGGGTAATTCATGAATCTGGAAATTGCTGTCTGTTGTCAGGGTTGGCAGTTTGGGATAGTCTGTGGAAAAGATGAATGAGAAGGGAGGACAGTAAGGTCTGAGAAAGGTGGAGAGACAGGAAGGGCCTTTGATCTACTTTGCCTAAGATTATGACGTCTGCTACCAAGCTAATTTACCATTGCAAATGAGGGTGACACCCGTTGCCAACAAAGCTAGACATTCAGCGGGAAGCCCAGTACCCCTAGTTCCTGGTAAGCCCATGTATGGCAGCTCTGCTCTGGCTTCTCAGCTGGAGGACTCCTTACCCCTTTAGTCCCTCCCCACACTAGCTCCAGGAATGGACAGGGCAGAGGGACACTGTGCACAAAAACTACGGCCTATGGATTCACAAGGTTGTATGATGTGGAAAGGAAGGCTAAGAAGCTGGGGGTAAAGGGCTGTTACTGCTCTGGAACTTGGGGGCTCTGGATTGTGCTCCATATATATCTTTTTGGGCAATGACCATCCTTTTAGGCAATAGGAAGAGGGAAGACCATCAATTATTAGAAAACTTTAAGCAGAAAAGGCATTTGGGATTCACGGACTGGATGTATGAGCATAGGGATATGGGGCAAAAATAATCTGGACAAATTCTTTAGTCCTCCCGCTGACTTTGCAGGTATATGGATGCAGGGAGTGACTTTTGTTCAAACATGCTGCTTCAGCAGGAGAGGAGGAGAAGCTATCAGAAAGTTACAAATGAGTAAGGAGAAGTGTTTTCTAACTCTCTAAATGTGAGTGATGGACCCACTCACCCTCACTTCTATAATACTTTGTCAATATGATACTTCATCCATTTGATAAAAGATGTGCACTCCCATAGCTCATGTTGGGCCTGTGCAAATATTATAAAATGTCTATTATAGTTTTAAAGTGCAAAATTAGGTATGTGTTACATTTGGTGTAATGTCATTTATGCAAATGTATATTGTCAAATTAATGTATGCTTGTATACGAATGTGTGATATTATATAACAGGCATGCCAGATAAGGAAAGGACTACATTTCCCAGGATGCTTGGCACTAGAAGGCAAACAGTCATGGGAGAAGAATAGGGATGTTATTTCTCATGGTAATGCTGTCAATTAGTAAAAAAAAAAAAAAAAAAAAGATTTCTGAGAAGGGGAAAGAAGAGTTCCAAGAGGAGGGGAGAGCAATGGCTGTATTCAGATCAAGAATCTTGGAGTCATGACTTCCTTGTAGGAGCCACAAGTTTGTGGAGGAATTCTAAGTGTTCTGGGGAGGACTAGGTGAATGAGGTTTTACTCAGTGGGAGTGTGGGTAGTGAATGCTTTTTACAATTTTATTGGACATTTGTGTTTTGAATAAATGTTTTATTGTTTCCATATTGGTCCTTATTGTTAGTATGATGAACCACAGAATACCTAGTTCTTAGAGTTTTCTGAGTAAGGACAAAATAAAAAAAATGTGGCACAATGGGGTTTTTTGAAGCCTCAAAAGATGAATCTGGATCTCTATGTTCTGGAAGATGGGTTAGAATTAAATGCATATGAAACAAATCTATGAGCAAGCATGGAATAGTTGAAAGAATGTGGGTTTTGGAATAAAAACTAGATTTAAAATTCCCACTCTGTCACTTTGTAATGCTGAGCAAGCAATTCGTCTCTAGGTTTCTATATTTATAAAACAAGGAATTGGACAAAATGATGTCTATGGTCCCCTTCAGTTTTGAATCTATCATCCTATGATCACCTGCAAATTTCAGGCAATGTTGCTTAGTGAGATGGCCCCAGAGTGAGGAAGACCTGCATTGTGGTCCTCAGCAAATTACTTAGCATCTCAGTGCCTTAGCAACTCTCTAAGATTATGTGTTGATTTGCACTGGTAGAGGGAAGGAACATCATTACTAGAAGTTCTACACCCTAAGTTAAGGTTTGAACTATTAGCCTCCTTCAAAGCTCTCTACAATCTGCTCCTTATTATGTTTCAGCTTTATTTCTTTTTCTTCTCTAGTACCCGCACTCCCTGTTTCAGCTCTGTTGGTTGGTTCATCTCTGTACAAGTCAGGCTCATTCTTTCCTCTGCACTCTCTCCCCATCCTCTTTTCAAATTTTACCCATCCTTTAGGACCCAAATCAAACTGTTCTCTTTCCAGGAAATCTTCCCTGTCTACCCCAGTCCATACTGATCTGTCTTTTTGGAACCCCCAAAGTGCTCTGTGCACTCTGAGTCTCTGCTACTCAGCTAATTTAACACAGAATTATACAAGGCAGTATGTCTGTCCATTCTTGTTCCTTGTCTCAGACTGAATTATTTTTCCAATTAGATTATAAGCTCCCTGAGAGCAAGGACCATACTGCTGTTTTGTGTGTGTGTGTGTCCCAAAATGAAGTCAAACATGGCTGGGAACATGAGGGAAGGGCTCAAATTTTTACTTAGCTTAGACCAGGAAAAAACCTTTTTATTTCCAAAGGAACTGTTACTTCCTTTCATCATGAACAGTCAATGAATCATGAGATCATGGCATTTGAGAATTGGGTGGATGACTTAGTACAATCCATACCTGAAAGGAATCCTCACTATAACATTCCAGGAAAGTGGTCACTTAGCCTTGATGGCTTCCAAAGAGCAATTCCAACTCCTCTCAAAGTAGTCTCAGTCCACTTTTGTAGTTATTTAGTTGTTTTTCACTCATGTCTGACTCTTCATGATTCCATTTGGGGTTTTCTTAGCAAAGCTGGAGTGGTTTTCCACTTCCTTTTGCAGGTCATCTACTGATCAGGAAACGAAGGCAAAGAGAGTTAAGTGACTGCTCAGGGTCAACCAGCTAGCAACTACCTGAAGCCGGATTTGAACTCACAAAAATGAGTCTTCTTGACTCTGGGTCTCTATCCTCTAGACCACTTAGCTTCCACCAATTCTACTTTTGGACAGCTCTAATTTTGGATAGTCTAAATTTGCCTCTTTGTGGCTTCTACCCAAAATATCTCAGTTCTATCCTCTGGAGCAAATGGAAAAAGGTCCTTCACCATTGTGGTTTTTCTTCTCTGGACACTTTCCAGCCTATCTATGTCCTTACACTTTGCCATTTGGAACTGAATGTGATACTCCAGATGAGATCTGATGAGGGTAGAGAACAGGGGGACTATCCTCTTCTCATTCCTGGAAGCTACTATGTCTCTTTCAATGCAGCCCAACATTGCTTTAGTTTTTTTGGGCCACCACACCACATTGAGCTAGCTAAAAAACAAAAACAAAGCCCAAAATCCTTTTCAGGCAAACTGCTAGCTATGCATTTCCCATCTTATACTTGTCAATTTGATTTTTGTCTTCAAGCATAAGATTTTGCATTTATCCATTTATCCTTTTTGAATTCCATCCCATTTTGTTAGCCCAAGAATCTAGACTATCAAAGTTTTTTTTTTTTAATTGACTTGATCATCCATTGTGTTAGCAATCCCTCCCTATTTTATGTCACATGCAAATTTAATGAGCAAGTCATCTCTAAATTTATTAAAATCATTGATAAAAATGCTACATAACAAAGGATCAAACATAGATCCCTCGTTCATTCCACTAGAGTCATCTTGTCATTTTGACTTTGAACCATTAACAATTGCGCTTCAATTCTGATCACCCAACAGCTTCTGAACTTATTTAATTATATTATTATTTGGTCTACATTTTTCCATCTTCTCCATAAGAATACAGAATATTTTGTCAAAACCTCAGCTAAAGTTTTCTGTGGTGGCAAAGAACTGGAGATTGAAGGGATGCCCATCAATTGGAGACTAATTGAATAAGTTATGGTATATTAATTTAATTGGAATAGTATTGCTCCATAAGAAATGATGAAGACGATGGTTTCAGAAAAACCTGGGAAAACAAGAACTGATGCAGAGTTAAGTGAACAGAAACAGGGTAATAATCTACAGAGTAAAAGTAATATTGTAAGGTTAATCAACTTCTGATCAACACAAATGACCCACAACAATCCCAAAGGACTCATAATGTGTAATGGGCTGAGGTTTGAGTTGATGCACTGAGGTCCCAAGTACGTGAGGCTAAATAGTAATTGGGCTATACTCTATTAATATACATGATTGGATAAAGAATGGTCCCTACCCACTCTCCGTGCAAGTCCTGATGTGTTGTATAGGAAATGACGATTTTGGTGGGTGGAGGCAGAGAGAGACAGGAAGAGAAGCTGGGAGAGATTGGGCCTGGGTTCGATACTCCTCGCTGCTGGTCATGTGGCTGCTAGTCTAGCTAGCTTCTTGACTCAGCTACACACATTGCTATTGCCCATTCTCTTCCACCTCCGATCCTTCTTCACCGAGAATAAAGACTGACGATTTTCCCCTAACCTGCATTCCTGACACCTGCTGATTTAAAATACGCAATCTTCACAATAATGGAATATATTCTGTATCACCAGAAAAAGAACTGAGGGATTCAGTACAGACTGAAACATGTTTTCTTCTCTTTCTTATTCCTCCTTCCCTCCTTCCCTTCCTCCATTCCTTCCTTCTCTTCCTCCCTCCTTCTTTCCTCCCTCCCTCTTTCCCTTCCTTCCTTCCTTCCTTCCTTCCTTCCTTCCTTCCTTCCTCCCTCTCTCCTCCTTCTTTCCTTCCTTCCCTCCCTCCCTCTCTTCCTTCCTTCCTTCCTTCCTTCCTTCCTCTCTCACTTCCTTCCTTCCTTTCTTCCTTCCTCCCTCTCTCCTCCTTCCTTCCTTCCCTTCCTCCCTCCCTTCCTTTGTTCCTTTCTTCCCTTCCTTCCTTCCTTCCTTCCTTCCTTCCTTCCTTCCTTCCTTCCTTCCTTCCTTCCTTCCCCTTCCTTTCTTCCTTCTTTTCTTTCCACTGCTAATGAAGAAATTTATTTTGTATGTATGTATTTGTATGTATACAAATAGATATTTGTAATGGGTTTTGTTTTTCTTGCCTTCTCAATGGGTAGGAGTACAGGTGAAGAAATGAAGAGAGCTGAAAATAAAATAAAACTGATTTTTTTTTTAAAAGAAAGCAGTAGAGAAAATGTTAATTATGCAGGTCAAACTTTAAAAAGTCTTAGCTAAAACCGTGGTAAACTATATTTATATCATCCTTTAGCCTCCTGGTTTAGTAATCCACTCTTCTCACACTTTTCCCTCCTACAGTCTTTCCCCTCCTTTTCCTCCCATGATTCTCTCTCCTTCTCTACTTCATCTTTTTCTTTTTTCTCATTTCCTTCACTCTTTCTCCTCTTTTCTTTCAAAGAGTTCTGGATCCTGGTTCTCTTATTTTTCTATGTAATTTTAGAAAATTCATCTCCTGTTTTCTGTCTCCTTTGTATTTCCTATATGATTTCTTAGACTTCTTCCATCTCAAAAATCCTGTGATCCTTTCCTTTTCTTCTCCTTCCTTCTCCCTTTCCTCCATTCTCTCTCCTCCCTAGCACTTTATTTTAATGGCCCTTTGATTACACAACCCTTTACAATAAGAAGCTATCATTATTAATGAATTTGGGCTTCATTGTAATGAGATTGATCAGGTCATGCTGCCCATAGGTAACAGGGAGAGCAACCATGTGGATGAAGTGACATATTGATATGAGCCAGAGGAATCGGCCTAATGAGTTTGGATCCAGAGACTCAGATTTAACTCCTCATTAGCCAGTCTGCTTCTCCACTTCATTCACATCAATTTGTTCAACTCAATAATTTTATATTTTCATCTTTAAAGAAATTTTAATTAAACTTTTTTTGGGGAAATATGACATGGAAAATAACCAGGTGAATTTAATTCTTCCCTTTTCAGCTATTTGTATTGATATTGTATAGCAATAATGTGAACAAAAAAGGTGTGTGTGTGTGTGTGTGTGTGTGTGTGTGTGTGTGTGTGTGTGGAATAAGGAGAGTGAAGGAAGGTATTTAGAGAAACTTAAGCTCTGAAAACAGGACAATTTGTCCAGGAGCCAAAAGGCTCCGCATTAAGAAAGAATTGAGAACCAGAAGTGGCTCTGAAGAAGAAGACTGAGGGTTTGTGCTTACAACAAAAAAGAAGTAGATATAACATCAGAGGAGCATTGCTACTCTGAGGAACTGGAGACTGCTTGGACTTGTATAGTCCAGACTAAACTCAGCAGGAGAACCATTTGGGAGGGAGCTGATTTTTTCAGTGTTTAAGGGACCTTAGGAGGAGGAATGGCCTATCTGAACAGAAAGTAGAAAAAGAGGTAAGTAAAAGTGTGAACCAATGGTCCAAAAGAGTTCTAGAGGAATGGAGTAGTAAGATAAGACTATTGTTATGTATGTTATGTACATAGCATGTTAATTTTGAACATAATGTTATGTACCCATTCAGTCTGGAATTTTTTATTCAAAATAAAAATTAGCAGCAGGTTGGTATAAAGGAGGGTCTGAACAGAGGTCTGAAAACCTGCTCTATCTGTTACTACAATCATGTTAAGGCTTCTCTGTTAGTAAAAATACAGATATTCCTTATCTGTAAAATGGGAATAATATTTTCTGCACTTCCATCTTCCCAAAGCTGTTGGGAGCATTAAATGAGCTAATGGATCTGAAAACATCCAGAGAATTGTAAAGCAGGATTCTATTGTGAGGAAAAAGTGGGAAAAATATCCAGATGATGTGGAGGGATCGTGGGGGATTCTAAAGTCAGAGAATGTGGATGGAAATCCTGTCTCTGATGCTTATGACTCATGTGACTCCAGTCACATCATTTAGTTTTCTTAGATTTTAGTTTTTTTATTTGTCAAATGGAGAAGCTAGGCTAGAAGACATCAAGGGATCTTTTCTAGCTTTATGATTCTATGAGATCCTCTCCAGATTGGGGTAGCACAGGTATAGATGAGTTTATGGAATGTGTATATGGGAGGACTCTCATGTTCTTTCTAGATTTAAATTTTTTCCCAGTCTTCTTTTTCTTCTTCCTTCTTCTTTTTAAATAATAGCCTTTTATTTTCAAAATGCATGCAAAGATAGTTTTCAAGATTCACTCTTGTGTTCCAAATTTTTCTCCCTCCCTTCTTCCCCTATTTGTCTTGTATGCTCTCAGAGGAAAATCAGACATATATATACATACTACCTAATCAATCAAAAAAGTATTTATTAAGTGCCTAGGGTATATCAAGAACTGGGTTTACAAATAAAAAGAATGAAACAATACTTTTTCACAGGGAGCTTATTCTAATCCAATATTTAGCATAATATTTGGTATATAGTAGACTTGTAATAAAGGCTTGTTGACTAATGAGAAGGAAAATAAGTACATATATAAATAGAAAGAGCATAAATAAAAACTGAATAAACCTAGACATACAAGGTAGTTTGTATACTCCATTCCCCACATATATGTGGTGGCACGTACGTCATAATTTTTTTTTTTGGCCTGGGGAAGTGTGATATGCTATTTCAGAAGTTTCTTTCTCCTTGAGATAATATGATTACACAGTATGTGCTATGTAATTATTTAATCAAGCTACAACCAGATCCTTCAGGACAGAGCTGGGCGGCTGACCACACCTTCATTCTCCCCAGGAGAGAATGCGGACATCAGCTCAGGGAACCTAATTAGCACTCAGCTGCAAAAACCAAGTGGATACAAATAACCTCAAATTAAGTATTTAAAAAAATATATTATTTTAAGTGGTAGCATAAAAGTAATAGAAACCTTGGGAGAAAGTGACCTTGTTATCCCTGAGTTTGCAATTTTGAGTAAAGGAAGCATATTGGGTATAGTAAGACACAGATTTCTCAGATATCAGAGATGATAAGGACCTATGAAGTAATCTAGCCCAATCCATCATTTTATGGGTAGAGAAAGTGAGGTTCAGGAAAGGTGTGAAACTGAGTCAAAGTCACATGGTTAAACAGTCCATAGCAGAGCCTGGAATAGA